>NC_138315.1:18929166-20290000 GCF_965601325.2 Salmo salar
TTGAGTCAATTGGAGGTCTACCTGTGAATGTATTTCAAGGCCTACCTTCAAACTCAGTGACTCTTTGCTTTTGATTTTCCCATGATGTCAAGCAATCAGCCAAGACCTCCGACATTTTTTTGGAGACTTCCACAACTCTGGTTCTTCCTTGGGAGCAATTTCCAAATGCCTGAAGGTACCATGTTCATCTGTATAAACAAGAGTACGCAAGTATAAACACCATGGGACCACGCAGCCGTCATACCGCTCAGGAAGGAGACGCGTTCTGTCTCCTAGAGATGAACGTACTTCGGTGCAAAAAGTGCAAATCAATCCCAGAACAACAGCAAAAGGACCTTGTGAAGATGCTGGAGGAAACAGGTACAAAAGTATCTATATCCACTGCAAAACGAGTCCTATATCGACATAACATGAAAGGCCACTCAACAAGTGGCCTTTCAGACGCCTCACAAGTCATCAACTGGCAGCTTCATTAAATAGTACCCGCAAAACACCAGTCTCAACGTCAACAGTGACGAGGTGACTCCGGGATGCTGGCCTTCTAGGCAGAGATCCTCTGTCCAGTGTCTGTGTTCTTTTGCACATCTTAATCTTTTCTTTTATTGGCCAGTCTGAGATATGGCTTTTTCTTTGCATCTCTGCCTAGAAGGCCAGCATCCCGGAGTCACCTCTTCACTGTTGACGTTGAGACTGGTGTTTTGCGGGTACTATTTAATGAAGCTGCCAGTTGACGACTTGTGAGGCGTCTGTTTCTCAAGCTAGACACTAATGTGCATGTTGACTTGGCCCATGTTGACTTGATACAATGCTTCCAACAGTTGTATGAAGTTAGTTGGATGTCCTTTGGGTGCTGGACCATTCTTGATACACACGGGGAAACTGTTGAGTGAGAAAAAACAAGCAGCGTTGCAGTTCTTGACAGAAACCAGTGCGCCTGGCACCTACTACCACACACCATTCACAGGCACTGAAATCTTTTGTTTTGCCTATTCACCCTCTGAATGACACATACACAATCCATGTCTCAATTGTCTCAAGACATAAATGTCACATCAATAAGGAATCATAGCTTTCACCTGGATTCACCTGGTCAGTCTATGTCATGGACATTCTTAATGTTTCGTATAGTCAGTGTATTTTCTTAGTCACGTAAAGTGACACAGGATGGTCATAATGCTTCTTGACAGTATCAAAGTGTATTTTCTACAAGTAATTTAAAATGAGATTTTTTTTTTTTGAAAAAAATGTACTGAGTACAACAAAGGATTTCCGAAACAAACTTTCAAACGAAAGCAAACTTCTTGGCAGGGAAATAAAACATTTAAATCACTGTGGGTTTGACACTTATGTAGGTGTCATAACCAGCTATAAAATAATGCAATATATGTCACAACAGCTGTAAATATATGGGTCATGACAGTATGATACTAAGTGTCAAGTAAAGTGTTAGTGTTCATTTTAAGACCATATTGTTTGGAACAATCACCTTTCCAGAGTGGGCTCTATGCTAATTGAAGGTGTGGTCAATTTTACGATCAGCACCAACACAGTGAATAGGAAAATGGATTCAAAGAGAACTCCCTCTGCTGGCGACTTGGTGAATGTGAAATCCTAAAGGGGGGATGTAATTGGTTAATGACTTATAATGTAAACAATGGGTAATTTCATTAAAAGTACCAGAGCCCACTCTGGAAATATTACATTACAAACAATATGTCTAAAAATAAGCTAAATCAAAAAGGATAGTTTTGAGATACTCATATTTTTATATTGAATAAATTAATGTGAACATTTGTATTTCAGAATCTAGACATACAGTACGCCATATTTGAGGGAACACTATATGGAGTATAATGGCACCAATATGTGTCTGTATCATGTACAGCTCACAGATCATAGGGTCTTAATAGATCTAAAAAGGGCCTAAAATGGCCAATTAAACATCCTTCCTCCCAAAGAAGTTCCTTTGTGAGAACAATCTAGTTGCCACAAGAAAAGGGCAACCAGTGAAAAACAAACATCATTGTAAATACAACCCATGTTTATTTATTTTCCCTTTTGTACTTTAACTATTTGCACATCATTACAACACTGTATATAGACATTTAAAATGACATTTAAAATGTCGTTATTCTTTTGGAACATTTGTAATGTTAATTTGTTATTATTTCACTTTTGTTAATTATCTATTTCACTTGCTTTCCATGCCAATAAAGACCTTAAATTGAAATGTAATTAATTGAGAGAGTGAGACAGCAAAGAGAGTTTCAAGAGTGATTTGTTAAGTTACACTGCCACCCTCTGGTCACCACTGTACTTGTAGAATTCATTTAGTGTTCGTTTAACATCAGGCTAATCAGAAGTAAAACATTTCCGTTTTTACACTCTGCCATAGCTAAAATGGTACAATAATAGCACAACAACTGTAGCATCAATGTATGTTAGTGAAGACTAGATTATAGGCTGGAAATTAGTAAAAAATATTGCCATTACAGAAAATGTTTGTTATTATACAGAACATTCTGGCTCCATCTCCTAGTCAATAGGTAGACTGCAGTTTGAGATCATAAATATGCTATAAATCTTTCCAGATCCAGTCATAATCTTTAAAAATAAGCAAAAAAAACCAAGGGATGCAAAATTAGTGTCAAAAAAGTTTAAGTAGCTGAAATTACAGATCTGCAGGATATGTAATGAATTTCACCTTTAACCATCTATTGGTTTAATTTACATCACTCTTTCTCAGTTCCAAGAGGTTTTCCTCTGAGCTTGTATAGCCGTTGCCCTAGTTTGGATAGCCTGTCACGGTACTCAAGCCTCTGGTAGTTGATCTCTGGCACCCCTCTGAAGCCGAACAGTGCGCCCCACCAGGCAGCAGCGATCACGGCCGTGGAGTCGCTGTCCCCGCCATGGAAGAAGGCATGATTGGCCAGCTCAACCCAGGAGTCGCCTGCCCTCAGGAGGGCATCGTAAGCTATCATGGGAGCATCATGCCCACTGGCACCACCACAACCCTTGAAGCTCACCGCCCTATAGAAACTCTCCCTCTCCTTTACTCCGTAGGACTCTGGGAACTGAGGTTTGCTCTTTCCATCCAGAATGCCTCTCTTTTCTAAATAGGATTTCCACTGAATTCCAAAGTAGGCCCTGGAAAAATGAGATTGGTCAGAAGCAGATGAAACTTACACATCATTGTACTTTGTAAACCCAGGCATAGATGTAGGAATTTAATTTGGCATGTATTGTCGCAGCAAAATAATTCCGCAACAACAGGAATTTATCGTTTAGCCAATAATGTTACGTGATCGGTGATTAGGCTATCAGCTGGTAAAATGAGGATACATAAAAAGTGGAATACTGTTAATATAACTGGGTTGTTATATTATATAACATTGTGTGAAGTGTGACATGCATACAATCAAACAAAGGAGGCTGTTGGGCAGAGATATAGGAGTACAGGCTTACTATAATGGTTGGAATGGAGTGGTATCAAACATATCAAAGACATGGAACCCATGTGATTGACACCGTTCCAGTCCGCCCACCAGCCTCCTCTGCAGCCAACCACAACAAAGGCCTCACCAGTGCTCCATGTTCAGCTCCACACAATTGCCTGAATGCCTGACGTACTCCTTGGCTTTGTCCAGGACCTCCATGAGTCTGTGTCCCCAGGCCTCCACGGGCAGGGTGCCCCTCACTGCGTAGGCCGTGAACAGGGCTGCAGCCAGGGCTCCCAGGTAGCCTGTGGGGTGGTGGTGGGTCAGACGTCCACTCTCCACACTTACTGCTATCAGCAGGTGCTCCTGCTCAGGGTCAGGGAAGCGCAGGCCGATACACATGGCCCTCATGGCTGCCCCACACCCTCCGCCCCTCTTGTTGAAGGGAATCTTAATGTCTTTGTCAGTTCTCTGTCTGTGCCTTGCAACGCTGTTCATGCAGGTGATGCCTACAGCGGAGACAGAGAGAGTATAATTATTGAATAAAGATCAACATGTGGGTTTAAATGTAATCTACGAAATCCCCAAAAGTCATTATTTTTGATGATAGGGCCATAATCACTAACTAGTAATGCTGCATACTCCAATAAATGGTAAAATCTCACCTTTCTGGTAAAAATTGTTATAAATTGCTGTCACTTTTGAGGACATACACTCAACTGCACAGTACAAATATGATAAAAAACATGAAAGTATGAAATATTTATATGATGTCAGTTGAAATCAGAAGTTTACATACACTTAGGTTGGAGTCATTAAAACTCGTTTTTCAACCACTCCACAAATTTCTTGTTAACAAACTATAGTTTTGGCAAGTTGGTTAGGACAGCTGCTTTGTGCATGACACAAGTAATTTTTCCAACAATTATTTACAGACAGATTATTTCACTTATAATTCACTGTATCCCAATTCCAGTGGGTCAGAAGTTCATATACACTACTTTGACTGTGCCTTTAAACAGCTTAGAAAATTCCAGAAAATGTTGTCATGGCTTTAGAAGCTTCTGACAGGCTAATTGACATCATTAGAGTCAATTGGAATTGTAACTGTGGATGTATTTCAAGGACTACCTTCAAACTCAGTGCCTCTTTGCTTGGAAAAAGCAAAAGAAATCAGCCAAGACCCCAGAAAAAAAATTGTAGACCTCCACAAGTCTGGTTCATCCTTGGGAGCAATTTCCAAATGTCTGAAGGTACCACGTTCATCTGTACAAACAATAGTACGCAAGTATAAACACCATGGGACCACGCAGCCGTCATACCGCTCAGGAAGGAGACGCGTTCTGTCTCCTAGAGATGAACATACTTTGGTGCGAAAAGTGCAAATCAAACCCAGAACAGCAGCAAAGGACCTTGTGAAGATGCTGGAGTAAACAGGCACAAAAGTATCTATATCCACAGTAAAACAAGTCCTATATCGACATAACTTGAAAGACCGCTCAGCAAGGAAGAAGCCACAGCTCTAAAACCGCCATAAAAAAGCCAGACTATGGTTTGCAACTGCACATGGGGACAAAGATTGTACTTTTTGGAGAAATGTCCTCTGGTCAGATGAAACAAAAATAGAACCGTTTGGCCATAATGACAATCGTTATGTTTGGAGGAAAAAGGGGGACACTTGCAAGCCGAAGAACATCTTAACCGTGAAGCACGGGGGTGGCAGCATCATGTTGTGAGGGTGCTTGCTGCAGGAGGGACTGGTGCACTTCACAAAATAGATGGCATCATGAGGAAGGAAAATTATGTGGATATATTGAAGCAACATCTCAAGACATCAGTCAGGAAGTTAAAGCTAGGTCAAAATGGGTCTTCCAAATGGACAATGACCCCAAGCATACCTCCAAAGTTGTGGCAAAATGGCTTAAGGACAACCAAGTCATAGTATTGGAGTGGCCATCACAAAGCCCTGACCTCATTCCTATAGAAAATGTGTGGGCAGAACTGAAAAGGAGTGTGCGAGCAAGGAGGCCTACAAACCTGACTCAGTTACACAGCTCTGTCAGGAGGAATGGGCCAATATTCACACAACTTATTGTGGGAAGCTTGTGGAAGGCTACACGAAACGTTTGACCCAAGTTAAACAATTTAAAGGCAATGCTACCAAATACTAATTGCGTGTATGTAACTTCTGACCCACTGGGAATGTGATAAAAGAAATAAAAGCTGAAATAAATCACTCAACTATTATTCTGACATTTCACATTCTTAAAATAAAGTGGTGATCCTAACCTACTAGGATTAAATGTCAGGAATTGTGAAAAACTGAGTTTAAATGTATTTCGCTAAGGTGTATGTAAACTTCTGACTACAACTGTATTTCCTATTCAACAAAACTGTAAATTATAAAATGACTATATGATTTCAACTTCATTATAACTGTAAAATACATGTGGTTCAGTTGGTAGAGCATGGTGCTTGCAATTAGTTTCCCACAGGGGAGCAGTATGGAAAAAATAACAAAATATGAAAATATCTGCACTCTACTGTAAGTTGCTCTGGATAAGAGTGTCTGCTAAATGACCAAAAATGTAAATGCAAAAATATTTGTATGTGCAGGTTTTCTAAAGGTCTCTCTTGATCAAAACATCTTCCCCCATCTGTGAACGTCTCACAGAGCTCTAGATTGGCTTCCAGAACTCGTTAGGAACGCACCTTTCATCTCATGCTAATATTGTCTGTCTATGACAATAGGAAAGTGATTCTTTTAGATGAATGGCTATAAATTCTCTGAATGTGCTACCATGATGAAACCACACTCTCCTGCTGTGCTATGATGTAACGATGTGCTTTACCTGTCAGCCAGGAGTTGATGGACAGTCGAAAGAGCGAATTAAATGGTAGAAGGGACATCCCAGCTTAAAGTGGTTTCAGATTTCACATCATACGACACACAGGCTCATAAAAAATACTACTGTGTACGTGGGAACCAGGGCTATTGCTCAATGCAAGCCGTTTCGATCTACGGTGGTCACAGATTGATTTTTAGTGTAAATGTCAGTCAGAACCATGCAAGTCCCCTATATAGGGGACTTTATATCTAAGTTAAGTGTACTGTGCAGAAATATTGCCATTTGCAACTCATGTTAACACAACATGACACACCTCATAAAGGAATATAAACTGTTACATACCTGCTGCTCTTCCACCCATGTCTGTCATGCTTACAATGTACTTCTCCACCAGGGCTCCATACAGCACAGGGAGGGACGCCCCTTCCCCCTCCCCTACCTTGACCAGAGCATCAGCTGTAGCCAGGTGCATGACGGTGTCATCGCTAACAGGGAAGTCTATGGCATCCAGCTTCTCTAGACCTCCTCTCTTCTGAACTTCCTCATGTATTAACATGCCATCCTTTTCAAATTCCCAGATACCATGGTTGTAGCCCAGGGCATCTCCTACTCCACTTAGGACCATGCTGGCCTTGTACCTCTGTTCAAGGGGGACCGTGTCTGACATGGCGAGATCTGGTTGGTGTTCAATTACTTCTGTAAGAGATTCCATTGGATCATTGACTAATTGAATGTGACATTGAATGTCAATTAATATAAAATACAGAAAAAAGCTATTGAGACGAGATATGAGGGTGGGTATAATTTGTGGAACGTTTCAACAGGAATCTGTTCCAAAAAACGTAAAGTAAAAGGTTGCCAACCAACAACGCATACAAACCTAGTTAACTAGCTGCCAAATAGGCATTAACTCACCACGTAGCTTATTCTTAATGTTTGTCCATAGGCAACCAGAGTGAGGACAGACATTTTTCGGAATAAACGTGATGAGTATAAAACGCAATGAAATAGACCACTCCCTACCCGGTATCTTATTCTGCCGCTATACAACTTTGTATGCGTTGTTTTTTGGCAACCTTGTTATTTCCGAAGTTTTTGGAATAGATTCCTGTTGGAACGTTCCACAAATTATACCCACCCGAGATATGATGCTGTCAACCATAATGGGAGTCACTGAACCATCAAAGACAAACGTCACAGAATGTAGAGATATGAATGTATTGTGTAGAATTATCGAATGTACACAATACAAGTCGAGCTAGTGCAGTAAATTGATACCTTGTGCTGGTGGTTGATCTTATAGATTTATATAGGCAGAACTTGATGTTCGGTTCCCATCCTCGGAATGTTCAGTTTCGATTGTGCGGAATCCAATCCCTCCCAGCTCCATACAAGTAAACATTTCAACCACGACGAGCCATGACAAACACTTCCTGGGAAATGGACATTCGGATTGTGAATTTGCAATTGCCCCATCTGCTGGAAGTAAGTTGTACACTATCCTCACGTCTATTATCCACTTTATGCCGCATAAAACGTTTATAGGTTATTGTTAATGTTAAAGTTTGACCAAGGATACACACTTTGAATTGTACAACGAAATAGTTAACTGTTGATTAAACTGAGTGTGTCCTCACTGTGAAAAACCTAACTGACAGCGTCCCTCAGGAGTGCCGTTACGGTGAATCAGATAACGATGAAGAAGAGAGACATTCTACTCGTTATTTTTTTCTGCTTCACAGTCATTGAACTAAGCAGACCAAACCCAGCTGCTATCGCATTGGTGTTTATAGGAGAGCCACCCTTAAGCGGACCGAAAAAAATCAATTGTGAACGATCTCAGTAAGACGTATTTATTTATCCTCCATCTTTGGGTGAATTCCCCCAGACCACAGGAAAACCCCAAGATTATGTAAAATCCTGGTTCAACCAATGTCATCAATAAAAAATTGTTTTGGAGCTTATTGATAATGTTACCAAATTAGTTTACAATTTACGCTATATATCTATATAAAGTGTAAACCATTCATATTGTACACTGAGCAGTGGCGACCCATCTTTCAGGTCAGGTGGGGCTTTGAAAATGTATTATAATTGTTTTGGGTGGGGTGGGGGGTTGCCTGTTTTGCATGCTATTTGGCATTAATGAGTCATATATCAGTTTGCAAACAATGTAAAAAAAAAAAAAAAAAAAAAAAAAAAATGAAATTTAAACAATTAAAAATTATATATATATATATATCATTGAGTTAATAAAGCCGCACACAAACATGGTCTCTTTATTTGTTTTCTTGAGTAAGGCAGCTCCAAAATGCAGGTGTTTCAGCCTAGCTCAGTGCTTTCTGTGGTGGTGGGGGAAGCCAGCAGAAAATACGGAGTGTTGCGCCGTGATTGGCTCTGTGTTCTGTCACTCATGGGGACACTACGTCAAAGCAAAGGCTATAAGGAGACCTCGAAAATTCTAACCATTTGGGGTGCTGCCATAGAGTTACATTAGAAGTGCCCATCCAAGAATGCTCAAGGTCATTGGCCACAGATAAAATTACTTCAAATCACGTTATATGTACAGTAGCTTTGATTGGACTGATCATGTCAACAGCATACTTTCAAAATCTTAGCTAGCATTCATCATCATGAATGAAGTCGACAATCCTTTTTAATCCTTGTCATATGAAGAGAAATTATAGATAAAACGTATCAGTGCTCATTGGACATAAATTTTACACAAAAAGTTGGAAATCGCAAATTCAACGAGTGGTTTGGAAGTGACAGTGGCTGTGTTTTCCCAAATCTGGGATTAAGGGTCTCTTTTCCAAGTTTAAAATGATAAACATTCAACATTGGCCTTGCTGACAATGAAGCATGATTTGTGCCGCGCTCAAAACAACTGTTAACTCGGGAACTGCGAAAACTTGACCCCAGTGAGTTCAAGACAACTGGGAAGTCGGGAATAAACAGCTCCGGCTGGGAAAATAAATTTTGAACGGTCATCCAACTCGGAATTGTAAATTTGACCTCCAGTTGTTTTGAAAGCACCATAAATCCAGAGAATGCCAGACTTTGATGACAAAATTTGGCCACAAAGGACTGCCGTGCCACCATCCTGTTCAAGTGAGCACAGCACAACAAGGTAAGTCCAAAAATGTATTGTATGCTGCTGCATAAATTATGTAATATACCAGGGAGATAAGTATACTGTAGCTAAGAAAGTAATACTAGTTGTGTAGTAAGATGTTAGTAGCCCATGTGCCTCACCCTAAAAATGTGGTATATTTACCCCTATTAATTTCACCTACTGTTCTGACTCGGCGGTGCTTATGTAGCCTACAGTATAACCTGAGAAATGTAATCATTGAATATTGCAAGAGCTTTCATTGACTGCTTATATGCCCCCTTTATTTAACCAGGTAGGCTAGTTGAGAACAAGTTCTCATTTACAACTGTGACCTGGCCAAGATACAGCAAAGCAGTGCAACACAAACAACAACACAGTTACAAATGGAATAAACAAACATAAAGTCCATAATACAATAGAAAAAGTCTATATACAGTGTGTGCAAATGAGGTAGGATAAGGGAGGTAAGGCAATAAATAGGCCAGAGTGGCGAAATAATTACAATATAGCAATTAAACACTGGAGTGATAGATGTGCAGAAGATGAGTGTGCAAGTTGATGTATACAGAGAAAAGAGTCGGCCCGAGAATTGAACCCTGTGGCACCCCATAGAGACAGCCAGAGGTCCGGACAACAGGCCCTCCGATTTGACACACTGAACTCTGTCTGAGAAGTAGTTGGTGAACCAGGCGAGGCAGTAATTTGAAAAACCAAGGCTGTTGAGTCTGCCGATAAGAATGTGGTGATTGACAGAGTTGAAAGCCTTGGCCAGGTCGATGAATATGGCTGCACAGTATTGTCTTTTATCGATGGTGGTTATGATACCGTTTAGAACCTTGAGCATGGCTGAAGTGCACCCATGACTAGCTCGGAAACCAGATTGCATTGCGGAGAAGGTACGGTGGGATTCGAAATGGTCAGTGATCTGTTTGTTAACCTCTCTAGGGTCGGCGGGACGAAATCGTCCCACCTACGTAACAGCCAGTGGAATCCTGTGGCGTGTTATTCAAATACCTTAGAAATGCTATTACTTCAATTTCTCAAACATATGACTATTTTACACCATTTTACACCATTTTAAAGACAAGACTCTCGTTAATCTAACCACACTGTCCGATTTCAAAAAGGCTTTACAATGAAAACAAAACATTAGATTATGTCAGCAGAGTACCCAGCCAGAAATAATCAGACACCCATTTTTCAAGCTAGCATATGTCACAAAAACCCAGAAGACAGCTAAATGCAGCACTAACCTTTGATGATCTTCATCAGATGACACACCTAGGACATTATGTTATACAATACATGCATGTTTTGTTCAATCAAGTTCATATTTATATAAAAAAAACTGCTTTTTACATTAGCATGTGACGTTCAGAACTAGCATACCCCCCTCAAACTTCCGGTAAATTTACTAAAAAATTTACTAAATTACTCACGATAAACGTTCACAAAAAGCATAACAATTATTTTAAGAATTATAGATACAGAACTCCTCTATGCACTCGATATGTCCGATTTTAAAATAGCTTTTCGGTGAAAGCACATTTTGCAATATTCTAAGTAGATAGCCCGGCATCACAGGGCTAGCTATTTAGACACCCAGCAAGTTTAGCACTCACCAAAGTCAGATTTACTATAAGAAAAATGTTATTACCTTTGGTGTTCTTCGTCAGAATGCACTCCCAGGACTTCTACTTCAATAACAAATGTTGGTTTGGTCCCAAATAATCCATAGTTATATCCAAACAGCGGCGTTTTGTTCGTGCGTTCAAGACACTATCCGAAAGGGTAAAGAAGGGTGACGAGCACGACGCATTTCGCGACAAAAAAAATTCTAAATATTCCATTACCGTACTTCGAAGCATGTCAACCGCTGTTTAAAATCAATTTTTATGCCATTTTTCTCGTAAAAAAGCGATAATATTCCGACCGGGAATCTGCGTTTAGGTAAAAAGACGAAAGAAAATAAAGCATGGGGTCGACTCGTGCACACGCCTAAGCCCATTGATCGGCCACTTGCCAAAAGCGCAAATGTGTTTCAGCCTGGGGCTGCCTCGATATCATTCAGCTTTTTCCCGGGCTCTGAGAGTCTATGGGAGCCGTAGGAAGTGTCACGTTACAGCAAAGATCCTCAGTCTTCAATAAACAGAGACAAGAAGAACAAGATCTTGTCAGAGAGGGCACTTCCTGTAAGGAATCTTCTCAGGTTTTTGCCTGCCATATGAGTTCTGTTATACTCACAGACACCATTCAAACAGTTTTAGAAACTTTAGGGTGTTTTCTATCCAAAGCCAATAATTATATGCATATTCTAGTTACTGGGCAGGAGTATTAACCAGATTAAATTCGGGTACGTTTTTTATCCGGCCGTGTCAATACTGCCCCCTACCCCCAACAGGTTAACTTGGCTTTCGAAGACCTTAGACAGGCAGGGTAGGATAGATATAGGTCAGTAACAATTTGGGTCTAGAGTGTCTCCCCCTTTGAAGAGGGGGATGACCGTGGCAGCTTTCCAATCTTCGGGAATCTCAGACGATACGAAAGAAAGGTTGAACAGGCTAATAATAGGGGTTGCAACAATTGCGGCAGATAATTTTAGATAGAGAGGGTCCAGATTGTCTAGCCCAGCTGATTTGTAAGGGTCCAGAATTTGCAACTCTTTCAGAACATCAGCTATCTGGATTTGGGTGAAGGATAAATGGGGGAGGTTTGGGCAAGTTGCTGTGGGGGGTGCAGGGCTTTTGACTAAGGTAGGGGTAGCCAGGTGGAAAGCATGGCCAGCCATAGAAAAATTCTTATTGAAATTCTCAATTATCGTGTATTTATCGGTGGTGACAATGTTTCCTAGCCTCAGTGCAGTGGGCAGCTGGGAGGAGGTGCTCTTAATCTCCATGGACTTTACAGTGTCCCAGACCTTTTTGGAGTTTGTACAATCCTGACTAGTCTCCCAGTACCTGCCGATGAAAAACATCCCCACAGCATGATGATGCCACCACCATGCTTCACCGTAGGGATGATGCCAGGTTTCATCTAGACGTGACACTTTGCATTCAGGCCAAAAACACCAATCTCAACGTCAACAGTGAATAGGCAAATCCGGGATGCCTGCCTTCTAGGCAGAGTTCCTCTGTCCAGTGTGTTATTTTTCCCATCTAAATCTTTTCTTTTTATTGGCCAGTCTGAGATATGGCATTTTCGCCTCTTCACTGTTGACGTTGAGACTGGTGTTTTGCGGGTACTATTTAATGAAGCTGCCAGTTGAGGACTTGTGAAACGTTTGTTTCTCAAACTAGACACTCTAATGTACTTGTCCTCTTGCTCAGTTGTGCACCGGGGCCTCCCACTCCTCTTTCTATTCTGGTTAGAGCCAGTTTGTGCTGTTCTGTGAAGGGAGTAGTATACAGCGTTGTACGAGATCTTCAGTTTCTTGGTAATTTCTCGCATGGAATAGCCTTCATTTCTCAGAACCAGAATAGACTGACGAGTTTCAGAAGAAAGTTCTTTGTTCCTGGCCATTTTGATCCTGTAATCGAACCCACAAATGCTGATGCTCCAGATACTCAACTAGTCTAAAGGCCAGGTTTATTGCTTCTTTAATTAGAACAACAGTTTTCAGCTGTGCTAATATAATTGCTGTGCTAATATAATTGCTATGCTTCCGTCTCATTTTTGCTTCAGGAGGACGAGGAAAGGAAGAGCCATCCCAAACCTGAGCATGTAAGGTGTGATAGTGTTTGTGTCCCTTCCTAGGAGTTCCTGGACATGAAAAAACCACAAATAATTTCAGCTGAGCTGCTACAGAGGCTAACCTGCTCCCCCACCTCGAGACCTCAAATCAATACCCCAATAAAATATTAATGACATGTTTACATTGCTCATGGGTCACAATGTTGCCAGCATTGCACTGTACTGTAACGCAGAGATGGTGGGTTAACTGGGGGTGGTAGATATGTGATGATGTCTTACTAGTTACATTATCTGTTGAAATTATCAAGAGGTGATGTGTTCTATGGTGACTAACTCCCCACATCAATCACATTAGATGTTAGTCAGCCCAACTGCTTCACTTTTCATAATAAGTTGGAACCATGTTTTTTATTCTTCTGATAAACCATGGCAATAGCAATGCTTGTGTTCATTAATTGCCTTTTCTTTCACTTTTAGGAAAAAGTCTGAAAAGCTGACCACACAACTCTAAAAACCCCAAGTTCCTTGAAATAGTTTGACGTCAGTTTGTATTTTTTTGGCTTCTTTTGGTTTCACATTGATACACAGTGAAACACTGATTATGTTGCTAGTTCTACACAGATAAGGATAAGCCCAATGTTCTCTGGCTTGTACTGTATCAATAACTGGCTTATTTCATTCTGTGGCGTGACGTTATTTCTTATCTGACTGTTTTTAAAGCAACCAAAAAAACATATTTGTTGTTTCTAATGGAGTAAAATACTAGACATAGGGTGACATACTCCATGCCAAAAATAAAACGCATAACTATACGGTACAGCATGTTTAGTTAGTAACTTGATATTATGGAAACATTACAATATATACTGAATCATTCTACGCTCCCATATATTTTCCCTCTGGTTAATGTCGATCTGGGACATGCAATTACTTTTTTGTTGGAGAGCGGAGATTGCAAATGTCATGAAAGAAATTATATGGTGGCAATCATTTCCTCTCTGCCTCCTTGCCATTCTCTCACATCACGTCTTTTGAAGCCTGCAACTATAGGCCTTCTGATCAACTTGTATTCCTGTTACCAGCTATTGCTACATATGAAGAGAAAGAACACTTATTCAGTCTCCATTGCCTCAAATGTAAATGTTATGACCTAGTTCTTGTTAGATATACTGTAATCCAAACTGTGACTTTATTGATTAGAGAGATAAAAGTTTGACAGAGTAATCAGGCAGTATGACATACTCCAGTGAGGAATGTAATGGCTAACGGTGGGCCTGGCGCTGTGGTGACTGATAAAGACTGGTAGTGCAGTGTTGTGTAAGATCCAACACCTCAAGGGGAAGAGCTCTAAGCAACACGTGTTGCTCTTGACAGACATGGCTCCTCGCTACCTCCTCACTGACAGTTTTCCATGTTTGAATAATGATTTCCTTCAGCGCTAAGACAGCAATCTACCTACAGGTTCAGTGAGGTTAGTCATGAGCTCCACTGGTGAGGACGGAATTTCACACTGCTGACACATATCATTTAGTGACATCACATTAGGCAAATCAAGTGAATAGAATAGTTTTTGGTCTAAATGACTGAGACCAGTAGTTGCACTACTTATAACTATTTTACTCTTCACTGATGGTGAATGTTAAACTGTATGCAGTGGACTGCTTCTTCCCCAGCAGTTGCGGACAGCTTGTCCTGGAAAGCTTGTTGCTACTTGCAGAAGTTGACCACTTGACCTTTCTCTTAATTGTTCACCTGAATACCATCAACAACAGGTGACTGTGACACATTCCACATCCTTATAATCCTAAGTCTGCAATGTCAATAAAAATATTACATTTACAACTCTAGCTCCGTGAAATAAACCTGCTAATATTTGCTTTGAGGAGGGTGCTCCTTTCCTCTCTGTTCTGAGTTGAGGTGCAAGTCTCCTGTCTGTGTGTGTGTGTAGAACATGCAAGCTAGGAACGTGTGTTTTTGTTCCATGGAACTGCAGAGGGTGCCTGTCAGATTCAATTTCAAACTCCCCTGTAAAAACCCATAACGGTCTGGCGTATATTGTTGACATGAAAAGCGGTGGAACATTTCTCATGTTGTCTATCCAGTTTTTCAAAGATAAGACTAACACCTTGACAATGGTTCTCATTTTTCTAAGACAGCCTATTGGGCGATTCCACGCCAGCGGGAGGGGAAAATATTTTTGGTATCTCTGATTGTTCTGGCAATTCTCACATACATGCCTGTGTACATGCCTGCTGTAAGACCCTATGATCTGTGAAACGTACATGATACAGACAACATCTTGGTGTCATTATACTCCTTACAGTGTGCTCTAAAATATGGAGTATGTCTTGATTGTGAAATAAAACAAATGCACATTCATTTAATCAACATAAAAAATATTCTCAAAACTACCCTTTCTGATTTTGTTCATTTGGTAACCATGTCATAACAGCTGACATAACTTGTCATAACACTTCATAACCCATCAACACACTTCATCACACTCTGAGCAGAGACACAACTTTCTCCAACAGAGTCTTGGTGACACACTTATCTACTCTCACTCAGATATATGAACATGGCATAAGTCTCAAACTCGGATACCTCCTTTTTATTTTGCTCATAGGTTTTTGTGTCAACACCTGCTACCAACTAGCCGGTTAGATAGGTTGCAATGGAGCCCACTTTGCCTGGAATAGCTAACGAACGTTTCCAGCGCTGTAGAAGCTGTGTTTATTACTCTCGTCTGGGAAAATATCGACAATCCATAATTCCAATGCGGAAATTGTTTGCTAGTGGAGGATTACAGGAATGAGGTGGCTATGCTTAGCAAGCAAACCTTAAATCTGCACAAACATATGGGGAAAACGCAAACTGGAACTTTCTCATTCTCAACTCCCGTTAATGGATGCTGCTCGGGCCTGATGGATGTTTCCTCGCTTTGTCATCCGTCCCTATCAGAATGGCCTGTGCTACCTTGAACTTGCCTGCCAAAGAAGTCGTCTCCGTCTCTTACATCTTGTAGTGAAGTAGATGGAGAACAGCAAGAAGATTCTTCCAATCAACGCTGGTCCCATGTCACAAGTCGTGGAAACCGAACGCAGCGGCCTGCTGCTAAGCTGACGGGAGTGACTGCGAGAGGTTCGGAGCAGATTGACATAAGGAATAGTGTCACTGCACTGGTGCCTGATCTACATACGCCTTCATTGCTGGGATTGCCTGTGTCTGGGACATGGGCGCTGACTCCAACTACGGTGACTCCAACTACGCTGACTCCAACTACGCTGACTCCAGCAGCGGTTTCATCGTCGAGTTCGGCTCCTTTCCCTCGCTCTGGATCTGACAGGGCACTGCCTGCTGTGGGAGGTCTGGACCTATCGCAGGGAGCAGCGGGCGTACGCTATCCTGCTTCTCATGGGTGCTAAAAAAGTGCTAAAAATAAACCCATGTTAATATGTGTAGTTTAAGAAACAAGGTTCATGAAATCAATAATTTGCTGGTAACTGATTACATTAAAATTCTGACAATCTCTGAAACTCACTTAGATAATACCTTTGATGATACGGTGGAAGCAATACATGGTTATAACATCTACAGAAAATACAGAAATGCCAAAAGGTGGAGGTGTTACCGTTTATATTCAGAACCACATTCCTATAAAGCTTAGAGAGGATCTCATGTTAAATATTGTTGAAGTAATATGGCTACAGGTTCATCTGCCCTACCCGAAGCCTATTCTGCTGGGAAGCTGCTACAGACCAAGAGTTAACAGTCAGCATCTGGAAAACTTGTGAAATGTTTGATAATGTATGGGATATCAACAGAGGTATATTTTCTGGGTGATTTAAAGGAGATATCCCCATTTTTCTTGGCATCTTACAACAACAGTTGTGCAATTTGTCAAGTTTCTGTGCTAGCTGCAATAGTTCCAACCTTGTGAAATTGTTTTATAATAGCCAATGTATGTAAGAAAGTATTTCACATAGCAGGACATCTAACATCTTGCTAACGTCATTCATTGTATGCACTGGTTGCGTTGGACAATGTTGATGGCAGTCCGACTAGCAGGGCAAGAGGCAGGGGTAGAGGGAGAACCAGGGGCCCTGTAGAATTCTGTAGTGCAAAAAGTAAATGAAACTGCTTCTTTCAAATTCTGTGATTGTAATGTATTTGGTGTAAAGCGGTTTGAATGCATGTGGGTCGTTACCTGGGTGTCTCACAGGGTTGCTGAGCTGTAGGAGGTTTCTGGAGCTCCTGCATGGTCTCGAGGTTCACCCAACGCTAGAAGGGAGGGAAAGAATGAGGAATGTGGAGGTTTAGTATATCGATACCGCAGTGGAAACTGGTGACCTTTGAGGATGGGAGACTCATGGCATAGGCGTGGAACGCACTGAGACAACAAAGTGTGTTTAAAAAAATCATCAAAGACGAATTATTTTAACCTAAAGAATTTAATAGAGACATTTATAGTACAATATTATGGGGAATGGGAATGAGGGGGCTACTTACACATTGTTGGGAAGGGATCACAGCAGTGATTGAATGAGGGTATGAGGCATGAGTTGAGGTGTTCAGAGGCTTGACTTCAGTGCAGGACAGGATTTGACTGGGAAGACAAAACAGTAACACACTACACAGTTAGACAAAAGAGCTAAGAATGAGTTAGTCCAAGCAAGGAGTAAAATCATTGATGTGTAATAATGTGATTGTGTTTGTGTATGTAATTGACTCGACATACAGTAATGAGAGAAAATGAAGAGGGGCACTCAGTGCTTGGAGAGGAAACATTCAACGTGCCAGTGGATGAGTGGACACATGAGATGTGGCTTCAGTTCATGTCAGGAGAGAGTTGACATGGTAGTGGAGTAGTCATCACCTCTTAAATCAGGGAACAGGAGGGGACTTAGCTGGAAATACAAATAGTAGATACATTCCATTACAGCAGCGACATTGTAGGTTTGAACTACAAGTTTCTCCATGAAGTTAAACTCACACATCTCAAAATTCACAAAGTAAAACACAGACTGCGCATCTCGCACACTTGACACATCAAAGTAGCCCAAGAAAAGTTCCTGAATAAATCCACATACCTGACGATAACTGACAACACCAAGCAGACTGGTGGCACCATAGGTCTCAGAGTGGTGGGGCAATGTTTACCCTCTGGGGCCCGGAGGTTTTCCTTATCTGTTAACCTAACCAGGAAAACTCTAGATCCTATAAGGTATGACAGTGCTTAATCAGTTAAAAAAAAGGTTTTATAAGGGCTATGATGGGACCAGTTTTTCCTAAAAACTAGGCAAGTCAGTTAAGAACAAATTCTTATTTACAATGACTGCCTAGGAACAGTGAACTGCCTTGTTCAGGGTCAGAATGACAGATTTTTACCTTGTCAGCTCGGGGATTCAATCTAGCAACTTTTCGGTTACTGGTCCAACGCTGTAACCACTAGGCTACCTGCCGCCCCGATCAGGTCACATGGTTTTAAAAATCTCCTGAAAAATACTCCTTGCCCTGGGGGATGAAATCCCTGTCAAACTGCAACAACCTGTTACTTGTCCGTATTAATTATATTTAGACTAGATTAAGGGGGGGGATTTCCTCTACCCAGACATCGAGAAAACTGATAGACAATAGAACTCACAGGGCTGAGCTTGCTTTATGCACGCCTATGCAACTTTAGGCTTCATAAAAAAATCTGCTGTCATCACTATTATGTTGTTTGAAAACATATAGACAGCCTAGCCAGCCCAATTTTGAATATAAACCAAATTTGAACACGTTCACATTTTATCCTGACACACAAATGAACTATAAATACATAACGTTACCAATTAGTTTACCCTGACCAAATGGGCAGGGCACATAGGCTGTATGCAGCTGCTCTTATTTGTAGACTACAGTTGATCAGAATGAAACATTGTCTCGTTTCCATCCCATACAGCATGTCAGATCTCACATGTTTTGGTGTAGCGTAGGCTACTGCAACATTTATGGAATTAGTTTTTGCTTGGGTCTGTCCGGAGTGATTGTGTTATCATCTTTGCTAAATAAATAAATACAGGTGTAAAGTGGAAAGCTTACTTGAGCGCACACGGAAAACATGCGCTGCGCCAACCTCTCTCTTTAATCTAACTTTTAATGGATGATGCGATGGAAGCTTTAACCTCTATGGGCTAGGTGGGATGCAAGCGTCCCACCTACTCAACAGCCAGTGTAATCCCATGGCGCGTTATTCAAAAACCTCAAAAATGCAAAAACTTCAATTTTTCAAACATATGACTATTTTACACCATTTTAAAAGACAAGACTCTCGTTAATCTAACCACACTGTCCGATTTCAAAAAGGCTTTACAACGAAAGCAAAACATTAGATTATGTCAGCAGAGTACCCAGCCAGAAATAATCAGACACCCATTTTTCAAGCTAGCATATAATGTCACATAAACCCAAACCACAGCTAAATGCAGCATTAACCTTTGATGATCTTCATCAGATGACAACCCTAGGACATTATGTTATACAATACATGCATGTTTTGTTCAATCAAGTTCATATTTATATCAAAAACCAGCTTTTTACATTAGCATGTGACTAGCTTGTGACTAGCATTCCCACCGAACACTGCCGGTGAATTTACTAAATTACTCACGATAAACGTTCACAAAAAACATAACAATTATTTAAAGAATTATAGATACAAACTCCTCTATGCACTCGATATGTCCGATTTTAAAATAGCTTTTCGGTGAAAGCACATTTTGCAATATTCTAAGTAGATAGCCCGGCATCACAGGGCTAGCTATTTAGACACCCAGCAAGTTTAGCACTCACCAAAGTCAGATTTACTATAAGAAAAATGTTATTACCTTTGCTGTTCTTCGTCAGAATGCACTCCCAGGACTTCTACTTCAATAACAAATATTGGTTTGGTCCAAAATAATCCATTGTTATATCCAAATAGCGGCGTTTTGTTTGTGCGTTCAAGACACTATCCGAAAGGGTAAATAAGGGTGACGAGCATGGCGCATTTCGTGACCAAAAAATTCTAAATATTCCATTACCGTACTTCGAAGCATGTCAACCGCTGTTTAAAATCAATTTTTATGCCATTTTTCTCGTAAAAAAGCGATAATATTCCAACCGGGAAATCGTTTTTTATTACAAAGAGAGTGAAAGTAAAAGCATGCTATCCCCTCATGCACGAGCCTCAGTCTAATGGCCCTCTGATAGAGCACTTGCCAAACGCGCTAATGTGTTTCAGCCTGGGGATGGAATTACATCGTTCAGCTTTTTCCCGCCTTCTGAGAGCCCATGGGAGCCGTAGGAAGTGTCACGTCATGCCAGAGATCCCCTGTATTTGTTAGAGATGATCAAGGAGGGCAAGAAATGGTCAGACAGGCCACTTCCTGTAAGGAATGTTCTCAGGTTTTGGCCTGCCAAATGAGTTCTGTTATACTCACAGACACCATTCAAACAGTTTTAGAAACTTTAGGGTGTTTTCTATCCAAAGCCAATAATTATATGCATATTCTAGTTACTGGGCAGGAGTAGTAACCAGATTAAATCGGGTACGATTTTTATCCGGCCGTGCAAATACTGCCCCCTAGCCCCAACAGGTTAAATCATTCTGAATTGATTTCAACATCCCAGAAAAGACAGTCGAAAGTTCCATATGTTCAGCAAGTAAAACATCGTAACGCGCAATTACCACTGCAAGCTCATTGTAGTTGCCCTTGTTAGCGAAACTTTCCCTCTCGTTGTGTCCTTTTAAAAGCCAATTCTTGCATGCCCAAAAACGCAGTGGTGTTGATAAGCCGCTTGAGAACATCCCTGTTTCTTCTTACTTTCTCGTTGTGTTGCGCATTTTGAATACGCAGACCTTCGTCATGATCGATGTGACTTGTTCCCAGAAGCTTGAATCTGATGTGGGCATTTATATGCTCCCTGCTTTTGTTTTTCTGTTTAGCTGAATGATCGATGTTCTTCAGGTCACTGTACTCCCCCTTTCGCCCAAGGCTCAGACTTTCCAAAAAGCAGGCTTGGCCAGCAATACAAGCGGCTTGATGAAAGCCTCCCTGTTAACCAGCTATACTTTAGATACCAATTGGTATTGAACGCCCTCACCTTTCATCCTTGTTCACGAAACTGATTTCAGGCAGAGGTCGACCCTCGGTTTTAATTTGCACCTTTTCCGCGCACCCCAGAGAATGAAATGGGTTCTTCAACAAAAAGTCAACATTTTCAGTAGCTTTGGCGTCGAAAACTGCACACTTGAGCTGCTAGCTAGTTAGTTAATTGAAATGAATTGGCTAACTGGACACCCACAAAGTTATAAAACTAAGAAAACAAATTATAATCTACCACCTCCGTTTCCTGTATTTTGAAGAAATGAACTTGAATTGAATATCCCAAAATTGCTCAACTATGACTTTTCAATCTTTATGCAATAATGTCACCAACTCACCAAGCTTCTCAACATATATAACCTCCTCCATAATGCTCTGCGGCACAACCCCAATACATCATTCTCTGATTCTAATCATATGATTGTATGGACAACATGTCAGCTCATACTGCAAAAGCTTTTACTGGTTGGAGGTCGTGGCCAAAAGTTTTGAGAATGACACAAATATTAATTTCCACAAAGTTTGCTGCTTCAGTGTCTTTAGATATTTTTGTCAGATGTTACTATGGAATACTGATGTATAATAACAAGCATTTCATAAGTGTCAAAGGCTTTTATTGACAATTACATGAAGTTAATGCAGAGTCAATATTTGCAGTGCTGACCCTTCTTTTTCAAGACCTCTGCAATCCGCCCTGGCATGCTGTCAATTCACTTCTGGGCCACATCCTGACTGATGGCAGCCCATTCTTGCATAATCAATGCTTGGAGTTTGTCAGAATTTGTGGGTTTTTGTTTGTCCACCCGCCTCTTAAGAATTGACCACAAGTTCTCAATGGGATTAAGGTCTGGGGAGTTTCCTGGCCATGGACCCAAAATATCAATGTTTTGTTCCCCGAGCCACTTAGTTATCACTTTTGCCTTATGGCAAGGTGCTCCATCATGCTGGGAAAGGCATTTTTCATCACCAAACTGTTCCTGGATGGTTGGGAGAAGTTGCTCTCGGAGGATGTGTTGGTACCTTTCTTTATTCATGGCTGTGTTCTTAGGCAAAATTGTGAGTGAGCCCACTTCCTTGGCTGAGAAGCAACCCCACACATGAATGGTCTCAGGATGCTTTACTGTTGGCATGACACAGGACTGATGGTAGCACTCAGCTTGTCTTCTCCGGACAAGCTTTTTTTCCAGATGCCCTAAACAATCGGAAAGGGGATTCATCAGAGAAAATGACTTTACCCCAGTCCTCAGCAGTCCAATCTCTGTACCTTTTGCAGAATATCAGTCTGTCCCTGATGTTTTTCCTGGAGAGAAGTGGCTTCTTTGCTGCCCTTCTTGACACCAGGCCATCCTCCAAAAGTCTTCGCCTCACTGTGCGTGCAGATGCACTCACACCTGCCTGCAGCCATTCCTGAGCAAGTTCTGTTCTGGTGGTGCACCGATCCCGCAGCTGAATCAACTTTAGGAGATGGTCCTGGCGCTTGCTGGACTTTCTTGGGCGCCCTGAAGCCTTCTTCACAACAATTGAACCTCTCTCCTTGAAGTTCTTGATGATCCGATAAATGGTTGATTTAGGTGCAATCTTACTGGCAGCAATATCCTTGCCTGTGAAGCCCTTTTTGTGAAAAGCAATGATGACGGCACGTTTCCTTGCAGGTAACCATGGTTGACAGAGAAAGAACAATGATTCCAAGCACCACCCTCCTTTTGAAGATTCCAGTCTGTTATTCGGACTCAATCAGCATGACAGAGTGATCTCCAGCCTTGTCAACACTCACACCTGTGTTAACGAGATAATCACTGACATGATGTCAGCTGGTCCTTTTGTGGCAGGGCTGAAATGCAGTGATGTTTTCATTTCTTCATAACATTCTGGAGTATATGCAAATTGCCATCATACAAACTGAGGCAGCAGACTTTGTGAAAATTAATATTTGTGTCATTCTCAAAACTTTTGGCCATGACTGTAGGTCTATGGAAGGGGGTGAGGCCTACGAGCCTCCTAGGTTTTGTAATGAAGTCAATGGACACAGAGGAGAACAGAAGCTAGCTGTTCTCTGGCTACAACATGTGCTACCAGAGAGTGCTGTTGAAGTTACTCTTGACCTTCATTGCAAAACAGTGTGTTTTAATCAATTATTTGGTAACATATTAATATATTTAGTATAGTTTAATCTAAAAAGGATAACTTTTTTTGTGTTTCACTATTTTTATGAAATTTCACTGAGGAGGATGGTCCTCTCCTTCCTCCTCCGAGGAGCCTCCACTGCGATACTATGAAATTATAAAAAGACAACTATTAATTGACTGCATTGGTATCATCTCCTACAGAGTTTGTTGTAACTCACTCTGAGGTCTGATGTAATTCTACCTGATATTCCTGCCTTCAGTTTTTTACTTACCTAGCACTCTTCTCACTTGTGATTGCACAAGTTCCTCAGTTGTTGGTGGAGGAATAGGGGTTAGGAGTCCAAGTCTTTGGGCGTTAGGGTTCTTCTCCTTGGCATCCCTCCACCAGATTCCAACCGCTTCCTCAAAATCTTGTATTGGAGGTCCGGAATGTATCCATATGTCTTCTTTGTCTCTAGTGAGTAGACACTCCAATGTTTTGCTGTTTTTTTTTATACAGTCTTCTATAGCAAAAACCAACATCATTTGAGAGTATGCATTGTTATAAAATAAATACAAAATTACTTTCGAGGACAATTAGTAAGGTCACAGATCTTGCAATCTGAGTTCAACAGAACAAATAAGGTTGTGCATTACTTCCCTCAATGGTTTAGAGAAAGGAGATTGGATGGGTTACAATACACTGCAAATACACTTACAGTTGAAGTTGGAAGTTTACATAAACTTAGGTTGGAGTCATTAAAACTCGTTTCTCAACCACTCCACAAATTTCTTGTTAAACTATAGTTTTGGCAAGTCGGTTAGAACATCTACTTTGTGCATGACACAAGTCATTTTTCCAACAATTGTTTACAGACAGATTATTTCAATGATAATTCACTGTATCGCAATTACAGTTTAGTTGACTGTGCCTTTAAACAGCTTGGAAAATTCCAGAAAATGATATCATGGCTTTAGAAGCTTCTGATAGGCTAATTGACATCATTTGAGTCAATTGGAGGTCTACCTGTGAATGTATTTCAAGGCCTACCTTCAAACTCAGTGACTCTTTGCTTTTGATTTTCCCATGATGTCAAGCAATCAGCCAAGACCTCCGACATTTTTTTGGAGACTTCCACAACTCTGGTTCTTCCTTGGGAGCAATTTCCAAATGCCTGAAGGTACCATGTTCATCTGTATAAACAAGAGTACGCAAGTATAAACACCATGGGACCACGCAGCCGTCATACCGCTCAGGAAGGAGACGCGTTCTGTCTCCTAGAGATGAACGTACTTCGGTGCAAAAAGTGCAAATCAATCCCAGAACAACAGCAAAAGGACCTTGTGAAGATGCTGGAGGAAACAGGTACAAAAGTATCTATATCCACTGCAAAACGAGTCCTATATCGACATAACATGAAAGGCCACTCAACAAGTGGCCTTTCAGACGCCTCACAAGTCATCAACTGGCAGCTTCATTAAATAGTACCCGCAAAACACCAGTCTCAACGTCAACAGTGACGAGGTGACTCCGGGATGCTGGCCTTCTAGGCAGAGATCCTCTGTCCAGTGTCTGTGTTCTTTTGCACATCTTAATCTTTTCTTTTATTGGCCAGTCTGAGATATGGCTTTTTCTTTGCATCTCTGCCTAGAAGGCCAGCATCCCGGAGTCACCTCTTCACTGTTGACGTTGAGACTGGTGTTTTGCGGGTACTATTTAATGAAGCTGCCAGTTGACGACTTGTGAGGCGTCTGTTTCTCAAGCTAGACACTAATGTGCATGTTGACTTGGCCCATGTTGACTTGATACAATGCTTCCAACAGTTGTATGAAGTTAGTTGGATGTCCTTTGGGTGCTGGACCATTCTTGATACACACGGGGAAACTGTTGAGTGAGAAAAAACAAGCAGCGTTGCAGTTCTTGACAGAAACCAGTGCGCCTGGCACCTACTACCACACACCATTCACAGGCACTGAAATCTTTTGTTTTGCCTATTCACCCTCTGAATGACACATACACAATCCATGTCTCAATTGTCTCAAGACATAAATGTCACATCAATAAGGAATCATAGCTTTCACCTGGATTCACCTGGTCAGTCTATGTCATGGACATTCTTAATGTTTCGTATAGTCAGTGTATTTTCTTAGTCACGTAAAGTGACACAGGATGGTCATAATGCTTCTTGACAGTATCAAAGTGTATTTTCTACAAGTAATTTAAAATGAGATTTTTTTTTTTTGAAAAAAATGTACTGAGTACAACAAAGGATTTCCGAAACAAACTTTCAAACGAAAGCAAACTTCTTGGCAGGGAAATAAAACATTTAAATCACTGTGGGTTTGACACTTATGTAGGTGTCATAACCAGCTATAAAATAATGCAATATATGTCACAACAGCTGTAAATATATGGGTCATGACAGTATGATACTAAGTGTCAAGTAAAGTGTTAGTGTTCATTTTAAGACCATATTGTTTGGAACAATCACCTTTCCAGAGTGGGCTCTATGCTAATTGAAGGTGTGGTCAATTTTACGATCAGCACCAACACAGTGAATAGGAAAATGGATTCAAAGAGAACTCCCTCTGCTGGCGACTTGGTGAATGTGAAATCCTAAAGGGGGGATGTAATTGGTTAATGACTTATAATGTAAACAATGGGTAATTTCATTAAAAGTACCAGAGCCCACTCTGGAAATATTACATTACAAACAATATGTCTAAAAATAAGCTAAATCAAAAAGGATAGTTTTGAGATACTCATATTTTTATATTGAATAAATTAATGTGAACATTTGTATTTCAGAATCTAGACATACAGTACGCCATATTTGAGGGAACACTATATGGAGTATAATGGCACCAATATGTGTCTGTATCATGTACAGCTCACAGATCATAGGGTCTTAATAGATCTAAAAAGGGCCTAAAATGGCCAATTAAACATCCTTCCTCCCAAAGAAGTTCCTTTGTGAGAACAATCTAGTTGCCACAAGAAAAGGGCAACCAGTGAAAAACAAACATCATTGTAAATACAACCCATGTTTATTTATTTTCCCTTTTGTACTTTAACTATTTGCACATCATTACAACACTGTATATAGACATTTAAAATGACATTTAAAATGTCGTTATTCTTTTGGAACATTTGTAATGTTAATTTGTTATTATTTCACTTTTGTTAATTATCTATTTCACTTGCTTTCCATGCCAATAAAGACCTTAAATTGAAATGTAATTAATTGAGAGAGTGAGACAGCAAAGAGAGTTTCAAGAGTGATTTGTTAAGTTACACTGCCACCCTCTGGTCACCACTGTACTTGTAGAATTCATTTAGTGTTCGTTTAACATCAGGCTAATCAGAAGTAAAACATTTCCGTTTTTACACTCTGCCATAGCTAAAATGGTACAATAATAGCACAACAACTGTAGCATCAATGTATGTTAGTGAAGACTAGATTATAGGCTGGAAATTAGTAAAAAATATTGCCATTACAGAAAATGTTTGTTATTATACAGAACATTCTGGCTCCATCTCCTAGTCAATAGGTAGACTGCAGTTTGAGATCATAAATATGCTATAAATCTTTCCAGATCCAGTCATAATCTTTAAAAATAAGCAAAAAAAACCAAGGGATGCAAAATTAGTGTCAAAAAAGTTTAAGTAGCTGAAATTACAGATCTGCAGGATATGTAATGAATTTCACCTTTAACCATCTATTGGTTTAATTTACATCACTCTTTCTCAGTTCCAAGAGGTTTTCCTCTGAGCTTGTATAGCCGTTGCCCTAGTTTGGATAGCCTGTCACGGTACTCAAGCCTCTGGTAGTTGATCTCTGGCACCCCTCTGAAGCCGAACAGTGCGCCCCACCAGGCAGCAGCGATCACGGCCGTGGAGTCGCTGTCCCCGCCATGGAAGAAGGCATGATTGGCCAGCTCAACCCAGGAGTCGCCTGCCCTCAGGAGGGCATCGTAAGCTATCATGGGAGCATCATGCCCACTGGCACCACCACAACCCTTGAAGCTCACCGCCCTATAGAAACTCTCCCTCTCCTTTACTCCGTAGGACTCTGGGAACTGAGGTTTGCTCTTTCCATCCAGAATGCCTCTCTTTTCTAAATAGGATTTCCACTGAATTCCAAAGTAGGCCCTGGAAAAATGAGATTGGTCAGAAGCAGATGAAACTTACACATCATTGTACTTTGTAAACGCAGGCATAGATGTAGGAATTTAATTTGGCATGTATTGTCGCAGCAAAATAATTCCGCAACAACAGGAATTTATCGTTTAGCCAATAATGTTACGTGATCGGTGATTAGGCTATCAGCTGGTAAAATGAGGATACATAAAAAGTGGAATACTGTTAATATAACTGGGTTGTTATATTATATAACATTGTGTGAAGTGTGACATGCATACAATCAAACAAAGGAGGCTGTTGGGCAGAGATATAGGAGTACAGGCTTACTATAATGGTTGGAATGGAGTGGTATCAAACATATCAAAGACATGGAACCCATGTGATTGACACCGTTCCAGTCCGCCCACCAGCCTCCTCTGCAGCCAACCACAACAAAGGCCTCACCAGTGCTCCATGTTCAGCTCCACACAATTGCCTGAATGCCTGACGTACTCCTTGGCTTTGTCCAGGACCTCCATGAGTCTGTGTCCCCAGGCCTCCACGGGCAGGGTGCCCCTCACTGCGTAGGCCGTGAACAGGGCTGCAGCCAGGGCTCCCAGGTAGCCTGTGGGGTGGTGGTGGGTCAGACGTCCACTCTCCACACTTACTGCTATCAGCAGGTGCTCCTGCTCAGGGTCAGGGAAGCGCAGGCCGATACACATGGCCCTCATGGCTGCCCCACACCCTCCGCCCCTCTTGTTGAAGGGAATCTTAATGTCTTTGTCAGTTCTCTGTCTGTGCCTTGCAACGCTGTTCATGCAGGTGATGCCTACAGCGGAGACAGAGAGAGTATAATTATTGAATAAAGATCAACATGTGGGTTTAAATGTAATCTACGAAATCCCCAAAAGTCATTATTTTTGATGATAGGGCCATAATCACTAACTAGTAATGCTGCATACTCCAATAAATGGTAAAATCTCACCTTTCTGGTAAAAATTGTTATAAATTGCTGTCACTTTTGAGGACATACACTCAACTGCACAGTACAAATATGATAAAAAACATGAAAGTATGAAATATTTATATGATGTCAGTTGAAATCAGAAGTTTACATACACTTAGGTTGGAGTCATTAAAACTCGTTTTTCAACCACTCCACAAATTTCTTGTTAACAAACTATAGTTTTGGCAAGTTGGTTAGGACAGCTGCTTTGTGCATGACACAAGTAATTTTTCCAACAATTATTTACAGACAGATTATTTCACTTATAATTCACTGTATCCCAATTCCAGTGGGTCAGAAGTTCATATACACTACTTTGACTGTGCCTTTAAACAGCTTAGAAAATTCCAGAAAATGTTGTCATGGCTTTAGAAGCTTCTGACAGGCTAATTGACATCATTAGAGTCAATTGGAATTGTAACTGTGGATGTATTTCAAGGACTACCTTCAAACTCAGTGCCTCTTTGCTTGGAAAAAGCAAAAGAAATCAGCCAAGACCCCAGAAAAAAAATTGTAGACCTCCACAAGTCTGGTTCATCCTTGGGAGCAATTTCCAAATGTCTGAAGGTACCACGTTCATCTGTACAAACAATAGTACGCAAGTATAAACACCATGGGACCACGCAGCCGTCATACCGCTCAGGAAGGAGACGCGTTCTGTCTCCTAGAGATGAACATACTTTGGTGCGAAAAGTGCAAATCAAACCCAGAACAGCAGCAAAGGACCTTGTGAAGATGCTGGAGTAAACAGGCACAAAAGTATCTATATCCACAGTAAAACAAGTCCTATATCGACATAACTTGAAAGACCGCTCAGCAAGGAAGAAGCCACAGCTCTAAAACCGCCATAAAAAAGCCAGACTATGGTTTGCAACTGCACATGGGGACAAAGATTGTACTTTTTGGAGAAATGTCCTCTGGTCAGATGAAACAAAAATAGAACCGTTTGGCCATAATGACAATCGTTATGTTTGGAGGAAAAAGGGGGACACTTGCAAGCCGAAGAACATCTTAACCGTGAAGCACGGGGGTGGCAGCATCATGTTGTGAGGGTGCTTGCTGCAGGAGGGACTGGTGCACTTCACAAAATAGATGGCCTCATGAGGAAGGAAAATTATGTGGATATATTGAAGCAACATCTCAAGACATCAGTCAGGAAGTTAAAGCTAGGTCAAAATGGGTCTTCCAAATGGACAATGACCCCAAGCATACCTCCAAAGTTGTGGCAAAATGGCTTAAGGACAACCAAGTCATAGTATTGGAGTGGCCATCACAAAGCCCTGACCTCATTCCTATAGAAAATGTGTGGGCAGAACTGAAAAGGAGTGTGCGAGCAAGGAGGCCTACAAACCTGACTCAGTTACACAGCTCTGTCAGGAGGAATGGGCCAATATTCACACAACTTATTGTGGGAAGCTTGTGGAAGGCTACACGAAACGTTTGACCCAAGTTAAACAATTTAAAGGCAATGCTACCAAATACTAATTGCGTGTATGTAACTTCTGACCCACTGGGAATGTGATAAAAGAAATAAAAGCTGAAATAAATCACTCAACTATTATTCTGACATTTCACATTCTTAAAATAAAGTGGTGATCCTAACCTACTAGGATTAAATGTCAGGAATTGTGAAAAACTGAGTTTAAATGTATTTCGCTAAGGTGTATGTAAACTTCTGACTACAACTGTATTTCCTATTCAACAAAACTGTAAATTATAAAATGACTATATGATTTCAACTTCATTATAACTGTAAAATACATGTGGTTCAGTTGGTAGAGCATGGTGCTTGCAATTAGTTTCCCACAGGGGAGCAGTATGGAAAAAATAACAAAATATGAAAATATCTGCACTCTACTGTAAGTTGCTCTGGATAAGAGTGTCTGCTAAATGACCAAAAATGTAAATGCAAAAATATTTGTATGTGCAGGTTTTCTAAAGGTCTCTCTTGATCAAAACATCTTCCCCCATCTGTGAACGTCTCACAGAGCTCTAGATTGGCTTCCAGAACTCGTTAGGAACGCACCTTTCATCTCATGCTAATATTGTCTGTCTATGACAATAGGAAAGTGATTCTTTTAGATGAATGGCTATAAATTCTCTGAATGTGCTACCATGATGAAACCACACTCTCCTGCTGTGCTATGATGTAACGATGTGCTTTACCTGTCAGCCAGGAGTTGATGGACAGTCGAAAGAGCGAATTAAATGGTAGAAGGGACATCCCAGCTTAAAGTGGTTTCAGATTTCACATCATACGATACACAGGCTCATAAAAAATACTACTGTGTACGTGGGAACCAGGGCTATTGCTCAATGCAAGCCGTTTCGATCTACGGTGGTCACAGATTGATTTTTAGTGTAAATGTCAGTCAGAACCATGCAAGTCCCCTATATAGGGGACTTTATATCTAAGTTAAGTGTACTGTGCAGAAATATTGCCATTTGCAACTCATGTTAACACAACATGACACACCTCATAAAGGAATATAAACTGTTACATACCTGCTGCTCTTCCACCCATGTCTGTCATGCTTACAATGTACTTCTCCACCAGGGCTCCATACAGCACAGGGAGGGACGCCCCTTCCCCCTCCCCTACCTTGACCAGAGCATCAGCTGTAGCCAGGTGCATGACGGTGTCATCGCTAACAGGGAAGTCTATGGCATCCAGCTTCTCTAGACCTCCTCTCTTCTGAACTTCCTCATGTATTAACATGCCATCCTTTTCAAATTCCCAGATACCATGGTTGTAGCCCAGGGCATCTCCTACTCCACTTAGGACCATGCTGGCCTTGTACCTCTGTTCAAGGGGGACCGTGTCTGACATGGCGAGATCTGGTTGGTGTTCAATTACTTCTGTAAGAGATTCCATTGGATCATTGACTAATTGAATGTGACATTGAATGTCAATTAATATAAAATACAGAAAAAAGCTATTGAGACGAGATATGAGGGTGGGTATAATTTGTGGAACGTTTCAACAGGAATCTGTTCCAAAAAACGTAAAGTAAAAGGTTGCCAACCAACAACGCATACAAACCTAGTTAACTAGCTGCCAAATAGGCATTAACTCACCACGTAGCTTATTCTTAATGTTTGTCCATAGGCAACCAGAGTGAGGACAGACATTTTTCGGAATAAACGTGATGAGTATAAAACGCAATGAAATAGACCACTCCCTACCCGGTATCTTATTCTGCCGCTATACAACTTTGTATGCGTTGTTTTTTGGCAACCTTGTTATTTCCGAAGTTTTTGGAATAGATTCCTGTTGGAACGTTCCACAAATTATACCCACCCGAGATATGATGCTGTCAACCATAATGGGAGTCACTGAACCATCAAAGACAAACGTCACAGAATGTAGAGATATGAATGTATTGTGTAGAATTATCGAATGTACACAATACAAGTCGAGCTAGTGCAGTAAATTGATACCTTGTGCTGGTGGTTGATCTTATAGATTTATATAGGCAGAACTTGATGTTCGGTTCCCATCCTCGGAATGTTCAGTTTCGATTGTGCGGAATCCAATCCCTCCCAGCTCCATACAAGTAAACATTTCAACCACGACGAGCCATGACAAACACTTCCTGGGAAATGGACATTCGGATTGTGAATTTGCAATTGCCCCATCTGCTGGAAGTAAGTTGTACACTATCCTCACGTCTATTATCCACTTTATGCCGCATAAAACGTTTATAGGTTATTGTTAATGTTAAAGTTTGACCAAGGATACACACTTTGAATTGTACAACGAAATAGTTAACTGTTGATTAAACTGAGTGTGTCCTCACTGTGAAAAACCTAACTGACAGCGTCCCTCAGGAGTGCCGTTACGGTGAATCAGATAACGATGAAGAAGAGAGACATTCTACTCGTTATTTTTTTCTGCTTCACAGTCATTGAACTAAGCAGACCAAACCCAGCTGCTATCGCATTGGTGTTTATAGGAGAGCCACCCTTAAGCGGACCGAAAAAAATCAATTGTGAACGATCTCAGTAAGACGTATTTATTTATCCTCCATCTTTGGGTGAATTCCCCCAGACCACAGGAAAACCCCAAGATTATGTAAAATCCTGGTTCAACCAATGTCATCAATAAAAAATTGTTTTGGAGCTTATTGATAATGTTACCAAATTAGTTTACAATTTACGCTATATATCTATATAAAGTGTAAACCATTCATATTGTACACTGAGCAGTGGCGACCCATCTTTCAGGTCAGGTGGGGCTTTGAAAATGTATTATAATTGTTTTGGGTGGGGTGGGGGGTTGCCTGTTTTGCATGCTATTTGGCATTAATGAGTCATATATCAGTTTGCAAACAATGTAAAAAAAAAAAAAAAAAAAAAAAAAAATGAAATTTAAACAATTAAAAATTATATATATATATATATCATTGAGTTAATAAAGCCGCACACAAACATGGTCTCTTTATTTGTTTTCTTGAGTAAGGCAGCTCCAAAATGCAGGTGTTTCAGCCTAGCTCAGTGCTTTCTGTGGTGGTGGGGGAAGCCAGCAGAAAATACGGAGTGTTGCGCCGTGATTGGCTCTGTGTTCTGTCACTCATGGGGACACTACGTCAAAGCAAAGGCTATAAGGAGACCTCGAAAATTCTAACCATTTGGGGTGCTGCCATAGAGTTACATTAGAAGTGCCCATCCAAGAATGCTCAAGGTCATTGGCCACAGATAAAATTACTTCAAATCACGTTATATGTACAGTAGCTTTGATTGGACTGATCATGTCAACAGCATACTTTCAAAATCTTAGCTAGCATTCATCATCATGAATGAAGTCGACAATCCTTTTTAATCCTTGTCATATGAAGAGAAATTATAGATAAAACGTATCAGTGCTCATTGGACATAAATTTTACACAAAAAGTTGGAAATCGCAAATTCAACGAGTGGTTTGGAAGTGACAGTGGCTGTGTTTTCCCAAATCTGGGATTAAGGGTCTCTTTTCCAAGTTTAAAATGATAAACATTCAACATTGGCCTTGCTGACAATGAAGCATGATTTGTGCCGCGCTCAAAACAACTGTTAACTCGGGAACTGCGAAAACTTGACCCCAGTGAGTTCAAGACAACTGGGAAGTCGGGAATAAACAGCTCCGGCTGGGAAAATAAATTTTGAACGGTCATCCAACTCGGAATTGTAAATTTGACCTCCAGTTGTTTTGAAAGCACCATAAATCCAGAGAATGCCAGACTTTGATGACAAAATTTGGCCACAAAGGACTGCCGTGCCACCATCCTGTTCAAGTGAGCACAGCACAACAAGGTAAGTCCAAAAATGTATTGTATGCTGCTGCATAAATTATGTAATATACCAGGGAGATAAGTATACTGTAGCTAAGAAAGTAATACTAGTTGTGTAGTAAGATGTTAGTAGCCCATGTGCCTCACCCTAAAAATGTGGTATATTTACCCCTATTAATTTCACCTACTGTTCTGACTCGGCGGTGCTTATGTAGCCTACAGTATAACCTGAGAAATGTAATCATTGAATATTGCAAGAGCTTTCATTGACTGCTTATATGCCCCCTTTATTTAACCAGGTAGGCTAGTTGAGAACAAGTTCTCATTTACAACTGTGACCTGGCCAAGATACAGCAAAGCAGTGCAACACAAACAACAACACAGTTACAAATGGAATAAACAAACATAAAGTCCATAATACAATAGAAAAAGTCTATATACAGTGTGTGCAAATGAGGTAGGATAAGGGAGGTAAGGCAATAAATAGGCCAGAGTGGCGAAATAATTACAATATAGCAATTAAACACTGGAGTGATAGATGTGCAGAAGATGAGTGTGCAAGTTGATGTATACAGAGAAAAGACTCGGCCCGAGAATTGAACACTGTGGCACCCCCATAGAGACTGCCAGAGGTCCGGACAACAGGCCCACCGATTTGACACACTGAACTCTGAGAAGTAGTTGGTGAACCAGGCGAGGCAGTCATTTGAGAAACCAAGTTTCTGCGGGTGGTACAGAGCTGTTGGCCGGGGTAGGGTTAGCCAGGTGGAAAGCATGGCCAGCCGTGGAAAAATGCTTCTTGAATTTATAGATTATCGTAGATTGGTGATATTGTTTCCTAGCCTCAGTGCAGTGGGCAGCTGGGATGAGGTGCTCTTATTCTCTGTGGACTTTTCAGTGTCCCAAAAAGTTTTGGAATTAGTGCTACAGGATGCAAATTTCTGTTTGAAAAAGCTAGCCTTAGTTTTCCTAACTGGCTGTGTATATTGGGTCCTGACTTCCCTGAAAAGTTGCACATCGCGGGGGCTATTCGATGCTAATGCAGTATGCCACAGGAAGTTTTTGTGCTTGTCAAGGGCAGTCAGGTCTAGAGAAACCAAGGGCTATATCGGTTCTTAGTTTAACATTTTTTGAATGGGGCATGCTTATTTAAGATGGTGAGGAAAGCACTTTTAAAGAGCAACCAGGCATCCTCTACTGATGGGATGAGGTCAATATCCTTCCAGGATACCCGGGCCAGGTCGATTAGAAAGGCCTGCTCACTGAAGTGTTTTAGGGAGCGTTTGACAGTGATGAGGGGTGGTCGTTTGACTGCGGACCCATTATGGACGCAGGCAATGAGGCAGTGATTGCTGAGATCCTGGTTGAAGACAGCAGAGGTATATTTAGAGGGCAAGTTGGTCAGGATGATATCTATGAGGGTGCCCATTGTTATGGATTTAGGGTTGTACCTGGTAGGTTCCTTGATAATTTGTGTGAGATTGAGGGCATCTAGCTTAGATTGTAGGATGGCTGGGGTGTTAAGCATATCCCAGGTCACCTAACAGTACGAACTCTGAAGATAGATGGGGGGCAATCAATTCACATATGGTGTCCAGGGCACAGCTGGGGGCTGAGGGGGGTATATAACAAGTGGCAACGGTGAGAGACTTATTTCTGGAAAGGTGGATTTTTAAAAGTAGAAGCTCGAAATTTTGGGGTACAGACCTGGATAGTATGTCAGAACATCTCTGCAGTAGATTGCAACTCCGCCCCCCTTGGCAGTTCTATCTTTTCGGAAACTGTTGTAGTTGGGGATGTAAATTTCAGAATTTTTGGTGGAATTCCTAAGCCAGATACGGCTAGGACATCAGGGTTGGCGGAGTGTGCTAAAGCAGTGAATAAAACGAACTTAGGGAGGAGGCTTCTGATGTTAACATGCATGAAAGCAAGGCTTTTACGGTTACAGAAGTCAACAAATGAGAGCACCTGGGGAATAGGTGTAGAACTGGGGGCTACAGGGCCTGCGTTAATCTCTACATCACCAGAGGAGGAGTAGGATAAGGGTATGGCTAAAAGCTATAAAAACTGGTCATCTAGTGTGTTGGGAACAGAGAATAAAAGGAGCAGATTTCTGGGTGTGGTAGAATAGATTCAGAGCATAATGTACAGACAAGGGTATGATAGCATGTGAGTACAGTGGAGGTAAACCTAGGCATTGAGTGATGATGAGAGCGATTGTGTCTCTGGAGGCACCATTTAAGCCAGGTGAGGTCTCCGCATGTGTTTGGGGGTGGGACAAAAGAGCTATCTAAGGCATGTTGGACGGGGCTGTGGGCTCTACAGTGAAAAAAACTATAATAACTAACATAAACAGCAGTAGACAAGGCATTAGGGAGAGGTATGTGTAGCCGAGTGATCATAGGGTCCAAAGAGCAGCAATAGGTGAGTCAGGGAGCCGTTCGGTAGTCGCTACTACGCTAGGCGAGCTGGAGATAAGGCGATTCAGAAAGCTATCGGGCCGGGGCTAGTAGATGGTTCTTTGGCGATGTCGCAACGGAAAAGCCTGTTGAAACCACCTCGGACGATTATGTCGGCAGACCAGTGGTGATGGATTGGCGGGTCTCCGAGTCGGCAATAAAGGGTCCAGGCCAATTGGCAAAAGAGGTATTGTAGCCCAAGAATTGGCTGAAGGACCTCTTCGGCTAGCTCGGGGCTAGCTCAAGGCTAACTGGTGCTTGCTTCGGGACAGAGGCGTTAGCTAGCAGTAGCCACTCGATTGCAGCTAGTTATGGTCCAGAGCTTGCGGCAGGAATCCGGTGATGTGGTAGAGAAAAAGCTGTCCGATATGCTGTGGGTTGATATCGCGCTGTGCAGACTGGCAGGTATTGACCGAGCGGAAGCTGGCTGGTGTCCGAGTTAATGGTGAAGACCGCTAGCAGTGGCTAACTGACTACTAGCTAGTAAGCTGGCTAGCTTCTGATGGGGGTTCCGGTTCTAAAGTATAAAAATAGCAGATCCCTACCACATTGGGTGAGGCGGTTTGCAGGAAAGTATACTCAATCCGTAGATGGAAAGTTAGAATAAAATATATACGAACATTTTTTGGAAAATGACTATTTACACGGGACAAGACAAACACACCTCTGACTGCTACGCCATCTTGGAGAGATTGAGGGAAGCGGACACAAACACATAATTGGGCAATACTAAAACACTGCGCCACGGATATGTCAGTAATCAGTTGCTTACCGATGTCCTCGCCGACGTCCTCTATGCGTCTTGTTATGGTCAAGTCCCTTAATTTGCTTTAAAATAGCTTCCTTGTTTGTGAAATCAGCATACAATATTTCGGCTGAGGCCTAAAAACATTCTTTGACAATCTCTGCGTCTGTGAAGGCATTATTTGTATTTATTTGTTTTGTTTTTAATATTTAAAACATACAATATACTTGCAGTGAAGACGCTCAACAACTACATCACATTAGTCATCTAACATTCTCCCATCCAGAGCGACACACAGAAGCAACCAGGGTCAATGCCCTGCCCGAACCAGTGATCCATCAGCCACCGGCCCAAGCTCAGAACTGCCAGGCCACCAGCCCTCCAAGATCCCCCCACAGTTCCCCAAGAGATATCCTTTAACCATCTGAGACCCCTCAAATGGATCAACAACCAAGTAAATGAACAAAAGACAAAAAAGAGAAAGACAAAAGAAAACAGAATACAACAATGCAACAAACAAAAGACATAAAGGGCAACAAAAATCATAACAGCAAGGCCAACTGAATATGTTTGAGTGCATGTATGGCACTATTTAAGTGTGTGTATGTGCACATGTGTGCATTTGAATGAGAGTGTGTGTATATGCATGTGTACAAACACCTGCACAGCATCAGCCTCAGGCAAACTGGCATTAGCTGTAACAACGCTGCCCCTGAGTGTCATTCAAACATACTTTTTGTCATGTTTATTTTGACTTTTTTTGGTGACTTTTCTTTGACCGTCATTCTTTCCCCCGCCCAGCAACTCTTCTCCCACTTGTCTCCAATTCCACATCCCAACCCTCAGCTTCCCTCAGCCCATCCCACCTATCTCTGCTGGCCGCCCATTATCAGCAACCATCACTCCTGTGTTCTAATGGCACGTTGTGTTAGCTAATCCAAGTTTATAATTTTAAAAGGCTAATTCATCATTAGAAAACCCTTTTGTAATTATGTTAGCACAGCTGAAAACTGTTGTACTGATTAAAGAAGCAATAAAACTGGCCTTCTTTAGACTAGTTGAGCATCTGGAGCATCAGCATTTGTGGGTTCAATTACAGACTCAAAATGGCCAGACACAAAGCACTTTCTTCTGAAACTTGTCAGTCTATTCTTGTTCTGAGAAATGAAGGCTATTTCATGAGAGAAATTGCCAAGAAACTGAAGAGCTGTCCTTTGAGTTGCCCTATTTTGTTGTTTCTGAGGTTGCTGTGTGGCGGATATGTTTTGTCAAAGTGGGCATGGTTTTGATTTTGGTGTGACTGGAAATGTCGCTCAAAATTTGCTCATTTAAAACAATTGACTGCCTTCTGGCAAATAAGACCAAGTGAGCTAGTCCCATCATGGAGTACAAAAAAATTAATGTCTGTCCATTTCTCTTGGAACTTTCTGTCTTCTTCTTGAACCGACCGTATCCTTCTCTTAGCCACCGGAGGCATGTTAGCTACGTTAACTAGCTCATTTCCCTGCCGCTATCTTCCTGATTTTCCTGGTTCTCTGGTTGGTCATTCATAGCTCTTCCCCCTCATTTTCATTTTTTTTTACCCCTTTTTTCCCCAATTTCGTGGTATCCAATTGGTAGTTACAGTCTTGTCTCATCGCTGCAACTCCCATACGGACTCGGGAGAGGCTATGTTCGAGAGCCGTGCGTCCTCCGAAACATCAAGCCACACTGCTTCTTGACACAATGCCCACTTAACCCGGAAACCAGCCGCACCAATGTGTCAGAGGAAACACCATACACCTGGCGACCGTGTCAGCGTCCACTGCACCCGGCCCGCCACAGGAGTCGCTAGTGCACGATGGGACAAGGACATCCCTGCCAGCCAAACCATCCCCTAACCCGGACGATGCTGGGTCAATTGTGCTCCGCCCCATGAGTCTCCCGGTCGTGGCCGGCTGTGACAGAGCCTGGACTCAAACCCAGAATCTCTAGTGGCACAGCTAGCACCGCGATTCAGTGCCTTAGACTACTGCGACACTCGGGAGGCCCTATACTGCCATCTATCTGCGTCCAGGGAACAGTAGATATATTCAATGAAGTGATTCAGGCCTGCATTAAACACATTGAATTTAAATTGTATCATTGTTATGAATTATGAATGGAAAATAAGAAAATCACAGCGAGCCTGCGGGCTACGCAGTGCAATGAGTACCACTGCCCTAGTTGCTTAATAGTGAAGGCTTCAGAGGGGTCTTTAAAGAGGTCCAGCAGCAGGGGCCTTGATTCATCAGGGCATTTAATGTCAATCTTGAGATGTATTCCAACAGGTTATTCAGAAAAAATATAATTGTTACTGTGAGGGGCAAAGTCTTCTGTTGTGCAAAAAGTCAATGAAACAGCTTCTTTCAAATTCTGTGATTGTAATGTGCTTGGTGTAAAGTGGTTTGTATGTATGTGGGTCGTTACCTGGGTTTCTCACAGGGTTGCTGAGCTGGAGGAGGTTTCTGGAGCTCCTGCATCGTCTCGAAGTTCACCCAACGCTAGGGGGGAGGGAAAGAATGAGGAATGTGGAGGTTTCGTATATTGATACCGTGAAATTATAAAAAGACAACTATTAATTGACTGCATTGGTATCATCTCCTACAGGGTTTGTTTTACTCACTCTGAGGTCTGATGCAATTCTACCTGATATTCCTGCCTTCAGTTTTTTACTTTCCTAGGCCTCTTCTCACTTGTGATTGCACAAGGTCCTCAGTTGTTGGTGGAGGACTAGGGAATAGGAGTCCAAGTCTTCTAGGGTCTTCGTGTTCTTCTCCTTGGCATCCCACCACCAGATTCCAACCACTTCCTCAAAATCTTGTATTGGGGATCTGGAATGTGTCCATATGTCTTACTAGTCTTTAGTGAGTAGACACTCCAATATTTAGCATTTTTTATACAGTCTTCTATATCTATAAACCAACATAATTTGACAGTATACATTGTGTTATAAAATATTTAAAAAATTTACTTTCAAGGACAATTAGTAAGGTCACAGATCTTGCAATCTGAGCACAACAGAACAAATAAGGTTGTGCATCACCTCCCTCAATGGTTTAGAGCAGTGGTTCCCAAACTTTTTATAGTCCCATAACCCTTCAAACATTCAACCTTTAGCTTCATACAGCACCAGGGTCAGCGCAATCTCAAATGTTGGTTTTTGCCATCATTGTAAGCCTGCCACATACACACTATACGATACATTTATTAAACATAAGAATGAGTGTGAGTTTGTCACAACCCAGCTCGTTGGAAGTGACAAAGAGCTCTTATAGGACCAGGGCACAAATAATAACATAATAATCATCAATAATTCTGGTTTTTATTTAACCATCTTACATATAAAACCTAATTTGTTCATCAAAAATTGTGAATAACTCACCACAGGTTAATGAGAAGGGTGTGCTTGAAAGGATGCACATAACTCTGCAATGTTGGGTTGTATTGGAGAGAGTCTCAGTCTTAAATCATTTTCCACACACAGTCTGTAGCTGTATTTAGTTTTCATGCTAGTGAGGGCCGAGAATCCACTCTCACATAGGTACGTGGTTGCAAAGGGAAACAGTGTATTAACAGCGCGATTTGCCAAGGCAGGATACTCTGAGTGCAGGCCAATCCAGAAATCTGGCAGTGGCTTCTGATTAAATTACATTTTCACAGAATCGCTTGTTGAAATTTCAATGAGGCTCTCTTGTTCAGATATCGGTAAGTGGACTGGAGGCAGGGCACAAAAGGGAAAACGAATCCAGTTGTTTGTGTCATCCGTTTCGGGAAAGTACCTGCGTAATTGCACACCCAACTCACTCAGGTGCTTCGCTATGTCACGTTTGACATTGTCCGTAAGCTTGAGTTCATTTGCACACAAAAAAATCATACAATGATGGAAAGACCTGTGTGTTGCCCTTGTTAAGGCAGACAGAGAAGAGCTCCAATTTCTTAATCATAGCCTCAATTTTGTCCCGCACATTGAATATAGTTGCGGAGTGTCCATGTAATCCTAGATTCAGATCATTCAGGGAAGAAAAAACTTCACCCAGATAGGCCAGTCGTGTGAGAAACGTCATCATGCAAGCGTCATCATGCAAGCGGTCAGACAAGTGAAAATGATGGTCAGTAAAGAAAACTTTAAGCTCGTCTTTCAATTAAAAAAATGTAAATAAAAAAAACATGTCAATACTTTGCCCCTTGATAACCAGCGCACTTCTGTATGTTGTAAAAGCGTTACAAGGTCGCTGCCCATATCATTGCATGGTGCAGAAAATACACAAGAGTTCAGGGGCCTTTCTTTAACAAAGTTAACCATTTTCACTGTAGTATCCAAAACATCTTTCAAGCTGTCAGTCATTCCCTTGGCAGCAAGAGCCTCTCGGTGGATTCTGCAGTGTACCCAAGTAGCGTCTTGGAGAAACTGCTTGTACGCCCGTTACCACTCCACTATGTCTCCCTGTCATGGCTGTTGCGCCATTAGTACAGATACCAACACATCTTGACCACCAAAGTCCATGTGAAGTCACAAAGCTGTCCAGTACTTAAACAATATTCTCTCCTGTTGTCCTGTTTTCCAGTGGTTTGCAGAAGAGGATGTCTTCCTTAATTGACCCCCATAAACATAACGGACATATACAAGGAGCTGTGCCAGGCCCGCAACGTCTGTTGACTCATCAGCTGTAACTCATAGAATTCACTGGCTTGTATGGGAAGCAGTAATTGTTTCAAAACATCTTCTGCCATGTCACTGATACGTTGTGAAACAGTGTTGTTTGATGAAGACATTGTCTGTATAGGTTCTTGGCCTTTTCCACCAGCATTGTCCCAGCCATATTAGCGGCAGCAGGAAGAATTAAGTCCTACACAATAGTATGGGGCTTGACTGTCCTAGCCGTTCGGTAGCTCATCATATAAGATGCTTCTAGCCCCTTCTTATTAATGGTATCTGTTGCTTTTATACATGTCTTACTACTCGAAAGTCGTCTTAATTCTCGCTCAAAAAACTCCTGTGGCTTATTTTTCAAATTGCCATGTTTTGTTTCTAAATGTCTGCTCAAGAGTGAAGGTTTCATCGAGTTGTGAGATAGTACTTTTGCACATATAACACACTGTGGCTGAGGAAAGGCACTACTCCCAATATAAGTGAACCCCAAATCAATGTAGTTCTCATCATATTTGCGCCTCTTTGATGATCCACCGTCCCTGTCTGATGTTCGGTGCTTTCCCGGTTATAGGGGCAGTAGCTCTTCAGCTGCAATAGATTCACAACTGTCAGTGTCCATGCTAGCTGGGATAACAACAAATGTAGAATTACTGATGCTAGCATTGGATGTGCTCGTGGAAGCAGAACAACTTGTGTCGTTGACAGGTGCAGGTGTAGTACTGCTGGTAGTAGCAGTACTACTATTGGAGCTGGTATGTGTCTCTGTGGACGCGGGCCTTACTCTTTTTAACCATTTATCAATTTTCGAGCAAACGGAATGAGCAGCAGCTACGTTTGGCTACATATGGACCGTTAGTGGAATTCCCACGAGAGAGTAACGATTAATGTGATTGGATGTTAATTATTTGACTAGGCTACCTGTATTTGACATTGTGTTGTTATTTCACTGAACACTAGATGGTTTAATTTTATTTTTGGCAGTGAAACGAGGCTACTCAGGTGAGAAATAAACCTCACCCAAATGTATAGTCCCGTTGGAAAATATAAATGTAGTGTTTGAAAGTGTGAAAAAAAATGTGTATCACATTGTAAATACACTTAGAAATTCCTTTTTATATGAAATGACAAAAATGTTCTTGCATCCCACATCCTTGCCTACTTCTCAATCGTATGGTAGAAGAAGGTCCAGGGTCACTCTCCTCAGACCCTCTTCTCCAATAGGTTTTGAAAAGGAGGCAAGGAGAGAAGATGTAAGCGATTCAGGAAATATTAATTTAAAAGACACTGTGTTTGGCCAATGTGTGAGTGCGAACATGTGGGTGGGGCAGACTTGAAAAGTTCTGTTGTTCAAAACTTCCTCCTCTAACCTATCAACTTCAAATAGAGTGGGGACTTACAACTTGGTTCCATCTGCATTCTGCCAGGCTGGTCTGTCCTTGTGGAAGTTGTAATCTAGTGCTGCCAGCAGTGTTCTGGCCTCAGACTGGTGGTGAAAAGGAAAAATGCTGGCTGGCGTACATCAGAAAATGGTTGTGGTAGGACTCAAGATCAGCTGTTGATCTGTAAAAAAAGAAAATAAAAAAGAACAAGGACATGTCATAATGAATCCGTCATGAAATCAACTAAATTGTAGTCCTCCTTTTGCTGTGAATGTCAAACATCACCCTGATGGAGGGTTTACCAATCCTCCCCTCTGTGATGCGTCTGTTTCTCAAACAAGACAATAATGTACATGTTGACTTGGCCCATGTTGACTTGATACAATGCTTCCCACAGTTGTATGAAGTTAGCTGGATGTCCTTTGGGTGCTGGACCATTCTTGATACACAGGGGAAACTGTTGATCGTGAAAAAACAAGCAGCGTTGCAGTTCTTGACAGAAACCAGTATGCCTGTGTAACAGTTGTTAAAGTACTGTGTGAATTTCACCAGGTTCATATATTAAAATGTCATGTTGATTTGTTATTATGCACACCTGCATCCTGGGAGTAGGGGAGTGTGTACTTACGTTTTGCCCTGCGTGCTCGTGCTCAAATCATTTTGGTGCACTATGAGAGGTAGGCACTCTTTTTCTGACGTCTTCAGAAATGTTTGATTCTTTTAAGCACAAAGTCATACACACAGTGTTTTGTTCATGAATAATGTTGTATATTTAGAGGTTACTTATAAGTGGATGGTATTGTTAAGATGTAATTGTACTTTTTAGGATGATATCAACATTTTGAATTCAACATGTGGTTAATAGCTAGCTAAGGTATTAGCAGGCTATTGTATGTGTGAACGATGGCTAGCTCCTCGAATGATCCCAGTCCCTTGTATTGTACATCTGTTGTAGAAAGAGCCGACGATTCGCAGAACATATGTGCTCTGCAAATGTTTTATTTTCTTTTGGATGCAGGTATGTGGTTTTATCTATGTAAAATATATGTTATGTGTTGATGCATAATAAGGAGAGGCTGTACTAATTTTGTTTTCGAAAATCATTTTGATGCACTATGAGAGAAAGAGGCGACTGTCACGACTTCCGCCGAAGTCGGTTCCTCTCCTTGTTCGGGCGGCGTTCGGCGTCACCGGTCTTCTAGCATCGCAGATCCACTTTTCATTTTCCATTTGTTTTGTCTTGTTTTCCCACACACCTGGTTTACATTGCCCTGATTACTTGTCATGTATTTAACCCTCTGTTCCCCCCATGTCTGTGTGTGTAATTGTTGGCACTCTTCCGGCTGGTTTGCGCCAGGTTATATTTTACACCCGTGCCTTTTGACAGCCTGTACTTTGTACTTTGTTATTTTGTACTTAGTGCTACCTCACTTGTTCTGAGGGCATTTGTTTTTGTGACGCGGTTGCGTTCTATTCATATATTGCCTCAGTAAAGTGCCTTGTCCACTCATCTCTGCTCTCCTGCGCCTGACTTCCAATGCACCAGCTACACCCACACCTTGACAGCGACGATTCGCAGAACATATGTGCTCTACAAATGTTTTATTTTCTTTTGGATGCAGATGAAGGATGCAGAGAGTGAATTCTGCTTAATTAAAACTACCTGATCTCCAAAGTCCATGTCTATAGTCTCAATCAACCACACACAACGCAGAGTTACAGTGGTGCAGTACAGCACCGGTTACACCTGGCACCTACTACCATACCCCATTCACAGGCACATACATCTTTTGTTTTGCCCATTCACCCTCTGAATGACACATACACAATCAATGTCTCAATTGTGTCAAGACTTAAAAAATCCTTCTTTAACCTGTCAGAAGTGGATTTAACAAGTCACATCAATAAGGAATCACAGCTTTCACCTGGAATAACTGGAATAATTATGACGTACATGGACATTCTTAATGTTTTGTATACTCAGTGTATTTTCTTAGTCCAAGTAAAGTGACACAGGATGGTCATAATGCTTCTTGACAGTGTCAAAGTGTATTTTCTACAAATTATTTAAAACATGATGGAAAAAAAATATGACTAAAAATGTAATTACTACAACAAAAGATTTAAGAAACAAACTTTCAATTGAAAGGAAACTTCTTGGCAGGGAAAAAACACATTTGAATAAAGGTGGGTGTGACACTCTTAAAAGTAGGTGTCATAACCAGCTAGAAAATACAAGAATTTATGTCACAACAGCTGTAAAGATATGGTAAATATATTGGTCATGACAGTGTTATGACCATATTATGCAGGTTATGACATGTCAGCTCTTATGATATATATATGATATATTTTCATAAGAAACAATGTGTTGGAAATCCCAAATTGTTTGCATAGTCAACTTACACACAGCTCTGACAAACACACAGTTGAAGTCGGAAGTTTACATACACCTTAGCCAAATACATTTAAACTCAATTTTTCACAATTCCTGACATTTAATCCAAGTAAAAATTCCCTGTCTTATGTCAGTTAGGATCACCACTTTATTTTAAGAATGTAAAATGTCAGAATAATAGTAGAGAGAATGATTTATTTCAGCTTTTATGTCTTTCATCACATTCCCAGTGGGTCAGAAGTTTACATACACTCAATTAGTATTTGGTAGCATTGCCTTTAAATTGTTTAACTTGGGTCAAACGTGTCGGGTAGCCTTCCACAAGCTTCCCACAATAAGTTGGGTGAATTTTGGCCCATTCCTCCTGATGAGCTGGTGTACCTGAGTCAGGTTTATAGGCCTCCTTGCGCACACACACTTTTTCAGTTCTGCCGACACATTTTCTATAGGATTGAGGTCAGAGCTTTGTGATGGCCACTCCAATCCCTTGACTTTGTTGTCCTTAAGCCATTTTGCCACAACTTTGGAAGTATGCTTGGGGTCATTGCCCATTTGGAAGACTCATTTGCAAACAAGCTTTAACTTCCTGACTGACATTTCTCCAAAAAGTACGATCTTTGTCCCCATGTGCAGTTGCAAACCGTAGTCTGTTTTTTTATGGAGGTTTTGGAGCAGTGGCTTCTTCCTTGCTGAGTGGCCTTTCAGGTTATGTCGATATAGGACGCGTTTTACTGTGGATATAGATACTTTTGTACCTGTATCCTCCAGCATCTTCACAAGGTCCTTTGCTGTTGTTCTGGGATTGATTTGCACTTTTCGCACTAATGTATGTTAATTTCTAGGAGACAGAAAGTGTCTCCTTCCTGAGCAGTATGACGGCTGCGTGGTCCCATGGTGTTTATACTTGTGTACTATTGTTTGTACAGATGAACGTGGTACCTTCAAGTGTTTGGAAATTGCTCCCAAGGATGAACCAGACTTGTTGAGGTCTACAATTTTTTTCTGAGGTTTTGGCTGATTTCTTTTGATAGCCTATCAGAAGCTTCTAAAGCCATGAAATCAATTTCTGGGATTTTCCAAGCTGTTTAAAGGCAGTCAACTTAGTGTATATGAACTTCTGACTCACTGGAATAAGTGAAATAATCTGTCTGTAAACATTCGCTGGAAAAATGACTTGTGTCATGCACAAAGTAGATGGCCTAACCGACTTGCCAAAACTATAGTTTGTTAACAAGAAATGTGTGGAGTGGTTGAAAAACAAGTTTTAATGACTCCAACCTAAGTGTATGTAAACTTCTGAATTTAACTGTACCCCACCAGACATGCCATCTGGGGTCTTTTCACAGTCCCCAAATCCAAAACAAATTCAAGAAAGCATCAAGTGTTATATAGAGCCTTTATTGCATGGAACTTCCTTCCATCTCATATTGCTCAAATAAACAGCAAACCTGGTTTCCAAAAACAATTAAAGCAACACCTCAGCGCCACAACGCCTCTCCCCTATTTGACCTAGATAGTTTGTGTGTATGTATTGATATGTAGGCTGTTTTTAAATTATGTAGTTCTGTCCTTGAGCTGTTCTTGTCTTTTAATGTTCTGTATTATGTCATGTTTCATGTTTTGTGTGGACCCCGGGAAGAGTAGCTTTTGCAACAGCTAATGGGAATCCTAATAAAATACCAAAAATACCAATATAATATGACATGATTATGACCATGTCATGACGTGTTATGATGCTAGGTGTCAAGTAAAATGTTACCGTTCATTTTAAGACCATACTGTTTGGAACAACTTACTCAGCAAGTACTTCACATTTCCAGAGTGAAGGTGTGGTCAATTTTACGACCAGCACCAACACAGTGAATAGGAAAATGGATTTAAAGAGAACTCCCTCTGCTGGTGACTTGGTGAATGTGAAATCCTAAAGGGGGGCTGTAATTGGATAATGACCTATAACGTAAACAATGGGTAATTTCATTAAAAGTACCAGAGAGCCCACTCTGGAAATGTTACATTACAAACAATATGTCTAAAAATAAGCTAAATCAAAAAGGGTAGTTTTGAGATACTCATATTTTTTATATTGAATAAATGAATGTGAACATTTGTATTTCAGAATCTAGACATACAGTACTCCATATTTGAGGGAACACTATATGGAGTATAATGACACAAGATGTGTCTGTATCATGTACAGTTCACAGATCATAGGGTCTTGCAGGAGGCATGAATAGGTCTAAAAAGGGCCTTAAATGGCCACTCCTCTGTAAATATCCAATGAAGTTCCTATGTGAGAACTACCAGAACAATCTAGAGTGGAATTGCCCTATCTTAACTTATCAGCAGATAGGAAAAATTACTTTAAGGATATCAAAGACTGAGCCAGACACTTTTAAATTGTTCATAATTTTCTACAGTGATGGTTGCAACCACTTTCATATAACAAGCTGGTATGGGATAGAAGCCACACTGTTAAACAGGCATCACTGGAAAACCAAGCTTCAGAAAAGAGAACAGCAGGTTTTTCTGGGAGGGAGGGAGGGCGGCGGGAGAGAGAGAGCGAGAGAGAGAAAGACAAAGAAAAAGAGAGAGAGAGGGAGAACAAACACCATTGTAAATATGATTTATTTATTTTCCCTTTTGTACTTTAACTAGTTGCACATCGTTGCAACACTGTATATAGACATAATATGACATCTGAACTTTTGTGAGTGTAATGTTAACTGTTCATTTTAATTGTTTATTATCTATTTCACTTGCTTTGGCAATGTAAACATATGTTTTCCATGCCAATAAAGACCTTATATTGAAATTGAATTGAGAGAGAGATGGAGAGAGAAAGAGAGAGAGAGGAGGGAGTTTCAAGAGTGATTTGTTAAGTTACATTGCCACCCTCTGGTCTCCACCGTACTTGTAGTCTTCATTTTGAAGATGTACACAATAATGTCAATCTAATCTGAAGTAAAGCAATCCGTTTTTACACTCTGCCGTCGCTAATGTGCTACAATAATAGCACAACAACTGTAGCAGTAAAGTATGTTAGTGAAGGATTGATTATAGGCTAGAAATTAAACATTTTCCGTTGCCATTAAAGAAAACGTTTGTGATTATAGAGCAAATTCTGCAGCTGCGTATGGCTCCATCTCCTAGTCAGTAGGTAGACTGCAGTTTGAGATCATAAATACTCTATAAATCTTTCCATATCCAGTCATATTCTTTAAAAATATGTAATAAAAAACCAAGGGATGCAAAATTAGTGTTAAAAAAGGAGAAATTACTGATCATCTGCAGGATATGTAATGAATTTCACCTTTAACCATCTATTGGTTTAATTTACATCATTCTTTCTCAGTTCCAAGAGGTTTTCCCCTGAGCTCGTATAGCCGTTGCCCTAGTTTGGATAGCCTGTCACGGTACTCAAGCCTCTGGTAGTTGATCTCTGGCACCCCTCTGAAGCCGAACAGTGCGCCCCACCAGGCAGCAGCGATCACAGCCGTGGAGTCGCTGTCCCCGCCGTGGAAGAAGGCATGATTGGCCAGCTCAACCCAGGAGTCGCCTGCCCTCAGGAGGGCATCGTAAGCTATCATGGGAGCATCATGCCCACTGGCGCCACCCATACCATTGAAGCTCACCGCCCTATAGAAACTCTCCCTCTCCTTCACTCCGTAGGACTCTGGGAACTGAGGTTTGCTCTTTCCATCCAGAATGCCTCTCTTTTCTAAATAGGATTTCCACTGAATTCCAAAGTAGGCCCTGGAAAAATGAGATTAGTCAGAAGCAGATGAAACTTACACATCATTCTACTTTGTAAACACAGGCATAGATGTAGGAATTTAATTTGGCATGTATTGTCGCAGCAAAATAATTCCGCAACAACAGGAATTTATCGTTTAGCCAATAATGTTACGTGATCGGTGATTAGGCTATCAGCTGGTAAAATGAGGATATATAAAAAGTGGAATACTGTTAATATAACTGGGTGTTAGTGCAGTTCTCTGTGAATTTACATAAACCATGAAGCTCATCTGCACTTCCTGCAGCGCAAGAACATTGTGTGAAGTGTGACATGCATACAGTCAAACAAAGGAGGCTGTTGGGCAGAGATATAGGAGTACAGGCTTACTATAATGGTTGGAATGGAGTGGTATCAAACATATCAAAGACATGGAAACCATATGATTGACACCGTTCCAGTCCGCCCACCAGCCTCCTCTGCAGCCAACCACAACAAAGGCCTCACCAGTGCTCCATGTTCAGCTCCACACAATTGCCTGAACGCCTGACGTACTCCTTGGCTTTGTCCAGGACCTCCATGAGTCTGTGTCCCCAGGCCTCCACGGGCATGGTGCCCCTCACTGCGTAGGCCGTGAACAGGGCTGCAGCCAGGGCTCCCAGGTAGCCTGTGGGGTGGTGGTGGGTCAGACGTCCACTCTCCACACTTACTGCTATCAGCAGGTGCTCCTGCTCAGGGTCAGGGAAGCGCAGGCCGATACACATGGCCCTCATGGCTGCCCCACACCCTCCGCCCCTCTTGTTGAAGGGAATCTTAATGTCCTTGTCAGTTCTCTGTCTGTGCCTTGCAACGCTGTCGATGCAGGTGATGCCTACAGCGGAGACAGAGAGAGTAAAATTATTGAATAAAGATCAACATGTGGGTTTAAATGTAATCTACGAAATCCCCAAAAGTCATTATTTTTGATGATAGGGCCATAATCACTAACTAGTAATGCTGCATAATCCAATAAATGGTAAAATATCACCTTTCTGGTAAAAATTGTTATAAATTGCTGTCACTTTTGAGGACATACACTCAACTGCACAGTACAAATATGATAAAAAACATGAAAGTATGAAATATTTATATGATGTACAGTTGAAGTCAGAAGTTTACATACACTTAGGTTGGAGTCATTAAAACTCGTTTTTCAACCACTCCACAAATTTCTTGTTAACAAACTATAGTTTTGGCAAGTTGGTTAGGACATCTGCTTTGTGCATGACACAAGTAATTTTTACAACAATTATTTACAGACAGATTATTTCACTTATAATTCACTGTATCACAATTCCAGTGGGTCCGAAGTTCATATACACTACGTTGACTGTGCCTTTAAACAGCTTAGAAAATTCCAGAAAATGATGTCATGGCTTTAGAAGCTTCTGACAGGCTAATTGACATCATTAGAGTCAATTGGAATTGTAACTGTGGATGTATTTCAAGTCCTACTTTCAAACTCAGTGCCTCTTTGCTTGACATCATTGGAAAATCAAAAGAAATCAGCCAAGACCTCAGAAAAAAATTGTAGACCTCCACAAGTCTGGTTCGTCCTTGGGAGCAATATCCAAATGCCTGAAGGTACCACGTTCATCTGGACAATCAATAGTACGCAAGTATAAACACCATGGGACCACGCAGCCGTCATACCGCTCAGGAAGGAGACGCGTTCTGTCTCCTGGAGATGAACGTACTTTGGTGCGAAAAGTGCAAATTAAACCCAGAACAACAGCAAAAGACCTTGTGAAGATGCTGGAGTAAACAGGCACAAAAGTATCTATATCCACAGTAAAACGAGTCCTATATCGACACAACTTGAAAGGCCACTCAGCAAGGAAGAAGCCACAGCTCTAAAATCGGCATAAAAAAAGCCAGACTACGGTTTGCAACTGCACATGGGGACAAAGATCGTACTTTTTGGAGAAATGTCCTCTGGTCTGATGAAACAAAAATAGAACACCATCTTTACCGTGAAGCACGGGGGTGGCAGCATCATGTTGTGAGGGTGCTTGCTGCAGGAAGGACTGGTGCACTTCACAAAATAGATGGCATCATGAGGGAGGAAAATTATGTGGATATATTGAAGCAACATCTCAAGACATCAGTCAGGAAGTTAAAGCTTGGTAGAAATGTGTCTTCCAAATGGACAATGACCCCAAGCATACCTCCTAAGTTGTGGCAAAATGGCTTAAGGACAACAAAGTCATGGTATTGGAGTGGCCATCACAAAGCCCTGACCTCAGTCCTATAGAAAATGTGTGGGCAGAACTGAAAAAGAGTGTGCGTGCAAGGAGGCCTACAAACCTGACTCAGTTACACCAGCTCTGTCAGGAGGAATGGGCCAAAATTCACACAACTTATTATGGGAAGCTTATGGAAGGCTACCCGAAACGTTTGACCCAAGTTAAACAATTTAAAGGCAATGCTACCAAATACTAATTGAGTGTATGTAACTTCTGACCCACTGGGAATGTGATAAAATAAATAAAAGCTGAAATAAATCACTCTACTATTATTCTGACATTTCACATTCTTAATATAAAGTGGTGATCCTACCTGATGTAAAACAGGGTTTTTTACTAGGATTAAATGTCAGGAATTGTGAAAAACTGAGTTTAAATATATTTTGCTAAGGTGTATGTAAACTTCTGACTACAACTGTATTTCCTATTCAACAAAACTGTAAATTATAAAATGACTATAAGATTTCAACTTCATTATAACTGTAAAATACATGTGGTTCAGTTGGTAGAGCATGGTGCTTGCAATTAGTTTCCCACAGGGGAGCAGTATGAAAAACACTATGAAAATATCTGCACTCTACTGTAAGTTGCTCTGGAAAAGAGTGTCTGCAAAATGACAAAAAATGTAAATGCTAAAATATTTGTATGTGCAGGTTTTCTAAAGGTCTCTCTTGATCAAAACATCTTCCCCCATCTGTGAACGTCTCACAGAGCTCTAGATTGGCTTCCAGAACTCGTTAGGAACGCACCTTTCATCTCATACTAATATTGTCTGTCTATGACAATAGGAAAGTGATTCTTTTAGATGAATGGCTATAAATTCTCTGAATGTGCTACCATAATGAAACCACACTCTCCTGCTGTGCTATCATGTAACGATCACAGGCATGTGCTTTAGATGTGAGGTAGGGTTCAGCCAGGAGTTGATGGACAGTCGAAAGAGCGAATTAAATGGTAGAAGGGACATCCCAGCTTAAAGTGGTTTCAGATTTCACATCATACGACACACAGGCTCATAAAAAATACTACTGTGTACGTGGGAACCAGGGCTATTGCTCAATGCAAGCCGTTTCGATCTACGGTGGTCACAGATTGATTTTTAGTGTAAATGTCAGTCAGAACCATGCAAGTCCCCTATATAGGGGACTTTATATCTAAGTTAAGTGTACTATGCCCAAGTGTGCAGAAATATTGCCATTTGCAACTCATGTTAACACAACATGACACACCTCATAAAGGAATATAAACTGTTACATACCTGCTGCTCTTCCACCCATGTCTGTCATGCTTACAATGTACTTCTCCACCAGGGCTCGATACAGCACAGGGAGGGACGCCCCTTCCCCCTCCCCTACCTTGACCAGAGCATCAGCTGTAGCCAGGTGCATGACGGTGTCATCACTAACAGGGAAGTCTATGGCATCCAGCTTCTCTAGACCTCCTCTCTTCTGAACTTCCTCATGTATTAACATGCCATCCGTTTCAAATTCCCAGATACCATGGTTGTAGCCCAGGGCATCTCCTACTCCACTTAGGACCATGCTGGCCTTGTACCTCTGTTCAAGGGGGACCGTGTCTGACATGGCGAGATCTGGTTGGTGTTCAATTACTTCTGTAAGAGATTCCATTGGATCATTGACTAATTGAATGTGACATTGAATGTCAATTAATATAAAATACAGAAAAAAGCTGTTGAGACGAGATATGAGGCTGTCAACCATAATGAGAGTCACTGAACCATCAATGATCAAAGACAAACATCACAGAGATATGAGATGTATTGTGTAGAATTATCGAATGTACACAATACAAATCGAGCTAGTGCAGTAAATTGATACCTTGTGCTGGTGGTTGATCTGATAGACTTATATAGGCAGAACTTGAGTGTCGGTTTCCCTCTGTCTTTCTCTTCCTGTAATTCTGTACTTCCCCTTTTGCAGTCTCCACCCCCTTTCAGCTCCATAAAAGGCAACAATGAGTTTTGAAAAACACTTCCTGGATTAGGGCCAATGGGATTGTGAATGTGAAGTTGCAATTGCCCCATCTTCTGGAAGTAAATGGGAAATTCATAGTTTATTGACTATTGTACACTTTCCTCATGGTCTATTCTAAAACGTTATGCCGTTTAAAACATTTATAGGTTATTATGTTAAAGTTTGACCAAGGATGGCGCCCATGAAGACCACATTTTGAATTGTACATTCAAATTAAACTGACAGCGTGTCCTCACTGTAAAGAACCAAGCTGACATCATCTCTCAGGAGTGTTGTTAAGGTCAATCCGAGAAGGATGAAGAAGAGAGACATTCTACACGTTCATTTTTTCTGGTTCATACAGTCAATGAACTAAGCAGACCAAACCCAGCTGCTATCCTATTGGTATCCATGGGAGAGCCAGCCCTTGCTTAAGCAGACTGAAACTGTGACACATTATTTTCAATTGTTAACAACCTCAGTAAGACATCTTTATTTATCCACCTTCTTTGGGTTAATTCCCCCAGACCACAGGAAAACCCCAAAATGATGTAAAATCTTGGTTCAACCAATGTCATCAACAAACAATTGTTTTGGAGCTTATTGATAATGTTACAACATTAGTTTTAAATCTTATGGTATATATCTTGATATAAAGTGTATACCATTCATATTGTGAACTGAGTGTACAAAACATTAAGGACACCTGCTCTTTCCGTGACATAGACTGACCAGGTGAATCCAGGTGAAAGCTATGATCCCTTATTGATGTCACCTGTTAAATTCACTTCAATCAGTTTAGATGAAGGGGGGAGATAGGTTAAAGAAGTATTTTTAAGCCTTGAGTCAATTGAGAGATGGATTGTGTGTGCCTGCCATTCAGAGGGTGAATGAGCAAGACAAAAGAGCAGGGTGAAACTCAATATTAGGAAGGTGTTCTTAATGTTTTGTGCACTCAGTGTATATCTACATTTTGGTAATGGAAGTATGCTGGTCCCTTGCAAAAACAAATCGAATCAAATCAAAGTGTATTTGTCACATGCGCCGAATACACAGGTGTAGACCTTACAGTGAAATGCTTACTTACAGGCTCTAACCAATAGTGCAAAAAAGGTATTAGGTGAACAATAGGTAGGTAAAGAAATAAAACAACAGTAAAAAGACAGGCTATATACAGTAGCAAGGCTTTAAAAGTAGTGAGGCTACATACAGACACCGGTTAGTCAGGCTGATTGAGGTAGTATGTACATGTAGATATGGTTAAAGTGACTATGCATATATGATGAACAGAGAGTAGCAGTAGTGTAAAAAGAGGGGTTGGCGGGTGGTGGGTGGGACACAATGCAGATAGCCCGGTTAGCCAATGTGCTGGAGCACTGGTTGGTCGACCCAATTGAGGTAATATGTACATGAATGTATAGTTAAAGTGACTATGCATATAAGATAAACAGAGAGTAGCAGCAGCGTAGAAAGAGGGGTCGGGTGGGCACACAATGCAAATAGTCCGGGTAGCCATTTGATTACCTGTTCAGGAGTCTTATGGCTTGGGGGTAAAAACTGTTGAGAAGCCTTTTTGTCCTACACTTGGCACTCCGATACCGCTTGCCGTGCGGTAGGAGAGAACAGTCTATGACTGGGGTGACTGGGGTCTTTGACAATTTTTAGGGCCTTCCTCTGACACCGCCTGGTGTAGAGGTCCTGGATGGCAGGCAGCTTAGCCCCAGTGATGTACTGGGCCGTTCGCACTACCCTCTGTAGTGCCCTGCAGTCAGTAGCCGAGCAATTGCCGTACCAGGCAGTGATGCAACCAGTCAGGATGCTCTCGATGTTGCAGCTGTAGAACGTTTTGAGAATCTGAGGACCCATGCCAAATCTTTTTAGATTCCTGAGGGGGAATAGGCTTTGTCGTACCTTCTTCACGACTGTCTTGGTGTGCTTGGACCATTCTAGTTTGTTGTTGATGTGGACACCAAGGAACTTAAAGCTCTCAACCTGCTCCACTACAGCCCCGTCGATGAGAATGGGGTTGTGCTCGGTCCTCCTTTTCCTGTAGTCCACAATCATCTCCTTAGTCTTGGTTACGTTGAGGGATAGGTTGTTATTCTGGCACCACCCGGCCAGGTCTCTGACCGCTTCCCTATAGGCTGTCTCGTCGTTGTCGGTGATCAGGCCTACCACTGGTGTGTCGTCTGCAAACTTAATGATGGTGTTGGAGTCGTGCCTGGCCATGCAGTCGTGGGTGAACAGGGAGTACCGGAGGGGGAGTACGACCCTGCCTCACACAGGAAGCGGCGCAGGTCCTAATCCAGGCACTTGTCATCTCTCGTCTGGATTACTGCAACTCGCTATTGGCGGGGCTCCCTGCCTGTGCCATCAAACCCCTACAACTCATCCAGAACGCCGCAGCCCATCTGGTGTTCAACCTTCCCAAGTTCTCTCCCGTCACCCTGCTCCTCCTCACACTCCACTGGCTTCCAGTTGAAGCTCGCATCTGCTACAAGACCATGGTGCTTGCCTACGGAGCCGTGAGGGGAACGGCACCGTACCTTCAGGCTCTGATCAGTCCCTACACCCAAAGAAGGGCACTGCGTTCATCCACCTCTGGCCTGCTCGCCTCCCTACCTCTGCGGAAGCACAGTTCCCGCTCAGCCCAGTCAAAACTGTTCGCTGCTCTGGCACCCCAATGGTGGAACAAGCTCCCTCACGACGGGAGAACAGCGGAGTCAATCACCACCTTCCGGAGACACCTGAAACCCCACCTCTTTAAGGAATACCTGGGATAGGATTAAGTAATCCTTCTGGCCCCGCAGCTTTGTGTATGTGGACCGGTTTAAAGGTCTTACTCACGTCGGCTACGGAGAGCGTGATCACACAGTCGTCTGGAACAGTTGATGCTCTCATGCATGCCTCAGTGTTGCTTGCCTCGAAGCAAGCATAGAAGTGATTTAGCTCGTCTGGTAGGCTCGTGTCACTGGGCAGCTTGCGGATGTGCTTCCCTTTGTAGTCTGTAATAGTTTGCAAGCCCTGCCACATAAGACGAGCGTCAGAGCCAGTGTAGTATGATTCAATATTAGCCCTGTTTTGATCTTTGCCTGGTTGATGGTTCATCGCATGGCATAGCAGGATTTCTTGTAAGTTTCCGGGTTAGAGTCCCGCACCACCTTGAAAGCGGCAGCTCTACCCTTTAGCTCAGTGCGAATGTTGCCTGTAATCCATGGCTTCTGGTTGGGGTATGTATGTCACTGTGGGGACGACGTCCTCGATGCACTTATTGATAAAGCCAGTGACTGATGTGGTGTACTCCTAAATGCCATCGGAATAATCCCAGAACATGTTCCAGTCTGTGATAGCAAAACAGTCCTGTAGTTTAGCATCTGCTTCATATGATCACTTTTTTTATTGATGCAAACTATAAAAATCCCTGTAACCAAATAGAATTTAAGTTAGGACAACATTAACTGCAGTGAAACTTACCACAAGGCATGCACAACTAACTTTCAAACTACACTTTGGGCAAGGGAGATGTTTGAAACAAGCTGTTACTAAAAACAGGCCAAAAAGGAGAAGCGGAAAACCACACAAGTTGTTGTCTCGTACACCAACTCTCTGCTACTGGAGGGAGATAATTCTGATCGACCCTGTTCTCAGATTGTGTGATGGTCAGATCTCACATCTACTGTACATGCGTTAGTAATGTGTATTCACTTTTGAAATTAAAGCAAGTTTCAGTCAGACTATTTCTGTGCAAGTAGCACCCTTCAGGAAGTGGGGACCTGAGCCTGCGACATATAACAGATGTTCACATCAACTGTAGAGCAGCAGTGAAAGACATGGTTTGACTACAACACGTGATGAAACCTACTTCCTCTAAAAGGAAGACTTGCACTCTTTCTCTCTTTTTGTGATCTGTGGCAGATTGATTTGATAGAGGCATGGCGGGGACGAGGTAAGAAAGACACCATTCTAGTGGGTTTGGGTTTGAAAATTGAAAGATGCTGTCATTGCTGTTTCCTTGCTTTTAAGAGTATTTGGGGTTTAGTGGGGGCCATTGGTGACTTAAAGAGATGTAACACCTGGGCAATGGTGTCAGTGGCCTGTGTCTTTACTGGACTTGGCTGATAGGTGGAAAGTTGTTGACACGTGAGGAATATCCGTTATTTTTTAGCATTATAGTCCAGAATCATTATAACATGGTAGATGTTGTTTATGAATGCCCTGTCTACGTGCAGTTAAAACAGGACATGCTAGATGCCACAGGATACCGTAGATTTGCTGTTGAACAAGTGTGAATTCAAAAAATATAGAGAATTTGTATGTCTCTTTTTTTTACATTGCTAAGGTAACTTTTTGAACTTTTTGAAACTGCATTCATTATCCTGTCTGTCAATTGACATTTCTGCACAAGTCTTTACCAGAAATATGACGATTTGTATCACATGGCCATCATTATTTACTGCATTCTTAATGTGGTAATCAGTAAGAAGAAGAGATGTTAGGCTCTATGCAAACATTAAGTACTTTGGATGATTTCTGAATCTGTTTTTTGGGGAGGGAGTTTTAGATTTGCTTCCTGTTGTGAGACACTGTGCAACTTTTCAAATAAACATCAGTATATAACACACATTTGGTAAAAAAGAAAAGAAAAAAAAAACACCAAAATATTTTATGACATTGGCTGGATGTGCCTTAGTATTTACATGATCATTGTTTAGATTTAACATAGATTTTTGTCAGTGGGTAGATTTGTGAGAATCCTTAAATAAGCAGACTGAGTTTTTTCCTGCTCATCGAAAGACACATTACAGCAAGAGGGATGTTTTGCAATGCTTTGATGAGGCAACCATTACAGGAAGGAAAGTTAAAGTCCTCAAGCTTAGACCCGACTTCTAGTAGCGTCTGCCCCTAAATGTTCCTCATCTCCTGAACGTCACAGCTAAACCTAAAGAATTAATGCACTCCCAAATGTCATAGACGTCGTAAGGAGTGGACCAAAACGCAGCGGGTAAAGTGCTCATCTTCTTATTTTATTAAAGAAAACACAAGTGAAAACAAACACAACTAAATATGGCCTCCAGACAACAACCACCAGCTGCCTCTAATTGGAGGTCATTGCCAAAACTCACATAGAAATAGAAAAGCTAGATAAACACATAGAAATAGATAACATAGAACATAAACCAAAAACACCGAAACACACAAAACAAACACCCCCTGCCACACCCTGACCAAACTACAATGACAAATAACCCCTTTTACTGGTCAGGATGTGACACCAAAAGCAAAAACAGCACTTTTAACGGCATTCCATGAAGTGTTCTACATCCATTTAATTATTAGAAATCTTATCAGTTGGATACTACTTATTATTTATCAATATTTGAATCAAAGGAGGACCATCATGCTTTCCCAAAAGTTTGTTTGGGCCCTCAAAAAGATGTTGCATGAAGCATACTTCATTTTCAAAAAGGTATTGTTTTTTTACTGCATCAGGATAGCATACACAGACATTTTGACTTAATAGCCTTCTTCAGTATGTAGGTTATTTTACATCCATTGATTTATAAGAAATCTTATCAATTGGATAATACTTGTTTTTTTTCATCAATATTCTGATCTTAACATCCACTTATGTTTTCATCTCCTTTTGACCAGAATCACCAATCTTCAGAATGTAGGGAAACAGCCACCTCTGATTCTGCCCCACCAGTTGACCGGAGCAGCACAAGGTACAGTCCAGATGCGCATCAAGAGCTCTCAGAGCAGCGGGGAACGCCTGAGTCAAACCAAGTCCATGGTCCTGCAGGATCCTGACCTGCCTCCCAAACCTGTGAGTATACACTGAGTGTACAAAACATTAGGAACACATTCCTAATCTTGAGTTGTACACCTTTTAGCCCTCAGAACAGCCTCAATTTGTAGGTGCATGGACTCTCCAAGGTACTGAAAGACTCCAATGATTCCCATAGTTGTGTCAAGTTGGCTGGTAGTGGATCTCTACTCCAAATAGCTCATTCCATCTCATCCCACAGATGCTCAATTGGATTGATATTCCTGGACAGTCCTATCCTAGGGTCATTATCCTCTTTTAAAAATATACTGTTGTCATGAAGGGATACACTTGATTGGCAATGATGTTTAGATAGCCTGTGGCATTCAAACGTTGCTCCACTTTCATCAAGAAGCCCAATGTGTGCCATCCCAGCACCTACATCAGCCTGCAATGTTGACACACAGCATGTTAGATGCTTGTACTCATGTGGTTATCTGCATACCCTAGTCCTCCCATCAGCGTGAAACAGCAGGAACCAGGATTCATCAGGTCAGGCAATGTTTTTCACATTCTCCAGTGTCCAGTGTTTTCGTTCCTTAGCCCACTGCAACCGCAGTTTTTTGTTTTGTTGCTAAAAGAAGTGGAACTTTGTAAGGTCGTCGGCTGCCATACCCCATTTGTGTTAAGTTCAAACGAGTTGTGCATTATTTTATGGTTCTTTGGACACCAATGTTGTACTGGACTGTCAGTTGACTAACTGCAGTTCATCTGTTGCTCTGCACATTTTGTGTCAGCCTCCTTTGTCCTCTTTCGTCAATGATCTGTTTTCGACCACCGGCCTGCCTTGGTCTGGATGTTCTTTGGGTGGTGGAGCATTCTTGATACACAAGGGAAACTGTTGAGCGTGAAAAAATCCAGCAGCGTTGCAGTTCTTGACAGTTGACTCACTCAAACTGGTGCGTCTGACACCTACTACCATAACCCGTTCAAAGGCATTTAAATATTTTGTCTTGCCCTTTCACCCTCTGAATGGCACACATACACAATTGTCTCACAATCCATCTCTCAATTGACTCAAGGCTTAAAAATCCTTCTTTAACCTGTCTCCTCCCCTTCATCTACACTGATTGAAGTGGATTAAACAGATGACATCAGTAATGGATCATACATCCAGACCAAGGCAGTCACCTGGTCAGTCTATGTCATGGAAAGATGAGGTGTTCCTTATGTTTGTACACTCAGTGTAGGCGTACACACACACCTATCAGCCGGATATACAGATTTTAGAGGCTTATTGAATATTGTTAGCCATTTGGTGAACTGTGCTTATATAAATTCCAGTAATTATGATTATATTGTTTATAAACTGTTGTCGCGCATTAGGTGATTATCATTAGCTTAATTGAGCTGATCTCTGTTTGACTCTGAGCACTTCCCTGTGGGAAAATCAGGGTAAAGATAAAACAGATGATGCATTTACAAAATGAGCAATCTGGTGTTGCATATTGGAATAATGTAGCTACCATGTTGACAATGACCTGGACATAACCCCAACCATTTAATATTTTTCATAAGCTGGTGGAGGGGCTGGCTGACACCTCTGTTTAGCATGGTTCATGCATCGTATCATACAATACATCTGTCTGTTGGCTGGAATGTTCATCTGCAAAATTTCAGATACAAAATAGTATTAGATGTGTTTACAACAGGCCATTGACCTTCAATCCGTCAGTTTAGATTGCTTAACATACACAGTTGTATTGTAAACCTTCATAGGGTTTATTAGTAATTGACAGCAAACTGAATTATTCAGATGATCACTGCCGTGAGGCCACGTCTGGGCTTTTGTTGGGTTGCTTGTTTGCTAATTATGCAGATGATACTTGTTTGTGAGACGTCTTATACTGCAATAATACAGTTTGTCCAGAGGACAGCGATGCAAAGGCTACTGGAGATAATGAACCAGTTCCTACGGACTACAAACATGGTCATTAACAACTCGGAACAAACACAACTCAGAACACAGAACACGGAACACGGAACGTTAGTGTTGCTTTAACATTGCATCAGTGTTCCAGAATGTTGTTCGTATTTCAGATGTTCTTTTCATTTCAGTACATTCATTACACAAAGGGTCTCATCTAACAGACATCAAAATAAACGTTATTTGTTTACTCCCATGTATTAGATATGTTACCAGAGAGCAGAGAAATGCTTTCTTGACCTCCTCCAATGTATGGAAGTAAGTGTGTTAAAACCAGCTGTACCAGCTCCACCCTCTTACACTGTGATTAATGAGAGAATATAGCAGGACCCAATCATAATGAATATAGGACTCTCTAGGGGTTCGGCGTGCCGGGGTAGGCCTATCCTTTGAACAGTAGAGGGCAGGCCAGCACTGTGCTGAAGGATAAAACTGACTACCAAACGATACATTCTGTGAGCTGTGTTTCCATAGTAAAGGGTGTGGATATCGCAGAACTCTTGTTCAACTATGTATAACCTCAACCTCTTCTAAGCTACCTTTACTATAGCTATACCTAGTACTGCTTTTGCTGCTTCTCTATTACTACAATACTGAAATACATGCAGTTGAGAATGGATTTGTCAAATGACACTATCAATAATCTTGCTGTATTTGTGTCCATGTTTATCTTTTGGAATGAGTGTTTACATTGCTGTGATATTAATCTGAATTCTCATGGTCTGATTTTGGTTAGCACCGGGTTGTGTGCGTTGTTAATCTGTTGTCACAATGCGAGGTCTCATCTCATTAACCCCACTGTGTTTCCATACACATTCCTATCAGAGACTGTATAGTCTTGTATGATATAGACGTTGTATATGTTAGTACATTGATGATACATTCACACGTAACCATACTCTGTATGCAGTATATTGCATAATCTTTACTGCATGGAATACATGGACTCTTAGCAGTACCTGTACGCCTTTAATTTCACTGAACCGATTTTACTAGCTAAGACAATATGGCCACAATCAAGCAACAGCTCTGATTTGAAACAGTCAGGGAAATCGGCTCCTCTTCAATATATTTTTCTGCTTTTCTGTTTCTGTAGATCTCTCGGCACCGGAGGAACCAGTCTCAGCATAACATTGGTGGAGCTGGAGCTGCAGAGACTCTTGTGAGTATGACAGGTCATCATAAATAACTGTTTGTATGGCAACATATGTGAAGGAATGTTTTTGGTTTATTATACTTTGTTGCTATGTGGTTGCTATTGGCTATTAGACTATTTCTATAAGTCTAACTTTTAAGTATTATTCACTATAAATATGTTTCTATGCTTTTAACTCAGCAGGCCTATTTTACTTATTAAAATAGGTATATTTATTTTGTTTATATTGATAAAATAGCATGTGTTTTATTTTAATATTTCATTGATTTAATATATGTTATAGGCTAAATGTTACATCATGCATTTCAGGTTGTTTTGAAAGGTGAATATTTGAATAAAGCCAAAATATCAGATGGAGGGAAAAAACTGAGGAAGAACTGGGCTTCAACTTGGGTAGTCCTGGAGACTGATAAACTTCTGTTTTATAAAGAGAGCAAGCAAGAAGCCCTGACGAATTTGGTAGGTTTTTACAACACACACACACACACACACACACACACACACACACACACACACACACACACACACACACACACACACACACACACACACACACACACACACACACACACACACACACACACACACACACACACACACACACACACACACAGTAAAGTAAAAAGTGACAGTTCAGTAAAGTAAAAAAGTGACATCAATAGGTTGGTAACCTGCTGAATACGAGGGGGCAGTGTTCAATTACAGCCTCAAATCAACCTTCTGAGGGATTGCCTATTAGCATTATGAGTGCAAATGTTGAGTGAACACACGCTATGTGCATTTTAATTTGATGCCAGAAATGAAGCGTTTTCTTTTCATTTTCTGATTTCTCAAACTGGCAAATTAACTTTGGCTTTGATCCCAAGGACTGGAGCTCACCCCATCAAAAAGCACTGAGGAACTGTTTACCCCCTTGTGAAGTGGACTGCATATGTGTGTGTGTGTGTGTTTGTGTTTGTGTGTGTGTGTGTGTGTGTGTGTGCATGTGTGTCTGTCTATGTGTGTATAGGATGTGACTTTAATCCACCCTGCCCTGATGTGGTTCTGAGAGAGAGAGAGAGAGATGGAGAGGGAGAGGGAGAGGGAGAGGTGGAGCGAGACAGAGAGAAACTGGTGACTGGCAGAGAGAGAGCGAGAGAAGGGGTGGTTGGGGGGAGTCTCTAAAATGAGCTTGCCATGCTTTTTAATGAAGCTCCAAGGACTTAATCAAAGCCCTCTCCCTTACTGAGCCCCACCAGGGCAACGGTCTGTCAGACTCTCCCCGTCCAATAGTTCATTATGGGCGAGAGAGACATTTCCACTTCCACATAGATTGACATATCTCCCCCCCTTTCCGATGGAAATAGTTGGTACAGTGGAGGGTGGTTGTGTGTGTTTGGGGTGGTGGTGGTGGTTTGTGTGTGTGTGTGTGTTCATTTGATAATTTAGTTTATCTTTGTTTCAGAGTAGAATAAACAGCTTATTAATCTCTTGTGTTATCATTTGGTCGCTGTGGGCAGTATTTAGGTTTGGGTCTAAATATACACCTGCAATGTGTACATCATTCTGTAAGGGGAGTTATTTATTTAGTAGAAACAAGAATGGGCAGTATTATACATCATCCAACTTAAACACATGTAGTTTACTCTGTCTGAGGCAGGTACTATAAATCAAATATCACCTAATTTATCCAATAGTGTACCTGTCAGCCAAGGTAGTTAATTGAGTCGTCAAGGTTCAGTTTATTCCAGGCTGGGCATGTGGGATCTCAGTGAGCAAATCAAGGCCCAAGATGGCTTGATTTGATTCTGATTTATGGTGTTTACAATGTATTGTGATACTACATTGTAATACTGTTGTAGAATGTCCTTATCATCTTAATTTTCTACAGCATCTCACTATAATTTACCCATGATTTCCCTCGTCTGAGACCACAATAAAGGGAAATTATATCTAAATGAGTTCCTATGCCTTTAACACTGATTAGTTCTTCTTTAAAAAAGCTACATTTTCTAAATCACATTCTCTTTGTCTGAAAATTATACCGTTCTTATTTTGATACGGTTACACACCGCTTCTTTAATTCCATAGAGGATATGAATAAGATATTAAAGGTTTGAATGATAGAGAATTACAGCACATGTACATTTCTCAGTTTACAGCGTAATGAATATGAAAAAGTGCTATAGCAAAAGGGTAAAATCTGATATTTGGGTAGAGCACTTCCTTTTGTTTATTTATCGTGATTTATATCAAATATCTGTCCATTATAGAGAAAGCGTCCCTCATTAAACATTGATTTTGATATTTACTGCACAACTATGATACATTTAGGAGTCCCATTCACAAACACAGCAGTGAAACTACAATGAACACAACACACAACAATTTCAAAGAAGTTACAGTTCATAAAATGAAATAAGTCAGTTGAAATAAATTCATAAGGCCCTAATCTGTGGATTTCTCATGACTGGGAATACAGATATGCATCTTTTGGTCACAGATACCTTAAAAAAAGGTAGGGGCGGGATCAGAAAACTAGTCAGTATCTGGTGTGACCACCATTTGCCTCATGCAGTGCGACACATCTCCTTCGCATAGAGTTGATCAGGCTGTTGATTATGGCCTGTGTAATGTTGTCCCATTCCTCTTTAATGGCTGTGTGAAGTTGCTGAGTATGGGTGGGAACTGGAACATGCTGTCGTACACGTCGATCCAGAGCATCCCAAATTTGCTCAATGGTTGACATGTCTGGTGAGTATGCAGGCCATGGTCGACATGGAACATTTTCAGCTTCCAGGAATTGTGTACAGATCCTTGCGACATGGGGCTGTGCATTATCATGCTGAAACATGAGGTGATGGCGGCGGATGAATGACACAACAATGGGCCTCAGGAACTCATCACGGTATCTCTGTGCAATCAAATTGACATGTAATTGTTTTTGTTGTCTGTAACTTATGCCTGCCCATACCATAACCCCACTGCCACCATGGGGCACTCTGTTCACAACGTTGACATCAGCAAACCGCTCGCCCACACGACGCCATACACGCCATCTGCCAGTTGAAAACGTGATTCCTCTGAAGAGCACACTTCTCCAGCATGCCAGTGGCCATCGAAGGTGAGTCTTTGGCCACTGAAGTTGGTTACAACGCCGAACAGCATTCAGGTCAAGACCCTGGTGAGGACGATGAGCACGCAGCAGCTGAGCTTCCCTGAGGCGGTTTCTGACAGTTTGTGCAGAAATTGTTCAGTTTTCCAAACCCACAGTTTCATCAGATGTCCGGGTAGCTGGTCTCAGATGATCCCGCAGGTGAAGAAGCCAGATGTGGAGGTCCTGGGCTGGCGTGGTTACACTTAGTTTGCAGTTGTGAGGCCGGTTGGACGTACTGCTCAATTCTCTAAAACGACTTTTGGCTTATGGCAGAGAAATGAGCATTCAATTCTCTGGAAAGAGCTCTGGAGGACATTCCTGCAGTCAGCATGCCATTTGCAAGCTCCCTCAAAACTTGAGACATCTGTGGCATTGTGTTGTGTGACAAAACTGCACATTTTAGAGTGCCATTTTATTGTCCCCAGCACAAAGTGCACCTGTGTAATGATCAGGTGGTTGGATTATCTTGGCAAAGGAGAAATGCTCACTAACTAAAGAAATTTGATCACAAAATTTGAGAGAAATAAGATTTTGGTGGGATCTTTTATTTCAGCTCATGAAACATGGGACCAACACTTCACATGTTGTGTTTATATTTTTGTTCAGTATAGTAACCTTTATTCACTAAACACCTCTCCACTCTGCCTCTTATATGTCTGTAGAAACCTGGATGCAGCCCTGATGGGGTGGATCTCTGTGGGGCCGTGGTTGAATGGACAACAGAGAGGTCCAGCCGGAAGAACGTGGTTCAGGTACGGCCATTTTGTTTCTGCGTAAAGACAAGGATCAAGTAAGTTCACAACAAGACTAAGCAGCCTGCAAATTGTCTGTTTTAGTTGTTGATGATGGGATGTTCTCGGATGCACTCTTTCCTTGATAATTTCAGTATATAATAGACTCAACTTAAAATATTTGATCAATTTTCATAAATTATTTTTCGTTGCTTCAACCACCTGTTCAGAGAAGATATTTCAATTGAGTCAGATTGCACTTGAAGGTGATGTTAAGCCAACATCTTGTCTCCTCAGACCCAATGGCCTTTAGTTTAGGGAATTAGACCTTTGAACTTCACAGTACTATCTTCTTATTGCCTTTTCAAGATACTCTTTGGTAAAAGCTTAAGCCAGCAAAGCAAACTGATGATCAATTCATTGGCGGTGGCAGCACAAGTTTTCATGAGAAAAAAAATGCTGTGATAAGCGGGAGAAAAGGAAGAGGATGAGAGCAGATTTCACGATCTCATCAGACGCTTAAGACACTTCATCGCTGCCGGTCGCTACTCTTCCGCACAGTATTTCAGCCTCAAAATCTTAATGCAGTGAAGATTAAAATGGGAATTACACCATAATCTTAAATAATCCAAGTGCTGTGGACAGAAAAGTGTGTGTAATGCCGACGCAAAGCTATTCTGAGTTCTGACAACATTGTCAATCAACACTAGGATTACAGATAAAATTAGTACGGAAAGTTACTTTTAATTTCGCACCATTCCAGAGACTGATTTATACAATAATCGAAGAAATACCTCACAAAGATATGCCTGTCAGATGGGTAGATACGATTACAAAAATATAATAGACATTTTTGTTTTGTTCGCCCGCTTATACAGTATCTCCGCTCCCCATATCTCTGACTTCCAGATAGATCCCAATTTCTAAGATAATTCAAGGACGATGACAACATAATTGCTCTATTGAACCATGTAAACTAAGGGCCGGTTTACTGACTTGATGAGTTTGGCACTATTGCAAATGGTGATCTCAAAAGGCCATTCACTAGATTTGATATGGAGTAATTAAAATTTCCTGCAAAGTACCCAGTGGTTGCAGACATAAATGTGACTCTCAACTTTAAACCTTCATTGATGGCATCAGTATATACACTGAATGTACAAAACATTAGGAACACCTTCCTAATATTAAGTTGCACATCTTTTTGCCCTCAGAACAGCCTCAATTCGTTGGGCCATGGACTCTCTACAAGGTGTCCAAAGTGTTCGACAGGGATGCTGGCCCATGTTGAATCCCATGCTTCCCACAGTTGTGTCAAGTTGGCTAGATGTCCTTTGGGTGGTGGACCATTCTTGATACACACGGGATACTGTTGAGTGTGAAAAACCCAGCAGCATTACAGTTCTTGACACAAACCGATGTGCTTGGCACCTACTACCATGCTCCATTTAAAGGCACTTAAATATTTTGTCTTGCCCATTCCCCCTCTGAATGGCACACATACACAATGACCATGTCTCAATTGTCTCAAGGTTTAAAAATCCTTCTTTATCCTGTCTCCTCCCCTCCATCTACACTGATTGAAGTGGATTTAACAGGTGACATCAGTAAGGGATCATAGCTTTCACCTGGATTCCCCTGAGCGGTCTATGTCATGAAAATATCAGGTGTTCCTAATGTTTTGTACACTCAGTGTATTTCAGCGTATTTCTTCCAAATCCAACATTTCAAATGCACAAGATATATCGATTGAATGCGCTTCAAATCCAATGTCCAAATATGACAAGGAGCCTCAGTTCAATAAATTCTGCAATCAAACCTTATTTTCCACTCAGCTCTCTATCACTATCATTCTCTGTGAACATTCCAGTAAGGAAGCGTCCTCCCTGGACAGTGTTGTCATTAACAGGCTACCCAGCCAAAGATCATGGGTCATGACCCTGAGAAATGTGCCTCTCAGTCAGTCAGCGTTGACTTTCTAAGACCTCAGTGCTCACCAGCTGTTTTTCCCCACAGTAGCTTTTCAGATCAGCGACATGGCTGCTTGGCAGGCAGGAAGCAGCCAACCTGCTCTTTCTAGAGGAAGTCATGGGTAAAATGATAGAGGAGAGCTGAAACTGACTCATTAAGGCAATGCCCGCCTGAAAAAAAAGTATGTTTTTCTTATCTATGTAGTTGAAAGTTTAGTGAATGTGTGATCGACTGAGGAAGTGGTTCAATCACTTTATGGGGGTCCTGCAAGGGGATTAACATGGTTAGAAGAGAGCTCTGGTTTGGCTCGAGGGCAGCTGAAGGAATAGTAAAAGTGTTAGAAAATGTTGTTGATGGAAATGGTTCAGAAATAGGTGTTCATGTTATTCATCTACACAGTTTATTTATTCACTTTTTTTCTTTCTTTTTGTCGTTGTGGAGGAGTGACAAGGTTGGTGACACAAAGGTCTTCCATATTCCACAAGCAGGGGAAAGAGGATGGGAATGGGAGGAGGGTGTTAACTGAGGCCATTGTCACCCACAGTATTTATTCAGCTGCAGGCTTCTTTTTAGACTTGACACAAGTCTGTTACTCACCCTTCCCGTTATCTCTTCACTCACCAATATCATAATTTGTGTTTATGAATAGATTGACATTGTTCTTCATGATTCAGTATTGCCCTACCAGGAGCTTAAGGAAGGAGGGACTTTGTTTTCTTTCAAGGTTACTCCACACTTCAGCTTAGCGAGACACTGTGATTAACCTTCACTTGGTCTCTACATATGAAATTCTTAAAAAAATGCAAGGTTCATGTCTGCTACATTTTTTATCAGGCTATCAGTTACACAGCCAGGGTTGACAAAGTGAAACGTAACCTTGCAGAAACAAGGAGGGAGCTCTGGTCTTTGTATTTGGATTCCTTTGACACCTGAGGGACCCCCATATCTTGTGCCATGCTCACGGAAAGAATGCATACACAAACATAGTTAGAAACCAGAGAAAACTGTGGTCAATTGTGATGTGGTTGTTTTGAGGCTGAGAGTAAGTCACTTCTGCGTCTGTATCAGTCTCAGGTTAAACATCGCATGAGGATTGACAGGAAATACACATTTTTGACTGCAATATGAGATATGAGATATGTCATTGTTCGTCACACAGCTGCCTTATGATACATAAGATTGTATAAACATACAAAAAGGTTCACTGAAGAACAGAGATTGTTTAAACTTCACTATTTGTACTGCGATAAAAAAAAACATTTAAAGAAGCATAGAGGTAGGAGGGGACATGATGCAGAAAAGGGACATGAGGAGAGGACATACTTTAGCTTGGGGAACCATAAACCAGACCATATATAAGGCTATATAAGGCTAACATTGTCCGATCAAAGTCAGACACAATGAGCAGAACTCTGTATTCCAAACTGCAGTCTACCTATATTGAGCTGTCATACCAGGGGTGGCAGGTAGCCTTGAGGTTAGAGTGTTGGGCCAGTAACTGAAAGGTTGCTGGTTCGAGGACCGGAGCTGACAAGATAATAAATGTATATAAAAAAATCTGTAGCTGAGCAAGGCACTTAACCCTAATTGCCTCAGCGGTGCTGTTCAATGGTGACTGTGACCCTACTCCCTTTGGGGGTTTCAGAGGGTTGGGATATGCAAAAAACACATTTCCATTACAAACTTGTGTTTAACAGGACAAATATAAGCACCCCCCAAATAATATACTAAAAATAATATGTCAAAATGTCTGTTTCAGAAGACTGAATGGAAATACCTGGCACACTGTCTTTATAACCAAAAGCAATTCATAAGAATTTCAACATTATTAGTTTAAAAAAAAAACTATTATCAGCATTGATGAAAGCAGATAGTCTGTTTGAAAAGGACTAACGGCTCAAAAACTATCCCACGAGGCTAATAAAACTAGAAATATCTCTGACATAGCTCAACAAATGAAAAGGAGCACAACTTTGAATAAGTGGTCATGCATTTTTCATGCCTTTCTGCATATTTAAGTGTTTGAGTCTGGCTTGAGTGAGTTAAAAGCAAATAACAAAAGGAGCAGAAAAGTCCAAATTGCATCAACTCCACCAGAAGAAAGAGAGACAAAAAGTAGTGTAGTGTCAAAGGCGTCTGGTTTTAACCACTGGCCGCTGCTACAGAGACGTCAACACCAGCATCCTTCTCTCATCACTAATTGATTCTTTGGAGTTTTGGGCGACTCTCGCTGTGAGCCCCCTGTACCCTCTCTGCTCTGACAAACATCGTTCTCATAGTCACGATGTGGAAAAACAGACTTCAACAACAACCATGGAGAGAAGACAGAAACAACTAAGATGATGAAATAGAGCCCAGGGCTAGAAAATAATGAGTCCATTTTAGTGGAGGAGCTTTAACCTGCCACCACTCTAAAAACATTGCTTTGTCTTGACTAATCAACAGGAAAGTTTAATATTCTTGCGAAAGACCCGTAATCACTTCAGGAAGCGTCCTTCTGAGTGTTAAAGGTGAATTAAACTGGCAGGATGTCATCCTAATTTTTTCGGAAGAAGTTCATTGAGGTTAGCACAGTTTTTGATCTTCGGATTTCTGTATGAGCCTCAACCTTTCTAAAGTTCAGTCAGATGAAAGGCATTGACTTTTACAACTGGCTTGGCCCTTGTTACACCAACACAGAAATACTAAACACCTCCACATCATTATGCATCAGTCAGGCCCTGAAGTGTAGGAGCTGTATCTTGAGTGGAGTAAATAAAAAAAGCTGGACCAGATCGATGTAAATGAATGTATTTACTATTGAAAGCAACTGAAAGATCAGTACAGTAGATAGTCAGAGCAGGTTATAGTTTGTACAGTAGGAGTAGGATTTATCCAGTGCCTACTGGTCCCCTGATCCCAGGATGTAATCGTCCAAAGCTGCTGACCTGACTACTTTAATGCCATCTGTCTTAAAGCTCACGGTGCCTGATTGCTTCTTGATGACCAGCCGTGATTACGATTGTGAATAGGAGTGGCTCGCTCCCAAAATGGATCCCACATCACATCACACACAAATAGAGGTAGCCTCTCACAGACACAGACTGTGCTTGTACTAGCCAACACTACTTTGGTGAGGTCTAGGAGATTGACCTGCGGTTAACCTTTTACTGCAGTGGGCTAAATCAGGGTCACACAGAGTGTTTCTTGGTAGTCTTAAACAAATCTACTTTGAAACAAAAGTATATACCTCACAGAGATGGTTATGGGGGAAAAAAGAAGACACCTGTACCATGTCAGATATAGAGTTGAATGTATTTAATTTGGAGTTTATCCAAATATTAAACTTTATGTACATCACAGAAGACTGAAATATAACAAAACCGTTTCACATAGAAACACCGTATTTTCTGCGTATTTTTTGGTTTTCATGTTTATTAGTTATGAAATGATGAAAAATATTAATAACATTCCACCCATGAACCCACTAGATGGTGATTTGGTCATTTGACTGCAGGAAAGGGCTACACCCAAAAAGAAACTCCTAACTTCCATAGTGTTGATGACAGTAGGCATCGGCCAACAACAAGTAGCTTAGTTTATTTAAAATACAGCCTATACTAGAATGTTAATGGAAAGGTTAGTTGGACCATAATAGCAATATCCAGATCAATGAATGAATAATACCACATTTTGTTTGATTTTGAGCAATCACATTTTATATAATGAGCATATCCTTGCATTTCATTCTCCCCTGCTATTCCTTCATCCACCTCCCTCTTGTTGTCTTGTCATTTCTTGTCCTTCTGGCTGGAGGGTAGAGACCGCACCACTAAGACATGCACCATATTGTAGCGATGCATGTCTCCGTGGTGTCAGAGCTGCGGGAGTCTAGAGCTCTTTAACAGTGTTATCACAACTGGCGTTTCACACTGTACCTCACGGCCATGCGCACGGATTGATATGCTTCGGAGTGACTTTGTGATAAGTGTTATGGCTAATTGGCCCAGGAGGATGGCAAAATCTTAGGGCTTCAAATGGGGTCGTAAGATTATTGTATATCAATCTATTCACATAATGGTAATGTGTTTTGTTTGTTATGAGAGGAACGCCTGTCCGTTTGTCACTCTGTGGTCTGGTAAGAGTACCATCATACGTTGTATTTTTATACATATGGATAGCACATTAATCCCAGCTCGGAATAAGGGTAGTTACAGCACCACTTTGTTACTAAGTTATTACACATTTATTCTAAGCTGTGAAGTAAAGTGGCACTGTGATTTTTATATCTTGTCTCTTTCTCCACAAACCATGTAAAAAAAACAAAAAAACAATGACAGCGTTTGAAAGATTCTTCCCTGTAACCCTTAAACACAGATACTTTATGACAACGGAGTCGCAAGGCAGCTGGCAATAGTCCCAGATTAACACAGAATGTCACCTTGTGAAACACTAGCCGTCATCTAAGGCCTGACCCCTACAAGACGTAGTCAGGTTCCCCATGTCATTCTCTCAGCTGGTCCTTTCTCGCACGCAACCCCCCCCCCCCCCCCCCCACCCTTTGTTTTAAAAAGGCTTTTATCCATTCTGTCACTGGAACACAGTGTTCTTATTCAAAGAAGGGAAACAAGTGGAAAACATAATAGTTTATTAAATTGCATCATCATTGCGTTACGTTGATTGCGTAGTTGTAAGTTACCTTCGTAATGCTCCCTCTGAAGTGGGTCTCCGGAGACTTGAGATGAGGACTTAATCCGTTAAAATGACAGTCTCTCTCTGGTAGTCCCAGAGCGTAGAAAAGGTATTTGTGGTGTGGCCCTTCTTCCTCAAAGCTGCTTACATTGAAGTGGGCATTAATTTGGTTCTTCAGAGAAACAGTGAAAGTATATAGTATGTTAATCGCCAGTACGGTGGAAGGATTTAAACCCCCAACAGCAGATTGCCTTGGAGATTACAACTTAGAAATGAACTTCAGTTAAACCACATGACTTAATTCTAGCCAGACATGCATCACACAGTATTAAATGTTATACCTTTCTTATGTGGAGAAATGTGAGCCACCAAGATTGAGCATCTGGGATGAGTTCAGGTCATGGAGCAAAGAGAAGAGCAGTGAGCAATTTGTGGGTTATAAATTGTGGAGATTTATTACATTTTCTGCAAATGATAGAACATTCTTATGACAACTGTTGCCTTGGCCTAAGATAACTCAGCAGTACATTGCAGGATTAACATTCTGCTCAGGTCAGACCTAAATAAAAAGCATCCAACACTTAGATACTCTTTAATTTCACACTGTTTCCACTGTTATTCTAAGAACTTTTCTTTCTGTGATTATCATCGCAGTTTTGACACATCTACAGATATTTTGTTGCAAATTGGAAATAATTAACTTGGCAAAGTAGAATGCTTCAACATTGCATTGTTCCTTTATGAAGAACCACAATTAATGTTTAATTTAAGAGCCACATGCAAATGTAAAGGCACAAATGGCACTCTCCTCTCTGCTCCGCTGTGCATATTTAAATATTAATGGATCCAGTCAAAATAAAGCCCAGAAATTCAACACCCTCTTTATTAAGAAATGTGATGAAAAAAATTGATTTATTTCATATTCTTTTTCATTTCTAAAAGCAAAACACTACTTTGCACTGGTTACTATAACTGAATTTCACTTCTTAAAAATAAACATAAAACTTTTGACTTTTGTTTTTATATAGTGGCAATGAGCTGAATATATTCCCTGAATAGAAGTCAAGTCATACCCTTTATATGCAGTCATTTTACAATGCATTTCCATTGCATTGTCAAAGCTGATTATCTACTATAATACCTCACATTTCATAACAGTCTATGAATTACCAACTATTGGTCTGTTGGTTATAAAGAACAATGTTAATCAGTGGTATAAACTATTTAATTACATTTTGATTTCCCATTGTCCTTCTTTATTAATTCATATGTTTGCCTATTGTTTTGTTTGACTGTGGAGACCTGGATGTGAGTGTTGCATTAGCTTGCACCTCCTACATTGTCTGTAGTGTTCCATTTGGACTATAGCTAGCATGTTGATATGAAGGGCCTTTGGGGGATCTATCTGCTTTCACATACATTAGCATCTCCAGCAAACATTTGCCTGAGAATAAAATGACCATGCTAATTAAAATCACCAACTCTTAGTTCAAGAGGCCTGTGCACGTCAGGATTAATATCATGGCATATTAAGGAGTTTGCGTCATCCCAACGGACCTACAGCTCAATATGAGCCTGAGAGGCGGTGCCCTACACACTGTACCTTTGTGCTGGCTCAGATTAGGACAGTTGACATGTGAACATGGAGACTGGGTAGGGCCATATTTAGTTGAAGGAGCTTATCTCCATTTTTGATTAACTGAATGAATAGACACCAAGCGTCCGCTGTCATTTCTCTGCGCTGCTTCAGATAATCTTAAATGCATCTTTAAGATGCTCCTAAAAAAATATATATTTTTTAAGCAGTTTGCTCTCAATTTTTGATTAAACTTCAGAGGGAAGAGTCTGCCTTATCAGGAAGTCAGATATACTTTGGTGTAAGCCAGACATTTCAATAGGGTTCTGTTTCCAAGATGACAGGAGAAGAGAAAGGACGTAATGTTCAGGATGCTTTTCTGTATGAGGATCCCATGGACTACATGATAAATCCTGAGTCTTAAACCCCAATATGAAGAGGATTGTAGGCTAGCTTCACCATGATATGGACACATTGGATTTCAACAGAGATTCCAAGTTGCAGGGACCAGTTAATAAATAGTCACTAATATTGGTTTCCTCTTTCAAGGCCTAGGATTTTAGGCTTATGATTTGAAGTTGACATCCAGGCACATAACTTATAAATCTTTGCAAATCTCCCATTGATATTAATAATGTACGTGAAAGGTTGCTTTACTCATACTTCAAATCAACTCGTACTATGATTCTAGAGCTCTGACATACTGGCGTAAATCATTTCTGCCAAATTATACAATTATGAAGGGCTGTGAATGGCAAAATGAAACATCAATGCATACAGTCATCCCAGTTGAAGGTAGCTAGATCAGTCCCCTGTGGGAATAGAGAGGGAGTTCAGTGTGTCCACCATCTAACATTTATAAGAGGAACAGACTGTAACTAATGCAAAATTCATGCAAATACATCTAACTTGGGTTATAAAACAACCTATCCAAGTCCATTATGTTCCAGTTAATCATGGAGAGAAGAGGTGATACCAACACAACCGATCTGTGTTGTTATTTATAGGATATACAGTACTGTACATGGTAATGGTTGAATTTTTTTTTACACAGGTTCCTGTATGCATTTTTTATGTTTTGTGTATCTGACTACACATACTTTATGTTAGAGAACAGAAAATAGATCCTCGGAGCCCAAGGTTTGTGTGTTTGTGATTGTTTTGAGAGCACTTTCAGATTCACCAGTGAGCCTCCTCGTAACCTGTCCCCCACATTGCAGCGTGATTGCAGAGCCTATTACTGACACGTCCTGGGGAAGCCTCCAGGAAAAACAATGTTCCAGAGCAAACATGCTTGTTCAGATGCTTGTAACCCAAGAAAGGAGGGATGGCAAACTCACTCTGACAAGGATTGTGCCCCTAACCATTCTCTGTTTTTATCTGGCATCACAAAAGCATGCTGCTTAACTGCTCCTGACGCTTTGTAAGGAAGTCACAAAAGTCAGCTCCACAATAGTCCCAAACTTTGAAGGTCCATGTAGGGTAACCATGATTGCATGAGTGGAATATTGGGACAGCAAGATGTGAGATGCTACTCCCCAAGGCTACAAGTGACTTTGCAAGCATAGTTGTTGATAAAATATGAAATTTCCTCCTCAGAATTTGTTAAAAGGTTTCGTGTGACAAAAATAATTACAGTCTGGTCTGGCTTTTCATGCTGGATTAAAGAGATATTAATATACGAAGGGGGAAAGGTTACTCACATCCCAAACTCCATACGGTAAAAACACTTCCTCTAAGGAATTAACACATAGATGAATGATGAACAATTGTCAACATTTTAACTAATTTAGGAAGTTAATAACATGCGAAAATACGTTTCTTCATTATGTATGGTATGAAATACCATTTTGTCTCCTTTTATGTTATTTTTACAATTTTTGTTACAAAACATGAGCAAAATTTAATCAGCTGTAATATCAACCACACTTGACAATGCTGACCTTGATGTCAGGGTTTCTCAAAGACTTTTACTAACAGTACAGTTATTCTGTTTGACGGCGCCAAATGCTGTTACTACACTGTTGCAGAGATGCAGAACAGGCCTGATATTAAGATGACAAGTATCACACTAATTATGTTTTCCCCTCTGAGAATACAGTCTGCATTTGTCTCTTCTTTTGGCGCACACACACACACACACACACACACACACACACACACACACACACACACACACACACACACACACACACACACACACACACTGCACAACGTGAGCTTCTTGTCAAACACAGAGAGCACACATTAACAGGCACATAGCTGAAAAGACTCAACAGACCAAGGGAATGAGTATCAAGTGCAAATTCTGCTGATGCTGGAGTGAGCATAGTCTTACAAACTCATGTGGATCAGTAGGTGTCATTAAAATGATATGAAAATGTAAATATTGATTGTTAGTTTAGGGTATTATGAATTCCAACCTTTGCTATTCGATATGTATTATGCCCCGCTTCACGGGAATGCATTAGGTAAAGGCCTGTTTGTTGTTGTACCTTTATTGAGGTCAATTTGAACATTCTCTGTTCCAGATAACAACCAGCTCTGGCAGTGAGTTCCTTCTCCAGGCTGACAATTACCCCACAATATGTAAATGGCATGATGCTATTAAAAGCACAGCTGACAACTTGGTAAGCAGTTTCCTGTTTCTTTCAGACGGTGTATCTGAAGTTCAACATTTCTGAAGTGTTTATGATTTTGGATATTGAAATTATGACTAAATCATTCCGAATATTGCTTAGTCATAACATGCTTCTCGAAATGAAAGTAAGACAATTCCATAAATCATTGACTATGTATCAGGTCAAACATATAATTGTATGTTCCACGTAGTGCAGATAATCTCTTCACTGAATAATGACAGATAATAATGAGTTACTGTATGCAACCAGTTACCTTGGACTCTAAAAGGTTGTAACCTCCTTTCTGATGTAGTCTAAAGGAGCTGGAGGACAGGCCTCTGGCAAGCCTGGCATACAGAGAGCAAACAGCACAGAGTACCTACCCAGACATGGGTTGCCTAGCAAGACACTGTCACTGCCAAAACCTGCACCTGATTCCTCCTGCACAAAGGAACCTGAACACAGACGCTCACTCAGTAAGTTGTCTCCAACATCTATAGTTCTACTACAGTTGCTAATCAAAACACTTCGTGACGTGTTAGTACAATCTGGAACTCTGAGGTATGCTGATTAAAAGTTGTCTCTTATCTGTGCTACTGTAGGGATTTAATTGCTCAAAACATAACTTTTCCAGGGAAACGGTTGCTCAACATTTGCATAATGTATGTGTGCTCATTTCCCTTACCCACCAACGTGATAAGGTCTGACAGCTTTCCTGATTTTTAGTGGCACTTTTTGTGTTTTCTTTTTATATGCCCAAAATGTGTGTGGGACTGTTGATTTCAATTATGGCTCTTGTAGGAACATGACACAAGAACATGCTAATTAACATTATGTCATCGTATGTCAAGTAGCAATTATGTTAATCCCTGTCATTGGTTCAAATCAATCTCATCACCTTAAGCGCTGCGAGACGAATATATTGATGTTGGATGAGCATATTAAAATCTCTAATTAGGGGCCAGGGACATAGAGGCCAAGATCCAGTCTCTTCTATTCAGCTACTTGAACCTTTCATTATGGGTATGATTCTGGCTATGTTCATGTGAATTTATGCCCATGAAAAAGACAGTACTTTACACAAACTGGAGAGCAACATGGATAGCTTTTTTTCCACTGTAGGTCCTACTGTATGTTTTCAGGAAATTATATACAATCACCTGACAACAATATTACTTGCTTTGCAACTCTGTCTTACCCAACTGTAATATAATAAATATATTCAACTTGTTTCTTGTATGGCAAAGCTAGTCCGTAGACAAAATAGGTCATTTGATTCATTTGGGAGGAGCAGTGTTCGTTTTTTTTTAGAATGACAAGCAGGACCCGGACTTTAAAAAACTGCAGGGAATTCCTCTAGACATGGAGAAGTTCAATTGGAATGAATAATAGAAAAAGACAGCCATGGGAGAGACCCCTGGAAGGATGCCTAATTAATAAATAACAGTGGGACTTTAACGAGAGAGAGAGAGAGAGTGAGGGGGGAATTAGCGAGGGTCAGGTAGAGAGATGAGGGGAACCATACTATCCACCTCCACTTTACTGGTTGAACATTGTAAAGGCATATAGGCCTACTGAGCCTTTCTAAAGACACATTTAAACACCCTAGCTTTCCCTTTCACTTGTTGCCATTTAACCGTGTGTCTGTGTGTTCCTGACAAGTTTTCAAGTCTTCCAAGCTCACCTACAGCATGTCGGACAGTGCTGATAAGAATGGGGTGAAGAACAGACTCAAAAAGTTCATCTCAAGACGGCCTTCTATGAAGACTCTACAGGAGAAAGGCATCATCAAAGGTAACACAGTATTCTGTTTTAAATGTACCAGTATAAGTGTATTATTTTCCACCACGCCTCACATGTTGTGAAGAACACAAATCTTTCAAAATGTGTTGTACATTTTGTCATCTTTTTCTATTAGGACAGCCCTTCAAAGAAGAAAAAAGAGAGTTAACTGTGTCTGTATATTCCCAGATGTCACAATTTATTTTATAATTGATTGTAAATATAGAATAACTAGTGATGATAATGAGTTATTATACTGATTTAAAAAGGTCTTTCCACATTTATTAGGAGTCACAGAACAACAGTGATTGATAAAATTAAACTGAATGCACTTTACTTGAACAAACCATGCCAATCCAACCGGCAACCACAGAATCCATTCCTCTAAGGGGGAACTAATTTATTGAGCTCACGGTTGAAGGAAAATACACCATTAAAGGGCATATTTAAGCACATTTGCAATCCTTAGAAGAAGGTAACGGTATTTGGAATTTCCCCCAGCTTCAAGGAGACCCTTTAATGTTGTGTCCACGGGACAAACGCTAGATCAAAGGGAGAGGACGTTATTGACGGAATAAATGAAATACTTCTGGATTAAGGAGTGGGGCAGGTGGCCTCCAGACTGTCCTATTTGGCAGGGCTGGTGGGCAAGCCACTTCAGAGAGTGTGCTTCCTCAAATCAGGTCCCCCCCCCTTTCCTATCGTACTTCAGAATGCAAATTAAATCCATGCAACGCGAGGGTTATTTGAATTCCTTTAGGAGGGGTAATTTTGCTCCATTTCTCTGCCCCCCTTCCCCTCTCCCTCGTCTTTTCTCTTGCTTATCTGCCGAGCGCTGGGAAGTGCATTTTGTATGCAAAGGTGCCGTGCTTGCAGTCATTTATGTATTTGGTGCACACTCCCCTCCAGTGTATAAACAAGAGAGGGCGATCTTTGATGTTGCACAGTGCTAGAGAGACAGCACTGTTCAAGAGTCCCGATAATGTAACATAAGCCAGTTGATGAGTGAGAAAGTGTACCTCTGGGCACAGTCAGTTTGAATTCCTGTCTATGATTGATGAGGTATGCTTTGCTAACCCTAGCTTTTGCTAGCCCTATAGGGCGTCTACTGGAGATTAACTGACCAGAGTTAGTGACCACAGAACCTGAGTTTATTGCCAGTAAGGACAGGTTAAATGAGGGACGCCTCAGTACATTTAAATGGACAAAAGTAGAGTAATGAAGCAATGGGAATGTTCATATAAGGCAAGAAAATGTGTCTCCCCTCTTCCTCTGATTGGAGCAAAGCGGCCTGGGATTCTCAGGGTTCATGGGAAAAAATGTTAGCGATAAAATGCTAAGTGTGTGATTAAACATTAGATTGTTTATCCTTTACCAATGTGGCCGTGGAATCCATGTAGCCTACTGTTAGTAGCACTGTTCTGGAAACAGCCATCAGAGGAAAGCAGGGCAGTAGGAGTCAAGAGCGATGAGTGTTACTACTCATGCTATGAAATAATTACCTATCCCTCCACATAATGATGATGATGATCAATGGACAGTATTAATGAGATTTTTCAAGCGTGAATGGAATGACTTATTAAACAGACCTTTTACCGTTCCACCAAAATTCCTGAGATCTGAAAACAGACATTTCAACACATTCCACGTTTGAGGACTTTTGATGCAATTAAATGCAATATCTGATGATTACTGCTAATATCTATATTTTTACACTGTCTCTAGTTCAGTAGTTCTGGGAAATAGATTTTTTACTGAACAAATCATGTCTTTTTTTCCTCACAGATCGAGTGTTTGGATGTCACTTGTTGGCACTTTGCGAGCGGGAAGGGACCACTGTGCCAAAGTTTGTCAGGCAGTGTGTGGAGGCCGTCGAAAAAAGAGGTATGCACTATTACAATTTTTTTTATATTTAATTAATACTTTGTTTATGGGAAATAAATCAACAATGGATAAGATGTGTGTGGGAAGTATGTACTGTATTGTCCTCCTCTATTTGGGAGTTTGACCCTTCTCCACACCCTGACCCTGTCGAGTCAGCCTGTCCACCTCAGTGATGCTTCATCTCACACAGTTACAGTAGCTGCTTCAGCATTTCACCACTGTTTACACTTCCCCCTCTGTTTTGACATTTGAGAGTGAATATGAAAAGACCTATAGTTGAGAGTGCCTGTTTTATAAGACGTGTATCCCGGTCATTGACTCGTAGTGTTCTCACACAATGTGTGTGATCAGTAGTTTCCCAGGCTCCGTCACATAGCTGGCCAGGCAAAGGCGCTGAACCCTGAGGAAAATGCTCCTCGGCATCCCAAATCACTCACTCCTGGTCCGCGTCCAATTCCGAGTCCACTTCAGACTGTTTATAACGCGCTGAAATTGAGACTGAATTATGTGTTTGTGTAATGGGTTCCGTTTGTGGTTTTGGCTGAACATTTGTTCAGGACTATTAGTTATCTGGGGGTAAAATTGCTGTGGCCCGATAAACACGCTGAGAAAATAATAATGATTAAGAACGTCTTTTAACTGTAATGATTATGATCTAAAGGTCTGTTGCATTTCTTGATACACGATGGACTTTAGTGTGTTAGAAAATAAACCTTTAGACACGCACTCACTCACTCACTCGCACACACACACACACACACACACACACACACACACACACACACACACACACACACACACACACACACACACACACACACACACACACACACACACAAACACACAAACAACATTTGGGAGGCCATTGGCTGGGCTCTGGACACAGCAGGGAAAGAACAAACAAACAACTTCTGACTGCTTTCTATGTAAACAAAGGGCCAAACACTGGGGTGAAATTCCTCTGGACATCTTAACACTTGAGCTGCAGAAAATAGCCAGGACGTTATACAAGAACGCCTTGCAAAGAATGAAACGTACGTCTTCTTTACTTTTCAAGACAACCATATCCTTAAGTTACCCCACCAGTGACAGCGGTATAGTACAGTACATAGCGTGCCACTGTCAAATGCTCGGGAATGTGGACGGACATTCATTAGAGCAATTGATAGAAAGGGCCAGAGGAAAGTGTCGCCCCAGCTACCTCTATGCAGCGGCAGTGTTAGTTTGCACTGACAACAGTGAGACTCAAATATTTAGCATTACAATCTGTAGCCTAGCCTGTGTTTCAACTTTTAAGCCTCCAGCCTTGTGTATTTAAATGCTGGTCACTTTTTAATTTATATATTTTTTAAATGGCTTGTTTTTAGAGTATGGACAATGAAAGCATGACAATCTATCAAATGCTGTTGAGCTGGTTTGGCAGGCTGGTCTTCTGTACTTGGATGCAAAAGAAAATGGCAGTCAGACTCTATAATCAAAGTAATGCTCAAAATGTCACAGTGAAATAGAGCCGTATGTTGTCCAAGTCCAAGCCCCTATCTAGGCAAGATGTCAACTATCCATTCCACTGCAATGAATGTACACATTGTCTATTGTAAAACCCAGGAATTGTATCTAAATGTGTCATTTATGGTCATATAAGTCCAAATCAAAACGTAGTTTTGTCAAATCTGCTTGTATTTAATGTCTAACTTGTATCCACCAGGTTTAGAGGCTGATGGCATCTACAGAGTGAGTGGTAATCTAGCCACCATCCAGAAGTTACGATTCTTGGTTGACCAAGGTATGTTCTGTCGTTTAATTCACTTGTGATTGACTATGTTATAGTGTTTGTAACAGTACTTGACTTCATACAGTTCAGTTTCTACTGGATATCATATAATGAACACAACAGGATTCAAATAGGGTTCAATTAGGGGGGTTTCTTTGTGATACAATGAAAACAACTAAGACAGTGTGTTCTGTTGAAATCAAATCAAATTGTATTTGTTACATGCGCCGAATACAACAGGTGTAGAATTGACAGTGAAATGCTTACTTACAAGCCATTAACCAACAATGCAGTTTTAAGAAAATACCCAAAGAAAGTAAGAGTAAGAAAAGCAAATAATAAAAGACCAGCTGTAAATAACAATAACGGGGCTATATACAGGGGATACCGAGACAGTCAATGTGCGGGGGCACCAGTGTTGAGGTAATTGAGGTAATATGTACATATAGTTATAGTTATTAAAGTGACTATGCATAGATAATAACAGAGAGAGTAGCAGCAGCGTAAAAGGGGGGGAGGGGGTCATTGCAAATAGTCTGGGTAGCCATTTGATTAGATGTTCAGATGTTCAGGAGTCTTATGGTTTGGGGTAGAAGCTGTTTAGAAGCCTCTTGGACCTAGACTTGGCGCTCCAGTACAGCTTGCCGTGCGGTAGCAGAGAGAACAGTCTATGACTAGGGTGGCTGGAGTCTTTGACAATTTTTAGGGCCTTCCTCTGACACCGCCTGGTATAGAGGTCCTGGATGGCAGGAAGCTTGGACCCGGTGATGTACTGGGACGTACGCACTACCCTCTGTAGCGCCTTGCAGTCAGAGGCCGAGCAGTTGCCATCCCAGGCAGTGATAAAACCCGTCAGAATGCTCTCGATGGTGCAGCTGTAAAAACTTTTGAGAATCTGAGGACCCATACCAAATCTTTTAGTCTCCTGAGGGGAAATAGCTTTGTTGTGCCCTGTTCACGACTGTCTTGGTGTGCTTGGAACATGTTAGTTTGTTGGTGATGTGGACGCCAAGGAACTTGAAGCTCTCAACCTGCTCCACTACAGCCCTGCCAGTGAGAATGGGGGCGAGTTCAGTCCTCCTTTTCCTGTAGTCCACAATCATCTCCTTTGTCTTGATCACGTTGAGGGAGAGGTTGTTGTCCTTGCATCACACGGTCAGGTCTCTGACCTCCTCCCTATAGGCTGTCTCATTGTTGTTGGTGATCAGGTCTACCACAGTTGTGTCATTGGCAAACTTAATGATGGTGTTGGAGTCGTGCCTGGCAGTGCAGTCACGGGTGAACAGGGAGTACAGGAAGGGACTGGACTGAGCACGCACCCCTGAGGGGACCCCGTGTTGACGATCAGCGTGGTGGATGTGTTGTTACCTACCCTTACTACTTGGGGGCGGCCCGTCAGGAAGTCCAAGATCTAGTTGCATAGGGAGGTGTTTAGTCCTAGGGTCCTTAGCTTAGTGATGAGCTTTGAGGGCACTATGGTGTTGAACGCTGAGTTGTAGTCAATGAATAGCATTCTCACATAGTTGTTCCTTTTGTCCAGGTGTGAAAGGGCAGTGTGGAGTGCAATAGAGATTGTATCATCTGTGGATCTGTTGGGGCGGTATGCAAATTGGAGTGGGTCTAGGGTTTCTGGGATAATGGTGTTGATGTGAGCCATGACCACCCTTTCAAAGCATTTCATGGCTACAGACGTGAGTGCTATGGGTCGGTAGTCATTTAGGCAGGTTACCTTAGTGTTCTTGGACACAGGGACTATGGTGGTCTGCTTGAAACATATTGGTATTACAGACTCAGACAGGAAGAGGTTGAAAATGTCAGTGAAGACACTTGCCAGTTGGTCAGTGCATGCTCGGAGTACACATCCTGGTAATCCATCTGGCCCTGCGGCCTTGTGAACGTTGACCTGTTTAAAGGTCTTACTCACATCAGCTGCGGAGAGCGTGATCACACAGTCATCCGGAACAGCTGATGCTCTCATGCATGTTTCAGTGTTACTTGGGCAGCTCTCTGTTGTGCTTCCCTTTGTAGTCTGTACGTCGGAGCCGGTGTAGTACGATTCGATCTTAGTCCTGTATTGACGCTTTGCCTGTTTGATGGTTTGTCGGAGGGCATAGCAGGATTTCTTATAAGCTTCCGGGTTAGAGTCCCACTCCATGAAAGCAGCAGGTCTACCCTTTAGCTCAGTTCGAATGTTGCCTGTAATCCATGGCTTCTGGTTGGGGTATGTACGTACAGTCACTGTGTGGATGACGTCATTGATGCACTTATTGATGAAGGCAGTGACTGATGTGGTGCACTCCTCAATGCCAATCGGAAGAATCCCGGAACATGTTCCAGTCTGTGCTAGCAAAACAGTTCTGTAGTTTAGCATCTGCGTCATCTGATCTCTTTTTTATAGACCGATTCACTGGTGCGTCCTGCTTTAATTTTTGCTTGTAAGCAGGAATCAGGATAGAATTTTAGAATTAGGGTCAGAGTTGCCAAATGGAGGGTGAGGTAGAGCTTTGTACACGTCTCTGTGTGTGGAGTAAAGGTGGTCTAGAGTTTTTTTTCCCTCTGGTTGCACATTTAACATGCTGATAGAAAAACTGATTTAAGTGTCCCTGCATTAAAGTCACCGGCTACTAGGAGCACTGCCTCTGGATGAGCATTTTCCTGTTTGCTTATGGCGGTATACAGCTCATTGAGTACGATTTTAGTGCCAGCATCGGTCTGTGGTGGTACAGTGGGGCAAAAAAGTATTTAATCAGCCACCAATTGTGCAAGTTCTCCCACTTAAAAAGATGAGAGAGGCCTGTAATTTTCATCATAGGTACACGTCAACTATGACAGACAAAATGAGAAAAAAAAATCCAGAAAATCACATTGTAGGATTTTTAATGAATTTATTTGCAAATTATGGTGGAAAATAAGTATTTGGTCACCTACAAACAAGCAAGATTTCTGGCTCTCACAGACCAGAGGCTCCTCTGTCCTCCACTCGTTACCTGTATTAATGGCACCTGTTTGAACTTATCAGTTTAAAAGACACCTGTCCACAACCTCAAACAGTCACACTCCAAACTCCACTATGGCCAAGACCAAAGAGCTGTCAAAGGACACCAGAAACAAAATTGTAGACCTGCACCAGGCTGGGAAGACTGAATCTGCAATAGGTAAGCAGCTTGGTTTGAAGAAATCAACTGTGGGAGCAATTATTAGGAAATGGAAGACATACAAGACCACTGATAATCTCCCTTGATCTAGGGCTCCACGCAAGATCTCACCCCGTGGGGTCAAAATGATCACAAGAACGGTGAGCAAAAATCCCAGAAGCAGACGGGGGGACCTAGTGAATGACCTGCAGAGAGCTGGGACCAAAGTAACAAAGCCTACCATCAGTAACACACTACGCCGCCAGGGACTCAAATCCTGCAGTGCCAGACGTGTCCCCCTGCTTAAGCCAGTACATGTCCAGGCCCGTCTGAAGTTTGCTAGAGAGCATTTGGATGATCCAGAAGAGGATTGGGAGAATGTCATATGGTCAGATGAAACCAAAATATAACTTTTTGGTAAAAACTCAACTCGTCGTGTTTGGAGGACAAAGAATGCTGAGTTGCATCCAAAGAACACCATACCTACTGTGAAGCATGGGGGTGGAAACATCATGCTTTGGGGCTGTTTTTCTGCAAAGGGACCAGGACGACTGATCCGTGTAAAGGAAAGAATGAATGTATCGTGAGATTTTGAGTGAAAACCTCCTTCCATCAGCAAGGGCAGTGAAGATGAAACGTGGCTGGGTCTTTCAGCATGACAATGATCCCCAACACACCGCCCGGGCAACGAAGGAGTGGCTTCGTAAGAAGCATTTCAAGGTCCTGGAGTGGCCTAGCCAGTCTCCAGATCTCAACCCCATAGAAAATCTTTGTAGGGAGTTGAAAGTCCGTGTTGCCCAGCGACAGCCCCAAAACATCACTGCTCTAGAGGAGATCTGCATGGAGGAATGGGCCAAAATACCAGCAACAGTGTGTGAAAACCTTGTGAAGACTTACAGAAAACGTTTGACCTGTGTCATTGCCAACAAAGGGTATATAACAAAGTATTGAGATAAACTTTTGTTATTGACCAAATACTTATTTTCCACCATAATTTGCAAATAAATACATTTTCTCATTTTGTCTGTCATAGTTGAAGTGTACCTATGATGAAAATTACAGGCCTCTCTCATCTTTTTAAGTGGGAGAACTTGCACAATTGGTGGCTGACTAAATACTTTTTTGCCCCACTGTATGTAGACAGCTACAAAAAATACAGATGAAAACTCTCTAGGTAAATAGTCTAGTCTACAGCTAATCATGAGATACTCTACCTCAGGCGAGCAAAACCTTGAGACTTCCTTAGATATCGTGCACCAGCTGTTGTTTACAAATACACATAGGTCCCCGCCCCGTGTCTTACCAGAAGCTGCTGTTCTATCCTGCCAATAGTGCATAACCCGTCAGCTGTATGTTATTAATGTCATCATTCAGCCACGAGTCGGTGAAACATAAAATATTACAGTTTTTAATGTCCCATTAGTAGGATATACGTGCTTTCAGTTTATCTCATTTATTTTCCAGTGATTGAACGTTAGCTAACAGTACGGATGGCAACGGCAGATTAGCCACTCGTCGCCTGGTCCTCACAAGGCACCCCGATCTCTTTCCGTAAAATCTCAGTTTCTTTTTCCAGCGAATGACGGGATGAGGGCGTTTTCAGGTGTTTGCAGTATATCCTTCCCATCTGACTTATTTAAGAATCATTCTTTGTCCAAATCGAGGTGAGTAATCGCTGTTCTGATGTCCAGAAGCTCTTTTCGGTCATAAGAGATGGTAGCAGCAACATTATGTACAATAAAAGTTACAAACAATGCAAAAAAAATGAACAAAATAGCACGGTTGGTTAAGAACAAATAAAACAGCAGCCATCCTCTCCGCCGCCATCTTCAATAATCATGGATTATTCTGGGTAATTACTGAGTAACTCTACTTTACAGCTTAATTATGAGTAACTGTAGAGACATTGATGATGAATGAGTAACGGATCACAAGGCATTCTTTGGCAAGTAAAAAATGATTGACGAATACCTTAAGAATGGGATCTTTCAGAGTTAAAGGAAGGATAAAGCATCCCTCATGAGAATTCAAGTCAGATCTGGGCCTCCAGTGAAACACGTCTACGTACTTCATCTGAATTATCCAATGTTTCCTGTAAGGGACTCCTGGGGCATTTCTCCAGCAAACCAACAAGATAACTTTTGTTGTTGTCCAGGCTCTGAGAATAAAGAATATACTGGTTGACCTTTAGCCTAATTTATCACTCTGGAATGTATTTCTCTGTCTTGAGGTAGCTAGCAACCTTCTTTTTATTTAGATACACCATTATTTGTTACTGTGCCCTGCAGTCCTAGAGATTAAAGAAGTGGTTTGTGATGCGGGACATTGAGGGGAGAGTGACATCATCAACATTTTGCACATTCCAAGCATTCTGACACAATGACACCATGTGCCTACATTCTGTCCCACACATTCCATTTATCCTGAATGTGCTCCCAACCCCCATAGTTATATAGAGCCAGTACAGTACAATCTCAAGTGAGAGTGGGTTGAAAACATTGACCATGTAGTAGGCTACTATGTCCTTCAGGACCATTGAACGCAGCAGGTTCAGTTTCCCTGAGTGGGTTTTTGTACCAGGATTCAGTACAAACAAGGAAACCTTGGGCTGATTAGCAATCAGCTCAGATGTGTCAAGTGCACACACTGGAGAGGCTGGCTAATTGAAAGTCTGGGCTTTTTTCTAGGGAGTACCTAAAACTGTGCAGAACAAAATAAGAAATACCCACTCGCTTTATGTAATTTTCTATGACTCTGGCTCTCCAACACATTGCCTTTGTTTTTGGTTGGCCAAGGATTGAAGGGAAGATCTAAGATCATCTTGACATGCCAAATACATTACTCTAATTTCAAATCATGGATAAAATCTCTCTAAGATAATTATCTCTATGAAAATTATTCAGAAGTTCCTATGGCACTATACTCCTATTATCATGTAACAGGGTTGTCTGAAACGAACGATTGCTTATTTCCAGTTTCAACATACAGCATAATGTGACTTTGTGCTGTACCATTCCACTGTCTTCAGACCTCCAGGCCTGTCATCTTGGCTTTGGATCATCCTGCACCCCTCCTGTGGCATATTGAGCCTGGTGCCTCTGAATCACTTCGTCACCTGATGGCCTGTCTCTGTCACTACCAGGGGTTTTCTCTATTCTCAGCCCTATCAGAATTAACTGATTTCAACAGAGGGTATATGTCAGTCTAGAACAGAAACCCAATCCAACACATGTGGCTTCATCAGACCTCTGGGTAGCTGGGAGCCTGTTAGCGAGTGCCGCTGTTAGCAGGTAAACATTAGCATAGTAATTAGCCTTTGCAAATTCTCCCAATTAAAGCTTTGTTGTTCCCGCTCTATTCCCTCTCCTGTTCTTTCTCTCTCTCTCTCTCTCTCTCTCTCTCTCTCTCTCTCTCTCTCTCTCTCTCTCTCTCACTGCTCCTGTTCCTTCTCTCTCTCTCTCTCTCTCTCTCTCTCTCTCTCACTGCTCCTGTTCCTTCTCTCTCTTTCTCTGTCTCCCACTCCCACCTCTCTCCCCATCTTCCCCCTCTTCCCCCTCTCTCTCTTGCCCCCTCTCTTCCTGGTGTTGTCCCAGAGGAGGAGTTTAACCTGGACGACAGCCAATGGGAGGACATCCACGTCGTCACCGGGGCACTCAAGATGTTTTTCCGGGAGCTGCCAGAGCCCCTGTTTCCCTTCCCATTATTTGATCTGTTTGTGGAGGCCATCAGTGAGTATACAGTCTAGATTTTTTGTTGTTGTCATCAGCACATTAGTTTGTGTCAGCATATTCAAGCATATTCGCAAAGCTTGCGCTTGCAGTCAGATTTCAGTCACTTTCATTTTGAGGTCAAGAAGACTGAAAATATGGAATGCAATGAAATTCTCCAGATGCAGATTAATAATGGTTTGTGTCAGAACTGTGTAACGGTTGCTATTCTACCAGTGAAATGGGCAGGCTTTCCTGGGTTTTATATAGTAACACATGCATCAGGCCCTGTGGTGTGTTAGCATTAATCCTGTTTATACTGTACTCCATGCGCTTTTATTTGCCTCTAGAAACGTTGTCCTCAAGGCAGCTCACTTAAACACTAAACGATTTTTCATTCAGAGAGGCTGAGAGAGAGAAAGACCACTGAGGATTGAGCCGCGGTACAGTATGCTAAGTTGATACTCCACTCTCTGCTAAGCAACAGGGGTGAAATCAATAGCCATATTTCCACATGGTCACTTGGCACATACAGTATGTATGGGCCCAGAGGAGAACAACCTCAGAGTTAGAACTTTAGGTTGCATTTGGAGGCGGTGAATAAACTCTTCAAACATTCAGATAGATCTACACAGTATGTACAGTGTAGTGTATCATTGACTCCACTTACACCAGGTGGTCTCAAAAAGGTAGCAGAGTTCTCTGCCTCTCTCAATCTGTCCAGTCAAAAGAGGTCGCTGTAGAACTGTGAGGTGGGTCACCTCTCTCTCTCACCCCTGACATCCCCTGGTGGTTAGTGGGGGGAATTCCACGGGTCAAAGGTCACGGCAGCCAGGGCTGGAAGTCCAGACAGAAGCTAACACAAGATCAGATCTGACACTGAGTCATGTGTCGACATACTTCCACTCTACTTCACCACACACACACACACACACACACACACACACACACACACACACACACACACACACACACACACACACACACACACACACACACACACACACACACACACACACACACACACACACACACACACACACACACACACACACACACACACACACACACGCCTCCAACCCACGTCTCAATTAACCCCCATCATGCCATTGTTCCGGCTCCCACCCTAGCTGCCGTCCTACTGACGCCAGTGTTAACCTTGTGTAAACAATACTGTTAAAGGTTGTGCACTTGTGTTGAAATGCTACCTGGGCCCTGTAACCCCACCTCAGGGTTGGAATACAGGGGCCATCAGCTCTCTCCTGAGCTCCATGGATGAAACATAAGGAAATTATATTGAATAATGCTTTTTCTTCTACCCCTTATTTATTTTTTCATTTGTTCTATATGTGTCATTTGTACAAAAGTGCCTGCTGTTGTCAATGCTGTCCCATCCCATACCCAAATATTCTCTCTGAGACCCTCGAAGCCCCCGGAAACAGATTGCGAAAACAATCCCAAGGTGGTGTTATAATTTGGCAATAAATATTTACATGCTCCAGAATGTAGGCCAGAATCCCCTCTGGCGCTCAAGGTGGTTACATCCAGTTAATCAGATAAGTATGTGCACGGCTGATGAGTCTCAGACAGCGTTTAGACAACTAATTAGCAGTGTAGGAAGCCCTTCATAGCAGGAGGTGTAATTAGGATAACCTGGTACGCCATGCTCCGCTGTAGAGATGAAACGGCCAGGGGTGGAGTCACTACAGATTCGCCACTAAGTGAATGTAGTTGTGCAGCTAAATAGATGCATTAGTGACCATATGGTGACGTACACCATTCATTTACATTGCAAAGATACTGAGAAAAAAAATGACAGCACATGGCAATCGCCTGCCCCACGTCATTTAAGACGACCTAGTCCTAGTCCAAGATAATGAGCTGGTTGAACTGTCCAGAACATGAGAGCAAGGCCTCATCTGTAGCCAACACATTATTAGTAAAAAGTTGTTTGACTTCATGCCCCATTTAGGACCTTGAGACAGGGCGAGAGTCTCCTGGTGATGGAGATGATGGGTCGTCATCATTAGAGTCGCGTTGCCCGTGCTGGCTGGCCCTGTAATGGGGTTGCATTACGGGGAGATCCTATGGGTCCGTGGCTTGTGTGGACGGGAGGTGAGCTGATTAGGCAGGTTTCAGTACACATCACCAGGTCTCTAATTGAAACCACCGTTCCAAGAGCCAACAGTGTTGCAGCTTACTGGAACCATGGGCAGTGTGCATGTGTTGTTACGAATGGGCAGTGTCGTTACCGGAATCATGGGCCAAGCGCTTGGGTCCCATTGGACAAAGAGACTTACAAGTACTACAACATGATGGTTAGTGTAGCATTGGATGTAGTCCAGTCCATTCACATCATATGAAAGGATTTTCTCTGCCACGGATAATGGAGACATGATATTGTTATCTCCTAAATATCCTAAACACAATGCAAACACATCATATCTTCAGTCCTACACCTCCCCCCTCCCTCTCTTTCTTTCTTTCTTTCTTTCTTTCTTTCTTTCTTTCTTTCTTTCTTTCTTTCTTTCTTTCTTTCTTTCTTTCTTTCTTTCTTTCTTTCTTTCTTTCTTTCTTTCTTTCTCTGGTCTCCTGTTTCATTTGTTTTCTCTCTACTTTTGTATGAACAGATGCCCCCTTCCCTCCCTCCCCTCCCTCCCTCTCAGCCCCGTAGGTTTGATTAGTTGTTCAGTCTGAGGTCCTCAGGTGGTGTCCATGCAGGCCTTGTCTCCCTGTCTCCCTTCCAAGTGAGCTGTTCATTCTTGGAAGGCTGAGAGGAGCAGCTGTGTTTGCAGGCCGTGATCCTGGCACCAACTTACCACGTTCTATTATTCATGTGGGCCTCAGTATCAGAGAGGGGTATCTGGAATCTCCAGCCACCTGTCTCGCAGACAAACGCTCCTTTTTGTTTCGCAAGCAAATCAATGCAAACACTGATGAATTGAGTTTGATCTTGTTAGAGCACTGCTTCTATAGTTTTGTAGAGGATGGTGGCGGCATTGATAGTGTTGCCGTAAAAGTGTAAATGTTTCGGGGGAGTAGCGGAGTCTTGGGTTGAGACATTTTTACACTGGTTACAAGAACTAAGATGTCACATGTTCATGGCTCAGTGGATGCTATCTGTATGCATGCATGTGTGTGTTTAACTGTTGATATTTACAACGATTTGAACTCTCTTAACATAAGTGATTTTATTAAAAATTTTGGCTCCCAGAACTTCAGATTGGCTGGCATCCTTAAAATTCTTCTGCTGTTAATTCTAAAATGCTAATTAGAAAAATATGCATATTTTCCCAAGTTGTTTGGTCCTTGTCTATGCCCTCAGTAACCATGGAAATGGAGTCATGTGAGTTAGTAACTGGGCCACACAGACGAGGAGAGAAGTCTAAATACTGCTCCCTCCGCATCTCCACCAAGCCAGGGACTTTCTCTTCATTAACTAGCTAGCACAGTTTTATACATGGCTCTTATTTATTCACCATACTGACACAGAAACAGAAACACAGCAGAAAAACATTACTGCAGAGAGAATCGAGGGAATCTATTGTGTCTCAGTTGGGGTTGGTTGATTCACCCACTTAAGCAATAACTTTACCAATGTGGGTTCAGTATTTATGATAATACTGTAGATTAGGGAAGACAAAATGCCTGTACATGACAAACGTAAGAGAGAATCACATTTCTCTATAGTGTTTGGTATCTGTTTGAAATGCGTTTGTAAATGGTTATAATGGTGATATTCTACAGGAAGGGCCAGACTACAATTGGGCCAGTTCATCAGATGCATATTTTCTTGGAAAATGGTACAGTCCAGCGCTATCTCCAGGTCATCTTGGGTTACACACCACTTCTCAAGCTTCAAAGAGACACGTCATTTACATGTAAATAATTGCACATATTTATGATCTGGTGTAGTTTAGTTGATAAAATCACCATTACAGTAGGAAAGAATAGCATTCTATAGTCTACCTCAAATACAAAGCGCACATCACAGAAAGGCAGAGAGCCCAGAGCCCAACAAGTCCTGTAGCATACAAAGGAGTTGTTTTTATTAGTTTGACATTGTTTGGTTTGTTTCTATTTCTGACTTATTGAGAGCATACAGAGCACTCATCATAATCACAGATGGATTATTAACTTACGACCTGTGTTCATAATGAGTATTAATTATGTTTGTGTATTTTCTGTAACGGGGAATGTGGTGCAAAGCACTCATGAATATGCAATTAAAGATTGAACAAATTTGAAAAAACGATCTAGAAATTCTGCACTTCTGTGCTACTGTGCTGAGACTTCTTAAGTTGGTAGGTAATGTTTCAGTTTGAGAAGAATAATTCCTCATAATTAAGCTTTACCTTTGATCAAGATACTTGAAGATACTACCTTTTTATGAAACGGGGGCATTCAATGGTACTTATTAGTTCATTTCTTTTTATAACGCTCTAAAACAAATTTGCATGCGAAGTAAGCTGGCCATGCAAATCGTTTGAAATGCAAAAATATCTAGTTTCTATATTTCATCAAGGAGCTTTTCATGTTTAATAAATTACAGACACCATCCTCCAAGACTTTGTTATTCATTAACCAAAAGCACACAATTGGGATCCATTTAAAATCTTAATCACAACCTGCAGGATTATTTGCTTTCTGCTAATATTTGCCTTGACGGGGCTTTAGTGAGCCATGCAGTACACTAAGCCTGGAGATGAGGTTGTACAGCTAGATTTCCTGAAACAAAATACATTTCCCCGTTTATAATGGGATTATATACACAGAGGTTTAGATGCTGAATGTGTATCTAGTCACTGTGTCACCGATTGAAACACTTATCAGAAATCAAAAAGAGAAGAAAAACTTGAGGCTATTGTACAGTAATTGGTTCTCACAGAAATCTCTATGAATATACAGCTATTGACATTCTCAAATTACTAACATTGGGTTTTAAGATTTACATTGCGAATGTTTAATAACTAGGAAAGTAACTTTGCACAAATGCAAAAATGTCTACAATTCCATAAATCTTATTGTCCCAACTTGATACCTCAAAACAAAACAAATCAAATGTTATTTGTCACATACACAGTTTACAGCAGGTATAAAAGGTGCAGCGAAATGCTTGTAGGCTTACAGACTTACAGGTTTAAAAAAAGTTTGTATGCATTTGTTTGGCATTTACCTTCTTGTTCCAATCTATACAGATCCGCAATTCTTAAATATTTGTTTGGGATCAAAGGACTATTCCATGGGTTACACCCCATACACAGTATTGATTTTCATTGGCACAGCCGTGTTTGTTTGTGTTGTTGTATACAGACCTGGATGGGGAGTTGTAATGGTCTGTTGTCATAGCAGCTCATAAATCACTCAATCCCCTGTAGGTGCCCGAAAGCTGCATAATGCTGCGGCCCGGGACTAAAGTTGACATGACTAATGTTCGTTTAGTCTTCTGTGGGGTACGCTCTATCCCTTGAGATGGTTCCCATCATTGAGAGGCTTGACTCCTGTCCATGCCAGATTCATAACAATATTGGATTTGCAAAAAAAGGAAATTGGGTCTTCCAGGAAATGGTACCACACTTAATGTTCTATGCTTGCTATGGTTGCCAAAAGTCAGCTCAGTCAATTAAATAATCAGAGCTTCATTTATAAGAAGGCTGAAAATGATATTCTGGTTTAGAGTACTTGTGTGAAGAGCAGTATTACCCGTATTCATCTGGCTTCATTGCTCATCCAGTGCCATATTATATGATCCTGTGTGACTTTTGGGTCAGGTTGTATGTTTCAGTGTGTGGTACATAGGAGTGAATCAGCAAATGTAGATGCTATAATCCTAACAGGGCATTTCAGCCTGCTTTAAATTAATGACACTGTCCTCGCCATCTGTCCACAATGGTGAGCTGAGGGGCATCTCCAATATGTCAGCCACCAACGGCAAAGTAATGAATGAATCATGTCCTTTGTGCCAGTAATGTAGACTAGATTAAATATTTTAGGGTGAGGCCTACTATTGATTAGTTGTGTAGCAGCAGGTGCCTCTTATAAACAGTTCTGCATTGCACTTAACAGATCTATCGCCTGATCTATTTCAGAGTGAGTCATCTCTAGTCAATTCAAATAATCTCAGTGATAACTTCCAGTCATAGTTAATACTGAGGACAAAAACTAAACAGGAAAACTCTGTTCAGAGTCACAGCCTGTCCGCCAGGCAGGGCAGGGAAAGCTGCCACACATTCCATCCTGCCGGGCCGGCGCAGAGCGTAGCTCAGGCTAGGCTCACCTAGAGCAGAAGGTCAGGGGCCCTACTCTCTCTCCCAGAACGGGTTTGTCCATCTGTGCCCAACTGGCAGGGTTGGCACCCGACGTGGGCATCTGCCACCTGTGCCTGTGCCAGCTCGGTGTACACGCAGACATCTGCTCTGGCCGTGCTCAAGGGGAGCCTCCACGGTACGACAGACAGGGGGCCAAACATTGTCCTCGCCTCGCTCTGCGGCTCTGTCTGCTAACAACCTGGGGTAATGAGAACAAGCAGAGCTGAGTAGACTCCATTAGGCCATTAGTGTTAACCTAACCTGTGGGTTCCTCTGGAGGTCAGAGAAGGATGCTGAGCAGTGAGTACGGGGAGGGTAGAGCAAGCATGAGGTTATTGTCACCTCTTTGCAGGATGTCGATATAAAAAAACAGGTAGCAGGTTTCAACAGATGGATGGGAGGTGTTGCATGGCTATAGTGCCACAGTGGGTGGGACAGTTTTTGGACTATAGATGTGTTACTGAGTGTTGCAGTTTCTTGTCATATTTATCAGGGATTAAGGACTGGATTTGTCTTGTTTTATAACAAAAACTATTTTACAAGTCATTTTCACTCTCTCCCTCTTCAGCAAATACATCAACACAAACACACACATTCACATGTGTTTCCCCAACTCTTCCTAAATGGAGTAGCAATACAGAAAGCAAACATCTGTTCAGATTAATAACACGCGAAGTTGTTTTGGGGTGGAATTCAGGGTGGAAAAGGAGCTTGATCCCTGGACTGGTTGTATTGACGTCCTCGCCTGGCCTGGCCCCTATGAGGACTAAATCATCGAGGATTTTCTCCCTGGGATAATCTAACTCATCTGACCATAGTGTTAGGTTTCTATTTGGTTTGATTACAATCAAATAAAGTCTAATTGGAAGACATGCACATTGTTTGAGAGATTTCATTGGTGTATTCCTCTTACCCATTACAGAACAGTGTACTGCAGGCATGTGTATCGGGAGAGGAGGTCCGGTCTTAAGTGTTACCCATCAGCTAGCACAACATGATGGATGCTACCAATTTCTAAGGGTCATAGGTCAGACACAATGTCGCCAAACAGTTTGCCATCTATATAAGGCATTATGGGTAAGGGCCCATCTGACTCCCCTTTGGAGACTAGGACGTTCCCTTGGGATGGCTAATTGGTCAGCCAAGTGTTGTGTTACAGTAACAGAAAGGCTCTAATGGTTTCCAGTAATAACAATAATGATCATCCATTAAAAAAACTAAGTAAAGTCTCACTTACTCTTGAATTGAATGTGAATAATCAGACAAAAATCTACATTTGGATAATCAATCTTTATAGTGTTGCCACTTAACGATATTCCTCCAAATCTTCCTTCTGAACAGAGACGAAGGCTGGCAAGCAGAAGGTGCAGGCGATAAAGAAGCTAGTACTTCAGCTCCCTAAACCCAACCAGGACACCATGAGAGTACTCTTCAGACACCTGCAGAAGTAAGTTCACAGCCTGTTAATGTCATTGGAGCACCGCCAGAACATGTTGTATTCAATGTCCAGAATTCGGATGCATTGTAGAATGCAGTAGGCGAATGCTACAGTACTACAGTAGTAGTACTACTAACTCATAAATAGTATTTTTTCTATTAGCCCAGTGTTTTTAAAAAGTAGAGTGACAACAGAGGGTCAAACGTACAGTAAAGGGTGACTCAGAGGTCACACTAAAACATCAAGCTCTGTAGAAAGTTACGTATGACCCTCCAATCCCCCTTCCCCCCACCCGACCATGGCATCCCGGCCCCATGTGTGCAGGACAGGGGGAAATGACCTCAGTGCTGCCTGCGTGTGCAAGTTGCCTGGCCCCGGTCCACTCTGGCTGTCCTGGACAGGCTAAAGGGGCCATATGGCTAAACCCATGTCCCAGGAGAGGTGTTCTATCCATCTTACCCTTCTCCATATTTACCACCCCACACAGGAGGCCAAATGACTCATTTTAGATTGATGAGCCCCTCCCTAACTGGAACATACCCCTTGGCTACAGCAGAGGACGTGTGTGTGTTTGTCTGTTTGCTTTCGAATGCCAGGTCCCTCAATAAGTCCAAATCCCCCATTCATATCCCCATGCAGAATTGCCGGCAGAGATAACCCCAAAACATCTCTCTTTATCTCTCTCTTTCTTTCTCTCTCTCTTTCTGCCACCCTCCTCTGGCTCTTTCTTTTTCTCTCCTTTCGCTCTATCTTCCTATCTCTACCTCTCGTTCCCCCTCTCTCTCTTTCAGCAATGACACACCTAGTTCAAGGAATGGTTACAGCGGCATTTCTATCCTATTTCTCAGTCCTTCTCAGCTCTTCTTTGCAGCTCCTTTATGCAGCTTTGCATAATAGAATATGTTGAATAATATCCTCATAAAAACTATCAATGGACTGAGTGAAGTAATGTTACTGACACATTGTTTTGCTCACACGGTTTCATTGCGAGGGGATTGTGGGGACAGAGTAAATCCCAGGCAGTGCCTCCAAGTCTGCCCCCACCACAAAATGACTTCTCCCTGCCCTCTCACCATGCAAATAATCAAGCCAGAACGTCTCATGTGACAGAATGGCAGGAGAACGGGCCCCTAGGGACCAGATCCAGGACTTTGGCTACCACACCCTTACCTATTGATGTGGTTTAGCTCTAATTCACTTATTTCTCTCTCGCTCTTTCTCGCTCTCTGTCTCGCTCCATACCGCGTTCACTTCCAGTTCCACTCTTTATTTCTCATAGGCTAGATGCGTTTGCCTAATCTAAATTTCACACCAGACCACAGTAAATTGGGATCATGTGTGATTTTTTTTATTTATTATTTGCCTTTTTTCCTCCAAAGAGAAGAGCATAGCAGCATTGGAGGGCACACAGGCACAGTGTATAAAACATTCTCAGAGATTGCCAGAGAGCAAAAAGAGGGGGAACACTGAAGAAATCTTATAAAGACAATTAGAGGTAAAGAATGAGAGTACGAAGTTTACGCTGACAAACGCTTATCAGTGGTGCATGTTGCCTTATCGAGGATATCAAATGAGATTACAGAGTGTGTGAATGTGTGTCCCTGCCTCCCATATTAAACAACTTTTATTCCAGAAGGAAGAGTGGTTTATGATCCCAGGCTTCACTGAGCGGTTTTATTTCGGTCCTGGCTGGGTTGGCTGTGCCTTCAGTAATGTAGGAGTCTATGAAGTTTTCTGACTGCTTTGTTGTGGCTTCATTCTCTGCCTGTGTGGAACCAGTGTTCCTTTTCCCCCAATCCATAGGGTCTGGCTTCAATATCGAGCTGTGTACTTGCATTGTGATGATGTGGTCAAGGAAACCAGATTCTCTGAAGTGTACCTTCACTTAGCCATTCTATTTATTCTCCTTTTTGTAAGTGTTTTTGTCACTGCTGTTCATGGTACCATTTACCACAAGGGCTTTAAAAATAAATCCATGGGCTTTCAATTCCCGCTGACCTTACTACAGAGTGGAAAACAAACCTCTATAGGTGTGATAGGTAGCCATAGCCGAGGCTAGGAGAGGAATCAAAATCAATGGGTGCTGCTGAACCAGAATGGATGACATAGGTCTGTCTAGGACAGCTGTTATGATTGGCTCTCAACTGCCATGATACAATGCAGTGTTGTTTAACCATAGTGCACCAAGAAGATGTTTGCTTCTTGGAAACTTTTCAACACTTCAACTCAAATGTTTGGTCCCATGGGGTATTTTTAGTTCAGATCAAATGGGGCGCTGTCTGTTCACTTTACGAGACTGACACTTATAGTTTCAACCTTCGAGCTTTAGAGCACCCCCCCATCCCCTCTCCTCCTCACCCCACCTCCTCCGGCTCCCTGCCCCTTCCTCTCTCTCTTCCCATCCCCACCTCAATTTATTATCTGTCCCATGATCCTGAAGGAGTCAGTGATCCTGACCCAATTAGGAGGAGCCTTCCAGGCGAGGAGGAGGGAAGGAGGGGAGGAGGAGGAGGAGGTGGAGAAGAAGGAGGGGACCCCATCATGGTCCAGCTCTCATTTTCTGTCATGCCCCGCCTGGAGAAACTAGATGCTAATTAATTACCATTGGCATCTTGGGCCGTGCACGTCAGCTCATGTAGGAGACATCAATGATTCGTCAGATCAAATCACGAGTCCCCTCTGGTCAGCTCTCTGGGTAGGGTAGGATGGACATTGCTGATATGAGCTGTGTATGCCACCATGGCTTTTTGGAAACACTGTGCCAGGGTGTTGGTGACTAGTCATTACTTGCAAGTTTGGGTGTTAAGTATTTGAAGTGTGATTTTGTTTCCTGTAAGTATAGCTAGTGTTAGAGGTTGTAGCCGTTGTAGTCAGAGGAAGAGGAGATGAGGAATAGCTAGTCTACACTAAGTTATACAAGTCTCCATTGTGCCGAGGCAGAATGATCCTGAGAACTGAGTAAGGTGATGTATTCCTTCTGTGAATATACAGTGGAATTACTTTAATAATGAATAATAATAATATACAGTGGAATTACTTTAATAATTGAGTCGCCTTATTTGAAATCATTAGTGAACCATTAGGCATGGTAATCCAGACCCTTAGATCATCGCAGTGTTCTAATTAAGTTAAAACGCTGATGGTCAGACAGGCAGAGAACAGTGATATACTGTACACAGGCACAGGGCTGAGGTTAATTGCAGACATAAATAGGAAATTATAGCGTGTACACATTTTAATCAGGTTTCACTCCAAGACACACTCCTAAACACTTAGTCACATGGACATACATGCATGCAAAGACACAGACCTACAGTAATGGCAAATGCATGGATAGAAACTCTATTCATCAGGTGAGTACAACTGTATTTAGAAAGTCAAAAATAAAATAAAAAGCACTTGCACATCATATTGTCCACCTCAAGTACGTGCGTTCAGTAAACTTTGTTTTCCCAGTCATCCCCTAAAATATATATTTTACCAGACTCTTACAGCACATGCATGCGGTGACAGTAAATCTCTAATTCTGCTTTGCTAGCACCGATAAATAGGTGGCAGTGAATTTCACTTCCTGCAATTACACTCCCACCTGTGAACGTAAGTGCTCTCGTCTGGAATCAATTATGGCACTCTTTTAACAATATAGTTCCTTCCAAGACACCAGTGTTCTGTGCCTTACTAGCATTATGGCACAGGGAGACACTGTTCAGTACTAGCTACATTGGTATTGCTAAAGCTAGCACTATTGCATTATTACTATACATAAATTACCACAGTACATTGATACAGATTCGCTCTGACACTGTAGCATGATAGCATATTTTATGGAAAATATTATTTTTTGGCTTAAAGTGAGATGAGGATAATTATTCATAATGATTATGTCAGGTTGGATCATCATCATGCCTTTCTCTTAGTAATGAGCTTGAGAAATATGCATGGCATGAACACGCCGGGTCGATATTATAATGACATGTGGCAGAGCAAGATGTTGACCATCCCACATGATTAACGATTTAGAGGCATATTTCCATTGGTGAGAGATACAGCCTGATCGTGACCTTTCCAGACACGTGTTTTATTGACATATACTGTAGCACTGAAATCAACTGTTTAGACGGACTATCCCTAATATGAGTGTCAGTCCATCTTAGATGTCTATCCTGATTGAGCTCTTGCATACCTGTATATCTGCCTTAACATCAGCTAGACGTTAAGGAGGGCCTGTTGTCCGGGCCTCTGGCAGTCTCTATGGGGGTGCCACAGGGTTCAATTCTTGGGCTGACTCTTTTCTCTGTATACATCAATGATGTCGCTCTTGCTGCTGGTGAGTCTCTGATCCACCTCTACGCAGACGACACCATTCTGTATACTTCTGGCCCTTCTTTGGACACTGTGTTAACTACCCTCCAGACGAGCTTCAATGCCATACAACTCTCCTTCCGTGGCCTCCAACTGCTCTTAAATACAAGTAAAACTAAATGCATGCTCTTCAACCGATCGCTGCCTGCACCTGCCCGCCCGTCCAGCATCACTACTCTGGACGGTTCTGACTTAGAATATGTGGACAACTACAAATACCTAGGTGTCTGGTTAGACTGTAAACTCTCCTTCCAGACTCACATCAAACATCTCCAATCCAAAGTTAAATAAAAAATTGGCTTCCTATTTTGCAACAAAGCACCTTTCACTCATGCCGCCAAACATACCCTGGTAAAACTGACCATCCTACCGATCCTCGACTTCGGCGATGTCATTTACAAAATAGCCTCCAATACCCTACTCAATAAATTGGATGCAGTCTATCACAGTGCCATCCGTTTTGTCACCAAAGCCCCATATACTACCCACCACTGCAACCTGTACGCTCTCGTTGGCTGGCCCTTGCTTCATACTCGTCGCCAAACCCACTGGCTCCAGGTCATCTACAAGACCCTGCTAGGTAAAGTTCCCCCTTATCTCAGCTCGCTGGTCACCATAAGAGCACCCTCCTGTAGCATGCGCTCCAGCAGGTATATCTCTCTGGTCACCCCCAAAGCCAATTCCTCCTTCGGCCGCCTCTCCTTCCAGTTCTCTGCTGCCAATGACTGGAACGAACTACAAAAATCTCTAAAACTGGAAACACTTATCTCCCTCACTAGCTTTAAGCACCAGCTGTCAGAGCAGCTTACTGCACCTGTACATAGCCCATCTATAATTTAGCCCAAACAACAACCTCTTCCCCTACTGTATTTATTTATTTATTTTGCTCCTTTGCACCCCATTATTTCTATTTCTACTTTGCACTTTCTTCCACTGCAAATCTACTATTCCAGTGTTTTACTTGCTATGTTGTATTTACTTCGCCACCATGGCCTTTTTTGCCTTTACCTCCCTTAATTCACCTCATTTGCTCACTTTGTATATAGACTTATTTTTCTACTGTATTATTGACTGTATGTTTGTTTTACTCCATGTGTAACTCTGTGTTGTTGTATGTGTCAAACTGCTTTGCTTTATCTTGGCCAGGTCGCAATTGTAAATGAGAACTTGTTCTCAACTTGCCTACCTGGTTAAATAAAGGTGAAATAAATAAATAAAATGTTGACTTAACTATTATAGTAGTTGTCACAAAGAATACTAACTCCATACTTTGGGGAAAAAGGTAAAGAAATAAAATTGAACTTTTTTAGTGTGTTTTCTTACTATACATGTGCACTACATTTAGGCAATGGAAAAAATATGCAGACTGTTGTTTTATTTTGCTTTTTGTTTTATGACATGTAAGCCATAGATAACATCACTTAGGGCTTTCCAAAAGACCAGCTTCAGATGCCGCAGCGCTGCAGTGCCTAAGCCTGGCACCCTGACAATACCTTTTGGATGCAATTATCTGCTGAGAGGCCCTGTGTGGATCCGTTTTGGGCACGGAGGGACCCCATCCCACCTCAGAACGCTCCGTCAAGATCCCACTGACAGCTTGGAGATGCGCCCCACACCACAGCCCTTCCATCCCGTTCCAGGCCTCACTCCATAATGGGCCCAGAGGCCTGTGGGCAGCAGCCTCCTCCACAGAGGGAGTAGAGACTGGAGCGGAGTGGGTCCCACTGCTTGGGCCTGCCTGGGTCTTTGTCCCACAGCCAAGCCTCAGCTCAGGAAGAATACTTCTCAAAAAGCCTCCCTGTATCACGTTCTCTGTGCTTTCTCCAGAAAGTACAACCACTGAGTCCTCATATACACCCTGCATAGCATACTGCTCATGTCAAGATAATGGAATATATATCTAATGGATTATGGCTAAGGAAGAAGGCGAGGAAATCTGTACAGTGAAACAAAAGCAGGTCACTGCAGATCGTACAGTAGAGAATATCATCTACAGTTTCCTCACTGCGGCATAGAATCGTACAGCATGTATGTAATGTACAAGAGTTGCATGTGCTTCTTAATTTCCTGCCCCCGTTTTATCCAGTCCCCAAACCTTCTCCAGACCTCCTCTCTACACTGAAACTCCATCCAGATTTATTTAATAACTTTCCCTATTCAGATACATTAGATTCAATAGTAGAGGTCGACCGATTAATCGGAATGGCCGATTAATTAGGGACGATTTCAAGTTTTCATAACAATCGGTAATCGGTATTTTTGGACACCGATTTGCCGATCTTTTTTTTTTTTTTTAAATGTACACCTTTATCTAACTAGGCAAGTCAGTTAAGAACACATTCTTATTTTCAATGACAGCCTAGGAACGGTGGGTTAACTGCCTTGTTCAGGGGCAGAACGACCGATTTTTACCTTGTCAGCTCGGGGATTCAATCTTGCAACCTTACGGTTAACTAGTCCAATGGTCTAACCACCTGCTTTACATTGCCTGTTAAGCGAATGCAGTAAGAAGCCAAGGTAAGTTGCTAGCTAGCATTAAACTTATCTTATAAAAAACAATCAATCAATCAATCATAATCACTAGTTAACTACACATGGTTGATGATATTACTAGTTTATCTAGCCTGTCCTGCGTTGCATATAATCGATGCGGTGCGCATTCGCAAAAAGGACTGTCATTGCTCCAACGTGTACCTAACCATAAACATCAATGTCTTTCTTAAAATCAATACACAAGTATATATTTTTAAACCTGCATATTTAGTTAATATTGCCTGCTAACATGAATTTCTTTTAACTAGGGAAAATGTGTCACCTCTTGCAACAGAGTCAGGGTATATGCAGCAGTTTGGGCCGCCTGGCTCGTTGCGAACTGTGTGAAGACTATTTCTTCCTAACAAAGACAGCCAACTTCGCCAAACGGGGGATGATTTAACCTGTTGGGGCTAGGGGGCAGTATTTGCATGGCCGGATAAAAAACGTACCCGATTTAAACTGGTTACTACTCTTGCCCAGAAACGAGAATATGCATATAATTAGTAGATATGGATAGAAAACACTCTAAAGTTTCTAAAACGGTTTGAATGGTGTCTGAAGATTCCATACAGGAAGTGCCCTGTCTGACAATTTGTTGTCCTTCTGTTGCATCTCTATCGAAAATACAGCATCTGTGCTGTACTGTGACACTTTCTAAGGCTTCCATTGGCTCTATAAATCCGCCAGAAAGTAGAATGGGGTGTCTGCTGTCTCTGGGCAAAGAACAGCAGCAGAGTTTGTGAGTGGTCAGCCTGGGGACAGTGAGACTGAGATGCGCATTCACGAGACTACTCCATTTTTTTCTTCTTTCAGCCTTTGAATGAATACAACGTTGCCCGATTGGAATATTTTTTTCGCTATTTTACGAGAAAAATAGCATAAAAATTGATTTTAAACAGCATTTGACATGCTTCTAAGTACGGTAATGGAATATTTTCAAATGTTTTGTCATGAAATGCGCTCGCGCGTCACCCTTCGGATAGTGACCTGAACGCACGAACAAAACGGAGCTATTTGAATATAACTATAGATTATTTGGAACCAAAACAACATTTGTTGTTGAAGTAGGATTCCTGGGAGTGCATTCTGACGAAGAACAGCAAAGGTAATCCAATTTTTGTAATAGTAATTCTGAGTTTAGGTTGCCCCAAACTTGGTGGGTGTCAAATTAGCTAGCCTGTGATGGCCGAGCTATGTACTCAGAATTTAGCAAAATGTGCTTTCGCCGAAAAGCTATTTTAAAATCTGACATAGCGTTTGCATAAAGGAGTTCTGTATCTATAATTCTTAAAATAATTGTTATGTATTTTGTCAATGTTTATCGTGAGTAATTTAGTAAATTCACCGGAAGTTTTCGGTGGGTATGCTAGTTCTGAACAACACATGCTAATGTAAAAAGATGGTTTTTGATATAAATATGAACTTGATTGAACAAAACATGCATGTATTGTGTAACATAATGTCCTACGAGTGTCATCTGATAAAGATCATCAAAGTTTAGTGCTGCTTTTAGCTGTGGTTTTGGTTTTTGTGACATATATGCTTGCTTTGAAAATGGCTCTGTGATTATTTTTGGCAAAGTACTCTCCTGACATAATCTAATGTTTTGCTTTCGCTGTAAAGCCTTTTTGAAATCGGACAATGTGGTTAGATTAACCTGTTATGGCTAGGGGGCAGTATTTTCAACCACATGTTGTTTTGGTTCAAAATAATACATAGTTATGTTCAAATATCCTCTGTTTTGTCCGTGCGTTCAGGTCCCTATCCGAACGGTGACGCGCGGACGCATGTCGTGACAAAAAAATTCAAAATATTCCATTACCGTACTTCGAAGCATGTCAAACGCTGTTTAAAATCTATTTTTATGCGATTTTTCTCGTAAAATAGTGATAATATTCCGACCGGGAGACGTTGTTTTCGTTCAAAGACTGAAAGAAGAAAATGGTGTCTTCACGTGCACGCGCGCACCCGTGTCATTGTTCTCAGATCGACCACTTTCCAAATGCGCTACTGTTTTTCAGCCAGGGACTGCAGAGTCATCATTCCCCATTCTGGCGCCTTCTGAGAGCCTATGGGAGCCTTAGAAAATGTCACGTTACAGCAGAGATCCTCTGTTTTCGATAAAGAGGCTATAGAAGGCCAAGAAATGGTCAGAGAGGGCACTTCCTGTATAGAATCTTCTCAGGTTTTGGCCTGCCATATGAGTTCTGTTATACTCACAGACACCATTCAAACAGTTTTAGAAACTTTAGGGTGTTTTCTATCCAAATCAAACAATTATATGCATATTCTAGTTTCTGGCCAGGAGTAATAACCAGATTAAATCGGGTACGTTTTTTATCCGGACGTGAAAATACTGCCCCCTACCCAAGAGGGGTTAATGACCTAAGGCTCGTATTTCTGTGTGTTTATTATATTATAATTAAGTCTATGATTTGATAGAGCAGTCTGACTGAGCGGTGGTAGGCAGCAGCACGCTCATAAGCATTCATTCAAACAGCACTTTCGTGCATTTTGCCAGCAGCTCTTCGCAATGCTTCAAGCATTGCGCTGTTTATGACTTCAAGCCTATCAACTCCCAAGATTAGGCTGGTGTAACCGATGTGAAATGGCTAGCTAGTTAGCGTGGTGCGCACTAATAGCGTTTGAAATGTCACTCGCTCTGAGACTTGGAGTAGTTGTTCCTCTTGCTCTGCATGGGTAACGCTGCTTCGAGGGTGGCTGTTGTCGATGTGTTCCTGGTTCGAGCCCAGGTAGGAGCGAGGAGAGGGACGGAAGCTATACTGTTACACTGGCAATACTAAAGTGCCTATAAGAACATCCAATAGTCAAAGGTATATGAAATACAAATCGTATAGAGAGAAATAGTCCTACAATTCCTATAATAACTACAACCTAAAACTTCTTACCTGGGAATATTGAAGACTCATGTTAAAAGGAACCACCAGCTTTCATATGTTCTCATGTTCTGAGCAAGGAACTTAAACGTTAGCTTTCTTACATGGCACATATTGCACTTTTACTTTCTTCTCCAACACTTTGTTTTTGCATTGTTTAAACCAAATTGAACATGTTTCATTATTTATTTAAGGCTCAATTGATTTTATTGATATATTATATTAAGTTAAAATAAGTGTTCATTCAGTATTGTTGTAATTGTCATTATTACAAATAAATAAAAAATCACCCGATTAATCGGTATCGGCGTTGAAAACCATAATCGGTCGACCTCTAGTCAATAGATGTTCCGCAGTTGACTGCCGGTGCTGAATGTGTGGCATGAAGTGAGAGGTTTAGTTGTGGCTGAACCTGGATCTTTGAATACACAAAGCTGGGTGCACAAATTATATACAGAGTTACCAATACTGAAATAAGAGATGTTTTCAACAGGGGCCATTCAAGGGTAAAAATCAGCCTTGCTAACAAATCTACTGAATGTGTGCAGAAATGATCCACCATTTTCCGGTGGCAATGAGATGTCTGTTTTTGTGATGATCATTGATGTTGACTTGAAAAACCTTGTTTCGTGACTCATGAGTTAATATCCCATTGTTTCCATCTCAACCATCTAAATCCAAGCTCTCTCTTATTTTCCCAGATAATTTAACCATTATCTCTCTGCAGGATTCTGACGTGTTCACGGAAAAACCTGATGTCGACACAAGGCATCAGCATCGTGTTTGGCCCGACACTCATGTGGCCTGAGCTGGACTGTGGGAACATGGCGGTCAACATGGTTTATCAGAACCAGATAGTGGAGTTCATCCTCATTGAGAGCCCAGAGATCTTCGGCCTGGAGAAGAAGTGATAAGGACATTTTATCTACAGCAATGGATGGATTCATGAACAGACAAGAGGACCTGTTGTGCCTAAAGCTTGGAGTTAGTTGCTAGTATTACTGTAATATATTATTAATAGTGAGGATTTACACCTTATCTTAAAGTTTTAATAGCATTTATATTTTACTATATCGTTAGTTACACTTCTTGAACCGAGAACCCAAACTGTGATTTCTGAATTGTGCTATAGTGAATGCATACTAGTAAATCGCTTATTTTGTGGTCTGGCTCTTCCATTGCCTTATACTGCATAGCTACAGTATCATGAAAGAAGTATTGACAAAAGTAATGATACTATGTTAAGTTATCTGTGTGTGCCAGTGTGATGCATTCAAATCTGTCTTTATTCAAGTCTGTGAATGAGCATCATCCTCAAGTGTGTCTGAGACAGGCTCTATGCAAATGGGACTGTCTCAGACACACTTGGAAATTAAAAATAATCCTTTGAATACGAGCACTGAGGGTTTTTTTTTCTTCATATGCATTGTATGAAACCACAAGCACATTGGAAAAAGTCTCCCTTCCTCCTCCAATTGCAAATGTCTGTTTTAGGGGTTAAACAAACATATACAATGATGGAACATGAACACTGGGTGATCAGAGGAACCTACCTACACACAGAAAGTGTGTGTGTGTGTGTGTGTGTGTGTGTGTGTGTGTGTGTGTGTGTGTGTGTGTGTGTGTGTGTGTGTGTGTGTGTGTGTGTGTGTGTGTGTGTGTGTGTGTGTGTGTGTGTGTGTGTGTGTGTGTGTGAGAGAGAGAGAGAGAGTGTGTGAGAGAGAGAGAGTGTGTGAGAGTGAGTGAGTGAGACAACCCGGATGAGATGATTACTTTTAATAATTTTCTCTGACGAACGACCACTCATCGAAATATAACTAATGGAGCTGTCCCCGAAATAAAACAGTCAATCACAGTGTAAATGAATGGGAGGGCGAGCAGAGCAGAGAGGAGCAGCCACAGCCTTTATAGTCTAATAAGTGATCACAGGACTCATATCATATGTCTGTCAGCTCCTATTACACAGCCCTGCTCCTCAAAGCACGGCCGCAATTAAAACAGGCTCCCTAATCTAGACTTATGTAATGCCATTTAAATGTGTCACTTTTAAAGTTGCCATCATGTCCAATACTGTACACAGTGAACCCCTTATTCTATTCTCACATCACTTTCTGTACAGCACTGTATACTGTAAGAAGTTACAGGGATCTGAAACACCTGAGAGATTCATGACAAGAGAATCACAGATTATTAGTGGGTGTATTGACCTCTATCCTGGATATTGTCCGTATCGGTTAGTCTGCAAGTCCTGTTTGATATACACAAACCTATCTGTTTCAGATCATTTAATTCAAGAGTGAATCTAATTCCTGAATGTTTGATGAAGATCGGGAAAAAGCTTTAATCTAGGAAAATACTTTGTTTAGGCCTTTTGTCAATATGTTTGCTTTGATTTATCCAGACTGATCCAAAGCTGGTCAGCAGCACCACTTCTTCATTGCTCTACGTCAGACCAGAGGGAGGGTGGGGTGAATCAGCACCCTCTGCTGGTCACTAGTGGCCAGGGCAGTGTCACTCAGACAAGGTGTTCTCCATCACTATCAGATCACAGCTGCTCTACTCCTACTTATATGACTAGAGACCACATGAAACACACTCCCTGTCTGCTCTGACCATTTGCTCTCTGGGAGCAAAGCTTTGTTGCGCTGTGTGCTTTTTTTGTATTTTCGGCTGTAATAGGAGTCCCTTGTCTTTTAAGATACAGCAGGAGTCGCAGGTTTACCAACACTGCAGACTTGCCCTCAAGGAAAATAGTTTGTCTACATTGTGGATGCAGAAACCCCAAGAAAGTTATAGACTGTGTAGATACATTTTTGTCAATGTGGTCATCCATTTTACGATGTCTAAATATCAGTATGATGACAACTCTGCAATACTGCACCAATGACAACAGATGTCCTAGAACATGTCCTAAATCAATATCATTATACCAGGAGGACTAATGGATCTATGTAATTTAGGATGGTCCAGACACCCTCAAGCACCAACCACTTACAGCATCTGTAGCATATAGTATCATAGACTACCAGTCCAAAGAGCTTCACTCTGAAGCTGCCACTTTAAAGCCACTTTCAAAGTCAAAGTATGTCAAAAGAACCTGTATCAAATAATTAATTAGTCTTACTCCCAGTAGGTTGAGAGTCGTTTGAAAGGCAATAAGGTGCCATGCTTTCATACTCCTCAACAGCACTATAGAGCTGGGTAGAAGATCCGTTGTGGATGTACTAATCAGTTCCCTGTAGAGCTTATTTGAGGAAGAGCATGTAGAGATAAGGCTACAGCAACAGGAGCCCTGTCTAGTATGACAAACACACGTCCAATCAAAATGTTCCAAGTTAAATCAAGATCACTGCATCTTCTGGTAGGCTACCAACCAACTATTGTATTTGTTGAGGAGAAACGTGATTTGTGTAAATACTGTCAGAAAGCGTTTCTCAGTCAGCATATCTCCATATGGATTGAGTGTACAAATAATCCAGAGATACAATTGTAGCTGTGTGGTACTGTACGACAGCATTCACATCAGTTTCAAATCAGCCAACTGCTTTCATACCCCCTAACAGAAGTTTCTGTTTATACACTTTTTAAAAGCCAATGCAAAGACTATGCCATTATGGAATGTGCAATTTTTTTCTACAGAGCTCAGCAGAGATAAGAGAAAGTCTAATTATGGGAAAGCCATTTTTCTGCATTTCATTATTCTCTAAATCAGATGTCTCATGCCTTGGCAGAGAACTGGGAGAACGATGGGAGAGTGACATACTTAAACTAGCTTTGTGGTTGTGTTTCACTAAATCTCCACGGAGAATAAAAGACAGAACGAGTTCCAGCTTTGGGTGACCTCCCTCCTGGCACGCAGAGACACTTTCGAAGACCAAACGAGCCCGGCAGGCCACCAATGATTTCAGCGCCACATTTCACTCTCTACACAACTTTTGACAAAAAACATGAATGCGGTCTTGGATCCAAGAAACCGAGTTTTTGCTGCATGGGAATGTTTCATCCATTTGCTTGTTTTGTTAAAAGGGGTTGTCGAAGTGTTGGACGGAGAGTAGGAAGGATATGCTTAAAGTAATTGGCAACATAAATATGTAATGTAAATAGGGCAGTATAAATAATAGGAGCAGGGTTAACTGCTGAGTGGTCTGTGAATAAGGGAGAGGTTACAGAAGAATGACAATGCTGCCATATGACACTACGTTCAGCTTGGGACCCCTCTGTCCAACTCCATAACCGAGATGTGAGTCAGAGTAGGCTACAGTACAGGGGGAATGTGGCCGGTTTGTTTTCCTTCTCCCAGCCAAGCCTCTCTATGTGTGGTGATTTCATATAATAACTGTCGACCACTCTGTTTTGGAATAGCCCCCCTTTGTTCCTTTTTGGAAGAGCTTCATGGCAACGGACGTCTGCCTTCTTTAGTAAAAAAATATATTAAAATCCTTCAAAAAGAAGAAATGGAGGCATAACAATACAGTGTCCCTGTGAAACGCATGCCACGTTCTAACCACCAGGCCTATTAAAACACAACCCCAGCTCCAAAAGAACATGGCAGCATATTGATAGCATATGACTGTGTCACTTGAGGACAAACTCCTTTCTCCATTCCTCCCCCTTTAAACATTTTCTATCAGGGAACACCGTCACAGAGAAATTAAATGGCCCATATGGCAACGGTAAAAAGCTAATGTGGACTAATCAGAGCTAGCCGGGCTCTGCTAATTACTGTACCTTTAATGCTGCCTCTCCTGAGACTGGGCTCATCAGAAGCCTCATGGAAAATTGAAGCTGGCCTTTATTTAAAAATGTATTTTCTTTCCTCAAGTGTTGCATTTTTAAATATCTCCCCGTGTTTCTGTGACAGTCTCAGAAGTCCTCTGATAGGCCTCCGCTTGGGTTAAGGCTTGATTTGCTAAATTCAGTTTACAGATGTGGTAAATGAAGATGCCACTTCAAGTTTGTCGCTGTGAATTTATGCATTTTCTTTTCCCTTTATCGTGTTCTAGGAAAAAATGCAGCAACATAGCATGATGAGAACTAGTGTTGTATGTAGGCTACTATACAGTTAACTGGGTAGCACTTTATCTTATGACACTGTTTCTATTGGCAATATGCAACAATTTCAAAGATTTTCCCTTTTACAGTTCTTATAAGGAAATCAATCAATTGGAATAAATTCATTAGGCCCTAATGTATTAGAATACAGATATGCATCTGTTCAGGAATGCAACTTTGGTTTTAGAAGTGGGGGGGGGGGGGGACCTAACCTGGTCTAACCTGCATCTAAAGCTAATTTCCTGCATTTCTACACAATCTGTCCAGTCATCAAGCTAGGTAAGAGATCATTATTAAATATGTTTAAGTGATTGATAAGATTGAACTAGATCAATGATCATTATTGTGTTGCACCTTTAACCAATATACTAACAAAGGAACAACTCTTTAAAAACTACAAAGACTTTTGATTGTCTTTATTCAGACATCCTCTATATAAAATTTCAGCCAGACCGCCCAGCCAGCCAGAGCCCCCTGCACGCCCAACCCCCACCAGGCTAGTCAATAACTCAACTCTGCCCAACACAACTTCCTTCCCATTTTTTTAATGTCTCAAGGAAAGGTTTGGAAATAAAACACACATACACCTACACATTAACACACAGAAACTGTACACACTCCATATAATTCATATCACAGGCCTAACAGTACTGTAGAGCTGTTTTTACTTGCACAATATAGCTGGATCACCCCGTCCTGTCCCTAGGGGTCCACGTCCCTGCAGCGCCCCAACCCAACACACCCCTCTCAGCTTTAGGATCTTAGTGAAACACTCATTATTGGTTTCAGGTGTGTTAGGCCAGGGCCAGAGTGTCAACCAACAGTAGGCAGACCCCCAGGGCCAGGACTGAGTAGCCGAGCAGCTAGGTATTGCCTAAATAGGTATCTCCCCTGATGTGGAAATGTTTTCAATACAGACTCCTTTTGTCATACTGAATTGAAGCAGATCATTTGTTTGCACTCCCCAAGGCGATTGAACTGATTCCAGAAGCCGACCCAAAACAATGCCTGCGGAGGAGAGGTGCTCGGAGTGGTCTTCTAGTCCAATTTAGGAGGCGCGCACACCACCCACCGCTTCCGAGTATATTACTCACAAATGTTCAGTCTCTGGATAATGTTGACGAGCTCAGGGCAAGGGCTTCTTTCCAGCTAGACATCAGGGATTGTAACATACTCCGTTTCACGGAAACATGGCTCTCTCGGGATATACCCCGATGCCAACCCCGATGTCCTTGCCGTGTCTGAATCCTGGCTTAGAAAGACCACCAAAAATTCTGAGATTTCCATACCCAACTACAACATTTTCCATCAAGATAGAACTGCCAAAGGGGGAGGAGTTGCAATCGCATGCAGAGATAGCTTGCAAAGTTCTGTCATACTTTCCAGGTCTATGCCCAAACAGTTCGAGATTCTAATTTTAAAAATGAATCTCTCCAGAAATAAGTCTCTCACTGTTGCCGCCTGTTATAGGCCCCCCTCAGCTCCCAGCTGTGCCCTGGACACCATATGTGAATTGATTGCCCCCCATCTATCTTCAGAGTTCGTTCTGTTAGGTGACCTACACTGGGATTTGCTTAACACCCCAGCAGTCCTACAATCTAAGCTAGATGCCCTCAATCTCAAACAAATTATCAAGGAAACCACCAGGTACAACCCTAAATCCGTAAACATGAGCACCCTCATAGATATTATCCTGACCAACTTGCCCTGCAAATACACCTCTGCTGTTTTCAATCAGGATCTCAGCGATCACTGCCTCATTGCCTGCATCCGCTATGGGTCCGCGGTCAAACGACGACCCCTCATCACTGTCAAACGCTCCCTAAAACACTTCTGCGAGCAGGCCTTTCTAATGGACCTGGCCCAGGTATCCTGGAAGGATATTGACCTCATCCCGTCAGTTGAGGATGCCTGGTCATTCTTTAAAAGTAATTTCCTCTCCATCTTAAATAAGCATGCCCCTTTCAAAAAATTTAGAACTTGTCATGAATCCCGCTTCCTGAGTCTGTTTTCTGCCTGAGCTGACTGTTTTCTGTTTTGGAGTCTGTTTCCTGAGGTTCCTGAACGCACCCTGTCTGGTTGCCAGGCGACGGAGCTAGGCGGGAGATTTCTCGATTACACGCACTTGCATCTCATCAGCTATCTGCACACCTGGTCCTGATCATCACCTCTTCACTTTATAAGCTCTGACCTGACATCCATTCCCTGCCGGATCGTTAGCAATGAACAGTATGTTTTGTCACCGTATCAGCCTCAAGTCACTAGAGTTAGTTTTGTGGTTCTGTACTTTTTACCGGTTTCTCACCTCCATTTACTCTGTCTACAGTCATTCTCCCGGAACATTCACCCCCCCTACCTGGTCATTGGTGGCTTCTGTGACATCATTGGCTCTGCCTATTCACTCTCATCAACTCACCTCCGCTGCCGCTCCGTCTCCTGGATTATTCTGCTTCCACCTTGACTCTGTAAATAAATACTCAACTTCATTTTACTCACCTTGTCCTGGTCGGCTTCTGGGTTCTGCTTTAGAGAATCGTGACAGAACTAAGAACAGATATAGCCTTTGGTTCACTCCAGACCTGACTGCCCTTGACCAGCACAAAAACATCCTGTGGCGGACTGCAAGAGCATCGAATAGTCCCCGCGATATGCAACTGTTCAGGGAAGTCAGGAACCAATACACACAGTCAGTCAGGAAATCAAAGGCTAGCTTTTTCAAACAGAAATTTGCATCCTGTAGCTCCAACTCCAAAAAGTTTTGGGACACTGTAAAGTCCATGGAGAACAAGAGCACCTCATCCCAGCTGCCGACTGCACTGAGGCTAGGCGACACGGTCACCACCGATAAATCCATGATAATTGAGAATTTCAATAAGCATTTCTCTACAGCTGGCCATGCTTTCCTCCTGGCTACTCCAACCCCGACCAACAGCTTCGCACCCCTCGCAGCTACTTGCCCGAGCCTCCCCAGCTTCTCCTTCACCCAAATCCAGATCGCAGATGTTCTGAAAGAGCTGCAAAACCTGGACCCGTACATATCAGCTGGGCTAGACAATCTGGACCCTCTCTTTCTAAAATTATCCGCCGCCATTGTTGCAACCTCTATTACCAGTCTGTTCAACCTCTCTTTCATTTCTCTAGACCCAAACTGTTACAGACCTATATCCATCCTGCCCTGCCTATCTAAAGTCTTCGAAAGCCAAGTTAATAAACAGATCACTGACCATTTCGAATCCTACCGTACCTTCTCCGCTGTGCAATCCGGTTTCCGAGCTGGTCACGGGTGCACCTCAGCCACGCTCAAGGTACTAAACGATATCATTACCGCCAGTGATAAAAGACAGTACTGTGCAGCCGTCTTCATCGACCTGGCCAAGGCTTTCGACTCTGTCAATCACCATATTCTTATCGGCAGACTCAATAGCCTTGGTTTCTCAAATGACTGCCTCACCTGGTTCACCAACTACTTTGCAGATAGAGTTCAGTGTGTAAAATTGGAGGGCCTGTTGTCCGGCCCTCTGGCAGTCTCTATGGGGGTACTACAGGGTTCAGTTCTCGGACCGACTCTTTTCTCTGTATATATCAACGATGTCGCTCTTGCTGCGGGTGATTCCCTGATCCACCTCTACGCAGACGACACCATTCTGTATACATCTGGCCCTTCTTTGGACACTGTGTTAACTAACCTCCAGACGAGCTTCAATGCCATTTAACACTCCTTCCGTGGCCTCCAACTGCTCTTAAACGCTAGCAAAACCAAATGCATGCTTTTCAACCGTTCGCTGCCCGCACCCGCCCGCCCGACTAGTTACACTATTGTGTTATTGACTGTACGCTTGTTTATTCCATGTAACTCTGTGTTGTTATGTCTGTCGCACTGCTTTGCTTTATCTTGGCCAGGTCGCAGTTGTAAATGAGAACTCGTTCTCAACTAGCTTACCTGGTTAAATAAAGGCGAAATTAAAAATTAAAAAATTTAAATAAATAATGTCTGAGTCGTTCCAGCCAATTGGGTTCTCAGTTCATCGAGTAGACAGGAATAAATATCTCTCCGGGAAGAAGACGGGCGGGGGTGTATGTTTCATGATTAACGACTCATGGTGTAATTGTGATAACATACAGGAACTCAAGTCCTTTTGTTCACCCAACCTAGAATACCTCACAATCAAATGCCGACCGTATTATCTCCCAAGAGAATTTTCTTCGGTTATAGTCACGGCCATGTACATCCCCCCTTAACCTGTTATGGCTAGGGGGCAGTATTTTCACGGACGGATAAAAAACGTACCCGATTTAATCTGATTAGTACTCCTGCCCAGAAACTAGAATATGCATATAATTATTAGCTTTGGATAGAAAACACTCCAAAGTTTCTAAAACTGTTTGAATGGTGTCTGTGAGTATAACAGAACTCATTTGGCAGGCCAAAACCTGAGAAGATTCTGTACAGGAAGTACCCTGTCTGACCATTTCTTGGCCTTGTTGATTATCTCTATCTATTACAGGGGATCTCTGCTCTTACGTGACACTTTCTACGGCTCACATGGACTCTCAGAAGGCGGCAAAATGCTGAATCGTGGCTTTGCAGGCTCTGGCTGAAACAAAGTAGCGCGTTTGGATAGTGGCTGGTTACAGTACTGTGAGACTCAGGCTCGTTCCCGCGTCGACCGAAAGCTTTGTTTTCTTTCCTCTGTTTAGCTAAACGCAGATTCCCGGTCGGAATATTATTGCTTTTTTACGAGAAAAATGGCATAAAAATGGATTTTAAACAGCGGTTGACATGCTTCGAAGTACGGTAATGGAATATTTAGAAATCTTTTGTCACGAATTGCGCCATGCTCGCGACCCTGATTTACCATTTCGGATAGTGTCTTGGAACGCACGAACAAAACGCCGCAATTTGGATATAATGATGGATTATTTTGGACCAAACCAACATTTGTTATTGAAGTAGCAGTCCTGGGAATGCATTCTGACGAAGACAACAAAGGTAATGAAACTTTTGTAATAGTAAATCGGAGTTTGATCAGGGCTAAACTTGGTCGGTGTCTAAATGGCTAGCCGTGATGGCTGGGCTATCTACTGAGAATATTGCAAAATGTGCTTTCACCGAAAAGCTATTTTAAAAATCGGACATATCGAGTGCATAGAGGAGTTCTGTATCTATAATTCTTAAAATAACTGTTATGTTTTTTGTGAACGTTTATCGTGAGTAATTTAGTAAATTCACCGGATGTTTGCGGGGGGTATGCTAGTTCTGAACGTCACATGCTAATGTAAAAAAGCTGGTTTTTGATATAAATATGAACTTGATTGAACAAAACATGCATGCATTGTATAACATAATGTCCTAGGGTTGTCATCTGATGAAGATCATCAAAGGTTAGTGCTGCATTTAGCTGTGGTTTTGTTTTTTGTGACATTATATGCTAGCTTGAAAAATGGGTGTCTGATTATTTCTGGCTGGGTACTCTGCTGACATAATCTAATGTTTTGCTTTCGTTGTAAAGCCTTTTTGAAATCGGACAGTGTGGTTAGATTAACGAGAGTCTTGTCTTTAAAATGCTGTAAAATAGTCATATGTTTGAAAAATTGAAGTTTTCGGATTTTAGAGGAATTTGTATTTCGCGCCACGCCCATCATTGGATATTGGAGCAGGTGTTCCGCTAGCGGAACGTCTAGATGTAAGAGTTTTAAGCCAATACCACTACGGACCTCAAAGAACTTCACTGGACTTTATACAAACTGGAAACCACATATCATGAGGCTGCATTTATTGTAGCTGGGGATTTTAACAAAGCAAACTTGAGGAAAAGGCTGCCAAAGTTCTATCAACATATCAACTGTAGTGCTCACGCTGGTAAAACACTCAACCTCTGTTACTCCAACTTCCAGGATGCATATAAGGCCCTCCCCCAATCTCCTCCGGAAAATCTGACCACGACTCTATTTTGCTCCTCCCTCCTATAGGCAGAAACTCAAACAGGAAGTACCTGTGCTAAGGACTATCCAACGCTACTCCTTTTTGGATTATTAAAGATCTTAAACTCCAACCATCAGCCTCCTGTGTCTGCATCTGGGTCTCGCCTTGTGTCATGATAAAACAGAGTGGGTTGGCGGCCCGCTACCAAGGACTGGGGCTCTCCTTCTCCATGGCCGACTTGACAAAGACATTGAAGTGTGTTAACCCTCACAAGGCTGCCGGCCCAGACAGCATCCCTCGCCGCGTCCTCAGAGCATGCGCAGACCAGCTAGTTGGTGTGTTTACGGACATATTCAATCTCTCCCCATCCCAGTCCGCTGTCCCCACATGCTTCAAGATGGCCACCATTGTTCCTGTACCCAAGAAAGCAAAGGTAACTGAACTAAATGACTATTGCCCCGTAGCACTCACTTCTGTCATCATGAAGTGCTTTGAGAGACTAGTCAAGGATCATGTCACCTCTACCTTATCTGTCAACCTAGACCCACTTCAATTTGCTTACCGCCCCAATAGATCCACAGACGACGCAATCAACATCCCACTGGACAAGAGAAATTTGTATGTAAGAATGCTTTTCATTGATTATAGCTCAGCATTCAACACCATAGTACCCTCCAAGCTCATCATTAAGCTTGAGGCCTTGGGTCTGAACCCCGGCCTGTGCAACTGGGTCCTGGACTTCCTGACGGGCCACCTCCAGGTGGTGAAGGTAGGAAACAACACCTCCACTTCGCTGATCCTCAACACTGGGGCCCCACAATGGTGCATGCTCAGCCCCCTCCTGTACTCCCTGTGTACCCAAGACTGCATGGCCAAGCACGTGTCCAACTCAATCATCAAGTTTGCAGATGACACAACAGTAGTAGGCTTGATTACCAACAATGATGCGACAGCCTACAGGGAGTAGGTGAGGGCTCTGGGAATGTGGTGCCAGAAAAATAACCTCTCACTCAACGTCAACAAAACAGAGGAGATGATCGTGGACTTCAGGAAACAGCAGAGGGAGCACCCTCACCCCCCCATCCAAATCGATGGGACCGTAGTGGAGGAGGTGGAAAGCTTCAAGTTCCTCGGCATACACATTACTGACAAACTGAAATGGTCCACCCACACAGACAGTGTGGTGAAGAAGGCGCAACAGTGCCTCTTCAACCTCAGGAGGCTGAAGAAATTTGGCTTGGCACCTAAAACCCTCACAAACTTTTACAGATGCACAATTGAGAGCATCCTATTGGGCTGTATCACCGCTTGGTATGGCAACTGCACCGCCCGCAACCGCAGGGCTCTCCAGAGGGTAGTGCAGTCTGCCCAACGCATTACCGGGGGCAAACTACCTGCCCTTCAGGACACCTACAGCACCCAATGTCACAGGAAGGCCAAAAAGATCAGGACAACAACCAGCCGAGCCACTACATCAGTTCACCCCGCTATCATCCAGAAGGCCAGGTCAGAACAAGTGCATCAAAGCTGGGACCGAGAGACTGAAAAACAGCTTCTATCCCAAGGCCATCAGACTGTTAAATAGCCATCACTAGCACATAGAGGCTGCTGCCCATATACATAGACTTTAAATCACTTTAATAAATGGAACACTAGTCACTTTAATAATGTTTACATACCTTGCATTACTCATCTCATATGTATATACTGTATTCTATACTATTGTATCTTAGTCTATCCCGCTCTGACATTGCTCGTCCATACATTTATATAATCTTAATTACATTCATTTACTTATATTTGTGTGTATTGAGTATATATGTTGTGAAATTGTTAGATAGTAGTTGTTAGATATTACTGCACTGTTGGAGCTAGAAACACAAGCATTTCGCTACACCCTTAATAACATCTGCTAAACACGTGTATGTGACCAATAACATTTGATTTGATTTATTCCATATAAGGCATCCAGACCTTATGAAAGTTGCACAGCATACCCTTCATCTTGTCATAAATCAAATCTAGTGATACATAACTTGACATTTCTTCCATCCATTGCGGGAGGATAACCAACCTTCCAACAAGCATTTCACTACACCTGCAATAGCATCTGTAAATATGTGTATGTGACCAATAAATGTGATTTTGAAATAATTGCAATGCGTTTCTTAGCCACTATTAATACTAGGTTACACCGTTTCTTCTGATAAGTTTCCAGTATCAACATTTCCAAGCAAACAAAAACAGGGAGAAGGGAGAATCTGTAGACATGCTGAGATAAAATAACATACTCTTTGCCAGAATTCAGCCAGCCTTCACAAGACCTTACATGCAAATATGTCCCCTTTTGTGTTTTACACCTCCAGCAGAACAATTACATTTCTGTGTGCATGACATTCAGTTTCACTGGCATATAGTACATTCTATGGATGGTCTTAAACTGTAATAATTTATGACTGAGATAATATGAGCATTCAAACATATCTGTATCCATTCATCATCAATAGCATCTCCCAGTTCTTCCTCACATTTTTGTTTTACATGTTTTGTGTCATTGGGAAAAGCCTCTATCAACCCTTGGTACAGTTTGGAAATCAACTTTAGAGGTTTGTCAGACTGCTTTAAAATAGTTTAAATCTTTTAAGCTTCTTGCTTGTCCCATGTTTTCTGTACAGAGAAAATAAAGTGTTCTATCTGCAGCTCTGTCACAGAATGGTCTTCCCTGGCTGCCTGACCCTGATGAAACCCCTGTCACCATCTGATCCTGCTCAGATGAGGCATGACAAAGAATGACATTAGTATACATTATATTATCCATGAATAGAATCAATGGTTCAACAATTGAAATGGCCATTATTCCCAGATCCCAGACTGTAACCTACCAATCCACTCAAGATGGAACTTTGTATCCATTCACTCATAGTTATAATATATTGCAAAATTTACCTGAGCTATGTAGACTGGTCTTCCTTGGCTGTCTGACGCTGCAGGGACACCTGTCACCATCTGATCCTGCATAGTGTTGTGTAATGACTGTGCACCATGACAGTGAAGCCTGTAGAGCTGTATATACCGTGTCAGTGTGAAAAGTAGAGAATTAGCTAGGGAAACTGACAGTTCAAAAACATTACATTGCTATACTGACTAATAAAAATTCACATTGCGCTGAAAAAACGTCAGAATATCGGTCTTCAATCATTTGGCCACTGGTTTCATCATTTGATTCTGGTCTGGTGTGATTGAGGCAAAAATAATAGCTAAAGTTAGCGAGCTAGCTAACTAACTAGCTAATGTTAGCCAGCTTTCGGCTAGCTCTGCTAGCTAATGGTACAATGGTACGTCATCAAATGTACCTCTGTTGAAAAGGGACAAAGCAAAGGCTACAAAACATTTCCATACACACAACAGCTGTTAGATACTGCTTTCTGACAGATAGTTAGAGGCTAGCTAGAGCTGAGCTGGCTGTGGTAGCTAGTAGCTAGCTAACTAGCTGCTAGTAATTCACTCACTTCAGTCGAGGGGGGATGAAACATTAGCTAAGGTAACATGTCAGTTACACTACTAGCTCAGTACTGGGAATATATATTTTTTTATTCTGTCAAACAGTAGTTACCTTGCCAGCTAGATAAGCCAACTAAAGAGTAGCAAGTTTCTGCTCTGCTTGCTTTTACAACTCAGAGAAAAAGCAGAACACAGACAGCAGCTACCTCTGTTCATCTCTCCTGTGCTGGTTTTATTCGCCAGCCTTTCAGAAGCTTTGCCTTCAAACAGCCTTTCTGCTCTGTGGTGTCTCTGCGGTCCTAAATCCAGCAAGCTGAAACCAGAAAACAGCCTACCCGACTGCTCTGAGGCATCTACATGGTCCTAAAGCACACCGGAGACACGTTTTGTAACACAGTGCAATGATAAAACTATGGGGGACAAAAATGCAATTTCAGAATCTGGGGGGGGGGCATGTGCCCCTTGTCACCAGCAAAAGTTGCGCCCTGCCCCTGTTGGTCACAGACACCTTAAAAGTAGGGCATGGATCAGAAAACCAGTCAGTATCTGGTGTGACCACCGCAGCGCGACACATATCCTTCGCATAGATTAGATCAGGCTGTTGATTGTGGCCTGTGGCATGTTGTCCCACTCCTCTTCAATGGCTGTGCAAAATTGCTGGATATTGGCGGGAATTGGAACATGCTGTCGTACACGTCGATCCAGAGCGTCCCAAACATGCTCAATGGGTGACATGTCTGGTGAATATGCAGGCTATGGAACAACTGGGACATTTTCAGATTCCAGGAATTGTGTACAGAGCTTTGCGACATGGGCCATGCATTATCATGCTGAAACATGAGGTGATGGCAGCGGATGAATGGCACGACAACGGGCCTCAGGATTTCGTCAAAATGCCACCGATAAAATGCAATTGTGTTCGTTGTCCATAGCTTATGCTTGCCCATTCCTTAACCCAACGGCAACAGCTCTGGTGCAGTCAGCATGTCAATTGCATGCTCCCTCAAAACTTGAGACCTATTTGCCATTGTGTTGTGTGACAAAACTGCACATTTTAGAGTGGACTTTTATTGTCCCCAACACAAGGTGCACCTGTGTAATGATCATGCTGTTTAATCAGATTCTTGATCAGGTGGATGGATTATCTTGGCAAAAGAGAAATGCTCACTAACAGGGATGTAAACAAATTTGTGCAGAATGAGACAAATAAGCTTTTTGTATGTATGGGAAAAAAGTCTGGGATCTTTTATTTCAGCTCATGAAACACGGGACCAAAACTTTACATTGCATTTATATTTTTGTTCAGTGTATTCAATTCACAAATCATTATTCCCAACTGCCTGATATTAAATGATATTAAACGGTGGTTATTATTCATAGGTTATTACTGCATAATTAGCACTTAGCCTGCAATGTTTCAGAAAATACCTGATTAATAACTGACGGTTTGCATGTAGGAAATAGATTATTTTCAAAGACCTTGACAGTTAATAAAGCCATTGGAGAGATGATCAACATCTTTATCCAGCATCTCACTCAGTCTCCAGAGTGGAATAACAGGTCTTTCCCAAATAGAAACCTATATCAGATGTAATGAGGAAAACAGTTGTGCCTTATCCATATCCACATGTGCACATGTACATTTGCATAAACACATTTCCCCAGACCAGTCTTTGTTTTTGTCTTTCTTTGAGTTTGTCATTCCATGCTGGAGGTGTTGTTTCAGTCTAGAATCAGACAGCCTCAGAACCAAGAGGACGGAACCAGGCTTTTTTCTGATGCGTGAAATTAATGTTGCTGTTCTTTGTTGATAATCCACCAGTTTCAAAATGCCCCAAACCAACATTTTCTTACTTTCAAATTCAAATAGCAGAGCCTTTTTCTCTGTCTTCCATCTCTCTAAAGAGTTTCTTTTTACAAAAAAAGTGAATTCTAATTTTAATATTCACAATAATACCGTCCGTCATATAGTGAAACTATCTGCAGGACTCAGTTATTTCTTGAAAAATGGCATCAGCCTTAGACATGAGGAAAAATGATATCGCCATAGTTCATGGATGTATGGAAGTATATTTAATTGTGAGGCTAAGAAGAGTAAACAAGCCCTGTGCTCAGGGCCACAATCTAGTCATTCAGAACCTCCAGCAACAATCTAGCCGACCTACACATTAAGTCGACCTACACATTAAGGAATGAACTGTTTCCCTTTATTTGACCCGTGGCAAAAATAAAATACTTTAATTACCAGGGAGAGAATTATTCTCACTTGGCTGTACGCATGAGTGGAGGGGATAGGATAGGGAGTGACAACAGACTCCAAATGTAACACCAAGACATAGCGAGAGATCATGGTACGTTGATTCCCATGGGTTAGGTTGTATAGCCTTTTCCTTCTTTACCTTTACAAAGTAGACTGTATGTCAACTGTATGTCAATTCTGCTCTTATCAGAAACTAATAACAAATATGGTAGATTATCAAAATAAAGGGAGGGGCAAACAAACACATCTCATTCATGTTTCCATCCGACTTAAATTGGGATATTCCGAATTTTCCTAAATCAAAAACGGGGAAAGTGATCACAAGTCGGCTGTTTTTGAGTAACACAGTCCTAGCTCAACAGTCATGTACAAATCAAACACACACAACACTTTCAGAACACACAACTCATACAGTAAACACACACATGCAGTACACACGACACCAACTGTTCAAAGCAACGTGTCTTAACAGGCCAATGAAAACGTTTAATGCATTCAGTGTTTTATGGACTCTGCTATAAAACCTTTTACAGTGGGGTGGCATTTTGCGACGGGGTAGACGGAAGGCATTGTTATGGGCTTTACGGCGTCGTCAGGTCGCGACCTGGGTCTGTTGTGGCTGCCCTGCTAGTCTACAGCTACTAGGAGCATGGTACAGAGGGCATGGGTAGAGGAATGGTGGATGTGTAGTAGACAGAATAGGGTTGTAATTGATTCTAGGATTAGGGTTGAACCAAGTTATGGACATGAAGCTAGGGCTGGAGTTGAGGGTTAAGGTTGAACCGGGATGTGGACATGAAGCTAGGGTTAGGGTTGTGGTTGAGGCTAGGGTTAGGGTTGAAGCGGGATGTGGACATCAAGCTAGGGTTGGTGTTGTTCATAATCAGGAGGGAATAGAAATCCTGTCCATGGTTATGGATAATATTAAATCAGGTGTTAGTGAATGGTAACTCAATGAATCCACCGATGGAAGGATGCTAGATGATCCCAGTGTGAATATTGGAACAAAAGTAAGAGTGATGTGGACAATCTAAAGGTTGTCACAGAATAAACTAAGATGTAACAGTATTACCTAATCTCTGCCATGACTTTAACTGTTCTATCAGAGGCACGCAGTGATTCATAGCTTCATAACTGTTGGTTATCCTATTGTCTCTCCCAATTGGTCTGTAAAGAGGGGTGACATCTATTCAAATTTCATAGTAATAATACCTTATACAATAAGTGGAGGAGTAAGGAAAGATAGCTTTCCACCTGTGACCAAATGCATCTACTTTTTGGTTAAATTTGAAGACTAATCTTCATACATTTTCAAACAAAGAATCTCTTCATTCTCAATATCCAATGCAGCCAGTCTTTAATACTGTCTACACAACAGTGCATGCAGCCAGTCTTTAATGCTGTCTACACAACAGTACATGCAGCCAGTCTTTAATACTGTCTACACAACAGTACATGTTTATTATGTTCAGCAGTCTTGATTTCAATTCTGTTCTAACTGTACTATTGTTGACAATCTGAGTGGGCTGTGATGTTTGTTGCCTCTACAATACCGCGAACGACGTGAACAGCAGAGTCAGTCTGACACACTTTGCTTAGCGCGAGAGATTGCATTAATTATCCCATTTCTCCCTGTGACTACCAGGTGGAAGAGCATAACCACAGGGCAAAATTGTTCAGTGTTAAAAACATGGAATGCCATTTTTCTAGTTGTACGGATTGAATATGTGTTAGCGGTAAATTGCAGTGATGTGTCATGTCGTGTTTAGTGGCCATTTAGTTTATGATACCGACGGATCCACATTGCATTATGTTCCGCTCTCTACAGAGCTGAATATTGGAAATGAGAGGGTGTCATCATGGGTAGGATTGGGACAAATATCAGGTCAATTGCTTTATGGAGATGTGTGTGAAGCCCAAATGGATTACTTTTCTTGTCACAAACGATACCAATACGGCATACACCAAACAAACAGATCCCAAGGGACTACAACAGGGCTCCAAACTGGGCAATCTAGGATTTGAATGAGATTCAAAGCATCAAAGACGTCATTATCTCCTAGTAACCCATCGACTACCATGGTACTTGATAATACCCTACGCATTATGTCAATAGAAAATACAGCCACCATGCTGAGGGCCCCCTGTGTACTCACCACTCCTACTCACACATTAGCTGCATACAAAACCTCTGTGAGCCACTCTCTGTGCTGGCTGAAGGTGGGGGGCCAGAGGGGTTTGGGGGGGGGGGGGGCAGGAGAGGAGGGGTCCCGAAGCCCCTCCACCCCCTCTTCCTTTTATATCATCTTTGAGAACGTAAAATGCATTGGAAGGGGATTGTGGGTAGGTATGCCCGGGGCTAGAGCCGAGTGTCGCGCTCAGTCGTGTGGGTGGACAGTTTGATGATGCACCCTGAGGCCTGTGTTACCTCAAAGTCCATTAATAACCACGATGGGCGCCTCTCCAGTCCCTATGCAGCCTAGCCCTACAACACAGCAGCCCTAAAGTACGTGTGCATAATGAAAAGGTTTAATTCAAATATTAACTCTATCGGTTTAAAACATCTTTTCCTCCTCGGTGTCGTGTGAGCCCGTTTGACTAATTCTGTTTTCTTGGCCTCCTTTTACTCCATAAAAGATCAAGGGTACATAAGAAGGCAAGGGATTCAGGTTGCTGCTAGCAACACTAAAGGGGAACATGCTTTGAATAGGGGGAAGAGATTGAAAAGGGGAAGGAGGCCAAACAATGCTGCGGTTAGGCCTATATGGTTAATTCCTGATGATATGGTTAACGTTTAACCTTTTCACCCTCCGCTAATGAAAGTGTCTGTTCTACCTTGAACACATAGTTGTAAGGTATTCTCTAAAGGGGCTGAACAATTATTTAAACCATGGCATTACATGATTGCAGTGTTAGTACTGGCAGTCTGGGCATGACACATTTTGAGAGCTCCACCTGAAAATGCATGTACCAAAGTTATTTGCTTGTCAGATATGGATTCTAGTATTGTAATATGTTGAACATTCTCAAAACAAAACACTATATTCTACAGAACAATAGAAAACAATGTTTATTTGTAGAACTATAGAAGACAGAGCGTAGACAGAGAGACCTGCATTGATCCCAGCAGACAAGTACCTAGCCCAAGTCAGCCCAAGTCTGTTTAGGTACTTCAAAACAGTCTCCCGGGGCCTCATTTACAACCGTTAAATATGGCAGAATAAGCATGCATGCTGCCTATAGCAAGTGTCTAAGATTGATTGTACAGTACATTCAAAACAATTTACACTGAACAAAAATATAAACTCAACATGTAAAGTGTTGGTCCCATGTTTCATGAGCTGAAATAAGATCCCAGAAATGTTTCATACGCACAAAAAGCGTATTTCTCTCAACATTTGTTTACATCCCTGTTAGTGAGCATTTCTCAATTGCCAAGATAATCCATCCACCTGACAGGTGTGGCATATGAAGAAGGTTATTAAACAGCATGATCATTACACAGGTGCATATTATGCTGGGGACAATAAAAGGCCACATACTCTAAAATGTTCAGTTTTATCATATATATTTTTTTTATTTTAGTCATTTTGCAGGCGCTCTTATCCAGAGCGACTTACAGTAGTAGTAGTGAGTGGATACAATGCCAGATGTCTTAAGTTGAGGGAGCGAGTAATTGGCATGCTGACTGCAGGAATGTCCACCAGAGCTGTTGCGAGCATTGAATGTTAATGTCTCTACCATAAGCCGCCTCCAACGTCATTTTAGAGAATTTGGCAGTATGTCCAACCGCAGACCATGTGTAGTAACGACGCCAGCCCAGGACCTCCACATTTTACTGTATGAACTGTAACTCAGTAAAATCCTTGAAATTGTTGCATGTTGTGTTTATATTTTTGTTCAGAAAAGGTGAGGAATTTATTCTGCAATGGTTATGGAAATAAAATAAATAGGAAAAAGATTCCTATGTCTATATTTTAGATTCTAAAAATAAAACACAGATGTTCTCTTCTCGTTAAAGTGGAACTGACAGCATTTTAACTACTTTGCAGATACGACACAGACAATCATATCAGTCAAAAATATCTAATTCCCAGTTTATGCTACAAAACCAACTTCATAAGCGGTTTTAAATATAGGTTCTATTTGACTCAACATTCCATGACGTACACTAAGGCATTGTTGGCAGAATAGATCAGTTCAATGCATGATTAATAAAATTCACTAATATTTTTTGGACTACCAAGAAATGTATAACTTTATGGTTGTAAATCACAGCTGGCCTGGTACATTGTTTGCTGCCTCCATTCAGGATGCACTGTTTCAGTTTCAATTACTCAATATTTTGACAAAAAACGGGCGAATGTAACTAAGGCTGGGAATGTCAATACAATCAAACTAGCAAGGTCAATGATCACAAGTCAGTCATAACATGGCTAATATGCTAGCGTATCTATTGATGTAGCAAGCTAAAAACACAGAGCCTAACGTTAGCTAGATAGCTAGCTAGCTAGATAGCTGCTAGGAGGACGCAGTGTCATTGGAGAGGTCATGGTCGCAAATTTTCCCCTGGTATTGTTTTTCGGTGGCTACACAGCTAAAGATGCATGTGTCATTTGGTTAGCTAGAAAGAAATGTGAATCGCTTTGCTAGCTAGCTAGCTATGCTGAACGACTGTTATCCAGTTAGCATATATCTTGCATTCGCTAAATCACTCTGGCTAGCTATGTACTCTGAAATCTTGTCTGAGTGTGCCAGAGCACAGAAAAACAAAAGTGCAAGACCCACTGAATATGACCGTGTAAGTAATCGTAGGTAAAAAAAAGTAATAGTCACGTATGCTCTATAAAACATGTAAACAGCCTAACCAGCTCTGCTCGGGCGAGTAAAATGGTGAGTGAGGTGTTCTCTCATTTGTGTCTGGAAGTAGCTAGCAAGCTAGGCAACTTTAGCCAGTTAGCTTGGGTGCTCAGTTGGGACATTGGCAGACAAGCTACCGAAGGACGAGCAGGCTATTCCCCATCGTTTATCATTGCAATTTTGATGGCCAACTAGCTGAAAAAGTGTGAGAGGGTTTATCGAAATGCTCCTTCGTTAGATTTTAGCTCACATTGCTCTGGCTAGCATTAGTTGTTGATCTTGTTGATGTGCATATACAGTACCAGTCCAAAGTTTGGACCGACATTTAAGGGTTTTTCTTTATATTTACTATTTTCTACATTGTAGAATAATAGTAAAGAAATCAAAACGATGAAATAGCACATATGGAATCATGTAGTAACCAAAAAAAGCGTTATATTTGACATTTTTCAAAGTAGCCACCATTTGCCTTGATGACAGCTTGCACACTCTTGGCATTCCCTCAATCAGCTTCATGAGATAGTCACCTGGAATGCATTTACATTAACAGGTGTGCCTTGTTTGAGGAATTTATTTCCTTCTTAATGCGTTTGAGCCAATCAGTTGTGCTGTGACAAGGTAGGGTTGGTATAGCCCAATTTGGTAAAAGACTAAGATATTATGGCAAGAACAGCTCAAATAAGCAAAGAGAAATGACAGTCCATCATTACTTTAAGACATGAAGGTCAGTCAAAAGGTTAACACTTTTTTGGTTACTACATGATTCCATATATTTTATTTCATAGTTTTAATGTCTACACTATTATTCTACAATGCAGAAAATAGTACAAATAATGAAAAACCCTTGAATGAGTAGGTGTGTCCAAACTTTTGACTGGTGCCGTAGGGAAAGATAGCCTACCTTTTTATAATTTTTTGGTCAATAGGACTGTAAACTTCCCAAATGTAAGATGATTCCCGTTGTATTTAGCTACAGTTGAAGTCAGAAGTTTACATACACTTAGGTTGTAGTCACTAAAACTCGTTTTTCAACCACTCCACAAATTTCTTGTTAACAAACTATAGTTTTGGCAAGTCGGTTAGGACATCTACATTGTGCATGACACAAGTAATTTTTCCAACAATTGTTTACAGACAGTTTATTTCACTTATAAATTCACTGTATCACAATTCCAGTGGGTCAGAAGTTTACATACACTAAGTTGACTGTGCCTTTAAACAGCTTGGAAAATTCCAGAAAATGATGTCATGGCTTTAGAAGCTTCTGATAGGCTAATTGACATCATTTGAGTCAATTGGAGGTGTACCGGTGGATGTATTTCAAGGCCTACCTTCAAACTCAGTGCCTCTTTGCTTGACCTCATGGGAAAATCAAAAGAAATCAGTCAAGACCTCAGCAAAAAAAATTGTAGACCTCCACAAGTCTGGTTCATCCTTGGGAGCAATTTCCAAACGCCTGAAGGTACCACGTTCATCTGTACAAACAATAGTACGCAAGTATAAACACCATTGGACCACGCAGCCGTCAACCCGCTCAGGAAGGAGACAAGTTCTGTCTCCTAGAGATGAACGTACTTTGGTGCGAAAAGTGCAAATCAATCCCAGAACAACAGCAAAGGACCTTGTGAAGATGCTGGAGGAAACAGGTACAGAAGTATCTATATCCACAGTAAAACGATATCGACATAACCTATATATCGACATAACCTGAAAGGCCGCTCAGCAAGAAAGAAGCCACTGCTCCAAAACCACCATAAAAAAGCCAGACTACGGTTTGCAACTGCACATGAGGACAAAGATCGTACTTTTTGGAGAAATGTCCGTTGGTCTAAGGAAACAAAAATAGAACTGTTTGGCCATAATGACCATCGTTATGTTTGGAGGAAAAAGGGGGAGGTTTGCAAGCCGAAGAACACCATCCCAACCGTGAAGCACAGGGGTGGCAGCATCATGTTGTGGGGGTGCTTTGCTGCAGGAGGGACTGGTGCACTTCACAAAATAGATGGCATCATGAGGCAGGAAAGTTATGTGGATATATTGAAGCAACATCAAGACATCAGCCAGGAAGTTAAAGCTTGGTCGCAAATGGGTCTTCCAAATGGACAATGACCCCAAGCATACTTCCAAATTTGTGGCAAAATGGCTTAAGGACAACAATGTCAAGGTATCACAAAGCTCTGACCTCAATCCTATAGAAAATTTGTGGGCAGAACTAAAAAAGTGTGTGTGAGCAAGGAGGCCTACAAACCTGACTCAGTTACACCAGCTCTGTCTGGAGGAATGGGCCAAAATTCACCCAACTTATTGTGGGAAGCTTGTGGAAGGCTAACCGAAACATTTGACCCAGGTTAAACAATTTAAAGGCAATGCTACCAAATACTAATTGAGTGTATGTAAACTTCTGACGCACTGGGAATGTGATGAAAGAAAGAAAAGCTGAAATAAATCATTCTCTCTAATATTATTCTGTTTCACATTCTTAAAATAAAGTGGTGATCCTAACTGACCTAAAACAGAGAATTTTTACTAGGATTAAATGTCAGGAATTGTGAAACTGAGTTTAAATGGATTTGGCTAAGGTGTATGTAAACTTCCGACTTCAACTGTACATATTTGCAGAAATCCGTTCAACTGTATTTTGTGGCTTTTGCCTAATGCGTTCTAATGATCTAAAGTCATGCTGTTGCAACTGCCTGTAAACATGCAGTCCAGTTCAAAGTGAATGATGGCAGGCCCTTGTGGCAAATGGCTTGTTGGCATATAGACCTAGTGTACCTGATCGGTGTACCACACCGGTCTGCGTAGACTCTAGTCCTGGACGAGACAGATATTTTTATTAGGTTTAATTTACTGCAGTCTATTAATTGTCCAAATGCACAGCTGCTTTCCCACTCTATATTGCTATTGAATGTTTACAAATGCTTTAGAATGTTTGGGAAGTATGTATACGTGAAAACGTGAAAATGACCATATTTAAGTGCTTGCTTGTCCGATAATGTAAAACGAAGTGTCATTCTTCCTGGGGTGTATATTTTAATAAGATTTAATGTTGCTAAAATGCTGTCAGTTCCACTTGAATTGGAAATGGCTGCATTCTTTTTAATATGTTTATTATGATTAAGCTTGTCATCATATCCCCCATTTGCACAAAATACTTACTTGCCAGATTGCAATATAATATTTCATACACTAGCAGAGATGTGCGTACGCATCGTCTAAAAGTTGCGGGGAGTTGAGCAAATTGTCACGTTAAGTAAATTTTTTATAAATGACAAGTTTTGTGTGAACTGGCGCACGCACATTTTGGGGTATATTTTGTACGTACGCACAATTTATAAATGAGGCCCCTGGCAACCCAGGTGGGGAGGCAGAGAACAGCATTTCAAGCCACAACTTGGCTGCCACTCTGTCGGGAGTCGTGGGGTGGGGAGCAATTCCAGCTCCAGGTCCTCTCCAGTACAGGATAAAAATGAACACAACCGGATATATGAGGTGGCACCGCCTTTGAGAAACCTTTGAAAGAGTTTACGCGTTCTTTTCTCTTTATTTCAAATTCAAACCACAGTAGACATAAAAGACCTCTCCCTCTCGCACATGAAGATGGGGACGTTTACAACAGGCACAATGTCTCAAAGGCATGGCTTTGATTTGAGCAGAGTGGAGCTGAGTGGAGAGAGAGAGGTGGTGGGGACAGGCTGTCTGAGGCCACCACAGGTTTGTAGCCCGTGGCTCCATGTCAGGCAGCTATGACGACAGCCCTTGAGACTCTCCCTCCCTCGTTACGCAGCAGACTTTCCATCAACCTTTAAATCCATCTCATTCTGCCACTAATCGAGTGAACTAAGTGTGCCCACTTCTGAGCAGATCCGCGGAGACTCGCATTGGGCCCAGTTGTAGTCTGTCCGTCAGGGATGGTGGTCCTCTTTGTATGCCAGCAGACTCCTGAAGTCCTCCTTCCGAGCAGCCCAGGAATAGGAACTGGTGTCAACCTACAGTACAATACAGAGGAAAGAATGAAAGGCAGGATTAAGCTCTGGTGTCAACTGTCAACTTACAGTACAGAAGAAAGCAAGGCACACAGGCAGGATGAAGGGTGAGGAGAAACCGTAAAGAGAGAAATTAATTGTGAACTGAATGAAGCGTGTGCTAGCTAATCCCGTTCCTGTCATGTCAAAGTGTTAATTACCTTAACGTGATGTCTCCTCACCACGTATGGCCTTCTGCACAGTCCCTGTAGTTTCTTATAAAGCTGCTCAGGTGTAGAGTACAGATACTCCTCTGTTGGACAGAGCGAGGAAAGGAAAACATATTTTCATGAAAGAAAAACCTCAAAGCACAGGCTAGATACAGCGCACTTTCTTTATAATTAAAAATACATATTACACTGAACTGGGACAGGTTTTACATAATTAAACTAGTATTCTTTTTAAAGATTCATATTATTTATGCAAATCTAATTTAAGGAAGAGGCACAGCCACGGTGTTAAGAATCAGGTAAATTAGATGTTTTTGTTGTGCTCAGTAATCGTAGCTTTGACTTCAGCGTTCTATTTTGGTGATTTATTTTTCAGATTTACACCTTGAACATCTAAATACAACACATTTCTAGAAATACATTTTTTGGAGAATTAAACATCTTGCAATGGAATGGTGTATTAGCGTATTTGTGTAGTAATACCTGGGAATATTTCAGGATACACCAAAGCATTGGGGCAGAGTGGATAACAGCCACAATGAACAGCTTCTAGCCTGCAATATAACATTTTATAGTTTAGCTTCCTGTCAAAAGTATTGGCTTAAAAACAACAAGTGTGAAACACATTTGGGCACCAGTTGTATAACATAATCATTGTCTCAGAAATCCATTTGCTGAAAAAAGTGTGCTCCGGTCATGCAAAAGATAAAAAGTTGGTTTACTCTGTCCCCAAAATTGGAAAGTGAACACAATATCTGCCCCTAATAACTGCATGAGCTGAACAGCGTTGTCAAAATGGGTCCCATTGTGTCTTTGTTGACATTGGTTTCTTTTGATGCACAGTTCAGAATAAATGAAGTCCCACAGACTAGCTGGGGAAAGAAAGAATCCGGACATAGCACATTTCCCAGCAACGCAGTGGAACTCATCCCATTCTCAAAACGATGGGGAGAGAAAAGCATCTCTTTCGCTGTTACCTCACATCATCTGCAATGTTACAGGATGTTCAAAACCACCACAAAAGAGAACCTAAAATCCATCCAAATGGTTTTCAAATGTGAATAAGTTATTTGTGAAACGTTCATCTCCTGAAATAAACGTAGAGATAGAAAAGCCTGTTGGTATGGTACATAGAGCTTCCCTCCACTTTCACAGAACTTATCTGATCCTCACTGACCATTGCAGAAACCTGCCTATTTAAATTAGAATGTGCATCAATATTGATGACAATTTCACTCCTTTCCATCACTTTAGTACATCATTCTCGGGAGTTTAATTTCACGTTAAGACTAAAATGATGGGTGAAATCCTCACACGTATGCAATGACGCCATTCACTAGTCTGCACTCAAAATTTACCCAATATCCTCGAACAGGTTGGAAATTCTATCTACAACATCAGCTGCATCTTACTATTTAACAACGGCAATATTGCTCTTCTGTCGTCCTAGAAGGTTTGACAGGCAACAGTTTGTTCCTGGGAAACAGGGGTTTAATAAGTCAAACTACCTTTCGGCACCGTATGAAAGTGGTTAATGCTTTCTAATAGTCTAATTGCCTTTGCCTGCATTCCAAAGAATAGCATGGCTAATCAAGCTAATTTAAAGGTAGCAAGATGATAGCCCCCTAGTCTATGACAGCAAAATCTATGAAACCGATTATTAAGGTCAGTTCCATTTCAGTGGCGTAATGTGTAAGCGTGCAAATGGTTATAAGGCTTTCCATCTCAAATATAATTAGCCGATCATTTGGCTGGGGTAAATGACTTCTTCACTGCAGGGCATGAATAGGCGTCTGCTCACATCGCCAGACCATAATTAATCAGATTAGGGCCAAATTCCACAATAATGAGGATGAAACACATTGGTGACACCTCTGTCGGGCAATGTGACTGGACTGCTCTTTTTTGTTTATTATGCTCTTCAGAAGCCTACATGTCTGTTTATCCTTAAGCAGAGTGTGGAAATGAGAAACCCTTAACTATTTTCCTGTTTTGAACGCTATGTGAAGCTGATGAAATTGAACAGGTATTCTAAATCACTTGCTAACTTGAAAGGTTTGTAATGGAACACTCAACGAGCACCGATATCTATTTTGTTTACTTTCAAACAGGTGAGTGAAGCCGATTGGAAGCTGGAGGAAACATTTAACATCCTCATCCACCTGGACATCTCTCTTAGGAGAACCCAGTGTTGATATTCATCCATTCAATGTGCGTTTCTCTGTTGCCGAAAACACACACAAAGGGCCTCCACCGCATCCACAAGGTTTACTATCAATAGAGCTTCGTGGGTGGTCGTGTGTGTCTCAGATCCCCCTGGTTAGGATCAAAGGAAGTATAAAACATCATTGTACAAGACTCCCCCAGAGGGACATCCCTTCCTCAAACTCAGGACAGTGTTTTTCACAACCATAATTAACACAAGGCTTCCTTATTGTGCACAGCCAAGCTTCTAACGTGTTTTCAGCCAATCATTCTAAAATAGATTCCCACACTGCCTGCATGAAGCAATCCATAGAATTAACACACCACCAGGCTGGTGTTTTGGAAGATCACAACCTTCCTCTCTACTGAAGTGGCACTACTCTGGCTCCAGTCCTGCTCTACCTTGGCTGTAGGCAGGAGCTGACGAAACCCTTCAAACGCACAGCACAGGTGACTGAAGTTTGGTTTCATACGGTAGCAAGTCTCATCATACACTTTGGACTCTACCTCCCTAGAGGTAAAAACACCTAGAAATAAGAACTTTTTAGTTTAGATTTAATGAACTGTCACTTCATGTAGACAACATGTCAAATTCAAATGTTTACTTCACATGAAAGCCAAGCAAATTACTTTTCATTCACTCTTTCAGCAGTTCATGTTTTGTTGTGTCTTAAGTAGATATTAAAAGAAACCAACCAGGAGAGTGAGTTACTTACATGGCCACTCCAAAAAACTCATGCTTGGCTGTGGAGACCACCACGTCTGCCTGGCAGAGGACACGGAGGTAGTCTTCTTTACTGGGCATGAACCCCCAGTGGAGGACATGGTCATTCAGGTCCACTCTGGCCTCTGCAAAGATGTCTGAATGGGGGGGATGGGAGACTGATGTATATTATTCACAATAACCATATCTGTTACTGTATGAATGCTTTCATTTGATTGAGTAAAATGCCAGAGTGGACTGATTGACTTTGTCCAGTTGCTCGTTTCGCCAACTCTTTATAACCGATTAGATTCCCACATAAAGGACTTGAGTTTAACGGAGGATAAATTAAATGAAATAATGCAACAAAATGCATGTCATTGAAAAGCCATCTGTCCGTGACATTCTGGATTCATAATGAGTTCCATGCTGCTGTGTATTCCCAAAATAGTGATGACATCAGGAAGATGTTTCAGTGACCAAAAAGTGTTTGGAGAACAGTTCAGTGAAACAGGGAATGGACTGAATCCAGGAAAACAGAGGGAAAATCCTTTGAAAAACAGAGGTCAGAACTGAAGCTGAGGCATAAACTTTGGACTAAAAATGATATACAACATGAGATCGGGAGAAACAGGTGAGGGGTGAACATAATCAATACCGTGACCCTATTAAGAAAATCAAAGTAGATTAAAATTGTTCTAATGCGATTGCCTTCCGAGCAATCATAAACGTAATTACTAAATATGAGAAAAATTTACAGTCTCTCTTTCCATCTGTTTATGCTCCTATAAAAGTTTACATCCCAATATGAGAGAGTGTGTTTCCTGTAAGGATGTCTTTGCTTCCAGCCATGGGGCCAGAATGTGTATTAATTTACTTAACACTCAGTGGTGAATACATTGGAGTGTACTAAAGTCATTATAGCATCATCATCTACTAATGGGGAGCGGATTTGATCAATTAAACACTGTCCTGAGGGCTTAAAAAAAAACTGGCCTGTCAGACGACCTTAACCCCACACTTAGTCAAATTACCAATTACATTGAAAGCCATAACAATTACATACAGTATGCCTTGGGTGCACAACCTTATGCTACATCGTAAAAAACAAAGTATAGCTTTTCGCTCACCTTTCGAGAAGTTGTGCAAAGTTTTCAACTCACAGTTTTGAAACCAAACACCCACTGCTTTGAAAACAAGTGTCATTGCAAAACCAGAGCCCACTTAATCCTTTGCTTGTAAAATGAGTGTGTGTGTACCTGGTACGTCAGTGAAGGTCTCTCCCAGGACAGACAGTTGAAAGCCCAGGCCTCTCTCTTTCAGCTTCAGCAGCATCTTGAAGAAGAGCTCGGGGTCTTTGTCGTGTTCCCTTCAACCACAAACAGAATTCAGGGCCTTGATGGTGCTACGTACACACACACACAACAACACACACAGGACAGGCTCAGGACAGGCTCTGCTCTGGTGTGCGCTGGGCGTCCAAAGGCTTACCCCTCTCAGTACCATTCTGCTCTGTGATTTATTCACACAGAAACACACACACACACAGAGGCCAGGTTACACAAGGCAAGGCAGCAGCCAGAAAAAGAGAAAGATCATAGCACTCCCCAGAGGACACTTGACTGTGGTATCGATGCGGTGTGCAGTACGCCAGGTGGGGGATTTAACAAGCTGACAGACAGAGAGACAGAGATCCCTGTTGGCTCAGAGAGAGAGGCAGCCAGTCATCCTTGATGTGTTCAGTGCCTGGAAGGCCCTGCTTCTAGTTAACACAGGTGCTGTGTTCAGCTGTGGAGCAGATGTCATACTGTGCAAGTGGCCTGTCACTCACCATGCTAATCTGAAGGAGGGAACAGGGAGTACAGTCAACTGATCTAACAGGGGCGTCTGCACATTATCATTAAAAGCAGCTAGCATTAGCTCACACCTGCCTTTAGCGATGACAAAACAGGGAATCAGTGAAGGTCGATGACACAAATGTGTTTAGAGAGTAGCCTTGTGCCCTTACTAGTGCACTGTCATTTATGGTTTGTCACTAGCATAAACTGTAGAAAATGAATGAAGGTTGACTACATGTAAATGGCTGTATATCTCTGCTGGTTTCCCTCTGGAGCTGTAGGGGGTCCGCACCTGAGACTATACGGGTTGTGACTGGGAAGTGGTGTTGGAGGGCCAGTAGGGGGCACTCTTCCGTCTGGTGTAATAGAGCCCTCAAGGCCGAGGGCTAGTGATCTGCAAAGGGTGCCGTCCCCTGGATGTGACATTAAAATGTAGGTTCTGGCTCTCTCTGGTCACTAAACCTACCATGGCGCTCACTAAACGTCCCGGGCCGTCTCCGGGTGGTACGGCAGGTAAAAACACATCTGACACTCTGCTCCTCAACACGGGGGCAGCTCAGCGGTGCGTGATCAGTCCCCTCCTGTACTCCCTGTTCACCCATGACTGCATGGCCAAGCACAACTCCAACGCCATCATTACGTTTGCCGACAACACAACAGTATTAGGCCTGATCACTGACAACGATGAGACAGCCTATAGGGAGGAGGTCAGAGACCTGGCAGTGTGGTGCCAGGATAACAACCTCTCCCTCAACGTGATCAAGACAAAGGAGATGATCGTGGACTACAGGAAAAGGAGGGCCGAGCACGCCCCCATTCTCATCGACAGGGCTGTAGTGGAGCAGGTTGAGAGCTTCAAATTTCTTGGTGTCCACATCTCCAACAAACTATCATGGTTCAAACATGCCAAGACAGTCGTGAAGAGGGCACAACAAAGCCTATTGCCCCTCAGGAGACTGAAAAGATTTGGCATGGATCCTCAGATCCTCAAAAGGTTCTACAGCTGCACCATCAAGAGCATCCTGACTGGTTGCATCACAGCCTGGTATGGCAACTGCTCGGCCTCCGACCGCAAGGTGCTACAGAGGGTAGTGCGTACAGCCCAGTACATCACTGGGGCCAAGCTCCCTGCCATCCAGGACCTCTATACCAGGTGGTGTCAGAGGAAGGCCCTAAAAATTCCCAAAGACTCCAGGCACCCTAGTCATAGACTGTTCTCTCTGCTACCGCACGGCAAGCGGTACCGGAGCGCCAAGTCTAGGTCCAACAGGCTTCTTAACAGCTTCTACCCCCAAGCCATAAGACTCCTGAACAGCTAATCAAATGGCTACCCGGACTATTTTCATTGACCCCCCCCCCCCCATTTTTACGCTGCTGCTACTCTCTGTTTATTATCTATGAATAGTCACTTTATCTCTACCTACATGTACATATTACCTCGACCTGTATATAGCCTCGTTAGTGTTACTTTTCTATTTTTTACAGTTTATTTTTATTTTAGAAAATACTTTCTTAACACTTATTTTTCTTAAAACTGCATTGTTGGTTAAGGGCTTGTAAGTAAGCATTTCACTGTAAGGTCTACAGTAGCTTCAGATGTAAAGAAACACTGTCCTCTCTCCACTTACAATCACGGTCCTCTCTCCACTTACAATCACGGTCCTCTCTCCACCTACAATCACGGTCCTCTCTCCACCTACAATCACGGTCCTCTCTCCACCTACAATCACAGTCCTCTCTCCACTTACAATCACGGTCCTCTCTCCACTTACAATCACGGTCCTCTCTCCACTTACAATCACGGTCCTCTCTCCACTTACAATCACGGTCCTCTCTCCACTTACAATCACTGTCCTCTCTCCACATACAATCACTGTCCTCTCTCCACTTACAATCACTGTCCTCTCCACTTACAATCACTGTCCTCTCCACTTACAATCACTGTCCTCTCCACTTACAATCACTGTGTGTTGAGTATTCTGGTGTAAAATGGCTGCCATGCATGACTCTACACACTGAAGCGACACATTAATGGATGGTTGAAAGTTTCAGGCTTTTGAGTTGCACCCCGCAAAGCACTACAATATACATACCCTTCGTAACACCACACATTGTATTTTATCACCAACATATCTCTGAATTGTAATAATCGACTGTACTCTATAACATTTTTGTGATGGATAGTGTGTGAAGGTCAAACGCCTTCTACAAAGCAGCATCATTCAGACAGATCCCTCCTAATGCTACCTCCACAGGATCTCCTTAGGTGAGGTATTATAGGAGCTTATTTATTCTCATTCTCAGCTCTCAAATTCATTGGCTTCCCCTGTGGATAAAAGCTAATTCCCTTATTTCCTACCCTTTTTAACTCCTTATGCGAGGCATGAATCCCTATTCCCCCATTACAGATAGAGAGGAGGACAATGAGTGAATGAGACGGTGATAATAATGCACTGTGCACTAGGCTACCATCCCCCTCTGTAGGAAAATGAGTGTTAATTAATGTGTGGGATATGACTATCAGGAAGAACCTCTCTCTCAAAACACACACACACACACACACACACACACACACACACACACACACACACACACACACACACACACACACACACACACACACACACACACACACACACACACACACACACACACACACACACACACACACACCTCGGCAGCGTATCACAGTGCGAGCCCTGACTCCCCACTGATGCCCTAGATCTGTTAATGAGGACCGTTAACCCCCAGCGACAGTCAACCAAGTCGGAGGGAGCTGTCATCCCACTGATTAGAGGGAGAGTGACAAACAAAGGCTACGTGGCATCTTCACAAAATCAGCCACACTGCCAATACACACCACTAATCTGCTGCTGAGGCACATCAAGGACGTTTTCTAAGGTACAGTACAGTTTACAGTCAGAACTCCCTCAAGTCAACTGAACTGATGTTTCCCTCCAACTATCCCATTCCCATCAGGTGTGCTATCATCCAACATCAACAGTTACCCTGTATTCTGCTAGTCTGGTCTCGAGAGATACGAGGTCGGTACATCTTCCGCGTGCTTAATTCTCCCTCCTAAGTTTACAGCTCCGACTAACGCTATTTTTCTCTTTATGCACTTACTTTATATGAGTCCTTTGTGGTGCATTATCACCCCTGTGACCTCACAGATGAATGCAGATGAAGCCGGGTAAAATGATCAAGTAAAAAGTATGTTCCGTACTACCCAGAAAAACCTCATTAATATGTATCACGTAGCAGCCAAAAGAAAATAAGATCCTCTCATTTAGAAATCTATGATTAAATATTCTCCTTTATGTTGCACCCAAGAGGTGCGTTTTAAAATTCAAATACTATTTACTCCAATGCACAATGTGAAATGAGCCCAATCACCAGAAACCAAAGGACTGCGCACTAATTAAGGGGACACTTGAAAGACAAAGAGTTGGTTGTTGAAGATAGACCAACATGCAGTATGGAGCGGACCGAGGAGATTCTTCCAATCAAAGGCCTGACAACATGCACCACTGTAGATAGTGGTGATTTTCAAATCATAAGTCTAGGAGAACTACAAAGGGTTAGACATTTCTTAAAATAGAACTAACTTTGGGAACGGCAACAGGCTGCATCTTCACACACAAATACATATCCTTCAGTGCCTGCTGCCTACCACAATGTACCGGCCCCACATGACATCGTCTCACTGGAGTATAATGCCTCTAGGTTCAGACTCACAAATGCTGAAGAATGGCCATATAGCATGACAAACAACACATTGTAGTGATGACTCTGAAAAAAACAGAACTGCCCCTTACAACACAAAAAATAAGCGAGTCAATCAGCTCACACCCCTGTATTTAACTTCTATTTCCTGGTCCTATGTCAATCAGTCCTGAGTGTTGGTTGAGGTCAGGTTGGCGGCCTGAGGCCATGCCAGGGGAAAGCCCAGAGCAGGATGGGTGGAGGTCAATACTGATAGACTCTGTTGGCACATCACTGGACGAATCTGTGCGTCAGCACTTAATGACCAGTGGTCCGTCTGGACAGGGATTATCCGAAAAACAACAAACAATACACCCAGGCACCTCAGTAACGTTAGGCTAGCCCCTCTCGCAGGGTGTCCTATAATCAGGAATCAAGAATAGCGTCATATACTCCATAACATCCTGAGGGTGTTACACACCGCCGCGATGTGTTTCTTTTTCTCGATTATCTGCTGTGTGCCTACATGACCTACACATCTTGATTGCGTTGTTTGTTTTGCAATCAGAAATACTGCAGGAGGACAATCCTCTTGAGGTAAAAGCTGATCCTGATGAACCTTAGACGGAGTTAAAGCCCCTGGTAGCAGAGATTTAGCCTCCGCCCTGCTATGCTCTTCTCTCCCGCTGGTTATTATCATCACTACTGTGGCACGAAGCCATCTTCACCTGTAAAACAGCTGTCCTGTCCTCTGGTGGGGCTGATCTGATCCCACTGGCCTGGCCTGGCCGCCCGGGCCATTGCCTGCAATAAGACAGTCCTGTAATCTGAGGATGAACGCCTATCCAGGCCACACACAGATTAACAATCTGCAACCAATGATGAGCACAAAAAAGTGAGGGCAGAGATAGTAAAAATGTAAGAGAATGAAATGCAACAAACTGTGAGCAGCATCAATCGAGGAGATTATCTGGGCTGCTCGCTCTCTCTCTCTTTCCTCTCTCTCTCTCTCTCTCCCCCTCGCTCGCCCACTGTAAATCCTAATTTACCCCAGAATAAGCCAAGGTTTATGAAGCCTGGATGTTGGAAGCGATAATCCATCTGTGTTTTGCTCAGTTTAGAGGAGATTACATGATGGGTGCTTTTGTTACTGATATAAGAGTAGGTGAAAAACAGACACCCGACCCATGCAAACACAGAGAGGGAGGGATAATGGAGAATGGCAATGATTCCTACAATGGCAAATCGCGACGCCAGCGAGGAACTACGGCACTGGTGGTCTTTGCGGTTGTTAATCTGATTTACGGACATGTTTTGGTGAGGAAACTAAGCCTCGCTGCCGAAAGGAGAATGGAGTCAGAGGAGAAAAATGTGAATCCACAGAAAATCTGTTGTCTTTCCTCTCCAACACAGATGAGCCAGAGATAGAGAAATGGTGTGCCAAAAAAGGGGCCTACACTACTCTGAACAATGTAAAGGATATTTCTGCTTACGTAAAAGAAAAACATTCCCAAATCCACCCAGAGTATCTTGAAACTTCCCCCTAACTGTTACACAAGTCATGTTTTAATATGCCATTTCATTTAACGTATGTTTTTACATTCTATGGCTAATGTTGACTGGGAAACCACACAGTAAGAGCATACCTGTTTATAGAAATTCTTAGTAAAGGCCTTAAAGCTTAAACTCAAAACACAACCAATAATATCTAGCTAGTTTCCACTCTTTTTATGACATTGTTACACAAAAACGTGTTAGTAATTTTCCATGCCCTCGGTTTGTTGTCAAACAACACTCTGATGATCCAAAGCAAATAACTCTCCGCAGGGTTGGTACATACGTACATTGCTGTTAGAGAGGTATTTCCAGGTCATTCTAGTTCCAGAATAGGCCTACGACATGATCTTTGGATTATGGTTTGCATGACTGCTTTGTTCTAAGACATGCCATGCGATGCCAGGAGCGGCAAACACAGCAAATCAAGCAAGGTAACAACAACCCAGTTGCCAAACGTGTTTGCTGTTTTTGTAAATCATGACAGGTGTTTTGATATGCTAACACGCTAGCCTTCACGGTAGGTTCCAAACACTTTCTTCATGTTTCTTAGTTCTGAAACAAATAACCTCTATCCATAGGATTTTCCTAGAGTCCTTACAAAACATAACCATATATGGTTAACATTGAACATTACTTCAGAAAGTATTCATAACCCTTGACTTGTTCCACATTTTTCTTGTGTTACAGCCCAAATTCAAAATTGATTAAATGGAATACATACACAAAAATTCACACCCCTGAGTGAATATTTGTTAGAATCACCTTTGGCAGCGATTACAGCTGTGAATCTTTCTGGGTAAGTCTATAGGAGCTTTGCACACCTGGATTGTGCAATATTTCCACACATTTATTTTTTTTATTCTTCAAGCTCTGTCATTTTGGTTGTTGATCATTGCTAGACAGCCATTTTCAAGTCTTGCCATAGATTTTCATTCTGATTTAAGTCAAAACTGTAACTAGGCCACTCAGGAACATCAAATGACATCTTGGTAAGCAACTCCACTGTATATTTGAAATTGTGTTTTAGGTTATTATCCTGCTGAAATATTAATGTCTCTCAGTGCCTGTTGGAAAGCAGACAACCAGGTTTTCCTCTAGGATTGTGCCTGTACTTAGCTCTATTCCGTTTCTTTTTATCCTAAAAAAAACCTCCCTTGCCCATAACATGATGCAGCCACCACCATACTTGAAAATATAAAGAGTGGTAATCAGTGTGTTGGATTTGCCCCAAACGTAATGCTTTGTATTCAGGACATAAAGTTAATTTCTTTGCCACAATTTTAGCAGTTTTACTTTAGTGCCTTACTGCAAACAGGATGCATGTTTTGGAATATTTTTATTCTGTACAGGTTCCGTCTTTTCTCTCTGTCATTTAGGTTAGGATTGTGGAGTAACTACAATGTTGTTGATCCATCCTTAGTTTTTTTCTCCTATCACAGCAATTACTCTGTAACCTTTTAAAGTTACCATTGGTCTCATGGTGACATCCATGAGCGGTTTCCTTCCTCTCCGGCAACTGAGTTAGGAAGGACGTCCGTATCTTTGTAGTGACTGGGTGTATTGATACACCATCCAAAGTGTAATTAATAACTTCATTATGCTCAAAGGGATATGCAATGTCTGCTTCTTTTATTTTAACACATCTACCAATAGGTGCACTTCTTTGCGAGCCATTGGAAATTCGTCCATGGTCTTTGTGGTTGAACCTGTGTTTGAAATGTACTGCTTGACTGAGGTACCTTACAGATAATATATATGTGTGGGGTACAGAGATTAGGTAGTCATTCAAAATCATGGTAAACACTATTATTGCACACATGTAACTTGTTATGTGACTTGTTAAGCACATTATTAATCCTGAACTTATTTAGGCTTGCCATAACAAAATGGTTGAATACTTATTGACTTAAGACATTTCAGCTTTTCATTTTTGTATTAATTTATAAACATTTCTAAAAGCATAATTCCACTTTGACATTATGGGGTATTGTGTGTAGGCCAGCGACACAACATCTCAATTGAATCCAATCAGGCTGTAACACAACAAAATCTGTAGTAAGTCAAGAGATGTGAATACTTTCTGAAGGCACTGTATGTGTGTTCTTGTGTGTGTATCTATCTCAAGTGTAGAGATGAGAAGACATCAACTCACCACCTATGAGGCCAGACGATATGAAGAGGTCTGACGTGGCTCTCTTCTCCTCCTCCATCCCCCTCTTCCTTCCCTCCCCCAGGCCCTCGCTCTTCCCTGGGGTGAGAAGGAGCCTCGGCCTGCCCGGTGCCTTCCCTCTGATCCCGGATGGCAGCCTCTGGCTCTGGGCTCAAGCACAGCGCTTTGGGAGCTGGAGGGGAGCTGAGACTGAGAAGTCCCTCCTTTTCCTCTTCTACTGGACTTAGTAGTACTTCAGGTCTGCTGTGGTTAAATCAAAGTGACTCATGAAGACATACATACATACATACATACATACATACATACATACATACATACATACATACATACATACATACATACATACATACATACATACATACATACATACATACATACATACATACATACATACATACATACATACATACATACATACATACTGCGCCACTTCATAATGTGATAAAGACATAAATACACTATGGTATGACCCTTGATGATGATCCGGCAGTATATTATTATATACTGAACAGAAATCTAAACGAAACATTTAAAAAGTGTTTCATGAGCTGAAATAAAAGTTTGCATAACTTTTCCATAGGCACAAAATGCAAAAATGTATTTCGCAAAAATGTGGGTACAATATATTTACATTCCTGTTAGTGAGCATTGCTCATTTGCCAAGATAATTGATCCACCTGACAGGTGTGGCATATCAAGAAGCTGATTAAACAGCATGTTCATTACTCAGGTGCACCTAGTGCTGGGAACAATAAAAAGGCCACTCTAAAATGTGCAGTTTTCACAACACAATGTCACAGATGTCTCAAGTTGAAGGAGCATACAATTGCCATGCTGACTGCAGGAATGCCTACCAGAGCTGTTGCCAGATAATTTCTTTACCAAAATCCGCCTCCAACGTAATTTTACAGAAATTGGCAGTACGTCCAACTGGCCTCACAAGCGCAGACCACGTGTAACCACGGCAGCCTCCACATCCGGCTTCTTCCCCTGCGGGATCGTCTGAAACCAGCCACCCGGACAGCTGATGAAATTGTGTCACAACCAAAGAATTTCTGCACAAACTGTCAGGAACGGTCTCAGGGAAGCTCATCTGTGTGCTCGTCGTCCTCACCAGGGTCTTGACCTTACTGCAGTTTGGCTGATTTACAAACATGAACTGTTACTGAAATTGTTGCATGTTGCGTTTATATACAGTTGAAGTCAGAAGTTTACATACACTTAGGTTGGAGTCATTAAAACTCCTTATCTCAACCACTCCTCAAATTTCTTGTCAACAAACTATAGTTTTGGCAAGTCGGTTAGGACATCTACTTTGTGCATGACACAAGTCATTTTTCCAAGACTTGTTTACAGACAGATTATTTCACTTCCAGAAAATGCTGATAATTCCAGAAATGATGTCATGGCTTTAGAAGCTTCTGATAGGCTAATTGACATAATTTGAGTCAATTGGAGGTGTACCTGTGGATGTATTTCAAGGTCTACGTTCAAACTCAGTGCCTCTTTGCTTGACCTCATGGGAAAATCAAAAGAAATCAGCAAAGATCTCAGATATAAAATTGTAGACCTCCACAAGTCTGGTTCATCCTTGTGAGCAATTTCCAAACGCCTGAATGTACCACGTTCATCAGTACAAATAATAGTACGCAAGTATAAACACCATGGGACCACGCAGCCGTCATACCGCTCAGGAAGGAGATGCATTCTGTCTCCTAGAGATGAACGTACTTTGGATCGAAAAGTGCAAATCATGCCTAGAACAACAGCAAAGGACCTTGTGAAGATGCTGGAGGAAACAGGTAACAAAGTATCTATATCCACATTAAAATGAGTCCTATATCGTCATAACCTGAAAGGCCGCTCAGCAAGGAAGAAGCCACTGCTCCAAATCCACCATAAAAAAGCCAGACTATGGTTTGCAACTGCACATGAGGACAGAGATCGTACTTTTTGTACAAAATCGTACAAAAATACAACTGTTTGGCCATAATGACCATCGTTTAGTTTGGAGGAAAAAGGGGGAGGCTTGCAAGCTGAAGAACACCATCCCAACCGTGAAGCACGGGGGTGGCAGCATCATGTTGTGGGGGTGCTTTGCTGCACGGGGGACTGGTGCACTTCACAAAATAGATGCCATCATGAGGCAGGAAAATGATGTGGATATATTGATGCAACATCTCAAGACATCAGTCAGGAAGTTAAAGCTTGGTCGCAAATGGGTCTTCCAAATGGACAATGACCCCAAGCATACTTCCAAATTTGTGGCAAAATGGCTTAAGGACAACAAAGTCAAGTTATTGGAGTGGCCATCACAAAGCCCTGACCTCAATCCCATAGAAAATGTGTGGGCAGAACTGAAAAAGTGTGTGTGAGCATGGAGCCCTACAAACCTGACTCAGTCACACCAGCTCTGTCTGGAGAAATGGGCCAAAATTCACCCAAGTTATTGTGGGAAGCTTGTGGAAGGCTACCCAAAACGTTTGACCCAAGTTAAACAATTTAAAGGCATTGCTACCAAATACTAATTGAGTGTATGTAAACTTCTGACCCACTGGGAATGTGATGAAAGAAATAAAAGCTGAAATAAATAATTGTCTCCACTATTATTCTGACATTTCACATTCTTTAAATAACCTAAGACAGGGAATTAAATGTCAGGAATTGTTAAAAACTGAGTTTAAATGTATTTGGCTAAGATGTATGTAAACTTCAACTGTATTTTTGTTGAGTGTATTATGACACTTTTTTTTTTTACAATAAAGAGTTTCATAAAACATTTAAAGAATAAACATGTCAGTCATTTCTCATAGCCTCCACTTAGTCTATCACTGTTGTATTACCGTGGAGCCTCTGGCCTGCCTGGAGACATGGGTTAACCCTGTGAGGCTTGTGGGGCTCTGAGGTCATCAACATGATGCTGGCCTGTGATGGAGATGGAGCTTGTGTTCTAGGAATATTGTTTAAATGCATTTACCCACTGTTCAATTTCACAGCAATCGAAGTAGATATGAAAATCTCCTCATAGAACTGTATCCATCTCGTGCATTGTGAATGGTTTGCTTCACTAATGAAAACAAAAAATGGAGAAGATCTTCTGACGCTACCGAAAGCCTCTGTCTTTGTCAGGTTGCTTTGCTTGGAGAGGCAGACTTGGATGAGGAAGAGAACAAGCACGGAAAGATGCTGATGTCATTGACGAAGGAATGGGAAACACATTTAAAGTGTTGGCACCAAGGCAAGTGTTCGTGGCTAGGGTGAATTTATAAAGGCAGGAGCCACTGCTTTTCATGCTACAGAGTGGCATAGACCGAGGGTCTTGTTACTGTTCTAGTCAATCTAGAGATCCAGTCTACTTATTACTTCTGGATGATACCACAAGGCCAGACCAAGATTAGGCCAATAAGTATTTAGTCAAGAATTGCTGGTTCACAGAGGAATTGTCATTGGCTTTATAAATACCTGTATTTTTCCAGTGGGTGAGGAAGACAAAGATACAGTATATCAAAGCATACCGCCCACAGCCTTGGTCTTTCTTAGCAACTACACCTGAATGAACCAGCAACTATTGTAGCAAATACAGTGGAGTTTAGGCCCATCCTGAATTTCATTAAAAGCTTGTTACTGATGCCAGAAGAATCCTGTGGTGAGAATGACATCACGGCGTGACGAATCTCCGCTAACAGATTTAGCAACGTTACCATAAGATGTTCATGGTGTTTATGGCTTTTTTATATATATATATTTCTGGAAAAGTCATCTACAATTAAGCAATGGGTGTGGTAGCCTATCGGCTACAGTATATGGTTCCACGGCACTTCATTGGGTAAAACCAGTTTCCTAATGTCAACTTCCTTAATCATCTACCTCAAGCACTACTGTCTTTCACATAACGAATCCTTCTTGAGGAAAGAGACTGAAGAGAGGGTGATAATATTGCCTTAGGTGTGGAAAGATTAGCATAAAAAATGCATGAAAACATATGGCTAGGCTAGGGGACAAATGTTAAGCACTGTCCGTCTCTAGCAATGCACTTGCGTTATTAGAATCTATAAAGCCTTTCTTTTCAGAGCTGTGTTGCTGAAATCAAGCAGCAAGACGTTACCTTGACAAGGCATTGATAAACCTGACAAAGTGGGATAGAGTGGGCAGATGGATAAAGAACCTAACCGATATGGACATGGGATGGCCTCTGCCGTACAGCTGGACTGTGGAGCTGACAAAGAGCCACTTGTGGTTAGGTATGACCAATGAGGCTGCCTCACAGCCCCCTGGGAATATTTCATTCGATAAGCCATTTTAAAAATTGGATGAAGGGGTTTAGACTAGGGGCAATAAAAACGCTGCCGTATCTACCGGCAGAGAGCGAGAGAGAGAGAGGGAAAAAGAGGGAGAGAGAGCGGTACTTAGGGAGAATGCCGCCAATTAGCTTATTTATAAATCAACAGCAATTTCTGTGATGGCTTTACCTCTGCATTTGATTAAATGTGAAAGGATGAAGGGGGGAGTCAAAGTCAAAAATCATTTGATCTAATTTCCTTTATTGGCAATAATCACAAGTGTCTCTCCCACTGGGTAATGAAAAACGGCAGTGATCTTGAGCCACGGTGAGAATGGGCTCTGTTCTGCTCTGGGGACGGAGGAAAATGGAGGCCTCTGGGCTGTACACTCACACAGTAGCATTATACAGGCTAGCCAAGGACTGTTTGGTACATAAATAATGTACAACCTCACATGAAACACGTACCCAAAGAAGACCAAAGTGCTGCTTGCTAATATGATAAGTATTAGCTATGACAATGACTCATTGTAGGTGATGGGGTTTCTTCTTTGTTTGTGAGGTTGAGGTCAAATCTATAGCACATGTGGTACCAGGAGTTGATCAACATAGGATCCCAATAAGTAACTGAGTTAGAACTAAACACAGAGTCTTGTTTTTAATGACAACAGACACCACTGTTGAGGTGATCTAAGGACACTCCTGGTCCTTCCAGGATGAATCTGACCTGACAAAGTAGGAGTGAGTGTTCAGAGTAGTACAGAATACAAGGCACGGAACCATCCAAAGGTTTAGCATCAAGGTTACTGTCCTGGGGGCATCACTTCAAAACAATCTCATCAGCATAATCCCCAAAACTAGCCATTTAGCCCATCTAATAGTGGCTTGATGAGGGACGGCCAAGCCAGTCAGCTACTCTTTAGCCGTTCCTGAGGCAGCCAGAGCACTGGGAGAAGCCTCAGCCTCCGTGGCACGGACAGAGCAGGTCATTAAAGCCCATTAAGATCTACATTACAGTCATTATGAGGCTGGCGAGCTGACCCTTTAGTCAGAAACTATCGGTGCAGTCCACTCTGCAGCACTCTTATGAGGGATGCTGGTCTACTCGATATGGCATGGTGATAGGAGGCTACGGTCAGCGAGAGGGCCCAGGGGGGGAATTCCCCACGAGTGTTCTGACTTAGACAGAGATTAAGGTGGAAGGGGAGCGAGGAGGATGGAGGAGGATGGAGGACGTTTTGCCTTGAGTATCATGGATGACTGTAGAGCTCAGAGCCTGAGACACCCAAAAGTCACAAAATAATAGGGAGTTTTTTGTGGTGGTTATTGTGGGAAAACTATGACATTATGTAACATGCATATGGCTTGCAAAATGTGACATCGGGAACAAGCGGCTTACACCAGAGGCACAGAAGCCCAGACATCTGCTGTGGAGCGCAGATCGGGTGGTAATACCCTCCGATACACAAAATATAACCTGTCCACTCAATGTTTTTCATCCAGGTTGAGCTTCGGATATGAAAATCCCCATGTTAGGATTTGATTTGTTGTCACAAACACAGAGAGGGATATGGAAGTTCCATAATACATTGCAAACAAGAGCGAAAAAAAAGTACAATGTAAAGCATAGATCCCTCAGAAATATCCAACTGACCTCCGTCCTCAAAATAGTAGTGACCGTTTTCCTCTGTGGCATTAAACCATTATCTTTAACTGGGTTGGAACTAGGATTGCAAAGGGAGGGTAAATTACTGGAAACTTTCAAAGTCGACTAGTAAATTACCAGAATTTGGGTAAATTAAGTTAAGTTTTGGGGGGAAATTTTATAAGATGACATCTAGTGGCCTTTTTGGGTACTTCAGATTATCATAGGTGTCTGTAATTATCTCGCCCTTTGTGTGGCCTTAATACATGTACAATATACAATTGTTATATTAAATACAAATGTTTAATAAAAACATGTATGACAAAGCTGTATAAATATAAAACATTAACTTAGTGAATACCATTGGTGTATGAGGGTTTCAGTATGAAACAGGGCAGCAGGTAGCCTAGCGGTTAAGAGGGTAGGCCAGTAACCGAAAGGTTGCTGTCTCGAATCCCCGAGCTGACTAGGTGAAAAATCTGTCATTGTGCCCTTGAGCAAGGCACTTAACCCTAATTGCTCCTGTAAATCGCTCTGGATAAGAGCACCTGCTAAAACATAAATATCCTTTACGTATTTTCTTAGACACTTTTGTTTATTTTACTGTCAAAATGTTGTAAATATTTCGGTGCCAAACTGGTGGCAGTTGTGAAAAAAGTCAATAGTTTGAGTTAATTGAAAATAATGCCATTCTTGATTAGATGCTTTTTTCATTAATTAGGCTATTTTCTCTTGAACAGAATGGACACAGATAAAAAATGTTTATATATATATATAATTCCTGACATTTAATCCTAAGTAAAAATTCCCTGTCTTATGTCAGTTAGGATCACCACTTTATTTTAAGAATGTGAAATGTCAGAATAATAGTAGAGAGAATGATTTATTTCAGCTTTTATTTCTATCATCATATTCCCAGTGGGTCAGAAGTTTACATACACTCAATTAGTATTTGGTAGCATTGCTTGTAAATTGTTTAACTTGGGTCAGACGTTTCGGGTAGCCTTCCACAAGCTTCCCACAATAAGTTGGGTGAATTTTGGCCCATTTCTCCTGACATAGCTGGTGTAACGGAGTCAGGTTTGTAGGCCTCCTTGCTCGCACACGCTTTTTTCAGTTCTACCCACAGATTTTCTATAGGATTGAGGTCAGGGCTTTGTGATGGCCACTCCAATACCTTGACTTTGGAAGTATGCTTGGGGTCATTGTCCATTTGGAAGACCCATTTGCGACCAAGCTTTAACTTCCTGACTGATGTCTTGAGATGTTGCTTCAATATATCCACCTAATTTTCCTCCCTCATGTAGCCATCTATTTTGTGAAGTGCACCAGTCCCTCCTGCAGCAAAGCACCCCCACAACATGATGCTGCCATCACCATGCTTCACGGTTAGGATGGTGTTCTTCGGCTTGCAAGCCTCCCCCTTTTTCCTCCAAATATAACGATGGTCATTAAGGCCAAACAGTTCTATTTTTGTTTCATCAGACCAGAGGACATGAAAAAAAAGTACGATCTCTGTCCTCATGTGCAGTTGCAAACTGTATCTGTTTTTTTATGCCGGTTTTCGAGCAGTGGCTTCTTCCTTGCTGAGCGGCCATTCAGGTTATGGCAATATAGGACTCATTTTACTGTGGATATAGATACTTCTGTACCTGTTTCCTCCAGCATCTTCACAAGGTCCTTTGCTGTTGTTCTGGGATTGATTTGCACTTTTCGCACCAAAGTACGTTCATCTCTAGGAGACAGAACACGTCTCCTTCCTGAGCAGTATGACGGCTGCGTGGTCCCATGGTGTTTATACTTGCGTACTATTGTTTGTACAGATGAACGTGGTACCTTCAGGCGTTTGGAAATTGCTCCCAAGGATGAACCAGACTTGTGGAGGTCTTGTCTGATTTCTTTTGATTTTCACATGATGTCAAGCAAAGAGGCACTGATTTTGAAGGTAGGCCTTGAAATACATCCACAGGTACACCTCCAATTGACTCAAATAATGTCAATTAGCCTTTCAAAAGTTTCTAAAGCGATGACATCATTTTCTGGAATTTTCCAAGCTGTTTAAAAGGCACAGTGAACTTAGTGTACGTAAACTTCTGACCCACTGGAATTGTGATTTAGTGAATTATAAGTGAAATAATCTGTAAACAATTGTTTGAAAAATGACTTGTGTCATGCACAAAGTAGATGTCCTAACCAACTTGCCAAAACTATAGTTTGTTAACAAGAAATTTGTGGAGGGGTTGAAAAACAAGTTTTAATGACTGCAACCTAAGTGTATGTAAACGTCCAACTTCAACTGTACATATGAGATGAGTAATGCAAGATATGTAAACATTATTAAGTTACTTAAGATAGTATAGAATACAGTATATACATATGAGATGAGTAATGCCAGATATGTAAACATTATTAAGTTACTTAAGATAGTATAGAATACAGTATATACATATGAGATGAGTAATGCAAGATATGTAAACATTATTAAGTTACTTAACATAGTATAGAATACAGTATATACATATGAGATGAGTAATGCCAGATATGTAAACATTATTAAGTTACTTAAGATAGTATAGAATACAGTATATACATATGAGATGAGTAATGCCAGATATGTAAACATTATTAAGTTACTTAAGATAGTATAGAATACAGTATATACATATGAGATGAGTAATACAAGATATGTAAACATTATTAAGTTACTTAACATAGTATAGAATACAGTATATACATATGAGATGAGTAATGCCAGATATGCAAACATTATTAAAGTGACTAGTGTTCCATTCCTTAAAGTGGCCAGTGATTTCTTGTATATGCCTATAGGCAGCAGCCTCTAATGTGCTAGTGATGGCTGTTTAACAGTCTGATGGCCTTGAGACAGAAGCTGTTTTTCAGTCTCTCGGTCACAGCTTTGATGCACCTGTACTGACCTTGCCTTATGTATGATAGTGGGGTGAACAGGCAGTGGCTCTGGTAATTTACCAAAATGACTGAAGATTCCGGTAACTTTGGTAAATTACTGGTAGCTTTGCAACCCTAGTTGGAACACAGACCAAAATTAGCGCCTTTCCTTGTGACACGCAAGCACCATCCATCCCAAAGGGACAAGACTCAGAAGTCATTCTGTTCCAATTAAAACACTCTGTGTGCACCGTGATGTCATGCTCTGTGGACACATCATGGTCACATGCTTGTCATTGTCCTTCTAAATGTAAAGTATGGGGTATAAATCTTATTTGTGTAATGGGATAAACATTCGGAACAATATGGCACAGGACAGATATCAAATCAAACTTTGTTTGTCACATGTGCCGAATACAAGTGTAGACCTTACCGTGAAATGCTTACTTACAACCCCTGAACCAACAGCGCAGTTAGTTCAAGAAGAGATAAGAAAATATTTACCAAATAAACTAAAGTTAAAAAAAATTTAAATAAAAAAATAACGAGGCTATATACAGGGGGTACCGGTACCAAGTCAATGTGCGGGGGTACAGGTTAGTCAAGGTCATTTGTACATGTAGGTGGGGGTGAAGTGACTATGCGTAGATAATAAACAGCGAGTAGCAGCAGTGTACAAAACAAATGGGGGGGGTCAATGTAAATAGTCCAGTGGCCATTTGATTCATCTCTCTGTGTATATTGAAGTGAGCTAAAGTTTGAAAAGTAGAAATGGTTAGTGTCAAACTATTACAGTTTCTGGTGAAAGGAGGTTGTCTGTGTGAGATCCAAGTTTACTTGACGGGGTTGTAGATGTAGTCTGTGGGACTACAGGTTGTAGATGTATAACTAAAATGAACATGAAAGTAACATAACAGTACTTATTGTTAGTGTTATTGGGATTAGTTCAGATATCAGTCTTTGGAGGGTTTGTCATGGACACATTCTCAATAACAATTTTGTTATTGAGAATGTGTGACGCACATTGCAGACGAGCCATGTGCTAAATGTAGAAATAAATAGGTGATCATTTTCAATATCCTCCTCTATCAGCTTTGGCTGAGGCAAAGCTCCCCTAGTTAGGAGATTATTGCATTGTGTAGCTTGTTTTGAAAACACCCATTTTTCTTGATTATGTCACCACTGAACAGATGCCAATGTGTGTTAGCTAAAGTTTGGTATTAAGGATAAATCACCAATGCAGGGTTTGATCCTTAATTCATTCCTATTCATCACGGTTAGTTCCCCGAACTTCAAAGCCACCATATGGACCCAATTGTGGTCGTTCCTGGCACATGAGCGACTGAAAGCTGAGGCACCACCGTACCTCCAGTTTCGCTGTGCACTGTCATCATACTTTGTGCTGAGCTCTTACTGCATACAGTTCTGTACTCAAGCTACATGTCAGGTGAAATAAACTGGAGGTTTTTTTTGGGGGGGGGGGGGAATAGTGGAGGGGGAAAGTAGAATGAAAGGATGAGGAGTTGGAAGATATAAGAGGATAAAGGAGGACAGAAGTAAAGTCAAGGTAAATAGAAAAAAGGTGCCCACCGACCAACAGCTGTTTTCATCACGTCACAGATGAGCTTATACAGGGGTGGTTTGATTAGGAGAGCTAGGCTTCCCCCTCCTCCTCACAGGCAGGGTGACCGCCGGTCGGTGACTGTAGAGTAATCAAAGAGGAGATTGTGGGATGAGCGTCAGGTCATCTGAGGATGACAGGCTCGGGAGGCAAATGGTGACAGCGGATTTGACCCCCGCGGGCCAGAGCAGAGCAGGGCTTGCTGGCTGGGCTGGCTGGCTGGCTGGGCTGGGTGGCTGGGTGAGTGAGGTTTAGGGAGATTTACCTCATCTCAGGCAGTATCTAAACGGTGTCATGATCAAGATTAGAGGTTAGATTGGAGTACACAACAGATTACATGGTCATATAAATCTGTTGAACACAACATATTGTTCTAGATTTTCATTAGTGGTAAACAAGGGGATAAATATCTGGGATCAGTTGAAAGTCTACCCATGAACAAAGTCAGAGAGAACGTGGTGAATCATCTGAATTAAATTCACAGGCAGGGGGTATGTATCATCAATTTGGCTCAGTTGGTAGAGCATGGTGTTTGCAACGCCAGGGTTGTGGGTTCGATTCCCACGGGGGACCAGTACGGGGGGGAAAAAATTTATGAAATGTATGCATTCACTACTGTAAGTCGCTCTGGATAAGAGCGTCTGCTAAATGACTCAAATGTAAATGTAATACAAATAATGGAATCAAGCAGACAATGTAGCTTGAATTCTTTACACTTTTCTACATATCATAAGGAGACTAAATAACCACATGAAGGACTGTACTACAGCATTTTTCTTTCTTTCCGTCTCTATTTGGTAGATGTTTGTTCAATTATTGCAAAATGATCACCCTGTTGATCTAATGGTAAATCAATTCCAAACATCAGTCAGTCCTTGTTTCTGTCTACACCACACCTGTTTAACACGGTCTCCTCAAGCCAGTCGACCCAGACAGCACTGCCTTTCAAATTCCTCTGCTCCATCGCTTTAATGTTTCCAATTAGTCCCCACAGTCCCACGGCTAAACAGCCCCACCAAGCTTTACCAAGGCTCGTGGCAACAAATGCCTTCAGATGTCTATAATGTAGAAAACCTTCGACACTCCTTGGGGTTGTTTGTTCTTCATAGTTTTTCTATGTGGGGTGGATGATACGACAACAATCTCTCTTAGACACAAATCAGAAACCAAAGCAAACCGGTTAACCTCGCCATTTTTCACACAAAAAGTATTCATCCAAAAGTCTCATCAGTCGTTTAAACAGTGAAACACAAAATTAACTGTATAATTGAATATATCTGATTAGGTTATTTTTGGATCGTGTTGGACTAAACAGATTATATTTGTCTTCCAGTATAAAAATGTTACCATCTTCAATCAGTTGCGAATATGTCCAGTTGCATTTGAACTTTGTCAAAGGAACATTTCAAACAGGATATCCTGCCATCTGCTCCTCCAGCAGACTCATTCCAGGAGTCAGTCACTTGAGACCTGAGTTGACTGCCTGCTTCTTCACACAGAGCCACATCAATGTCTTTTAAAAGTAGCCAAAAAAGAACAACCTTTTCCCAATCAACTTAAAAGTATCTTCAGTTATCTGTAGCGAGTTAAGGGACCTAATGAAAACCGGCCATCAGTGGGGAGGTCCTAAAGAACGTACAACGCTTGCAAGCGGAGTTGAAACCTGCATTAATATCTTTTCATGGAAGAACATTAAAGGAATCCCTCCTTTTGTCTCTTAACATTAACAATGGAGAACCTGTTCCATAGAAGCCTACATTCCCTTGGTTCCTTCCACATTCCTTTTTTAATGCAGATATTATATGTGAGAAAATGAAATAACAATATACTAATCATGATCAATCTGGTTTCCCTCCCCCTTGAACACCTGACGGCGTTCTGTTCTCAAGAGGAAAAGGAACACACGCTGTCTGACAACCTGACAGCCACACAAAGGCCTCAGAAAGAACTGGGGTGAATGGGGGAAACTGCAGTGGGGTCCCGGGCAAGGCCTGCCAGAATTTGGCACCTGCTGATCACGTGCACATTTGATGACCCCTCTCCATTCCCCACCCACTATATATATATATATATAATATATATTTGAATATTGTCAATACGCTGGTCTGGTCTGGTGTGTGTGTGTGTACATACACACACAAACACCAGACCAGCGGATTGACAATACTCAAAGAAAGTCAATGCCCCGCTGTTCCACGATGATAAATGTGATGGCTTTGTATCTCACCGCAGGTTTCTGCTGGCTCAGGTCAATCGCTATTAAATTACAAAAGTCCACCTCTCAAAAGCCGATTGATAGATGGATACTGCAAACACACAAACCACAAAGAGCCCTCCATTGCTTTCACAAACCCACCAGTTGTGCAGCCTGAAAAAAGGGGCTTTTAGGTTGTTGAGAGTTTTTATTTGTGAATTTGCAAATTCATTTGGGCTCTCAGTAACACCATAAACTCTCCAGAGCTTGGACCGAGTGGACATTTCTGAGAGCGACAGAGCGACATAAAAATACCTATACAGAAAAATCTTCTGGTATTTCTCCTCTATTTGTTTCTCTGAGCGTTTTATATTTTCAAAGAGCTGGACTAACTGTGTTTGGAAAAGGACCGCGGGCATGTTGGGGGATTGTCGGCCATGCATATAATCGCTTACTTACACTCTGTGAGTTTGCTTTGGATCAGGCAAATTACCATCTGAAAATGAGCTGAAAAACACTCTGGGCGAGAGGCCTGCGTCATCCATGGCAGTTCACTTTCAGTATTTCTTACCGCAGCGAATATACAGGGAAACATGTAGAGATGCACACAAACACACACACTGCTCAGAAACTGTAGTTGCATCATTGCTTTCAATGTACTTAAAATTTAAAGAGAAAAAAATACTCTCTAAATACTATAAAAACAAACCTTACTCTTAATCTTGGCACAAAATCTGTCTAGTTATGTGTTAATGCATTATGATGATGTTGAATGTTAAACCTGTCACTGTGAGGGAATATGCGCTTCCAGCATAAAGTGGACTCAAATCACATAATACACTCGCTCTAATTGGGAAGGCCATAAAATAAAGTCTGTGTGACACAATTACTGCAGGCAGGGTCACACAAACACTCTCACACACAAGTTTCATGGACAGGGAGACGTAGGCTTAAATAATTAGCTATAATATGCCACAAGAGTATGCTCAGAACAATATGTGCACTTGGGTGAGCGGCGGAGACTGCTTTCATCTTTTCCACTGTGTTCGGTCACCCCCGAGAATGGCAAGGCTTGAAAGAAAGCACAGGAATCGCTAAAAAACTGCATCATATGTTTATGAATTTCTATTCAATAAATGCCATGCCGCCCCCATGAAAATATGGGCATTATGGTTTTGCTTAAAATGGGATATCATGGAAGAAATTCCAGCTGTGATACATAAGAGAAATGTTCAAGCAGCAACACCAACATTGGATTGACAAGCACACACCTGTGTGGTCAACACAAAAAGGACTTTGTCTAAATACCTTTGGTGTTTCAATGTTCATACTCAAATTTAAACGGTTACGATGCCGTCGTTTTCATGTGAAGAAGTGGCTGCTGTTGATTTGGTCTGTAATAGGAAGCAGACCCTCTCTGTTGCGTGGAGGTTTGGAGCACTTAGCAGCTAGCGCATTGTTTTGGAACAGAGCAATAAAAAAGAACCACCCCTCACCACTGAGCCGAGACAACAGCTTATAAAGAGACGCCTGGATCCAATCGATCCACAATGACAGTTCTCTAATCTATATGCATGTTATTTTACTTACAAATGTAAACTCATTATTTGGTATTAGCTGAAGTGAATTTCTAAGTACAATTTGAGGTAACAATGGATATTTTCCCGCGCTTTAGTTGAAATAATTCATAATACGTCTAGCAAATAGTATTGCTTGATTCAATATATTCCTTAACCGCAATGTTCTAATTAAATAATTATTCTTTTTTTATATGTTACCTATACTGATGAAGCACTTAAATCAATCCAAAGAGATACAGAAAAACCTCTGTCCTCCTAAAAAGGTTGCCACCTCTTTCCATCTCACCCAAACACTTCACATAGACACATCAACATCTGTAATGAATACATAGGCTACGGTACGTGCGAGAGTGATAGATAGGCCTTAGCGAAAACACGAAACAGGATATTAAAGCTCCGTAGACACTACTAATCTTGACTCTTACACAACTAACTTCTCTCCAGTCAGTCAGATTGCTATTAACCATGCTCCCAAACCCTATCAGCTCTCTGGGCCGGATTAAAAGCCTGCAACTCTCTTTCTCTTTCTCTCTCCAATCTGCTTTATTTAATCAGTGGCCTGGTTATCCCTAGAAGGCAAATTACTGTAGCCAGGGATGATGACACTGACCTTGTGACATGGGGGAATTGGATGGGGAAGTGGAGGACCCGACACTTTGGGCGTATGAGCTTGTCCAGGTCTTTGGGCCTGTGGTCGGGGATCATCTTCATGAAGGACGAAATGGAGGACAGGAAAGACTCCATGTTGAAAGAAGAGTTGAACGCCACCACATCTGCCACCAAGCTGGGGGGAAAGGAAAAGAAGGGTACACACACAGTCAGTGACACACACACACACACACACACACACACACACACACACACACACACACACACACACACACACACACACACACACGTGTTCGTACACACACACACACACAAAGTGACACTGCTTCATTTGCAGATTCAGTGTGTGCCACATGGAACAGTTCAGCATAGTCTGCATTTATCAGTACAGTCTTAAATGGTTCCCATTCTCTTTCATTAGAACGAAAGCCATGCATTATAATTCAAATTAGCAAAGCAATCTGGCTTGAATCCAATCAAACATCTCTTAATGATCCATTCCCTTTGAGTAGCGTATTATTTAATGCTGCCATATTTGACTGGGTTAATGACATTAAAGTAGATTGAGTGGGCCTTGCAGAACTGACTTATTGACGCGTTGCCCTATGCAGATCAACAACAATCACTTTTCTTTAGAGTGCCCCTCTCTTTACTGTTCGCCTTCTGATTAATGACAGCCCAGTCGCTCGACAAGAGTGACTTCAATTACCCAGAGAGCATCATGTCGGCCTGCCGTAATTAACCAATCATGTTGCGCCCCAGACATGCTCATTAAGACAAACTATTACCGTACGAATAGTGTGTTGTTTGTTTATTTTAAATACACAAACAAACAGAGCAATTATGCTCGTTGCTCATCGTCTTTGCTTGTTACGACCTCTTGTTCCTACTGTTAACTGTGATAATAACGTGCACTCACTGCGCACCAGATAGATTGTATACCGTATTATACATTGTGTACTGCACACTCAAGGCCGGGCTGGTCTTTACCATGAGAGGACCTGGTTGTATCCGTACTGGAAGTCTCTGTCCTGGCTCTTGCGGACTGGATAGACCAGCTGGTTCTCGTGGAAGTAGAGCACCTTCTTCAGTGTGGCCAGGTCAGGACGCAGGGCCACTAGTTCAGACAGGTTCAGCACAGAACTGGCAAACAAGACCCTGAGGACCAGAACACAGCACAGGGGGTTGGGATGGTGAGGGTGAGTTAATCTATCTGCAAATACAGTGCATTCAGAAAGTATTCAGACCCCTTGACTTTTTCCACATTTTGTTACATTACAACCTTACTCTAAAATGGATTAAATAACAACAAATCATCATCAATCAACACACAATACCCCATAATGACAAAGCGAAAACTGTTTTTTAGAAATGTTGCAAATGTATAAAAACTGAAATACCTTATTTACATAAGTATTCCGATCCTTTGCTATGAGATTCAAAATTGAGCTCAGGTGCATCCTGTCTGTCCTTCAGATGTTTCTACAACTTGATTCTAGTCCACCTGTGGTAAATTCAAATCGATTTGACATGATTTGGACAGGCACACATCTGTCTATATAAGGTCCCACAGTTGACTGTGCATGTCGAGCAAAAACCAAGCCATGAGGTTGAAGGAATTGTCCGTAGAGCTCCGAGACAGGATTGTGTCAAGGCACAGATCTGCGGAAGGGTACCAAAAAAATGTCTGCAGCATTGAAGGTCCCCAAGAACACAGTGGCCTCCATCATTCTTAAATGAAAGAAGTTTGGAAGCACCAATAAATACTCTTCCTAGAGCTGTCCGCCCGGCCAAACTGAGCAATCGGGGGAGAAGGGCCTTGGTCAGGGAGGTGACCAAGACCCGATATTCACTCTGACAGAGCTCCAGAGTGCCTCTGTGGAAATGGGAGAGCCTTCTAGAAGGACAACCATCTCTGCAGCACTCCACCATGAGGCCTTTATGGTAGAGTGGCCAGACGGAAGCCACTCCTGAGGAAAAGACACGACAGTCTGCTTGGAGTTTGCCAAAGACCACCTAAAGGCTCTCAGACCATGAGTAACAAGATTCTCTGGTCTGATGAAACAAAGACTGAACTCTTTGGCCTGAATGCCAACCGGCACCTCTGGAGGAAACCTGGCACCATCCCTACGGTGAAGCATGGTGGTGGCAGTATCATGCTGTGGGAATGTTTTCAGCGGCAGGGACTGGGAGACTAGTCAGGATCGAGGGAAAAATGAACGGAGCAAAGTACAGAGAGATCCTTGATGAAAACCTGCTGCAGAGCACTCAGGACCTCACACAGCCAAGAAAACACAGGAGCGGCATCGGGACAAGTCTCTGAATGTCCTTGAGTGGCCCAGCCAGAGTCCGGACTTGATCCCGATTGAACATCTCTGGAGAGACCTGAAAATAGCTGTGCAGCAACGCTCCTCATCCAACCTGACAGAGCTTGAGAGGATCTGCAGAGAAGAATGGGAGAAACTCCCCAAATACAGGTGTGCCAAGTTTATAGCGTCATACCCAAGAAAACTTGAGGCTGTAATTGCTGCCAAAGGTGCTTCAACAAAGTACTGAGTAAAGGGTCTGAATATTTATGTAAATGTCATTTCAGTTTTTTATTAATTTGCAAAAATGTCTAAAAACTTGTTTTTGCTTTGTCCTTTTGAGGTATTGTGTGTAGATTGATGAGGGGGGAAACCTATGTCATCAATTTTAGAATAAGGCTATAACGTAACAAAATGGGGAAAAAGTCAAGGGGTCTGAATACTTCAGAATGCACTGTACAATAATGTCTAACAAACGCTGGGCCTTACTTCCATATCTTCGTGCTTACTAATGTCTGACTAAAATGAAACCCTGGGAGGTGAGGGATAGCTCTCTTTTTAGCCGAGCCATATCAGACTTGAATGTCCCCACTGCTTCCAATGCCAACCACTAAAATGCCTTTCATCCATCAAAGGGATAAATCCTGCTAAATACGACCCATTTATCGTAACCAGCAGGTAAAATAGTAACATCACCCAAATCTAATAATTTCCCAAGCAGGATAATCCACCCGGCCCTGCCCAGCTCTGCTGCAGCCTCTCAGACAATGCAGCACTTCCACCGCAGCTCTGTCTCTAAAAGCATATCTTTCTCTCCGTCTCCCTCTGCGGCGTCTCTGTATCTGTTGCGTGCTCAGCGATGAGGCTTTGAAGCTCCATCATCTCCCTATGTGACCCCCATCCTCCACTTCAAGCCTAGGCCCATCCCTTCATCAGTCAGTCAGTCCCCTTAACCCATGAGCGAGGAATCTTTGATGTGGTTGAGTCCACGAGCCATCACTAAGATCATGTACCCGTGTGCCTCTCAGACATGGGATTAGCCCAATTTCCTAGCCTGTTTGGGCCTTCGATCAAAACTAAAAGAGGCCTACAGGACTGCATGTTACAGAAATCACCCTCACCCCCTAAACTCTGTCGGTAATGCGGGGCTCTGACTCAAACCAGATGAGAGTTCTCTATTTTTACCTTTTTCATGCCAAGAATATTCCACAGGGACATCCTGTGTAGTTAAGAATTAGACGCACTGAAACTGCAGGACTAAAGTATCCCTTTAGTGGGAGATGGATTCAAAATATATATATTTACCTTTTTCATATAAATAAGTAGAACATTTTGATTTGTTATGTGCTGAATTACCACTTGTCATCCCATAGAGGGAACAGCAAATATCCCATTCTGCAAAATCCAAAACGGCAACAAACAGCAGAACTGAGAAAGGGGGTTATGCTTAGTTACTTACTATATGAGCTATTACTTAGCCACATGACATTCCGTAATGTACTTAGCAACCAGAGGTGGGACCAAGACACGATTATTCAAGTCTCAAGTCACAAGATCCAAGTCGAGTCCCAAATAGAACTGTTAGGCTTGAGTCAAGTCCAAGTCGTGCCTTCAAAGAGCAAGTCAAGTCGCAGGTTTTTTCACCTCAAGTAAAAAAAATTACAAAAATACAGGCAATGAGTTGTTCAAATACAAATCTTAGTTTGTTTATTGAGATTACCAGAGAATAAGTTATTTTGTCTACAATGCATTTTGATTAGGCCTACGTAATAATTGATTTGAACAACAAATTCCAAATGGGAGCTTCATAAGTAAATGATCCATTTCAGGCAATTTTGACTTACCAAAAGACCAGTAGGTCTATGCTAGTAATTGTTGCTTGAGGCCCCATTGCTGGTGATATTGCAAAGTTAACAGTTCATATTATTTACCACTGGTGTAAAGTACTTAAGTAAAAAATACTTTAAAGTACTACTTCAGTAGTATCTGTACTTTACTATTTATATTTTTGACAACTTTAATAACTGCACTACATTTCTAAAGAAAATCATGTACTTTTTGCTTCATATATTTTCCCCTGACACACAAAAGTACTGGTTACATTTTGAATGCTTAACAGGACAGTAAACTGATCCAATTCACACACTTATCAAGAGAACATCCCTGGTTATCCACTGCCTCTGATCTGGCACACTCAAATGCTTTGTTCATAAATTATGTGTTGGAGTGTGCCCCTGGCTATACATACATTTATTTAAAAAAAAGTAAAACATTTGTGCCGTCTGGTTTTCTTAATATAAGATATTTAAAATAATGTATACTTATAGTTTTGATACTTAAGTATATTTTAGCAATTACATTTCCTTTTGATACATAAGTATATTTTAAACCAAATACTTGTAGACTATTACTCAAGTAGTATTTTACTGAGAGTCATTTTCTATTAAGGTATCTTTCCTTTCACTCAAGTATGACAATTGGGTACTTTTTCTACAACTGCTATTGACCAAACAAATTTGGAGCTGCATATTCATTTATGGCAATCCTACAATCTCATTACAATTTGAAGTTTGCGATGCACAGCAAATCAGCAATCTGTTCGCTAGTTCAGTGGTTTTCAAAGTTTTTGACCCGCGACCCCCAAAGATTTGTGGTTCAAACTTAAAGTTTGCAACCCCGCGCACCACGCCCACATGGCGAACACGCACGCAAATGTAGCCTGTCATTACAGCCAAAACGGTGATGCATTTTCAAAGTGCAAGATACAGAAATAAACTGTGTTTTACATCTGCATTTTGAGCTGAGTCATTCATGATAGCAATCAATATCAATTAGGTATAACGTTATCATGTCATACTGTCACTTTCTGGAGTCAATATCAAGCAGGATCATACGGCCTCCCAGCATGCATCGGGGGTTGAATGATCGGAATAGAAAGCATGATCCCTCTGTAGCCTTTTTCTTCCTAACAAATATCATAATTAATTCGCCAGAATATGTTACATTTTCATCACATAAATATTGAAGGTAGTGCGATGTTACAGCTAGCTATCTTTAGTCATAGCCAGTACCACCTCCGAGGTAAAGAATTAAAACCCACCCAAACTATGCCTATTTTAAATATGAACATGATCTATGACATTACCAGGTAGCCCATTGTTGTGGCAAAGATGCTTCAGTAGCAGATTGCTAATTAGCACTTTACATGGATAATATTAATGTACAGTTGAAGTCGGAAGTTTACATACACCTTACCCAAATACATTGAAACTCAGTTTTTCACAATTCCTGACATTTAATCCGAAGTAAAAATTCCCTGTCTTAGGTCAGCCTTAGGAGTCAGAATAATAGTAGAGAGAATTATTTATTTCAGCTTTTATTTATTTCATCACATTCCCAGTGGATCAGAAGATTACATACACTCAATTAGTATTTCGTAGATTTGCCTTTAAATTGTTTAGCTTGGGTCAAATGTTTCAGGAAGCCTTCCACAAGCTTCCCACAATAAGTTGGGTGAATTTTGGCCCATTCCTCCTGACAGAGCTGGTGTAACGGAGTCAGGTTTGCAGGCCTCCTTGCTCGCAAAGTTCTGCCCACAAATGTTCTATGGGATTGAGGTGATATTGGAGTGGCTTTGTGATGGCCACTCCAATATCTTGACTTTGTTGTCCTTTAGCCATTTTGCAACAAATTTGGAAGTATGCTTGGGTCATTGTCCATTTGGAAGACCCATTTGCGACCAAGCTTTAACTTCCTGACTGATGTCTTGAGATGTTGCTTCAATATATCCACATAATTTTCCTTCCTCATGCTACCATCTATTTTGTGAAGTGCACCAGTCCCTCCTGCAGCAAAACACCAACATGATGCTGCCACCCCCGTGCTTCACGGTTGGGATGGTGTTCTTCGGCTTGCAAGCCTCCCCCTTTTTCCTCCAAATATAACGATGGTCATTATGGCCAAACAGTTCTATTTTTGTTTCATCAGACCAGAGGACATGAAAAAAAAGTACGATCTCTGTCCTCATGTGCAGTTGCAAACTGTATCTGTTTCTTTATGCCGGTTTTCGAGCAGTGGCTTCTTCCTTGCTGAGCGGCCTTTCAGGTTATGGCGATATAGGACTCATTTTACTGTGGATATAGATACTTCTGTACCTGTTTCCTCCAGCATCTTCACAAGGTCTTTTGCTGTTGTTCTGGGATTGATTTGCACTTTTCTCACCAAAGTACGTTCATGTCTAGGAGACAGAACGTGTCTCCTTCCTGAGCGGTATGACGGCTGTGTGGTCCCATGGTGTTTATACTTGCGTACTATTGTTTGTACAGATGAATGTGGTACCTTCAGGTATTTGGAAATTGCTCCCAAGGATGAACCAGGTCTTGGCTGATTTCTTTTGATTTTCCCATGATGTCAAGCAAAGAGGCACTGAGTTTGAAGGTAGGCCTTGAAATACATCCACAGGTACTCCTCCAATTGACTCAAATGATGTCAATTAGCCTATCAGAAGCTTCTAAAGCCATGACATAATTTTCCAAGCTGTTTAAAGGCACAATCAACTTGTGTATGTAAACTTCTGACCCACTGGTATTGTGATACAGCGAATTATAAGTATAAGTATTGGAAAAATTACTTGTGTCATGCACAAAGCAGATGTCCTAACCGACCTGTCAAAACTATAGTTTGTTAACAATAAATTTGTGAAATGGTTGAAAAACGAGTTTTAATGACTCCAACATAAGTGTATGTAAACTTCCGACTTCAACTGTAGGTAGGCTACTCTGTTTTTGCCTGGCAAAACCGGAAAAAAATAAACAAGCACTTTCTGGTCACTATCTGGATATGTGCAGCCGCCTTTGCACGCCGATGACTGATCATTGGTCAACAGTCAAGACCCGCAAACTTTTCTTTCTGAAGCACAAATTCGATTTTTTTTTAAACAATAATTTCATGCAATGCCGTAGCCCAATGTTAGTGACCAGATCGAATAAGCAAAGGTATAAATATCAAATACAAATGGTAGGCTATAATATTATGTAGCCTATTAAAATATGTATGAAAAAAACAAATATTTTCACCATTAAATTTCCCACTTGCACCGCCCAAAACCTTCCCATTGCGCTAGCTCACCCGACCAGTATTGATTGACAGTTTGCTGGTCCAATCAGAGGGATGAGTGTGTTTCACCAGCCCATAATTTTTTTTGCAACTGCAATACTGTCTCTGGCTCCGTGGAGAACAATCCAAGGAGACTCTGTCCGCAAAATATGTGACAAAACGTTACAAAACCTGGCCAGATGATTTCAAGTCATCAGTCTCAAATCAAAGTCGAGTTTTGAAGCTCCAAGTCAAATCTGAAATTATTGTATTTTATATCAAGTTGAGTCTCAAGTCATGACATTTGTAACAACAGTCAGACTCGAGTGCACACCTCTGCTAGCCACTATCGATTTGACTACCTGTCTTCATTTTGACTGATGACCTTTTTGAAGTTGGAATTCTACTCTATATGTGACCTCGCTCGCCCACTGTGTTCTCCAGTAACGACTGTTACTGCGGTGTTGCAGAGATGACAGAGAGGGATCAAAACCAGACAAGTACACATCAATCTGAGCATTAGCCCTGTGTGTGGGTGAGCTGCAGCATCATGCATCGCTTCACCAAACGTATAGTAAGTCGCCCTATATTTGCCAATCATCTGTGAAGTACTCACCAAGTCCTGAATCAAACCCGTTTCTGCAAAGCAGAAATTATCATCAAATAAAATGATGAATAATAATCATAGTGCACCCTCTGGTTTAATGACAGGATAGTATCTAATTGATCTGGGTTTCCCTAATAAAACTGACAAAGTAATTCCAAAGCAAAAAGAAAAGATAGCTAAGTACTTTTACACATTGGGTTATTCCCCTAAAAGTAATGTGCAAAATAAAACGGAAAACATATTGACACCGAAAAATAGAGAGTGAAAGGTTGGGGACATTTCAAGCAGCTGTGTCTCATTACATATGACCTAAATCCTCTCTGTGGAAGTCAATGACCTAATGGAATCCCAATCTCTGAAGTCCACTAGTGAGTGATACAAGGGTACCTGAAAAATGGCTGACAACCACATGGCCCACTTTCCATCTCACTGTGCCAAAACAGAGGAATTGGATTTCCCCTTTACAGAGCTCACAAACAACATGTTGGAAAGACCAACAAAAAAAAGCAGTGTACAGTACCAGTCAAAAGTTTGGACACACCTACTCATTCAAGGGTTTTTCTTTATTTTTTACTATTTTCTACATTGTAGAATAATAGTGAAGACATCAACACTATGAAATAACACATATGGAATCATGTAGTAACCAAAAAAAAGTGTTAAATCAAATATATTTTAGATTCTAAAGTATCCACCCTTTGCACACTCTTGGCTTTCTCTCAACCAGCTTCACCTGGAATGCTTTTCCAACAGTCTTGAAGGAGTTCCCACATATGCTGAGCACTTGTTGGCTGCTTTTCCTTCACTCTCCGGTCCAACTCAACTCAAACCATCTCAATGAGTAGGTGTGTCCAAACTTTTGACTGGTACTGTATATTTCACAATAACAATGATCTAGCAATCTTAATCAGCACTGTATCAATTCCAACAGTCATGTTTCTATGTATACCTGTATGAGGGGCTAGCCGGGATAGCCTGCATGAAGTACAGGGCTGCTGTCCTGGCCCTCCAGTGCCATTTCTTAGCTGGCAGTGTGTAGGACACGCAGTCTTCCACATTCTCTCTAAGCAGGTCTATCAGCTGTTTGTGGGAGCCACCGTAGAACGCCTCTACCAGTAGCACACTCATGGATAGGCTATTCTGAATCTGAGGAGAGAAAAATGGATGATAATAATCAAGGACAAGATAACTGCAGTAAGAATAGGGAAATGAGGGGGAAAATCATTGCTTTCAGAGATTGGCAATGAAGGCCTCCTTGGCAGGGAAAGAGGAAAAGACCAGTTGGATTTTGGGAAGTGTAGTCTATTATTTTCCTGTGGGACAAAAGAAATCTGACCCGTTGTATCAGTTATGGTAAACTGACCTGACGACATACAAATAGGTTTTTTGTAAAATAGTCATTACAAACTATCTGGTAGTGTAAATGAATGGCAAAAGCAAGGAAGAATATGAGTGATGATGATGGAAGGTAATTGCAGCCTAAAATGCTGAGGATACATTGATATAATATAACTGTGTTCCCGTGCAATTTCTTTTCCAACAAATTTCCTCCCCATTATTTCCAGTTTATTACAGTAAATGTTATGCCCTCCATCTCATTCTTCCATTAAGCTGCCCACAATGGGTAGTAAGTTATTTGCCACACTCATCATTCGCCCACAGACTTTCCAATCAGTCAATATCTTGGTCCCTCTCTCGTTCTATAATGCAAGTCATATCTTAAGTAGATAACTTGCTATGTAATTTTTTGGACACCGTAAAACCTTAAAAAATGTAAAAGACGGTAGATATGGAGTTCAGTTGGAAGTAAATGTTTTAGAAAGGCAAACAGAAGTTTAGACCAATGACAAAAATACATCTTCCTGAAAGCACAATTGTGACCCCTTGTAACAAAACGCTTAATGGAAAACCAATATATATTGGCAGCATTCAATTTGTAAACAAAATCTAAATGTTTAGATGACATATTGACATCTCTGACCTAGTGTGTGACTCTTGCCAAGCACAGAGCATTATGCAAGCTTTCACTGAATTTTAAACAATTATGTGGATAGACAGTGGACCATTACTGTGTGGCATAACAACAGCTAACAGAAGACAAACATCTCATCTGGAATAGAACACGAAACAACACATTTTCAACCACATCTCCGGGGGGATTTCCAATCTTACCGCCATGCATCGCAAAACGGACCCATTGACGATCAAATCTCTCCTCATCTATACCTTTCGCCCACCTTTTCAGAGTTTTCAGGTTATTGACACCATTCCACCTCAATGGCAGACATTAACTGAAAGGGTTAATGTCACCATTCTCTCCCCCACATACTGATGTAACAGGGAATCCCCAACGCACCAAACCACTCAGGAATTAATAACACGGTAATGACACTGTGAATGTTGACAAGTCATTTCACGACCTGACTTGTCTGACTGGAGACTCTCAGATAGGCTTTGTCATTAAACCGAAACACCATTTCAGTCTGGAAACAAAACATGACAAAAAGTGAATATTGGAACATAATAAGAAGGTACATATTGGAAGGTCATTTTTTTCCCATGGCTCATTGTTGTTGTTGGCTTTTCTAATATTTAGCACAACGCCCTTACATTTAGAATTTAGCTTTACATCCTCAACGTCACAGACAACATTGCCAGAGTATAGGGCGACTATAGCACATATTCATTCTCTCCGAAATCTAAGTGGAAAATCAACCAATAGGCCAATCACCACCACAGCTTTATAAATCCTGTGTGTATCCTGGAAAAACACACTGAAGTGCATAACACTCCCCTCACCACACACACATCACCCTGAGGTGCAAAGGGATTTCATGCAGAAATACAGGATTTACATAGGCCTAGATAGCAAGGGTGGGGTGAGGCAGCCAGCATTTCCATATAAAAATGCATAAAAACATCACTGTGAGGACCAATCGTGACCATTAAAGTCATCACCAGAAGCACTACCCCCATCGTGCCCTTGGGGGTAGCAGGCACAGGGTTGGATGGGATTGCAGGGACCGGCGGCAAACACAGATCGCTGGAGCGTGCGTGCCAGATTCCGACACCTCCCTTTTGGTCCCTTCGGCCATGCAGGGTTTAAGCAAGAATTCTGTCGGGGGGTGTGTGTGTGTGTGTGTGTGTGTGTGTGTGTGTGTGTGTGTGTGTGTGTGGGGGGGGGAATCATCTTAGATGGTGGCTGACAGGGAGGAGGATAGCTCTGACTCGTTTTCTTGGAGGATTTATTTCTCCTAAACATGGGATCAGATGAGAGATCCCCCTCAGATACTGTAGCAGCTGAGAACATGGCAGATTGAGGCTAAGGCTAACCAAAGTTATTGAGCACTGTCCGGAAGGTAGTTAGGGTTGAGGGCCCACTTGACCAACCAGCTAGGTGGCAAATGTAGTAAACACTAACACATATAAGATAAAGGCTACATAACACATTTATTACACATCAAAAAAATGTAAATACTAGACATAAAAATTAACTGTAGTCTGACATCTGGGAAAATAGTTTAGCCTCTGTCATTTTATGTTCCTTTAATCTGAATAAAATTCCTGGCACCAAATGTATTCGAGAGCAAATGTCTTATGATTGAAATGTTTTGAAAGATGACATACTTGAAAGACTACATTCCTAGTGTATTGAATTCTTCCCCATGATTTTATCTGTGGGCTATTACTGAGTTATAGGTCATAGAAGCATTTCCTATTTTCCACCATTGGTGTAAATGGCAATAATATTCACAGATATTTCTAAAAACGATGATTACATTAGGATCAGTGCTCAACCAGCAAAACAGAGGGTAATATTGTGTCCTAAAAACCTTTTCATTCAGTGTTCTCATGACAGGCCTTTCAGTTTGACAATGCAAATTTAAGCAGCTTCGCACATCGAGCAAGGAACGTGTAATGCTATTCATAACTCCTTTGATCTCATATTAGAAAAGGGGAGGAAGCTCCCATTTTCCACGGATTAAGGTTTCAAAGCGGTGAAATGAGTGAGAAGTGACTTTCCTTCTTTTAATTGAGGAAGTCGTGCCCTTGTACTTCACAAGCGCAGGCTTTACGTAAAAGCTAATCATTTAAGGATCCACTGAAAGGGACTACAGCTATAATTATAGGCACATGGACATGTGCTAATCTCTCTGTGCTGCCTTGGATGGGGAGGAGAAGGCACAGTGATATGCACAATAGCCAGGAAAATGAAAAGACAGGCAGGCAGCACAGCCGTCCAATGTAGAACTTTACAGACTTCATATGACAAACTAAAATGAAATGTTCTATCTACCACACTCAGTAACATCAGATCTCATTTGATCAATTCAACTACCTGTGAGCCATGAATGTGCTACTATGTACTTTTGTCGGTTATTAAAACCATACTGTATTTGTCAAAATATGACTTCTCATGCAGATGATGGATCACACTTTCAGGCATTCTAGGCCACTGAATGAAATAAGGCTTTTTTACATGGTGTAGGCAATTGTCACGACTTTGGGTGGCCTTGTAAATTTAGAGCATCCCTTTGAAGTAGGCCTCAAGAAGCTTACTCATTTAAAACCACATCACTGGTGAGTGTTTCACTGTTGAGCTACTGTAGTGAGAAAAAAAAAAACATTTTCTTGAGTAACACAGTAAGCAAACTGTCATAAACGACAATACTATTCTCTGTATTTTAGTATGAACTGACTGATCAGATGTACCCTGAAAAATAGTGTCATCAGTTGTGACTCGAGGGCTTGAAACACATGGGTAGAGATCTATTTAGATTTCGTATGAAATGTAAGGCAGTAGAGTAGGAGAAACTATCTAACCTACTAAATGGAGAATCAGCCTTTCCCTTCAGTCTTTAAAATGTGCAACATTATTGCAACAATTAAGACTGACTGGCTGTGCATGTATTACTAAACAAAATACTAGTTGTGTGTGCGCATGACAACTCGTAGTAACCTAGCCATACAACAAAAAAGGCGGTAAACAAAATGTTCTCAAAATAACTACTTTATTTCGTATTTTGAAGAAATAGCAGCTGCCACATAAGTGAGAACAGTTCTTCAGCACTCTAACATCATCTTTACTTTGGTGAGTTGAGTAACGGAAGTAATGTACATTAAATCCAGTCACTAAACAAACTGTTCAAGGATTTCGTCTATGGCCTTTACCGCTCAAAGATCCAGAAATCTCATCTTTAGCAAGCCGCACTAACGCCGTGCTGGACCAGAGCTAGATTGTACAGTATCCAACATCTCGTTTGACACACTAATTTAATTCGTAACCATATCCGTCATCGAATACATATAGCCTAGTCTCGATATGCCCCCTCCCCCCCCAAAAAAACAATCCTCTTCACTAAATGAATGTAGATATAAAGGTAAAGTGTTTGAAACAACGTGCTATGCGTTGCAGTGTTCTTTTGTGTCTGCATGTGGAATGAAAACTCACCTCTTCCGGAATATGCTTGCTACAAAAAAGGACGCACATATTTCGTCCTTGCGTGATACCGTCATTTTAGGAACGCCTCTCACCCGATGTACACTATTTACCACAGCCACAAAATCATAAACCCCGCCTATTTCTACAATTTTGTTTCTTAAAATGTGTTTTTCAAGCTAACCTTAAAAACACTGCTAACCTTATGCCTAACCCTAACCTTTAAATAAAAAAAAATCGTTTTTGTTTTCATGAATTTTTACGATATAGCCCATTTTGACTTTGTGGCTGTGGTCACTAGTGGAAACCCTCTCACCTTGCTGGTTGCATGATCAGAGCATTCCGGGATCCTTGGGACGTCCCTACTCCAAACTCTAACCTTAACTCCTACCCTAAGCTTAACCATAACCCTTACCTAACCTTTACCTTTACCATTTTAAATGTCAATTTCAGTGGGGTAGGGATGTCCCAGGGATCCCGGATAGCAAAGACCCTGGTTGCATAGGTCTTCAGCGGCTTGAGCGATAGAGCTTTCTCACACAGTATTTTGACAATTCTCTCAAGGGACAATTTTGCTAGGCTACTTGTGAGCATATTCTCTGCCAATAACTGATCTTCCATGTTTTAGTTGACTCAGTGATGAAATGTGCATTTCTCTTACCCAACATCTGATCGATCATACAATAGACTATCTTCTTTCTGTGTGTGTGTGTGTGTGTGTGTGTGTGTGTGTGTGTGTGTGTGTGTGTGTGTGTGTGTGTGTGTGTGTGTGTGTGTGTGTGTGTGTGCGTGTGTGTGTCTAACACAATGAACTCTTCACCTTCTTCTATTTGCATTTCATTACGTGAGTTCAATTAGTAAGGTCATGGATAATGTCATTCTTCTGAGTTCCTGTGCAAACAGTTCATGGCAAGTTTGGCTGTCTGCTGCTGGTGACAATTTTAGCTCAAGCCTAGTTTTTCTTTTCAGACTTTAAAAAAGCAAAAGTAATTTTAAAGTCTATCACACACAGCCTCTAAGAAATCTGGTACATAAAGTAAAATCCCCATCAGAAGGTAAAGATAGCAATAAATTATATTTGAGAGAGAGACTTGAGATAATTTTTCCTAATTTTATAGTAAAGTAAAAGATTGTACTAATGAGTTGATGTTAATTAGGAACTTTCCCTGAGTAGAACATGAAACTGAAGCTTGAAAAATGTCTACAGTACTTTTGAAAATGTTTCCCTTTGAAAATGTTAGTACATGTTATTTGAATGTTCTATTATATTGGCATGTTCAAATTCAATTATTATTACATTTTAAAGTAAAAAAAAACACAACACAGTAACGCTTCCTACTTTCACATGCTAAGATAGAAAGTTTCCATACGCTGAACTGTGACATTTCACAATTTCATGTGCTGTCTAGTTAGGACATTGGAAAACAACCAATAATCTAGACAATAATGACCTTAATAAAAATTGAATAAACACGAGACTGCTATACTGCACATACACATGATCACTGTTAGATTGTTAATAAATAGAAGTAGTTCAAGTACAAGAAGAATAACACAGCTTTATTAAAATTTTATTTGGCTACATTTATTCGAGCATGGTCATTTCCAAGAGAAATTAAAAATTCAATAATACTTCAGACATTTCAGGAATTTTTCATTATCAACAGTCCCTCTATCTTCATCTCTTTACCTGGATGAATAAAGTGGATTTTTATTGTCAAAAAATACAGTGTTTTCACAATATTGTATCAAAAGTTCCCCAAATTTAGAATTTCCAGTAGTTGAAAGGAAATAAAACAATGAGAACAAAATTTCAAATTTTAACAATTAATGTTTTTCCAAATACCATAGAATGCTCTCTATTTATAATTTGCTCCAATAGTCAATGACAGAATCCTTTACTAAAATATATCTATTTTTTGAGGAACTATAATACTGTACACTACAGTATGAAATAAATAAAATTAGGAAATATAAAATGAGTCACATAAATAAAATGGTAATTTTAAAATAAAAACGAAATGTAATTTATGCTTGGAAAAAAATCAACAAAAAGTAATACTGACAAAAGGTCATGAAAAAAATACAGAAAATTGCACAAACATAAGTAAACTAACGAACTGCTGTCTCAATCTATGCTAATACTGACATAGGTACTTGGAAAACAAGGTGAAATATTTATTTAATACTGAAGCCAGAGCAAAGATAACACAAATCAACTCTGATTTACACTGTACAAGGATGGCACTTGCAGAAACGCACAGGTGAAAAGGTTTGCATATAAGGCTTTCTGTTGAGAAAATAAAACATACAAAGGCTCTGTCTTACGTACGGAGCCCTCCATATTTCATTATTCTCTCCTTCATTCTGTCACTCCCTTCCGGTCCAATTTAAGACTCACAACATATCAAATTCACACAGGTTTAAAGTTTCCTTCACATAAAGAAATTTGTGAGGCCCAAAATTGTGTGGTTAGTTTGCCTGGCAAAAAGGATGGTAGAACCAAGGACATCACAGTAAGTGGTAGACAAAGTACAACACTGACGGACTGCTACCGAGTCTTCAAGCACGGTATAAATATACATAGGCTTTTTTTTCAAAAAAATGTTTTTGTAGTGATTAAAGGGGCAGAGTGCAATTTCCTAGTTTGGGGTATTAACACAATGAAACACAAGGGTTAAGAACATTATAGCACCACACAGCTTTTAGGCCTTATTTAATACTGTACATTAAAAACAGCTTCGTTTCATTTTTAATTATAATGATAATCATTATTACTTCATTTTTTTTTTTGCATAATGTGGATTCTTAAACAATCCCACCCAGCTTGTCGTCACAACTCTGATGTTGGCAGTCACCACATTGCATGAGTCCATCATTATGAGCTTCTGAGAAGCTAGAGGCAAGCGCTCGCGCTTGCTTGACTGAGCCACCGCAGTGCCTATCTGAAAACAAAGCAAGTTTCATGTTTGTTGGAAGAATGGAAAAAGGAAATGAAACAACCCAACATGACAAATATTTGCTGAAAGCTTTTTTTCAAATGACTGCAGTATTGACTTAATCTGCTTCCTCCTGGTCCGACTTGGTGTCTGTTTTCCCTTCTCTTGAACTCTCATCCATTGAATGCTCCGCATCTTTTCCCTCATCATTCCTTGCCGTGTCCATCCTGCTGTCATCCTCTTCCTCGTCCTCTCCTTCCCTGAAAGTTCCCGTCTCTCGCCTGTCTGTCACCTTCTCATACGTCTCGTCCACTTCCCTCTCTCCTCGTCCTCCTCTCATCCCTCCTTCAGTGCCGTCCCTCAGAATGGTGCCACCCCCATCCTCCGGCTGGTCCTCGGGGTCCGAGTAGCCCAGCGGCCCCAGACCCTGCAGGTAGGCCCTCCTCATCAGCAACTCTGTGGGCTCCAGGGGGCCCTTATCCCGGGCCTCCCTTTCAGCCGCCTCCCTTTCCTCTGCCTCCCTCTTGCAGTAGGAGTAGCGGTGGTTCATGTGCTGGGAGTAGGAGCCTGAGTGAGAGAAGCGCTTGCCACACTTGTCGCATTGGTATGGCTTTTCGCCCGAGTGCAGACGCGAGTGCTCGATGAGGTGGTGCTTATGTTTGAAGGCCTTCTTACAGATCGTGCACTGGTGTGGCCGCTTGCCTGCAGAGACACAGGAGACAGGGGAGAGAAAGTGTTACTACGGTGTTACTGCGGTCCCCTTCTCTAGAAACACAGAACAGTACAAAAGGAAGATAAACGGTTATTCAGGAGAACAGACATACAGTAGACATGCAATATTAGAGTGACTTTGATCTGACTTTGGCACAGAATGTATTGATCATGTTAAGTGCATCTTGAGTGTAAAAGCATTTATATCATATATCAGGATTTCTTCATTCCCTCCCATCATGGTGAAAATAATTAACACAAGAAAATAATGATAGGAATGAGTAATGTTGTGATTGTACAAATAAATTCAAGTACATTTCTCAAATACATTTCCGAAAACAAAACAAAATAAAGTGTTGAAAGTAACCCTACATTTATGGTTGACCATAAAGATATTTTCAGTTGCTGCTAGATAACACTGGGGGGAGGCAGGTGGAAATAAGAACCCAAACACTCTATGATGGGGTCGTCTGCGACTGCGGCGGGGCCAGTGAGAAACAAGCTAAGCCAGTGAACTCAGATGTTTAGAACACCAAGCAAGGTGAAACTGAAGCAGCCTGGCACCAGTGACAGAGTGTGTTGTCATGACATCATTGGTCCAGATTAAAATGACTAGGATTAGGCATCCTTCGCGTGATAGTGTGACGGTTATATTTGTAGGAGGAGTAACTTCACACCCCTTCGCTCCCCTTCCCTGCCCCGCCCCGCCCCCGGACCACGCAGCTCCTCGCATTAAAGGTTTACTACAACTCAGTGGCGCTACCGGAAATATATTCCCTTCCATCTGACTTCTATTAGACAAGATGGGCCTCTCTAATGCCAGTTCAATCGGCCTATATAATAGCACCCTTCCAAAGCTCACATCCCACGCACACATGCACAAACACCTCCCATCCTACGAATGCCAATACACATACAGTACACACATGCGAGCAGCCACGCAACGGAATGCACGCACACACACAGGCAATTCCTAGCCACAAATAGCCTTGGAATGTCTGCGACATCTTCCATAGTTGGCATTCTTGAAGTGCCCCCCCTCCTCGCCCTCCCCACCACCCTCACAGTGTGGCAAAAATAGACGAGACAGCGAATTCCTCATGGAGCATTCCTGCACAGAGTGACAGGAGGTGATGCAACCTGATGAAAGAGAGGAGTCCCCAGGAGGAGAGGTCACATCTTTGCAGATCATTTAAAAAAGAACCAGAAATGCCATACAGGCAAGCCTTCTATATGACCTGGCATTCTGTTAAATACCACCAGGGTCAACGCAGTCATTCTTGTCCCTGTCACTGAAGGCACTGTGTATGTACTGTATGAACTTTAAAAAGACAGTCCCTCTTGAAGCGGCAAGTTTGTTTCCAAAATGGCCACTGGTCCCGTTACTTCTGGAGAATGTCTGGAGCGATAAATGCAATGACGCTTATGTCTACTTTACTGAACGTTTATGTAACCCCTGTCATATCGAAACATGTCACTATTACCCACCCCTGTCAAAAAGAAAGGAACATGTTAGGTCATGGATCTGAACACATTCAACATAAAAATATGTGAAAGACAAGAGAGAAAATAAGAACTGAGATGGGAAAAAAAGCTATGTGATCAAGAACGAGAAAAGATAATCAAAAAAGATAATCAAAAAGATAGCTTTGAAAAGACACAAAACATGGAGGGGGGTGGGCACAAAGGCGAAGAGGAGGGGTGGGGTAAAAAAGAAGTGTCCAAATGTTATATACCTGTGTGCTCATATTTGTGTCTTAGGAGGGAACTGGTCTTCTGGAATGTTTTGTCGCACAAGTCACACGCGTACATACCACTTTCTGTCTTTTTAATCTTCTTCCGGGAGAGGAGCGATTCGTCTGTCAGGTCTTCCAAGCCTGACAGATAGTCCGCAGTGCCGTCCAGTAGCTCCCCCTATGAGATGAGAGAGGCAGATTTTTCAATTATTTGTAAGTAATCCACACCTGTCACCTAAACATAGACACCTTCTGCTCTGAGTTTGATCCCAAGTCTGGACAGGGCTTAGCGGTCGATCTGTGCAACCTGTGTAAGACCCTTCTTACTGACCAGGAGAGGAGACATAAAAAGGGGAACATATGGGCTTTTTAATTCTGTGTTGTGGATTTTACGTGTGTAGTGGAAGTATTAACAAAACAGACAAAACACTATTTTACAGGAAAAAAATTACATTACAAAAATGTAAAATCTAAAACATTTTATTTGTTTTGTGTTGAGTGAAACTATATCCATTATACACTAATTTAAAAGGGCAAAAGGTTTATTGTAAACCTCTTACTAAAAATGTACTTTAGTGAATGGATCTAAAACCACAAAAGGGTTTGCTTACCTGGAAACCTGGTTTCCGTTGATACTTCCTCGACCTCTGTTGCATTTCAGCAAATGTGGCTGCCCCAGTTGCATAAGTGTAGGCCATGTGGGGCAGGAAGCTCATTGGATCCAGCCCTGGGTATGGCCTCAGGCCTGGGATGCTGGCCTGGGCCTGCATGAAGCTGTGCGGGGGGAACGCTCCATGTGGGGGCAGAGGTGTGTACATGTGACCACCACCGAAGGGGTTGATGCCAAAGATGGGGCTGGCACTCTTTTCCATCTGGTGGCCGCTGTTCCCTCCATTGTCTCTCCCTGAGCCCAGGAACTCCTTTTTGATGTGGGCCAAGTCCATGGGCTCAGTCCCCTGCTCCCGGTTGGATTGGTGGTGGTCACCATTGCGGTCTGAGACATAGCCATTTGGTTTGGACCTCTTTTCTCCCAGTGAGATGCTGTTGCTCATCATGTGTTTTGGAAGAGAAAGGTCCAATGGTGCGTCCCCCCCATGGCCGTCCCCTTCAGAGGCCAGGCTGTTTGGAGTGTACGAGCTGCTCTGGGAGTTTTTAGAAGAAGTGGAGGAGAGATTGAGAGGAGATGACGTGCTGCTCCTAAGGTGGTCCAAGGTCTCTAGTGGTTTGTCACCCATCTGCCTGTTGGCTGTAAACTGGTTGGCCTTTAAATGTCTGTGGGAAGTGTCACGGTCACCGTTGGTGTTGCCGCCGTGTAAATCCGCGAGTGCCATAATGCGATCCACGTGTTGCGCCATGGACATCGGTGACCTGGCCAGGCCGTGGTGGTTGCGCTCCTCTGCACTGCTCCGGTCTGGCGGTGGCGACCGCTTCCTGGAGTTGGCATTACCGTTGTTGTGTTGTTGTTGCTGCTGATTCTTCCACTGGGAGAACCACTCCTTGACAAACTCCTGTGGGAGGCCGACTGCGATGGAGATCTTCAGCAGCTCCTCTGAGTTGGGCTCCATGTTCATGGCGAAGTAGGCCTTGAGCACTGACACGTGGTCCTTGAAAGGGTTGACGGGGCTGGTAGCGCCCCTCTCTGACAGAGAGGATTGCAGAGCGGCCTGCTGCTCTGAGGGGAACACCCCCCTGCGGCTGGGAGGCACGCCCTCACTGGGTTGGAGGTGGTTGATCTCCTCATTCTTCTTACAGAGATAGCGCTCGTGCTGGTGCAGTGGGATGGGCCCTGGGAAGGTTTCCTTGCAGAACTGGCAGGAGAAAGGCAGGAATGGAACCTGGTGGCTCTCGTGGTGCGACTTCTCCTCAGGATCCATCGAGTGGTTTAGCCTCTCCTTCTTGATGTCCATGTTGATCTGCCTCTTGGAGTCATCGATCAGGCTCTTAGCCTCATTCACCTTCTCCAGAGTGTAGTCGATGATGCTTTTGGTGGGGCTGCTGTGGCCCACCACCTGGAAGCCAGCACGCGGGGAGGACAAAGCCAGCTTCTGCTCCTCCATCTGGGCCCCCAGCTCCTTCATATAGGCCCTGAGCTTAGAGATCTCCTCCGGGTTCCCATCCATCTTCTGCCTGCACACAGTGTTGTCCACGATCTGGAGGACCTTCTGCACCTCGCTCAGGTTGTTCCCCAGGGAACCGTAGCCCAGCAGGGGCAGGTCCAAGCCCATCCCACTCAGGTGCTGCAGGGGGCTCTGAGAGGAGCTGTGGATCCCCAGGGGGCTGCCTCCTCGGCCGGCTCCGTTCATATAGCCCCCTGGTCCTCCGACGCCATACTGGGAGGCCATCAGTAGCCTGTAGTCGTTGAAGTCCATGGGCTCTGCCTTGATGTCCAGGTGGCTTTGCTGGTCATGGGGGCCCATGGGGCGGCCGTTCTCCAGCTTGTGGCGGAGCTGGGCCAGGGCAGGGCTTCCCGGAGAGGAGGCGGTGGAGTTAGGGGAGGAGCCAGCCTTGGTGTTACCTCCTCCGTTACGTACTCGTCCGTTGACAGAGATCAGACCGATGCACTTCTTGCTGCTGATGTGGGAGCTGTAGGAGCCGGAGTGGGAGAAGCGCTTCTTGCAGTTGGAACACTCATATGGTTTCTCCCCTGTAAACGGGAAACAACCACATGTATTTCAAGTTACTCCATTTTGAATACTTGAATTTGGCTGGTAGTGAAATAGCTGAAGATTTCTTTCAGTGTGAAAATGAGAATTTCTATTTCTATTCAACTCTCATTTTCTTGAGCTATGGCCTCATCCATATGGCTGAATTAGTCAGTTATGAAACAGGTCTGAAACAGTGAGCTATTATAAAACAGAATGACTCATTTACTGACAGAGGCCAAAAAGGAACATTATCAATTTTAATTTTATGGCATAAGCCCTCTCAGTCATCCAGCTACAGTCACATGAATACATTTAAAAATGGTGGGTTAAAGCCAACTTGACTCGGCTTAGTACCTACCGCTGTGAATGCGGAGATGCTCCTTCAAATGATGCTTGTATTTGAAGGCTTTTCCACACTCGGTGCATTTGAACTTGCGGTTGCCGGCCCCTTCATTCAGAAGCTGGGGCTGTGGAGGAGATAGAAAAGGGAGTTTTCACATCAGTGCCACCTAAACGTGGTGTGTAAGAGTGGGAGGTCACAAATGAACCAGACACTAGGGAAGATTTCAAGGTAGCTGGTCTTGAGAAGGAATGTAATAAGTTTGTCATAGCTTCAAAGGTAGGCTACTTTGCAACACAATAACACTCCCTCACACAAGTTAACTAGCCTATATCTAACAGTTGTTTTGGGGGGGTTACATCCTAAATTGCGTAATCCAAATGATGAAGCACACAAGCAACTCCAATCGATTTCGAGAATACAGTGTGGGTTGAGTTTTTGTGTTCTGTTCAAAGGTAACTGTTTAGTGTAGGTGCATTTCCTGCATTTGAAATTCAAATGAGTGCAGATAACAAACAAAAACAATGTCTAGGGAGATGAAGCCCCCACAAAGAACTTCATGAAAATGATGTGGGAGGTGTACATTGTTACATTTTCAATACCAAAAAATCCCTTTTCGCTAATGCTTGCTGAGGAGTCTATGTACCGGTATGTGCGAAAGTGTGAGTGTGATTGTGTATGGAGTTAAGACATTCCTAAGGCAGGTGACATTTTAGGTTAGGGCATGTGATTAGGGTTAGCCTACTGAATGTGGCTTGAAGGGGACTACTTTGTGAAAAAGCTATCCGAAAAATTGGGCCAATGAACGATGTGGAACCTGCCATCATAACTAAATGTGTGAACAATTAACCCACGATAAACATGTGCTCTAGGCACACCGAAGATAAGTAAAGTAGCACAATTCACACATTTACACCAATAGCACTCAGTATCGCTCAAATCAAAATCCCTCCACAGTCCGGTGCACTAAGGTAATCATAATGACCTTCCATAAGATCCTTTATTTAACTATTTTAACTGGAGAGGAAGTACAAAAATAAACAAACACTTAGTCATTTGAGGATTATGATACTCCAGATCACTGGGGAAAAGACCATCTGCTCCTATTTAAGTCAGTCTGGAGGGGGAAAGGGGGAGTCAGGTGAGGGGGTGGAGGCGGTAGAATGGGGGGGTGCTGCTTCACTGCTTTTGTCACAGTGGGCTCAGAGCAAATTTGAGGTTTGAATCTGACATGCTTAATTCAGGAAATGTCATTATAATTACAGTATAATTGGAAAATTGAATGATTCCACTGCTTATTTGCATGGTCCGTTATGAGACCGTTGTAGACTCAGTTATAGGACAGAAAAAAGGTCTACACTTGTGCTTGTACTGATTCCCTGGTTGTACTTACACAATAGGTACATTTTAGATGCTACACTCAACGAAAGAACCTCTTATCGCTGTTTATTAAACCATAGGAAATTGTCCATATCTCTCGCACTATCTTTACGAGTGCTAATTTCTAATCAAATCTGTTCCAGTTCCAGCAACAGCTGATGCAAAAAGTCAGATGGCCTGAGGAAGGCAATATGCTAGCACATCCCACGCATGCCTCACTGTAGGCGGAAGCTTGGGGGAGCACAACAAAATGCAGCTGCGAACAAGCAGTGCGGGGTCTGATTTTTTTTAAAGAACAAGAGCTCAAAAGTAACTTGTTGTAATGTGAGAGGAGTAGAGGACGATAGGAAGAGGAAATTAGAATAATCATTCACTCAAGAGAATAGGATTCTCGATGCAGAAGACAAGTGCATGCAGTATGAGGAAGCCTTGTAATTAACAACAATCTTAGATGGGGGAAAAAAAGAGTGAAGGGCTTTGAGCTCAAATTATACTGTGTTTCACGCAGAGCACTGACCGACCCACCAAACGACACAACCGAATGTGTGAAGGAGATCAGATGAGGAAAGAAAAGGGGATGAGGAGGAGGAGAAGAAAAAGAGAAAATGATCATCTCCTGTCTGTCTGCCAGTCTTACCTGATCTCTCCCTGGCTTGTGCGTGGCCATATGCCTCTCCAGCTGTGTGCGGTGGGAGAAGGTCTCACTGCACAGGGGGCAGGGCACGCTCTCCTCGTTCTTCTCATGGCGGTACTTGATGTGCTCCTTGAGCGATGTCAGCCGCTTGTAGCCCCGGTCGCAGTAAGGGCAGGTCAACAGTTGGGCGAATGCATCTGGAGTCCCAGGTGGCAGGTCTGTGTAGAAGAAAAAGGGAGGAAGAGGAGGAGGAGGGCTCATAAGGTCAGCTAATAGACACTGATGGGCAGCATGCCAAGGTTGTAAACGGAGGAAGTGTAGCAAAGCTACATAATTATCTCCGCTTCACAAAGTCTCAGTCGCCAACAGCTTACACTTAAACACACACTACCCATAAAAGTCACTCAGTAACACTATTGGGGACAAAGTCATAAAAGTGGTAGACATATAATGCTATAATAGCCCGGGATTTACTGTAGGGCTATTTATTTTCTGGATTCTTACCGTTTTCATTTTCGTCTTGCCCAACGGCCTCGGGAGTTCCGAGTCGTGTCACTTCCTCTGGGGCTTCTGGGTAAATTATGGCAGTGTCTCCACGCTGCAGGTACTCAGCGATGCTGGCCGAGTGGCTGTCACTCTCCTCCAGTTTATTACGCTTAGTGAAGTACTCGTCAAGCTCCGACACCCCATCCATACCCTTCACTGTATAAGAGAAGGAGGAGGAGGAGAGGGGCATGTAGAGAAGAAGAGAAGGGAATGGAGACAAATACAAATATTTGTCAGTCTCATTCGTCCTTCCCCCAACTTGAGAGATGCTGCAAAGCTACAGTATATCGGCCACACAGGAAACAGACTGGTCTCTAAATGTGATGAACTGAGGGAAGAAAGCACTAAGCCACTACTTAGAGGGGAGTATACATTTAAGTTACCGTTAATGCTGTCATGTAATGGCTTCTACAAAGAAAAATCAGAGACAATTCCATCATTAAGTGATGTTCACAACCCATCTTAAATGGTGGAAAAAAAGCTTTTAAACATTTTAACTTAAATATGTCCTAGTATAACGGGTAATTGGTTTAAGTTGCAATTAGATTTGCTGGGTTTACAGATCTCACTTAGAATTCTCTCTCTACATAATTTAAAGCAGAGATTTGATTATAAGTAAGATAATGTAGGGTTACATCTACTTAACAGTCAGTGTAGGCATAATGGTATATCAGGTATCTAATGCATTCATCAGCTGATTTAGCAAATCAGGGCAGTTACTGTAATGTAGCTACCTTTATGTCTTTGGATTATTACTGTTTGCTATTGGCTTGTGAGTTATACGCTGCTGTGTATATTTTTCGTTGAACTGTTAACAATATCCTTAAAACAAAGGACACCAAACTGTCGCCAAGAGGCCTAGATCCCTTGTAGTCACTCTAGGCAAGGTTTTGTTGATAAAACGCTCAATTGCAAAGACCTTGTGACTCACTGCAAGGACAAACTCGCATTTTATTTTCTGCTTGTAAACCAATTTGAAAGTACATGAACCAAACAAATGAGATTTAGGTCAAAACTCAATTTTGCAGCAAGATGTGATTTGCGCTGCACTCTCACTCAACCTAGAACTGCTTTGCTTTCCCTCTTGCTTTGCTGCACATGGAGGGATATTATCTTGCATGGCTGTTGACTGTGTGTGTTTCCTATTAGGTATAAATCATCTGCTGCATGGGGATATTATAATCAAGTCTCTTCCTAGTGTCTTGCTGCTGAGGATTTAATGCTGGAATGGGGAGTTATAGTAAACATCATGTTACAGTTAAGAGGGTGTGAGTGGAACTCACCTGTACCATTTCCTACAGAGTGAAGAGACCCCTCTGGCCCCAAGGATTCATATTCCTCCTTCCTTTCATCTGTGAAGGAAAGGAGAAATGCGTTTAAAATCGGACAATCGACTGTGGCTAACACAGCTCTCAATAAACTCAACACTCGAGGCAAAGTCAACTGGAATGCGCATGCTACATGCTACCCTGGCAATTCAGTTAACAAGTACCTCTTTCCATTCAGCCCCAGCTCATAATATGAATGTATTTTCCAGATAATGAAGGACAGGCAGGCGAGGGGTGTACATATACTGTGCCTATTGTGTTTGTTTCTCCTGGCCCCAGTCATGTGACTCCTCAACAGGAGTCACAAGTATCATAAGCTTCCCCTTCAAAAAAGGGATATACAACACCCCTGCCTGTGGCAACAGAGGATGGGGAAGAAAACAAGAGCACAGTCTCCTTTTCTCCCCCCTCTCCCCTCTTCATTGCAGCAGGTTACTTTTCAAAACTTCCTTCCTCATGAGCAATGAGTGTCAAACAGGAACCTGATGCTGTGCTTTTTATAACAAAATAGTCTTGCTATGAGTCAAAGGAGTCACAAGGTACTGTACACGATTTATATCATACATTTATAGTCGAATTACACATTTTGTGGCCCACAAGAGTAAAAGGAAGGTTGAAGGTACAATGCATGGAAATCATCTGCTAGTTTTCCTTAATTAATTAATAAATAATGTAGATGAAAACTATTTTCTTTCTCATAGTTCCAAGACTATGAATCCATGTAATTAAGAAGCAAGGTCTCCCCTTCTCCCTACCACTTAAGTTTCCCCCTGCACCACACAGATAAAATGGTGGTACTGCACGCTTCAGAAAACAACTGCAAAAATGCTGCCTTTTCTGATGGGGAAAGCATTGTTGCTTCACTTCGCCTCAACTTTTGGTTCATTGGGAAGAGAATCATTGCCAGACTTTTTAGAATGAGTTTCATTCAGCCAACATGGGGCTTTTTGTGGGTTCCAGGGCCCAGAGTAAGGACAAAGGCATGTGAGTCACGCCCTGTGCCACTGTCGTAGAATTTAGACACTGTACTCAAGTGTCATTCTATTTTCAGTAGGCCCCTCCTTCACTACACTTACAGTACACTTGCACTGAATATGAAATCTCAAATATAAAATGGAGGCTCATTGTGTTTTCAGTAGTCTTTTTTTCCTAGAGAGGCAGAGGCAAGATGGCGGTTAAAGTAAATTAGCATTTCAGTTCTGTTTGTGGTAATTCTGTTTCGACCCTGCGCATTCTCGATGTGACTCAAACCTCCACAGTTCAAGACTGCTTCTTCTTTTCAGTACCATGAAGTGACACCCGAGTCTTTTACATCTGTTGCCTGAGTGAAATTGATATGAAAAATATGTGAGTTGTCTATCTTTCGTCAGTTTACCTATAAATGTAAAATACCAGCTCAATGAAAATCATCCACCAGTTTAGCATTAGCTATAACAGACTGTAGCAGATGTGCTAATCTGGCATTGATTTCTTTTACAGCTTTCTCATGATGGCCATGATAATGATAACATCTATGCTCTCCGCATCAAGGCTCTTTTCATTTACATTTAGTTTTGGACCGCGTTCAAAATCAAAAACTTCTTCCTAGTACTTTCTATTTCCCAGTTCAGCGGGGCAGCGCGCCACCAAGTCATTACCAGAGACGGATAGCCGGCGCTGGTCCGTTTTTTAAAACTGTGCGTCTTACATGAGTTCACTCTGCACTCTGTATCTGTCAGGTGGCACTAGAATGGTGGGCCTATTATGCATGTAAATTGCCATCATAAAGCTCCAAATTTAATTTAGGCCTGTTAATGAGTCCTGCAAAAGCCTGGCTCCCTCTTAACGATCCCGTTTGGCTCCTAATTAAAAGTATTTGTCTTTGAGGTCCTGGCGACACCGGTTGTCCTGTCACTGATGCAGATGACTTGGAGGGGGAGGAGTGGATGGAGAAATATAAAGAGAGAGGGGGGAAGAGATAGGGAGAGAGGGAGGAAAAGAGAGAGGGGGGAAGAGATAGGGAGAGAGGGAGGAAAAGAGAGAAGGGGGGGGGGGTTGACAGGTTTCGCATGCGCAACTTGCTCATTGTTGATAGCTCTGCCTGTACAATATAGCAATATGGGGGAGTTAGAGGCTGCGTTGGTCACAGCCCACTAAACTGAGTCTAATTATAAAGGATTTTATAACAGGTTGTTTTCCTAAATATATAAAGGGTTAAAATTATGGGTCAACGAGAATGAAAGGTGGCGCTTCATATGTTAAACTGAAATATTGTGACATATTCTGCTCTGCCGAGACCTTGAGTACATTGACCTTTTCGGAGTTGACTTTATTCCTATGAAAGTATGTGAAAACAATGAGGAGGCAGATGACATGCTTTTACAGAGCCAAGAGAAAGAGAGAAGGAGAGAAAAGAGGGGAGGGAGAACATTGAGAGGACAGACGTGCTACAGGGTGTGAACAGTCATACAGCGATGAGTATGTGTGAGAGGGAGGGTGAGTTGGACACACCTCAGGGAGGGAGGGAGGGAGGTGGTTTTGCCGACGTGAGCCTGTGAAGCAGCTAAAGTGCTGACTGTGCTTCAGCAGCAACACGTCCCACTAGAGTAGAGCACCATGTCATACTCTACAATCTCCTGTCAACCTCACAGGGCCCCGGAAAAGAGGACAATAGACAGAGTATCGAACAAAGCCACTTCCCAGGCTCAAGCTATTTTAGCATAAACTGAAAAAGGTGAATAGGTACTGTATTATTATAAGATGGGTAATTGAATAACATCAGCGATATTATTTCAGTGTCTGTCGTTCTGGAGGTGTTGTTCTGATGTTGTCGTTCTGATGTTGTTGTTCTGATGTTGTTGTTCTGATGTTGTTGTTCTGATGTTGTTGTTCTGATGTTGTTGTTCTGATGTTGTTGTGCTGATGTTGTTGTTCTGATGTTGTTGTTCTGATGTTGTTGTTCTGATGTTGTCGTTCTGATGTTGTTGTTCTGATGTTGTTGTTCTGATGTTGTTGTTCTGATGTTGTTGTTCTGATGTTGTTGTTCTGATGTTGTTGTGCTGATGTTGTTGTTCTGATGTTGTTGTTCTGATGTTGTTGTTCTGATGTTGTTGTTCTGATGTTGTTGTTCTGATGTTGTCGTTCTGATGTTGTTGTTCTGATGTTGTTGTTCTGATGTTGTTGTGCTGATGTTGTTGTTCTGATGTTGTTGTTCTGATGTTGTTGTGCTGATGTTGTTGTTCTGATGTTGTTGTTCTGATGTTGTTGTTCTGATGTTGTCGTTCTGATGTTGTTGTTCTGATGTTGTTGTTCTGATGTTGTTGTGCTGATGTTGTTGTTCTGATGTTGTTGTTCTGATGTTGTTGTGCTGATGTTGTTGTGCTGATGTTGTTGTTCTGATGTTGTCGTTCTGATGTTGTCGTGCTGATGTTGTTGTTCTGATGTTGTCGTTCTGATGTTGTTGTTCTGATGTTGTTGTTCTGATGTTGTTGTGCTGATGTTGTTGTTCTGATGTTGTTGTGCTGATGTTGTTGTTCTGATGTTGTCGTTCTGATGTTGTTGTTCTGATGTTGTTGTTCTGATGTTGTCGTTCTGATGTTGTTGTGCTGATGTTGTTGTTCTGATGTTGTTGTTCTGATGTTGTTGTTCTGATGTTGTTGTTCTGATGTTGTTGTTCTGATGTTGTTGTGCTGATGTTGTTGTTCTGATGTTGTTGTTCTGATGTTGTTGTTCTGATGTTGTTGTTCTGATGTTGTCGTTCTGATGTTGTTGTTCTGATGTTGTTGTTCTGATGTTGTCGTTCTGATGTTGTTGTTCTGATGTTGTTGTGCTGATGTTGTTGTTCTGATGTTGTTGTGCTGATGTTGTTGTTCTGATGTTGTTGTTCTGATGTTGTTGTTCTGATGTTGTTGTTCTGATGTTGTCGTTCTGATGTTGTCGTTCTGATGTTGTCGTTCTGATGTTGTCGTTCTGATGTTGTTGTTCTGATGTTGTTGTGCTGATGTTGTTGTTCTGATGTTGTCGTTCTGATGTTGTCGTTCTGATGTTGTTGTGCTGATGTTGTTGTTCTGATGTTGTTGTGCTGTGTAATTGATTTACAACAGGTGTGTTGCCTATTCACTGATTTACGTTCTAACGGTATCTTGAGCAGATCACTCACCAGTCCCGTTGAGGTGTCCGTGCGGGTTGTCTGCCAGACGCCAGGCGTGGTTGTGGCTCTGCCACCCGTCCCTGCCCTCTGACCCCTCCTCTGCTCCAGCCCTGTAGGACAGCAGGGCGTGGCCCACCCTGGGTGATGCCTCCAGGTTGGGCACGCCAGCCCCAATGGGGCTGCTACCCTCCTCCCCATTGGTTAGACCATTCTCCTCTGAGACCAGAGTCCTGTCATCCTCGTCTGTCTCGGAGCCCGTCTCCACCACATTCTCATAGTTCAGCACTGCAAAACAACAACCAAAAAGACGCTGTTAGGTTTCTAAAACAACATCCAACTAACTTGGCTCTAGAGGTAAAGACTAAAGTAGTGGAGGCAAAAGCTGAAAGTCACATTCCTGCGTTGAATAGTTTGGGGAGCTTTTTATACATCCCAGACACTCTAGGGACCAAGTGGAAATGGACAGCTTGTAAATATTACATCCCTGAACTTTGATAAAATGTGGTTGATTTGATTCGGGCTGAACCCAAGGGCCTTCACGCCAACCTATAAATATGTCCACTTCGGTGTTGAAGAAAAATACTCTGAAAAAGGTGCATGAGAAAGGCAGGCATAGACCCAAAAGAGAAAAAGGGAGGGGGGGGAATAACACAAAAAAATGTAAAAGCCATGACATCATGGGAACTAGGCGCAGGAAAGGGGGCCCTCGGGGGTGGAAAATAGAACACAATTTTCAGGTTCATTTTGAGTTCTGTGTATGCCTAATAAAGCAATATTTCGCCAAGCTCTCATGCGCGTTATCTCTGGAGGCCGTTGCCAACTCCAGAAAGCGAGAGGGACGTGGCTAAAAACGATGCGTTTTGAAGTCAATTGCTTGTTTGGGGATATTATTTGGTTCCCCTCGACAGTTTTTCAAACCCATAAACCTTTACATCCTAACGGCATACCATTCCCTCACTCGTCTCTTTTTTCACTCTTCCCCTTTGGGTACATCGAGATTAGGCTTTGCATATCTGTTCATAATATGATCTTTGTCTGACTGTATGGTTCGGCACTTGCCTCCCGGACAACTGCGCAACAGGTGCAAATTAAAAAGGGGAGCCACGGTGGGGTGGGCTGAAATCTGCTGACCTGGGCTGAATACCAAGAGCAGCAGAGGGGGGTGGAGGGCGTGGGACAAAACCCTCTTTAATAAAAGGTGTGACCACAAGGATTTAGGGGGAGTTCAGACAGGGTAATGCCCTCTCTGATCAAAAAAAAAGAAAGAAAGAAAGAGAGAGAGAGAGACAGAGAGAAAGAAAAGGCTGAAAAGTGAGACGTGAAAACACGTTGTGTGGTCTAGGTATATGTTGGATATAATATGATTTCATTCAACATCTTAACCTCACGCTCACTCTTACACACCCTCCCCTCTTTAGTCCCGCCAGACCAGCAACAATAGTGGTTTTGCCTTTTCGCTGAATGAAATATCTGACCCTTTTTAACTCTGAGCTAAGAGCAGTTTGGAACAGACCAGTGAAAAGACCAGCTAGCATCCTGTCCAGTTTATAGAAATTGTGTTTTCTCTATCAAGACTTGCGTGTGTTATTATGCCACAGAAAATATGTAGGCACATTTACTTTAGGAAATTATATTATTCAACTAATTTCTTCCAGGAAAAAGAGAGAGAAAGCTACATGCCTCACAGTTATAGAATCACTCACCAACTGACAAAGATACATGTTTTGGTGGAAAAACACGAAGACAACTGTTTGTTTGTTACTTTACTTATGTTGCTCAGATACTTGGCCAGTGTGTGGCTGTTTTGTATCTGTGTTGCGGTAGGCAGACGGAGAAAAGCCAGTGACCTCCCAAACAAAAGCAATTCATGAGACTGTTTGCCTCCCAGGTCACATGGGTCTAGTAGTGTGGCAGATGTCACAGAAGGCTGGACTAAAGCTACAGGCTGGGATCTTAGTTGCTCTGTGTCTCCAAATCAATAATTCTGGTTGGAAATGACTTCAGACACACCACCTGTATGTACAATCTGTCATTAATCTAGATAGCAGTTATCAAACTGTTTTTCAGTAGGTTTAGTCAGGATAAAGCGAGATATAACAACTCAGAGCCCAGAGAGTGAGCGCGCTTTGTCTCCAGTGACATCTTTGATGGAGCGCCACCCTTCGCTCTGTCTTGCCGCACCTCTATTGTGTGTGGAAGCGCCGCCGTTCCGACCTGCTGATCTCATGGAGTTCCATTGTCTCGGCCCGTCACCTCTCCACCGATCGATCCTTTGTGCTCATTCAAGGAGCCCGAGACAAAGCAGCGACAACGCTTGCTATTCTCCTCTGAACGCTCTCTCCCTCTCCCGCTCTCTCTCTCTCTCTCTCTCTCTCTCTCTCTCTCTCTCTCTCTCCCTCTGCTGCTCTCTCTCACTGCTCAACTAAGGTCGTTCCACAAAGACATTAATCTTGACCCTCCCTAGCTGGTTTGGTCATCTCCCTCTGGTATATTTTACTCCAGGCAGATTCTCAGTAAGAAGAATGGCCTTTTTTATGTCACTAATGCCTCCAGCTGTTTCAGTGAAGGACTTAATGCCCCCAACTCTAGCCACAAGTTCCAGGCAGGTGGCTTTAAAAAGGTAGGCTATATCGATCACAGTATTTGTCTACAATGGTGCAGGTAGTGCAGGGTAGGAGTACACCTCCTTACTGAGAATCCCTTCTGAGTCTCTCTGAGAAGGATGATGTAGAATGGTTGGTTTGTTGGTCGATTATCACCAGCCGATGCCCAACCCCTTCCACTGTATCTACTTTATATTCAAGAAAATCAATAGTTGAGGTCAGGAGGTGGAGCTTTCTTGCAGTGCAGAGCACCGTTCATATAAATTATTATAGAATAATACTCTGTCTACATTATATATTACAGTTAACCCCATCATCATTTGAATATAGAACAAATCCACTAAATCCTATGAAACAGACATTCCAGTAACGCAACCATTAACTAGAACAGCAACCAACCAAAAAACATCGAACTGCCTTAGAACGAGCGTGTCCCTTGAGGGGTGTAAATGCAACTAACAGGTGCATACCATACCTGCCACATATCATATGGATTCCGTAAAACAACGGAACCCACTCCACATCATCGCCTATCCCACAGTGCATCCCCAGGCTCTGCAGAGATCACACCTGCCCTCTCCTCGCATGAGGGAGGCTTCCTTCCACGTCGTCCATTTTAAACCGCCCCACAGTGGAACAGATTAATCAGACAGAGCCATTGCCTGCACGTATGCCATGAGGGGCTAGTATCCACACCCACACAGTCTCTTTCTCTCTCTCTCTCTCTCTTTCTTTCTCTGTGCGGCTCAATGAAAAAGCCAGTTCCATATTCAAACACACACACATTGGTGTTTGATATGATAATCAAAAAACGACACAGGTTTCAGGTCTACTGCTTGCTCCAGGTGATCCTCTGCTGCGTCCTGTCTCTCTTGTCCGCCGCTACGACTGCCTGGGTAATGAGAGATGAGATGGAAGCTACCGGAGAAAAACCTCTCTCTCTGTTCTACCTCTCTCTCTTTTCTCTCTCTCTCTCTCTCTCTCTCGCTGCCTGTGAGTGGTGCAGATCACCTGAGCGAACAACTGGAGGGGGAGGGGGAGGGGGAGGTGAGTGAGTAGGTAAGGAAGCACTGCCTGAATGCTGTGGAAATGAGGTCGCTGCCTAGCGGGTACAGACTGGAAGTGGTCCAACATCCATCTAATGATATGCATACAAAGACAGGTAGGGGGATTTACACAGGGAGGTGGGGAATAAAGGTGTACTAATGCATTATTACCTAAACATTTTAGAAAGAAATAGCCTACAGCATGAATTATTTGCCATAATAGTACAAATACTCTGAGGGACATGAAACGAATCAACCAAAGAGTGTGTGTCAATATTTGTGTTGTTGTGTGGGCCTATATAACTGAATGTTTGTGTGTGTGTGTGTATATGTGCCTGTGCGTGTGTGCATGTGTGTGTGTGTATTCATGCACGTCTGGGGAGTGCCAGCCAGGAGAGAAGGGGTGGTTCCAGTAGCCTGCCTCTAATTGAATTAAACTCCCATTTATCTACGGGGTCCTGAGCAACAGGCTGGAAAAAAGGAGAGAGAAAAAAAGAGAGAAGGTGCAAGAGAAAGATCTCAGAGTTTTACTCAAGTGCCCAGACGCCCCCCCCCCCCCCCCCTCCTTTCCACCCTCTCTCCCTCCCTCCTTTCCACCCTCTCTCCCTCCCTCCCGTTACGGAGCCACCATCTGTGCCCTGCCTGCGCACATGTTACTCCTCTCGACAAATGTTCAAGACCCCCACCGGCCCCACACACTTACACACACACTTTTACACATACATGGCGTACAAACAAAAAGCCAACTAGGATCCCTTTGGATAGCCGACACACAAGACTGGAGGAAGTTAAAGATAGAAAAACCCTCAAAATGGTTCCTTCACATGGTGGCTGAAGACAAGTCAAAGCCTTCAGAAACAAAGGCCAAAACAGACAGAAGTGTGATGTCCTCACACTGCAAGGATTACAAGTGAAATACAAAGGACTGACGTTAACCTGATGTTCAACCCATATGATAAAGGACCTTTAGAACAGGTGAAAGAAGAGGCCCTGAGAGGAAAAAGGGGGGTGATAGAGATTGATAATTCTGTAGAGTCATAAACTTGCTCGATTTTTTTCTTTTTGGAGTTAATACGGGTCAATTAATATGCAAATCTAGGAGCAGATGCTCGGCAGCTAGCCGCCTCCTGTGTGATTCTGGCTTGTCCATCACTAGCGGTTAGCAATTTTACAAAACAACACACCACAACACACCACAGAGGCTGTTCACAGAACTAACAACGCTACGGGTTACGAACCTGAACTGAAACTAGTGCCCTTCTGCCATATAAAGACTGCCACACTGATCGTACTCTTTATTCCATTGGCTTTTTGAGCCATTCCTCTCAATGTGGCTATGGTCTGTGATATAATAAACTGCCAAAATAACTGCGCAGATCAATTTAGACTTTTCATTTTCTCTGTGATGTTGACCTGAATTCACTTAACAAAATGGATTTTGCTCTTGGCTGCAGGTTAGCCATCGATTTTACACTAATTCAATTTTTTGTACGACGACGAGGTGCTCCATATTTTGCATTGATTTCAGCGGAAAATCAAACCCAATAGGATAAATGATCCTTGATTTGAGTACATCCGTATATTAAAGTGAACCTGGACTCTATCTATCTAGATTGTGCCTTGCCACTTGTTCTTGTACCGAGGCCAATTGTGATTTTCACCTTTGTAGACTGTGTGGTGCAGATGGCCACAGAAGGGGCCATTAGGACATTAGGAGGGTTTTAAACCACGTTCCACAATCAGGAAGACAGGTTGCTCATCAAATATTCAGGCAAGAGGAAGGAGGAGTGGTATTTCTGCCTAATATGAGTGCCCTGCTGTCAGGGTAGCAAGTCAAGACAAAATAACACACTTAATAATCATAGCTCCACTCTGCTATGCATTTAGCTAGTCTTGTTTGTGCAAAGTATAAATCTCACAGAGTCTCGTAAATATTGAGGAGCTGTTTAATTTAGCATAACCTATTTGGAATGTTGGCGCCGGGGTTAAATCCTAAAAGCAATATTTTTCTACAAACCCTGGAAATGACAGAGAGTAGAGATGGCTTCTCTCTCATGTTCTTTCGTTAGACTGTATCCTTTTTATTCCCCTTATGAGTTGTCTATGAAGCCTAATTGTTCCCTCACACACTGTCCCAACCTCTCCCTTTACACACACACGCACACCACACACACACACACACACACACACACACACACACACACACACACACACACACACACACACACACACACACACACACACACACACACACACACACACACACACACACACACACACACACACACACAGGAAGCTGGTGACAGCAACAATGCGTGTCTAACTATGTGTTGCAGGTTGTGGTGACGGTCTGTGCCAGGTTCCTTCTGCTGCCTGTTCCAGCCCTTCCAGCCCTTCCAGCCCTCCACCACCTGCCTCAGTATCCTGTCGCTCCATGGATTATCCAAGGCTCTTTTAACTGAGCAACTGTCCTCTCTACTGCTGGGCCTCTGTACAGCCTGCAGTTCTTCCCTGCCATCATCAATTACAATAACTGCTTTGGGGAGCTTTGTTGATCACACTCACGGTGTGTGTGTGTGTGTGTGTGTGTGTGTGTGTGTGTGTGTGTGTGTGTGTGCGTGCGCGTGCGTGTGTGTGTGCATGCATGCGTGTGTGTGTGTGCGTGTGTGCATGCGTGAGTATGGATGAGACAAGCGAAAAATAAATCACCTGGGCTAAATGTATGCAAATTTGGATGAATACATGCAATCAGTGTGAAATTAATTTAGCTGAAGCTGATTAGGAGCATTAATAAATCTATCCGCGGTGCTGCTTCCATCTGATATGGCCTTACACTTCCTGTAAGATTAATTAGGACGCTACAATAACATACGGTACTGCTGGTACAGATTACTGTAAGCCCTCTTCTCTTTTATGAAAAGCTAAGCAAAACCTAAATTGCAATTAAGTATTGCACCCGAGTCCGTTTGTAGCTAGCTGTTTTCTGTCTCCGTAATATAAGAGAGTGATGAGAGAGGGAGAGACAGAGGGGGAGAGAGCGAGAGAGAGAGAGAGAGAGAGAGAGAGAGATAGATGTAGCGGTGGGCATGAGGGGCATCTGTGGTCTGGTCTGTGGTAACTGCAGTAATACCCTGCCAGTCACCAGCTGGCAGTGTAGGCGGGAGGCTTTCAATGGGGTCAGTGTGTGTGTGTGTGTGTGTGTGTGTGTGTGTGTGTGTGTGTGTGTGTGTGTGTGTGTGTGTGTGTGTGTGTGTGTGTGCGTGTGTGCGTGTGTGCGTGTGCGTGTGTGTGTGTGTGCGTGTGTGTGTTAGTTGTTATTGGAGGTCCCACTGATAGCAACTGCCCACTGATGAGCAACAGCAACTCAATCCCAGCACCGTTTAGGCCCCTGCATCTCAGCACCTCTTTCACATGTTAATGAGATTGTAAACCACATCTGCTCTCCCTCTCCCAGCCACCCACACATATACCATGCCAGGATCCCTGTCACCTGAATAGCATCCCCACCAGGTACCAAACAAGAGAGCAGGCTTCCCTTCTGTTACCCCCAAATGCTTGTGACCTATGAACTCTCTGAGAGGCTACATCCGCTAGGCCCCACACTGTTATGCTATCTATCAGTCAACCTGGCCAGGATATCTGTTGTAAAAGAGACACAACAATTTAGGACATTAGTTTGTCTTTTAGTCAGGGGCTGACTGACTGTGTGAGTTCTTAGGATACCTGGAAAGGTGATAAATAGAGCAAGTGGATAATTAGGAAGCGGCTTTCGCCACTTAAACAGGGCTCTGGCTCGCACGCTGCTAAGCTATGGAATCCCCTTGTACCGTGAACACACACACTGCCTGCACAAGCCATAAACAGTGCTTCAGGATGGACGATTATGAGCTGAGCTGCAGTAAATATTTGAAACACCATTGTTCCTGCCACTTCCTCTGAGAGACCATGAAGACTTGCTTTTTCCACTTGGGTTCCTCCAGGGAGCGAGGCGCAGATCAAATGACCATCCCAGGCGGAAGTCGTATCAATTCCGCCGACCCCATTGCTGCTCTCTCAGGCATCATCATGAGCATGGCTACAGACTGGAGGAGGGGGAGTGGGGTTCTCAGGACCGGAAAGACATGCATTAACTTTGGCCTCTTCTGTCCTAATGTGATAGGAACCCCCATTGCAAAAAGTAGTTTGGTGAGCACTAGGGATCACAGAACACTCCGGAATAAACTACAGCATTAACAACGTTGCAGGGTACGTTTATCATTTGTCGACTACATTTCTTATGAAAGTCAACAAAAAAAAAAAGATGACGGGCTCTGCTAGAAACCTAACCTTGTGGAGATGTCTTGGCACGCTTAACCTGATCATTTCTCAACTATGCAGACGGAGAATCTAAGAATGGAGAAAATCTCTGTAGAGGAGCAGGCTTCAGGAGAGAGCAGAGGAGAGCAGAGCAGTAGCGATGCCGTTGGTTTCCATCGCCAACCAACCTGTTGGCAGGCTGATCTATTATTATGGCAGCCATACCCAGTCTTTCCCCGATGCGGTCCACCATTTTGAAAACAAAAAGAAGAGTCGCTCTGTAATTCCTCCCGACGGGGCTGAAACGGCAGGACGATGGAGCAGACGCTGACCGCAGCCAATGAGTTCTGTTTTCTTAAAAATTCAACAGCCTGTGAACAGTCCTTCTGGGGGGAGGGTGGAGTGTGTGTGTGTGGGGTTTGGGGTGCTGCTCTCCACTTCAAACATGCCAAGAAAAATGTCTCAGAGCTCCCTATTAAAAGCAAGACCATGGGCGTGCTTTATCTTGTAGGTGGCTCCTTATTTCTGAGGAGAGCCCCTTTGAGTAACAGTATACCTCACCAGAGTTTAGAGAAATTGGCCAGCGCTGGTGGTCCTCTGCTATTACAGTCTGGCAGGCAACAAATTAGCCCCTCGCAGGAATAGGTGTGTGAAAACATCATAGCTTAGAAGAGAGAGAAAGAGAAGTGCATTTTGCCCCACTCTTTTGTCCTTTTCTGTTATGCTCTCTTCCTTGTTCCGCCTAGTTTCCCCCTGTCCTGTTTTTGTGTGCCTCTCTCTCTCTCTCGGGGGGGTGTGTGTGTGTGTGTGTGTGTGTGTGTGTGTGTGTGTGTGTGTGTGTGTGTGTGTGTGTGTGTGTGTGTGTGTGTGTGTGTGTGTGTGTGTGTGTGTGTGTGTGTGTGTGTGTGTGTGTGTGTTCTTATCAGCCCTGCTGCCTGTGTGCAAGGTGTGACAGTGAAAAAGTTAGTTCCTCCTTGAACGTGTCACTGGGCAAGTGCCATGTAGCATGAAACACTTCTCAGGGGAACTTAATCAGGTTTTGGCACCTTGAGCTGGGCTGGCTGTTCAAAAGGGAGCGTTAACTGTAATGCCCCTCGCCCATTTTCTCCTTACCACCCCAACCACCAACTTACACAAGGCCCTCTCATAATACAGAATACATTGAGGAGTAAAAAAACTACAACAAAACAACTGTATTCAGAGTCTAGAACAGTGCTTTCCAGCCCTGTTCCTGGAGAGCTACTGTCCTGTAGGTTTTCATTCCAACCTCATCTAGCACACCTGATTCTAATAATTAGCTGGTTGATAAGCTGGAACAGGTTAGTTATAACTGGGGTTGGAGCGAAAACCAACAGGAGGGTAGCTCTCAGGAACAGGGTTGGAGAGCCATTGTCTAGAATAAGTTATTAGATATTACAGCAATATTCTCTGTTACTGTGTAATGTGTTCTTAATGTGTTACAATGCCAATTATGTTACGAATGTCATTTTAACGACCTAAAAAGCAAGCCATATTCAATAAAGCCATGTGTTTGAAAGTTCATATCAGTTCTGTATTCATAGGCTGTGTGACAGTTACAAAACCCAGCCCTCTCACCTCAAGAGGCCGGTAACATTTCTACAACGGTGAGTTGCTGATTATATAAAACCCTGCTGTGTCTCCCTGATAAGACTCTCTGAGATAGATACCAAACGGACTCGTGAGTGTGTGTGTGTGTGTGTGTGTGTGTGTGTGTGTGTGTGTGTGTGTGTGTGTGTGTGTGTGTGTGTATGAGTGTGTATGAGTGTGTATATGAGTGTGTGTGTGTATGAGTGTGTGTGTATGAGTGTGTGTGTGTATGAGTGTGTGTGTATGAGTGTGTGTGTATGAGTGTCAGTGTAAAGGAGCCAAGGGGAAGGTCAGAGGTGTGAAATGCTCTTTTCTGTCTTTGTCTATTTGTTGCGAAACACAATTAGTCAGGCCTTCAGCTATTTTTTAAGCGCACAAGGGATGTTACAGCTGTTCTAGGAACTCAAGTGTGGGTGTGTGGGTGAAAACAAGAGATAGAACAAGTAATATAGACATAAGGAATTGAGCACACCACACCACAGAGAAGGTAAAAAAGTCCCTTTTGAACTTCTGAACATTCTCCACATACATTTGAAGTACATCAAAATCCATCTATCTGTGTTAACCATTCAATTAATCATCAACTACTGGAAAGGGAGGTTGGAAAGAACTACAGTAACCTCACAACACTGAAATCTAGGTTGCCTAAGAGAAGACTGACTTAACTCAAGTTGAACTGAATAATGTATGCACATGTACACTTTTGGCAATGATGAGGCAGTTTCAGGCTTTACAGGCAGCCCACCTCTCTGGAGAGATGGGAGGAGGCCTACTTCCAAAATGGCTGAATTATGCATCTTCCCAGGTGGAACTAGACTCGGTCCTTGTTTCACTCCTTTTTACAAAAGGAAGCAAAGATTCTCATTTCAAATCCCTCCGATGAAACTACCCTCCTTCCCCTTCCAAAACGTAATATTACAAATACAAAATGTAATGTTACCCTCAGAATGGCTGCAACAGACTTAGTGGACGGTTTCCTACCTCAACCCATTTCCCACCTCTTTGTCTCCCTGGCACTCTGGCCTGGTTGGCTCCAAGCGGTCTCTCTTTACTGGCCCCTGTAGAATCATAATCATCAGCCGGGCCTAAAAAATGTGAAACCTGATCTTGTTTGTAGATGATCTTATTTGTGAACCTTGGCTGATAGACATCTCCCTCAGGTGAGCAGATTTTCATTCAGCACCATTTAGTGGGTTAGCGCAGAGCTCTTTGGCAGGACGTCAAGGGTATATATGGAAGGATTTGAGCATGAGTTCTGCTTATGGACCCTAGAGAAAAATATTAGGTTTTTCTTTTAGTACTTTTCACCTTTCAGTATGGTGGGAGTGGAACAAAAGAGAGAAGAGGAGGAGTGGTGGGATGGAGAGGGGGAGTTTTACATCACCCTTTTAGTTCTCGAAGCAACAAAATTACCATTTCTGTTCTAGGTCTTCAAAAGGCTGTTTGAGACGTAAAATTACTCAGCTACTTGAGACCTTTCTGACACGCAGAAAACAAAAATCACTCTTACACAGTGCCATAAAAGGAATAATCTGTTTAGTAATAAAGGGAAGGAGGACAATAAGAGGCAGTGTGAAGACAGTGTGTGTATCTCAAATTGCACCCTTTTCCCTATATAGTGCACTACTTTTGACCAGGGCCCATAGTGCTCTGGTCAAAGGAGTGCACTATATAGACAACAGGGTGCCATTTGGGAGACAGTACAAGGGATTTGAGGTGGGGGTGGTAGCAGATTACTTGTATGACAGAATTTGCAATTATCCCAGGATGAATCATGACAAAGATAATACATGCACCCTGTCTCATGAATATTCTAGATTGGCCACTCCCTGATCCTAACGAGGGACCAGGCCTTTAATTACCACTGATGGCTTCAACTTCATCATCACACACGGGTACGGGTGCATACACACACACAGTCGTGCACACACACACACAAGACGCTCAAACACACTGTCACACACACATAGGGACATGCGCGCTAGCGCGCCCCCCCCCCCCCCCCCCCCCCCCCCCCACACACACACACACACACACACACACACACACACACACACACACACACACACACACACACACACACACACACACACACACACACAGTGTATTGCTTCACATCAACAGTATAGTTCCTCTCCCTGTCGACCAGACAAGCACCACATTTGGCAGTGTTGTTGCATGTTGCGAGGCTGTTCCACTTCCTGGAACACGCAGTTTAGAGTAGTGAAACTGATGCATTTGCTGATGAGGCCAGTTTGGCCTCAGCTCATGAGACCTGCTTGACCAAACACTGCTTAAGCTTTACATGGCAGCATGTCTACAGAGCAGGCCAAGGCAGCAGTCATACTTTCTGACTTGGCATTTGAACACGCTTCACACCTGCATAGGATCCTAGATGCTAAAAGATCTACAAATGGAGATGTAGTATAACATCTCAAAAGCCTTGTGACGACCATGAAAAGCGCACAGAAAACAACACTTGTTTTCTTTTTAGATAAAATGTCAAGCATGAAAGTGAGTTTGTATCTTGGCAGCCAGTTGTTTTACACCCCTGATACACACACACTCCTTTTATCATCGCTACTACCCCTGACACACACAAGCACGCGCACATACACACAGTCTCCTTTTATCATCGCTATTAGCAAATGTCAGTGCCAAGTGGCCGTGAAGTCGCCCTTAATGAGGACCTGATGCTGTTTGCGTTAGATAAGGTGAGGAGCCTAACTAACTGCCAAAGCAGATTAAGACCAGAAAAGAGGTAAACACTGAGCTGGATACACCAGTCAACTGGTTTATCCTCCTGTAGTACTTCAACAAGGAAGGCATGAGTACCATACCACAAATGCCTTTTCAGATGTAGTGTAGGACGGTGTATACATGGGCTATGTTGTTGTAGTTGAGAATGCCACCATAAGAAAAACATGATGTTAATTTACTCAAAACGTAGATTGATACTACACCCTCCTCTCCCCTGCTCTGTGACAGTAATAATTGTTAAATAAGGATGAAGGGTAAACAGGGAATGAGGTACGTCAATTCTAATGGATGTGGATTGTCCTAGGTCAGAACACTTTGCCCCGCGGTGCCACCTTTGGAGTGACAGATGTGTGCATCCTCCATGTGACTTGGGAAAACGACCCCTTACTGCCACGACCGCCGGGCCCAGTGCGGGTCATTTGTCCCCTGTTCCCATTCTACACCGTTGATGGCGCTAGCCAGGCTGAGGTGAGGGGAACTGACAAGCGTTCAGTCCCCAGGGCACAGCTTTCCAGTCAAGTGGATCGGCAGGCTGGGGGATAAAAAAAAAATCTAATAAATGACTTATGAATAGTCATTTGGTCTCCCACAACCACTCCCAAACAATCTAGACCTCTCTTGGCTGGCTCTCCATCTCTAGCTCACAGCAAGCATCCAAATGCCTTTGATTACGCTGATAGCATTTGACCTTAAAAATCATGTTTTGACATACATGATAAGGGTGCTAACACAATGATGACATGGTTAAGCACTGGAGTAACTCGCCGTAGCCTTAGCAGAACGTTTCACCTAACCTAAACTACGATTCCAGTCTTCTAACTCCCGTTCCAACTCCCCTGTGTAATGACCTCTGATTGTCATGGCAGAGCTGTAGCCTTAACTAGCTGAATAAGAGGAGAGAGGTGAGAGTACTGGTGCATCATTCTCTGACAATAAGAGCCGGGGGGACAGGGAGTGCGGTGGAGGGGGATGGGGGGAGGGGATGGGGGGCTGTGTGGTGGAAGCACAATGAGCCCAGTGTTACTGCGATGTGCTCACCATTGTGTCGCCCTCCTATTAGGTATCCCACTTCCGCCCAGGACAGGAACCAAGCTACCCATAGCTGCCTAGCTGCATGCCTGATATAGGCCAAGGACACAAAGACAGACACACTGACTGAATGAATCAAACTGGTCCAGATAACATTTGAAGAAAAACTACTATAAAATAATACAATTAAAAGATAGAAGGTGGATAAAGGTGGTGGATAATGGCCAGTTCTCCCTTGGGAAAGAAGTCTTCTGAACCCAATGGGATTTCCTGGTTAAATAAAATATTGCCGATCCCAGTAATCCCAACATTTTCTAAAAGGTCCAAGCAGGATGATCTTGGCACACTTCCTGTTTCACCAACACCTGGTGCCAGAAGGATTTGTGTCTAAAGTCTTACGTTGTGCAAAGCTGTGCTGGCAGAGGAGTCAAGGTAAATACCACACAATCTGATTCTGAAACAGTACAATTGTACAAGGCCAGCTAGAAAAATCTAAACATTTCAGAATGAGCAACTAGGAGTTATAGCAACATCAACATGTCACACGTGCGGAATGTAACAACAGCTCATGCTTTTTGCATTTTCGTAGCATTTCCTTCTTCTGGCTCACAGGTTTTCCTGTCAGCAAGGCAACATAGTGGAGAGCAACAGGGCCCATGGGGGGAACACTATTATTTTTAACGCTAGGATTTTATGTCCTTATTGTATTTGGACCAGCGCCTACAGAACCCAGGTGGAGATAATTTCAAGGACAAGCTCCAAAAATGTGTTCTAACATCCAGCAAAGGACATGGGTGGCTAAGAGCATGTGACTCGCTCTAAAATGGTAGTTGTTACATATATGCTGTAAATTGTAGACATTTTTTCTTGTCTTACAATGGGGCTGAATATGTTGACTGAAAGTGGACCACATCCCTTCCTCAGTAGTACAATAGCAGCGTTTGGTCACAAAATGGCAACAAACACACACACACACACACACACGTACCATCCATATATGGTTATTTAACTAATAAATTCCCAAATCTGATATGACTGGTGCCAAAGCCATTTCACTTTGCCCTTGCATAATAACACCATGCATCACGCACCATGCAAAAACAAAGAATTTGGGACTCAGAGAAGTACAGGATGATCCGTTGTTAGGACGCTTCAAGGCACTTAAATCATACTCATGACAAAATGAACAATTGATGGGAACAAGCAGGCAGACATCTGTCATGAAATATGCATGTCTGTAATACGTTACAACATACATACTGTATATGAACCTGATGTTTTACCTTGCCTTTCCTCCTCTCTCCTTCCTGCATCACCCTGACGTGCGTCAACACCCAGACTAGATTGAGGTGACAATCGGAAGCGAGTCACGAGTCACCTGTCCCTCGTAGCGCTTGTCCACTTTGGGAACATCTCAGAGGGAGGGGATAAATTGTGCACACACTTGAAAAGTAGCAACTCATTGCATCACATGACAGATCCAACCTCTCTATTCTCCCTCCGTGTCCCTTCAGATAGCTGGCTTCAACCAAGGTGTGGGTTTTGGAACCCCAATGAAATAACATTACTGGTTTAGAATTACCATGGCAATTACTGTAGCAATACAGCTTAGTGCCCTGCTTGGAAGAATTAAGATCAGGTAGATATCTTCAAATGTAAAAATACATGCTTTAAATATTAATTCTATACCCAATTGTGTCTTTACTGGTTACCAATAAGTAGAATATAGATTAAATCAAAATAACCTAAAAGCTACTTCAAGTCACTACTTCAAGTCACATCAAATGAACAATAGAAATACACTTTGAGTAAGTCTACCTGCTTCTGTGTTAGTAATTATGTGTACTACTTCTCTGGTAGAAAGTACAAGCTGGACGGTAAGGTCCATCCTGAGGAAAACGGGGTCAGTTAGGGCTTCCTTGGACCCAGCAGGGTCTGGTAATAAGCGCTGGTCCTTTTGTTCAGGGCACAGTTGGCAGGGGGACGGAAAACAATACAGGGTCTATAAGGCCTTCTCCCAAGAGAGGCTTGTACTAACTCTGTCTATTACATTCAACCTCAGCCTGGAGGAAAAAAAGGGGGTTGTGAACTACTTTAATGTTAAACACTATGATGGTGTTACCTTGTTGATATTCTTGTGAATGCTGAGTGATTCAGATTATACAAAACAATAGGTCTACTTGAAGTTGTTGATGTTCAATGTGCCTTGCCTTCAAATCATGTTTGATATTAACAGCAATTCAAATGGTTTTCTTGTGACCGCTCTCCCAGAGTCTAATACTAAAACTTCAAGAATCTGCTATGATCACTTTGATCACTCTAGTTTGATGCCCTTGTCCTCCTCCATGAGATGGATGACCAGATAAGACCCTGTTCCCAGTCACTTCCTCCCGGGCTTAGACTAGGCTCCTCCCAGGGTTCCTCTCTAAACGACAGGCTGCATGGTTCCCGATCTCCACGCTCCTCAGGCCTGACCCTAATCTGTGTTAGGCACCTCTGTGGGGGTCCCAGGTGTTGTTACAGCTGTGGTCATCCAGTGAAGAGGTGTGTGTGTGTGTGTGTGTGTGTGTGTGTGTGTGTGTGTGTGTGTGTGTGTGTGTGTGTGTGTGTGTGTGTGTGGTGTGTGTGTGTGTGTGTGTGTGTGTGTGTGTGTGTGTGTGTGTGTGTGTGTGTGTGTGTGTGTGAGGGGAGTTGTTGGGAGGCTGTTAAAGGCCCAAGGAAGTGGCCAGCTGATTAGAACCAGATGCCAGACAGATGGGACGAGGAGGGCGGCTACACATAGGTGTGACCCAAATAGAAGCACACTGTCGCCCATTCCTGACTCATGCAGGCATGGTTCCTCCTTTAGCCAGGCCCAACTTCACACCCCCATCTTTGCACATGGTCTCCTCCTTCTAGGGGACTGTTATGAATGTTACCATGGGGTCACAGAACTATTTGGGTGGGGTTGTGTGTGTGTGCGCGTGCGCACGTGTCTATGTGTGTTTGTGCGCACGCGCGTGTGTGTGTGTGCGTGTGTGTGACAGGATAGGAGTAAATAGGCCAATAAATCGTTCTATTACGAGCAGATTACATCGAACATTCCCTCTCGCGTTCGCTGCCATTCAAAGATGTATCGCTCACCGACTGAAAAACCAGGAGGGCGAAGGGGGGATAAACACTTTGAAAACCAAAACCAGCCCGCTCCAGTCAGCCAGCGTGTAGACTAGGCCCGATGCCACAGGGACATTTTTAATCCTTTAATAGCAAGCCTTTACTGTTCCCTCTCGAGCCACACTCTAGGTGCACTCCAAAATAAGTGTTAGGAGGACCCTTTTATTTCCCCACTCTCTTCCTCTCTCGATGCTTCCTCCGCCAATTAGTCGTTAAGCAAATCGTTCTCTTCAATTTCATCGGCCTCAATCCTTCTCCGGACTACAATTTTCTCAAGACTTGATCCTTTGATCCTAGGTGTGAAAAGGGGGGCACTTTAACATAAATCTTAAAGGCTCAAGGAAAATGGAATTCTGTAACTCGAGAACATTGTCGTTTTCAACACTTTGTGTGCCATTGAACAACAGTGTGAAGAGGTGACGAGAGAATCTTGTTGACCACGGCTGTTGCATTATACTCACACAAACACACTGGCCCGGAGTAACAGACCAAAGAGTGTTCAACAATCACATTCCTTCAACCAATTCACTCTTCACTGGCAAAAGACTGAGAGAGTAAATAATCCTGTGGCTAGCTACCTATTAGCTCAGAGTCCTTGATGAGAGAAATAGCTTTTATATTCTGATAGTGCTCTCAAATTGAACATTGTGTCCCAATGCCTCCGTCAGAGCTCACTTCACTACTATCAGCACGTCTCTAAAACAGCCAGTCATGTTAGATCTTGTGGCATAGGTGTGGAACGGTCATATGAGCCGAGAAGTTGTATTAATATGCATAGTGAACTTGTTATTCTAACAAGCCTTAAAATGTGAGAGCAACTGACTTCACCTCTCATTTCACTTCCTCCGATTGAAATGCTACTATGTTAATAACAACCATATCATGAGATACGGTTAAACACGTTTCTTTACGGAGCTCACTTATAGATACTGTATATTGACCCAAAGTCTATATGTTCACTTACAATTCATCATTTTTTTTATTTGGAGAACCATTCATGCTCCCATAGGAATATAGCATCATTAAAAACGGAAAGTTGTAGTTCTAGTCTGAAGTTCTGTACTAGGAAACACATTCCAGCATATTTATCAGGATGAATACATTTTCTCTAATAATGAAAAACCCCAGAATTCTGTTTGGTAGAATGTATGCTTGGCCAAATGTTAACGTCTGGGAGCGCCACGCAACATTAAAGTGAGCACAGTGAGAGAGAGAAGCCTTGTTTATACCTGGCGCTAACATGCATCCATGGTCCTGATCTGGTCCACATTCTGATTGTGCCCACATTTTCAGATATGCGTCTACACATGGTATTAAAATGTGTCTGTTATCCCTCCACTGTGTCCACATTGTGACCACATTTCCTGGTCCCTTCCTGTATTCAAATTATTTGACTAATATTATTTCAAAATATTATTTCTTTATTTATTTTATGACACATTTTCATGTCATAAGTTAATGGTGACACCTCAATGATTTTAGAAGGCGGGATAATTATGATTTAAGTGGTTTCACTGTCAAGATCCGTCTACACTTGTGAGATATCCAGACACAATGCGTGCCTTACTACCTCCGGAGGTGGTCAAGAAGATCTAATCACAATCAGATCACAATGTGTCTTCTGATCGTCTACACCTGTCTACAAATGTGGACACAATCTGGATGTAGAAACAGTCAGGACAAAATGTACATGTTAGCACCAGGTATAAACAGCGCTAGAGAAAGAGAGAGAGAGAGAGAGAGAGAGAGAGAGAGAGAGAGAGAGAGACGTGAGGGAGGTTGATATCTTTTCATTCCCCCAGGTGGAAAAATATAGTGCTGCGCTGCTTGAGAGCGCCTGCTAAGGCTGGAAACTTTATTAGACTAGTTAAATATTAATTCTTCCACTCAAAGATGATCGAAAAGATTGTTTTCGTGTCATTTTGCTTTCAGGCCACCTGGCTTTCTATAACGACATTCCAAAGAATTTGTAAACAGTCGTCAATATGAGACTATATTATTCTATAATGTATAAGCACTACATTGCCTATGTACAGGTACAGTATATTAATTTAAGATACTAATAAAAAAAACAAAGGTTTTCCATTTTGACAAGGCTATTTATTCTAGAGTGGCTATTATTTCATTCAAAATAAAGTCTTCTAAAATGGTGGTTAAAAGGAGGAAGAGAGAAGTAGCCTTGGGGATATAAAAGGGTAAGAGGAGATACGGGAAGACAGTGCACTTTGAACAATGTACTATTTTAGTGACTACTGAGAAATGGAAGCAGAACCAACACCATATTGACAAGGTTAACAAATCCCCCAGAGTGTCAGCATTTTGCTTAGAATCAACAAAGTAGACAAGTCTCAAGGACACCTCTAAGTGTAAAAACCATCAACAGCCAGCGGAAATGTGTTTGTATGTGTGTATCATATGCTTCTCAGAGCATGAAAATGTGTGTGTATCGTTTTGTTCCTTACCTGCTTTCCACAGACAGTCAAAGCCGAAGAAGAGCCGCACCGGAAACGGAGAGCGAGGGAGAGAGAGGGAGAGAGACAGAAAGAGAGAGAGAGAGACAGAAAGAGAGAGAATGACAGAGAGAGAGAGACAGAAAGAAAGAGACGAGAGAGAGAGAGAGAGAGAGAGAGAGAGAGAGAGAGAGAGAGAAAGACAGACAGACAGAAAGAGAGAGAGAAAGACAGAAAGAGAGAGAGAGAGTGGAAGGAAGACAGAAAGAGAAAGAGAGACGAGAGAGAGAGAGAGAGCAGGACAGAGACAGAGACAGAGACAGAGACAGAGACAGAGACGGCAGAGACGGACGAGACAGAGAGAGAGAGAGAGAGAGACAGACAGAAAAAGAGAAAGACACAAAGAGAGAGAGAGAGACAGAAAGAGAGAGAAAGAGTGAGAGATACAGACAGAGAGCGAGAGAGAGACAGACAGACAGAATATTTTGAGTTCATAATAATCACTGATAACACACATAATTTTCCAAACTTGTATTAAGAATGTGCTGGGCATTAGAATATTCACAATATGTTGCCAAAATGACCATATTTGTAAAGCTTTGTGCAAGAAGTTCAAAGACTAAGGAGATTAGAAAGACGGATTACTGCTTATTACAGTGATTTTGATAATAACATCAATACAAAACACAAACTTTTCAAAAACAACTATTGTGTTATCTAAAGGACGTCTTGTAAAGCTGACTCCATAGTCATCCAAACTACCGCATATTGTTCAATGACATGTCCCATTCTACATCAGTCTACGGGGGAAATTCAGTTGCGTCTACAATATTTCCGGGCCTTTTTTAATAATGGCCTTTGTTTGTGTTGTTGTTGTACAGCAAGCAGAGGCTCAAATAATTAGTTTAGTTAATTGACTTCAATGGTGACTGACTGGAGAGTCCACTCCACAGTAGACATATCCTGGTCTTAATGAATGATTTTCTGGTCTAGTGCACGTACACATAAGATACATGGTAATTATTGTCTGGTATCGCTGGGATCAATTTGCATTTAACCTAGATTTCAACTAAGAGTGGATTGTGGCGCGTTGTTATCACACAGACATATGACAGGGAGAGAGTGGCAGCAATTATCAATGTGGAGCAATATTATTGTGACATCCCTTTCATTTGATTCAACATAATCCCTGAGAAGAAAACATCTAATCACTAGCATTTATGCCAACACATATTGGCAATATAATTTACAACTGATACGATAACACCACCTAAAGTAGAACCTCAAACATCCCTATCCAGATCTGCCCAACACTGTTCCACCTCCTCCTCTCACATCCTTACTCCAAAATGCATTAACCAAGCCATATATCACCATCTTCACATTTCATTTCTACTCATGTCCCAGACGTGAAAACAAAGGAGCCTCCTGAGACGTGGGGCCCGACCTGCCCCCCTCCTCCACCCCTTCACCCCCACACCGCCCCACGACGGGCGGGCCCTGCCCAGTGGGTCACCTAGTTCTGCACGGGGGCTTGCTTTCCCAGGCTCATTACCAGACAGGAGACAGGGGGCTAGGGGAGGGAAGGAGGGAAGAAGGGAAGGAGGGAAGGAGTCTGCCCTGCATGGCCCTGCTGGGACGGGGACCATTACTTTCAGGTGAACTGGTTTACATGGGGACCAAACTCCCTATTCAGACATCCAGCCTGAGGAGCCCCCCGGCCTGGCCTGCCCTGGCCTCCACTCGCCAATGTAGGCTAGGCCTATGCACCCCCCCAAACCGACCATACACACACACACACACACACACACACACACACACACACACACACACACACACACACACACACACACACACACACACACACACACACACACACACACACACACACACACACACACACACACACACACACACACGCACATGCACAAACACAAACACAAACACACACACACACACAAAGATGACAGAGTCATGCACGACAGATACCCACACTCCTCCTCACCAATTTAGCCCTTAGGTTTGGTGTGCTCATTAAAAACAACACACTCCCAGTCTACCAAGTAGGATGATGAAGGCAGGGAGACATTGATTGACCTTGTTAACCTCAGTTGTATCTCAATGCATAAAAAAGTAATTTAAATAATACCGTTTTCATTGCATTCATGGATACCTCATATCTAGCCATGCCCATTGCATTAAACAATGGTGGAGATACATTGTAACTGGTAAGAGAGAGAGAGAGAGAGAGAGAGAGAGAGAGAGAGAGAGAGAGAGAGAGAGAGAGAGAGAGAGAGAGAGAGAGAGAGAGAGAGAGAGAGAGAGAGAGGAGAAAGACAGAGAGAAAGAAAACACTGTCAATGTCCTCTATTGAATCTCATCTCTTTGAGAGAGAGAGAGAGGCACAAACAGCCAACGAGTGAATACAAAGGGAGCCTTTCAAGTTCATCTGGACTGATGTAATAAAATTGACACATGGAGTCAGAGCTGGATTGTGGGGTGTCTGTTCTACCTAAACTCTCATTTCCAAAGCTCTGTCACCTCCCTTCACTGCAAATGAATCAATTACAGCCCAACCTAATCCTGTTAGAGCGATAAAATGAATGCATACCTCCCCGTAGGCAGGTGCTGCATGCCAGGCTCAAGGGCTTATTATTCAGACTAGACTATGTACTGTCATCATAAACCAGTAGTGTATAGCATTATGTGTTTGTCATTATGCAATCAAAATCATTCAAAATGTAAGCTACCTTTTTGTTGATCTGATTGTGAACAGAAAAGTGTATTTCTGAATCTCACCGCACAACATTGTTGGGGTTGGATATGAATGCATGTTGATCTGAAACTGTCTAATGGATATAATAAATAGCATTTTCCACAATCAGAAACGGCTCCCTGACCTCGACTAATTCCCTCCCTCTCGCTTTCCTTCTTTTCTTTAGAAGAGGCATTGCTCATACTGGTTCTTTTCACATCTCATCGCTCCTTTATGCAAATCCTAACAAAGGGAGAGAAGCTTGTAAAACTGTAGCTTTATTGTCAGGTATAACTGTTTCTGTTAGTACTTTACAGGGCAAATAGGAGGGGATTGGGGCGGGGGGGGGGGGGGGTAACTAACACTGCCTTATTGTTTACAGCCCACTGGTTGAGGGCCCTGGTTCTGCTACAGCACGTTTGCAAGGTACAATCCGTCTAGCGGGGGCTCCCGACATTCTGAAGCACCTTGTCAGATAACGCCTGACCCACACTGAGGAGTGCCTCTGGGGAAAATAATGAAACAAAACAATGACAGAGGGCTTGTGTGCAGCCAAGAGGAGAAACGGGAGGGAGGAGGGAGGGAAAGAGAGAAAGAGAAGAGTGGGGGAGAATAGGAGCGCACCACAGCTAAGCCGCCACTCCCCCCCCCCCCCCCCCCCTCCCCTCCATCGTGGGTCGGCCCCTGCTCTGCTCACCCAGACCATTGTGCACCCAGGGGGCTTTGGAGATAAATGGCCGCATGTTAACCACGTTTGACGGGCTGCACAAAAGGGGACACCTCGGGTCCCATGACGCAACCTGTACCCCCCGAACACCCCCCACCTCTACCCAAACATGAGGTACAGGGGACAGTGCCACCAAAGCACCCAATGAAGCGCAAAGAAAAGAGCACAACAATTTGTCACTGGGCTGTAAGGGCTTTGTGCTTTAAGAGTTGGCAGGGCAGGTTACATTGTAGGGTGGGGAGGGTTAGAGGTAGGCTTTTATAGGTAACACCTTTAATAATTAATACAATTATCACGCAAAATATAAATGGAAATAAATGCAATATCTTTGTGCTAAACTGTTTTTCCATATGATCGTAAATGACAAATGAGTCTGTTTGGATGTGTTGTCTCATTGAGGGCTGCTCAATTGAATACTTGTATTTTCTGTAACATATGCTGTTGTCCTATACTTAATGACTCAAGTCCAAACAATTACAGGATGTTTGTTTAGACTACAACCATCACACAATGGAGAAAAAACTGTTAGATTTACTGCCCATTTCACTGCATAAGCACGCTATTGGAACAAACAGATCTTATAAAGTTATCGTTGCCTTTGAGGGCTACTCTCACAACAGGGGAACAATAGCCTTTTTGCAAGGTGTTTGTCACGCTGTAAATAAAATGGCACTTTGCAATCGTGCCGATTTAGATCAGAGTTCGAAATAGATCAGATAACACTGCGTTTTAAAATGTATCTACTCTACACCTCTTGTCCACTTAGGAAAAATTAGCAACCTTTAAATTGGGGAGTACGGGGGGAGAATGAAATGGCTGTCACCCTAGCACCCACTCGGGGGGGGGGGGGGGGGGGGGGGGGGGCTGTAGTACTAACCTTTTCAGCTCTGTCACAGCTTTGATGCTTGACAGGACCGACAAAAGCACCTGCCCCATCCCTGGAGTGTTCGTTCAGCACCCCCTTCTCATTTTCTGTGACCTGACCAGCATTCCTCACCATCAGGGGGTCCTTCCCATGGCTACCTTTACCCAGTCACCCCAAACCCCCCCCCCCGAGCTCTCATACAACCCACCCAGCCCTCGTAATCCCACTGCAAACACGGTTAGGCCTGCGCAAATGCAACGCGCGAGACTTCTCAGGCCTCAGCTAAAGGTGCACAACTGATTAGGCCCCATTGCGTGGGAACTAAGGAGAGAATCTGTGAAAGAAAAACTAATTGAAATGCATATGGGGACTTTCCCAAAACCTGGCCTGTGAAGTGTCATTTTGTGAGAGAGAGATTTCATGGTTGACAGGTCTGTGAAACAAGCGATGTAGGTTTTTGGCTAATGATGATAAAAAATATATATATATTTATGTTTTTCTTATAAATGTTTAAAAAATATGACCAATGGCAACTAAAAAAGTTTTCAAAACAGAGGAAATGGAAGTCATACCAAATAAATTGCTCCTAATAATTACCTCTCATAGCAACAAGAATATCTGGCAAAGTTTGAGAGAGGACTTAAAAAACGCACTATAATTTTCTGATGTAATGAATACGACCCTGCTAGAGTGCTGCGTTGCACCAGCCCAACCCAAACAGTGACAACACTTATATCCACACAGACAATGTCATCCCAGCACCCCTCCTTTCCTTTGTTCCCGGCTTAACAAAACTCAGCCGTCACGCCGTTTTAGCTCAATAAAGACCGTGGACAGCCGTAACCCCATCAGGCCCTGCCTGTCATATTCAAACCTGTGTGTGTGTGTGTGTGTGTGTGTGTGTGTGTGTGTGTGTGTGTGTGTGTGTGTGTGTGTGTGTGTGTGTGTGTGTGTGTGTGTGTGTGTGTGTGTGTGTGTGTGTGTGTGTGTGTGTGTGTGTGTGTGAGAGAGAGAGAGAATGTGAGAGGGCAAGAAAAAATCAAAGAAAGAGATTGGTAATGTGCGGTTGATGAAATGGTGCCATGCTTAATCTGTGAATGTGGTTTGTTTGAACAGATGCTTAATGTCAGAACTTCACATTGAGAGAACGAGAGATAAAGACAAACAAACTGCTGAAGGGGACAGCCAAGCTTAACACTGAAAGGTGTTTTATCATTGATCGGTGAAAAAGATTATGCTGGACCTGGCTATTATGTCAGACTCCATTTTATTATGTCAGACTCCATCTACCTAACCCTATAAGACCACTTCCCTGTTCCTGTCTTGTTCAGGATGGTATAAACTCCCTCTGTGCCTTTTTGTTGTTCAGGAAAAAGATGAGCATTCAAGGGGAGGAGCTTTGCATGTGTAACAACAAGAAACTCTCCCCTTTCCTAACCAGTACACCCCACCCTCCTCTACCTCCTATCCCCGCCCAGCACTACAGTCGCTTGTCAGAGCAAAGCACTAATTGCCAACATGCCAGGCTGCCACCATAATACAAACGGGGGGTGCATTAAGCGTGGCTCGCTCATTTGCGAGGAGGACGGCTGAGAAGGTGCCACACATGAATATTTCATTAAGTCTAATTGCACAGGATCACTCCTTTATGGTAAAACCAGAGTGAATGCAAGTCATTAGGAGTGCAGCCCCCTGTACTGTAAAACTCCAAACGCAACATTACATTAAGATGCCCTGTGATTTGTCTGCTTAGAGGGTACGATAAGACGTGCCATCTGGATGAGTGGCACACACATGGCACTGCCAAGTCTCTTTAGTATACTATACACACACCACCCCAATGGTGGAAGAGAGAACCACACCTGCAAGCATTTCCCTCGGATGAATGACGCCGGAAATGACACACAGAATCAAAGATGTTGATCTGAAACACTCACGCAACTGTCCCTTTTACAAAACCTCTCCCTCATCACCTCTGAAGCCATAGCTCCCGACCATAAGGCAAACAAACCCCATAGCAGAGGTGAAAAAGTGTTCCTTTCCTTCAAATAAAACAGTATCGGGCCACTTTGACAGGAATGCCAGTTCCTCTACCCCTGAGTGGTTGGACTAACACTAGGAAGGGGATCATTTAGCTGTGGAATGTAAGGACAGGACATCCCCCTCAGATAAGACACAGGCAGCCTACGCCTGAGGTTGTGACTGGGCAGCTCAGAGTACGGAACTATCAGGAGGGAGGCCCACCATAGGGGCCGAGGCTCAACTCAGGCCTGGCTTCCATGAGTGAGGAACTTCCTCATTACTTTAATTGCTAGATCTGTGACGAGGAAGTTGTGTCCTTTCATCCCTGACCGGAACCCCTGCTGATGTACCCTGAGGAGCACTACAGACGACCCAATAGGAGGACAGGACAGTGAACTGGTAGTGTTAACATAACGCACAGAGAGAGAGGACCCCTGCATGGGGAACAAAGGCTGTCTCCAAACCAACCAGGACAGGAGAGTGGATCCGAACAACGGAAGAGGAGAGGAGGCCCTGGCTGGAGCCTGTCTGGCTGTCACAAGAGGGGGTTTGGGAAAGGAGTGTAAGGATGGAGGGAGCAGGATGGAGGGTGGATGCTGTCACCATGACTAATCCCTTCACCCAGTTGGCTGTGTTTGTTACCTGGGGAGGTGTCTGGGTGACATTTGGTAGTGACAGCGCCGGGAATGGCTACGGCTCAGAGGAGCCTCTGCCCCAGTCAGAGCCTATTTAAGGATCACATCCCATCTACCCATCCTGATGTCTGCCCTTCCACCTCATAGTGGTGGACAACACTACCCAAAAGCTGATCATCAACGGGATTCAAGTGCATGTTGTTGTTGTTTCGAACCCGGTTGCTGTCATGTAAATGGCCAGATATGTTTGAGTGGTGAGGTTTATCACCTTCCCACTACTCACGGCAGATATAGGTTGAAAGAATGTTTAGAAAACGACACAAATGTAATTACGGTGAGGTCAGTATTTGAGATCTTTCAGTTGCTATAGTAGTAGGGGGTCCTAAAGCATACAGCTCTAGTTCAGAAGAGGGCTAACAGGGAGGACTGGAGAGAGACAGAGACTAATCTCCAAGATCAATCTATTTCTATTACTTCTACAGAGAACAGTTGATCTTAATCACCGAAAACACGCCACAGGGGATATGCATCAGATACCACAAGCCAGATTCAACCGCAGTGTCTACTTCCAAGAGAGAACAGCATGTGTGTTTGTAAACTTTCCCACTCAGGTGACGACAGTACAGCGGGCCAGAGACCCAGTATGTAAGCTTTAAGTCCTGGTTGTGTAGATCTGACCAGAGCGCTCGCTGACAGACAAACAGAACTCTCTGTGGGAGGCATTCACCCGTACGGGAGAGGTCTGGACCCACAGATGTCATGACACCTTAATCCACCGATCCGTTATTGATTGTTCCATGTGTGTGACCTTGCCCCGGGTGCTGCGCCACACCGCGCCAATCAAGCCCACATATCCATGTGAGGGATGCCGCATACGTGTGTCTGAAAATGTCGTCTGGCTCAAACATGTTCAGTCGATATGTATACAGGCCTCGATCAGAGAGCACCTCATGCTCACTTAAAACAAAAAAAACAAAAAACTTCTAAAGCTGCTCAATTTAAAAATAACTGAGAAAAATGTGTAATAGTTCAGTAAGGTTATCATACAGAGCTCCCCTCTCCCCATCCCCCCACCCCTGATAGCTGCACTGAACCTTATTTCCATTCATTATCACTGGGACTGTTGTTTCTGTAGCCTGCAGTGACATACCTCATTATTGACCTTGGTAAATCCTAGCTGTTTAGGCTAAAGGCGATGTGGCGCCACAAAATGTCACGGGGGGGAACTCTGTATTCACTCATGAAGAGAATATGCACATGGTTACGGAGAGAAAAAATACAATAACCCATGTCAGTCACCTTGAAATGCACCAACACTGTCAGGCACACAAATAACCAGCAGAATGTAACACTTTAGCAGCCTGATTCGTATCCCTCAAAGTCAGCCAGTGCAGTGCGGCCCTGTAGTACAAACTGTAGCAAGCAACACTCTCTGTGTCTCCACCATTCCAGTCAGCAGCGTAGGGAGGCGTACTGTAGGTGTTCTGAAGCTGTCAAAGCGGGCTTTCTGTTCTGAAGACTTTTGTGCTTCTGACACAGTGATGAGCTTTGTTTGTACAGTTAGACGTCTTGGCATTTACAAGCAGGCAAGCAGGGCCCATGCATCTCAAAGAAGTACGGTAAAGAGAATGATGAGTGAGTGGGGGTGGGTGTGGGTGGGCACGGCAGGCAGGCAGGCAGGCAGGCAGCAGACACACTAATATGTACATGGCCTGTTCCTATTAGTCACCGGTGACGCGAGAGTAACTGCGCCCCCGGTGGCATTCTCTCCTGTCCCCCTCAGTAGTGACAGATGTTAGGAGGACAGGCAGGATAGAGCTGTAGCTGGAGTGGTGGTAGTGCAGGCAGGCTACGGAACGAGAGAGGTGGGGGAAGTGTATAGTGTTGCTGTGGATTAGTAAAGCAGGACTTAGGCTACTCCTCAATAATTCTATAGATTGCTCTCGTTCCCAAGACAGACAGGATACCAGATCATTTCATTAATATCATCAAAACAACATTTAAGTTTGATCATTCACAAAAACAGACCAAACTGTACATCTATAAATAAATCACTGACTTTGGCCATTTGAACTGGGAAGTGCATTAATATGGGAGTGTGTATGTTATTGGGTGTATGTTTCTAAGTGTGTAGTCAGGAGTCATTGGGGCCAAGCCAGATAAAAAACGTTGGAGCATAGAGGCATCCGGCCAGCCCATCTCTCTGTCCCTGTATGTGTAAAGAGTGAGGAGGGGGCAGTGGCTGCATAGAGACTTAACACGGCTCCCCAGGCCACCGGCACACTGGTTAATATAATGTCCCTGCCTCCGCCTGGCTACTTGGTGAAGCATTATCTCTCCTGCACCTCTCGGAACAAAGGCCCCCTTCTTCCCAAAGCAGGCCTGTCTCCTCCCCAATGTCCAAAGGTGTTTGGTGAAGTAAATCTGCCTAAATCCTGCACAGCTTGGGCTGGCAAAGGGAGGGAGGAGGGAGGGAGGGAGGGAGGGAGGGAGGGGGAGGGGGGGTTGAATGAAGGTGAATGAAGATAATCTCCTTTTCTTAACAAAAAATTAGGAATTCATATCACATGGTGCATTTTAAAGTTGCAGCATCCCACCCCCTTTCTCTCTCTCTTGCTCTGTTTCTATTTATCTCTCTCTTTCTGTCTGCCTCTGTGGATGTGTGATTCCTGACCTATGAAGCAGCAGGAGAAAAGAGAAGAGGCCTACCACAATGAAGTCTGTCTCGCTAGACAGCACCGCAAGACAAGTGTTTTGCCTCTGAATTGGGCTTTATGGATCTATTCAGGGTTATATAGTAAGTACTAAGGCCTTGAAGCACAAATCGCAAGCTCTATCTTTTCAATGTACAGAAATAGGCATTATGAAGGTAGTTTGTTGTGAGTGGGTGAGGGATGGATGGGGCGGAGGGTGTAATGCAATACAACAAACAATGTGACTAGCACACCCAATCCACAGGGGAAAACAAAAACAAATCCCACCTGCCCCCAACTCTGTCATGCTGATTAAAATGGAATCTGAAAAGTCTCAGGCACTCGCAAGATTTCTTTTACAGCCATATAACAATCTGTTGCATTCCCACCCTCCCATCCATGCTCTCTCTATCCACACCCCTCACCTCTTCCTGTCTCTCCCTTTCCCTTTCTTTCTCTCCATCCTCCCTCTCTCACTTTCTCCCTGCTTACCACTCATCTCTCACTCTCTATCTCCCTACACCACTCATCCCTCTCTCTCTCGCTCTCTCCCATTCAGCTGTGAATAGTCCAGGAATGGCATCCCGTAACCCTATCTGTCCATCAGTAGGACCCAGCCCTTGGGCTGAGTGGGAGGGCTATATAGGGCACGTAACCAGGGGAGGCCTGACAAACAGCCGGAGACACCTAAGTTATGTCGCTCAGTCACTACCCACCACCACCTTCTGTCCCTCTTTTCCATAATCGCTCTTTTTCATTCCCCCTCTCACTCTCACTCACTCTCTCTCTGTCTGCTTTCCATTTTTTCCTGAGCTCTTTTCATCTCGGGCTTTGGGATGCTGAATGCGAGAGCGGCCTGGCGGCGGTGAAAGGCCTGAATTGTGATTAAGAATGAGGAGAGGAGCTCCTTTTCTTTGTTCTGCCCTCGGGGGGTGTTTACTGAGGGGGAGGGAGGGAGGGAGCGAGGGAGGGAGGGAGGGAGGGAGCGAGGGAGGGAGGGAGGGAGGGGTGCATAAGACATGGTGGAGCAGATATGAAAGGCATTCAGGTCAGCACTGATGTGAACGAGAGTGGTAATCATACCAAAGGCGTTGTGAAGGACCACCGTAGCAGTGCTAGAGAGCTCTCGGACCGAGGATGTGTGTGTGTGTGTGTGTGTGTGTGTGTGTGTGTGTGTGTGTGTGTGTGTGTGTGTGTGTGTGTGTGTGTGTGTGTGTGTGTGTGTGTGTGTGTGTGTGTGTGTGCACGCATGCACATGAACACGTATGAGTGAGCTCATATGCCATTAGCCATAATAAGCTGGCAGACACCGAATAAAAGTGAGAGAAAAATGTCTGGTAAAAATCCAACCACAAACAGAAGGGCATTAGAAAAGGTATCTGTCTCCAGCAACTAGGACAATGGCACGTTTGTGAGAAATGTGGCATGAATGGTACAGCGGGCACCCTGACACTGCTCACTGCTGATGATAGGAGCATGTAAATGAGACACACTTCCAATGAAAACCCATTGTCTTGAGACAGTTATGGACCCACTAGCCTACTGGCTACGACAGCCATACAAACCATGCCTTCATTTCAATGTTGTAATAACCCAGAGTTGAACCAATGTATTTAACGTCTTATAACTCAAAGTCGGGGTAGCAAGACCATAACAGAAGACACTGCCGGGACCTACTCTTCTGATTGAATCAACAAGGTTTGTGTCCAGTTTATTAGGTATTTGATCATAGGCTAAATTATTATTATTATTAAACCCTACACACTTTAGTCCACCAATTTGGTTAATGGCGAGTGGCTTTGAAAGCTGAAATAGTGGCCATTTTTTTAAAGAAAAACAGAAAAAGAGACTATTTTAACTTTACTGGCTGGCGAGGTTAAGGGAGCGCTTTTGACAGCTGCACTCACACAACCGAACGAGCCCTCACAGCTGGATGTGACGTAGGCCTATAGCACCAGAGGGGGGACTGCGAACTGCAACAAAGCTGCGCAGGCTGCGCGTATCGAGTTACACAGGGCCTAATGTGACCTCCCATTGGGACCCGAGAGTGGCAGAGTAGGGGGAGATGTGTGTGGGGAGGGGGGAGAAGAGAAGTATAGGCATAAACACAAGAAACTGTCATAGTGTATATATACATGCAACAGACAATATGTGGACCATCCCTACAAAGGGTTAATTGCATTTACATAATGATCGCGCATATTTCGAATTAAAATAGAGGATCATGAAAGAAATCTATAATCAAACAAAAACACACCACCTCACAACCTGTATATTCTGGTGCTCCGTTTCTCGATTTGCGATAATAAAATGCATAGGTCAAATAACAAGACCCTTCAGGCCATATAGATATTCCTATAGGAATAGTCTACTGCATCGGAGTGAAAGTTGGCATCAGGCAAAATGTATATTCAGGCACACATGAGTTGTAGTAGACTTTCAATCTTATGAATTAAAAGTTGACATTCTGGATAACACACATTTACACCAGACCAAAACTGAGGGCCCACATGTCTTTTTGTTGTTGCCTTAAACCACACCATTAAAAGTTTTACATAGGCAATATAGGCCTATCCAGACGAATGTAAGGACAAGCGTATTCAAAATAACTAATTGCATATGAAAATATAGGCTATAAAATTCGCCCACAAGGAAGAAGAAATCCGCGCAAAATGGGGAATGGGTGCACAAACATTTCCTCAATAAAATGATCAATAATAAAAGTGAACATCTGGGAGGAGCAACAGTAACAGAAGGCCTCAGTTGTTTAGCCTCTGACGAGACGTAAGCTGGTGAAAAACGCTTCCAAACTATCTAAAGAGGTTGGTTAAATAAATACGTTCACTCTTAAACAAATGCCAATTGGTCAACATGACTTTTTTCGTTATGTTTGCCCATATTGGCTGAATGGTCTTTGAAATTCAAACTATACCATTTCAATTTTAAAATTCACTTCTCAACTTGGTCATTACAAACACCAAGGTGCAGTTAGAGAGCAGCAATACTTCACTCTATTTGCCTTTGTTGATCAGAAACGTGCTTGACAGCAGTAAAGACCCTAAACAACCTACTGATTTCACTCAATCAATGAACGAATACAAACGAATAAACACGAGAAGTCGACTGAAAATTGTTCAAAAAACAATATAATTTAAATGCAAAGATTTATTAAAAAAATATATGTTCACAATAGCCTACGTCTACGTCTACAACAAACAAACAAATAAAACAAGAGACTGTGACAATTAACATCAAACATGTAATAACATGTGATATTAAAGTAACAACTAAACCGACTTCAGTTCAACATTGACATAAAATAAAACTTTACATAACACACATGGCTGAAACGTCAAAGGGATGCCCTCCTCGCAAAATCCCTGTCACAACTCCTAGGCTACACAAAACTCAGGAGTTTTTTTTATATCCCCTTTTCTCTGTTGCTTTCACCCTAACATAATCGTTAAAAACGAAAATAAACGTTGTAACACATAACTAAATTCTCAAGTAACTGTTCGATAATAACAGAAATGCACTCGGATACTTTTGTGTGAGATACAGTCTGTGAGCCTGCCTATGACTTGTGTTGCGTTTAGTGCTGTAGCCTTTGTGACGCGCCGCATCAGAACAAACAACAAATGTAACATCTAGAAACTGTGACTCTTACGTATAATGACCATTTCAAGACCTTTATCTCCAATTTGACAACCTATAATAACTAATACGTGGTAAATGTCTGTAAAGACACCAAGTCACTTCTGAATGGCAATAATGGCACAACACAACACAATACACACAGCACAACACAATACACACAGCAATGAAACAGCATTGAATAAGCGTGAGATAAAGCCCATTTACTTCATAATCACACAAACGTTACCAAAACAATGCAATTTCTACATAATCCACAGGTTTTCCCAAAAGGTCCAGTTCATAGCCTACGAGAAGCGCTCCTACCCATATAACGGCTTTCCCGCATGCCTGCTAGATAATGGCACTATCTCGCTGAACCGTTATTCGAGCCTCATTCTGAAGTCCCTTTCTCTCACAGTCAGGACTTTTGATAGTCTACTTTTGTGTTCATAATCTCATTCAAAATAAACATTCAAATGCTTTTCATACTGATTAAATTCAAAACTACAACAACATGTAGGCTACTTTTACGCAGCCTACCCTCTTCACAACGCTTACACTGAATGTAGCCTAATTGCACTGTGGAAAGGAGACAGCGCGCGGGATGTCCCACATATGACTGGTGGCAAAACATACAAATGTTCCCGAACTGTCCTTTTATTTTACTTAGAAAAATGTCTTACCGTTCTTTCTTTGTGGGTTGGATTGTTTTCGCCTCTTACACCGGGGACCCTCCGCCATGATCTCCTGCTTCATTGATAAGACGAGTAGGCTAGGTCAGATGGCATGCAGTCCGCATGGGCTCGGCTCCTTCAATCAGCAGCACACAGGCAGGCTCTGGTTGGTATCTAATAACCAAACAAAACGGCGACAAATGTTGGGACAAGATGACTGTATGGGTCCTGTTCAACCACAGGGGCACGACATATAAAAGTTCAAATTCACTCTAAAGTATTCAATGAAACTCCATATGTGTAAAGAAAGAGTCCAGGAGAGTGATATTGAGTAGGATCGTAGGCTACTGCGTCCGCCGTCGCCTGATCTTTTGATTTGTCTCTAATCCGGCAGAGCGTCAATGAACCGAGCAGAAGGAGGAGGACAGACAGGCAGACACATTCGATAGTTTACAAGGATGACTGAAAGCTAAGGCATACATTACCACTAAGGCCGATTATTGTATGAAGTCAAAAAAATAGGTGTACCTTTTTGTTTAAGTTTACTGAACTTTCATATAAACTTGAGTCTTGTTGATGACGTTTAGGGATTGTGACGGCTTCCCCCGCTGTCAGTCAAAAGCGACTTTGCTGTCATCTCCAAACTGAAATCTATCCCATTGGTTCAGTTTTTAATCACTAAAATGTCAAACTTAACCAAAGAACTATAAGCCATAATATGTTACATCCTTTTCTCGCCCATAGGTCTAAATCAAGTTGAGCAAAGTGTTGGATTCAATTAAAAACCTCATGTCATGACCAGCATCTCAGTCATTTAGAGTTTGGTTTCACTTTTTGCAAGCTATGTTTATGAGTGTTAATATTCTGTAAAAAGCCAATCATTTTGATAGGCCATTCATGATAAGGATTCAGCAAGGGGGAAAAAAAAACATGCTAAATTGTGCAATCTTAAAATGTGAGGAAATAGACAAACTTCCCTTTTATAAGACATTAATGTTCAAATGTATTTTATCTACCATCCAAACTGATTGATACAAATGAGAATCAGCACATCCATGGCCCCCATTCAAATGTTGTGTAAAATGTAGGGACGTGGTGTTAGTGGAGTTTGTATTAAAACGGTAGCGAAGCGAAGGAGAAAACAAACACACACACACACAGTCACCAACATTTACACGACAACACACAAAATAGGCTACTGCCCCACATGGAAAAGCTTTATATTGTACATTTACGAGGAAAATCAGTTGAAGTAGAATGGTTGAAACACAGCCCAAACGAGGATCTCCTAGTTTAAAGATTTAAATGTGGAAATGTTGCCACCGCATCGCGTTTTTTTTCACAAGGCTTTGGCATTTGCACTAGCAGTGAACACACACACATAGGCTACAACACACACAATAGTGCGGATGTCTGTGGTCACTGCACAAACCTCAGCTACGCAGAATAGGAGATGTTCACATTTGGAATGTGGATAAAAAAAAACAATGTTGCTCCATCTAATAGAAGGCTATGCATAACATGTACAAATAAGATGGATGGTAAACCAACGGGAATAGCCTACGTCAGTTTCCTACCAAAAGGAATAGGAACGAATAACATCGAATACATTTCGATTCCCCGGAAAGGACACCGGGAATATGATAGCGTCAGAGTACAGTTGACGCAGGTACCTACAGCGCTCTACTCACTCCTGGAGCAGCACGGACCTTTCTCACCTGCTCAGGTAAGTGGTCCAACTTTGATAATTGCGCAACAGCGCACGGATACCTGAGGTACCTGCATGCCATAGCTACCTCAACCACATAGATGTTGAAGTTTCACAGTCAGAAACTGATGTAAAAATGACAATATGGTAAAATACACCTACCAGAGTGTCAGTGTGATCCTTCAAACAGCTGGTTAGAAGACAGAACGTCAAAGAGAAATGGTAAAGTGGTGCGTCGTGGATCCAAAGAAAAGAACTGGGAATAAGCCTTGAAAATAGCTTGACGAGGGACCGTTATTCCTGATGGGCAGGTTAGGACTGATCTCTTTCAGCCACTTCACGAAACAGACCTGGGGACGCGCACTGACGTGTTACGCCTCTTCTAATGACATTTTTTCGCTCTCTTTCTTTTCCTGCAATGTAGAAGGCGCGGGACCCCTTAACACGCCACCTATCTTCACGTGGAGGGATAATTGAGGAGTATGTGTGTGAGCGTCGTTTGGAGAAGAACGTGATCAAGTTGTTGTCTTCCTTGAGATTATATTTATCATTTGTAGGCTATGCTTTGAGTCAAAGGTTAGAGGAATTACCCACGAATCAGACTTCCAATAGCGACATCATAAATGAAATAAAACAGCACTGTAATTGCAGTGAGAGAGAAGACGTTTATAATTCGGTGACAGGCACTGTCCATACTGGCATATGAGAACAATCTGTGAAAAGAGCGCCGAAGTACCTGATTGGAGCGCACAGGTAGTTTACCTGTACATATAGCTCCCTTCCTGCATGTATCCAGAGGCACAACAGCGGATAGGTAGCCTACCTCTGCCCTTTATCTTGACTGAGTGACTGTATATTCTCATTGAAAATCGTTCTGTGCCATTCCGCATGTATTTATTGTACAAAAACGAAAGGGGGAAGATGCAGACATATTTTTCTACCGGGCTCTCACTGGCACTAACTAAACACGCTGCGGCAAAGGCGTAATTTATAACCTGCAAATATGCATATCATATTATATAGGGCTTTTTTGATTATGTTTCATGTTTATCACATTTAAAAAAAAATTCATCATCACTTGTAGGCTCCAGTCAGTCATGTGCAGCGGAGAGTAACTAACACACATGGTTTGTGGTTGGTAAAGTAGGCTATTCCCCTCCCTTCTCGGTATCTATTTATTTTCTGTATGGATGGATGATAAGTTCACAAATGGATGGAAGCGGCTATATGATGAGCCCACTCAAAGCCATTTGGATTTGAATGGAGCTCATACGAAACCAGGAATATGGAAACTTGATCAAGATGGCAGGTTATCAGGTAATTTTGAGATCTATGGTTATTTTTAAGTTATTAACAATAATAACGTTCTATTTATTATTATTATTATTATTAGGCTATTAACTATTATTATTATCATCTTAATCAAATGTCATAAGCATATATATATATATATATATATATAGTGGACAATTTTTGCCAAGGACTCACGACATCACAATAGTCTATGATTGATAAAAGTATAGCATAGTTTCTAATACGTTTGTAAATAGGCCCTATCTAGAGGTGCACAGAGGAGAGGTGCAAACAGTTGCGCCCAGTAACTCCCCCTTTTTTGTCTCTATGTCTGTTAAAATGGCATGAAATGAGATTACAGACTTCGATACCGGAGTGCTTTGGGCATTAAGAAATCCACTGTCAGTGGGGCATCTTCTCTTCTTGTGTAGAGAAAGAACAATGTTTTATGACCAAAGTATGTTCTATAATGAGTCCTCCAATTAGCATTTGATCATGTAGAATAGCATATAGGCCTACTCCCATAATCCAAATGACATTTCCACTAACATGGTTGCTTTTGAAAATGGACAAACATATTTATTTTAAAACCATAATCTCCTTATTGTGATTTTTTTGAAGTGTAAAAAAATGTATCTATAATTTTATTAAATTTTTTTTTTTTTTTTGTGGCCTTTGAAAGTACATTTCATAGCTAGGTTTTGTCACTCATAGCATATTGCTTTTGGGAAGAAAATATCAAACAGAGATATTTTATAATATGAGACTTGTAGCTGCATAAAGCTGAATTGATGTCTGTGGCTTATTTGGAGTGCCTGATAAGTCTTTATGTAGAACCACCTGAAGTTCTAGGAAAAATAAAAGGGAAATGAGAGCCTCAGTCACCCCATGAACCTGAGGAACGGTTTGTCATACCCTGACCATGTGAGCTGCCACACGCACGCACGCACGCACGCACACACACACACACACACACACACACACACACACACACACACACACACACACACACACACACACACACACACACACACACACACACACACACAGAGAGGGAAATAGATAGAAACCTAATGTTGCTCAAGAGGTCTTATTGCAACATGGGAGAGATACAGTTGAGGGTGTAGATTAGAGGCAAATGGATGTCATTGACATTAATAGGTGAAAGAGGGATCTGGAAAGTGTATGTGTTGAGCAACTGAGCATCATGTCCACTAATCACTCCTTTTTTTTACAGGCCGATATGAAACAGCAAGGGTGACTTACAGTTAATGTCCTAGCAACATAGATATTTAAATTCCACATTAAAACATTTTTATAGGAACATTTTTTGTTACACACACCTCAGTTCAGCCTGTTAAAGAAGCTGTTGTCATTTATTTATTCTCATGTGTTTAAGCTGCCACTTTGATTTGGCTAAATGACGTGGTATAAACTCTACTGTTTTGTATTTTAGCATTCTGGATGTATTTCATGAAGTGAAAATGTTCAGTAATTTGGAGTACGGTTATCACTGTGTAAATTGCATGAACTTGTCACGTCAAAATACCAGCTAGACATTGCGCACCCACAAGGCTGTTCTCTCTGATGTGGTTCAGCATCGGAATGTTGCCCACTGGCATCCAACAGCAAACAACTTCCATCAACAATACAACAAATGTTGTCTGATAAACTGTACTAGCTGCAATTCACTCAGCAACTATCATTATTGAAGTCATTGGCCAATGAATTCTTATGTGATAGTGGTTTTATATGGACATGACGGACTCAATAGTCATTTGGACCTCCCCTCCTACCCCGTCATAAATGTGTTATTGTCACATACACTGGAAAGATGCAGTGAAATGTGTTGTTTTACAGGATCAGCCATAGCAGTACAGCTCCCCTGGAGCAAATTATGGGGTTTAAATTCCTTCCTTAAGGGCACATCAACAGGTTTTTCACCTTATCGGCTCGGGTATTTGAACCAGTGACCTTTCGGTTGCTGGCCCAACGCTCTAACCGCTAGGCTACCTGCTGCCCATAACCGCCCTTCCTCTTGCCCCCCATGTGTGACCTAATCCAGCGTCTGCTGTCAACATAAACACATCTCTAATCTGAGTCTATATCTGTGTAATACCAGTGTAAATTGAAAATAGAGGGGTAGAATAAAGACCGGGAGAGGAGAAGGGGAGGAGGGGAGGGGGCGAGGGGGTCGCATTGACTAATCCTGGATGTGGGAGGGGCGACAGATTAATATCGAGGCCTGGAAATTAACCAGGCTGGGGAGGGAAAGGTCTTTGGTAGAGGGGATTTAGGACAGGAGATCTCCAATACCTCTCCTAGCATACTGGGAGATACAGACTGCATCCCTGACCTATATATACTGTACGTGTGTCTTGTCTGGCCTTGTGTATATGTTCTAGTGACTTCTCAGAGGCATGGAATACATGGAAGGCTACCTCCTGACCTCCTGTTATGCTGTGGGTGGATCTCTGTTTACCTTTTGACCGCCCAGTGACTAAAACGTGACACATAACCACAAACAGGAGGAGCTTTCACTTAACTCCATGATTCACCACAGTGTTAGTTTACTTCATGGAACCTCAGGATTATATGGTCATGTACCTGGTTAGTTTACACCCTGGTTTACACAATTGTGTTGTTGCATTGTGAAATGTAAATATTTTACATTAAACTCACTAGAATCTGTTTTTGTTGAAAACTACTATTTTAGACTGACCATGTTTAATTTCTAAAGGCAATGATAGTTTATATTGTACGAAAACATTGGATTTTAGGATATTGCTATAGTGAATTATAGTTAGTTCTGCCCTATGCAGGTTTTTTGTCAAGGTAATCAAAATCCCAAGGGGTCAGATAAGCCCAGCTTTTTGTTGTCTCATTCTCCCTCTACCAACCCGGCCATCTCTCCCTGCCCTGCCTGGCCCGTTCATTAAGCCCTGTCTAAACAAGTAGGTGCTTGTGTCCCTACCAGTGTCACAGCAACGTTTGGTTTGATCTCCTGCCAAGCTCGGCATGGTCCATGGACCCTGGCGCCTCCTGTTAGAGGCCTCCTTTTATTTTATAAAAAGGATGGAATGCTGCAGCAATTACAGATGACCAGCATGTTTCAAATACGGGTAGATGTTGTCATTTTGCTGAGGCAACTGTGAAACAAATCATTTGAGTTTTTCAGAGACATTTCGTGACTAGTCGTTCTTTGATTAGATGGAATGGAATGCATCGCTATCTGATAGACTTAAAATGAAATCTTAATTTGCACAGCCAGGGTTTGTGTACTTGTGTATCTTAACTTGTTTTTATATATGCCGCAAAGCTCTAAATTCTTGGTGACATTATGCCCTTATTAACTATAGAGGCATAGATCTGTCTCAACTAGAAAGCCCTGTACTCAGCGATTAGCTCTGGCTTTTCAGTCTCTCATTACCAAAATACTGTATTTGTCAAAGCCGGCCTAGGCCGATGGTGGCCTTGAAAAGCTTTTCACTGCCCCAAAAGAGGAGTTTCTCAATTTGATCAAATATAACTTTATTTATCCCCCCAGGAGCAAGGACCCTTCTTATGACACTAATTCCATGTGTTCTTCATCAAATCTGTTAGGTATTTACAGGTAATTGGTGTATAGTAACCGAATGGGTATAGTGAGGTTTCCCCTGTCCGTCACGGGTCCCTGTATACCCTCAACTGCTCTGAATGCTTCTACGCTGCCCTCATGTGTTGAGAAACCCTCAAATATTTTGGGGGAGGGCTTACTCTCAATCCCCTGCCTCCCCACCCCTAAATCCTCGCCTCCCATTGCCAGCCCCCACCCTCTCCTAAAGACCCCTCCCTCCACCACTGCAGCCTCCTCCCCCTGTTCCTCCCTTTTTTCAATTCCTACCTTGCAGTTTAGTGCTGTGTGGAGGATTTAGGCCTTAATTGACAGCCAGATGTGAGGCCCCTGGGGAGCAGGCTGGTGAGCTATGATGCTCTAAGCCTAATGGGAAGTTTTATATGTACGGGAGTGAGGGCCTTGAACTGATTAGTGTAATTCCCCCTAACCTCCCCACCCCCCTCCCCATCATCAACCCCCACCTTCTTTCCTAATGCAACATCCCCCACCCCCAAAAAACAGATTAAGGTAAGCCGAATGTTACCATCAGAGATTAGTGTACCTTTACAGCCATTACCATCTTCAGATGGCTGTCTGGGCAGTGGTCGGAGGGAGCCATTGGGTCAGTGACTTAAGTCACGTGCAACGTGGTGGATAGTGGAGGACATGAAACATAAACTGCAGCACCTGTCAAGATAGGTTATTGCCTAGGTTCGTCTGGCGTGCCTGTGCACACCTGTTACAGTTTCATCATCAAGGAAGCCCCTTTGATCAGTGCCATGTGGTGTCACTCAGACGTGCAAGCAAGTAGGACGCACGCACACATAGGCACGCGCCAACACACACACAAACACACACCTCCCAACAGGGTAGTTATCCACCTTGGCGGTTAATCCTGTCTCCTACACATAGTGTAGGTCAGATAGGTGACAACAGAGGCAATAATGAGAGCTGTAGCAGAAGAGCTGTGAATAGTCTACTGGATTTTTTGTTGTTTCTGTGACAAGGTATTTGACAGACAGGGAATGGTGATGATAGCTTTGGTTACACTGAGTATGAGCCTGATTCTGAACAGGACAGCTTTTTACTGAATGATTAGGCATGATGCCACCCATGGAAAGTCTCTGAAACACTGAAACATGAAATTATCTCTTGCCATCATGCAGAAAACCACTGTCAGGAATTTATATGGAAGGAGTTAGAAAGAGGTTAGCTCCCCAAAAAATGTAGCTTTGCCTCAATTTAGGTCCTGACTTTGAAGAATATAGACGATTTGTGAACTACTCTGTGGCTGAAACTCCAAAGGAGGAATAGAAACAGAAAAGAGGAGAGGAAAAAAAACACAAACTGAATAAAGTAAGTCAATACATTTGCTCTTGGGGAGTATGAGGCACAGAGGAGTAGGAACCAGACATTAGTCATCTGAAACACACCACCACTTTACCTGAAATACAGAGGTTGATATCAGACGTTCATGAGTCTAGACTCAGTCACCATTGACTGGAAGGTATTAATTACCAACGCACGTCTTAACCACAAATCCCATTAACCCAGTGTGTAGCGCATTTATTACGCACATGACCTGTGAACTCTGCACATACTGTAAATCAGCCTTAATATTAAGTAATAAACCTGCAATACCGAAACTGGATACTGGAAAGTTTCTGTCATACTCCAAGTGTCATCTTATTCAAAATGTTTTCAAGAAAAGAGGACAGGACACATATAGATATCTAAGTGTCTTAGCAGTGATATCTTCACCAAACTGATGTTACTAAAGCAAGGCCTTATAGGAGGCTGTGAATGGTAATCATACAAGGCGGTGAGACTTGGTCCTGTCAGCTCTACATTCAGAGTGATGGGCTGTCAGGTCAGGACTAAATTTACTCATGGGGCGGTCGCGGTCATTGGCACTTCCTTTTGGCTGTCATGATGCCCTCAGGAGTTCTGTTAAAGAGTGCTGGATCTTGCAGTGACATGACTTTGACAGAACAGAAACTGTGGGTAGGGAAGTGTCTGTGTATGTGTGTAGGGGGGTGTGTGTGTGTGTGTGTGTGTGTGTGTGTGTGTGTGTGTGTGTGTGTGTGTGTGTGTGTGTGGTGTGTGTGTGTGTGTGCAGTGTGTGTGTCTGTGTGTCAGTGTGTGTGCGTGTCTCACACTGTGTCAGTGAGTCTTTATTTGTGGGTGAAACTTTAAAAGCCGGCAAGATAACACACACTTCATATTCAGTAGATATAGGCTTAACTGACCATATAGAACTAACCCCAGTTTCAGCCACTGCCCTGACAGGCTTTCCCAGCCGCTATATGAACCCTCCAAGGCGAAGGACAGGAAGTGGACAGGGGGAACTAATCTTGGGGAGGAAGCGGTGGGGTGATACCTGAGGAGGAAACCAGGAGGATGTGACTGGCTAGTGATTACTGTACACAGAACTGTCAACCCACACAGATGACACAGGGTGTGTGTGTCTGTGTGTGTCTGTGTGTGTGCTTGCATGTACGTGTCAGTGACTGTGTGACGGACGGGGTAAGGAGGTAGAGGGTGTTATCGGACAGGCTCGTTCAAGGAGGAAGTGAATGCAAGGCATGATAGTTAGACAAAGTGGGCCATATCAGTAGAGAATGAGGGTGTTGGAATGTAGGGGGCCACAGTTTAGCAGCTCGGTCTCCGGCCCCTGTCTGTCCAATCCTCCATGTGAGGCGAAGCATGGGGAATGAGCACGTGTGTGCCTTTCCAAACATCTAAAAGCTGTGTATAAGCCACACATACCATATCATACAAACACTTCCACAGCCCAGTAACACTACCAGCACCTGCACATGCTCAATACACACTGACCTGATTCACAACAGTATACATACATACACTACCTCCACCAATACCTCGAAAGTTCACATCAAATCAGGCATTGATCATACACATGGTTTTACAACACGGAAACATGTTCACAGTACGTCTGACCTGCCATGCTATTGAATGGAGGAAAGGGGGATTTGAGCTGGTTCATCACCTTCTTTCTATAGAATAACATCCAGGCGTTTTTTTTTTATCGACAAACAGCAGCCACAACAAAAAAGGGTTGACTTTCGATTTGTGTGAGCTGCTGGATGGGAGTGAGTATTCCCCCCAGAGGGAGGATTAGCTGTACCTGTGAAAGGCCTGTCAGGTAGATTCACAGGAAGCCATGATAAGAAGAGGAGTGAGTGGGAGGAGAGGGGGGATAAGCGAGAGGAGCGGAGGAGGAACAGTTCCATTCCTTCTCTGTAATCCAGGCCCTCGCAGGATGCCTGCAGAGCAAGGCTTCCCACCCGTCTGTGTTTTGTGTTATGTCTCCCTTCTGTGGAAAGATGGAGAGAAGGAGGAAGAGGGAGATACTATTGAATGTGGCATCTAAAAGGAGGGGAAGATGGCTGAATTTGTGGATTGATGTCTAAAATGTTGCAGAAAATCTTGATCTTTCAAACATAACCTAACTGGACATATTGGGTACATTGATCAATGTTTTTGCACCTTCTTCTGCATACTGTGCATAGCAGTTTGCATCCCTTTTCAGTACATCAGGGAAGGTATAATCAAGGTAGGCCTATAGATTAATTTAACCACACTTTCAAGTACTTGGGAAATTCCGTTTGTAGCTCGGATCAAGTGTCAGAGTGCCTGGATTTAAATAATTCAATAAACTCTGTAAATTGACCTTTTCCACAGTGACCACAATAAATGCAGCACTTCATGTTTTGGCAGAGGTCCTCACACTCTTGAGCATAAAGGAAGCATGTCCTTAGGATAACTGGACGAGGTAACGAATCATAACAGGACATACAGAAGGAGAGCTGGATCTAAAATGTATCGTTTTTTTTTCAATTCTGTTTTAATAAATGTACCCGTTGAAGAAATAAGAGGGAGGGAGAGAGATAAAGGTGAGAGAGTAAGAGAGAGAGAGAGAGAGAGAGAGGGGAGAGAAAGGTAGATAGAGACGTCCTAACCTGTGTGTCTGTGTGTAAAAACGAAGATGAGCAGGTAGTCGACAAACAGCGTACCACTTAGTGATTAGGAGGATCCAGTGGTGGGTCACGTTAATGTCAACACTGCTGTCACAGCCCCATATGTTTACAACCCTCTTTCTGGCAGCTCCCGCCTCCCAGTTCCCTCCCTAGCACCGGTAAACTGAGTCCTTCACAAGTCCCTCATTCTCTCTCTCCTCGGCTCCACGTTATGTGTTCTCTTTTCAAATGACCACCACCCCACCTGTGTGTAACTGTATTCTCCGTACTGTCTGTCTGTGTCTGAACTTAACAGGGATGGGATAACTCATTGAGGTAATGGTTCCTCTCACTTGTCCAAGACAATACAGCTTCACATTAAAGGTGGCTAATTTCTGTCACACTGCTAACAATGGTGATGAGTTGTGGCAGATGCTAATGGTAGTACTACATGTTTAATTGGGGGCAGTATGTAACTACATACAGTATAGAGCCAAGCCCCCCTACTGCGTTTCCTAACCTTGACCCCTGGGTGTAAAACGTATTTCTCCCATATAATGTCTGAGAAATTACGTGTCAAGAAGTTGTTAAACCTTGAGTCACTGGATTACTGTCCGACGGCCCCTGTCTTTTTCAGTCGCTTGGGTAACGTCCCACTACTTTCGAACTGTCCTAATTGAAAACAGCCGTTTGCAGAAATTTTACAAGCCAACCATAAAAAGCTTGTTCCTGTGTAGTATGTCCATACAGTGTATTGTATGCACTGCATGAGTACTCTTAGCATTGGTAGGTAGGCTATGGGATAATGACTTGTGGGTCATTCACAATCCTAGTGAGAGACAGCCTACATCTGGTAAGTGTGTTTAGTATCCATGAATCCATCAACATCACAGTACTCATAGGCAGGCAGGTATTAAACACATGGATTGTGGTGGCTGAGGTGAGTGGCTCCTATTCAAGAATGCATATTTGTAAAAATGCTGAAATTCAACTAAACACATTGGGGCCAATGTTCCCTCCCCAGGATTGCTGCGCGGAAGAAATATCAGCGTGTGCAGAGAAGCACGAGATTGAACTTCACTCAACTTTCCAGAGTTTTCCCCGTTAGTTAACACTATCAACTTTTCCCTTTAAATCAAATCAAATGTATTTATATAGCCCTTCTTACATCAGCTGATATATCAAAGTGCTGTACAGAAACCCAGCCTAAAACCCCAAACAGCAAGCAATGCAGGTGTAGAAGCACGGTGGCTAGGAAAAACTCCCTAGAAAGGCCAAAACCTAGGAAGAAACCTAGAGAGGAACCAGGCTATGAGGGGTGGCCAGTCGTCTTCTGGCTGTGCCGGGTGGAGATTATAACAGAACAGGGCCAAGATGTTCAAATGTTCATAAATGACCAGCATGGTCAAATAATAGTAATCACAGTGAACAGGTCAGGGTTCCATAGCCGCAGGCAGAACAGTTGAACAGGCAGAACTGGAGCAGCAACGCGACCAGGTGGACTTGGGACAACAAGGAGTCATCATGCCAAATCTTGAGGCATGGTCCTAGGGCTCAGTTCCTCCGAGAGAGAGAGAAAAAGAAAGAAAGAGAGAATTAGAGAGAGCATGCCTAAATTCACACAGGACACCGGATAAGACAGGAGAAATACTCCAGATATAACAGACTGACCCTAGCCCCCCGACACATAAACTACTGCAGCATAAATACTGGAGGCTGAGACAGGAGGGGTCAGGAGACACTGTGGCCCTATCCAATGATACCCCCGGACAGGGCCAAACAGGCAGGATAGAACCCCACCCACTTTGCCAAAGCACAGCCCCCACACCACTAGAGGGATATCTTCAACCAACAACTTACCATCCTGAGACAAGGCCGAGTATAGCCCACTAAGATCTCCGCCACGGCACAACCCAAGGGGGAGCACCAACCCAGACAGGAAGATCACGTCAGTGACTCAACCCACTCAAGTGACGCACCCCTCCTAGGGACGGCATGGAAGAACACCAGTAAGCCAGTGACTCTGCCCCTGTAATAGGGTTAGAGGCAGAGAATCCCAGTGGAGAGAGGGGAACCGGCTAAGCAGAGACAGCAAGGACGGTTCGTTGCTCCAGTGCCTTTCCGTTCACCTTCACACTCCTGGGCCAGACTACACTCAATCATAGGACCTACTGAAGAGATGAGTCTTCAATAAAGACTTAAAGGTTGAGACCGAGTCTGCGTCTCTCACATGGTAGGCAGACCATTCCATAAAAATGGAGCTCTATAGGAGAAAGCCCTGCCTCCAGCTGTTTGCTTAAAAATTCTAGGGAAAATTAGGAGGCCTGCGTCTTGTGACCGTAGCGTACGTGTAGGTATGTACGGCAGGACCAAATCGGAAAGATAGGTAGGAGCAAGCCCATGTAATGCTTTGTAGGTTAGCAGTAAAACCTTGAAATAAGCCCTTGCCTTAACAGGAGGTAATGGTGTAGAGAGGCTAGCACTGGAGTAATATGACCAGATTTTTTGGTTCTTGTCAAGTTTCTAGCAGCCGTATTTAGCACTAACAGAAGTTTATTTAGTGCTTTATCTGGGTAGCCGGAAAGTAGAGCATTGCAGTAGTCTAACCTAGAAGTAACAAAAGCATGGATTAATTTTTCTGCTTCAATTTTGGACAGAAAATGTCAGATTTTTGCAATGTTACGCAGATGGAAGAAAGCTGTCCTTGAAACGATCTTGATATGTTCGGCAAAAGAGAGATCAGGGTCCAGAGTAACGCCGAGGTCCTTCACAGTTTTATTTGAGACGACTGTACAACCATCAAGATTAATTGTCAGATTCAACAGAAGATCTCTTTGTTTCTTGGGACCTAGAACAAGCATCTCTGTTTCGTCCGAGTTTAAAAGTAGAACGTTTGCAGCCATCCACTTCCTTATGTCTGAAACACAGGCTTCCAGCGAGGGCAATTTTGGGGCTTCACCATGTTTCATTGCAACGCAGTCTCACAATCAATTCGTGCATATAGGCACATAATGCATTTCAGCAAATTTCGTGCATTTTGTGCGTGTTGGTGTGGCTTAATTCGTGAGAAAAGACACACATTTTATGTGCTTCTTAATTCGTGTGAAAAGACACACATTTAACCAGTAGGCTACACACAAGCCTTTGCAAAAACCATATAGACGCGATAGGTTATATTTCATTTTTGTTCTTCTTAATGGCTAATTCAACGTTATGAATATTGTAATGAAACAGGCAGGGAGCAGGTCTCGAACCCTCGACCTTCTAGCCCGAGGTCCGGCGCGCTATCAGAGTCGATTTCCGCACTTATAAACCCAAGGTCGTTACACTATACAGAAATGTTGTCTTTGTTAAACCATGTTTTAAAATGTGTCATTGTATGCCTATATGTACTGTTTTAGACTTGCTGAAAGTCTAAAACAGTACATATAGGCATACAACGACACATTTTAAAACATGGTTAAACAAAGACAACATTTCTGTATAGTGTAAAACAGTACATCTGCAAGTCTAAAACAGTACAACAGTACAACGACACATTTTAAAAGCTAGTCAGGTAAATCACTTTTTTTTGTCTTAAAGGGGCAGTGTTGTATTTTGAGAAAGGCTTTAATAAGCTAAGTAGCCAATAGGCAGAGTACCCCATAATTTGTCTGATTCTCTTAAATAATGCTATGGGAGTAATTATGTATTTTATTTTGTAAAGTGGTTTCTTGCATCAAACAACACAACAACATTTTCAGACACCTCCTTGTCTGAAGGACAAATGGACAAACAGGTTAATGTCAAGCCCTGCATGTTTTTTTTTTCAAAAGTATAATGGAATGTAGACCTACTTTGAACTCCACACATTGGCTGCTACTGTGGGCTGAATGAACAGCTATTTCCATGTTAAAATGGTTATGGGACGCATTTTGTCCATTGTTTTTGATAACCAAAGTAGCCTACTTGCCCACTGTTAAAACTAACTTAAATCATGTACAGCCTCAGTGTTCACAGTAAACGCGCGCCGGAAGTTGCACAGAATTTTCACAACCTTCAAGTTTGCACTCAGCAGACCTGAAATTTGCTCAGTGACTAAAAGAATTATAGGGAACATTGATGGGGGCTGCTACTGAGAGTTGTATTGACACAGACGATAACCATTCTCTCCATGAAAACCAGGTCCTCCTGGAAACTGTCTCAGACCCACACAGGCATAAAGCAACAGATGATATCACCAGGCATTGGCCTGGTCTATACTGTAGGTGGTAGATCTCTGAGAGAGTAAGATTACCAGCTATCACAGGTCAGGTGTTCCGTCTTAAGTCCAAAGCCAGAGAGCCTGAGCCAATGTAAACTAGCTCTGTAACTAGGGAGGTTTGAGTGGGAGGGAGAGGCAGCCTAGGGGACTCCCTTTATGGTTGTTTTTCTTGATCCATATTACTTACCTTGAAAGAGTGAACGTTCCACAGGGGCCTCATAGAAATTCCAGTCAAAGTGTCATAGTCATTTTTTTAACACTCAGCAAGACGCCACACATTTATTGTCCCACGGATGTGGATGGACAGTATTGTCGTCACCTATTTAGATCTGTGGTTGAAAGGATCCTAGGCCTCTTTTCAGTTTCAACTGACTTTCAGTCAGTGGATGACACCAACAACCAGGCCATCCTCAAAGGAAAGAGCAACCAATGTGGAAGAACCGTGGTCAAGAACTTCACCAAAATGTATATTTCGAGCATTCTAGCAGCAATGCAAAAATACTTCAGGGTGACTTTTGGACTGTTCTTTAGGTCCTTTCGGTTTTTGCTCTCTAGATGTTTACCCAGGAATGAGAGTTGGGTCAGGACGTCCTGGCAGGGTCATGTACTGCGTCGCCTGTTGTTCTTGGACACTCCCCAGCAACAGCTTGGAGTTCTATCAGTCTTTGGTCATCTCACTGTAACTGTAAGGGGACCAAACTATATAAAGCGTACCGTGCAAAATTGTATCGTTATGGTACCTTGCCGAGAGGGGAGACATGCATACCTTTTATAGCTTAGCGTTTGAAGTATTTGATACAAGCGATGAGAGATTTTGAGAATTATTAGACAATACAACAAGAATATGATCTTAACTAGCCCTGAAGGATATCAAAGTATGTTAAGGTATCCTTAAAAGGTTCTCGTTACTCATTTAGGGTGCATAAAATGACCTCCTACAAGCTATACAAATCTCACTCCTCCCTTATCTTTAATGTAGGCCTACATTAAACACATACAGTAATCTAAAATCTGTGCTAGTCAGCCTATAGAATTGATCTTTGTAGCCGGAAGAACAATTTAATGCAAGAACAAGAGGATGCTGAGTGTGTCCTTACTCAGAAAACCAGGAAACCACTACAGAGGGAGAATGCATTCTTACATTCTTAGAACTATTGCTAAGTGTTCTTTAGAAAAGGTACACTCCCTTCTGCTAAATGCTGTCAGATGGGCCTTTTTAAAGCCATGTGTGGGAGTGACTCGCAGTCGTCCTGTTGCCGCTCATGTGTTTTTGTTTCTTCAGATTTCTGTGGAGGCATTATTCCCGGTGTCTTTTAAAAAAAGGGAGATGAAGTGAAAAGAACGAGACGAGTTTGGATCTTGCAGGCAGACAGAAGGCATGAAAACAGAGGGAGACGTAGGTAGTGTGTCAGGGGGAGAGATTTAGGTTTGCGTTGGCAGCCGCAGACAAAGAATGCAGACAGAGTTGGAAGGGGGTAGCGGGGTGCTAGGTCACTGACACGACAAATCAAAACCGAAGGGACTTAGACTTCTCGCTTTATATTTCTTGCTTGATAAACATCTCTGTGTGGAAAATTGCCCCAGCACCTCTGATACACTGTGCTACAAAGCTTTACCTCCCACCCTTCCTCTTAACTATAGCAGTTAATGTTGACTCATCCCCCCACTGCTCCGACTGCAACGGTACACAATACGTCTGCAAGGTAACGTCCTTCAGCTATGACCAAATGTGTTATGATTGGACAGTGCTGTGTTATGCTGGATTTTATGTTAGAATGTGGATTTGAGCAAACCAGCAAAGGTTCCACTGATATTTTTTTTGATCTTCTTCACGGGAGACACCATCACCCAAAGCCTTGGAGTTACTAATGAAGTCATGCACAGCAAGTGCAGTCATAGAATAGGTTGTTTGATTTGTAAAAGGCACCAGTCAGGCTGGGCCGGGGCAGGCGGCAGTGATATGAGATGTCTTCTGTGCTATCGTATGCGTGGGCAGAGACTCTGTCTGTATCTGGTGCCAGCCACTGTTTATGACTAATACACATTAGAGAAACCATTGCTGTGGAGGAAATCCTGAGGAGGAAGGCTTATTCAAAACATTTAATCTTGTAACAGGCAACAGTGAAACACACTTCAGTAAACTGGCAAACATAGTAGATCACAGAAGCCAGAGGGAAGGGGAGACCTTATAGTCCAACTATTGTGTTACTGCTGTGATGCAATGTGTCTGGTAAGAAGAGTATAAACTAGTGGAGACAATTGTCACTGACCAAATAAGATGATTAGGCAGAATCATGATAATATTTTCAGTTGGGGAAAGATACTTTTGTTTTGAGAATTAAAAGTGGAAACACACTTACACTAAATCAAAGGCCCTAACCAGGAGCCAACCAGGACAATAATAGCATAGTGATTTTCCTTCACTCACGGAGGGCATATTTAAAGTAACAATTATGGATGTGAAAACTTGACATGGAGGGAGGCGAGCTGACAAAGTGCCAAGTCCTCTTTGTGTCTGGAAAGTCCACATCAGTCTAAGAGCCAGGGTACGTAGTCACCGACCGAGTGGTCGGAAAAGGAAACTATTAGTGTGTTTTCTTCTGAAAGATTAAAGCTGCTACAAGGACCAAGTCATCATAAATTCTTCGCTTCATAGGTGTTTGTATTGAACTTCATCTCAGGCTGTGCCTTTAATCTTCAAACAGGAGAAAAGTATTTGGTAGGACACTCCTCCCAGCTTGAGGCCTACAGTAGGCAGTGTGTGGGTGAAAGCACACAAAGAACCTTAAAACTAACACAAAACCCAGGGGAAAGTGTTGTAATCAAAACACAGAGAATATATCAAGCGCACTACTAAAGGTTTCGGTATGTCCAGTATAACTCATACTGGAACAAAAATGTAAACGGTTATTGGCAGAATCAAGATATTTCTAAACATCTTAGCACTGTCAAAGTGTACTATCAGTGAAATATCATCTATAACACTTGTTTTCTTCAGTCAAGAGTTATATTACACACCCTATAGCACTGAGTAATAAGAGTAATAACAGTAATAATAATCCTCCTTCAGACATGACTGGGACTAATCTATCTTCAGTATAACCCCAGAGGAATTTGCTTGTCATTTTCATTGAGAAATACACATGTGTATTTTTTTCAAGCTGGACTTCTTAGATTTCCAAGCAATCTCTAAACTATCTTGTCAACTGGAATGATAAATTACTGAACAGACAGAATAAACAAACCAACAGTCAGTTGTTTATGCCACCATGCTGTACCCTCAAAGCCCTCTTTATGCCATATCTACTTAAGAGGGAAATTCTGAGAACTTTGCCAAGAGTCCATAATTAAATAGACATACCATTCTATAGATGAAAGGTAATTGTTACTGTATGTGTTGGGGATAAATCAACCATATTATGCAAGTCCCCTGGACTTTAGCTTCCAGGTATTGTTTTTCAACCCAACATGGGACAACCCTGTATATTTACAATTTATGTATAGTTATTTCTATATCTTGGAAAGTCCTATAAGTCCCAAAAGTAGAAGGTGTTCAAGCACCGCTCATAAAACATCATGTCATTTGTTATGGTAAAAAAAAAATCTCAGTCCCAGAGCTAGAAAGAAAAGTTATGGCAGAAAATGATGACTCCATCCCATCAGTCTCTAACACAGCACTTTTGCTGCTATGGGCCTTTCCTGCAGTCAAATTACCTAGTGGCCTCATAGGTGGAATGTTACTAATATCTTTCATAATTTCATAACTAATACAAATATATATATATATATATATATATATGAAAATCTGGTGTTTCTACGTCAAAGAGTTTTGTTATATTTCAGTGTTCTGAGTTGTGTAGAATGTGAAATATTGGGATGCAAATTCAAGAGTGAATACATTTCAACTCTATATCTGACATGGTAAAGGTGTCTTCTTTTTTTAAGCCCATAACCATGTCTGTGAGGTACAGTTGAAGTCAGAAGTTTACATACAGCTTAGCCAAATACATTTAAACTCAGTTTTTCACAATTCCTGAAGTAAAAATTCCGTGAATTTGGTCTGTTAGGATCACCACTTTATTTTAAGAATGTGAAATGTCAGAATAATAGTAGAGAGAATGATTTATTTCTGCTTTTATTTCTTTCATCACATTCCCAGTGGGTCAGAAGTTTACATACACTCAATTAGTATTTGGAAGCATTGCCTTGGGTCAAACGTTTCAAGTAGCCTTCCACAAGCTTCCCACAATAAGTTGGGTGAATTTTGGCCCATTCCTCCTGACAGGGCTGGTGTAACTGAGTCAGGTTTGTAGGCTTCCTTGTCCGCGCACACTTTTTCAGTTCTGCCCACAAATTTTCAATGGGATTGAGGTCAGGGCTTTGTGATGGCCATTCCAATACCTTGACTTTGTTGTCCTTAAGCCATTTTGACACAACTTTGGGAGTATGCTTGAGGTCTTTGTCCATTTGGAAAACCCATTTGCGACTAAGCTTTAACTTCCTGACTGATGTCTTGAGATGTTGCTTCAATATATCCTCATAATTTTCCTACCTCATGATGCCATCTAATTTTGTGAAGTGCACCAGTCCCTCCTGCAGTAAAGCACCCCCACAACATGATGCTGCCACCCCTGTACTTCACGGTTGGAATGGTGTTCTTTGGCTTGCAAGCCTCCCCCTTTTTCCTCCAAACATAACGATGGTCATTATGGCAAAACAATTTTTGTTTCATCAGACCAGAGGACATTTCTCCAAAAAGTACGATCTTTGTCTCCATGTGTAGTTGCAAACCGTAGTCTTGATTTTTTTTATGGCGGTTTTGGAGCAGTGGCTTCTTCCTTGCTGAGCGGCCTTTTAGGTTATGTCGATATAGGACTCGTTTTACTGTGGATATAGATACTTTTTTACCCGTTTCCTCCAGCATCTTCACAAGGTCCTTTGCTGTTGTTCTGGGATTGATTTGCACTTTTTGCACCAAAGTACGTTCATCTCTAGGAGACAGAATGCGTCTCCTTCCTGAGCGGTATGACGGCTGTGTGGTCCCATGGTGTTTATACTTGCGTACTATTGTTTGTACAGATGAATGTGGTACCTTCAGGCGTTTGGAAATTGCTCCCAAGGATGAACCAGACTTGTGGAGGTCTACAATTTTTTTCTGAGGTCTTGGCTGATTTCTTTTGATTTTCCCATGATGTCAAGCAAAGAGGCACTGAGTTTGAAGGTAGGCCTTGAAACACATCCACAGGTACACCTCCAATTGACTCAAATGATGTCAATTAGCCTACCAGAAGCTTCTAAAGCCATGACATCATTTTCTGGAATTTTCCAAGCTGTTTAAAGGCACAGTCGACTTAGTGTATGTAAACTTCTGACCCCCTGGAATTGTGATACAGTGAATTATAAGGGAAATAATCTGTCTGTAAACAATTGTTGTAAAAATGACTTGTGTCATTGTCACGTCCTGGCCAGTATAAGGTTAATTGGTATTGTAGTTTGGTCAGGACGTGGCAGAGGGTATTCGTTTTATGTGGTTCGGGGTGGTGTGTTTGTTGAAGGGGTATTTGATTTAAGTATTCCGGGGTTTTTGGGCACTGTTTGGTTTTCATGTATTCTATGTTTAGTCTAGTATGTCTGTTTCTATGTTTGTTTAATTGGGGTTGGGACTCTCAGTTGAAGGCAGGTGTTGTCTATTTGCCTTTGATTGAGAGTCCCATATATTAGGGTGTGTTTGTGTTTGTCAGGTGTGGGAGATTGTTCTGCGTTTAGCCTTATGCTTTGCCGGACTGTTTTTGTCGATCGTATTCCAGTTTGTTATTTTGATGTTCATTTGGTACTTATTAAAACGTTGAGATGAGCATTCACATACCTGCTGCGTTTTGGTCCTCTTTAACCGACGACAAGCGTGACAGTCATGCACAAAGTAGATGTCCTAACCGACTTGCCAAAACTATAGTTTGTTATCAAGACATTTGTGGAGTGGTTTAAAAACAAGTTTTAATGACTCCAACCTAAGTATATGTAAACTTCCTACTTCAACTGTATATACTTTTGTTTCAAAGTAGATTTGCTTAAGACTACCAAGAAACACTCTGTGTGACTCTGTTTTAGCCCACTGCAGTAAAAGGTTATTAAAAAAGCTATTTTAGAAACCACAAGGTTAATATCACTGTAAATTCCAAAAACGTTTCAGGACACAGACGTTCAGGCGGCATTGTGTAAAATAAGTGATCAGTTATCTGATATTCTGATGAGATTCAATTGTATTTTAATTAACGTTGTGAAGGCATCTAAGGTCCTGCCAAAAATACAGACATACAGTCAGCCACCGATTGTCACTGTGCAGCTCTGAACAATGTACCGGCCACAGGAGTTCAGAGGTTCTCTTTCATGGCCTTCCAAGGCAAATTTTTGAAACACAGAGTGAATGGAGGCCTGCTTGCTGACTGCTCTCTGAAATGCCACATGAAGCAGGTGGGCCAAACAAATGCATAGGTGAACAAACACACACCAGAAATGAAGCCGGAGATATTGGGTTCCTGTGAGCCTTTTTAAATGCATCATCATCAGAGAAGTTACAGTGACCCTCTTGCCCAGCTCCAAAATCCAGTGGCTCTGTAGTCTCTGATGCTTCGTTTTGGGAGCCAGAGCACAGATCCTTTGAAGACACTTGCAGTTAGAAGTTTGGCTGAATCATCTGTCAAACAGTTCACCATCCAGCAGTGGAAAGAGGATAGTTGCTTTTGTTTGACTGAATGGGGATGGTTGTATTATTTTCTAACTAGAACTCTTCTGAGAAGTTATCCAATAATCAATAATGTAATGAATCAAAACATTGTAATAGTATTGCATGGTCGATTCATGATAATATGCCGTCTGGCTTGTGGAAGTTGCCATGACAGGATGTTGTTGAAGACCTCTTACACAAACCTACCACTTGATAGCAATTTAAGCTTTCTCAGGTGAGGTTTGCCACATGAGAAACCTACTAGGTTGGGTTTTGCCCCATTTCAAATGCCACAAGGTGTCCAAAGTCTTACAGTTTTGTGCTTTAACATTTTGCATTAGGTTGATAGCCTGTGGGCATTCATTATTTATGAGACAAGTTTCGCCAGCCTAATAAGAGATTATAAGACGGTACAAACATTCTGTTTACACAAACCTCTATAAAGACACACTGATATATGTAGGGTTTTTGCAAGAAGGGCTCATTTTAAGGGAAGAACATAGCAGTAGTTGTCACTGAATTATATGGTTCCAAAAATAGATTTAAAGGGTGCTTCAAAAAGGCGAGCCAGAATTACCACAAGTCCTGCAATCAAATTTGCTTTAATTTCTTCACTGGTGCCAGTACATACAGCACATACAATCAAGTATCATTGAATACAGCAGTCTGTTGTGGGTGTTATCCACTTCCTCATTATAGGTAATTTCCCCTTGGTGTTAACCTACAGTATAGTTGAACAATAAAGATCATGAGTACTAGGTACCATTAGTGGGGATACCAAACACACCAAGAAAGTCATGAAGAGGGCAAAACAAAACCTTTTCCCCCTGAGGAGACTGAAAAGATTTGTCATGGGTCCCCAGATCCTCAAAAAGTTCCACAGCTGCACCATCGAGAGCATCCTGAAGGGTTGCATAACCGCCTGGCATGGCAACTGCTCGGCATCTGACCATAAGGCGCTACAGAGGGTTGTGTGTACAGCCCAGTACATCATTCGGGCCAAGCTTCCTGCCATCCAGGACCTATATACTTGGTGGTGTCAGAGGAAGGACCAAAAAATGGTCATTGTTTTTACACTTCTGCTACTCACTGTTTATTATCTGTGCATAGTCACTTTACCCCTACCAACATGTACAAATTACCTCGACTAACCTGTACCCCTGCACATTGACTCACTACCGGTACCCCTTGTTATTTTATTATCTTACTTTTTGTTTTCTTTTTTACATTAGTTTATTTAGTAAATATTTTCTTAACTCTATTTTTTGAACTGCATTGTTGGTTAAGGGCTTGTAAGTAAGCATTTCACAGTAAGGTCTACACCTGTTGTATTCGGCGCATGTGACAAATAAAATTTGATTTGATTTTGATTTGATTAGAGACACTGGTGCCGTCCTTGGGTTGTGGTGCCAATATTGTTTTTTGTTCCACAAATTAAAATCATCAGCTTCTCGTCTTAATTGGACAATTTGATTTGTTGCCTGCGGTTTCTTAAAACGTTTATACTAATGTCAAATACAAAGTTAAGCTAAATTGTGTTAGTGATGAATTCTCAAAGCGATTCTAGGCACGCTAATGTAACAATGTATTTGTGTAAATGGAAAGGTCTCAGTAATGTGCCATATACAAATGTGAAATAAAAATGTTGCTCAAATAAAATAGTCTGTTTTTTTATTGTGACATTTTGCATAATTTATGCATATTTCCCATATCCAAGGAGGTAAATGTGTCTTTTGTAGTATGAGCAACTTATTTCTTGCCTTGCCATTCTCCCTTAGGCCGTGTCAAATGACCTACACACTCTGTATGATGGATGTTCTTTGGGAGTTCATAACAACGTGGATCATGACAAAATTGCTATTTTTCCCTTATACACAAAATGGCAGCTCAGCTTACTACCAAACAGATGATCTCACTGAGTCACAGTGTGAATGGAAGGCCTTGTGTCTTATCACAATCTGGAACTTTGACAAGTCATTTTTGTCACTGTTTTTGTGATGAGACATACCCCAAGCAAGTACAATGTCAGGAGGTTCTTACGGAACTATTTTGTGTAACCTTAGTGTTCCTGAGTAGGGGCAACTTAGTGATCGTTGCCCTGCTATCAACTGTGAGTTTGAATTGCTGATAGATTTACCATTCTATTTTTATGAACACATTGAAATTTCATTGTACTTGATAGTTCTGGAATATATTCATCTCCCTTTTGATCTGCTCATAGAGTGCTGCAGTAAAAAAAATGGTATGTGAAGAGAATCCTGACCGTTAGGAGATGTTCATGACTTATTTAAACCCTGGGGATGGCTAAACAGTGCCATTATTCACCATTGAATCAAGACAATTTTGCACTTTCCATCCCACAGAATTTCAGAGATATGAAAAGTAATATATTTCTTAAAAACAAAACCCCATTATTGGGTCCAAAACGCTGCCTGTGAATAACAATAGTTATAAAATACCACAAACCTCTTTACTTGCTGATGCAAACAAGTTTTATTTGCTGATGCTGGCACAAGAAGAAGAAACCCTAATTGTTGAGGAAAAAGGATGAGGCGTTTTCTTTTGTTATAGAGGGCTCTGGAGTATACAGGATGCAAATGAAATAAACAGTTTCCGATGGTAGCAATTACCCAAATTACTCAGCTGATAGCTTTGCTAAGGGTATTAGTGCCAGTCCAACCAACCCACCCTGCCCTGTGATAGTGGATCTGGTCCACACAACATGTTTACTGACAAACACGGTCGTTGTATGCATTAAGAGCCAAATATGTAGGGACTGTGTCAAACACTTCTGTGGAGAGAGAAAGAGAAGACAACGGTCAAGTGAGAGGAACTCGTGCATGGTTTTCATATTATCCCTAATTAGTGATTCATCTTTAGCATATTAAACCTCCTTAATTGATTTGCTATTCTGTGGTGAAATGGCAGTGCTGAATTTGGGAATTTTATACCCATCACCAAGCTCTCTGATGAGTTGTCATTACAAAAGCCAAACTATAATTTATGCTTCTGTGCCTGCCAACAGTTTAACTTATCTATAAAGGGTATACTAATTCAAACAGAGGCTTACATTTTTTAAACTCAAATGATAATTACTGGGAGTTAAACTAATATTACAGCATTATACAGTATCTGTAGGAAGTACAACGTAGAAAGTAAACCTTAACCATAGTCAACGATTGCAACTTCTGCATCTCTAACAGGAGGAAGAGCGCTGGGTGCTGGTGTCCTCATCACGTTCTCAACTTACTGTTACTGTATGGCAGGTTTGTCAATTTCCCTTATAAGTACTATAATAGCCTGTTGTTCTGCCAAACTATGTTCCTCAGAACCTTAGTCAAAGAGCAGTCCATTTAATAACTATCCCTCTCTTTCCCTTTCTCTCTTTCTCCCGCTCCCTCTCTTTTAATAACAGATTTCGTTGAGCAATTCATTTGGTTTTGGGCTGTCCCCTGGCGTCTCCACCTCCCAGAGAAATGTCTGAGGCCTTGATATATTCCTCTCAGGTTTCCATGGCCGCACCGCAGGGCCAGATCCCGTTGCACTGATGTCACTCATGAATTGAACCACCTCTCTACGGGAAGGGATTCACAAGGTAACTTAAATCAAACTGTGCAAATTGGGAATAGATGCTGGGAGTGTATGATGAGAAGTTATATCAGCAGTGAGAAGCAGGATTACATTTTATTAAGACACCCAACCCAAATGGATTCATACCTATAAGGTAAACTATTCAAGTAATGTGATAAAACTGTGACTGGAATGAATGGACATTACGCTCAAATTTGCTTTGTTATGAAGATATTATTACAATTAGTTATAACAACATAATCTATATTGAATTACCATGTATCACTTGACTTCAATGCGTTAACTTTCAAAGGCCCAATAAGTAAAGCTTTTGTGTGTGTGTGTGTGTGTGTGTGTGTGTGTGTGTGTGTGTGTGTGTGTGTGTGTGTGTGTGTGTGTGTGTGTGTGTGTGTGTGTGTGTGTGTGTGTGTGTGTGTGTGTGTGTGTGTGTGTGTGTGCGTGCGTGTGCGCCTGCCTGCCTGTTTGTGCATACGTACATGTGTGCGTGTGCGTGCGAGTATCCATACCGGAGGGAAAAGGACATTTGTTGAGTTAGATCGTGGCAAAGGTGATTTAGCCTACATGCATGTTGACAGCTTTATGGACTGTGGGCCTTGGAGCATGAGGGGAAAAGTGAAGAGAGCTGGCATGTTTCCCAGACACGCGCAGGTGAAACATCATGGTCAGTGCCCGTGTTAACAGTAACAATCTGGCACCTAACAAGTGCACCTACAGCCTGTCAGAGGAGACCACTGCGTAGCAATTTCACTGTGTGTGTGTGTGTATGTGTGGGGGGATTCAGTGTCTGTATTTGTCTACTGTATGTGTGTGCGTGTCCCAATTCAGGAGGGAATGATGTCTGAAGCAATGTGACACTTTGCTGTGAATGAGATGAAGGTTTTGGAATTCTAAGAACCCAAACACTTGCCAATTGAGGTAAAGTTCAACTGATGGACCTCTTAAAGCCTGCTGGAGGCCATCTATGGATTGTCATTATTTTGATCTGATGTAATCTTGACTGATTTAGATGATTGGCAATTGTGTCAAATCCACAAACAAAGAATACAGTGTTTTGTCAAAAATCTCCACATTGACTATGTGGTCAGTTAGGGCCGCAATTATGGGAGCTTCATATTATACAATTTATAAAATATTTGCAAACTTCAGGATGTGTAGTTATGCTTCAGTGGTAATGCTAGTTTTGTTCTTTGTTCATTTGTTTGTTTGTCTGTTTTTAATAGGGGGTATGTTACTTGAACGTCATTATAACCACTCATTTAACTGATTTTATGATGCCTTCTAAACATGACAACTCGCTGTTAGTGATAGTTATGATAGAATGATACATTGTGGACTAAGTTCACAGCTCTCTGCCCTTTAACCATATTGAGTCTTTGGCAACACTAAGCGCTGCCACACAGCCACACCCTTTCAGTATTACGTCATGATCATCGTTGTCTGGGCTTGGTGACACAACTGTAAATGCCACAGCATGGAGCGTGGTCATTGCTTTAGCTAACGGAAACCTCAGCTATGTATGTCTGATCTCAGGGGATATTTTGACTCCAAACACCCGAGCCCCACCAGCAAGAAATGACAGCAAACCGAATGAGTTGACCTCTCTGGATTTTTTTTACGAGGGCCTTTTATTGGATTTTAATATCATTAGATTGGGAGAAACATCTCATTATATTCCACTTTGAATGTATAAAGACTCATGGTTTCACACGTGTAATTCATTCTTCTCTTGAGTCACTGTATGGTCGCCTATACAGCCAAAGACACGGCAGGCAGTTCATCTACAGGGCTCCCCTTTCGAGAGGAATCTGTCCAGCTAGTGACTGTGAGAGAGCATGAAAGAAAAATCCCAAATACAGTTATTATCACAGTTTATTCAAAATGAAGGAAAATACTGGTAGGTCTCTAAATAATGATTCTGAGGTTGTAAGTGTGTCTCTAAAATATATTGCTTTCCATGATCATTTGTGAAGACTTGAAAAGCATCTCTCACTCTCACCACAAACCTCATTTGACAAATGTCTAAAAATGACCTCAATAGTCAGAAAATTAACAATACATATAGCTCATGAGTCTACATGATATTAGTTACTTCCATGTACTGTAAGAAAGGAAAAATCACTCTCTCACCCATTGTGGTTGTTGGGTTCTGACCAGACATCCCATGTGAGTTGCAAGTTGTGAGATACCAAGGGGCCCCTCTAAACTGCTGCCAACTATCCAGTGCACACCTATTTCAGAGTCCAGGAAAAACACCCTTTACGTCAATGCAGAGGCTGAGAGATGGTGTCACTATTTGGCAAACTGGATGCCAACCGGCGTGAATCATTCTAGAAAGGGATTTCACTGGAAAAAATAAACAGTACTTTTCCAAATAATGAGTGAAATCCCTCCTACTCCCTGTTGTAGTATTCTTGGAGAGGGGTAAGCCAGAAAAAGTAGGTCCAACTGGCTAGAAACAGTAGATTTGTTGCTTCTGGGAGATTTTTTAAATGCAGTAATGACACCACTCTGAGTCTGTACAGAATCACATTTGAATACTAATAATGTGGTTACATTAGAGTAATTCAGCCCCTGCAATGAAATGATCGTATTACAAAAAATATTTGTAGTGGCATTTAATTCAAAACCACAATTTATTGCATCATCAATGAGAACATGGCTAATATTTATGTGGTATTAAATAAACAATGTGTACTATGCAATGCATGCAATGAACACAACGAAAAAGTGATCTGTAGTATTCCATCCTTGTTTCAAATCACGTGCCGAGTATTCAAAAGGGATTTTTAGTTTTTAGTTTTTCACAACATTTTTCCATATTTGCTCCGTCAAAGTGTCACGCTTCTTCTCCAAGAGTCACGGAAGCAGCATAGCGTGTCATCCATCCAGCTCATTGACTGAAGGGAAGTGGTCAGTCAAACCAGCACTTCACCGTATCCGGGGTAACTCCTGACCTTGGCCCTCACATTTAAGTTCAGGTCTGACCTGAAGTAAAAGCCTCATTCTTCTCATAGGCACGCCATTGTACCAGGGGCAGGTTAGTCTGCAACCTCCCAACACAGACACACTCACATTGGCCCTCAACTTAGGGGGCAACCCCTGTGCAACAGAAGAATTCTTGGGGAATTTATGCACCATCTCCCAGGCTAATTCAATTAGACGGGATCGTGTCGACAGTATGGCCATTGTGGCAAAAGCACAATGTTGCACTTCATATCGTCCAAGGCTCGGGGTGGAATTCTGTGCCATTTAGCTCCCCCCTATGCTGCCCACCCCACCCCCACCCCTCAACGGCATCCTGGCCATTCTCTTTCTCTGTCCCCCTCTCTCTCTGTCTCTCTGTCTGTCCAATGATATGCCTGAGGGTCCTTTGCTGGCCACAGATAAGGCGAATCATTAACCAATCCCCTGAGAGAGGGCATTCACAGCCACAGGGCCACGAGGCTGGGTCTGGACTGGCGGCAACATGGAGGGAGCGAGAGGGGGAGCGCTGTGTCACTTAACGGACATGTCGTCTGTCGGGTCCTTTGAGCTGCCTGATTCCCGCCTGGTACCGGAGCAGCCAGTCAGGCACTCTGGGGTGAAATACAGCCAATGTTGTTTTCCTCTTTCTGTGTCTACATGTGACTTATGCATATCACATTGAAAAAATCTATGCTTTGTTGTTTGCGTTGAGGCATGCAGATTTCCCAGAATCTCCCCCATTGCATATAGTGGCATATACACAGAAGACGATATAGAGTATGGTGCCAGTTTAACTTCAGATCTCTTTTGCTGTATGACTCAAAGTTAGATATCAGGGCAAACTATTCCTTGAAGGATGGCTAATGGCTTCTTGACTGTACCTTGGAACCGCATCACCCCACCTCCCTCGTGGTTTATTGCATGGTTATGTGAACCTAGTTATTTAATTCGGCCACTATTTGAACATCTTTGATTTCAAGTCATTTGGGCAGAGGACCACATACCAGACTACCTTGCTCCTTGGAAACACACAAATGGAAGCCATCTCCATGTACAGATGGACTGTGTTCTAAAAATATGACATCTCCCAAAGAGAGGGCCTTTGTGGATGGCAGTTGGTCATACATTCCTTCGTACAATTACACTTTGCGCAATGTTCCTAATACACTGGTGGCATTATTGCCATTCTCCACCATGTCTTGGAGCTGAGATCAGTCATGTTGGAAACTTTGTTTATAGATTCACAACCCCCCTCCTTCAAACTTAAAGTAGATATGCTAATGATAAGTACTATTAAGAAGGCTTCCACAACAAACCTCAAGTCAAAGATCAATGGGGTGACACAGCAACACAGACAGTCCTTTTGTCTGCTCACAGTCGCCAGCACAGTTTCGCCCCAGGGATCAGATTTTCATATTGCGTCTGGTTTTTAGGTGACTGACATGCATAGCTCCACTTATTCTGGACTGTCTCTGGTTAAAGTAACGAATTAAGCAATCACTAATGAATAGAACCAAGCACTCCTTGGAACGAGAGTCTTCAGAATAAGATGGTTAACCTTCCATTTACCATGTTTGACCCTAGATAATCTGTGTGAATGGGCAGCGATCCCTTATCATGCCAGTGAAAAGAATGTAATCTGCAATGTCCGCACGCATGGACTTGTGAACTCGTAGTATCAAAGGACTTTCCCATCGGGAATAAAAAGCTCTATATTGCAGTTACAGAACTTTGCTACCTTGTCTTATTATTTCAAAGGTGCATAGATAATAAAATGGACAGCACTCCAAAAGATAATCTTTTAACAATTCATTTATTTCCGAAGTGCTACATTGCCTCAAAGGTGCTACCTTTTTGTCGAGTGATTAGCTCTACATATTCATACCTAAAGTCAAACTAAAAGCGATACCTAATCCCTTGTTTCTCTAGTAGTTCTCTGTCCATTGGCCTCAGGTCTTGTTGAGGACCAGACAGTGATTGATTCGCCCTTCTCTGTCCACATGCACAGCCTTGTGTGATAAAGATCTAATAGGTCGTTTGCCTTGTGATGCCTCCTGCATGCCTCCTGCAGGTCGTAAACCACTCATTAACCTCAGTCTCTGAAGTGGATCAGGAGCCGGGACTTTGTCACGGTGAGCACGGTTAGTCACACTGACTTCTTTGATCCCATTGACAGGGATCACACTGTCCCCTCCACAGTCAGGTGTCTCAGGGACCAAGTTTAATGACTCTCCAGTCAATTCACTGAGCTTTCAATTAGACACGCCAATAGACTGGCTTGTGCGGCACACGCGTGCACACACAGACAACGACACACAAACAACGATGGTAATCCCAGATCTTGATCACCAAGTGCAAGTATAAATGAATTACAAATGAAACTATTGTACCAATTGCTTATCAAATGATTGCCTTTGATATGAAAACGACGATTCAATATCTTGAGAGGAGTAAAATGCTTATTTTTATAAACTGAGTTGGAAAGTCGCATAATACGAGGGACTTTTACTACAGTCTGGAGAAAATCAAACAGGAATCCATCTAATTTAGAGTATAGGGACGGAAGATGGAAAAAGAGAAAGCTAATGTGGAGCCGATCATATCATTTTAATAAGCACTGGTTAGTACTGATTTAATCATGGACATGAAAGGAGCCGGACACACAAGCGACTATTGTGCTTATATTCTATCTTTCTGAGGTAATTTCATTGCCAAGACCTGTTTGGTTCCAGAGACCAAGGACACTGTCAGATTAATAAAGTACCAGTTAGTTTACTTACATGATAAAAGATACTCAAACTTTATCGACAACATGGTCATGCTTGGGATGCCAAGTCTTTACAGACAGTTACTACAGCTAAACAGTTGCATGTAATAATGCGTGTAAACATATTTTATTAAATCTATAATTGTTCTAGTTGCAATGAAGAATTTTTTACTGACTTATTACAATATATTAGTCTAATAGTACCAGCAAATTGAATTTCCTAAGGGCATTTTACCCTCTGTCTCTGGTTTGGGTTAATTCTCATTCTAAATGCTCTAAAGTTGATAATGATGAGGCGTTTTTTTGGGACTCACACTCAGAGGGCTTATCCCTTTAATAGTTTAATATAGGTGGGGTTATGGGGTGAGTTGGGGGCGATGAGCAGCTGTCGATGCCCTGGTTGGTTGGATGTTGGCTGGGGCTCCCCCGGGGGCTTGGGGGGACTCCCTGCGGCTAAATGCTGTCTGAGTTGGCCTCCGTGTGCTGTGATAAAGGCGGGCCTTGTCTCCTCTGACCGTCCCCTGTGACTGGACGACTTACTGAGGAGTGTCTAATGATTAAACCTCAAGATTGTCTTCAGCTCCGGGGATATCAACCTTAATATTTGGAAGGCTCTCCAGACTTTGGTCACTGTTTCTACCTTTTCATAATCTATTTATAAATTGAGGAAAATTAGAAGTTACCAATTCAAAGTAAAGCGGAACATATATGTTGAAAATAGAGAACAAACTTTTCTTTGGTTTCTCTCTCTCTCGCTCTCTGAGTTTACTTAATGTGAGTGGAAAGCGAAAAAGGGGGAGTCCGGGATTTCGTCTTGAGGTCTGATAAGCACTATTACTTTGAGGAGGTTTTGAAGTGGCTTGTTTGGCTTAACAGTGGTGACAATGTTACAATATATTTGGCTTGACAGGAATTTATACACTGCACTCAATTATGTTTCATTGATCCCTTTGGTGATAGGACACACTAAAATAAGGACACTTTATGAGACAAAAGACAACACATACCGATTACACGAACAGGTGACAGAGCATGCTCCTGTGATGGTGTCCTCCCTGTTGTCAGAACAGATGGCGATGGGCCTGTTGCTAAGGATAAGGCCAGAGGAATCCATTTTTTAATTCCAGATTATTTGCCTCAGCACCACAAGCAATATCGCTTGGTTTCCCAAGATATAATGAAAAAAAAAGAACACACAAAAGGAGGACTTGGAGGTAGGTCAGGGAAGGGGAGGAGAGGCCACTCTGTGTGAGAGAAACAGTCAGCTGTTACCACAGAGGTTCAGAGAGGTAGACACACAGAGGGAATTACTTGTTTAGGGAAGGAGAGCCAGGTCAGTTTTAATGCCTGAGATACAGCAACAGAAACAAAGACTTTCCAACTTGAAGCCAGTTGACTTTCATAATTAAAGTAAGCATGTCCGGGCCCAAAACTCTTGTTCTCTGCATCCTGACTCTGTAAAAACAACCAGACCGCTACGTACACACAAACCAGGGGTGTTTCAGGAGCCCAGCCACTGCCAGCGAGGGAGACGTTAAGTACTGGTGGTCTCACAGTGTGTTTGATCAAAGGGATCTACCGCAGGAGCCTATATTTGCTTTATCCGTGACTGTATTTTAATGGGCTCATGTTGTGAAAAAAAAGGAGGGATCTCTTTTGTGAGACGAGAAAACAATGAAAGCCAGCCATGTGTCCCACTTTAGATATGAAAGTGCCTCGTTTGCCACCATTAAACAAAATCAAAATCAAATCAAATGTATTTGTCACATGCTTCGTAAACGACAGGTGTAGACTAACTGTTAAATGCTTACTTATGAGTCCTTTTCGAACAATACAGAGTTAAAGATACAAAACAGGTAGAAATAGTGACACGAGGAATAAATACACAGTGAATAACGAATAACAATAACGAGTATGGTTAGGATTGATTCATCTTTTGATTGGACATTTTCTAAACTGGAAATGTAGGCACAGAAAAGCTTCCTTTTGGATTTAGACTGTAAACTAACAGCAAAATATAGTACCAAGTCCACCCATTTTCTTTATTTTATCACTGTCATCTTTTCTTGCATCCAAGAACATGAGTTGGGTCTCCAGTCTCAGAGCACAGCAGAGTAACGTGTGAACACAGTGTAAATGTAACATTGTCTGGGAGTAGACCCTGCGGCGTCAGTCTGTCTATGTGAGGCCTTTATGTCATGCTACATTTCCTCCTTTTCTCTGTTTCCACCTCTTTCTAAATCTATCTATCTTCATTCCTTTCTCTCCCACCCACTCTCTTCCTCCTCCACCGTGGGCCTATAGTCTCCCTCACATCCTAATTACCATAATAGAGTTATAACATTAAAACTTTCAATCTTGATGAGGGGACAGAAATTAGATGATTTTCTCCTGGATACTACAGAAAATTGACATGGACTTGGAGCATAAAACTCATGGTTGTCGTTATGTGTGGTAGTTATGTATAATGAAAACTAGCCCAATAGTTTATGTTTGTTTTGAGTGTGTATTTACATATGAAGTAGTTTCATCACCATTGTGAGTATCCATTATGAATAGTTTACTGTACTACAGCAACAGAATTACAAATGCTGACCCTAGATATTTCTAAAACTGAACATGCTTTTAGAGCTCGATGGGTGAGGGTAACGGCCTGTGCAACAAATAAACAAATATTATTTTCCCCATAGTTCAATTGCGTAATCCACTTGAATATTATTAAATTCATGCATTCACATCAGTGGCAGACACCCCCCTCTGAAGAGTGCAATCATATGAATTACTAATAATGTTTAATCGGCAAGTGGTGTTACAACTCCTCATGCCATCTCTAATATGAAAGGTCATCACACAAGCCATAGACAGATTTATTCTTCAGTTACAATTTTGCTTTATGACTTGTAGCCTACAGTGTACTATAAAACTACATATAATCAGCTTTTGTGGCAGAGGTCTGAATAGAACAAGAAGGAGTGAGACACCGACGGCGTCGCACACTAACAACCACACAGCTGTTCATCACCAAAAGAGGTCTGTGCTATTTCTGCCACAACACACAAGCCTCTCTGTGCTAAAATAAGATCAACAAATAAACATGCATTCTTAAAAAACAGCGACGTTTGATCATAGATGATTGATACATTCTTCATACGGTGCATCTGTAATAGAATAAAACCTCATTCTTCGGGCCAGATACTGGAATGTTTTTTCTTGGGATTATGTTTATAGAAAAGAAATAGGGCACTTGATGCACCTGAAAATTGGCACATTTTCACAAATTTGCGCAAATTATGTGTCTTCTATTTGTAGATGAAGGCCGGCATTTGTAATTCTGATGACAAATATGATCACAAAATTAGATCAGTGACACATGCTCGGATTTTCTCATAAATACAGGCGGCACAGAAAATGGGAGACTATTTTCAGAGCATGAAAAACGTGTGTTAGCATTCTCCAATTAATTTACAGAAAAGGCATATTGTTCACAGTACATGTAGCAAGTGTGAAACCTTTTACATTGGTTGATGGGAATCTACTAGAAGTCTCTGCATGTATAATGGTGACCTATTCTAGGCTGCATCAACGGCCTATACCAGAATTGAGTTGTCGCTCTCTGCCGTAGAAGCCTTTGTCTCAAAACGCATCTATGACTATTTACTGTTGCATTCAAGCAGCAAAAAGCAGGAAAATGAACTCCCAACACACCCTCTGATCTCTTTATTTTATTGCACATTTTAATCTGGCATTGTAAGTGCTCCCAAGAAGCTGCCTTACCACTGCTTTCTCCCAAGCCCCTGTGGCTTTTATGGGGATTACGCTTCAAAAAACTGGATGAAAAGACAAGGATTATAGGGACAAAATGTCAACATGTGTGGGCTTCTTTACACTTCAGTTTTTAACCAGTTGAGGTCATTTCAGCCCTGACAGTGACAAAGAGGCTTATTCACATAAACACTGACCTCAGACAACCCCAATCAGATGTCAGGTAAATATGCTTTATAGACCTGAAGACCTTTAATGATTGGTAATATATGCAGTGACGTGCGGTGTGGTCGGTGGCTGGGTAGGCACTGGCTATTATCAAAGCCAGATTTACTCACAAATAAACCTTGATGAAGCCCAAGTTCACCAAACAACAGATAACTCCCACAACCAGAGTGACACACAAGCGATAGCCTGCATATTTCATATCATCCCAAAAAATGACACACTTCTTAAGGCTCTGTCAATGTGCCCTTGAGCAAGGCACTCAACCCTAATTGCTCCTGTAAGTCACTCTGGATAAGAGTGTCTGCTAAATGACTGAAATGTCAAATGTAAATGTATGCTCAAGTCAGCTCAGACATAGACGGATGTAGCATCCACTGTTAAAACCAATAGGTGGCACTAAACGACCAATATGGACACCTTCATTTCACATTTCAACTCCATAGCCTTCACAATGAATTTACAATTCTTCCAATGGGGGGCATGTGCAAACACATACACACACATAATAATATTATTATATTAGAAGATGATGGCGTCGGAGGGGAGGACTCTTAACCAACCATGCTATTTTGTTTGTTTTTTCAAATTGTTCGTAACATGTTTTGTACATAATGTTGCTGCTACCGTCTCTTATGACCGAGAAGAACTTCTGGACATCAGAACTGCGATTGCTCACCTCAAACTGGACGAAGAGTTCTTCTTCAATGAGTCGGACCAGAGGGAAATACTACTACAAACACCCGACCAGGCCTGGTCGGGTGTTTGTAGTAGTATTTCCCTCTGGTCCGACTCATTGAAGAAGAACTCTTTTGATTCGCTAGAGACAGGAAACTGAGATTTAGTGGAAAAAGATCAGGGTGCCTTGTGAGGATCAGGTGACGAGTGGCTAATCTGCCCTTGCCTTCCGTCCAGCCATAATGTTCAATGGCTGGAAAATAAATGGGACGAGCTGAAAGCACGTATATCCTACCAACTGGACATTAAAAACTGTAATATCTTATGTTTCACGAAGTCGTGGCTTAACGACGCCATTAAGAACATATAGCTGGCGGGTTATACACTCCATCAGCAGGACAGAACAACAGCCTCTGGTATGACACGGGGCAGGGGCCTATGCATATATGTGAACAACAGCTGATGCATGATATCTAAGGAAGTCTCAAGGTTTTGCTCGCCTGAGGTAGAGTGTCTCATTATTCTTATTGGCAGACTCGACAGCCTTGGTTTCTCAAATGATTGCCTCGCCTGGTTTACCAACTACTTCTCTGATAGAGTTCAGTGTGTCAAATCGGAGGGCCTGTTGTCCGGACCTCTAGCAGTCTCTATGGGTGTGCCACAGGGTTCAATTCTCGGGCCGACTCTCTTCTCTGTATACATCAATTATGTTGCTCTTGCTGCTGGTGATTCTCTGATCCACCTCTACGCAGACGACACCATTCTGTATACTTCTGGCCCCTCTTCGGACACTGTGTTAACTAACCTCCAGACGAGCTTCAATGCCATACAACTCTCCTTCCGTGGCCTCCAACTGCTCTTAAACGCAAGTAAAACTAAATGCATGCTATTCAATTGATCACTGCCCGCACCTGCTCACCCATCCAGCATCACTACTCTGGACGGCTCTGACTTAGAATACGTGGACAACAACAAATACCTGGGTGTCTGGTTAGACTGTAAACTCTCCTTCCAGACTCACATTAAGCATCTCCAATCCAAAATGAAATCTAGAATCGGCTTCCTATATCGCAACAAAGCATCCTTCACTCATGCTGCCAAACATACCCTCGTAAAACTGACCATCCTACCGATCCTCGACTTCGGTGATGTCATCTATAAAATAGCCTCCAACACTCTACTCAACAAACTGGATGCAGTCTATCACAGTGCCATCTGTTTTGTCACCAAAGACGCATACACTACCCACCATTGCAACCTGTGCGCTCTCGTTGGTTGGCCCTCGCTTCATACTCGTCGCCAAACCCACTGGCTACAGGTTATCTACAAGTCTCTGCTAGGTAAAGCCCCGCCTTATCTCAGCTCACTGGTCAACATAGCAGCACCCACTCGTAGCACATGCTCCAGCAGGTATATCTCACTGGTCACACCCAAAGCCAATTCCTCCTTTGGTCATCTTTCCTTCCAGTTCTCTGCTGCCAATGACTGGAATGAACTGCAAAATCTCTGAAGCTGGAGACTCATATCTCCCTCACTAGCTTTAAGCACCAGCTGTCAGAGCAGCTCACAGATCACTGCACCTTTACATAGCCCATCTGTAAACAGCCCATCTATCTACCTACCTCATCCCCATACTGTATGTATTTATTTATCTTGCTTCTTTGCACCCCAGTGTCTCTACTTGCACATTAATCTTCTGCACATCTACCATTCCAGTGTTTAATTGCTATATTGTAATTACTTCGCCACCATGGCCTATTTATTGCCTTAACTTACCTCATTTACACTCACTGTACAAATACTTTTTGTTTTCTTTTGTTCTACTGTATTATTGACTGTATGTTTTGTATATTCCATGTGTAACTCTGTGTTGTTGTATGTGTCGAATTGCTATGCTTTATCTTGGCCAGGTCGCAGTTGCAAATGAGAACTTGTTCTCAACTAGCCTACCTGGTTAAATAAAGGTGAAATAAAATAAAAAATAAAAATTATAAGCTGTAGACCACACTATCTACCTAGAGAGTTTCATCTGTATTTTTTGTAGATGTCTACACACCACCACAGACCGATGCTGGCACTAAAACCGTACTCAATGAACTGTATACCGCCATAAGCAAATAATAAAATGCTCATACAGAGGCGGTGCTCCTAGTGGCCCGGGGACTTTAATGTAGGGAAACTTTAATCCATTTTACCTCAATTCTATCAGCATGTTAAATGTGCAACCAGAGGAAAACAAATTCTAGACCTGTCACGCCCTGACCTGAGAGAGTCGTTTTTCTCTGTTTGGTTACGTCAGGGTGTGACATGGGGTGGGCATTCTATGTGTTGTATGTCTATGTTGTTTATTCTTTATTGGCCGAGTATAGTTTCCAATCAGAGGCAGCTGTCATTCGTTGTCTCTGATTGGGAATCATACTTAGCCAGCCTTTTCCCCACCTGTGTTTGTGGGTTATTATTATTTCTGTGTGTGTATGCCACGGTTGCGTTACGTTTCTTGCTGTTTACCTGTTTATTGTTTTTGGTTCATTTTTTTCAATAAAGATGTGGAATTACCGGCACGCTGCGCCTTGGCTCATATATGACAGGGAATTTGAGGACAGTGAACGTGACAGAATAACCCACCACAAGAAGGCCAAGCAGCGTGCGCTGACTGGGAAGACGAGCTGGACCGGGGAGAATCAACAACAGAAGCCCGAGAGGCAGCGGCAAAAAATGTTTTTTGGGGGGGGCACACGGGGAGATTGGCGAAGTCGGGGTTGAGACCTGAGCCAACTCCCGTGCTTACCGTGGGGAGCGAGTGACCGAGCAACCACCGTATTATGCGGTGATGCGCACTGTGTCGCCAGTGCGCACTCACAGCCCGGTGCGCTCGGTGCAAGCTCCTCACAGTTGCCGTGCTAGAGTTGGCCGTGAGCCAGGAAGAAGTGTGCCGGCTCAGCGTTCCTGGTCTCCAGTGCGTCTCTTCGGCCCAGGTTATCCTGCACCAGCTCTACGTACGGTATCCCCCATTCATCAGCACAAACCTGTTCGTCCTGTACCAGCGCCCCGCCCTTGCTGGGCTACAGTTACCATCCAGCCAGGACAGGGTGTGCCAGCCCTGAGCTCCAGACCTCCGGTGCGCCTCCACGGCCCAGTGTGCCCTGTGCCTGCTCTGTGCACCCAGTCTCCTGTGCATCTCCCCAGTCTGGTGAGACCGGTTCCAGCTCCCTGTAGGAAGCCTCCAGTGATGATCAATGGTCCGAATCCTCCAGTGATAATCCATGGCACGAAGCCTCCAGTGATGATCCATGGCCCGGAGCCTGTAGTGATAATCCATGGCACGAAGCCTCCAGTGATGATCCATGGCCTGGAGCCTGTAGGGATGATTGATCCATGGCACGAAGACTCCAGTGATGATCCATGGCCTGGAGCCTGTAGGGATGATCCATGGCACGAAGCCTCCAGTGATAATCCATGGCCCGGAGCCTCCAGTGATGATCCATGGCACAAAGCCTCCAGTGATGATCCATGGCGCGGAACCAGTAGTAATGATCCATGGCACGGAGCCTGCAGGGAAGGTCCCCAGTCCGGAACCTACAGAGACGCTCTCCAGTCCGGAGCCTCCAGCGACGCTCTCCAGTCCGGAGCCTCCATCGACGCTCTTCAGTCTGGAGCATCCAGCGACACTCCTCAGCCCGGAGCCTCTAGCGACGCTCCTCAGCCCGGAGCCTCTAGCGACACTCCTCAGCCCGGAGCCTCCAGCGACGCTCCTCAGCCCGGAGCCTCCAGCGACGGTCCTCAGCCCCGAGTCTTCAGCGACGGTCCGCAGCCCCGAGTCTTCAGCGACGGTCCGCAGCCCCGAGTCTTCAGCGACGGTCCACAGCCCCGAGTCTTCAGCGACGGTCCGCAGCCCAGAGTCTTCAGTGGCGGCCTGCAGCCCAGAGTCTTCAGCGGCGGTCAGCAGTTCAGAGCCTCCGGCGCTGTTCCACGGTCTGGTTCCTTCGGCGACACAGAAGCGGGGGGATCAGCGGGCGGTGTGGGGGCTACACCCCGAACCAGAGCTACCACCATGAGTAGATGCCTACCTGGACCCTCCCCTATAGGTTCAGGTTTGCGGCTGGGAGTCCGCACCTTGGGGGGAAGGGGGGGGTACTGTCACGCCCTGACCTGAGAGAGTCGTTTTTCTCTGTTTGGTTAGGTCAGGGTGTGACATGGGGTGGGCATTCTATGTGTTGTATATCTATGTTGTTTTTTCTTTATTGGCCGAGTATGGTTTCCAATCAGAGGCAGCTGTCATTTGTTGTCTCTGATTGGGAATCATACTTAGGCAGCCTTTTCCCCACCTGTGTTTGTGGGTTATTATTATTTCTGTGTGTGTATGCCACAGTTGCGTTACGTTTCTTGCTGCTTACTGTTTATTGTTTTTGGTTTGGTTTTCTTCAATAAAGATGTGGAATTACCGGCACGCTGTGCCTTGGCTCATATATGACAGGGAATTTGAGGACAGTGAACGTCACAAGACCCCCTTTACTCCTCACACAGAGACGCGTACAAAGCTCTCCCTCGCCCTCCATTTGGAAAATCTGACCATAATTCTATCCTCCTGATTCCTGCTTACAAGAAAAAATGTAAGCAGCAATCACCAGTGACAGATGAATCACCAGTGGTCAGATGAAGCAGATGCTAAACTACAGGACTGCTTTGCTAGCACAGACTGGAATATGTTCCGGGATTCTTCCGATGGCATTGAGGAGTATACCACATCAGTCACTGGCTTTATCAATAAGTGCATCGAGGACGTTGTCCCCACAATGAGTGTACGTAAATACCCCAAACAGAAGCCATGGATTACAGGCAACATTCGCACTGAGCTAAAGGGTAGAGCTGTCGCTTTCAAGGAGCGGGACAATGATGAGACAGCCTATAGGGAGGAGGTCAGAGACCTGACCATGTGGTGCAAGGACAACAACCTCTGCCTCAACGTGATCAAGACAAAGGAGATGATTGTGGACTACAGGAAAAGGAGTACTGGGCACGCCCCCATTCTCATCGACGGAGCTGTAGTGGAGCAGGTTGAGAGCTTCAAGTTCCTTGGCGTCCACATCACCAACAAATTAACATGGTCCAAGCACACCAAGACAGTCGTGACGAGGGCATGACAAAACCTATTCCCCCACAGGAGACAGAAAAAATTTGTCATGGGTCCTCAGATCCTCAAAAGGTTTTACAGCTGCACCATCGAGAGCATTCTGACGGGTTGATCACTGCCTGGGATGGCAACTGCTCAGCCTCTGACCACAAAGCACTACAGAGGGTAGTGCGTATGGCCCAGTACATCACCGGGGCCAAGCTTCCTGCCATCCAGGACCTCTATACCAGACGGTGTCAGAGGAAGGCCCTAAAAATTGTCAAAGACTCCAGCCACCCTAGTCATAGACTGTTCTTTCTGCTACCGCACGGCAAGCAGTACCGGAGTGCCAAGTCTAGGTCCAAGAGGCTCCTAAATAGCTTCTACCCCAAAGCCATAAGACTCCTGAACAGCTAGTGAAATGGCTACCCAGACTATTTGCATTGCCCCCCCCCCTCCCTGGAACCCTGCTGCTACTCTCTGTTATTATCTATGCATAGTCACTTTAATAACTCTACCTACATGTGTATATTACCTCAATTACCTCTACATCAGTGCCTTCGCACATTGACATTGACTCTGTACAGGTAGCCCCACTATTGTTATTTGCTGCTGCTCTTTAATAATTTTTTATTCTTTAAGGTATTTTCTTAAAACTGCATTGTTGGTTAAGAGCTTGTAAGTAAGTATTTCACTGTAAGGTTGTATTTGGCGCATGTGACAAATACAATTTTATTGTATGTGTTATTATGTGAAATATTATTACACAGATATAATACGTTTCTAACAAAATTTCCACATCAACAATCGAAATGACTGAAGAATCCAGATAAAATGTAAAAAAAGTATCTCATCAAAACTACATTCTAGCTTGATATATCAAATACATCAAAGGGATGTTGTCGATCTCATGTTCACCGCTCGGTGACAGGATTGTAGAAGTCACAGCTGAACCCCATGTCCATCATTTTATTCTGCATGCACACAGCAGGCCTAGGGTCGTGGAGACGCCTCCCCAAGGCCTCCTTCAGTTCTATTTTCACACTGACACAAGATGTTACACACACAAACAGTAGCTGTTAGCTAAGTTCTTCCACACAGCATACAGGAAGGCAGCTACATCCATTTGGGCTTCCAGCCAGTCGGAGAGCAAAATCCTACAAGGTTAGTATGCCCCCATGCAGCCAAGCACGTAGAATCGTTGTAATTTGTCACATCTATCTTGTAGAAGCCAAAGCTCGGGCCCACATTGAGTGGCAGGAGAAGACCCATGTGTAAAAGTCAGGGTAAAAAGTATAATTTGGTAATGACGTTTCAGACAAGTTGACAGTTCATTACTCACTGTTCGACTGCCCAACAGCTAGAAGTGAAGGAGATGGTAGTTGCCTGTCATGAATAAAGTTACGTCTTATAGAGCTCCTGTATGCTGCCTCTCTCTGGTGTTAACTTTCATTATAGTTGAAGTTCCACTCTTCGAATCCCCCAAATGACGCGTTACATTATTCCAACTTGGAAAAGTGTTTGAGGTGCAGTAAAATGTCCATTTATCAATTTGTTTTTGCTAGCTAGCTAGCTCCGTTCTGTTCAAGGGTTGCGAGCGCCAAATTATGTAGACACACCCCAGGTTTAATACCCACACACATGTTTAGGCAATACGCATACGCAAAATATGAAATCGACTAAAAGCAACGAATAAAGCTACTTCAAGCTAGGCAAAGCAGCAACACCTACACTGATCCTGTCCATTAACAGTGACTGGAGTCAGGAACGGCAGCACCCGTCAATGATTTGAATGGATGGAAATGAAGGCATGAATACCCTGGTGCCTTTTCTGATGTTTTGATGGAGCTTTAGCATAACAACCTTCAGAATCACTCATATGAGAAAAAACATATAAACATATATGGTCAGAGACTTACCAACCCCTCGAATCACAGCATTAATTAAAGTTGTAATCCTTTCTTCTCATAGCCCATATGTTTACATAGCTCAGAAATCGGAAGTCGGAAGTTTACATACACCTTAACCAATACATTTAAACTCAGTTCTTCACAATTCCTGTCATTTAATCAGAGTAAAGATTCACTGTCTTAGCTCAGTTAGGATAACCACTTTATTTTAAGAATGTGAAATGTCAGAATAACAGTAGAGATAATTATTTATTTCAGCTTTAATTTCCTTCATCACATTCCCAGTGGGTCAGAAGTGTCACGACTTCCGCCGAAGTTGGTGGTCGACGTCACCGGCTTTCTAGCCTCCACCGATCTACAATTATTTTTTTTCTGTATTGTTCAAACCTGGTTCACATTACGTTTTAATTATTTCCCTATTTAACCCTCTGGAGCCATCATGGTTTTGTGCGTGTTGATTGTTGTCAGTTATCTCGTTTATGTGATTTTGGATTTTCGTTCTCCTTGTTGGAAGATTGATTTTGAGTGAAGTTACTATTATTACTCATCTCTGTGTCCTGTGCCTGACTCCGCCTTACCCACATCACCTAGACTCTGACAGAAACACGCACCTTCAAATGGAGTCAGCAGGTGCACACAGCCAGCCTCTACCTATGGAGGAGCGAGTCCAGCAGTACGCAACTATGTTGCAAAGTCTCATCGCGTGCTGCAAACCATGGAGCGATGGTAGAGAGGGGGTTTTCCAGCAACCCCATCATCATCACCCCAGCTCCCACAACAACCCACACCGCTGTCCACCCCTCCTTCACCTGGATCCAGTGGGATTCGGCTCGCGCTCCCGAGGGTATACGATGGAACGGCTGCCGGGTGCCAGGGGTTCCTACTCCAGCTGGGGCTCTACCTGGCAACCGTTCACCCAGCTCCTTCGGGATGCGAGAGTGTGAACGCCCTCATCTCCTGTCTGACTGGTAGAGCACTCGAATGGGCCAACGCAGTCTGGGGAAGGGAAGGACCGAAGTTGGACAATTATGAGGATTTTTTCGATCATCCACCTGAAGGGAGAGCGGCGGGGGAACGCTTGTATCATCTCAGACAGGGGATGAGGAGCGCACAAGACTTCGCTCTGGACTTTCAAACTTTGGCCGCCGGCGCGGGATGGAATGAGCGGGCCCTGATCGACCACTACAGGTGTAGTCTACGCGAGGACGTTCGTAGGGAGCTAGCCTGCAGGGACACCACCCTTACCTTTGACCAGCTGGTAGACCTATCCATCAGGCTGGATAACCTGTTGGCCTCCTGGGGACGTCTGGATCGGGGTTTGTCAGTTCCATCCCCCAGCACCTCAGATCCAACACCAATGGAGCTAGGAGGTGCTGCTATGAGGGGGACCGGAGGGGGGACCATTCCCTGCACCACCTGTGGCCGCAGAGGACACACTGCTGGTCGGTGCTGGGGAGGTTCTCCAGGGAGTCGAGGCAGCAGGCAGGGCACTGGTGGATCATCCCAGGTGAGTAGGCACCCGACTCACCCAGAGCTTCCTGTTTTGCACATGTGTGTATATATAACATTTCCTGAGTTTTCCCCGCATTCCCAGCATAAGGCGCTAGTAGAGTCAGGTGCAGCTGGGAACTTTATTGATCGTTCATTTGCAATTAGATTAGGGATCCCTATTGTTCCTGTTGATGTGCCCTTCCCTGTACATGCCTTAGATAGTCGTCCTTTAGGGTCGGGACTGATCAGGGAGGTCACAGCTCCACTATGTATGATAACGCAGGGGGATCATAAGGAGAGAATTAGTCTCTTTCTGATCGATTCACTTGCGTTTCCTGTGGTGTTGGGGTGTCCCTGGTTGGCCGATCATGACCCCACTATTTCGTGGAAACAGGGGGCTCTCAAGGGATGGTCACTTTAGTGCTCAGGGAGGTGGGTAGGTGTTTCCATAGATGCAACTACGGTGGAGAGTCCAAACCAGGTCTCCACCATGCACATCCCCCCTGAATATGCCGATTTGGCTCTCGCCTTCTGTAAAAAGAAGGCGACTCAATTACCACCCCATCGACGGGGGGATTGTGTGATAAATCTCCTGGTAGACGCAGCACTTCCCAGGAGTCACATGTATACTTTGTCACAGGAGGAGACGGAGGCTATGGAAACATATGTCTCCGAATCTCTGGGACAGGGATACATTCGGTCTTCCACTTCACCTGCCTCCTCGAGTTTCTTTTTTGTGGAGAAGGATGGAGGTTTACGCCCATGTATTGACTATCGAGGTATAAATCAGATCACAGTGAAGTACAGTTACCCGCTGCCTTTCATAGCCAGTGTGACAGAGTGATTGCACGGGGTGCGCTTCTTCACAAAATTGGATCTCAGGAGCGCTTACAACTTGGTGCATATCCGGGAGGGGGATGAGTGGAAGAAGGCATTTAGTACCACCTCTGGGCACTATGAGTACCTGGTCATGCAGTACGGGTTGATGAATGCTCCATCAGTCTTTCAATCATTTGTAGACGAGATTTTCAGGGACCTGCACGGGCAGGGTGTAGTGGTGTATATAGATGACATTCTAATATACTCTGCTACACACGCTGAGCATGTGTCCCTGGTGTGCAAGGTGCTTGGTCGACTGTTAGAGCATGACCTGTACGTCAAGGCTGAAAAATGTCTGTTCTTCCAACAGTCCATCTCCTTCCTAGGGTACGCCTGTCCGTGACAGGGGTGGAGATGGAGAAGGACCGCATTTCAGCCGTGCGTAATTGGCCGACTCCAACCACGGTAAAGGAGGTGCAGCGTTTTTTAGGGTTTGCCAACTACTACCGGAGGTTTATCTGGGGCTTTGGTCAGGTAGCGGCTCCCATTACCTCTTTGCTAAAGGGGGAACCGGTGCGACTGCAGTGGTTAGCTGGGGCGGACAGGGCTTTTGGTCACCTGAAGGCTCTGTTTACCTCGGCTCCCGTGCTGGCTCATCCTGATCCCTCTTTGGCATTTATAGTAGAGGTGGACGCGTCCGAGGCTGGGATAGGAGCTGTGTTGTCTCAGCGCTCGGGTACGCAACCAAAGCTCCGCCCGTGTTTTTTTCCCCGAAGTAGCTCAGCCCGGCAGAGCGAAACTATGATGTGGGTGATCGGGAGCTGTTGGCTGTTGTCAAGGCTCTGAAGGCGTGGAGGCATTATCTTGAGGGGGCTAAACACCCTTTCCTGATTTGGACTGACCATCGCAATCTGGAGTATATCCGGGTGGCGAGGAGACTGAACCCTCGCCAGGCAAGGTGGGCCATGTTTTTTACCCGTTTTGTTTTCACCCTTTCCTACAGACCAGGTTCCCAGAATGCTAAGGCAGACGCACTGTCCCGGATGTATGACACAGAGGAGCGGTCCACGGATCCCACTCCCATACTTCCGACTTCTTGCCTAGTGGCACCGGTGGTATGGGAGGTGGACGCGGACATCGAGCGGGCATTACGTACAGAGCCCACTCCCACCCAGTGTCCAGTTGGGCGTCTGTACGTTCCGTCTGATGTCCGCGATCGTTTGATCTATTGGGCCAACACGTCACCCTCCTCTGGTCATCCTGGCATCGGTCGTACAGTGCGCTGTCTTAGTGGGAAGTACTGGTGGCCCACTTTAGCTAAGGACGTGAGGGTTTATGTTTCCTCCTGCTCGGTGTGCGCCCAGTGTAAGGCACCTAGACACCTGCCAAGGGGGAAATTACAACCCCTACCCGTTCCACAACGGCCGTGGTCACACCTATCGTTGGATTTCGTGACGGATCTTCCTTTGCCCGATCTCCCTACGGCTCTACAGACTGCGGAGGCCCTGTTCACCCACGTCTTCCAGCACTACGGGGTGCCTGAGGATATAGTTTCTGATCTGGGTCCCCAGGTCACGTCTAGGGTCTGGAGGGCATTTATGGGACGCCTGGTGGTCTCGGTCAGCCTCATCTCAGGTTTTCTCCCCGAGAGTAACGGGCAGGTGAAGAGAGTTAACCAGAATGTGGGTAGGTTTCTGCAGTCCTATTGCCAGGACAGGCCGGGGGAGTGGACGGCTTTCATCCCCTGGGCATAGATGGCCCAAAACTCCCTCCGCCACTCCTCCACTAACCTATCTCCGGGGGATCGGGTCTGCCTCTCGACCTGAAACCTAACCCTTCGCCTGCCCTGCCAGAAGCTGGGTCCGCGGTTTGTGGGGACATTTAAAGTCCTGAGGAGACTGAACGAGGTTTGTTATAGGTTACAGCTCCCTCCTGATTACCGTATTAACCCCTCGTTCCATGTGTCTCTCCTCAGGCCAGTGGTGGCTGGTCCGCTCCAGCAGTCTGAGGTGCGGGAGGTTCCTCCACCCCCTCTGGACATCGACGGGGCCCCGGCATATACTGTGCGAGCCATTATGGTATGTAAACGTCTGACCATCTGGAATTGTGATACAGTGAAATATAAGTGAAATAACCTGTCTGTAAACAATTGTTGGAAAATTACTTGTGTCATGCACAAAGTAGATGTCCTAACCGACTTGCCAAAACTATAGTTTGTTAACAAGACATTTGTGGAGTGGTTGAAAAACGAGTTTTAATGACTCCAACCTAAGTGTATGTAAACTTCTGACTTCAACTGTAAATAGAAACATGTATAATGTTAAAAAAGGACTCCACAAATTAATATATGGAGCTTCCACGGCCAATGCATATGTATAAATTTGCTGTTGGAGGGGTAGAGGGTAAATAGCCAAAGAGATGTTCCTAACATTGGTAGGGAGAAATGTTATTGCTATTATGAAAATACTTTTGGTAATTGCTAGCCATAGTGGTTTTAAAGCATAGCAATGTTTGATCAGTTTCGTATAGTCCAGATCTGTTTCTGACTGATGCCAAGCCCTAATATTCTGGAGGCCAGGGTCCCTAAGTGAAATTCCACATTTGTTGTTAAAATGTACAATGAACCCCTAGTCCAATACTACCATCACACTATGGTGACACTTTATTACCACTTATGGAAATACCTCCATCATGAAAAAGACATGGGAGGGGGAAGTTAAAGATCTTCTGTGATTGGTAGGAAACGAGGATGCGGTTCAATCACATGTTCAATCTCTCATCATCACCGCCACAGGGACAACTCTCAGATGTGTGTTACTGTTTTATTTTTTCTGATTCTGATTGGCAGGACACACTGAAGCAAAGCGTAAAAACAACACAAAAACACTCTGCCTTTCCTGGTGTAAATCAAGTATACGATCACCATTACGACTCTCTTCCCTGTCACTTCCATTAGACCCCTGGCAGCCCGCGCATTACTCTTGGCATGCTTAGAGAGGAGATCCACCCTGTGTAATTGCTGCTCCTAATTGCTCAGGCACCGCTCGGCTTTGGAAAAGGAGACCCATCTCACTCCTCGGCAGCCCCCAAAATGAATGCCATGTGCTGGGAGAACGCCCCGGCCGCTGCTGAGAGCCTGAGGTGGCGCCGTGACGCCTCGGGCCCAGCCGATGTGCCTCGCGCTGCCAAGATGAACATAACTCAGCCATTCCGTCTTAAACAGGACACTCCCCTCTCTCTCTCTCTCGCTCTCTCTTCCCCCCTTCTCTCTCTCTCCTCATTCTTCGCCACCTTCTCTCTTAATCCTTTCTCTCGCCTCCTTTCCCCTCTTCTCTCTCTTTTTCCCCCCTTCTCTCTCTCTCTCTCTCTCTCTCTCACTCTCTCTTTCTCAGCTAACTGCCTTTGTTCATGAAATGGTCTCTGATGTCACCTACAGGGTGGTGAAGTGGTCAAGGCCTGGGAAACAGCTCTGCACGTCACACTCTCTCTGAGAATATGGACACCACTCACAGTCTGTTTGTTTGAGAGTGTGCAATGAACTGCATCTTTCCATTGTGGGCACCGCTGGTTCAAAGTGGCAACTTTCCAGGCAGCTGTACTGTAGCTGAACAGTCATTTCTAGGATACAATTTTTAAAAAGAAACATTCACGACCTATATTGATTGGAGTTATTTGACAATTTAATGTCATTGAAAAATGATGTAGTATCATATGATATCATATAAGCCATTCAGGTGAGGTGTGTAAAGCCTTAACTTCCTGTGAGACTGGAAAACCTAGCCTTCTAAAGCCCACTCTACTCTACTCCACTGCCCCAGAGATAGACAGGAAGTGGCTAAAAATAGCCTGAATCAAAGGTATGTTATTGAAGCGTAATGAGAAGGATGTGCTGTTGTAATACTGAACTTTTCCTGGACATTCCTGAGCGTTTTCTCATGTGAAAGCTTGGGAGAGAGCCCTGGCGGCACTGAGGGACACGTTTATTTTCCTTTCAGGTTCAACACACACTGGTTCAGGCCTCTGTAGCGCGGTGGTGGTTATACAGGCCCTCAGCGGTTGGTTAGAGGGAGGTTTTCTCCAACACATTCACCTCTTCTCTTGTCTTTTTCTATTGCATATATATGAACAAATATGAAATAGAAAGGCATGCAATAGATTTTGAAATTGATTGGTGGTGTGACATCTCTGTAGCTCCACCTTACTCTGGCGGTGGAGCGCTCCCAGTTGACTTTATTCTGGTTTCACTTACGAAAGATCAATCTATTTTCAAAACATTTGTATCATTTGTATTACTATTGTTTCATATGTTCTCAGTTCAGTTGATTGCTTTGTATGGACTTCTGTGAGTGTGTGTGTGTGTGTGTGTGTGTGTGTGTGCGCACGCGTGTGCGTGTGTGTGTGTGTGAGAGAGTGTATGTGGGTGTTTGTGTGTGTGTGTGCATGCAGGCATGTGTGCTAACGCGTACTGTAAATGTCTGCATAGCACCTGAGCGAGCTGTGCTTAATGAACGGAAACCTTGTAAAATTAACTTCATTACAGGGATTCAAATAAAAACAGCCTGAAAAACTCCTCTGAATTTACTCCTTTGGAGGCCCAGCAGGCAGTGTAATTTGGGCCTGGCCTCTCCTTTTCATCATTCACAAATTAAATGCAGAGAATCTGATTAGAATTTTGCCTTCAAGATATATACACAAATATGAAATGTTTGATGAGATCTTTCGGGGTGATCTTCGACTCTTTGTTCAGAATATTTCATATGCATATTTATTTCTCTCCAAGACCCAAGAGGAGTTAAGAAAATGTTGAGCACACATTTCTTCTGTGGTTCATTTACTGCAATTACAAACACATGGCACCATTGGGGGTAAAGGCAGGTTCAGTACATCACTCAACATGTACAACATATTGCAGGCAGTCTTCAGAAATCCTTAGCCTACCCACACAACGTACCTGTCTGCCTGCGCTAATGATCAACTCTCTCTCTGTCTGTCTGTGTGTGTGTGCGTGCGTGTGTGTGCTTGCGAGAGACATCATGGACAATGATAAAAAATATAAATATCCAATGGTCTAGAAATATACAGTACCAGTCAAAAGTTAGACACACTTACTCATTCAAGAGTGTTTCTTTATTTTTACTATTTGATACATTGTAGAATAATAGTGAAGACATCAAAACTATGAAATAATACACATGGAATCATGTAGTAACCAAAAAAGTGTTAAACCAAAATATATTTTTGATAAGTAGCCACCCTTTGCCTTGATGACAGCCTTGCACACTCTTGGCATTCTCTCAACCAGCTTCACCTGGAATTATTTTCCAACAGAAAAAATATTTTCCAACAGAAAAATAAAATAATTTAATAATAAAATAATTTCAAAAATATTTAACCTTGATTTAACTAGGCAAGTCAGTTAAGAACAAATTCTTATTGACAATGATGGCCTACCAAAAGGCAAAATGCCTCCTGCTGGGATGGGGGCTGGGATTAAAAATAAGAGACACCACAACACTACATAAAGAGGAACCTAAGACAACAACATAGCATGGTAGCAACACATGAAAACACAGCATTGTAGCAACACAACATGACAACAACATAGTACTGTAGCAACACAACATGGCAGCAGCACAACATGGTAGCAGCACAAAACGTGGTACAAACATTATTGGGCACAGACAACAGCACAAAGGGCAAGAAGGTAGAGGCAACAATACATCACGCGAAGCAGCCACAACTGTCAGTAAGAGTGTCTATGATTGAGTCTTTGAATGAAGAGATGGAGATAAAACTGTCCAGTTTGAGTGTTTTTTGAAGCTCAATCTATACGCTAGCTGCAGCGAACTGAAAAGAGGAGCGACCCAGGGATGTGTGTGCTTTATAACAGAATGTGACTAGCAGAACGGGTGTTGAATGTCGAGGATGAGGGCTGCAGTAGTTATCTCAGATAGGGGGGAGGAAGGCCTAAGAGGGTTTTATAAATAAGCATCAACCAGTGGGTTTTGCGACGGGTATACAGAGATGACCAGTTTAGAGTGCAGTGATGTGTCCTATGAGGAGCATTGGTGGTAAATCTGATAGCTGAATAGTAAAGAACATCTTGTCTTGAAGGAGTTCCCACATATGCTGAGCACTTGTTGGCTGCTTTTCCTTCACTCTGCGGTCCAACTCATCTCAAACCATCTCAATTGGGTTGAGGTCAGGTGATTGCTGAGGGCAGGTCATCTGATGCAGCACTCCATCACTCTCATTGGTCAAATAGCCCTTATACAGCATGGGAGTGTGTTGGGTCATTGTCCTGTTAAAAAACAAATGATAGTCCCACTAAGCACAAACCAGATGGGATGGCGTATCACTGCAGAATGCTATGGTAGCCATGCTGAGTAAGTGTGCCTTGAATTCTAAATAAATCACAGACAGTGTCACAAGTAAAGCACCCCCACACCATCACATCACCTCTTCCGTGCTTCACAGTGGGAACCACACATGCAGAGAACCACACATTCCACTGGTCTAATGTCCATTGCCCGTGTTTCTTGGCCATAATATGGCTATCTTCTATATACCACCCCTATCTTGTCACAACTGAGCTGATTGGCTCAAACACATTAAGAATTAAAGAAATTACACAAATGAACTTTTAACAAGGCACACCTGTTAATTGAAATGCATTCCAGGTGACTACATCATGAAGCTGGTTGAGAGAATGCCAAGAGTGTGCAAAGCTGTCATCAAGGCAAAGGGTGGATACTTTGAAGAATCTCAAATATAAAATATATTTTGATTTGTTTAACACTTTTTTCGTAACTACATGTGTTATTTCATAGTTTTGACGTCTTCACTATTATTCTACAATGTAGAAAATAGTTTTAAAAAAAAATACATGTAAAAGCCTTGAATGAGTAGGTGTGTCCAAACTTTTGAATGGTACTGTATGTTTGCAATAACATGTTTGTTAGAACTAATTCACAATGGATTTAGGCTGTATTATTCATACCCAACGGTACACCTTTCTGTTGTCACCTTCAGGTTTCCCCTGAGATACAGGTAGACCTTAATGTTCTCCTGCAAGATAGAGAATGAGATACAAGTCAAATTACCATGAACTCCTTCCATCCACCAGAGGAGAGGTAGTACTGAGCAGTCAGTGAGAGAGAGACCAAAACATCTGGTGCCCTCCTTGTGAAATTAGTTCAAAGCTTTTCAGCTCCTTGATTATTTAAACATTGTTTGAGCCAAATTAGGCACCCTTTTATTCCACAGCGGAAAGCACAGTGTAACTCCCCTCGCTCGAACAACCCTCTAAATAAAGAGACAGAAAAAAAGAAAAGAAAAGCTGTGCTTCTGTGAAGGGTTTGTTTTTTCTTTAGAATCTATCATCAGACGTCACGTTGTTGCAAGGACTCTTTGACGGCGCCATGACTTTGATGTGGAAAGTCTGAGGGAAGAATAAGTCAAACCTATAGGATTTTGTGACGACTGTGTACAGTGTCTCCCACACTACTTTGTTTTTGTTAATGTAATATGCCCTTATTTGACTTTGTGATCTCAAAGTTTACGAGCCCAATCTCTCAATGACCTATTGCTGCAACAGGGTGCTGGAAAGATCTTTACAAATCAAATAATATGAAAGGAAATAGTTATTATAAATTGTTTTAAACTCAGATCCATTTTTTTACAGATCCATATAGAGACAAAGCAGGAGATACGAGTTACATCAAACAGTAGCGTTAACATAGCGTTACCGTACCATGTCACATATGGTCAAAGTGATGGGATTGTTAGGTTGCACCTCGCCGACTCTGCTATCAGAGTTAAGTATTTTCAGAACGTGAACAACCTAGCAGTCTGTGTGTGGTTGGGGCCACATATCAGTTTTATATGCCATCCTTTTATTGTTATTGTTTGCACAACAGTTGGACTGAGACTCACAGGGAGCTGGCGTCTTTCTTCAGGGATTTGTTTTTAAATTGCCCTGTAGTGCTTGCAATGTGGGAAAGGTCTGTCCTCTCCCCTTCCTTGTTGTTTGATGTGTTCCAGCCTGATGTCAAGATGAGAGCCAGTGTGCGTGCAGCAGTGGAGCATTCACTTGCATGAATTCGTGTTTATTGCCTGTGCTCTGTATGATTCTGTATTTGCTACAGAAAAATGTGAATATATCTATGCCCGACTGTGCACAGTTTGGGGTGTGTGTGCGTTTGCTCATGTGTATTCCATTCTCCGATCACTGATCAGCGCCTAGAGCGTGACTCCTCTGCCTCTCTTCCTGCTCTCTGTTGGTTGACTGACATTCCTTTGCCGTTTTGTTTCTGGACAGGAAGTGGATCTGCTGCCAAAAATGATTAGAAGCCAGGGAAAGCATAACAGAAAGCATAACATCTCCAGCGTCTCAACAGTATGCTCTGGGAGCGCTCAGGGCCTGCCCTGCGCTATGTCCAACGTGAGAAGCTGTATTGTTTGATACATTTTAGATGCAACTGGCAGTCAGGGTTAGAAGTTCTTTGCTGCATGGCCTACCCCAGAACTCTTGTCATGACAATATACAGTATGAAAGGGGTGGAGTTTGAAATGACTACTATGCATGTTATGTAAAAAATAAAACGTTCTCAACTTGACGGGCTAGAGCCCATTCACTAGCATTGCGGTAAATAGGTGGCTAGGTATGCATATACATTTTTTTTTACTCATCAGTCCAACTGGGTGAAGACCTCTGTACTTCCATACTTTCATCACAACCAGCACTGTAGTGGTATTCACTAGTTGGCAGAGTGAAAGATCTTCTTCCTATGTTACACTTTGTATGGCAGAGATACTCAACAAGTCTTCTTGGCACTATCCGCCCTGCCATCAATGACCATTCACATCAAGAGTTTTAAAAGACAGCTAATAATGATCCACTGCACAAATAACATTAGCAATTTATCTATTGCTTACATTATATCCTGAGTGTGTGTCCTGTTCACAGCGTGGGTTTGAAGTTTGAACATAGTCCAATGAAACTTGGCAATATTCACAACTTGATTATTAATATCCCACTAGGCCTGAAAAAAGAAACTTCCTGTCAAATAATGTTGCCATGGCATCTCAAGTTGACACATCAGTCAAACTCTAGTTGGCACGGCCAGTATGGCTCCACTGTGCATTGTTGTTAATCACCTCTTTCAGGAGGGCCAAAAGTCCTAACCATTCATTATATTTCAATTTATGGTTTTCCTTTCATTTCCCCTTTATTTTCCCCTCTTCAACTCGAATGGGGGAAACAATCTGGATTCTGAAGAGAGAAAGAACGTCAGTTTGGTGAAGCAGGATGTGTCTTGCTGGGATCCCAATATGACATTGTGGGGCACAGCTGACTGTAGCCACTGTAAAGACACACTGAAAGTATTTTCTCACACATTGTCAAATTAAAATCGTAGTTTTGACAGCGTTAGTTGCTTGGCAGTGGTAACACGCTAATCTTTTCTCGTATTTAGTGTAAACCATTTTAAAATGGTGGTTGAGGAGAGGACTGATCCCCATATTTGTGCAGGACATGTGCAAGAAGTGTTCTCAACTTAACACAATGTAATTACTGTAAGTTGTTTTGTTTATACAGAAATGTCATCTGCTGTTGATTACAAACCAGACACATTTCCACAATGTGTTAAAAAAAAAGTTTACTTATGGATGGGTAAATCATTAGGATTACTGAACGACCGTGACTCACACAGGAATGTAAACCACATCAAATACATAAGACACTTTGTTTTTATTGCCTAAATAATATCCATCACTCAGTTATTTATCGTGTGTAACCATGAGTTTTTTTCAACAGGGATGTATAAAATAATCTCCCCCTTCCTAGTGGATATATTGAGTATGAAAAATGACAACCTCTTCAGTTGAATATACCTTCATAACCTCTATGTCTTTCACATGACATTCTAGTACCACACAGAGTATGGAAACAGACTACCTTTCCAAGATTCCACTGCAGTTGAAGAGATGGTAGTCCATGAGGTCAGACAGAACATATCAAGGGGCTGAGGTAGTTGTTTGATGGATTTCATTCAAAGGGGGGTGAGAGTTTCTGAGTTGTCCCTGGGAGTCAGTGTATTCCCCTTGCACAAAGACAGACTGGGTGAATTCTCAGCCAAGGAATACACTTTATAGACTCAAGTAATCGTAAATTGAGAATGTCACCTAGGGGCAGAGGCAATTTTATTATTGTTAGTGGAGCTGTTGAGTGGGACTGAAGTTATATCCCCTCGGGAATCCTATATTTCCCAAGTGCTAGAATCCGGCGTCTGTGTACCGCGCCGTGCAGGGTGGGAGGAAAAGGAGCAACGCCAAAAACGTTTCCCAGTCTTCCCTTTGATTGATAGCAGATGGTAAACAACATATCCATAAACAAGACAAAACTGTTTTTATCTTATTTTTTTTCATCCATTTCAACTGTGTCTGAAAGTGACGCCCAAAATAGAGGAGCCTGCATTCTTCATTTTGGGCTTAATTCTTCATTTATTATAAACAGGTGCACTTCTGTAATGTCTTACAAATATAATTTAGTTCAAGTGAAAAGTGTGAACTAGCTTGATCATTACGAAGTCTTGCACAGAGATATGTGTTTGGCATTCATACACTTTCTACAGTATGTACTGTATAGGCCCATGAGTGAAGGGAAAACCTGTACTGTCCACAAAACTGAAAGACTGACTGCTGAAATTCCCTATCAAGCTGATCCTTTCATTTTGCCCACACAGAGTTAAGGCCAATAGACAAAGCAAACATTAATATATTCCAATTAGATTTGTTACACTTGACTGGCTGCACTGTGCATAGGAGTCAGAGGACCTATTTATCCCCTCTGTTTTACATTTTTGTTTGTGTCTGCAAATTAACTTAGCATGAGTGATTCTTTTTTTACTTCACTTTCCTAATTACCAGAAATAAAATAATTTATTTCAGATGTACGCTGCTCATGTGTGTGTACTTCAATGACTCCAGAACCACTATCACAGAGTTGCTTATACTGCACGTGTATGTCATGCAAATTGACCCAGACCCAGTTATTCAAAGACTGTACATAGTTTGGACCTTTCAGTCGGTGGGTAAGGTATTTACCAGACAAAAACTGAAGTCAACTAATACAAGGGCATCGGAGTAATTCTGAAGTAGACCTATAGGCAATTAGTGAGTCAAGAAACATTTGACATAAATGGCTTAAAGTCCAAATGTAGAGGGCCCATTTCCATTGTCAATTACGGATGAAAGACAACAGTTAATAACCTAGCTAGGCTTCAGAGCTAAGAGCCCAGACTGAGAACTCCCGTTGTGTGATTTGTGAATGTGGACCCAACTCTCATAGCAGTAAGTCAGACCATTTTTCTGTGTAAACAGACTCCTTTGGAGTAAGGTAAACCACAAACAAGTGCCGTCAACTCCACACAGGTTTGCTAAATGTCAGCCAAGCCACAGGACAATATTCAAACAGACCACAGTCCAAATTCTATGTCAGATGAGAACCCATCAGGAAAAAAATGTCAGATTTGGTCAGTGCTAAAATTAACCTTTCTATGGAGAAAAGGCTCACAGATCCTCAATGCTATAAATGTGTTGTTAATTGGTCATAACTATTTGTGATAATATCTATCAAAACCACAGCAACATATGAAGCCACATTATTACTTCAGGGAATGCTCTAATTCAACCTACTATTTTTTCTAAATCCTCACAAGCTTGTGAATCTATGATGAAATGAAACATTCTTCAAGATGGAATCCCACTTCCCGCAATGTAAACATAGAAAATAGCTGTATACATAAGGCTTGTGAGGCCATAAAAGTGTAAAAAGTATCTACAACTGGATTCTATATCAAGGGTATTTCTAATTTCTCTGCAACTCCTTTAGAAAAGAAAATCTGTAATATATTTTTCTTGGATGAGATCTCTCTCCATAGTACAGTGTTTATTTACACAGCATCTCTTTTTTTTGTCTCTGTAACTAACCAAAAGGTTTCTGCTGTTGCTTTGGCAGACAGGGCTTCTGCCCACTCGACCCGACCACAGGGCCTAAGAGCATGGGTGTGACTGGCTCACAGCTCAGCCCAGCCTCCCTCTCTCCTGGATCCTCCAGCCCAGGAGCAAACCTGTGGCTTGGCACCATGTTATGTTGTTAGTTATACCCCAACGGTACCCCATATATGGATATTTTATTGAGCTGTCCACAGAATGACATATGTATTGTCGATAACACAAGTGGTGTAGCTTGTGGATAGGGTCGCCTTTGTTGATGTTTGTTGATGTTTCTTGACACTTTTATGTCACCTATGTGAATACAGGCATCCCTTTGGAATTTGTGGTTGAATGGAACAATTGAGCGGTGAGGGGAAAATAGAACCGTAATTAAAGAGCAAATTCAGCTACCCTATGATTTTAGAATAAAGAAAAGCAGAGGAACTACTTCGACGTGTCTTACTGAGGCTGTATAAGGCGAATCAAGCTCGCATGGAGCCAATACGGAGCCAATGCAACTGGTAATGCCACATGTTTTAAAAACAGTCTATTCTAAGTTTGTGAAACAGTGAAATCTTGCATCCTGTTCCTATGGTGGTTCTAATTTTGTAGATACGAACAGGGGGCATGTAAGTTCAAGCATTTTAAAATCATTAATAGAAACTGGGTTAATATCTAACACACTCACTGTATATATCCATGCTTTGACATCTGTACTACCCCCCACCACACACAATCGCACGCACGCACGCACACACACACACACACAGACACACACAGACACACACACACACACACACACACACACACACACACACACACACACACACACACACACACACACACACACACACACACACACACACACACACAGACACACACACACACCCTCAGATGAGTTTGTAATTCCAGAGATAAATGCTTTTTGAAAGCTGTGTGATATATGCATAAATGTACAGTTGAAGTCGGACGTTTACATACACTTAGGTTGGAGTCAGTAAAACTTGTTTTTCAACCCCTCCACACATTTCTTGTTAACAAACTATAGTTTTGGCAAGTCGGTTAGGACATCTACTTTGTGCATGACACAAGTCATTTTTCAAACAATTGTTTACAGACAGATTATTTCACTTATAATTCACTGTATCACAATTCCAGTGGGTCAGAAGTTTACATACACTAAGTTGACTGTGCCTTTAAACAGCTTGGAAAATTCCAGAAAATGATGTCATGGCTTTAGAAGCTTCTGATAGGCTAATTGACATCATTTGAGTCAATTGGAGGTGTACCGGTGGATGTATTTCAAGGCCTACCTTCAAACTCAGTGCCTCTTTGCTTGACATCATGGGAAAATCAAAAGAAATCAGCAAAGACCTCAGAAAAAAAATGTAGACCTCCACAAGTCTGGTTCATCCATGGGAGCAATTTCCAAATGCCTGAAGGTACCACGTTCATCTGTACAAACAATAGTACGCAAGCATAAACACCATGGGACCACGCAGCCGTCATACCGCTCAGGAAGGAGACGCATTCTGTTTCCTAGAGATTAATGTACTTTGGTGCGAAAAGTGCAAATCAATCCCAGAACAACAGCAAAGGACCTTGTGAAGATGCTGGAGGAAACAGGTAACAAAGTATCTATATCCACATTAAAATGAGTCCTATATCGCCATAACCTGAAAGGCCACTCAGCAAGGAAGAAGCCACCGCTCCAAAACTGCCATAAAAAAGCCAGACTACGGTTTGCAACTGCACATGGGGACAAAGATCGTACTTTTTGGAGAAATGTCAGTCAGGAAGTTAAAGCGTGGTCACAAATGGGTCTTCCAAATGGGCAATGACCCCAAGCATAATTCCAAAGTTGTGGCAAAATGGCTTAAGGACAACAAAGTTAAGGTATTGGAGTGGCCATCACAAAGCTCTGACCTCAATCCTATAGAAAATGTGTCGGCAGAACTGAAAAAGTGTGTGTGGGCAAGGAGGCCTACAAACCTGACTCAGTTACACCAGCTCTGTCAGGAAGAATGGGCCAAAAATCACCCAACTTATTGTGGGAAGCTTGTGGAAGGCTACCTGACACGTTTGACCCAAGTTAAACAATTTAAAGGCAATGCTACCAAATACTAATTGAGTGTATGTAAACTTCTGACCCACTGGGAATGTGATGAAATAAATAAAAGCTGAAATAAATAATTCTCTCTACTTTTATTCTGACATTTCACATTCTTAAAATAAAGTGGTGATCCTAACTGACCTAAGACAGGGAATTTTTACTCTGCTTAAATGTCAGGAATTGTGAAAAACTGAGTTTAAATGTATTTGGCTAAGGTGTATATAAACTTCCGACTTCAACTGTATATACACACACGTGTACTGTATACATTTTTTTTTATAAAGCTGTGTGTTTAGGATGCTTAGTGCAATCCGATTGAAGAGAATCTTACCAGTTTGTGATGTGTGCGTGTGTGCGTATGTGTGTGTGTGTATGTGCTTGTCATGTTTAGTAGAACTCTCCTCCCTATAATCAGGAGTGTGCATCAAAATGCAGGTGTGTACATATCCTGTACTGTCCATTAATAATTTTGGTATGCTTTCTTATTGACGATGGTAGCGTGTTACATCACAGCCGGTGTGTTAGCCTGGCAGCTTAACAGCTAAAGCGGGTGTCTCCCTCCTCCCATATTGTGACATTTCGTCACTGCGCACAGATGCCTTCCCTGGCCCCATGCTGTGAGGTAACTGTTTGTTGTTGCAATTTCTGCAAAAAGGTTAAAAGAAGACTTAAATCGATTTAATGCCACCAAATGCCACAAATCTGGAATGCCACATGAACTGAACAGATGTTAAGAATCGAATAAAAAAGGAGACATGAAAGGGAAATGGCATGTTTTTCTTCAATCGTATTGTGCCCACCAGTTTGACCTCTGACTGAAGAACACGGTTTTGTCACACGCATGATCAAGTGGTTGTGGAGCTGATACAAGGCAAGGTGAATTAACTTGATTCTTCAACTTGAATGAATGCACAGTAGAAAGCCTCAAGTGCAATCTTCAAGTGTTTCTCTGTCTAATTCACATTGCTATACCTCTCTATCAAAATATTGGTCGTCAAAATGTAACCTATACATTTTTATTACCGGTACTCTGGTAAGTGTAACAAAACTGAGCGTTGAATGAAGTAAGAATTTGGCATTTCATGAAAACAATTTCCTATTTCCTATTAAAGACCACTCTCACAGAAGAAATTATATTTTTTCAACCTTCAGGCTAAGCTAACCATCATCCTCCACTGATAACCACCATCCTCTATCACATAGCAACAATGTAAAAAGATGCATTTGCTGGCACAGAGTACATCCAATATAAAATTATACATGTCTCAAGAAAGGGAGACACAAAATTACAGCACAAATGCTTCCATCGACAACATATAATTTAAGCCTCACCCAAAAAATTATTTCATGCCAAATTGTGTGGGCTCCTTTGAATGCTTTGCAAAGGCAGGCTACAATTATCCAATTTCAAGGAAATGTCAGTAATGCCTCTAAAACCGATATTTGCCGTTCACCTCTAGTTTAACAAAACATATCAAAGGTCTTTTGACGAAGATCTCTTTTCCTTTAATGAGACTCCAAGAGTATCCTGGGGCCTTAAAAAATATTGCTGTTATATATTGCTTATATAGGAAATTGCAATTTTTTACGTCCTTCATTTTGACGTTGGATTGGGCTCTATAGGTCAACCTTGTTTGGTGATGGTAGTAGCCCCTGAAACAACAAACTGTTGCTAAAGAGAAAAAAAACATAAGGGATTTGGGATGTTGAATAAAATCTGTGAAGTTATGGTGATGGTTAGAGACCAACACGGTTTCAGTCCAGAGGTTTTGATGCTCAGTTTGAACTGCGACAGCCCCTGGATGTTTTTGCGAGTGTAGCGAAATGCTTATAGGTTGGACTTGGCTAACCTATAAGCATTTTGCTACACTCGCAATAACATCTGATAACCATGTGTATGTGACCAATAACATTTGATTTGATTCGAACAGAGCAAGACACAGACAATAAATGCCAAACGGCTGTACGGAGCAGAAGCTAGAGTTTGTTTTGTCAAAGAAAGACAGAGAGGCTTTAGGGCCACATCCACATGACTTCAGCTACACGATTAGTCATGCATGATCAAAAAGCTGCTCATAATATCCAGATGACTATCCAAGCTAAAAAAAAAAGAAACGCCTTAATATGATGAATGATTTGAGTGAGGGCGAGGGTTAACCAGCTAGGGGGCATTGGAGTGGTACAGTAAGTCAGCTGTCGTGAGAAAAACTGTCACTTTAGTGATAGAGAAGCACTCTTGTATTTCTGCTAAAGCAGTGTCCGCCCCTCCATGAGGTTTACCGTAGGTTTTACAGAATATCGGAAGGATTACCAGAAACCAACTCCCTTATTAACTTGTCTTGCCTGGACAAGCTGTTCAATATAGGGAGAACACAAAGCATCTCCTGGACTGAGGGCAATCTGATGGTACATTTGTAGCGCAATGCGCCTCTGTATCTCTTGTTCCAACAGATTAGTTCAGATGCTCCTGGCCACGGGGTCCTGTATGGCTGCGCGCGAAAACATCACAGACACAGGTGGTGTCCCGTTCCCAATCTCCCTCATCCTTAAACGGCTTTGCAGCTGCCATCAAGAAAAAAAAGGAAAAAAGGAGAAAACATCTGTCCGGAGATTGCGTTTTTCTAAGACTGATTAACGAGCGTAAAGCCTCTGTTGCCAATCCCCCACCTTGTCGGTCTGAGTAGTTTCCAAGCATCGCCTGATGCCTGATGCAGGGCAGAATTTACACAGAAAGATATGCAAAATCATATAGGAATAACAGACCTTTCCTAAATCCCTAAGTCTCCATCCCTATGCCAACAAATATATGTTTTCTGAGGTGCATTTGTCACATGTTAAATTCATTAAAGACCACTATACTTCCAGTCTAGATAGGGAAAATAAATATTTATTTGCTCTCTGTTGCCAAAGAACACCACCCAAACAAGTGGTTGTGTTTTTACATTGACACCCAGCACTGTATTGACGTACAAAATAAAGCTAGTCCATGTAAACAAATACCCAATTATTTACAACATTTTCTATGTTTGGGAATGCGTCAGGAAATTGCTGGACAGAACTGAGAAAACATAATATATTTTAACTAATTCAAATATCAAAGAGAAATTTGTGTGTGAGTTTATGCAGGGCAGAAGTGGATGAAGTGGAGGAGTTGTAGGCGGAAGATATACTGTACACCCACCACCTCTCTCCCACACTAGGGATTATGGGCCATGGTCTGCTGCCAAGATTATGTTAGGTAAGTCTGCAGAAGGAAACAAACAAACTGCAGGAAAAAAGGTGGCAGCTCTTGGGAACGTTGTGAGAGGTTTGAGGGCAGGGGGCCAAAAGGAAAAGAGTAGGCTATGAGAGCGAGATGAGCTGGAGGAGGCCTGGAGGGGGGGGATAGTTGATCTTTACGGGCCAGCTGTTTTCTCTCAGGTCCTCTTTGTAAGGAGACTAGCAGGTTGTTTCATAGCGCAGAGCTATTCATTATTTGACCCTGAGAGAGTTGTTGTAATGCTCCAGGTCGCCTTGAGCGCTTAAACCGGCTCCTTAGGCCCCATAGGCAGGAAATGCATCAGAAGGAGCAGGAGTTCATATAAGAGCATGGTTAGTTACAGTACGACTAGCATGCGTTCCCACCGGATAAAGGTGTTGAATCATTAAAAGTGTTAAAAACAGAGGCGCTCCAGGTCTCTGCATATCCAAAATCCCATTATAGTCTTCCTAAATGGATTGGATTTTTAGCTGGTAGAATGGTAGCCTTTTATTTTACATGGAACCTGCTTTGAGAGCATCTGCTCTTAACACTATAGAGCCTCAAGGTACAACAAAGGTGTACAAGTTATGGCCGTAACATCTGCACCAGTAACTGGAATTAGCCTGTATTCTAGCTAATAAAAAACTACAACGCCATCATTCAAGGCTATTGATTCAAAGCAACCACAGGTATTCTGCATTAGTATATCCACTCCTCCATAACTGTGTAATACTATCACGTTTTTCTTACACAGTCTCATTACGCTGGAATACAAATTCCTAGAGTTTTTTTGTTGTATGTATGTTATTTGTATTATTGTTATTTTTGTTATTTCCCCCTATATACCATATAGATTGGTACAGAAGGTTATCCTACACAAAGATTAATATATTTCCACCATGATGCTTCTGATGATATGCAAACTGTCCAGAATGATGTAATCCCCCCAAGTAACATTTCAAAAAAGACAAAAGGGAAATCTACCATTGCACACATTATCATAAATACTTCTACACAAATAAATACTCTTGAGACCTTTCATTCCTATGCTAGAATGACTACGTCGGCTGTCGTTACTAATGATCATGTCGCTATAGACACAGACTAATTATCTTCAATTTATCAGTATGCCTTTGATTGAGGATGACATGGGTATCACGACCGGCGTGTTTGTTCATGAATCGTTTGTTTTTTCCTTCCAACACCCCCCCCCCCACCCCCCCAACAGAACATTCCCTCTAATGAAGTACCAGGCCCTTAAGAGTACCTCATTTCGAGATTATGAAAGTGCAGTCAACTGACGACTTCAAAATCATCCAACAAGCATGACAAGTGCTGAGGGCAATTGTCTTTTGTGGGGCAGAGAAAATGGGCCCAATTGGAGCATGTGCACATTCCAAGTCACACAAGTGACAAATTACTTTCTACGTTTCAATAAGAAGCCTCGGCCATGCCAGAATTCTTTCTTTTAAGCTGCAGTTTTAGTTGCTTGCAACTGATTTGCTTCTTGATTGCGCGATGAACCCCAACCCCTGCAAATAATAAGCAACTGATCTGCAACTTGGTTGCATCCAATTGAAATGTTTTAACTTTGTGCAACTAGTTGCAAGCAACAGCCAATCAAAATGAATGCTTGTCACATGATCCATTCGAAGGTTCGGAACTCCGGTCTAGTTGTCATGTCAACAACACAGCTGTCAGTGCTGCATGAACCTTGATCAAGGTGGACAGAAAAGGCATTACCTAAACTGGAGCTGTATAAATAAATACTGGAATCAGGGCTAGTATAGGTTTATGTACTGTACATGGTTTGGAAGTCAATTAATATCGTTTTTTAAGTGAACCCAGACCTCTCTCTGACCAGTTTCAACTGAAATTCTTCAACATGAGCTGTACTAGCTTGGTTAGCTAGCTTGTTGCTAGCTAGCTTGTTGCTAGCTATCTGGCTAGCTTAATCAAACAGTGCTGGCAATTTCATTTTGTCTAGCTAGCTAAATTGTACAGCCAGCATCAATCAATCCTTATTCAATAATGAAATAGTTTGGATAAACAAATTATTTGTGAAACCACAATGTAATGCAGCAGATGACATGGGGTGAGTTTAGAATTTTCAAACAATATGACAGAAGCAGCTTCAATTTGATAAGCTGTTGCATGCAATTTTAATTGTGTTTGAGTTGATTCATGTAACAGCATAGTTGCTTGAGATGATGTCACTTGCAACCTGCAACTGCAACTAAAATTGCGTGAAAGATGCTTTGTGTAACTCCAGCCTTACACAGTGAGAATGAGAGCATTCCGGATGACATCATAGATCTCTATGGCACTGCGCTAACTGGGAGTGGTGAATCTAACAGCTGGTTTTCATGTCACTCACACAGCCTCTGTAACATCCCATCAGGTACTCTGACTTATGAGGGGCCGCATGCGGCTCAACATCCCAGGAAAGCTGGGAAACGTAAATGTTATGCCTTGTTTGGAGTCACCAAAGCGTACGCTCAGGGAACATCCAGCGTGTTTCCGATTTTCATACCTACATCGGACCGGGTAACCAAACCCAGATGTGTTCAAGCACAAAATAAATTTTTACTCCCATTGTACTTTTTTGTAATATATTCCCTCCAAAGATGACTTCAGGTCACTGGCCTGTGGCTCAGCAGATACAACAGCAAGTTGATTTATCGGAGTCACTTAATCCCTTTGTTTGCACATCCTTTGTAAACATATGCTAATGTCGTATTTAAAAAAAACATTTGTACTGCTGAAATTTGTCCAAGAAGAAAGCAGAAACACCCTTTCTTTGAACAAATGATCTCGGTATTGATTTGTCTTTATACTGTAAATCAAGCCAGTCAGCCTATAAAGCCTTACTTGCATACTGAGAAGTGACAATATAGTAATCATCAAGCATGTGAGGTCATCAAACATGCAAGATTCCAATCAATCAAATTGAGTTGATTGGTTTCTCTAAGCCCCAAGATTTCCACTTATTCAGAACCTACACCCCTACCCTCTTTTTCTCTCCTTTGCCATTAGCTGTCACTTACTAGTCACACTAAAGCTGGAAGAGTTGTACATGTTCCCGGTGATGTCACAGGCCCCTTGAGCTCCTAGCTCCAGCGTGGGAGACGAGCGAGGGGAACTTGTGAAGCTTAGGAGTGTTATGATAACATGAATCAGGCCCCCGGGCAATGTCCTCTCCACATTCTGACATTCAGAGCACCTAGGGGGTCGTTACTTCCTGTGTTCCTCCACGGGGAGGGATGGGAAGGTCCCAGACAGGAAACTGCCCTGTCCGATCGCCAGATTGTGACGGCTCTGAGAAAACAGGGGTGTTTGGCTTTACTCTCTCTTTCCCAGGAAGAAGGGATGTCATTCCTCCTCCCCACTCCATCACTCGGGTATTAATGTATCACTATTTCAAGGTCAAGGTCTCTTGTCAAGAGAACATCACATACCTTTGATTACTGTGTTTTTCTTTTCCCACGATATGGTTTACTTGAAATAGACAGACACTTATGGCTCCAAAATGTTTTGTCACTTAATTGTGTTATTTTATGTCATTCACCTTCGTGTATCACCTACTCTGTACCATAGAGTTAGCGTTAGCAAATGCTAGTGGGAATCCTTTCATACACCCCTATGTTCCATCCATACAAAACCATGACTACTAATTCTTTGCTCTTGAAGTCATATGCACATGTATACATTATTAACAATTCATGTAAGGCCAGTGCAAGACATGCAAATTAAGGAAATTGCTGTGTTTATTTTCATATGTTTCAATATTATCTCTTAGATCAACATCTTAAGGAACTCACCTACATTTTGCTAATCATAGACAGTACATAGCCTACATGAGAGCTGACATGAAAGCTGCTGTCTTTTATTAAGTGATAAGGATTCAGTTGGTTGTTTGCAGAAACTAGTGCTTTGAAGTGAACCTGCAAATGAATAGCTGGATGTATAGGTGTTGTATTCAGAGATATGGATTTTCTTATTTATGGTTTGCACGTTTCGTCACAATATTGTTTTGAACATTCATTTTAGGACTGATGCCCGACTGAGCATTCTACCCAATGCATTGTCAGTTGGCGCTGACAAAGATTTAATCAAAAGTACACTACTGTGGCTTGGAAATACAATGAGATTTCTAGAGGCAAATAATTAGTAGTGTCACCATTTTGACTTTATATGCAGTGTAACATTAGCTAGCTAGCTAAGATTGAGGGAGAACACCAGATTTTAGCTAGCTAATGTTGGTATTGCTAGCTATTTTTGACGGACTTTGCTAGCTAATGACGACATTGCCATCTGTCTAAAGTAAATTTGACATTATATATTTGCCTACTTTAGCAATGTCATCATATTTCCTGGCCACTATAGTGTAATTTAGACTAAACATTAATTAGCCCCCGTTCAGGATGAGTGGTCTTATCACAACTTTTGGCCACCACTATGGCAGAGGGTGGCTTGTGAACGTTGATAACAATGGCATGATGCCTACCAAGTGACGGAGGTGCGACCTATGATATTGAGATTAATTCACTGTAATATAACATATTTGTGTCACTTTCCATTCCAAAGTGACCCTGTCTTGTGAAGAGGAAGATGAGTGTAAAATAACTCAGAGAGCAGAGCTTTCAGTGTCACTGCTGTGTTTAACAGAGAGCAGAGCCCCACGGGAGTCAGCCTAATGGCGGTGTGTGTGTGTGTACAGGAGGGCTCTGTAGTTCCTCCTCCCACGTAGGTCAGTGGGAATACATTGGGGCTACATCCTGGACTCCACGTAGGGGGAGGAAAAATAAATACAACCCCAAAAACGCGTCTGGGATCTGAAGCAGGAATGCGGCAGGGCATGGGAATTGCACTCGCCCAAGAGGATACTTTGGCCGGGCTTGAAACGCCAGCTAACCGTCGGGAGAAACCCCCCTCCTGCCCCTGCCCCCGCCACACAGACAAATCCTCGTCCGCCACTATCGGCCTGCCCAGCGGCACTCGCAAGGAGCTTGAGAAAAAGTGCGTGGGCGAAGACCTCGCTTATATGTGCAGGGTTGCTTGACTTGACTACAGCCCCCCCCTCCCTTCATAAACACGCATATACACACTGTGAAACACACACCCCATGTCCCTGCCCTCCTCTGTCCCCTGGGACAGTCTAAAGTACTCTGAGCAGGAAGGCCTACAAACAGGGCTCAGACAGCTGCCCAGCACTCCTGATAATTTATTCCAGAGAGAGAGAGAGAGAGAGAGAGAGAGAGAGCAACAGAGAGAGAGCAACAGAGAGAGAGAGCAACAGAGAGAGAGCAACAGAGAGAGAGAGGAGGGGAACAAGAGGAGAGGAGTAGGTGGTGTCTGAAAGTCGGAGGATGACGGTGCATTTGGTCCATCAGTGTTTGAAGAGCACGTGGTTCCCACGGCGGGAAGGTCTACAGAGGTTAGACACTCTGACTAGACTGGGCAGACACTGGTTAGAATGATGAGCCAGGGTCGTGCTCTAAGAGACCCAGACCCAGAGATAGCAGTGGCCGCTCATTAGTTTTGACAGGCCCTGTTAGGATGGATGGAGCGACTACCGTAAACAGTGTTTGGTCCATGGGAGAAGACAACACTGTGATGACAAGCTGAACAGTCCCTTAACTACATTCATGTCAAGTCACTGACTGACCTTGAGCATCCTGAGAAAGATTCTGGACTTTCATTCAGGCACTAAACGTTATCATAAGTATAGCAATGTTGAAGACAGAGATGTCCCAAAGCCCTCTAATTGACTGATTGAACCAAGGCCAAGATATCTTCCACTGTGAACTCTGAAGAAATCTTTCCTGAAAGACAGCGTTCTCTTCTAATTATTTGATTATGAAAATGAAAACTTTAATGTGATGTCATCGAAATAAACAAACAATAAAACAACATCTTAGTTAAACAGGGTGATATGCCAGGGGAGAAATAAAAGCTTTCAGTAACGAAGGGGGAAAACCCAACAAATGAATACTGCCCTGATTATGTGTGAACTAGTAGTTAATTAACAAACTGTTAATTGAAAACAAGGTTTATAATTATTAAAGTACCAGCATAAACATAATTTCACCCCAATATGAATAATGTACAATCAGTTGTTCCTATAAGCGATTCTTCTTCTCTAAGAGTTAATTTCATTATGGTAATAAGGATCTGGTCGTTGTAGAACGTCCACTTTGATCCAGTCTAATTGTCATGATCATCAAAGACTTAGTCGCCACTTGCCGGGAATACATTTTATGTTTTTTCCCCCTCTTTCATTCTGAATGATATGCAAATTAGATGGGAGCTAGGTAATTAAAATTGTATGTGTCTCGGTATGTTTAACGGTACGGGGAAATGTTAGTCCAACTGGCTGTGTTCGTTTCAAAGTCTAGCAGCCAGGGAAACTAAGAGCAGAAATTAAAAAGGCAAAAAATACACTCAGATGAGTAGAAGATGAAAGTGCAGCAGATCCTTAGCCTCAACGTGCACTGTGAGAGCAGAGGGGTAAGATCTTATCTTTATTGTAATCTGTTTGAATTTGCCACATTAAACCTTTGTGAGTATCACACCAAAAAACTCCCCCCATGCAGCCAAGATGTGTGTTTCCTATTTACCCCAAACATGAGAGACCAGAGCAGTCCAGAGGGAAAAGACAGATCTGAGAGAGGTTGTCCCAGTGTCTCAGAAATACAACAGGGGGCCTATTACATATTCGTACATTAAAAACACTGAGAATATTCACATTACACTGTAACAAACATCCTTCCCCCAAGTTTAATTATTCAAAGATGTATTAACTCTAGTAAGCAGTGTGCTGTATCATACCTGTGAAACCCAAACCTTAACACTGACCCTTTACACTTATTCTAACCCCTAACTCAAGCTCTACCCAAACCCTGTGTGCATGACTAGTAATGTGTAGTACTAACCCTGTGCTACTGTGTATTTTCTTTGTGGTCTGGGTTTAAGGCAACAGTATTGAGCTGGAATGGTCTTGGACAGCAGGCCTCAGTGTATAATAGTTTTTAAGCTACAGCTGAATAGTATTCTCTCAAGGGAAACTGTGCCCCAATTTCCTAATCTGTATTTGATGCAGCTTGTCTGTCTGATTCTCTTCCAGATCTCTTTAATTTTACCATTTGTTTAAATCACCTCAAACAGCTATTTAACTTTATCTGATGCAGTCTCATTAAAGAAAAATGTCAGGTCATTCCATGTGAACGAGAACAAAAGCGTGGGACACTATTTCTGTCGTCTTGTTCAAAATAAAATTATTCTACGCTTTCTCCTCCTCTAAGATCTGCTCTTTGACCTCCTTGTGTATCATCTTGTCTCCTGTATTAAATATTTATTCAAATATCACTCAGCAACATACTCACTGTGACTCAGCTCTGGCTCGCAACTCTAAGTGCTTCTACAAGCCAAGTTACTGTGGGTGAGTAAGCCTGAGAACTATTTGTGATATTGAAGGCCAGCCTACTGTACAATCTGCTGTTAAATAAAGGTTAAATAAAATACATGTAAAAAATGAAGCATAATATAGTATCATTTAATTTTCAGCAGATTGATAGACACTCATACTGTACTGTTCAAATGAAGAATGAATAAAAAAATACAAAAATGGCACTCTCGCATAAGTTTCCCGTTTCCTGTACAACTTGCTGCATGCCTCTCAGGCGTCCCATGAGCCTCCTCTTTGTTTACCCAGGGCACTTGTTTTCATTGTGGGCACGCAGCATCACGCCACATAGGTGAACGCTGGCAGATTGTGCTTACCTTTTAAGTCCCGCATTAGATGGTGGCGAGAAAAAAAAGCCTCTTACACACCAAAATGAAAATCCTCTGTCTGTTTGAGTGCTTAGGAAGCCGGCCAAATATACTCAGGTATCAGAGCGTTGGCTCAATAACCCCTGCAGGCGATGATGAAACATCATCGCCACCTCTCATATCTCGCTCTCGCTCACTCTCTTCCTCCCTCTAGTAGCTCTAGCGGCGCTCCTGGTTTGGACAAACACTCCCTGGCATGCGTGGTAATTAATTAAAGAGATGAATTAGAGCAGGCCGTTTTTAATGCCGACAGGGAGCGTTGATACGGGCTCTGCGAATGGGGAGCTTTGGGCAGAAATGGATCATTCCGGGGGTTTATAAATGTAATGTAGAAGTGAGGATAGGGATAAAGCCTAATTCCCCTCAGCTCATCGGAGCTCTTTTTATCCTCCTGGTACTGTGCTGTTCTCGTATGTCTCCCATGTCTATGTCTATGCCAAACAACCAACCTTAATGAGGTGAGCTCACATACATACAGTAACTCTGTGCACACTCCACAATAGCTCAACCAACCCTTCACAAACACTACTCTAAGCAGGGCTTGTGTTTAAAAACATGACAATAGATAGATGATGTGTTAAGAGACCTATAAATTAAGGACCTTGGTTATTAAGCCCACCGACATTAGGCTTTACTACGTTAGGCAACGGTGATGCATTAAAAACAGTGAGAGCGCAGGTTAAGTGCTCTGTAATACGCCTGCCCTTCTCTCTACTGAACCCTCAGATAAGCTTGTAACAGATGTGCCGGGTGTTTACTATTGTTTTCTCTATTTGCAATATGATAGATACAAATGTTTCACTCTCTCTTAATAGGCTTTAATATTCCCTTTTGGATTTACCATTTACCCCCTGTCTTAAACCCACTCATTTGACCTCAGTTAGTGTGTGTGTGGTCTTATAGTTGTGAATCTCTATACATTATCCTGGCAAATGTAATGTGGAATGTGGGTTATGGTTAGGGAATGTGGAAACAAAAACATAATTACCTTCTAAACAGGCCTACAGTACCTTTTAAGGTTTTGAGTGGTAAAATATAGGCTTGGGCGATGTACCATATATACCGGGTATTTCGAAATACCCACAGTATGATTTTCAATACTGTCAAGACAATGTTTTGCTGGTTTTTCATAAATTTAGAATATTTGTTATTTTTAAATAAATACTTCCAGTCAACTTGTGCACTAACTTAATAGATAAAGTAAATCACTTTCTTCATTTTGCCTGTTGCATTATTTTTTCATTGTGAAGCCATTCCCCAAAGCAGCTGATTGAGCCAGTCACATGGTGTTTGTATACAAAGAGCACACAGAGCAAATGGAAGCTTCGAGCAGGGCAAGATAGCTGATCAAGTTACACTTCACTACCATGGAGGAAGACCGGGTTGTGTCATCAATGACGTGAGGCCTATTGGTTAGCTTAGCAACGACCACAAATGGTAAAGAAGGCTTCAGAACATTCAAAAAAGGTGTTTTGCTTGATATTAACATGCTATATTTTGGGGTTAAAATCGTATTCATGTCATCTTAACAGGCTGTATAATATATCCTTTACTACAGCACTGAAAATGTACAACTTTGACTTGAAGAATATCTCTTCTGTACTATAAACATTTATCTAGCTAGCTGCCCATTGCCAGCTGGTTGGATGGGCAGCTAGGAAGGTTGGAACGGCATAGCTAGCTAGCTAACATTATAGACCGACAAACAAGGCAAAAAGTATAATGCAGGCTAAATAAAGCTAGCTTGAAACCTTAGATAGATGGATTATGAAACTAATACCTAATTGGAAAATAGTTAGCTAACTAGCTAGCTTTCGGTCTTTAGGTTGCTTGAAAGTTGTCACGTTCAAAATGATCAACAGCTTAGAAACTTGATCACTCACTTTTGGCTGTGCAGTCCATCCCAACCGTAAAACACATGTTTAGGTTATTCAAGCCTACTGTCGGTTACCCAGAAGTAAAATTTTTGGGAAAGTTGTCACTTCCCGTTTAACCTCTGGGGGGAATGATATTAACAATTGTGATTTCTGTTGTGAGAAGGAAGGAAGCAAAGTCTCCTCCCTCGCAAAAGGAAACTCTCATCCAAATCCCTCCCTTCCGCTAATTTCACCTGTGTTTATGATCAGTGTGGACACACACACAAAACAGTAAACATGGAAGAAGTGACTGAGGATGTTTTCAACACAGCTATTTTGAAACTTAGCAGTGTCCATTCCATCCTATCATTTAATCCACTGGAACAGTTGTGCTTCACAAATGTTGACTGACAAAGGGGACTTTTTGAATGCTTGCCAACTGGCTGTGGCAAAAGTTTAGTATATCAAGCGATGTATGGAGAAAAGTTATTCAAACAACTGTGTTCATCGGTTGATAGGACTGGCAGGGGACAAAGTGCACACTGTTGTCTACATTTCAGATTAACTCCTGTCTAGCCATTGCTATTGCAGCTAACTAACTAGCTGAGTTGAGTTCAACATAGCTAGCTAGCTAAGTGGACTGTAGCTATGTTTCTAGAAAAGAACAACTAGCTATATAATTGCTAGCAATATTTTAAAGACTAGTTACTGACTACTGAACACTTTTTGTCAAACTACTTTGTTTCCCTGCCTGTTTATTGATGCATTGGAGACTGAAAAAGTTAAATATAGCTAAATGCATCTCCTGATTTTACTGCAAATAGGCTGTGTTGTTTTGATATAATTTGTGCACATTAGTTAGTTTCGTTAGTTAGCTAAATTACTGACTGACTAGGCTTATTCTTATTCATGTTTTTGTTGTTGTTGCATTTCAGGTGGAAAGGGAGTTGGATGACAGAAAGCAGCTGACAGACCAGGGCCCATAGCAGTGCTGATCTCAGAGTAGCAGTACTGATTTAGGATCAGTTTAGCCTTATAGATCACAATGAATATGATTACAATGACAAGGGGGAGCTAGTCCTAGATCGCTATTCCTACTCTGAAGCAGCTTTGTGAATACGGGCCCTGGAAGAAAGCTGTTGCCCAATTCCTTGCACAGCAGTCGTTTCACCACAGGACCCTAGAGGTATTACAGTCAATGCTTATGAACTGAGTATAAGTGAATTTCCATAAATCAATGACACTTACAAATAGGTAGAATTGTTCAGCAACATGTGCAGTAAATGCTAACACGGCTTTGCAAATGAAAGGTACATAATGTATTTATTGTCATCTCCCTATCATGCTGTGACATGGGCCTGGATGATGACAAATGTTCTTCAAGCTGCTTGATTGAATACTGGGGCCTTCAGTGCTACTGGAAGCAAGTGCCTTACCAGGGAGCACAGCAACAGTCTCTCTCACAGCCATTCTGTCAACATGTATTGAATGTAACCACTCAAATTTATATGAACGACTACTGGCGAAAGCACTGACTTATATTTACTTTGTCTATTTGAACCATCCTTCAATCTTGACTGGGATACATATTTTAGTTCACACACCTTTGTGATGTGTCTGATAAACATGAATAAAAATGTTTTCACCCTTGCACTGATTTTAGACCTTTTGAATCATAAGCTGTAAGTGCTGTATCGATTTTGAAATTACCACAGAAATACAAAAAATGTAATAAAAAAGTGAAGACCAACATGCCAAACATGCTATGAAAAAGTTATTGTCTTGTAATCAACAAACTGAAAAAGTAAAATGACATGTTTATACAAAACTTTCTTGCATTTGGCCATCCCCAAAATGTGCCATTGAAGGGTTAGTTAGATAGTTACATCCTTCCTCAGGGAACTGTCTGCGGATAGCTGAAAACATGGTGGCAGGTATTTTGATGTGCTGCTCTAGAGTTCCATAACCCAGAAGACTCAACTGGGGATAGGGGGATGGACACATGTTCATTTCTATAAAAGTCTGGAAGACTTTTACAGGGAGGAGGGAGAGAGCATGAGTTTGAGTGAGTACATTCAATCCAATCCAACCAGTGGCCCTGGATAATATTCTATGTGATCACACAGGCAGACCGCCATAGTGAAGGAGATTTACAGAGTGCATCAAGGATACTATTATGAGTGGAGATTACTTGCAGGTACTGTAGTTGGCTCTGGAGGTCTCTGGAGGTCCTTGGACCATTCTGTCTCCGTAGCACCTTCATTTGATTTAATTTTATTTAACCTTTATTTAACTAGGCAAGTCAGTTAAGAACAAATTGTCAATTGTGTTAACGAAGCGGGAAAACTCTAGAAAGTTGATTTTAGTTCAATCTCGTGCTTCTCTGTGCGGGTTGATAATTGTTCTGTGTGCATGCAAACAGCTTAGCGAGAACATTGATCACGGGTGAGCTAACCAGTGATCAAAGTAATTGAGTGAAACACTTTCAAAAAATCTAAAGTAATCCGATGATGGGTAGTTTGCGTGCACCGCCATGTTTGTTTTTTCTCGTCAACCAAAGTAAAGCGGTTACAAGATGAGTTGGGTCTGTTTGCAGTATGCATGTTGAAGGGGGTGTATTGTCTACCATCATTCACTTTCGAAAGTTTACTCGACAGACGAGAGAACCATCCCTTCACTTCGTTTTGTTATAACATCTTTGGTCTGACAGACATTTACGTGATAACCGGAATGCATTGTATGATGTCAACAAACATGGCACCACACATAGCTGACAATTAGCTTAGCATTAGCTCATCATAATCAGTACAAACCTCAAAAAAGTAGTTGACACGCATCATATGTGTCCATTACAATCTATGCAAGAATAGGAATGCATGATTTGTCACCAGCACTTGAAAATGTGAATAAAACAGTAAATACTCTAGATATGCTCTGTACATACATACGGTGTGCTACAGTAGAAACGACAACACAATATACAGAAACTAAAATTATAACATAGTGAGGCACTTACTTTGATAGTAACACACACGTCCAAAGCTATTATTATTAAGGAAAACAACAATGAAGGCAATGCGGGCACCAGCCAGAAAATGAGTATGAGGGAAATTTGTTTGTGCAAATTCTGAAGTTCTGTTCCGACTGGAGATGTGCAAATGTCTGCATACTTCATCTGGGGAAACACTGGGGAAGTGCTTCAGCTCTTGTCGAAGACAGAAGTTTGTCCGGCTCAGTAATGCCTCAAACGTAAATTGTCATAAACAGTGAAATGGGCTACTTCTATGTAAATTAACACACCACAATTCATATTTTTGTTAGAAAATAACACTTTTTTGAAAATAATTAGAAATTCACAAGTTGAAAAATAGCCTACAGATAATTAGCAGGCAGCATGCCTTGGTTTGAGGGCAGTTTGGGTTAACTGTCCTGTTGCTTAACAATCACATTTTGAAACAGTGAGATCTGACAACACGCGCATAATAAACTCATGCTGGGGCAACTGTTGGAGATATTTGGAATTCCACACATGAAAAGGTTAAGCACCGCCTTCACCTTATCCTGATTTGTCCAAATAATAAATTAAGAAAATCCAAAATCAGGAACTACTGCTGCTCATAATCTCACAATTCTACGTGAGCCTTGACAGATTCAAATCAAATCAGATCAAATTTTATTTGTTACACACGTCGAATATAACAAGTGTAGACCTTACAGTGAAATGCTTATTCACAAGCCCTTAACCAACAAAGCAGTTCAAGAAATAAAGATAAGAAAATATTTACTAAATAAACTAAAGTAAAAAATAAAATAAAATGTAAAACATTAAAATAACAATAACGAGGCTATAAAGAGGGGGTACCGGTACTGAGTCAATGTGCGGGGGTACAGGTTAGTTGAGGTAATTTGTAGTGACTGCATGGATAATAAACAGCGAGTAGCAGCAGTGTAAAAACAAGGGGGTGCGGGTCAATGTAAATAGTCCGGTTGGCTATTTTATTAATTGTTCAGCAGTCTTATGGCATGGGGGAGAAGCTGTTAAGAAGCCTTTTGGAGGTAGACTTGGCGCTCGGGGACCGCTTGCCATGTGATTTGCAGAGAGAACAGTTTATGACTTGGGTGACTGGAGTCTTTGACACATTTTTGGGCCTTCTTCTGACACAGCCTAGTATATAGGTCCTGGATGGCAGGAAGCTTTGCCCCAGTGATGTACTGGACAATACGCACTACCCTCTGTAGCGCCTTATAAGCATCCGGATTACTGTCCCGCTCCTTGAAAGCGGCAGCTCTAGCCTTTAGCTAAATGCGGATGTTGCCTGTAATCCATGGCTTCTGGTTGGGATATGTACATACGGTCACTGTGGGGACGACGTCATCGATGCACTTATTGATGATTCCGGTGACTGAGGTGGTATACTCCTCAATGCCATTGGATGAATCCAAGAACATATTCCAGTCTGTGCTAGCAAAACAGTCCTGTAGCGTAGCATCCGCGTCATCTAGCTCCAAGATGGCGTAGCAGTCGGATGTTTATTTGTCCCGTCCTGTCCTGTCCCATGTATATATCGTTTTCTTCGTATATATTTAGTATATATTTTTAATCTCAATTTCCATCTATGGACTGAACATACTCTCCTGCAACCCGCCTCACCCAATGTGGTATGGATCTGCTATTTTTTACATTAGAACCGGAACCCCGATCAGAAGCTAGCTGGCTAACTAGCTACTAGCGAGTAGTCAGTTAGCCACTGCCAGCGGTCTTCATCGATAACTCGGACATCAGCCAGCCTCAGCCCGGTCAATTCCTGCCAGTCTGCACAGTGCGATATCAACTCAGAGCATATCGGACTACTTTTTCCCTACCACGTCTCCGGATTCCTACCGCAAGCTCTGAACCTTTACACCAGATCATCGCAGCTAGCTAGCTGCTATCCGAGTGGCTACTCCTGGCTAACATCTCTGTCTCGAAGCAAGCACCAGTTAGCCTGGAGCGAGCCTCGAGCTAGGCCCATCTCCCAGCTAGCCGAAGAGGTCCTTCAGCCAATTCTTGGGCTACAAAACCTATTTTGCCATTTGGCCTGGACCCTTTTACTGCCGACACGGAGCCCCGCCTATCCATCACAACTGGTCTACCGACGTAACTGTCTGAGGGGGTCTCAACAGGCTATTCTGTTACGATGTCGCCGAAGAACCATCTACTAGCCCCGGCCAGCTAGCTTTTCTGAACGCTGTGTCCCCTGCTTGCCTAGCGTAGTAGTGATACCGAAAGGCACCCTGACTCACCTATTGCTGCTCCTTTGACCCTATGATCACTCGGCTACACAGCTGATGCCCCCTGGACTGTTTCAATAACACAGTACCTCATTTTGTTAACCTGTCGGCCCCAGCCTCGAACTCAGGTCTTGAATGTACCTAACTAAACTGCTCTGCCCATTCATTGCCATTTACCCGTTGTTGTCTTAGCTCTCCTGATCAACACCTGTGTTTGCTTTATGCCTCTCTCTAATGTCAATATGCCTTGTCTACTGCTGCCTTGGCTAGTTCTTACTGTTTTATTTCACAGTAGAGCCCTCAGTCCCGCTCAAAATGCCTTAGATAGCTCCTTTGACCCACCCCACACACATGCGGAGACCTCACCTGGCTTAACTGGTGCCACCAGAAACTAAACCTCTCTCACCGTCACTCAATGCCTAGGTTTACCTCCACTGTACTCACATCATACCATACCATTGTCTGTACATTATGCCCTGAATCTATTCTACCACGCCCAGAAATCTACTCCTTTTATTCTCTGTCCCCAACACACTAGACGACCAGTTCTTATAGCCTTTAGCCATACCCTTTTCCTACTCCTCCTCTGTTCATCTGGTGATGTAGAGGTTAACCCAGGCCCTGTAGCCCGCCAGATCTACTCCTATTCCCCAGACGCTATCATTTGTTGACTTCTGTAACCGTAAAAGCCTTTGTTTCATGCATGTTAACATCAGAAGCCTCCCTAAGTTTGTTTTATTCACTGCTTTAGCACACTCCGCCAACCCTATTGCCCTAGCCGTGTCTGAATCCTGGCTTAGGAAGGCCACCAAAAATTCTGAAATGTACATCCCCAACTACAACACTTTCCGCCAAAGATAGAACTGCCAAAGGGGGTGGAGTTGCAATCTACTGCAGAGACAGCCTGCAGAGTTATCCAGGTCTGTGCCCAAACAGTTCGAGCTTCTGCTTTTAAAAATCCACCTTTCCAGAAACAAGTCTCTCACTGTTGCCGCTTGTTATAGACCACCCTCAGCCCCCAGCTGTGCCCTGGACACCATATGTGAATTAATTGCCCCCATTTATCTTCAGAGTTTGTACTGTTAGGTGACCTAAACTGGGATATGCTTAACCTTGTTAGACAATGCATGCATTTTTAGTTCTATCAAGTTCATATTTATATCCAAAAACAGCGTTTTACTGTGGCGTTGATGTTCAGGAAATCGTTTCCCTACAATAACCGGCATTCAAGTCAGCACCACAAATTAAATAATTAAAATTAGAAAACATTGGTAAAATATTATATTGTCATTTAAAGAATTATAGATTTACATCTCTTGAACGCAATCAACTTGCCAGATTTAAAAATAACCTTACTGGGAAATCACACTTTGCAATAATCTGAGCACTGCGCCCAGAAAAATACGCATTGCGATACAGACTAGCCGCCATGTTGGGGAGATCTAAAATCGAAAATACTATGTAAATAATCCATTACCTTTGATTCTCTTCATCAGATGTCACTTCCAGGTATCACAGGTCCATAACGAATGTAGTTTTGTTCAAAAAAGCTCATCATTTATGTCCAAAAATCTCCGTCTTGTTAGCACATGATCTAAGCCCGCCGGACTTCACTTCATGAACGAGGGGAAAAAATATATTTACGTTCGTTCAAACATGTCAAACGTTGTATAGCATAAATCATTAGGGCCTTTTTTAACCAGAACATGAATAATATTCAAGGTGGACGAATGCATTCTCTTTTATAACGTATTGGAACGAGGGTACCCAACATGAACTCGCGCGCCAGGTGTCTAATGGGCCATCATCGTTCCATGGCTCTTGTTCGGTCAGATCTCCCTCCAGAAGACTCAAAACACTTTGTAAAGGCTGGTGACATCTAGTGGAAGCAATAGGAAGTGCCAAAATATTCCTCAGCCCCTGTGTTTTTCAATGGCATAGGTTTAAAGGTAATACAACACATCAGGTATCCACTTCCTGTCAGAATCTGTCTCAGGGTTTTGCCTGCCAAATGAGTTCTGTTATACTCACAGACACCATTCAAACAGTTTTAGAAACTTTAGGGTGTTTTCTATCCATATATAATAAGTATATGCATATTCTAGTTACTGGGTAGGATTAGTAACCAGATTAAATCGGGTACATTTTTTTATCCAGCCGTGCAAATACTGCCCCCTAGCCCTAACAGGTTAACACCCCGGCCGTCCAAAAAATCTAAGCTATATGGCCTCAATCTCACACATTATCAAGAAACCTACCAGTTACAACCCTAAATCCGTAAACACGGACACCCACATAGATATAATCCTGACCAACCTGCCCTCTAAATACACTTCTGCTGTCTTCAACCAGGATCTCAGCGATCACTGCCTCATTGCCTGCATCCGTAATGGGTCCGCTGTCAAACGACCACTGTCAAATGCTCCCTAAATAACTTCAGCGAGTAGGCCTTTCTAATCGACCTGGCCCGGGTATCCTGGAAGGATATTGACATCATTCCATCAGTAGAGGATGCCTGGTTATTCTTTAAAAGTTATTTCCTTACCATCTTAAATAAGCGACTTTTCAGGGAAGTTAATAACCAATATAGACAGGCAGTTAGGAAAGCAAAGGCTAGATTTTTCAAAAAGACATTTGCATCCTGTTAGCACAATCTCCAAAAAGTTCTTGGACACTGTAAAGTCCATGGAGAATAAGAGCCCCTCCTCCCAGCTGCCCACTGCACTGAGGCTAGGAAACACTGTCATCACCGATAAATCTACGATAATCGAGAATTTCAATAAGCATTTTTCTTCGGCTTGCTATGCTTTCCACCTGGCTACCCCTACCCCGGTCAACAGCTCTGCATCCCCCACAGCAACTTGGCCAAGCTTCCCCCATTTCTCCTTCACCCAAATCCAGATAGCTTATGTTCTGAAAGAGCTGCAAAATCTGGACCACTACAAATCAGCTGGGCTAGACAATCTGGACCCTCTCTTTCTAAAATGTTCCGCCGCAATTGTTGCAACCCCTATAACTAGCCTGTTCAACCTCTCTTTCATATCGTCTGAGTTCCCTAAAGATTGGAAAGCTGCCGTGGTCATCCCCCTCTTCAAAGGGGGAGACACTCTAGACCCAAACTGTTACAGAGCTATATCTATCCTACCCTGCCTTTCTAAAGTCTTCGAAAGCCAAGTTAACAAACAGATCACCAACCATTTTCGAACCCCACCATACCTTCTCCACTATGCAATCTGGTTTCCGAGCTGGTCATGGGTGCACCTCAGCCATGCTCAAGGTCCTAAATGATATCATAACCGCCATTGACAAAAGACAATACAGTGCAGCCGTCTTCATCGACCTGGCCAAGGCTTTCGACTGTGTCAATCACCGTATTCTCATCGGCAGACTCAACAACCTTGGTTTCTCAAATGACTGCCTCGCCTGGTTCACCAACTACTTCTCAGATAGAGTTGAGTGTGTCAAATCGGAGGGCCTGTTGTCCAGACCTCTGGCAGTCTCTATGGGGGTGCCAGAGGGTTCAATTCTCGGACCGACTCTTTTCTCTGTATACATCAATGATGTCACTCTTGCTGCTGGAGATTCTTTGATTCTTTGATACACCTCTACGCAGACAACATCATTCTGTATACTTCTGGCCCTTCTTTGGACACTGTGTTAATAAACCTCCAGACGAGCTTCAATGCCATACAACACTCCTTTCATGGCCTCCAACTGCTCTTAAATGCAAGTAAAACGAAATGTATGCTCTTCAACAGATTGCTTTCCGCACCCGCCCGCCCGTCTAGCATCACTACTCTGGACGGTTCTGACTTAGAATATGTGGACAACTACAAATACCTAGGTGTCTGGTTAGACTGTAAACTCTCCTTCCAGACTCACATTAAGCATCTCCAATCCAAAATTCAATCTAGGATCGTCTTCCTATTTCGCAACAAAGCATCCTTCACTCATGCTGCCAAACATACCCTTGTAAAACTGACCATCCTACCAATCCTTGACTTTGGCGATGTAATTTACAAAATAACCTCCAACGCTCTACTCAGCAAATTGGATGTAGTCTATCACAGTGCCATCCGTTTTGTCACCAATGCCCCATATACTACCCACCACTGCGACCTGTATGCTCTCGTTGGCTGGCCCTCGCTTCATATTCGTTGCCAAACCCACTAGCTCCAGGTCATCTATAAGTCTTTTCTCAGTAAAGCCCCGCCTTATCTCAGCTCACTGGTCACTATAGCAGCACCCACCCGTAACACGCGCTCCAGCAGGTATATTTCACTGGTCATCCCCAAAGCCAACTCTTTTTGTCGCCTTTCCTTCCAGTTCTCTGCTGCCAATGACTGGAACGAATTGCAAAAATCACTGAAGCTGGAGTCTTATATCTCCATCACTAACTTTAAGCATCAGCTGTCAGAGCGGCTTACCGATCATTGCACCTGTACACAGCCCATCTGTAAATAGCCCACCCAACTACCTCATCCCCATATTGTTATTTATTTTTATTCCTTTGCACCCCAGTATCTCTACTTGCACATTCATCTTCTGCACATCTATCACTCCAGTGTTTAATTGCTAAATTGTAATTATTTCGCCACTATGGCCTATTTATTGCCTTACCTCCCTAATCTTACTACATTTGCACACACTGTACATAGATTTTTCTATTGTGTTACTGACTGTACATTTGTTTATCCCATGTGTAACTCTGTGTTGTTTGTGTTGCACTGCTTTGCTTTATCTTGGCCTGGTCGCAGTTGTAAATGAGAACTTGTTCTCTACTGGCCTACCTGGTTAATTAAAGTGAAAAAAAAAAAAAAAAAGTCTGACCACTTTCGTATTGAGCGAATCACTGGTACTTCCTGCTTTAGTTTTTGCTTTTAAGCAGGAATCAGGAGAATAGAATTATGGTCAGATTTGCCAAATGGAGGACGAGGGAGAGCTTTTTATGTGTCTCTGTGTGTGGAGTAAGGGTGGTCTAGATTTTTTTTTCCTTTTGGTTTCACATGTGACATGCTGGTAGAAATGAGGTAAAATGGATTTAAGTTTGCCTGCATTAAAGTGCCCGGCCACTAGGAGCGCCGCTTCTGGATGAGTATTTTCTTGTTTGCTTATGACCTTATACAGCTTGTTGAGTGTGGTCTTAGTGCCAGCATCGTTTTGTGGTGGTAAATAGACGGCTACAAAAAATATAGATGAAAACTATTTTGGTAGATAGTGTGGTCTACAGCTTATCATGAGGTACTCTACCTCAGGTGAGCAATACCTCAAGACTACCTTAATATTAGACATCGCGCACCAGCTGTTATTGACAAAATGACACCCACCCCCACCCCTCATCTTACCAGACGTAGCTGTTCTGTCCTGCCGATGCACGGAAAACACAGCCAACTGTATAACAAGCTGGCTCAGTTCTTTGGCGGTGATGTGTGGTGATGTCGTTTTCACGTCAATATTTTTTATTTATGCTGATGGAGAGTGACACTGCTTCTGCCTTGCCTCATGCTAGCTGATTTTTAGTTTAGCTATCTCAAATAAATTACAAAGTTGCAAATTATTATTTTTTATGTTTGGAAAGAAATAATGTCTCTTGTCTCCTGAGTGGTGCAGTGGTCTAAGGCACTGCATCACAATGTTGCGGCATCAGTCAATCCTGGGGTTCGGTCCCATAGGGCGGCACTCAATTGGCCCAGCATCATCCGGGTTAGGGGAGGGTTTGGGCTAGGGGGGCTTTACTTAGCTCATCGCGCTCTAGCGACTCCTTGTGGCGGGCCGGGCACCTGCAATCTGACTCTAGTCGTCAGTTGAACTGTGTTTCCACTGTTACATTGGTGCAGCTGGCTTCCGGGTTAAGCGAGTGGGTGTTAAGAAGTGCGGCATGGTGGGTGATGTTTCGGAGGACGCATGACTTGACTTTCGCCTCTCCCGAGACAAGATCGTAATTGAATCGCAATTGAATATCACAAAATTGGGGTGAAAAAGGGGGTAAAATTACATTTAAATTTTTTGGGAAATAGTGCCCCTTATGTGTATTGCAGGTAATACCGTACAGGAACAGTATGGATAGTTCTGGATACCACCCAACCCTAATACAGTAGCTTTAAATCTGCGTAAATGCATAAAGTGAGGAGGTTGCACCATAATAGCCCCAACAGTATCAACATGACACAAATACCATCACATTAGTTTAACCTTCTTGCTTAAAGAGACATTTCACTTCATATTCTTCATCTTAAGCACCACCCTAACATCAACATATGTGACAATGGCGCGTTCTATGTTTTGTGGAAAACATAGAGGGAGTAGGTGTTTCCAATCACATCATCAGTGTGCATCATGTGATTTTAACCAATTATGAGTAGGCATTGCCTACTAATTGTCTACCAATTGTCAACCAATTGGTTGATGATGTCATTCCTTTATTTCTTTTACTACAAAACATAGAAACGCGTCATTTTCACATATGTTGATGTTGGGATGGTGCAGGAGATTATGAATATTTTGAAATGTCCCTTTAACTTGGACCATTTGCAGGAGATTTAGTAAACTCTCCTTTCCTGTCTCAGATAGCTTTCTCTGGCATACTTTGGAAGGAGGGCCCCTCCAGTCAAGTCCTGTGGTTTCTCATGCGATATGAAAGCATTACCTGTGTCACAACCCTTCTCAAGCCCATTCTCTCTCACACAATTTGATTAATGCACAATGATACAGTGTCTTAGATTAGAGAAAAAAATATCTAATTTCAATAAAAACATCTGCGAGTCTTTCGCCCAGAAAGTAACGGCGCCACTTAACTCTCAGTTGATGAGAAACGTTCTCGGTTAACATATTTATTGAATTTGTTAAGGGTATTAGCTATGTCCACATTACTTTTTCACAAAGTTATCCTCTAACGCACTGGCTTTTAAACATTCTTTGGATGAATTGTGTTCTTTAGAACAGATGTAGGCCTATGTTCCTCAAATTTGTTTGAGAATAAGGGAAGTCTATATCACCAAACATTACAGATTTGTTTTACAGGAAATGGCATATGGAACACTTCCTCCATCAACTTTCACTCACATTTGGGCAGAAACCTCATGCTTTTCACTGCAAAAACAACAGGGTCTCAGGTGTACGTCGGTATTTGGTGGGAAAAGAGGATGAAGTGGGATCCTTTCACCTCCAACCCCTTCCCACACACACACTTGCAGATTTACCCACCCCTGTAGGACCCCATACTGACAGACAACGTTGAGGGTTCAAGTGGCTAATGGTAGACAGGCCGCCACTTTGTACCAATTACAGTCTGACTGTTTGACCCTCAGCGTTTCATACAAAGAGGACCGCCACTTCCAACTAATTCTTTGTCTAATATACATGTTCACTAAGTTTCTGATTAAGTCAATTCATAGTACATAATGGCTTAACTAAAGCTTGGCATTAAGAGTTAGCCATGTGTATGTTGTTTGTTTGTGATTATTATGCATTATTACCATTAGATTAAAACAAAATTAGTATGAACTTTACAGGAATCTACAGTATAGATGTATGATCTTAATTTGATCTTAATTTTTTGATGAGAATTTTCCTGCATAGCAGGAAATGCAAACTTGTAGTGCATTCCAAGTATAAAAAGGCTTCTAAAGTTTGTAATTTCCACTTTAAAATGTCAAACTTGATTTGCCCTAATGTAAAATGTATCAACCCCTACAAAAAATGAATATTAATTACAATCCAGAATTACTACACATTTCCTGTTGCTGCAGAATATTTGTCCTGCTTTAGCAAACTGGCTCAAATGATGATCCTAAATCTGTACATATTTGTACAGTACTGTGTACCCTACATAGCTGCTGCAATTACAACAAATGCTGTTGAGGGTATGAACAACAGTTACATGACTAATTTGACTGCTTGGATCTTCCCAACCATCCCCTCTCGCTAAAAGAGATAAACTGGTTGTGGTGTTTTTTTTTACCCCAGGCCACAACCCCTCTCCCACAGAACGTAGTGCTACATCCGGTGTTGGACAGGAATCTGACTAATGTTTATGTGGATTAATGTCCTGCATTTACAGACCCATTATCTGAAACAAAATGTCTCCCCCTCAACAGTTTTTCATTCTAAATTACGTTATCCCATGTCTGCTCCCACTCCGATGGCTTAACAGCACTTAAGGTGTCTGTAGTGTTGCTCCGCACTGTTCTGAGGGAAACAGACAAAGACCAGCGACATGACACAGCCTAATGGCTCACCCCTTTACTTTATCACTAGAACCAAGGGAAGGAACAAGCCAGTGTTTACATAACAACCAAGAGTTCGCTGAGCCTGATGAGTGTTTGGAGAGCTCTGATTGGCTCCCTTCCCCTGTCACTTTCTCGAATGACCAGTGAGTTATATTCAACTCGCACCCCTCCCGCCCTCACTATCATTAGTGATAATTACCTTGTAAAAAATGACACACACTCTGCCTCCCTTCTGGAATCATCCGACCAGTCTTTTCTCCCTCCCTCCCTCCCTCCCTCCCTCCCTCCCTCCCTCCCTCCCTCCCTCCCTCCCTCCCTCCCTCCCTCCCTCCCTCCCTCTTTCTTTCTTTCTTTCTTTCTTTCTTCCACTCGTAGTTTCCTGTTACCGGCTGCATGAACTCCTCAGAATGTCTCTCGCTTTATCTGGGCCCCTGAGAAAGCATGTGCAAACTCTATCTGTCCCCCCCCCCCCCCCCCCCCCCCCACACACACACACACACACACACACACACACACACACACACACACACACACACACACACACACACACACACACACACACACACACACTGCCCTCACTGTGCATTCTGCACATATGTTTATCCTCAATACAATAGGTCAAAGGTCGAAGATGACCAGATGTAAAAATCCCATAAATAGACTTTGTGAAAAGTAAATTCGATGTAATATCTCTTCCACCTCATCCTCTCCTTCCTGCACAAATAGGACATACTGTAGCCCTTCAACACTCTACCCCTGCCCCCTGCTGCCACAGTCAAGACATCTCAACCATTTCATTTTACATCTCTACAGTCTGGGGGGAGTATACATCAACATACCCACCCATAGATCAACAGTCAAACACAGCCATCTCTCATAGAGGGAGGCTGGAGATGGTCAGCTTAGCTGCGGTGGACATCTTGAGTCTGCCACTCTGATTTGACTGGACCAAATGACTGATTTAGACACAGCTTATCCCCAGCCCATTGGTCCCAGATGATCCTGTCAGCAGACCATAAATCTGGCTGTCAAAATGCGGCCTGACCCCTGTCATGTGGAGACACGTGGGGCTGACCCTGGGGATCCACACATACCACACAGCCACTTTACTTCACACTGTTACAGTAGTTAGATTGCTGGGTAAGCAGAGAGGAGGAGAAGAAGAGAGGAGGGGAGAGGAGAGTAAGGGAGAGTAGAGGAGAGAAGAGGAGGGGAGAGACTTCAGTATAACGGTATAACACATCCTGGCCATCGCGCATGGAAGAAAATGCAATGCAGAGAGCTCTGCTACAGGGAGTCATTCAAAGAAACTGACATCTGAGAAAGGGATGCTGTCGTCGGAGATGTAAAAGAAATGTAGGGAAGTTGGAAATATTATGATTGGACACAGACAAATAAAATAACACTGACGAGAGGATGCTGAAACTGTCACGTAACAAGAGAGAAGAACCATTGATATGGCAATATGTCAAGTATGGGAGCAAAGATGCGTGTGTCCCAATGACATTGAGAGTCTCACCGGTTGAGGGAAGTCAATTATTTGTCTCTATCAGGAGTGTGCTACAAAACCTGGAAATGGAGAAATAGAAAACACGAATACTAACACACACCTTGGCTTGGATAACGTCATTACCTCATCTTCTCTAGCACAATAGAGTGCAGGAGGAGAGGACAAAAAGAACGGATGCTTCAGTGGACACTCACTTTCAAAACACAGTTACACCACTTTGTACATTCATGTTTACTTTTAGGCTCTTGCCAAGACACTATTGCTGGCCTCTCCTGGAATGAGCGCTCCAATAAAGCTGCTCATCTATGAACTCCAAATTAACCCAAAACAGGAGGAAACAATATTACCAATATTGTCCATTCAATATTGTCTAGAATCCTTGTTTGGTGAGCTGCACCTGACTTAACAACAGGGCCGGACCAAGTTCTGCACTGTATAATGTAAAGGAGGCAACGATAATTGAGGGCTTAAGCAATGGTGAGTTATTAATCCTTCTGTTTAATGTTGAGCTGCATTTCCGGCTTCATGCAACTCCCATTCTCATGGTCCCTCAAGTTTTCCAGTCAAACAACTGTTTCAGCAGTGCTCCATAAACATTCTGTAATGGTGTTTCAACAGTTATTGAATAAACCTCTGTGTTGCTGTTAACCTGACTCAGATGTGGAGCAGCAAGGTGGAGCAGTCTCCTGAATGATTCTAATCTTTTCCTCTCATTAAATGGTGCAGCCAACCAGAGAGATGTAGGCTGGATGCAAATGAGCAAGCGGTCGGTCGGTCGCTCACCGTAATGCTCTAATTACAGTAATTTGATCAAATCTGTTCCAGTTGTTAGACATACTTGTGTGTATCCTTGATCTCTCTTCTCTCCTGTTTGTTGAAATGGTGAAGACAACATGCTGGGAGCCGAGGCACTCCCCTGTGGTTTTACAGCTATTTCCTGCGTCTCTACCTGTCAACTGAATTATATAGAATCACAACAATTTCATTGGCAGCTAAGAGGATGCGATTAAAATCAACAAAATGTACAGAATATTGATGAATTTTTTTATTTTAAAGGCCTAAATGATTCAATCCATCAATCAATGTTTTTCTGGACATATTCATAAACATTACTTGGTAACACTTAAAATTGCAACATTTAAGTTGCTCTTATACCTATGTAATAACGCTGTAATGACTGAAATTACATTCTAAACTGTAATGCATACTTTTGCATGGAACAAGCAATACTGAATATGACAGATGATCTGATGGCTATATGGTTTATTTGTATAACTAGCCTCAGTGTTAACAGTATTTGATCAAATCTACTGGATCATCAACAAGATAAACACATAACCAGATCTTGTCAACATAGACAGAATTCTGATAAAGAGTTCATTCTTCTGTGTATCTAGTACTGTCAACAGAGAACAAGTATGTGATTTCACACTGAGCCGTGTCTGGGATGGGCCTTTGATGTTTATGACAGGCCTCAGGCTTCTGTCAGGAGAAGAGGATAGGAGGGAGGGATGGCTGGATGGATGGTGAAAACTAAAAGCCAGGGAGGCTTTGAGACATTGCATAAGCACTTAGCTACATGAATATTTCTCAAATACCTGGCATTACAGTGTGTAATCTGCTTACCGGGGACATTACGGGATGTGCTCCCTCCGCTTTAGTGACAGGTGTTTCAGCATTAGCATCTACTAGTAAAGATTACCAAGAAAAGCGATGGATGGTGGTGATTTTGAATGGAAGAGAGCTGGATGGAGGGAGAGGAGGGAGAAGTGAAGTGATTTAATACAGGATGTAGAGATTCTGCAAGATACCAGGAAGGGGTAAAGACAATAAAGTACAGTACACGTAGACTTACACACTCAATAAAATGACATTCTGCATGAGCTCTATGTTCACAGCTTGTGATGTCACGGATGTTCCCCTCTTAACACACCTTAAGAGTGTATTTGTCATAGAGCTACACAGGAAATCTTTGATTTCATTCAACAATGGTAGCATTTAATGTCCAATGGCACACACATACACACACAAAACACACACACATTAGCCATGCTCAGGCCATTGCGTACAATTTAGTGGGGTCATTCATAGGTTAGCAATCATGCTGTTTTTAGTTAGTAAATTTATTTCTATATAGCTGTGTCACTAATTAAGACACCAGATGCACACAAACTGAGATATCACTTTAGCTCACCGTTTCCTCTCCTATTTAAATGAGTGGTGGTACGTAGAGATTCCCCCATTATAGTGTTTATCTGTCAGCGTTACAGGCCCATACTCTAACCCACTCTGGCAAATCTTGTCAGCAAATTCCCATATATCTTGGAATTTGTCAGCTTACATTAAGCTGTCTACAGAACTTGAAGTATTCTCAAAAGTCCTTCCCTCACTACCTAGGTAGTCCTGAAAAGTTGTAGATTTAGAAAAATGGAGCTACTACGGTATAGGAATGTAGTTGGCCATGTTGTTGTATCCCTGTCGATCATTCGTGTGCAGAACACTTGTAAAAGCCTGTGTAAAAAATATGTTCCAATAATTCAAAATATATTGTAAATAAAAGGCATTTGTACCATCAACATGTGACATAATGTCAAATACAAAGTAAAAACCCTCGTGGTCTGGTATAGACTAGTTATTTGCTATAGTACATTTCCAGTCAGTGAGAGCAGAGAGCGCTTCACAATGATCTGTTATGGTGCTACATCTTTCCCATTTTAGCCCAGCCCTGCGGGCGCTCCAAGGCCCTGTCTGGTCTCTTAGGGCTGTGTGCCATCCCCTGGGGTGAGGTGGGGATCAGGGCCCCTCAGTGTCTCTCCATCCCAGAACAAGGAGAGCCCACCCAGACCAGACCCAGCAAACAGGGCGTCATTGATTAGCGCTATCTGAACGGGCGCACATCTGGGCGAAAGCTCAACAAGCAGCCCACTGTGCCTCCACAGATCCCCCTTCGTTTATGAAATCAAACGCACATTCATAACTGCCTGTGGTTCTCCTCTGTCCCCATTCCTTGGTCCTTTCACATCCAAATCGTCTCCTCGGGGGGAGAGAAGAGGATCAAATCATTATCTGTTCTATGCTTTTGAAAAACATGTTTGTTTGTCTCCTTGAGATGTGTGTTTTTTCTTCTCAGGAATATAAGAGTAAATCACAGCAAGGAGGCTGTTTAAGCAACAGGGAAGCCTTGGGGACTATCCAGCTTCCTGTGACGAGACTTGACACTTGTGCTGCTTTACCAATAAGGCAATGCTTTAGTACCCAGGGGTGTCCTCATAATCATTTGAATCATGATGTACACATTTCCTCAAATTATTGATTACATAAGTTGTTTTTTTATCCTTATTCACCTGTTTTAACATAACCCATGAGAATCAGTGTCATTGCATGCAATCTCCGATGTAGAATATCAACAACAAAAAGTGAAGACCTTAAGGCCTGACACCCTCTAGAACTTCTGTCTATCTTAAAGTGTTTCAAAGTTTTGCTTTGGCCTAGTTGTGAGGGCAAGGAGGTCACCCTTGGACGACGCTTGAGGCAAACGTTGAGAATAAAGCATGGAAGTTAACATGAGATGGTCATTTAATGCTTCACAGGAGAGGAGCTGCATGCTGCGTGTGGAAGATTCAGCAGCAACTAATGGCTTTGGACTTTTTACAGGCCATGCTTCCGGTGGGTCAGTGAAGGCAAATGCTCATATATGTCGATGGTCTTAAGGCGGGGCACCACAGGCTGAAATAAAATAAAATGCATCTATTTCTCAATTTTGTGATGTTTTTTTTGTATTTTGGTCCCTCTAAAAGTAAACATTTTTTATTTTAAACTTGATACAAATGTATATTTTATTTTATTTTGCTTGTCGTACTACCGTCGCCTGAATGTCATGAATTTGAACTACATTCAAATGGACAGAAATCCATAATTGCGAAGCTATTTAATCATATATCCTTTAAAAGCCCATTGCATAGAGAATGTTACAAACTGGACTGTTTGTAATAGTAACTTATTTTGAAGAGATCATGATTGGGTCTAAATAGGCCTTTGGCATTTGGTAAGCTAAATTCATTGTACTTCTCTTTAACTGTAATATCCGGAAAATTCAGACCGTTCCCACATGTCAACTTCTTTTTTTTTCAGCTTCAGAAACATCTGCATTCACCAAATGTTGTGTGGTTATCCTTAGATATATTATCCAGACTTGTATAGAGGGAATTGCTCATATGTTGTCAATTATTATTATTATATTTCAGAAAAGTTGTAATACAAAAAAGTATTATATTTGTGTCTTCATTAAATTGGTAAAGTTCATTGTGATATGAATAAGGGGAAAAATACTCTATTAGGTGTGATGCCTCGCCTTAATCCTAACCTGCTGGGATCTCAGTTTTAAACCATTTTGAGAGACTGAACTTCCTGTTGATTTTTTATAATATTGTATACAACCAGTGCCACGTATCATACAGTCATATGCCTCATCTTCTTGGCTTATCCTCAAAGGCTGCTTTTATTGACTTCTATAAACCAATATAATAACTCAACAATTCTACAACAACTGTTACAACCTAGTGTTTTAATGAATCATTAATGGTAGTAGTAGTAGTAGTAGTAGTAGTAGTAGTAGTAGTAGTAGTAGTAGTAGTAGTAGTAGTAGTAGTGGTGGTAGTTGTAGTGGTAGTGCCTTACACACAAACCTCACACACTGGAAAATCCCCAGAAGTGTTGTTGCCTTCATTTGTATCCTATCTTCCCTCATGGGTGAAACCAATAAAAGCCGCAGCACATCTCTGTGATTTATGGGTTACTTTTAGCGAGACGTACAACCTTAAACAGTGAGCCTCTTTAAGCCTTTTAGCCCTGAGGAACATCCTTACAGCGTCCGCATTGATATACGTTGTCAGTTGTCCCTGGTCTCCCAGTACGCAGCTGTGACCAGCGGCCACGAACAGTGGCCGTCTCTCTTTTCCCACAATGCCATGCCTGTGATGCCGAGGCGCCTCCCTGCTCTGACGGGTCGCCATGGTCCTCACTGACCTCCCAGATCGGGGTAACTTTTTGCTCTAAAGACAACAAGAGGTACGGGGGGATGGGGGGGTGTAAATGAAGATGTTTGTCCCTAGTCAGGTAGGGGTTGGCGCGCTACCCACCCGCCCCTAAGCGAGGGACAGTGGGTGCTGGGTGTATTCAGGCACCTGCCGAGCGCAGATGGCATCAGACATGCCTGGGCATGCCCGCCTTCTCTGCTATGCCATCTGTCCAGGGTGAGTGCTCAGGCAGGTGTCTCTATGACAGCAGATGCAAAGGAATATGTAGAGGAAAGATGACACTTGTCTGTTGAGCTACTGTAGGTCACATGATGCAGATTCCGACTCTTCTTCATATACTGCATTTATGAAAACAAATGCCTCTTAGTTTTCCCACACCTGCTCCCTAAAAGTTTTAACATTCAGTGGTGAGATGTGTAATTCTGTACTGTATCTCTATGCAGGTTACAGATATACATAATCAACCAGCACTAGGAATTTGTGAGTAAAATGTCTTTGTTTCTGTAAGGTCTCATCCACCCACGTAGGCCTACAGTATCCACAACTATCCCCAAGCTAAAATATAATAAAATGTAATTGCAAGGTTAAATATTGATTATTTCCACAGTTTATAATTTATTCATACTGGGAAGTCCCTGTTTGTGTTTTTGTTCTGTTTTAGACACAAACCCTGCAGAGTGAGTTGTTGGCTGCTTCATCATTTCATTTCTGCTTCCTTCATAAGGGCATTTACATTATATGGTCAGAAAGGAGAGGATGGCTTAAGGCACAAACATCCCTTCAGCCGCACACACACACACACACACTCCCTCGCTGCCCAGGCCTTTTTCATCTAGAGCTGCACAGCTGGAGGACTCCATGCAGAGCAGAGAGGGGGCTCGTAGGGCAGGCTGCCCTGGTAAGCTGGCCCTCTACCCCCTTTGTTTTTTCGTATGTAAGACTACCAGACCACACATGCGCATGTTCGTTCAGGCATACGTTCATTGCTACTGGCGCTCATTATGATGTTACAGTATACAGATTCATTCAGGTTCAGTGTTAGTGCCTGAGCCCTTTTTTATTTAATTTCACACCAAAATATTTCTGCAGTTGGATATTACATTATTTCGCAAAAAATATGACTGACATTTTGTAATAATATGAAATTCTTTTCACTAGAGCACAGTAATGTAGTGAAGGAGAGAGAGACAGTGAGCATGATAGCACGAGAGAAATACACGTGGGAGAGAGAGGGAGAGAGACAGGGGAGAGAGAGAGAGAGAGAGAGTATTATAATGACTATAATGAGAGGTGATGTAAAAGTGTTGTTGAACAAACAGCCCTGCCACAGGTAATTGAGCGCACCGAACCACCGAGCACCTCTCAGGGGAAGTCAGATGAGATCAGAAGGCAGGAGCTGTATGTGGAGGTAGAGGAAAGGGGAGGCTAGCAGCACAGTGCCACCCTCAGGAACATGCTCAGTGCTCAGTGAGCTGTCTGGCCCTAAGCCAGGTGTAGGCGTGTGCCAGGTGCTCAGTGTCTACTGGGATGACTGCAACTCACTTATCCATGACGGTGGGGGATAAAGACAGAGAAAGAGAGAAAGAAAGAGCGAGGGGGGAGAGAGAGAGAGAGAGAGAGAGAGAGTGAGTGAGTGAGTGAGTGAGTGAGTGAGTGAGTGAGTGAGTGAGTGTGAGTGAGTGAGTGAGTGAGTGAGTGAGTGAGTGAGTGAGGGGAATGCATTTACATTAGAGGGGAGAGAGAGGAGAGAGAGAAAGAAAGAAAGAAAGAAAGAAAGAAAGAAAGAAAGAAAGAAAGAAAGAAAGAAAGAAAGAAAGAAAGAAAGAAAGAAAGAAAGAAAGAAAGAAAGAAAGAAAGAAAGAAAGAAAGAAAGAAAGAAAGAAGAAAGAAAGAAAGAAAGAAAGAAAGAAAGAAAGAAAGAAAGAAAGAAAGAAAGAAAGAAAGAAAGAAAGAAAGAAGAGAGAGGGTTTAGAGCGAGAGACAGAGAGACAGAGAGAAACAGAGAGAAGACAGAGAGAGGAGAGGAGAGAGAGAAACAGAAAGGAGAGAAAAAGAGAAAGGAGAGAGAAAGTACAGAGAGAGCTTGCCCTTGTTGATCCACATTGCATTCAGGCAAGAGTCACCCGCGAGGGTTTACCTGCTTTGACAGCCAGGCACAGTGAGTCCCGGGGCAGGTGAAACTAATTGAGGAACGATGACATAATCCTTTGTGCTGTATGGCATCAGGGCTTGTGTTGTTGTGGCATGCTGGGATGGGGATTCCCTGCTGGGATGGGGATTTCCTGCTGCATGTTTGAGATGACTGTGTGTTGTGTTGACATGGGATGAGAAAACGTGTGAAACATACTGCAGTAGAATTGTAATTAGACCAAATACTGTATGCCGTTGGCTTTGTTGAATGAGTATACTTTCAGAGACATAATGTGGTGTCTACAGTGAATTAATACCAACAGCTGTTACAATAAGATGAGTAGTGTTATACATTGAAAGGTTTTGATTAAAAAGCATTACCTGAAAATTAGATTTTTTAGGGATTATTTACAGTCTATTTATCTGATCGTCATTTTCAATACATGTCAAAGGCACATCATCTAAAGTTCTCTGTCTAGTCCTCCTATAAACTAGTGGAAGAGTTAAGATGTCTCGAGACCTCCATCATGACTTTACAGGCGAATTACATCATGTTTGACACGTCTTGTTTTGCATGCCATTACATTCACCATTTGATCTCTTCAAATGAAAGAGTGCCGTTGAGTTGGAGATCAGAGCTGCCCACTACTGCATATGGTCACGCTTCTTAGATTGTAATTAAAGTTGAAAGTTGTGCATCAAGTCTATGTGTTAAGTATCTAAAGAGAGAAATATTGATGCGTGCATTCCAGCATACAGTCGATACCTAATCAATATTTAATAATAAGGAATCAAAGTACTTATATCAGTATGTTAAATATGGCAGTATTGGTAAATATTGCATGAAAAACAGTCATGCTCAAACATGTTAAATGCTCATTTTGTTGAGACACACCTTACACCAAGATAAACATCTACCTCTCCAATTCAGATGGTGATCTGAAATTCAATGCTGAATATCATTTATTATGTCCAAACATGGAGAATACAGTATGAAAGCGAAAGTGTCATAAATTGACATCCCGAGAGATTACTGGAGACTTTTGGAAAAAGTGACAATTTTTTATTTCAGTCTCTGTTTAGTATCTGACAAGCCTTTGTTGCAATGCATGTTGCTAGTGAATGAACAGTCTCTTTCATAGCATAATGTCAGGACATATGAATTCTTCTGAGAAGATTTACCTAATTGATTTAATTGGGACCAGGTCGCTCTGTGACTATTTTCCATGTTATTTCGATTCAAATCGCTAGAGTTATACTTTCACAAGTGACATGACCATGTAGAAGCACGGCAACCAACACTGTATTCGACCAGCAAATAACAATGATGATATTGTATAGATCTAATCTCCACCATTGCTTTTCACTTTCTAGTCATGGCAATACCACTGCTTACAATGGCAATACCTACAACACACAGTAACATTCAATGCCCACAGCTTTGTTAAAAGACTAAATGGAAGCTACAGTGTGTGGTGTGTTTATGCCTGCGTGACATCTCTTCGTGGCGGCACTATGGGGGAGGTATGTGTAGGATAACACAAGGTTAGCCTTGTGTAGACAACTAACCATCTCACAAAGACAGGAGATTTTGAGAGACAGCCAAAGCAAAGCATTCTCTGTTCTACAGATAGCAATGCAAGATCCCTGTGGCTAACTAAGTGCTCTATGGAAGTTATTTATCCATGAATGTACAAAATTCTACCTCAGATACGGAAAAGCAAAGCGTGTCACCATATTGCGCATGTAAACAACCATTGTGAACTGGTAAGGTATTTCAATTATTTTACGACTTCCCATTTCATCAAGAAAGTTTGATGACTCCCATCCAAAACCTGTGAAAATGAATTTATGGCAGACGAAGGCCTAGATGATTTCACAATGTTTGACATTTCTGAGGAAACCACATGGTGACAAAAACATAATTGATTTAATTCTCTCTGGGTTGTGTAAAGACTGCCTTGGACCGGTGCCTCCATATCCTCCAATAGGAACCACAAGAAGACAGAGTCCTTGGAATGTGAAATGCAGGGAATAGTTTAGCCATGTAGAACTTGACAGGTCTCCTTTCCACACAGGTCGTTCAAATAAATACACTTCAAGAGGTCCCAATACTTTATGCCTAAACATGAAGCAAACATGAGCTTCATAGGTAGAGTGAAGACCTGTGCCTGTAGCAAATGTGCAAAGTGAATCAAACCAACTAGTGTTTTCACAGCTGTGGATAGGAAATAAGGGGACACTCTATCCCTCTCCTGTTCTCACTCTCACTCTCCTGCCTGCGTCTCCATATCCTTAATAAACCTTTAAAACACTTCTCCGGATCACTTCAAAATGTGTTGTGGGGGAAGCAATATGCTCATTTTGAAAAGTTAAGCATCAGACATGTGCTTATGCTAACAAAATTGATACTTCCAAAAGGTTGTTACCACGGTGGGCCGTTCATCTCCATAATGCTCTGGAACTAGGAACAGGGTGTAAGTCCACTTGTATACACTTAAACAGAGAATTCCTGTTATTGCATTGTCAAGAGTGAGGAGTAGTCTCGCTTAGATAAAGATGCTGTACTTGCTCATTTTGTTGGGTAGTCCACTTTGTGATTCGACACAATTCTACTAAGTTGCACGTACAGTATTTTGACCGCCCCCAATGATGGGTCACCACTCTTAAAGCTGGTTTTCCTCACACTGTACAAATACATTTATCTTGAGATTATTCAAAGATTGTAATAAAATATGAAAAGATTCGTCTCTAGACTCATTCTGCCCAATTGAAGATGTCATTAAATTGAGTAAAAGACCATACTTAAAAGCTACTTGCACTTGATAGGGGCTGATGTATCATTGTTGACGCTGTGCAGGGAATTGGATGTAACCTATATTGCATAGTGGTGAATTAGGAGACTAGAGAGGCCTGATCGTTCAGTCCAACTTAGTTCTCTATCTGGCAAGGGCTTCACATTCTGAGAATTCTCCTGCAAAGTCTTGCAGCTGCAAAGTCTTACAGCCTTGCATTTTTTGTCATATCATTAATATATTATCAAATCATTGCAGTTTTATTGGAAACATTGCTCTACTGTACAGTGCTCTTCTATCGATTTTCCTCTATAAAACATGTAAATAATGTTCATTGAACAAGCAAAAGTATCATTTTTGATGGTCCTTTTGGGCAATTCATGTTGCTGGTTAACAGTAGCTGAACCTTATCCTTTTCAAATTGAATTATTGTTACAGTAGTTTCCATTTGGATGAAACGGGCTCCTCCTTCACATCACTACCTCCTATCTAATCTGTACCTCCATAAGGGAACCTCATGCCTGTACAGTAAATATTTATATGTCACAGAGATCAAAGGCAGGATCTAAATCAGATCTGTATGATTACAGTAGGAGTCCCACGGTACGGGAGTGCATGGAGCAACTCACACACAGCAGCACCGGAGGAAGGCATGGTGAGACTATCTTGATTTCCCTGCCTGGGTTTACAAGTGCAACCGCTGCCCCTGGGCAGTTCCAGGGGTCACCTGAGAATTCAGAGCCAAAGTCTGGCAATGTGTGGTTAGTCTTTCAAACAGTAGAGTAGACCTAGACCCCTTCCCATCCCACGTAAAGATTGCTCCTAGCCTTAGTTCATTGACAGCTGGTATGACTTGGGAAGTGAAGGGAGGCAGAATAAAAATGATAACTAGGAGCATATGGAGGAAATAGCTGGGCCAATGGGACTGCTGAGTGGGGTCAGTGTACTCCCAGAACCACCCACGATCCATCCCTCCCCACCGCCCCCAGTCTCTGTCCCCTGAACCACATCCTGCTACACAGGTGCAATTGTAATTGGCTACTACACTTGTCATATTAGACATGATCCACTAGACTAGCACTTCCATATGCTGTGAAACATGATATTCAACTACAGCAACTTGGATTAGGCTATTTTGATGGTCGTGTGTAACGAAACCCTAGATTCTTGCCACCCTGAAACTATACTGTAATTGTTCACCAAGGAGGCCAACAAGTGGTGAAGGAAAAAATGGGTCTGTAACGACTGTAAAAATGTGGATGGTTCTAAAGCTTTCCAAAACTTAAAAGTAATTCCAGTTTGGGGCCTGACAGACAAGGTACAGTAGAGCACAGAGGCACAGCAAAGCATCTGTGCATAACAAAAAATGAAGCATATAATTCCTGAGTAGAGAGACCAGCCCTCCATTTCACACACACTAAAAGGGTGGCACTCCCATTGGGTACAAAACACAGCTGGACAACTGCAACAAACTCTTCATAGGCTGATGATGGTAACATCTCCTTACGGCAGCCAGTTCTCTCCTCTATGATCATTGCCATGCGTTCACCTGTCACTCAAAAACACGAAGCAAACGTATCTTCCGGAAAAACTGGGTTTGAAAATCTATTTGTTTGAAGTCCAACCAAGTCAACTCCATGGGACGCTGTGTCTGAGTAAAAGACGTCAGTGTCAAAGAGATGGACTATGCTCAATTGAATATGTGCATATTAAATTTCATTTAAAATTTGATTACACATATTTTTCACATTTCTAAGATGAAACCGCATAGCTTTCCTTCATGGTGCCCCAGATTTCCCTCCCAATTCAGCACAATGAAGTATTTCATGTTAAGTCTAACAGCTAAGCCAAATCTCTTGTAGTGCTACCTTCTAGTTTTCCCCTGATTGAGTCCGTTATATACCCCGTTCTATTTGTTTGTATTTCCTATAGCTCTCTTAGACATCTCTTACTTGTAGACGCAGTTCCTAAACTTCTCAGCTAGTATTTCAACTCAGGATTCCCAATTAAACACCCAAGTCCACCCTGTTCCTGTGCTACATTGCAAATAGCCTAGTGTGCATACAAGGTCAGCTTAATTAGTTAGTTACCATGAATTGCACTGGTATTAGCCTATAACATACTGTAACTGTTGTTACATTTCAAACCTCTCTCCACCTCTTAACTGCATCTGGAAAAAGGAGAACTGGGTAAAAGGGGAGGTGAAATGTCTTTCCCTTGTGATTAAAGTGTTGAGCAACCAGAGGAAAGTTGCATGACTAAGCCTTCATTCCGGTGAATATAAAGTGCAGCTTCAGCAGATTTCATCATCCTATGGTCTGACAGGACTCTTCCAGGTAGCCAACAAACAGTGTTGCGACAAGACCTGACCTAACCCAACCAAGTTCCCCTCTCTCACAGTTTCACCAGGAGAGGAAAGGGGAAGGAGGGACTAGACATAAGTATCTGTTAACTTTCACCTTGGGCATCGTAAAAGGAGATGAGGCACACAAAAGTGGATAAATAGATGCTTTGACTGATTTGAAAATTTGGCCCTGTTATATTTAAACTACAATATGTCAATTTACTACCGCACACCTCATAGATTTCAGAACTTAAAACGGCACACAATTCAGAACCACTATGCATCTTAATTTTCTTGTCATGATATGCCATTATTTATAAAGATAAGATACATAGACAGTAATCGTCCAAACACAATAAGAGGTGGTGCAGTATAATGTAAAGTGGTTGACTGTAGTTGCCATTAAGAGTAGCATCAATTGCTCACATTTTGTTACTCCTCGACCCTCCTATCTGAAAAAATGATCGCTGTAACATAACTAGCTCATTAAAGTGAATTACAGAGTACAATTTGGTCTCTTTAAGGTAACCCCTCATCCTCTGATTAGAAACAGATGAGGTACTTGAAACACTTAATTTTCTATTAGGACTGATTAAGGTAGTGCCAAGGGCTACTTCTCTCCGATAAACCAAAAGCTTGGCAAGTATTTGTTATCGTTAATTGCCCTAAATCATCAAGGAGAGGGGACTGAGTTTGATGGAGCCAGTGGGAGTGAATTGTTTAAGGCAACATTTTCATGGGAACCTTTACCACTAAGAAGGACACTTCTCTCTGAGATTTGATTAATTGTTTGTTTAACTCTCATCCACAGGTCTTAGCCCTGGTATCATCTATCGTTGTGAGAAGGAGATATTCCACATGCGGGAAGCAGGAGTTGATGGGATCTGACAGAGGCATGTGTCTCCTGTCACTCACACTGACACAAAAGGCATTGTGGGAATCTCTCCTGGCAGCTCAGCTTTGATGTGTGTATGCTGGGATGAGTACTGGAACTGCTCCTTTGTTTATAACAGACAGAATTCAAAATCTGCATGGCAGAAATGGGCAGTTTTCTTGATGAGTTATTAAAACATGGTAATGTATTCAAAGTGAGAATCATTCAGATCTAATGTGTTTCAGATGTACAGTAACATGTGTAATGGGGCATATCCTGGCATATAGTTCAGAATTAGGCCTATATGTTGGTCTTCACGGAGGGACGTGTAAATCTACTTAAATAGCTATTGAGATTGTTAAAACATTTCTTAAAACTCTTTCTTGTAAAAGATACATAATATCAGGACAACAAAAGTGAAATAGAATAACCATGTTGTAGCATAATAAAGCCAGTATATATTTATCTTAATAATGTCATAAATTAAAAGGAATAATCTTGATGCACCTGCATTATTCATTCATGTTTACTGTCAAATTACAACCACCCTGTCACGGTCTTGGAAATGAGCAGACCCAGGCGCAGCGGATGTTGAGTTCCACATAATTATTTAAGTGAAATTAACAAAACAAAATAACAAAACTTACAAAGACCTTGAGGACGTAGTGCCTAAACACACTAACAAACAATCAATATCCCACAAAACACAGGTGGGGAAATAGCTACCTAAATATGGTTCCCAATCAGAGGCAACGATAAACAGCTGCCTCTAATTGGGAACCACATTAGCACCAACATAGAAATAGATATACTAGATCGCCCCCTAGTCACACCCTGACCTACTACACCATAGAGAACCAAGGGCTCTCTATGGTCAGTGCGTGACACACCCAGGGCATGTCCATGGGGACAACAGTGATTTGGCCCAAAATACCCCAACGTGATTTCATAGTTCTGACAGCAATTTGAATATATCAATTTACATAACTGAAATGTCATCTTTCCTTGTCTTCAGGCCCCTAATCTAAATATTCTGAATTTATGTTGTTGTTGCCATTGCACATAATTCTGTGTCAAGTGAAATTAAATTGTTTTGAACACTAGGCAGCCGATGACGCTTTTGAAACGGCCGTTGACGATTTCATAACTCCTGACTTTAGTGAAATGACCGCTGTATCATGAAGATTTTCAGGATGACGTTTTTAGTGTGTTACCCACAGTTGCTCTACTCTACTTGGTGGGAAAGCATCTCACCGCCAGACTCGTCTCTCCCCTGGGCCTGAGGCAGAGGTATTTGGCTCTGTAATAGGAAGCGTCTGGTTAGCACTTAGCAGCTGAAGTGCGCAATCAGGTCTGTTGCAGATTCTCTTACCCACGAGCTGGCCCTGTGGGACCAAGGTTGAGCTAACATCACCTGACGTCTCCCCACACCGGCCGTGCGTGTGTGTATGTGTGTTCAAAGGTTTAGGCAGGACAGTTGGTGCACTGTCGCTGCCCTTGCACAGGGAACACTGTTTTCTCTCTAACAAGCTCTGGCAGACCTACAGGGCTTGTCCAGGACTGGATACACCCAGGGAAGGAGAGATGACATCCTGTTAGGACCTCCCCTTGTACCCCAAACAGTAAAAGAGCCTTGCATCACACAGTGTAGTGAATGCCTCCATTGTCCTTCAGTGAGATGGGCAGAGCTTTACAGTACATGACAGATGTTAACATGTCAATATAGCAACTTTATAAAACAATCAACTTTCTTTTAAAAAATTGGTCTTCATAGTCATACAATTAAACATGATTCATACCAATCAGCATGGGAAATAAATTGTTCACTTTGCTTGGTAACGAGTCGTAAAGTCAGTTTATTTCATCACAGATTATTTTCGGCTGATTTGCCAATAAAACCAATCTAAATCTTCTAAAAACGTCAAACATCATATTCTTTCCCTGTCAGAGAAAAAATGGCCACACGATATTACCCTATCTTCTTCACTAATTCATTGAAGACGTGAACTTTGTTTCTGGGAACTGAATTTGGGGATATTAATTGAATGTTCACCTCAGGCAACAAAACAATCGCCTCGCCATTGACTTGGGTGAGGTCAGACTTGAAAGAGAGAAAGCATTTGCCCCCAAACAATATCCATGAATCCTTCAAAGAAGCAATGCAGTGCACTACTGAGTCAGCGACAAGGGTCATAATCTGGTTAGGGGGCTGAACAGGGTCAGTGTAGTTAGAGGGTAAGCCCAGGTCCTGTCCATTGTTCCCCTGCCTGTTTAGTAAGGAGAACTACATTAATCACTCCACTGGTTCAATACCTCACCCTTTCAGGGTCCCCTCAGGTCACACAAGAGGTGACTAAGACCAACTCAAGTCTTCTCTCCCGAAAAAACATCTCTGCACTTACAACCTTAAAGCTGGAATCCTTAATGTTGAAACAGCCACGTCCGTTTGCGATATTACAACAACAAAGAAGCCACAAACACTCGAAACCACCAACACAGATTTTCCCCTTCGGACATCATTGTGCGTGTGATAGAAGAGCACAATATGTACCGCAACATTCTTTTTAACATGCTGCATGGTGCTCCTCAGCTCAGCAACAAAATCAGTAACAATGGTGATGGGGTGGCCAGTGGCACTGTTTCCCCTTACTGCGGATTCCATCTTTAACTAACTTCTCACTTTACCATCTACTTCCAAGATTGGTTTCCTTGATTCCCAAAATCCGTGAAAAAAATGACCCCTGAACATTTGTCTTCAGATTCCTCTTCCTTTTTGACAGAAAGGCACCTCATTGAGAGGTCAGTGTTAACTCAATTCTATTTAATATATTTTCAATCTTATATTCTGCAATGAAATTCTTAATCATGTTACCCTGTTTTAAAATTCCAAAGTACATACTTTTGTAGCACACACAAATAATACAATACTATTGTATGTCTCCATCATGTTTTGGTAGTTTGAGTTATTCTGTACGTTTCCGACATTCTTTCCCCTTCCACTACTAGATGACTTGACTTCCACTCCCCTTTAACCTCTGGTTCTAAGCACAGGAGTGAGTATGGCCACTTTTAGATGCTCAACACGTGAGACGTAAGCTACACTGACCCTGCAGGGCCAGAGGTAAGCACCTGACATTTCCTGCTTTTGCTCGTTGTAATCGACCATATCCTTGGTTTACTCGACTTAAACAGAGCAGGGAAGTGTGCGTTTATGCAGTGTAAACCCTCACTGCCATACAGGATGCAGCAGCTGTCAAAAGTTTACCTGCTTGACATAAACTGCAACAGCCTCGTGTGTTTCATTTAGCAGGCCACTGACATGCGATAGGATACCCGTTTTCTCTCAATCAGAATGGTTTGGCTTCTACTCACTAACAGGGCACATTCAGAATGTAAAAGTACAGTATTTATCCCTGGTGTGTTTTTATTTGACATGTATTTACCACTTTGAATTCCTCTTCACCCTCCACTAACCCTCCCTCCTTCCTCTCTCCTTTATGTGTACTTTGTGCCGTCTCTGGGGGGACATTAATGACAGCCATCAGAGGCAAATGGTATCTGTTGAATCTACAGGATGGCTGATTCATTGGGCCCCCGCCCCTTGTAGTCATTACCTAAGGAGATTAGGTACATTACATTACGTTATGTTTATCTCCATATCAGCACTGCCAGTTTTATATTGTTACACAATACATTTTTGTCTGGATCGCTTGCCATTTCACATAAAATCATTTGATATATTGCATAGCAACATGAGGCAAGCAGTTTGGTCCATTTAACTTCTCAAACAGCCCTCAAGTAGTACACCTTAGAGTTGCATAAACACAATGTCCATGTATTTTCTCTTCCTTTTCTGTTCTTTTCTCTCATGCTTTGGCTGTGGTCAGGTTGAGAGAGAACAGGACACGCCTAAAACCCTAAAATGTCCCCGGTGGCCAGTGTCAGTTGTGCATGGAGATTGTGGTCCTTGGCCCCTGCCCAAGGATTAGGTGTTCCAGGGAAGAAAGAATTCTTGGCTCGCCCAATACCCCAGAGTGCCTTGGGAATGGCGAGTGTGTGCCCCACTACCGCACCCAAACCCTTTCCCCTCATACCCTGCCCTCACTTCTTGCCCCTGCTGCAGAATAGTTACAGGCAACGTTGGTATGCAGCCCTAGACAGTGTCCACAGAAACACTGCAATCAACAGAACATGCCAACAGAGCGAGATGGATAGAGAAAAGGAGGCAGCGAGAGAGATAGAGAGAGAGCCAGAGAAAGAGGGGGAGAACCCCAGTTAGGAGAAAATAGAGAGGAAAAGAAGAGAGGGGGCAGGGAGACAATAATATGGCATAGGGACAGAGAGAAAGAAAGCGAGAGAGAAAGTAATAGTGACACCAGAAAGAGAGATCCAGTGAAGAGAGAGAGAGAGAGAGAGAGAGACGGACTGAAGGAGGAGGGGACAATGAGCTTATTGTGTAGCGGGGATGAAGGGAGAGAAAGAAAGAAACACAGAGAAAGAGAAAGAGAGAGAGAGAGAGAGAGAGAGAGAGAGAGAGAGAAAGAGAGAGAGCAAGAGAGAGAGAGAGAGAGAGAGAGAGAGAGAGAGAGAGAGAGAGAGAGAGAGAGAAAGATCTGCAGAGAATAGCACCATCTACAGGCCAAATCTCCAAAAATACAAAATACATCATCTGCTAGAATTTGATTCATTATTAGTCGCCAAAAGATATGGGTCATACTCAACATAAACAACCATTCATATAATTTACTTCAATATATCACATTATTGCTATTTAGAAAATACTTCACAAAGCACTATTGTGATGAACTATGGGTATTATCATATATGTAAAATGCCATTGTGGTCTTACTATCATCAGGCAAGTGCTATGATAGTATCCTCCACCTGTGTATTTTTTGTAATTTAGCAGCATTCTTATCCAGAGCGACTTACAGTAGTGAGTGCATACATTTCCGTACTGGTTCCCCGTGGGAATCGAAACCACAAGCGCCATGCTCTACCAACTGAGCCATATGGGACCATTACGTTTCAATACCTGCTGGTTCCAGTTAATACGCCCACCTCTCCTACTCCCACCTCAAAGATCTACCCAACCAGGAAATTCTCTGTGACATTCCCTATTCTACCTGGGTGGGAACAGTCACGTTTCTTGGATTCTTTCCCTGTAAATGTTATTCCCTGAAAATGTAAGAATTTAATATAATGTTTATTCATGATTTATTCAGTACGTGTTTTAAACCGTTTCATTGCATGAGCAAAGAATGATTATGTGAGAGCAGATGTGAGCGATCAAAAATATTTTTTCCTTATTTAATATAAAACTAATTGCAAAAATAACACTCATACTGTAGTTGTGCCCTGCTATTTGTCATCAATATCATATTGCATTTCCCACCATTGTCTCCCAGCCCTCTGACTTTGTCCTCCCTCTCCACAACACCAACTGTAACAACAGAGAATTACAAAGCCCAGGGAACCCAGACGTTTGGCCTCAGTGAAGCATGCCTACCACAGAGAGGCAAATATTTACCCTGCGTGTTGCGCTTCTTGCAACCTCCTCTCAGAGCATACTGCACCGATGGGGTGAAGCTCTCTCTCGCTCCACACCTCTCAGTAGTACAGAATATATGATTTGGGCCCTGAGGTTTTGTGACCTGACCGGGAAAACTCCTGGCCCCACGTAGGCCTATATCCCTTTTCCATAGCCATCTCCAATACACTCGTAAACAATCACCTATACACAGTAAGCTACCAGCCCTCTTAAATAGATACAGTACAGTACATGCAAACTTCAATTGCAGTACACTTGATTTTTAACTTTCAAGTAAAAGTAAACTAGTTCAGAGAAAATAATTCAGAGGAAAGAAAGCTCAACAAATTTATACAACATCTAGTACACGGGCAATATCTAGTCCCCACCAGCCCCCCGCCCCCACCCTCCCCCCGTTGTGATGAAGTGCAACCCCACTTACGGTGGGTCTATTAGCATAGCTATGTTTGTACCCTCAGATAGATGCATGATGGGTAGAGAGCACAGATGGCTATGAATGTGATCCATGGAGAGGGATAGGGGGGTGGGGACTCCCCGAGGTCTGCCACTTAGTTAGGGATCAGCAGGACTAAAAGTCTGCCCCTAAGAGGAAAATGGATGGAGAGCACCACCAAATGGGGTCCCCTGGCTTTTGTATATATGGAATGTATGCTGCATGTTTGTACTGTAGCTAGATGTAAAATAATTATATTGCTATGGTAATACTCTATGGCGGCTCAGTTTCTGGACCCGATTAACAGAATCCGGGCCTATTCCCTCCAGATTGAAGCAAGTTTTGCTGATGAGAAGGAGTATGCTTCCATTGAAAAGTAAACAACATCGTTTGCACAGCTGCCTACATCTACCTGCGTGTGGAATGGATTTATCATAAACCAGCATCTCCTCTCTTATCCGATTAGAACTTCCACTTAAAGGAATGAGCCCACAAATCCATTATAAAACCCCTGGAATATAAATTCCACTTGTTTTTGTATAATCACCAATAAACCTGGTTGGGACATGAAACAAAAAGTGTTCAGTACCCCACACCACTTTGTTGCTAAGAGTCGTTGCCATGCCAAAGCCAAAACGGAGATAGAAGGGAGAGCGTGATAAATCTGTTATAATCTGATAAAAGGGCCAGATTAGGGAGCAAATCGAGACAGTTTTGAGCTGATAACCATTCAAATGGCTTGTTGGGATTAGGGAACGTTGTCCTCTCATGTGAAAGAGCTGTGAGAGGGCACTAAGGAGGTCAACATCAGGACCAAACTGCAGACTGTGTTGATACTGTAGAAACAGATCAATGGGTAAGCTTCTAGTTTATAGATGTGGAGGTGAGGGGAGTGGTAGAGGGGCCCATGGTCCAACTGTTGACCATGTGAGCATAGCAAGGCTGTTGGGTGTCACGTTGCGACTGGGGAATATCACCAGATGGTCATATGACATAAGGTATAATATGACCCTGTCCTCGATCGTCACATTTCATTCCTTTCGGCTTCAAGAGTAACTGATCATCTGACTAAACCTCCCATATTGAGGCACATGCAATAGGTCTACAGTAGACCCACATGAATGTGTCCTCCTCCCATTAACTGAATTGTATACAGTATAAATGAAAGAAAGGCACATCCTATCCGTCATTCAAAATCCCACACAAGAACAGCTTCATTGAGAATCAGCCAGGTGAACATATGAGTATTCTCCCCGCTGACAGTGCTGGAGTGCTAGGGAGGCTGTTGCCTGGATCCCCTCAGTCCAACCCTGGAGGTCTCTATACTCTCACTCTAACTAACACAAAGCACTGAGGGTGGCTGCCTGTTGAAAAGTTTGCGAACTGTCAAACCAAGATGTAGCGTGTGGCTCAGTTCAATTCCTCTGTTCACTATCTACTTGCACATGTGGCTCCGTGAGTGTGTATGTGTTAGTCGGCCTACAGAATGTGTGTTTGTAGGTTGAACTGGCATGTTTACAAAAGTGTCCGATCTCTTCAAAATAGTTGTCTCACAGGAGTTAATGATATGAAACCGACACGAGCCGAGGAATGACTTCACAGTAAATATTATGGAGCCAGAATGTATCCTCAGCTCTGTGTAATTGGTACCTGGCTCAAGTGTCATATCTTTGATCCGAGTTCTCCTTCCTGCTCCAAAGTTTTAAAAGTGGAAATGTATTTATTGGAGTTCTACCACTTCCTACCACAGCATCTGGAAAGCCTATGGTCCGGCAAGGCGTGTTCAGCCCAAATGAAATGTGTGGAGAGGAGCTAGTTTATACTGTATTTACACCTTCGCCTACTGCAAAACATCGGCACAACGTCTGTATACGCTCTGACAACTAGTCAAACAATTACCATTCCTGCAGGAATACAAATATGGTAAACACACAATACTAACTACCATCTGTGAGGGAGAAGCTCCTTAACTAGACATTGGACTCTTAATTGTGTATGCAAATTATTACTTAGAGCTAGTGTTTTTGTATGTTTTGTGTTGATTCATTCATCCTAATTTTCTCAGCATAACTCAGTGCTTACTATCAGTCCCAATCCTCAGCAGTTCATTGTTTGGTTAAGCGTGTCACGTCTTCAATAATGTGATTGGCTCAGTTTTTTTAGGCAGGTCATTTTACAAGTGTACCCAATTAGTAAATTACTCAAGACACAGTATAAAGCAGGTGTGTTGAGCCTGTTCTAGGGAGCGAAAATGAGAACTGGGTGAACAAGTGTAGCGACGTTTCCTCAATCACAGAGGAAGAAGAGGTCTAAGAAAATGAGGAAAGCAGAGGCTGGATTTGAATTTCAGGAAGATGCCGATAAAAATGGAGATGAGGTGTCGAAGAAGATTGGTGTCAACTTCAAACAGAGTGAGCCGCACAACAAACCAAGTTCTGGAGGTGAAATTGAAGTGAATGAGGGTGAGTTAAGTGGGGTGGAAGGTATGGTGAAGAGCTCGGAACCTGAGCCTGGCATAAATGGACATGATAAAGAAGAATCTGGTCCAGTAGGAGTGAAATTCTTGGAGAAAGTGGATTCTTGCCTTTTGGTGGATCCATTTGTGGTTTCAGGGTGGGTGGGAAAGGAGTTGGGTGCAGTTGAATCGGTGAAGGTAACCTGTAGTGGACTTGTGATATTTGTTTGTGTTTCTGAGGGAGTGGGCACTTTGTGTCACGTAACTTGGGTCAAGATCTGTTTCTTGCTTTGCTCTTAGGAACAGGGCACCATTGAAAGGGGTGATTTCTTGTGCAGCGTTAAATGTGGAGGTGGAAAGGGAAAAGAAAAGAAAAGGGGGATACCTAGTCAGTTGTACAACTGAATGCATTCAACTGAAATGTATCTAGCGCATTTAACCCAACCCATCTGAATCAGAACAATTGAAGTAGAAGATTCCTGGTGTTTGTGATGCCCGCTGTTTGGTGCAACGTAAACCCGGTGGTGAGTGTGGTGAAACAGAGGCGTCACTGTCAGTCCTTTTGAGTCAAAGTCTTTACCCATACAAAATCATGTTAGGATATACCAGTTATCATGTTAGAGCTTTTGTGCCGAATCCACTGCAGTGCTTCAGGTGCAACGTTTATGGTCATGTCACAGCAGTTTGTAGGAGGGAGATTCCAAGATGTGGGAAGTGTGCCGGAGGGCATGGGATAGAGGATTGTGTAGTTTCAGTGGATAAAGTTGTGTCAACTGTAGGGGTGCTCATGTTGCTGTAGATTGGAAGTGTCTGGTGCGAGAGAGGCAGATTGAGGTGGCTAGAGTCAGAGTAGTGCAGAAGGTGTTGTATGCTGAGGCAGTGAAGAAAGTAGAGGAGGATGGGTCAAGAGTGAGGGATCCTTGTGAGTAGTAGATCTGGGCCAGCACAGAGGGATAGGCCAATGAGTGATATGTGCTTCAGTAAGGTTGGCTTCTCAGCGTTCATAGAACTGGTTAACAACCGTACCGCAGAAATGGAACGTAAATCACAGAAAATAGATGTTGGTGGCAGCTGCAGAGAAGTATTTGGGTATATGAGATTTGACCTCAGAGCTACAGGGTGTGTTGAGTGGTAGTGTCCCGTCCTCTCAGACCGTTGGCAGGATGCAGGAGCAGATAGGGTCAAAGTAGGGGAATGGTGTTGTGGATTTTTTATGAATGTAGGGTCAGTTGGAAGGGTGGTTTTTATTTTATTTATTTTTATAATTTTTTCCCCATTTTGGATCACGAATTATAATGTATTTATATTACATTCCAGTTAGGGGCAGTAAAGCAACATATTGGATGCCAACCTCTGTTAAACCACAAAGAAGAAGGAAGAATGTTCTAGAGAGCCATGTCTGAAAGGTGAGAAGTTGATTTTATGACCTTTGAACAGCCAGTCCGTTTTTCAACCTGCTCATTTGCACAATTAATTGTAGTTTACTTTTTAAGCCTTGAAGTGCACAAGGCACTTTGGCGGTGGCAGGTAGCCTAGTGGTTAGAGCATTGGCCCAGTAACCAAAAGGTTGCAAGAGCAAATCCCTGAGCTGACAAGGTGAAAATCTGTTGTTCTACTCCTGAACAAGGCAGTTAACCCACTGTTCCTAGGCTGTCATTGAAAATAAGAATTTGTTCTTAACTGACTTGCCTAGTTAAAAAAAGGTGTCAACTGCCCATGTCATACCACAATTGAAAAACAGTAGTCTACTATTTTTGATTCCATTATGGAAAGACTATACATTTTCTGCCTGAATTGTGGTCATGGTATCTTATTTCTATGCTCCTATTTCTTAGGGTGTAGAAAAGCTTTGAGCACCAGCATGCTGTAAATAATCTGGACTGGCTGCTGGCTGAGAGTGGTGGTGGATAGCCAGTGGAGTCTAGGGGAGTCTCCACATCGCCGGTAGCTGTTTATTCAGACTACTCTAGGACATGGGCCCCAGCCCCGTTAAGCATGGTCATGTGACTTGTGCAGGGTCTTGGTGTTTGGGTGAAGCAGTGTAGAACTCTGCCCCCCCCCACCTCACCCCCCTGGGATTTAAGCCTCTCCTGACATCCCTAAGCCTACTGAATAACTTTATTCACGGACCCCCGAGGGACACCCAGAAACATGCATCACCATCACATGCACATTTTTGCTCATTGAATCTCAAGCCCGTTTGTCTAGGAGGATTTCTGAATTTCACAGTGTTATTCAGAAAAATAGAGCTGTACAGTCCCCACTTTGCTGAGTGGTTGTGAAGTGCCATTATAGATGGAATTCAACTCAAGCCTGACTTGCATATGTTTTTTTCCTGCTTCTGTGACAACTGGCATTTGGACCATCACTAGGGGTCACCGGAGGCGTGGTCAGGGTATCAGTTTCTCTTCAATTGTTCTAATTTAGAAGTACAACATGTAACTGAAATTGAGCCTAATACGCCTTTGGAATGATCATTTCGATGACCTATAGGAGGAATATTGAATAACAGATGGCAAAAGATCATTAGATTGTAATTAAAATCGGGTACATTAATCATAACGTGTAATAGTCAGACTATTTTCCTTTTTCACAAGTTGTACAATTTAGACAACAGAAGGGACAACAACTATAGAAGCATTCTTTAAAATGAGAGACGAATACAAATCCTGGTATTTGCCGTGGTGTGCTGTTACGTCAACTAGAAACATATGCAAGGGAAGATCAAACCCAAATGGCAGAGGGAGACCAAAGGCTGGTATCTAAAGATGGAACACAGAACAGAACCTCCGCTCTAACACATCTGGATGCTCCATCCCAAAGGGTTGCCAAGTGATCTGAGATGTACGACACCGTATGGCATTTCTCCTCTCTGGTGTGAAATGTCTCTGTCAATATGGCCTCAGGGAGGGGGAATGCAACCAGACGAAACAACTGTCTCTTTCATTGGAAGGGAATAGGAGAAGGGTAACTTCTGTACATTTATATTTGCACAATCACGGTGCCATAGAAGAACTTAAACACAAAATATGATGTAACTGGCATAGATACATACAGTAATGTAGCACACGGGTAGACCATGTGACTTTTGCGCACGATTTCACTCCAGTTTAAATTGCAGTGTAAGTGATCTATTGTTGTTTAGCCATCCAAAACCTCTCCGAAGGGTTTTGTATTTATCGTTAAAGAGCTTTGGCACTGTTCTAATCGAGACTAAAACTGCTCTACCTTTCATCGTAAAAAAACATTCCGATACTTTCAATGACATGTACGTGTATGGAGCACACCGTTTGGCCTCCTTTCCACAACATGTTATGATGTGTTTTTAAAGGCCCAGGCTAGAGCCAGGCAACAGGGCAAAACACATCATACACGCCTAACAACTGTTAAGCATGCCATTTGTCATAGTACTAGTTTCCTTGGCTTCGGTCAGTTAGCTACAGTTGATGTATTATTACAATCAGAGCTACAAAGAGGGTACATAGACACATAGCAAAGAGCAGACACACTCTGGAAAACAGTTTGTGTTTTTTTTTGTTTTTTTACTTCTTGATCCTCTAAATACATATAATTCATGATGGCCAAAGTTTAATTCACTTAAAATGATCCAATTAAAGTTAAGGGACAGAGCGCTGGACTAAGTGAGGTTTTCTCTAGCAAGTGCCATGGCTCTTTAAGCAAGTCTCATCTTGAAATTCACAGTGATAACCACACTGGACCACAGGCTGACATGAATGACTGGGCAAAAAAACAGAAAATTACCCATTACAAATCCATCAGTGATCTAACTTGACTCCTTCAAATTCTTTCCCATCATACTCAGGGCTCTTGATACCCACTCTAGATGATTGTTTGGTGTGATGTTAATCTTGTGGTAATAATTTATTCTGGTGCCCAGTCACTGTCCTTGGAGAGGGAGTAATCAGGGATTGTGGCTACAGTAGATTTCCAATTTATGTACAGTACCAGTCAAAAGTTTGGACACACCTACTCATTCCAGGGTTTTTCTTTATTTTTACTAATTTATACATTGTAGAATAATAGTGAAGATATCAAAACTATGAAACAACACATATGGAATCATGTAGTGACCAAAAACGTGTTAAACAAATCAAAATATATTTTATTTAAAAATTCTTCCAAGTAGCCACCCTTTGCCTTGATGACAGCTTTGCACACTCTTGGCATTCTCTCAACCAGCTTCATGAGGTAGTCACCTGGAATGCATTTCAATAAACAAGTGTGCATTTGTTAAAAGTTAATTTGTGGAATTTATTTCCTTAATGCATTTGAGCCAATCAGTTGTGTTGTGACCACGTAGGGTGGTATACAGATAGCTATATTTTGTAAAAGACTGAGTCCATATTATGGCAAAACAGCTCAAATAAGCAAAGAGAAATGACAGTCCATCATTACTTTAAGACATGAAGGTGAGTCAATGCTGGAAATTTCAAGAACTTTTAAAGTTCCTTCAAGTGAAATCGCAAAAACCATCAAGTGCTATGATGAAACTGGCTCCCATTAGGATGCTGGCTCTCACGCCACAGGAAAGGAAGACACAGAGTTACCTCTGCTGCAGAGGATAAGTTCATTAGAGTTACTATCCTCAGAAATTGCAGCCCAAATAAATGCTTCACAGAGTTCAAGTAACGGACATATCTCAACATCAACTGTTCAGAGGAGACGGCGTGAATTAGGCATTCATGGTCGAATTGCTGCAAAGAAACCACTACTTACGGACACCAATAATAAGAAGAGACTTGCTTGGGCCAAGAAACATGAGCAATGGACATTAGTCCGGTGGAAATCTGTAATTTGGTCTGATGAGTCCAAATTTCAGATTTTGACCACTGTGTTTTTGTGAGACGCAGAGTCGGTAAACGGATGATCTCCGCATGTGTGATTCCCACCGTGAAGCATGGAGAAGGTGTGGGGGTGCTTTGCTGGTGACACTGTAGGTGATTTATTTAGAATTCAAAGCACCCTTAACCAGCATGGCTACCAGAGCATTCTGCAGCGATACTCCGTCCCATCTGGTTTGCACTTAGTGGGACTATCATTTGTTTTCAACAGGACAATGACCCAACACACCTCCAGGCTGTGTAAGGGCTATTTGACCAAGAAGGAGAGTGATGGAGTGCTGCATCAGATGACCTGGCCTCCACAATCACCCGACCTCAACCCAGTTGAGATGGTTTGGGGTGAGTTGGACCGCAGAGTGAAGGAAAGGCAGCCAACAAGTGATCAGCATATGTGGGAACTCCTCCAAGACTGTTGGAAATTAATTCCAGGTGAAGCTGGTTGAGAGAATGCCAAGAGTGTGCAAAGCTGTGGCTACTTTGAAGAATCTAAAATCTAAAATATATTTAGATTTGTTTAACACTTTTTTGGTTACTACATGATTCCATATGTGTTATTTAATAGTTTTGATGCCTTCACTATTATTCTACAATGTAGAAAATAGTAAAAATAAAGAAAAACCTTGAATGAGTAGGTGTGTCCAAACTTTTGGCTGGTACTGTACATGTAGTATGTGGCTGCTTTACTGAAGAATGCATCACTCTAGTAAGTCTGCACTCTCCATATATTAACTGACCCTATTGAGCTAATAGTTCATCTGTTTTATAAGAAAGATGAACTATCTGTCTTTGGCTTAGTTTATTTAAGTCGAGGAGGAGAAATGACAGTATTACCCAAACTGATTAGAGTACAACAACCCTGGTAGAATATAACATTATCATACAAAGAAATGCACAGACAGAGATTAGGCATTAGGCTGCAGTAGTCACAAACCCCTATGCTTCTCTGCTGTGGTGCTGCTACCAGGACAGCATCACAAAGCCAGTATGATCTCAACCTCAATTTCTCTGACTGTGGCTGGTCCCAGTCTGATTATCCAATAAGGCCTGGCAGCCATTACTCCACTGTGTCAGGGGCCCACGCTATCCTCCTTGCCTTGGTCTTTGCAGCACCAGCACCCCCTTTTCTGTACCCCAACTGGGCACAGTCGCATGTCAGAAATAGACTCTGAAACTCTACTATAATAGCCTTATTAACGCTACGCGGCAAAAACAAAACACCCGCAGCTCTGGGTGCAGCAAATCAGAAACTGTGCCCTTCAAATGTTCGAAGTGTCTGCAGTTATTTAGATATGGTCCCAAATGTAATTCACATGCCAAACCTCCAAAATATTGGCAGAGGATCTCAGAGATATTTGTGTGGAGGGCTAAACACATTGGGATGGGAGGCTGCATACCCATGCAGTGAAAACTGAACAGATTTCTTTTAGGAGTTATTTTTGAAAAGTTTCCAATTTTCAGGGCAGATCCACCATCAACAAAATTCCAATTTGACCACAGATACCAGCAAACTGTACGTTTCCAGGTTTTGTCGTTCAACCTTTTTTCAAGGTGTTCCTTTTTTACTGAAACTGAATGAAAACTAAAATACCAGGATTCAGCCTTAGAGCACTGAAACTATACCACCACATCAAAGCATCACCCCAAAAACGTATGTCTTTAGAGACAGACGCACCATACATTTTCATCAACGATTAATCAAAGAGTACATAATCAACTCCCCTATCAAAGAACCATCTCTTTTAATGCCAGGCTGAAATATCAGTGTTTGATCTCCTGTGGGGGCTCCATTACCTTCAATGTATTTCAGATGGCCAGGAAATGAAGATGTTGTCACATGGGTGGGGAGAGCCAGGGTAGGTTGGGTTTACTGAAGCGTTCAGCCCAGGAGGAACTCTACTGTGGAGGCTGTGGAGGAAGGGAAGGAGATCCACAGTGAATGTGTGCATGCACGCACACACACACACACACACACACACACACACACAGATGGGGCCATAAGAAAAAATATAATGGCAAACACATGTCCCTGGTGTAACACATTCTTAATGAGCAGGTTTGGGGCAAGTCTTTGAGCAGTGGAAAATTGCACCATTGATAAGAATCTTGATAACTTTAAGAATTGATTCATGACAATTACCACCACTATTTTGTATGTCAGAAAGGATTTAAAAGGTTGATTTGAGCCTTTGATTGGTTTGTAATAAGAATTCATCACACCTATCAATGTGAGTATGAGACCATTATAATTCTTTGAGTATCAGATTTGTGGTCTGAATCTACTACGTTTCCAGTAGGCACATTTCCAGAGGGGACATTTTGTAATAAGTATACAATTTCTTCAATTTTAAGCAAGTTTCCTCTTTATTTTGCTTGAATTTAAGACTATTTTGGTTCAGTGTAATCCAGATAACCTTTTCATACAGCACTTTAGAATGTTATAAACCACTCGCAAAACCGCTTTAGGCCTTCTGTGTATGATGTGCTTTGGAGAGGCTTTAGTTGCTAGACAATCACATTCTGTATTTAAGTCAGCAAACTAATGGCAGTGAAGAACAGTAGCTTCTTTGGAAATAGAAATTGACCTCTTGCTAATGGCATATCGAAGAGATCATTTGTCTACCATATCTAATTCTAATTCTGGGCACGGTGGCACATAAAGTGTCTTTAGGCTGTTTGATAATAAAGGGACTATTAAACACAGAGTTCTTTGTAAATTAACAAGCCTCTCAAAATACCTTCTGAAGTCACATCTCTCTGCTGGCTTATGTCATCCTATAGACACAACTCATTATGTTAATTTCATGGTTTGGAAGCATTTTTCCTCAAAGATGTTAAGCCACGGCAATCCTCACGGCACAATGAGGAATATTATCTAAATCATAGCCACTTTTTGTTCTATATAATATAAGACAGACCCTAAACTTGGATAGGGTATTTTTCTTTTCGTCTTTGTTTTACCATTTAGCCCTGAGGGCAGAGATTATGAAGGCCATTCATTCAGGAGTTGATTTGCATAATGTTTGGTGTCAAAACTATGGTGACAGTTTTCCGTTCTCTCTTACAGGGGCTCGATATGGGAACCGGAACTGGGGATAAGTATTTGTAAGACAGTTCCCTGACCCACTGAGCGGACCGATAGGGGGCTAAATTCCACTCGGTGAGCAACAGAGAGAGTTACAGTACTGAATAAGACATTTTAAATACTTGTCAAAATGGTGGGAAAGAAGATGAGGCGCTCTTTCTTCATAGGATTGTCTCTCTTCTTTATTGTAAACCCTTCCAGGAAGGAGAAGGTTTTCCTCCTGCCAATGATGTCAAGATTGAATATAGTAGAAGACTGTAGGGCTCAATTCAAACTCTTATTACAGTATTGACTCAATAACATACACTTTTTGTGTCCATACTGTAAAATAAGCAAATAGAGCCCCTCACAGGTAGATGCTTTTAGCATTCAGAATAAGACACGAGTCGCTAGCAACACAGGCAGTAGTTGAAGATAGCCATAAACGTTACTATTGCAAGTTTGATTACACTAAGTCAACGATAGAGCCTGCCATCTATATTACTGCAATACTTGCAAAGACATTCCAGTTTTGTGGTTCTACATGTGTTTACATTTCGTAAAATCAACGTTTACTCATCATTTGTTTTACTTGTTCTGCCAATGTCCACTTAGCTCTGTCAAAGAGGAACACAGAAATCACTTCCCACTGCTTCAGAAGCCAGAGAGGAGAGAGGAAGAGGAAGGAAGGTGACGTTGCTAAGTGACTGGTCTTCAACACTAGAACCACTCTCCTTCCTACTGGCCTCTCAAACTAACACAGCCAAGTGCATCCAAACAAGCTAAAGATTTAATTATTCACTTTTATCAACAACATTTCCTGTTGAACTGTCCAAACACGGGAGGGAGGCTTTAGTTTGCTTTCTCCTCTAAGTCTTTAGAGAACACTGCATCTTCATGTAAACCTGCTTTGATAGAGTAGCGGCTCAATGAGAGCTTTGTTTTGGGCACCATTTAATCCTTTCTGCTCCCTTCTAATCAATGGACACTTAGCAAACTTAGGAGAAAAGAGGCAGTTACAAAACTGACCTGGTGTCCATTTAACACATCAGAAAGCGGTTGGCTTGAGTTTTGGACATCATGCTATGTCATTCTCCCCCACTTGGCATAGATACTGTACCAGTGTCCAATTCAGATGGCAATGTGACAACGATCCAATTACATAAAAACTATGAATAAACACTTAGCTGATGAAAATAGAAGCTAGGAGAATCAGCTGGACATAGTGGTGAATGGTGGTCTTCAGGCAGCACTTACATGATCAAACAACCATAGTCCCTCCTGAGAAGAAACATATGGGAATGTTCTGTAAACAAACACAGAACAAGGAAGCGTAAGCATCAGGAACCTCCCACAATGCATTGCTCAACAGGGATGTGATAATAGTGCATGGAATACTGTATAAAGCTAAAGTCACGGTGCTGCAGACAGAGGACAACTTTTGAGAACTCACCTCATTGTTATATATGAGGTGGCGGTGAAATAGTGAAAGTATTAACGCTGTTGCACAGGGCTGAAAGTCTAAACTGATATCAAACAATTAACTTCCTGGACTTCAACTCCAACTTCCTGATCTGAATATTGTTTCCTTGAAGGTCACCGTCTGTTTCATAAATATCTCCCTGATAACCTCTCTTCAGACTTAATTAAAGCAGAGGAAAGACTACCTCACGCAGTAATGGGGAGTTTATCATTGACCTTCTGACAGGGCTATTGGCCTCCATTGGCCATGTCATCGCCCCCATCTGAAACACCATTGTACTGGGGTGGACACAATTTGCCACTACCGCTAATGACCATTAGACTCTCTTTCAAAGAAGCAGAGGAAATGGCTTATCAGTAGAGTGGACTGATCAAGTTATTTGGATCTCTTCTCATTATTGAGGACATTCAGAGAGTTCGTCTGGTCCTCTCTGCTTTGTAGGACCAGATACAGGGAATTATACTGTAATAATGCTGTTATCGCATTGTGGGATGTTTTTCTGAGGTGCATTGAATTGGGCCTGAGATGGAAATCTGTTTCATGGTCCTCATGGTGTGTGTTGTATAGTGGAGTTAGAAGATTAATAAGGGGAATAAAAGACTGTTGAAAGGCTGTTGAACTGAGAGCTATGTGTTGTGTTCACTTCCCAACTGCACGGACACTCGAGATGTTGTTAATCGGATTGTCTTCTCTTTGAAATGTTGAAAAACATAAAGGGGCAATGTCAGATTTCAACTGTCAGTTCATGACTTGATACAATCTGGCCCTGGTATCAATAAGTAATGGGTTGGTTTTCTTAAATACTGGAAAACTTCACCACAGTAGTTTATGATACTATCATGGCTCATGGCTGTATATCTTATATAAACTGTAGCTTTAATTATATGACTTGTATAATAGCTTGAAAGACTGGCCCCTAATTGCATGACTATCCCTGCAATGAACCGAGGCGCAGTCAATTCGGAGAGTCGCTAATTGCAAATAAAATTCCATTTTATGTATGCGAATGAGTTTCTACTGGTATGTTTATTAATATTTAACTTGAACATTCTCGTGGGACTTCCTTGATCTGTTTCATTCACTGCACACACTTGGCATGGTTTCATTGTAGTTCTGAGCTCGCCTCTAGAATTTTGCTCAGGGAGACAGCTTTTGACTCCATGAGCGAGCACGACATGTTCAGGAAAATGCCAGAAAGGCTTTTGTCAAATAAAACTGCAGAAATGTTTATTAAAGCAGGCAAGACCGTGCACAATGGTATACACACCATTTCATCAGAGCGAACAAACCCAGTAAGCTGTCAGAGACCAGATGTCAGAACTGAACATGTTTGCGCACAGAATCACTCTCCATCTGTAAGGCTTCTCTTCCACAGTGTTTCATCCATACAGAGGATCAAAGAGGAAATAGGAACTCTATTGATATGCTATAGATCCTCTTCAAATGTGTTATGTATATTCTCCAAACAAAAGTGATTTTGATCTTAAAGGGAAACTTCACTGACACTATTTGAGGTGTTTTTCCAGTCTCCCTACATAATTATGAGGGATGAGAGGTATCTCGGACATAATTATGAGGGATGAGAGGTACCTCGGACATAATTATGAGGGATGAGAGGTACCTCGGACATAATTATGAGGGATGAGAGGTATCTCGGACATAATTATGAGGGATGAGAGGTATCTCAGACATAATTATGAGGGATGAGAGGTATCTCAGACATAATTATGCACCATAGCGGTATTTTAGAATTTTCACACCGGGAGAGTTCAACCAATGACGTCTTTGGTTGAGCCTGCTGTCTGATCTAAAAATGTATTGAGTCATGTTTCGTAGCGATTACCATGACCTTTGTGTTACACCGATTGCTGGGTGATGAAACAGATTTTAATGTTATTTTACATACTAATATAGGAGCATACTACCCTATTCATTTGAGCTGGAATACACTGAAGAGGAGTTGAGGCAGCAACAACAAGAATTGCAAGACCAGCGATGGGGAGCCCCAGTCAGACTCCGACTGGTGGTGCCGATGCGGGTGCTGTCCAGCCATGCCGACCGAAGAGGAATGTTTGTGCTGCAACTAATTAGATCGCCGACAGTTCTTACTGGAGAGGGTCACTGCAGACCCCATGGATCATGTGTCTGTGACATCAAAGTTTCAATGCACATATGGATAGAGATGTGTTGGAGACGTTCTTCAGAACCTCAAGGATCAAGATCAACTGGCAGCGACAGCCTAGAACAGCTGGACCAAGAGGGCAAATGACAAACGAGTAAGTTGTTTTGCTGTCGATAGCTAGCTAGCAATATCAGCCTAGCTAGCCTTAGTGCATCTTATTGGGAGCAAAACTGGATACTTTTTTTGATGATGATGATGATGAAGAGTAAAGGAATCATTTTGGCTTCATGACTCATATTAGTCTTTTGAGTAACTATCTGTGTGTTGTAGCTATCTAGCTAATGTGTGACTGAGATGTGTAATATTCTACACCATGCTCCTACAGTAGGAATACAGACAGTACAAAATTATTGCCCATGAAAGTCTAATAGCGTTTTTGTCATTCTCTTACAGACAATACATCTCGGTGGCCTGCAGATTCTTTTTGGAGTTTGTTCTATGTGGGAAAAGCTAGGCACAAGACACCGAATCCCCTTGCCTGCCCCTTACAAAAAGAGACTGCAGTTTTGACACTGCAGTAAAAGTGCAGTAACTGCCGTCGTCAGTGGTATTTTGGACGCAGTAAATGCAGAATAACTGCTGTGTACTGCAGTTGAACTGCAGTTATACTGCAAAATTACAGGACAGTATGTTGGATACAAATAAGCTGATGACTCAAAAGGAGATGTGAAAGGTCCATAACAACAATCTTCCCTTGTATCAAAGTGACTTCGAACACCTCCCTTCACCTCCCTGACGCACCATATGCAATTTGTAGAACTGTCATATTTATTATAGGCGTTAGTAGTATATTTTTCTTCTACTGTATATATGTCATGCATTGCCTTAACTGTTCCTGCATACTACTGTGTAAACTCACCTCGGTCTCGAGAGCAAATAAACTTTGTCTTGAATACAATCCATGTCTACTTGCTACATTGAGACTAATCTACAATTTAATTAAAACATGTTTACATGCCAACAAAATGAAAGTTGAAATGTTTGGTTTTACCAGTAAGATTGTAGCTAGTTACTTCTAAATACATCCCATGAATATCACAATAAATTGATCCAGAAGTCAACACTATTGGTTTCTGATGCAGCTGGAATCATTTAGTCACTTGCAGTACACGTCAAAAAGATTAGATAAAATATCTTATCAAACTCCATTATATACATATGTACAAGATCTAGCAATATCTATACCATAATGCAGTTGTGCGCATACTAGGCATTCTATATTAAACTACAACATTAATCTAACTGAATATGGATGTTGTGTTGGCTGAATGTTGCAGGCAGGGTCCTGAATGTTCTTCAGCTGGTGAACCTAGTCTTGTGTTGGGCAATGGCAGCTGGTCTGGCAGAACTTCATGAGCGCCATGACCTTGGACTCATAGACTATACACTTTGGCTCTTGCCAGCCCCGTGCAGTCTTTTCCTCTAACGAGTCAGATGATGTTGAGCTTGAGCTTGTTCCCAGCTGAAAGCATTCATCCAATGGGCCTGCAGGATCTGTACTACTGAAGCTGGTGTCCGAGTCATCAGCAGCAGCAGCGAGATTAGTCTGTAGGATACACACTAGTCAGTGATTAGCCAACATTTTACTAATTTGTCCACATCAATACACACTCAAACAAGGTACTATAGCCACCCAGCCCCCTCATGTCAATAGAGCATGCATACTAACCTTCACACACAATACCCACCCACAACCAGAGTATGTGAGCGGAGTTGAGTGGTCAGAAATCCTGCTCATCACTCACGGAGCTCAGGCACTCCACGTCTTTTCCAACCACTCCACTATAAACCGCTTCAAACACACAGGAAAAAAAACTCAACATTCGCTCTACTCATTAAAATCACAATTTAACCTGTTAGGGCTAGGGGGCAGTATTGACACGGCCGGATAAAAAACGTACCCGATTTAATCTGGTTACTACTCCTGCCCAGTAACTAGAATATGCATATAATTATTGGCTTTGGATAGAAAACACCCTAAAGTTTCTAAAACTGTTTGAATGGTGTCTGTGAGTATAACAGAACTCAAATGGCAGGCCAAAACCTGAGAAGATTCCATGCAGGAAGTGGCCTGTCTGACAAGTTGTGTTTCATCTTGGCTCTTTTTATTAAAGACTGAGGATCTTTGCTCTAACGTGACACTTCCTACGGCTCCCATAGGCTCTCAGAGCCCGGGAAAAAGCTGAACGATATCGAGGCAGCCTCTGGCTGAAACACATTATCGCTTTTGGCAAGTGGCCGATCAGAGTACTATGGGCTTAGGCGCGTGCCCGAGTCGACCGAATGCTTTATTTTCTTTCGTCTGTTTACCTAAACGCATATTCCCGGTCGGAATATTATCGCTTTTTTATGAGAAAAATGGCATAAAAATTGATTTTAAACAGCGGTTGACATGCTTCGAAGTACGGTAATGGAATATTTAGAATTTTTTGTCACGAATTGCGCCATGCTCGTCACCCTTATTTACCCTTTCGGATAGTGTCTTGAACGCATGAACAAAACGCCGCTGTTTGGATATAACTATGGATTATTTTGAACCAAACCAACATTTGTTATTGAAGTAGAAGTCCTGGGAGTGCATTCTGACGAAGACAGCAAAGGTAATAACATTTTTCTTATAGTAAATCTGACTTTGGTGAGTGCTAAACTTGCTGGGTGTCTAAATAGCTAGCCCTGTGATGCCGGGCTATCTACTGAGAATATTGCAAAATGTGCTTTCACCGAAAAGCTATTTTAAAATCGGACATATCGAGTGCATAGAGGAGTTCTGTATCTATAATTCTTAAAATAATTGTTATGCTTTTTGTGAACGTTTATCGTGAGTAATTTAGTAAATTCACCGGCAGTGTTCGGTGGGAATGCTAGTCACATGCTAGTCACATGCTAATGTAAAAAGCTGTTTTTTTATATAAATATGAACTTGATTGAACAAAACATGCATGTATTGTATAACATAATGTCCTAGGGTTGTCATCTGATGAAGATCATCAAACAATTATTTAAAGAATTATAGATTCTCCCCATTAAGCAGCGAGTCGGAGTCAGAGGCCGAGCCTTCTCTGGTCTCTGGTCTCTACTCCTCCCGTTATGGGGTCTGGTTTTAGACCCCATCATAGCACTGAGACTGCACTTGTGGAGGTGGTAAATGACCGTTTAATGGCGTCAGACCGAGGCTCTGCATCTGTCCTCGTGCTCCTAGACCTTAGTGCTGCTTTTGATACCATCGATCACCACATTCTTTTGGAGAGATTGGAAACCCAAATTGGTCTACATGGACATGTTCTGGCCTGGTTTAGATCTTATCTGTCGGAAAGATATCAGTTTGTCTCTGTGAATGGTTTGTCCTCTGACAAATCAACTGTACATTTCGGTGTTCTTCAAGGTTCCGTTTTAGGACCACTATTGTTTTCACTATATATTTTACCTCTTGGGGATGTCATTCGAAAACATAATATTAACTTTCACTGCTATGCGGATGACACAGCTGTACATTTCAATGAAACATGGTGAAGCCCCAAAATTTCCCTCATTAGAAGCCTGTGTTTCAGACATAAGGAAGTGGATGGCTGCAAACTTTATACTTTTAAACTCGGACAAAACAGAGACGCTTGTTCTAGGTCCCAAGAAACAAAGAGATCTTCTGTTGAATCTGACAATTAATCTTGATGGTTGTACAGTCGTCTCAAATAAAACTGTGAAGGACCTCGGCGTTACTCTGGACCCTGATCTCTTTTGACGAACATATCAAGACTGTTTCAAGGACAGCTTATTTTCCATCTACGTAATATTGCAAAAATCAGAAACTTTCTGTCCAAAAATTATGCAGAAAAATTAATCCATGCTTTTGTTACTTCTAGGTTAGACTACTGCAATGCTCTACTTTCCGGCTACCTGGATAAAGCACTAAATAAACTTCAGTTAGTGCCAAATACGGCTGCTATAATCCTGACTAGAACCAAAAAAAATTTATCATATTACTCCAGTGCTAGCCTCCCTACACTGGCTTCCTGTTAAGGCAAGGGCTGATTTCAAGGTTTTACTGCTAACCTACAAAGCATTACATGGGCTTGCTCCTACCTATCTTTCTGATTTGGTCCTGCCGTACATACCTACACGTATGCTACGGTCACAAGACGCAGGCCTCCTAATTGTCCCTAGAATTTCTAAGCAAACAGCTGGAGGCAGGGCTTTCTCCTATAGAGCTCCATTTTTATGGAATGGTCTGCCTACCCATGTGAGAGACGCAGACTCGGTCTCAACCTTTAAGTCTTTAATGAAGACTCATCTCTTCAGTAGGTCATATGATTGAATGTAGTCTGGCCCAGGAGTGTGAAGGTGAACGGAAAGGCTCTGGAGCAACGAACCGCCCTTGCTGTCTCTGCCTGGACGGTTCACCTCTCTCTACAGGGATTCTCTGCCTCTAACCCTATTACAGGGGCTGAGTCACTGGCTTACTGGTGCTCTTCCATGCCGCCCCTAGGAGGGGTGCGTAACTTGAGTGGGTTGAGTCACTGACATGGTCTTCCTGTCTGGGTTGGTGCCCCTCCTTGGGTTGTGCCGTGGCGGAGATCTTTGTGGGCTATACTCGGCCTTGTCTCAGGATGGTAAGTTGTTGGTTGAAGATATCCCTCTAGTGGTGTGGGGGCTGTGCTTTGGCAAAGTGGGTGGGGTTCTATCCTGTCTGTTTGGCCCTGTCCGGGGGTATCATCGGATGGGGCCACAGTGTCTCCTGACCCCTCCTGTCTCAGCCTCCAGTATTTATGCTGCAGTAGTTTGTGTCGGGGGACTAGGGTCAGTCTGTTATATCTGGAGTATTTCTCCTGTCTTATCCGGTGTCCTGTGTGAATTTAAGTATGCTCTCTCTAATTCTCTCTTTCTCTCATTCATTCTTTCTTTCTCTCTCTCTGAGGACCTGAGCCCTAGGACCGTGCCTCAGGACTACCTGGCATGATGACTCCTTGCTGTCCACCTGGCCGTGCTTCTGCTCCAGTTCTGCCTGCGGCTATGGAACCCTGACCTGTTCACCGGACGTGCTACCTGTCCCAGACCTGCTGTTTTCAACTCTCTAGAGACAGCAGGAGCAGTAGAGATACTCTCAATGATCGGCTATGAAAAGCCAACTGACATTTACTCTTGAGGTGCTGACTTGTTGCACCCTCGACAACTACTGTGATTATTATTATTTGACCGTGCTGGTCATTTATGAACACTTGAACATCTTGGCCATGTTCTGTTATAATCTCCACCCAGCACAGCCAGAATAGGACTGGCCACCCCTCATAGCCTGCTTCCTCTCTAGGTTTCTTCCTAGGTTTTGGCCTTTCTAGGGAGTTTTTCCTAGCCACCGTGCTTCTACACCTGCATTGCTTGCTGTTTGGGGTTTTAGGCTGGGTTTCTGTACAGCACTTTGAGATATCAGCTGATGTAAGAAGGGCTATATAAATTTGATTTGATATTGTCAGGCTGGTAAGAACATTTCTTATTTTGTATAACGGGTCATTTAGGATGGCAGTAGCATTGTTGACGAAATGCAGTCATCACAGCAGAACTAGGAAGCGGTCTTGGGAAAAGAGGGTGGCAAAGAAAGGAGTTGCAAACATAGGATCTGTGCTCCAGTATTATTTTAGGGAGTTCTTCTCATGGGGATAGTAAAGAAGGACTGTCACCAGGAAGGCATACATTTCACTAATTGTGGTTGTCCCCCCTACTCCTGGCTCTCTCTACTCCTGTAGCTCCAAAGCATAGCGATTGGTCTCTACTATGTCTCCCACCAGCTACTCTGTCAGAAATAACTTGAAGCTCTGCCTCAGATGGAAATGGCAAGGGCTGTTGCACTCCAGACTGGGACTCATCAAAGCAAACAGCAGGGCCAAGAGGGGTGAAATGGCTGGCAGACTTCCAGCTACCACAGAACGCCTGTGCTTCATCCACTGTCGGTCTTCCTCCAACACCACCAGCATCTTCAAAGGGAACTGGGACTTTGTCAGTGGACCAGGGGTCCTCAGATTCAGGGTTCTCAATGGCTGGGGAGCAGCTCCTCACTGTCACTGTCAGAATCTGATTCCTGAATTTCAGACTCATTGTCAGAATTAAAAAGAATATCCAGAATTTCCGCATTTGTGAGTTGTCTCCTTTTGAAAGACATTGCTAATGCTACAGCTTAGCTCACTAGCTACATCCATAAACAACAACACTGAATGGCTCAGAGTGGGAGTGAGAGGTTACGTGATTGACTGCCGGCATGCACCACTTGTGTCAACAAATCACTACCAGAAAATGTTTTGTGTGTGAATTATATATTTACAGTTTTATTCACATGTTTTCAAGTAACGGTGATAAATCATGTATTCCGATTCTTGCATAGATTGTAATGGGCACATATGTGTGTAAAATACTTTTTTGAAGGTTGTACTGATTATGATGAGCTAAGCTAATTCCAGCTATGTGTGTGGAGCCATGTTTGTTGACATACAATGCATTCTGGGTTTCACATAATCGTCTGTCGGACAGAAGATGCTATAACAAAATGAGGTGAGTAAGGGTTCAATCAGTTTTTGAGAACTTCAGGAAGTGAATGGTGGGATGTGAACGATGTTAGACGACACATCCCTTCAACATGCATACTATAAAGAGACCAAACTCATCTTGTCTTCTCTTATTATCTTTGGTTTCTATGAGGAAAAAAAGCATGGCGGCGTGCTGAAACTAATCATAGTCGGGTTACTTTCGATTTCTAGAAAGTGTTTTACTCTATTTCGATAAATGGTGTGCTGACCCATGATGTGATTAATTACAAATAGTAATTGCTATTAGCTAATTCATATTGTAGTTCATGTCAGCCGAGAGTTATAAAAGTATGACCGCTTGTGTTGCGTCAATCTTTCCTCAGTTAGCGCTAGGACAAATGTAGCCTACATTTTTTCCGGTTTGGATGATTGTGTTATGCTGTAGATACTTCTGTGAATATCTGAACATTGCATCCAAAAATAAACTGCTCACATTCTGGACATCACTTTGTAAGGACTGTGTTTGTGTAAATAGTGGCCAGCTGATTGTTGCATCATTCGAATCACATGGGTGTGATCGTATGCTTCAGGGACAACTGTAGAATGATCACACCCATGTGATTGTACATGTGAAAGGATTAATAAATAAACGCAACCTAAAACAAAACAAGAAACATGAACAACACACAGACTTAACCTCTCTGGGCTAGGTGGCACCAAATCGTCCCACCTACGTAACAGCCAGTGTAATCCCGTGGCGCGTTATTCAAAAACCTCAGAAATGCAAAAACTTCAATTTTTCAAACATATGACTATTTTACACCATTTTAAAGACAAGACTCTCGTTAATCTAACCACACTGTCCGATTTCAAAAAGGCTTTACAACGAAAGCAAAACATTAGATTATGTCAGCAGAGTACCCAGCCAGAAATAATCAGACACCCATTTTTCAAGCTAGCATATAATGTCACATAAACCCAAACCACAGCTAAATGTAGCACTAACCTTTGATGATCTTCATCAGATGACAACCCTAGGACATTATGTTATACAATACATGCATGTTTTGTTCAATCAAGTTCATATTTATATCAAAAACCAGCTTTTTACATTAGCATGTGACTAGCATGTGACTAGCATTCCCACCGAACACTGCCGGTGAATTTACTAAATTACTCACGATAAACGTTCACAAAAAGCATAACAATTATTTTAAGAATTATAGATACAGAACTCCTCTATGCACTCGATATGTCCGATTTTAAAATAGCTTTTCGGTGAAAGCACATTTTGCAATATTCTCAGTAGATAGCCCGGCATCACAGGGCTAGCTATTTAGACACCCAGCAGGTTTAGCACTCATCAAAGTCAGATTTACTATAAGAAAAATGTTATTACCTTTATTGTCTTCGTCAGAATGCACTCCCAGGACTTCTACTTCAATAACAAAATGTTGGTTTGGTTCAAAATAATCCATAGTTATATTCAAACAGCGGCGTTTTGTTCGTGCGTTCTAGACACTATCCTAAAGGCTAAATAAGGGTGACGAGCATGGCGCAATTCGTGACAAAAGAATTCTAAATATTCCATTACCGCACCTCGAAGCATGTCAACCGCTGTTTAAAATACATTTTTATGCCATTTTTCTCATAAAAAAAGCGATAATATTCCGACCGGGAATCTGCGTTTAGATAAACAGACAAAGGAAAAGAAACCATTCGGTCGAAGCGGGCACGCGCCTAGCCCATAGTACTCTGAGTGGCCACTTGCCAAAAGCAATAAAGTGTTTCAGCCAGAGCCTGCCTCGATATCATTCAACGTTTTCCCGGGCTCTGAGACCCTATGGAAGACGTAGGAAGTGTCACGTTATTGCACAGATCCTGAGTCTTCAATAAAAAGAGCCAAGATGAAACACTACTTCTCAGACAGGCCACTTCCTGCTTGAAATCTTCTCAGGTTTTGGCCTGCCATAGGAGTTCTGTTATACTCACAGACACCATTCAAACAGTTTTAGAAACGTTAGGGTGTTTTCTATCCAAAGCCAATAATTATATGCATATTCTAGTTACTGGGCAGGAGTAGTAACCAGATTAAATCGGGTACGTTTTTTATCCAGCCGTGTCAATACTGCCCCCTAGCCCTAACAGGTTAAATGAATCAAGCAATGAATCAAGCAATTATTAACTCATTAACCTGGGGCACCATGGGAAAATTTGTTTTATTGAGTTTCTATTTCCCAAATTAACTCAAAGAATATCAGAATATCGATTTTACAACAGTCGCTAAATTAATCAATCTCCTCTTGTCTCATTTCTGAACGTCGCATAATCCGGGAATCTGCACAAACCCGGGCTACACCAATGAGTTTACCACACCAATCTTAGTTGATTATTTATTTACTAGCAAGCTAAAATGATGATAAAATAATACACATACACAAAACACAGTCTAGGCTATTGATTAGGACTTATATAACGGGTCAACATATGGCGCGTGTTACCCAAAATGGGGATTTAAAAGAGAGAGAAACAAAGAAAGTACACGAGAGAAATATACATTTGGGTTCATTTGTCAGCTATGCTTATTTAAACCTAGCCTTGCCCCGAACTGCCGCTCTTATGGGTCAGAATATAATGATGTAATTACGTGTTGGAGATCTCAGAGGGGCGTCCCGCGTGGCTCGTTTAGGCTTCTCAAGGACGCACTGCTCCGACGCAACTCTCTGCTTGTCCTCACGATGTCAGTGTCCTTGGCTTGGTGGTCTGATTTCTTCCCTTTTCTCTGTGGTGTCGTCTGAGGACATACAGCTCTGTAGCTCAGAGCTCACAGCGTAGGAATGAAATAGCGTAGATACCACGATTCGATGAAGAGTGGAGGCTAGGTGGTTCGGCTTGAATTCACCCGCGTAGATCCAGCTACTCATCCGTAGCTTGGGTAGAAAAAGATTTCTTTGTCTTCAAACTTTGTGTTGCGTTTTGGGGTTCGTAGACCATTCAGACCTTGGCTGCAGCCTAGGGTCACTTTAGTCTAATATGTTAATTCTTCAGTCCCATGTCTTATACCTTCTGGTCAGAAGTGGGCGTAACCGCCTTTAGGGCAATTCTCTGGGCGTACCAAGTTAAGAGCAAGGCCTAGATTTTACTCAAATCCAATTTTAGACACTAACTTCACCTCTCATCTTTACCAAAACATTCTCTTTGATTTGGATATTTTCCACACAACGTACAATGTATAAACATCAGGCATATACTGGGAAAACTCTTAAAGGTACAATGTTTTCATAATAACGTCATCTGTTAACCTTTAATAATAAAACAAAAATGACATACATTTTCATATTCCATCTCTCGTCATGACCACCATTGTGGCTGACGGAAACCATTGTTCCAAAGTCTCTTTATTGCATGTTTAATGTTCTGAGGCCAGTTCTCCATAGTGAGGACAAAGGAATTTCTCTGTGTCCTAAGATTTATCATGGGTGTGAGGGGTCATAAAACCCCCACATCCTCATACCCCTAGATCTCTCCTCCTCTGTTGGGGGTTGAGAGATAATCTGTAGGTTTGTGGTCTCCTGTAACCTGACCTGATCAGGACAGTCATGACAATCCTTTTCTACACTGAAATGACCCTTGCCTAACGATTGCGTCTGAAGCTGGGCTTGCAGCACAGCTATCCTCGCCGTAAGGCAATCGTTCTCCTGTATATTATGAGTACAACGACTGCAATTAGAAGGCATCATGTTAATGTTGGAAGTCCTGACGAACCATGTCCAGATAAAATGTCCGGGGTGAAAACGTTGAATGAAAAAAAGTTGAGTGTTTGTGCCATACAAGGACCTATGCATTGATGAGTATGAGGGGCTTGGGGTTTTGGGGTCCGTGGTGATGACCATGCTGGCTCCTCATCTCAGCAAGGGACACACTTTGTATGTGGACAATTGGTACAGCAGTCCCACACTCTACCAGCATCTGCTCTCCAACAGCACAGGGGCCTGTGGCATAGTCAGGTCAAACAGGAAGGGGATGCCAGCATTCGGATGCAGGAAGATGCAGAGAGGGGAGGCGGAGTTCAAGCAGAACTGTCAAGTGGCATGACAATCGAGACATCCATGTCCTCTCTACTGTCCATACAGCAACCATGTCGGCCACAGGGAAGGTGGACCACCTGACAGGAGAGAGAAAAAAATCAAACCTGACTGCGTGCTTGACTATAACCTCAAAATGGAGACAGTGGATAAAGCGGACATAATAAAAAGCTTTGTGGAATGGACTCAGAAAATGACCAAGTGGTATAAGAAGATATTTTTCCATCTGATCGACGCAGCCCTCAATGGCCACATAGTTCACCACCAACTAAGAGGTGAGATGATTACTGAACAATGGATTTTTTTGTAATTGGATGTACAGTTCACATGCAAATCACATACAAAAACTATTAACATAATAAGGTACTAACTTTGATAGACACGCAGCCTGGATTTGAACCAGGGTGTCTGTACTGATGCCTCTAGCACTGAGACACTGTGCCTTAGACCGCTGCACCACTTGGGAGTCGTAAGGCCAGGGTAGCTTCAAAATACAACAAGCCAATATTTCTCTGACGCAATTAGCATTGTTTTACAGAGCTAATAGGATAATGTAACAAGCTACATAAGCACGATTGAATATAACACCATAAAGGTTATGAAATGAGTAACGTTACCTTGCGTGTCAACAGTTATAAGAAATGTACACAAATATATTATGCTCCATACATACAGTGAGCTGCAGTAGAAACAGTATGACACAACATACAGAAACTATTATAACGTAATAAGGCACTTACTTTGATAGAAATGCAGTCTGGATTTGAACCAGGGTGTCTGTAGTGACCCTTCTAGCACTGAGATGCTGTGCCTTAGCCTCTCTCGGGTATGTGGGACGAAATCGTCCCACCTAGTCAACAGCCAGTGGAATCGAGTGGCGCGAAATACAAAAACCTTAAAACTGCTATAACTTCAATTTCTCAAACATATGACTATTTTACACCATTTTAAAGACAAGACTCTCGTTAATCTAACCACATTGTCTGATTTCAAAAAGGCTTTACAGCGAAAGTAGAACATTAGATTATGTTAGGAGAGTACCCAGCCAGAAATAATCACACAGCCATTTTTCAAGCTAAAATATATGTCACAAAAACCAAAACACAGCTAAATGAACTCCTTTATGCAATCGCGGTGTCAGATTTTAAAATAGCTTTTCGGCAAAAGCACATTTTGCAATATTCTGAGTAGATAGCTCGCCATCACGGGCTAGCTAATTTGACACCCACCAAGTTTGGCGTTCACTAAACTCAGAATTACTAGTAGAAAAATTGGATTACCTTTGCTGTTCTTCGTCAGAATGCACTCCCAGGACTTCTACTTCAACCACAAATGTTGTTTTGGTTAAAAATAATCCATAGTTATGTTCAAATATCCTCCGTATTTGTTCGTGCGTTCAGGTCCCTATCCGAACGGTGACGCGCGGACGCATGTCGTGACAAAAAAATTCTAAATATTCCATTACCGTACTTCGAAGCATGTCAAACGCTGCTTAAAATAAATTTTTATGCTATTTTTCTCGTAAAATAGCGATAATATTCCAACCGGGCGACGTTGTTTTCGTTCAAAGGCTTAAAGAAAAACATGGCCACTTCTCGGGGCCGCGCATCTCCTGTCTCTGAGCCACCAGCCTGACTACTCACAAACAGCGCTTCTGTACCTAGCCCAGAGACAGCAGAGATCTCATTCCACTTTCTGGCGCCTTCAGAGAGCCTATGGGAGCCTTAGAAATTGTCACGTTACAGCAGAGATCCTGTATTTTCGACAGAGATGCCACAGAAGCACAAGAAATGGTCAGAGAGGGCACTTCCTGTATGGAATCTTCTCAGGTTTTGGCCTGCCATATGAGTTCTATTATACTGCGCCACTTGGGAGTCATAAGGCCAGGGCAGCTTCAAAATACAACACATGCTAATACATCTCTGATGCAATTAGCGTTGCTTTCCAGAGCTAATAGAAGTATGTAGCTAGCTACTTAAGCATTGAGTATAACACCATAAAGGTTATGAAATAAGTAACGTTACCTCGCTTGTCCCCGGTTATAAGGAATATACACAAAAATATGCTACAGTAGAAACGACATAACACGACATGCATTAACTACTATAACATAATAAGGCACTTACTTTGATAGAAACGCACACATTTCCAAAGTTATCATTGGTAACAAAAACAACTATGACTGCGATGCAGACAACAGATGAAACATGCGAAAACGTGTGTGCAGGACCAGGAGATGAGCAAATGTCTGCAGACTTGAACTGCACAAACAATTGGGAAGTGCTTGGGGTATTTTGTCCGGGTCAGAAATGTCCCAAAACATGAATTGGTCCGCAAAAGTAAAAATGACTACTTTTACGTGAATGAATGAGGCGGAACACACCTCAATTCAAACTGTTATTAGAAAATAAAAAACTTGTTTGACAAGTTGAAAACACCCTATAAATAAAAACATGCTGCGTGCCTTGGTTTGAGGGCAGCGCGGATTAAATGTACTGTTGCGTAACAATCACATTCTGGAATGGAGAGAACGTAAAAAAACTCACGCTGGGCCGACCGTTAGAGATATTTGGAACTCACGCATGAAAGGGTTTTAACACTCACTCCCTGAACTTCCTTCCCGACTCTCAGCGCACATCGTTACACTATCCTTGGTTTGCTTACAACCAGGAAATGCATATCGACTGTTTCTACCGGTGAGATGCAGAAACACTTCTATTTGCGTGTAGAAATTCTTGATTTTTATGACACATTCTTTAAGCGATAATGCCCTCGAATCTGGAGTTTGGAGGATATATTGGCACGGGTGTTGTTTGTCGAGGGCTGGCAAACCGTGCCAATATATCCTCCAAACACTGGCTTCGAGGGCATTTTCACTTTTTTTTACAACAGGTTACCAACATATTCAAATAATGATTGACATATTTTCAGAAATTTGATTTTGATGAATTTATTCATTCTATTTCATCCTTCCACGAGATATAGTCCCGACACAAATCTAGGGTTGCTACCCAAGCCTGCTGGTTATTCGTTCTATCGGTTAGGTTGCCAGAGACGCGACCCAGTTACGTCTTTTTGTTCTAAATCGATGGACGGCAACCCAGTCGTTCGAAATGTTCCGTTGTCATGATGGCTGGCAACGTTGTTATCCCTTGCTTGCTAGCTAGCCAACTATGGCTAGCACAGTCACGTCAAACAGTGCAGACAGAAAAAACACGAAGTAGCTGCATTTGCATTTGTTTAAGCTGTTTCATAGTGACGTTTATTTGAACACATCCATAACAATGAGCTAATGATGCGCAATTTCACCTGGCATAGAAAATGTGGTCTCTCGTCAGGACACTGTTGTTCACAATCACTTCAAACTGAAGCTGGAAAGACTGCAGACTAGCAGCATTTCATTTCGTTTTACCTGTTTTCTATTGACATTTCATTGTATGTATCCATAAAAAGGATGCTGATTCATGATTTCGACTGCCTGTCTTTCTCATCCCAACCCCACAGGTTCATTACTATAGGACAGCTGTAGGACAATTGCAATATTGAAACAATGTCAGAGAGACAGACAGCAAGATTTATACAAATCTCCGCTATTGAAAACCAATTGCAAGTCTAATAGAAATGGGAGATAATGTCTAGATGCTTTTTACAGTGGAGATCAAGTTTATAAATTGTCTGGCTGGCTGATGAGACAGTGAATTGCGCAGTGAGATGGAACAGAGTAAATAGGCATTTTAACGTCATAGATTTAGCCGGTGATAACTTGTGGAATAGACACCGGCTGGAATGTGGTTTTAACTAGACTAGACCCACCCGTTATATAAATATTAATTACATATTAATGGACATATACAGTGAAAGAGCAGCAGTGAAATGTCCCTTTAATAAATCCACTAAAGAGGTGTGAGCAATAGGATCAGCAAAGTGACTACACCCTAAACGTTTAATTCATATGAAATTCATACATTTTGTCCAATTGTAGAATTTCAAACAGGTTTTGAAGAAAATGAGGGAGAAATATTTTGTTCCCATACATTATTTTTGTCACATTACTAAACAATCAGATTGACGGCTTGCATTTAGCCCCCCCCCCCACACACACACTGATTATCCAGTAAGTACATTTGTTGAGCGCAGAGCAGCCCTCTCAGCCAACTATGAGAGAGAATTGGCTCATAACCTGCCACTAAACAATCACCATTTGGCTAGATATACTTGTGAACTCATTATCACAAAGTATTTGGGTCTAAGAAGAGGCTATAAGGACTACAGTACTTTCTGACTAAAACTTGATCATGAATTGCCTCAACAGTAAAACATCTTCTTTGATTATTTGTATGTTTTTGTCTATACATGTACTGTAATGTTCTGACAAACATGCTACCTTTTAATATAAAATGATATTCAATATTATGCACTGTGGTCTGACATTAACCATTATGTAAAAATATGGTACAATGGCAGAATAATAGGCTGTGAAGCAGAAAGTAAACAGATGGTTTTGGTTCATCCACCTCATTCTTTTCCACAGGGCAGTCTTTAATTTTGTTTGTTTATATCTTCAAGAGAGTGTTGTTCCATTCCATTTACAAGCCAGGTAAACAAACATGTAAGCGCATGTGCCAGAACAATGTGTAACACTATCTGAATATTTATGACAGACTGCACATTTTGCTTACACTCTATTGCCTTAGCAAAATAATGTGTATATCGACTTCAATTTTCAAAGTGCCATGGCAGTGTCATGCCTGGTATTTGAGCCCACTACCAGCCCGTTTATTTTCTCAATAAAAGTCATGCATTGTCTTCCCATTTATCTTCTCAATGAAAGCCATCCAAGCTTTGCAGGTGGAAAGGGGTCATGATAAAACCAGAAGGTCCATCATATCAATTTGTTCTCTATGAGAGCCCCGCAATGAAGCTCAAATAGGCGTCTGACATCTGAAGCTCTCTAATAGAGAAGACCGCAGTGAGAGAAAAAATGTACTCCCTGTAGGGTTCAATTACATCAAAGAGACGGGGCTGGAATCATATTAACTCCAATCCAAACCCCCTAGCACTGAAGAAAAAGGGATCTTTTGTTTGACATTGAAAATACATGAATGGCTAAAGTGAGCCCACTCTGCAGTCCTAACACTCAAACTAAAAACAAGATCTGTTTGAGGATGACATGTCATTGGGTCTAATACAATGCCAGTTCCAGAGGACTTCAGACTGTTATAGACCGACCCAGTGGACACCAGATTCACCAATAGCTCTAACATGAAGAGGGTAAAAGAAGAGAGGCTACAAAGGCGCTTTTCCACAAACTCCCTGTAGCCATCTCATTGGCAGAGTTGATAACAGTCCCATGATGCACCATTATTTGTGACCACCACGCTAACATCAGAGGGCTAGTCTGTTGGAGCCATGACAGAGAGAAATATCTAAACAGAAAAAGAGTCCAAGCTTATTATATCTAGTCCCTTTCCCACCCAGGATTATGGAAGTACAACCCTCTCTCCTCTCTCTGTCAATATGTTCACAAGCCTATAAGATCCCTCACTTCTACACAGAACAAAAGAGGTGAAAAGAGAGGCTTTCTAGTCTATAATGAAGACTCAAGTTGCTCCAGAGGAGAGGGTGAAAACCCAGAGCTGTGTCTCATCTTCCTGATGTTTAAAGAACAGATTGTCTTTGGTATCTGTGTGTGTGTGTGTGTGTGTGTGTGTGTGTGTGTGTGTGTGTGTGTGTGTGTGTGTGTGTGTGTGTGTGTGTGTGTGTGTCTCTGCGGAACGAGCGGTATCATTTCTGGGTCAGGGGCTTGTTTAATCACCAAGCACTTCTCACAAGAGTCTGTAACAGCTGTAAAGCATTCCATATTGCCTGAAATGTCTAGGAAAGCTTTTGGCTAACTAACTGCTGCAATAAATATTTACTCTGAGCTTGGACAGTGAATAACTAAAAGATATATAGACAACATTATATTCACTGCATTTTATTATTGAGAAGCCTGTGTAAATGAAGTGTGCTCCTCACATTGATTTTGAATCTTCTACTTCTTTTTCTACTGTAAAGGACAGTGAATGGTTGAGGGTGTGTGTGTCCATGCATGCTTACGCCCAAGTGTGTGTGTGTGTGTGTGTGTGTGTGTGTGTGTGTGTGTGTGTGTGTGTGTGTGTGTGTGTGTGAGAATGCAGTGTGGAACCAGCCTGGAAGTCCTGTCATGACCACTAAAGCCAGATGAGCTCACAGTAAAACCAGTTATTCCAGATATTTCCATGCCAGATTAAATAGATTCTATGAGTTCCCAGCAGATGCACGTAGAACTGGCTGGCACTCCTAAACCGTGCTGCTACATAACAGAACCTGCATCATGGTCCCAGATGTTTAACTACAGTACGTGTTATTTTCCTCACGGTATATTAGGCGAGGTGATACACCTGTCTGCCAAACGATTGGTTTACACTGAGTGTACAAAACATTAGAAACATCTGCTCTTTCCATGACATAGACTGACCAGGTGAATCCAGGTGAAAGCTATGATCCCTTATTGATGTCACTAGTTAAATCCACTTAAATCAGTGTACATGAAGGCGAGGAAACAGGTTAAAGGATTTTGAGACAATTGAGACATGGATTGTGTATGTGTGCCATTCAAAGGGTGGTAGGGCAAGACTTAAAAATGTAAGTGCCTTTGAACGGGGTATGGTAGTAGGTGAGTTTGTCAAGAACTGCAACGCTGCAGGGTTTTTCACACTCAGCAGTTTCCTGTGGGCATCACCAAAAGGACATCCAGCCAACTTGACACAACAGTGGGAAGAATTGGAGTCAACAAGGGCCAGCATCCCTGTGGAATGCTTTCGACACCTTGAGTCCATGCTCTGACGAATTGAGGCTGTTCTGAGGGCAAAAGGGGGTGCAACTCAATATTAGGAAGGTGTTCCTAATATTTTGTACACTCAGTGTATGCAGTATCTGGTGTTAATATAACATTGATCAATGACAATTGTGTTTTCCTGATTTCTATAATGCTATAATACGTCATTTTAGTCTGGTCTTGCTGAGATAGACATGGAACATGCAAGCTGAATCCCTGTTTCTTGATCCTGCACTGGGTGGATGCAATAAAGTGAAGCAAGTCAAGCAATTCCTGTTGTGTTATCCTCTTAACCCTGATAAACAGATGATGACCATATGTAGTTAGTCCAGAGGGCAGGTTCAGGAAAAGTTTAACAATGTTGTCATGAAGACATCGTGGGAAGTATCTCGTAACACCTCACCCATTCGGGTGCTTTGCCTTCTCCCAGTCTGCGTCCCAAATGGCACCCTATTACCTATGAGCCCTGGTCAAAAGTAAAGTATATAGTAAAGTATGTAGTGAATAGGCTGTCATTTGGGACGCAACCCCAGTATGAGCATGCTCAATCCGCCCCATGGGGAGATGAGCGAATGGTTGTTCCCCGTCCGTCTCGGATCGTTGGGAGGCAGATGCCCTGACTGACTGGGAGATGGAGGATCATTGGAATGTTCACCATGCTGTATGCTGCTTGTGATGTCACCCACCACATGTCTACTATCTATTACCTATTGTCAGGCCAATCCTCACTGTAGCAGCCAATTTGGCCTGTTTATAACTACTTTTAAGATACATTTTCATAGCTTTATCCTATCAAGTTAATGTACTGTACAATATAGCTCCCAGACAGGTCACTCTGGTGTGGTTTAGGTGGAACATCCCAGTGGGTTTGGTGTGACGTGTGGAAAGGATGAGAATGGTCAGAAGAGAATTAGCTAGGTGGGGCTTTGGATGGAACAGCTCAGTGAGTAAGGCTTGGGTGAGCTAGGTGTGGTGTGGATTAGTTAGGCCCAACTCTAAAACGTCTCTTTGTGTTAGAGTTGAAGTCATGTAATCTAGAACTGTCCGGGTCAAATCACATTTCTTCAAGATGTGCTCATTGATTTGCTATCATATCTCTGATTTGTTGTCCTGGTATACGGTGCATTTGGAAAGTATTCAGACCCCTTCACTTTTTCCACATTTTGTTACGTTACAGTCTCATTCTAAAATGGATTAAATTGTTTTTCCCCTCATCAATCTACACACAATACCCCATAATGACAAAGCAAAAACAGGTTTTTAGATTTATTTTGCAAATGTATTAAAAATGAAAAACATAAATCAAATTTACATAAGTATTCAGACCCTTTACTCAGTAATTTGTTGAAGCACATTTGGCAGCAATCAGAGCATCAAGTCTTCTTGGGTATGATGCTACAAGCTTGGCACACCTCTATTTGGGGAGTTTCTCCCATTCTTCTCTGCAGATCCTCTCAAACTCTGTCAGGTTGAATGGGGAGCGTTGCTGCACAGCTATTTCCAGGTCCCTCCAGCGATGTTCGATCGGGTTCAAGTCCAGGCTCTGGCCGGGCCACTCAAAGACATTCAGAGACTTGTCCCGAAGCCACTCCTGCGTTGTCTTGGCTGGATACTTAGAGTCGATGTTCTGTTGGAAGGTGAACCTTCACCCCAGTCTGAAAACCTGCTCCAGAGCACTCAGGACTTCATCAAGGATCTCTCTGTACTTTGTTCCGTTCATCTTTGCCTTGATCCTGACTAGTCTCCCAGTCCCTGCCGGTGAAAAACATCCTCACAGCATGATGCTGCCACCACTATGCTTCACCGTAGGGATGGTGCCACGTTTCCTCCAGATGTGTAGCTTGTCATTCAGGCAAAATATTTCAGTCTTGGTTTCATCAGACCAGAGAATCTTATTTCTCATTGTCTGAGAGTCCTTTAGGTGCCTTTTGGCAAACTCCAAATCGGCTGTCATGTGCCTTTTCCTGAGGAGTGGCTTCCGTCTGGCCACTCTACCATAAAGGCCTGATTGGTGGAGTGCTGCATAGATGGTTGTCCTTCTGGAAGGTTCTCCCATCTCCACAGAGGAATTCTGGAGCTCTGTCAGAGTGACCATCGGGTTCTTGGTCACCTCCCTGACCAAGACCTTTCTCCCCCGATTGCTCAGTTTAGCCGGGCGGCCTGCTCTAGGAAGAGTCTTGGTGGTTTCATACTTCGTCCATTTAAGAATTATGGAGGCCACTGTGTTCTTGGGAACCTTAGATGATGCAGACATTTTTTGGTACCCTTCCCCAGATCTGTGCCTCGACATAATCCTGTCTCGGAGCTTTACGGACAATTCCTTCGACTTCATGGCTTGGTTTTTGCGCTGACATGCACTGTCAACTGTGAGACCTTATATAGAGAGGTGTGTGCCTTTCCAAATTCGGACCAATCAATTGAATTTACCACAAATGGACTCCAATCAAGTTGTTGAAACATCTCAAGGATGATCAATGGAAACAGGATGCACCTGAGCTCAATTTCGAGTCTCATAGCAAAGGGTCTGAATAATTATGTAAATAAGGTATTTCTGTTTTAGTTTTTTTATAAAAATGTATAAATTCACACTCAAATTTCTATAAACCTGTTTTCACTTTGTCGTTATGGGCTATTGTGTGTACATTGATGACTTTTTAAAAATGTTTCATTACATTTTAGAGTAAGGCTGTTAGATAACAAAATGTGGAAAAAGGGAAGAGGTCTGAATACTTTCCGAAGGCACTGCATTTCTCCGGTTAGGGTACACACTTAAATCAACTCCTTGAGACTATATCTTGAAGTTATCAAGTTTCTTAATCTTAAGAAATGACACATTAATGGAAAATCACTGTAGGCCTGCTAAAATAAGAGATGCTGGTGAGTAAAATTAAAGAGGAACGCTCGCTGGCAAAGATGTTACAGGAATTCTTGGAATCTCCTTATGGAACACTCTTAGGTCCTCCATGATTAGAGGCAGAGAAACTGAATCTTGCATTTTCTCCAATAAAATGTTACATTCCCTGTAGGATAAGGAGCACAGGAAACTAACAAGTATAGAGGGAAATGTCTTTCAATATGAGTTCTGGCTAATAATTTACTATTGAATTTACAAAAAAGGTATCTTAGTTACAAGCCAATGGCCTCACATTGTGTCTGCCGTATACCTGGATGCTTGAACCGCCAGCACGAAATGTTTATTCAATAGCTATATTCTGAGAACTTTGAGACGAAAGATCCGTACACGTTAGTATGGCGTGGAACCAACCAACACAAATGTGTGATCATTGTGTTGAAGGTGTTTCGTATTATTAATCCTGTGATGAGCCAAGCTTGATTTGCACTCTGTTTATTTTAAAGCTCCCATATCTGGGTGGTGAAAATCGAAATCATGGCCAGATGACTTCACTTTTTTCTCTCTGATGTGGTTGAAACATGAAGGGACAAAGGAAACACCTCAGATGTCGAAAGAGTAACGAATGAAACCTTGACTTGAGCAGAAAATCAAAGCGAACATGTCATTCCACGTTTGATTAAAGGAAAAGGGTCTATATCGTCAAGCCAAAAAGTAATCAAGCAAATTATTTGATATTGTGGACGATGATGTTACCTAAATAAACAGTGTCAAAGTGTTTTCATGGCTATGTTAAATCATTGTTCATTTTTGCTGTAAGGTAGACATTTCTAAGGTGTACACATGTTTAGAATTAGCACAAATTATTCTGAAATTAGTTTTCAAGGTTTTCTGAAAGAGTTTGGGTATGTGAAGGAATGAAAGGGGGGGGGGGGGTTGCCTTGGACTTCGTATTGGAGCTTCCATCCAGATTATGGAACGGAACGAGGAACCAGAGGTTAAGGACCACCACTGGGATAATTAGCCAGGTTGTGGACAAAGATAACTCAAGTCATGCTCAACTTTCTCATCAGGTTATCCAATGGAGGCTCCATGGACCCTCATTGGTGTAGTAGGATCTCTCTGTCGAAAAACTCTTGATAATTATGGATTTGACAAACAACTATGTAAAATGGCTCGAGGAATGGTTGGCTCTGGGTTCATTTTGAAGTGAGGCGTGCTAGACAGAGTTACTAACCTGCAATCGTCAAGGGAGACTATGGCTTTGATGAAATATTTATTCAGATATACACACTTGGGCATTCATTCCTACACTGTATGTAAATATAGACATTGAAGTGTATGAATAGTGCATTTACCTCATTAAGATTAGCCTGCCATTTATTATTTCAATTTCTTGAATTCTTTGATGGGTTTTTTTCTTCCCAAGTTCTTCCACTTCTGAGTTGCATTTGTTGTTATCTATGAAAGTTAATGTATGAGTGTGTAATAGAAAAGGCTATCGTTGACACAACATGTCAAAGTGCTGATTCTTTACATATGTAATCAATTAGAACCATGAGCCCCAATAATTCATTAAATGTTAGTATTTTCAGAGCGGAAATTAAATGTTTTAATGAAATGATATCTGTTTTAATAAGAAAGGCTGACTCCTTAACCCGAAATTACACGAAATCCATGAAATGTACTTATCTGAAAGCGACACCGAGAAAGTTCCATTGAGCTGATATTGTTGTTGGTTCAGAAAATATCATTTTCCAGCTCAATCAGATTTATATTTTGACACAAATACTATAAATTAGGTTAGTGTTAACAATTATTTATTCACTCTAAAAAACAACAGGTTTTGCCTCTGAAGACACTGATATATTTTGCGGTCGTTAATTAACAGCAAAATAGTCATATTATCTAGCTATATTTAGAGAATTGTTCCGATTCATTTTGACCATTCACTTTTCAGAACTTTGTCAGGTTAGATAAACTAAATGGAATCTATGCAGTAGCTGCTCTCAAGCCATGCTGGTTCTCGGACGAAAACTTTATGTAATGCATTTGTACCAGAACCCAATGATGAGGTACTATTCTATTCATTCTATTGAAGGGAATAGAATACTTTAGTCTCTCCTGGATTTCTGGTCATTTTTTTTGGTTGACAGGAAACAGAACAGGAAATGATATAATTGGTGCAGCACTAAATGCTTTTCTCCCATACCCTACCCAGCTGCTCTTGGCCTGACCCCCACTTATGACTGACTACTGGGAATCTTAGAGTTGAGGGGGCGCATTTCTTGCAAAGGATGTTAAGGTTTTTCTTCCTGCTGGGGGGTAGACAAATATTGGAGAGCAGCTCCTTGTGGAGTGAGGCGAGCTGTGATATGTTTAAAAGGGTCTATGTGGGGAGCAGGCTAAAAATAAAGCGACAGAAATTCAACAGAATAGTTTTCTTATTAGGGGGGATAGACACAGAGACAGAGAGAGAGACAGAGAGACAGAGAGAAAGTTGAATGTTCAGATGACGAAACCTTTATCAGCAGCATCTCTTCCCTCCTAACTTCCTCTCTCACTGTTTTTAATGGCTTCCCAATTACTCAGACTTGATTTAGCAGATCGATGAGATGACATTGGCCTGAAACGGAGGAGCCGTTTTATGTAGTTTCAGAGTTTCTTCCTCTCTGCCGAGGTCTTTTGGTCTTCAGGAAGCTTTCTGAGACATCTGGCTATTGTAAAGGATAGAAGCTTCTATTGATGTTCAACTGTAATTAATAAATTAACAATGTTTATTTTATCTTCGGGTTGGAATATTGGCCTTTTACCTCAGAAAATATGGATTATGAGCAAATCGAGCGATAAGAACATGAGTCACTAGACAGGCTTAGAAACACACTGATCTCTATCTGAGACAAATCAGATCTGGTCCATCTCAATAGGTTCCTGCATCACTCTCCTTATTACTCCATTACCACTGAGTAGTGAGGCTAAATGTGGGAAAACCCAAGGCAAAACAGAACTGTTCTATCCCAACCTAATTACAGTACATGACATCATGCAACTTCAGAAAGCTGAGGTCATATGAAACACCCTTTAGGGCCTTCACCAGCATTCCCATAAGACACTACTACAGAATGACATTATGGCAAATATTGTGACTATATCATAGGTCACAGTGCCTGCTGCCATAGACCTGGTCCATACTCTGTGCACACTTGACTGATCTACAGGGTTTAGTAGATGAGTATCAGATTACATTCTGAATAATTACTTATCAATAGAGTGCTTACACCTTCTGTCTGTGCCACCTGAAGGTAGACCATTTAATATCTCTGACGTAATGGACTGAGTCTACTTCTCACTGCTATGTGAACAGATGTTCAGTGCCCCTGGAATCTGACTTCCTTCTGTTCTAAGGTGGGTGTCATTGCTTACACAACGGAATACCGAGGCAGAGGGAGGGGTCGGTTGGGCTGTTTTGATGGGTCCAGATATGGTGATTCTTTTCCTGTTTCATTGTGCTTGAGGTCGATACACAAATGTTTGGGTTAGACGTAGACTAAACACATTACAAAATTACAAGACACACCTGCTATTTATCTGATACAGAGGGAATCAGCGACCAACCAACCAGGACCACATCCTGTGACTCCTGTCCACATGAAGGTATTCACAGGTCCATTAGCGTTTGGCTACAAATAGCTGCTAAAGTAGGCTTTCAGCATGTAAAGAATTTGATGTAGTTTTAATATACGTACTGTAAACAGTAAATGTATATTTGTTGCAGGTATCGTGAGAAGAGGGCATTTGAACAAAGGGAGGTCAAGGAGTACTGTTTAAAGTTCAAAGTTCAACTGTATAGTGAGAAGTGAGCAAATTAACGGTAACAGATGCCTGGATGTCTGGCCACTGTTTATTCCGAAAGGACTCTTGCATCCTTGTGTTTGGGAACGATTGCATTGTACCGGCAGAGAAACTCACATTCGTTTTTCTTGGCAATGACCCTATATTTCTACGGGATTGGACTACTGTTTAGCCTTAGCAATAACAATGCATTGTTCCCTGTAAACCTCATTCCTACCTCATGTTTTATCTGAAAGTGAGGTCATGCTGTACTGGTGGGATATTCAGAGGGATTTATATAGACTACAGTGTTCTATTTATTGGTTTCAACAAAAAAAAGTGAGTTTCCGGTTAATTCACCCTGATTTGAAATCCCATCCTTCCTACTGTATGCTACTGACCCTGGTTCTAGGCCCTGTGACAACTAGATGTAGATACATTTAAATGGAATAGTAAAGCATTAAATATAGAAAAAAACTGTCAGAGTTTGAATGTCCAAGAGAATTGCTGTTTAGAATTATCACACTACAAAAGACTGGTTGTTGTCTCCCTTGCCGATGACCAACAGTCCAACAAAGTACCCAACAATATTAGCCAACATGGCGTTTGACATTTCACTAAGTCCTCCTCGTTGAGGTTTGTTAAAGGAGGATTGGATCAACTGTGGTGGGTTCCGAGACAAATTACAACTCTCCTTTTACGAAGGCTAAGGAGGCATTAAAGCTTATAGCTTCTTTCAACAGAACCTCAGAACAGAGTTCTCTCTCAGTGGACTGGCGATTCCTCCTCTTCTCTACCGCCACTCAAGCCTCTCTTCCTCCACTAATCGTCTTGGTGAATTACAGGAACCTCGAAACAAAAGCCTGCTGGAGGGGAATCCTCTCCAAATGTCAGGATCAGGATCACAACTCCTCTGTCTCCAGTCCTGTGACTAACTCCACTGTCCCTGCTCAGACCGTTTTTACTTTCTTTGTACGTGCAAAAATGACTGCAGTGCTTTCCCATCCTTACATGATTAGTTACTGTAACATAACTACATGTCTTTCCATTTGACGTCTGCTTTTTTTTAACCTTTGTTTAACTAGGCAAGTCAGTTAAGAACAAATTCTTATTTACAATGACAGTCTACCAGGGAACAGTGGGTTAACTGCCTTGCTCAAGGGCAGAACGAAACTAGGCCACTAGGCTACCTGCCACCTCATGCTATAGCTGAAATGAGGATGACCCCTTTAACATGGTGAGAGTGGGATATTCTGTGTAATATGTGCCAAAGGATGCATCCAATCCCCCTGCTGCTTGACAAATATTCCCTAGTCTCTCCCCACTGGTGTCCTCAGTGTGCGCCAATGACTATCATTGCCTCACTGCCAAGCATCTCACAGATTCTCTGTTAGATTGTGTAGAGAAGATGACATTTAATATATGGCTTCCTGACTTTTATGCAACTGTGCATGTTTTTCCAAAATTTCCCCAAGGGTTCTAGATTAATTTGGTGATCCTCTGGCTTCATCTCAATTCACAATATCACAGAGAAGTTAGAAAACACCTCTGTTTACAATCTGATTTTCAACTGCTGTGATGATAACGTGAGTGCAGGCAAATATGCTCTGTATGTAGAAGAGAGAGAAAGTTTAAAAACAAGTTTTCCACCTACAATAATTGTGTAGAGTGAATGTTTGTTGCTATTTCAAATACAGAATAAAAATGTATTCTACTCAATATCACTAAATAAAGTGGGCGGATTTTGAATTTTGAAATGTACTTCATAGCATAACAAAACTGACAAACAAAATGCTTGCATGAAAGCATAATCTCATCATTGCCCACCATACAATTCTTTATTTTATATGCCCAAATTTGCACTACACAAATGCAATTGAGTGGGTGCCTTTCTTGAGTGCAAATGAACATGCCAAATGCTTTGCCTTCAGTCTATTGCATGTCACAGGAAATCAACACTATCATTCACCAATTTCCTCATTCCCTCCCTGCTAAAAGCTGTTTAAGCCAGGCCTGGGCGGGTGGGATCCATGTGGAGGAATTACAGGTTGCCAGTCTGTCCTCAGTGTGGGTGGGACAGAGGGTTTTACCCAGCAGGGCTCCTACATAGCATGCTGTGACAACCTGTCATTACAGGGCCCTGATCTGCTCTCAACTACAGCCTCCTGTGAAAAGACAAGTGGACTCTAATGTACTCTCTCCCTGATATATTTTCCTCTCGCCTCTTTACATTGACGGCCCACATTCCCATTCAGTTAGTGTTCATTGAAAGGAAAAGTGTATCGGTCTGTGGAACATCGTTTGAATACAAATCTTTTTTTGTATTTTTTTATAAGTGCACCAACTTTTCAGACACTTTGGTATCTTTACATGTGTGTCATTATTGAATTATGGAGGTAAATGCTGTTCCTTGACTTTGGCACCATGAAAAAAAAACACTTTAAAATTACAGAAACATGACAAATGATACATTTTCTGATTTATTTAATAAGAAAACACCAGTGGGACAAGTCAATTTTATACTGCAAAACATGCTGTATATTTGTATGCATTGTAGAAACTACTGGGAGCTAGCAAATTGGCTTGTCCCACTGGTGATGTGTAGAGGTGTAGTGACATGTTTGGGGGGATTTAGAGATGTATACATATATTATTTTGAATGCTAGACAGTGAACTAAGTTATATATAAACTCAGCAAAAAAAGAAATGTCCCCTTTTCAGGACCCTGTCTTTCAAATATAATTTGTAAAAATCCAAATAACTTCACAGATCTTCTTCATTATAAAGGGTTTTAACACTGTTTCCCATGCTTATTCAATGAACCATAAACAATTAATGAACACGCACCTGTGGAACGTTTTTTTACTAGTATAATGTGTGTCCCTCAGTTTTATGTCCTTAGAGCCTTCTCTCCAGTGACACACTGTTATCGTGGAGGGGGTCCATTTAAGGGTGTTTCTAGGATTCAAAGACATTTGGGGCTTAGACCAAAGCCAGTAGTGGGGTCCGGGGGCATCCTCCCCTGTAAAATTGAATAAATAAAGAATTTGAACAGCTAAATGCATGAATTTGGTGCACTTTGAGATGAAGATTGAGAGATTAGATATAATAAGATTTATTTTGTGATCAACCTTTAATTTAGTTTTAAATGTTTTCAATGCAGTGTTACACAGGTGCTGGTTTAATATTTAGACTGATATCAATACATATATTCAGTTATCATATTTTCGGTTCGTATTTATTTTAGTTAAGACACTGCCAGTACTCAATTACAGTAGCTGCTGTGGGTTTCTTTACTCTGGATCACTCCTTACTCTCTACTGTGGAACACATACAGTGCCTTCAGATAGTGTTCACATCTCTGTGTGCAATAATAGTGTTTAACATTATTTTTGAATGACTAGCTAATCTCTGTACCCCACACATACAATTACCTGTAAGGTTCCTCAGTCGAGCAGTGAATTTCAAACACAGATACAACCACAAAGACCAGGGCGCCTTACATTTATTGGTAGATGGGCAACATTTAAAAAAAGCAGACTTTGAATATCCCTTTGAGCATGATGAAGTTATTAATTACACTTTGGATGGTGTATCAATACACCCAGTCTCTACAAAGATACAGATGTCCTTCCTATCTCAATTGCCGGAGAGGAAGGAATATCGACTTTAAAACAATTACACATTTTAATGGCTGTGATAAGAGAAAACTAAGGATGGATCAACAACATTGTAGTTACTCCACAATACTAGCCTTAATTACAGAGTGAAAAGAAGGAAGCCTGTACAGAATAAAAATATTCCAAAACATGCATCCTGTTTGCAATAAGGTACTAAAGTAAAACTGCAGAAAATGTAGCAAAGAAATTAACGTTATGTCCTGAATACAAAGCGTTATGGCAAATCCAATACAACACATCACTGAGTAACACTCTTCATATTTTCAAGCATGGTGTTGACTTCATCATGTTATGTGTATGCTTGTCATCAGCAAGGACTAAGCACAGGCAAAATCCTAGAGGAAAACCTGATTCAGTCTGCTTTCCAACAGACACTGGGAGACAAAATTCACCTTTCAGCAGGACAATAACCTTAAACACAAGACCAAATATACACTTGAGTTGCTTACCAAGACAACATTGAATGTTCCTGAGGGGCCTAGATACAGCTTTGATTTAAATCGGCTTGAACATCTATGGCAAGTCTTGAAAATGGCTGTCGAACAATGTTCAACAACCAACTTGACAGAGCTTGAAGAATTTAAAAAAGAATAATGTGCAAGTATTGTACAATCCAGGTGTGCAAAACTCTTAGAGACTTACCCAGAAAGATTCACAGCTGTAATCGCTGCCAAAGGTGATTCTAACATGTATTGACTCAGGGGTGTAAATACTTATGTAAATGACATATTTCTGTATTTTATTATCAATAAATGTGCAAAAAAATTGAGGCAGTAACACAACAAAATGTGGATTAACTCAAGCGGTATGAATACTTTCTGAAGGCACTACAGTGTACTGCCAAAAAACTCCATACCACTCAACAACTTCAAACAAAGACTCTGACCTGTCCAATGAGCCAAACTGTACCCAAACACCCTCTCTCACACGCACACAGTGCTGTAATTAGAATCCATAGAGTAGCTTTAAGTGATACAGTCTACAGTGTGCTCACCCCTCCTCTGCCTCTCTCCATCGCTTGCTCTGTATCGTCTGTTGTTATTATTTTGTTTATTTTGATCCACATTTGTTTTTGCAGAAGCAGCAGTTACTTTTCCTGGGGTCCAGAAAAGTAGCTGTCTCTCTTATTTGCACTATTCTGTTGCTGTCGTTAAGACTTCTATGTTGCTGTCTCTTTTGTCTCCTCCCTAGTCCTGTCCTGGTTGTAAAAAGTGTAAAAGTAAACATTTGTTTCAATAGTTATTTAACAGGCTTTTACACCTCACCTGCAAATTCTTTGTAAACCATGTTTTACTTTTCACTGTCTGTAGTTCACCTGTTATAATTTGTGCAAATAAATAATACTAATTAGAATTTATTTTGTAGTAAAGTTCAGTATCACCGTCAAAAGATCTGTGCTTCAGTCAGAAAAATGTTCTCTCATCTCTTTGTTCTCAGCCAGTAGCTACCGAAGTGGCTAGCCAGTCAAGCTAGCTACAGCAGAAACAAAACACATCAAATACACTCGCTTGAAATAAACACTTTTCCTAATATCATGACTTACTGTATATCAACATCCTTAGCTCGCCCATTCACTAAATATACTGTTAAACAAATGTGACCGGCCGGCTTGATGCAGTCTTATTTGAAATGGTGTATTTTACATTGGATAAAAGTATAGGCTCAGAGCTAGAAAATTGTATATCATACACTACAGTTCAAGAACAATGGGGAAAGTAATTCTGCTTTGAAAGTTGATAAACTTGTAACCTCACTTTTGAGAAAATGGCCTTTGAATATTTTGGTACACCCACTGGAGAGCTCTTATTTGTCTACAGCCATTCAACACTGTTCGTGTAGCAGAGGTGTGGACTCGAGTCACATGACTTGGACTCGAGTCAGACTTGAGTCACAAATATGATGACTTGCAACTCCACTTTAACACCAATGACTCGTGACTTAACTTGGACTTGAGCCTTTTGACTCGACCTGACTTGATACCCTCCCCAAGCCCAAATATTACAAATGATGCTATTAAAAAAAGTGTGCAGCGCATCAACTCTTCATTTAACGGATTACAGTTTGAATTGGACAGCAGCCAATCAAATTGTGCCAGCTGAGAAAAAGCTGTGTGTGGCAGTGCAGAGGAACGTCGGACGGGTGAATTCAGATGGAGCCCTTGGAAAGATGATACCCAAAACTATTATTTTCGGATATAAAGACGACGCTGTATCAACAAAAAACGGATTTTCAACTTGCAAATCATGCGGGAAAAAAATTACAGACAGAGGTGCAACAATTTCCAACTTTGTTAGACATTTGAAGCTGCACAAAGAACGGTAAGTCGTGGTTAATATAGCCGACAGCTATATAATTTATAACTTTGCTAGTGTTGCATGAAGGCTAACGTAACGTTAAATCAATGAGCATCCACACTGTCAGTCAGTGCGGGAACGTGATCATTGCACCCAAGATTGAGCTACAACTGGCTAGGCAGTTGGTAGCCTAAATCCTGCCTAATGTTACTGCTGTTCCTAAAACCATTGACATACGTTAGCCTACTGTAACCACACACAGAGGGTGTGTGTGTGTGTTAAGGATGGGTGATTGTGTACAAGCCTACATCGCCCGATTGCGCCCCATAGCAATCCTCGATAGTCGATCACTATTGGGGGGGGGGGGGGGGGGGGGGGTCTTTCTCATGGCTACCCATGTATTTCCATGGAAATATAATGTTTATTTGGAAAGTAATAAATATATAGATTTTAGATTTTAGATATAGATTTTTAAAAGCATTCATGATTTGCGTAGATGTAATATACTAACTATTACTCTTGTTAAAAATATAAAATGGTATTAGATTTGGTGAAGAGCACATTATGACTTGTTTAGGACTCGAAACTCAAAGTTTAGGACTTGAGACTTGTCATGATACTTGTCAGTCTTGACTTGAGACTTGTCTCGGACTTGCCTGTCTTGACTTGGGACTTGACTCGGGACTTGAGTGCTAAGACTTGAGACTTACTTGTGACTTGTAAAACAATGACTTGGTCTCACCTCTGTCGTGTAGTATCTGAAAATGTAGCTAGCTAGACTATCTTACCCATATACATGGATGGACACTTCTCCCTCTCTGTCACGGATGCCATGGCTGCCCTTAGTTTGAAGATGTAATCCGGAGACAGTTGTTTTCTCCATCTCCTTAGCTATCATACTCTAATTCCACTGATTTCAAAACTCGATCTCAAGGCATGTCCAGTCCACTCATTATCACAAATGTCACAAATGAGTCACAAATGACTGACAACCAATAGCTATAGATGCTGAGCTCTAACGCTATCTTATTAGCATTAGCCCAGCTAACACATCTGACTCCAATAATCAACTAATCATGATCTTCAGTTTAGAACGCAATTAGTTTAATCAGCTGTGTTTGTTAGGGATGGGAAAAAAGTGTGACACCACTCCGGCCCCGAGGACTGGAGTCGCCTATCCCTGATCTACACAATTAACATATTATTTTACCCATTGGTCAAAAGATGTGTTTTTGTTTGGACACAATATTTACTGGACCATAAAAAGGGCTGGACCAAAACCATCCGGAGCTAAAGCCACTGGTCTATAATAAAGGGATACTATAAGATACCCTTGTTCTACTTACCCAGAGTCAAATGAACTTGTGGATACCATGTTATGTTTCTGCGTGCAGTATGAAGGAAGTTAGCGGTAATTTCGTAAGCCAAAACTAACTAGCGTATGCACAATGACAGGAAGTCTACAGGTACAGTAGCATTGTTATTAGCTAATCACACCCTTGTAGTATGTCATAATTGTGAGGATTCCATTGATAATTTACTGTTTATAAATCCAAAGTGTCACTAGGTGTTAGTCAACATAAATGAAAGTGACTAACATTAGCAATAGCAAAATTATTAATCATTATTAAACTTATGTCTAATTTGTGTTACCATCATTGGTGTTACTACTCCTACTGGTGGCACAATGCTATCATAACAGTAAAACAAAGATTCAAGTCATTAAGCTAGCATATTAGTTGATTTAGAATGGGAAGATGTAAAATAAATAAATAAAATACAATACAATAAAAATATTCGCCATGCCCAAATGCCATGTCTGTTTTAATGATGATTTGGTTTAGTACTGTACAGCCCTCCCATACTCAACTGGCGGACCGTGGACCGGATCCGGGCCCAAATGTTGTATTTATTTTTACTCGGTTGGGCTTCGACCCCTGGTAGCATATAAACACACATAAGACATGGAAGAATGTGTAGAATTGCAGGAAATTAGTTTTAAAACTGCAAAAAGTAATCTCTTCCCCATGCAAAATGTGTAGAATTGCAGGAAATTAGCTTTAAAACTGCAAGATTTTCTCTCCACCAACAAGAGGGGTGTGAACAGTTTGGGGTCGCATGGATTACTACGCCGATAAATTGATTACCCCTGGTATAGCCTATCGATGTCTATTAGCTGCGGTGGAAAATGTGTGACATCTATCCATATGACATGAATTTTCAAATATGTATTATTTTTGTATTATATTCTCATCCCTTATTCTAACATGTTAATATTTCAAAGCAAAACAATGATTTTGACCAACTATGAGCCAGTTATAGCAACTAAAATGACAGAACCTTATGTCTAAATCATCTGTTGTTATCTTTGTCTAAAAGACCACTATGCAATGGAGACCAGGCATTAGCTAACATTGGCAGCAAATTGAAAATTGATTATAGTCTGTCACAGGCTAGAGCAGGGCTGTTCAATTCCGGTCCTGGAGGGCGAAAACACTTCTGGTTTTCATCCTCTCCTTCTAACCAAGGACTGATTCAGACCTGGGACAGCAGCTGAGTGCAATTAACTACCGGTTAAAAACAGAAACCAGAAGTGTTTCGGCTTTCCAGGACCGGAATTGAACAGCCCTGGACTAGAGACTAGACTACCCTATTTCTGGGACTGGATAAGAATTGGGGAAAAGTGTGGTAGCTTGTGGTGTACTTAGAACTGACTGTCAGTAGAACATGTTCTAGAACACTGATGTTCAGACCCAACACAACAGCCTGGGGGAGGAGGCAACACATGCTAGCTTTCCCCTGACAGCCTGTAATGATGTTAAGAAAACTGCCCAGAACAGTGTTCGATGTAGGATTGTTGAGTCCCTTTGTTGTGTACCAATACATTGACCATACACTGATCTCTCATTTTGTTTTCTGAACTGACCCTCTCTGACAGAAATTAATGTGGGGAATCAACAAGCAATTGAGGCCATTTTGTAATATAAAACATCTGCCTCAATTACAGACCACTTACTGTAGGCCTCAAATTATATAACTTGCCAAACCCTCTAGTCATTTCTCTTGAACCACACCTGCAACAATCAGAATAAAGTCATAGAATAATTGTAAGCTATTAGTCGTTAGATGAGATGTATTGTCTACTTAATACATGTTTTTGTTTACAGTACCCTTATGAATTCCTCAAGATCTAGTGTTTATCAATCTCAATTGGATTCAAATTGGATGCTCATATTATTATTCATTTCCTGAGAAGTGTTGTTTTCAACAGACAAGAATCCATGGTGAGTAATGTTAAGCAGGCATCCTGGGCCCTGATCATACTTTACATGCCAAGAAGTCATGGGAAACTATGACCATACACCTACAGTACAGCATGTTACTCACAGTGTATATAAGTGTGGGTGTGTGGAAGTGGGTGTGTAAATCCCTTGACACCGCTCACACACTAAGACTGCCAAGCTCAAATAGAGACGAGAATATTTTACTATTTTTCAGGGGTGTCATGCACCCCAAAAATCTGAGGGGGCACAAAGTAAGCGAGGATGTCCTGGGTGGTGGTTGAGAATTGGGCATTTTTCAAACACCTGAAACATCTTTTTTTATGCAATCTAGAGACATAATCATTATGCTTAATTCTATTTTTCTGCATACCCCTTGAGCTATCTGTATCCTCCAGACCTGTGGTTATTTTTGTTAAGAAACAAAATATGCTTCTCTGCTAAAATATTGAAAGGAATATGAGTCTTAGAGTCCACCAACATTTTTACCTTTATTTAACTAGGCAAGTTAGTTAAGAACAAATTCTTATTTACAATGACAGCCTACCAGGGAACATTGGGTTAACTGCCTTGTTCAGGGGCAGAACAACAGAATTTTACCTTGTCAGCTCGGGGATTCGAGCCAGCAACCTTTCGGTTACTGGCCCAACACTCTTACCACTAGGCTACCTGCCGCCCCACCTATTGGCATGACACCTCTGCTCTTTTTTATACTAGAACTAAAGAGGAAATAACATCATTAACCATTCTCCACCATGCTCCGGGTTAGGGAAGGGTTTGGCCGACTGGGATTTCCTTGTACCATCACGCTCTAAGCGACTCCTTGTGGCGGGTTGGGTGCCTGCAAGCTGACATCGGTTGCCAGTTGGACAGTGTATCCTCTGACACTTTGGTGCAGCTGGCTTCCGGGTTAAGCGAGCAGTGTGTCAAGAAGCAGTGCGGCTTGGCAGGGTCATGTTTCGGAGGATGCATGGCTCTCGACCGTCGCCTCTCCTGAGTCCGTAGGGGAGTTGCAGCGATGGGACAAGTCTGTAACTACCTACCAATTGAAGAGATAAAGGGGTAAAAGTACAACAACAACAAAAAACATAGGAAATCATACTTACTCAAGCACAGTAGATCTACGTAATTTTATCTTCTTGATCCTACACTTAATTACTACACCATTATCATTCTTCTAGACATACGTCTTTGTAGGCACATAGTCTTACTGAGGAGGCATTTCAGCGGAAGTCACAAATCGTTCAGAATGTTGCTGGTTATAAGGCTTTCTAGTACAGTATTTTCATCTGTCGTTTGAAAAGCAGCCATAGGGTGCTTGTTAATGTGACACCAAGCGGAGTCACGCTTTCATCATAAGTGTTATGAAAGTCTGGAGTTATGTTTGTTTGGAAATGTATTAAAAAAAAGTATGTTAGAATTTGATACTGATACAAATGTGATACAGTGGTATAGCGCCCTCTAGTGTCATACTTAAACAATTAACAGAAAAAGACAAGAATAACATTTTTTTAGATGTGGACTGGTTTTGTCATGATAGGCTACAGTTTAGAATGAATTTGATTAAAAGCAAAGCTTCTGTTCTTAGCATGAACACTGAAGGTATGGTTCCCAAGCCTTATATTGTTATTCTCATACAACATTGTTCAGCCACTCATCATCAGTCATTCATCACAAGTGAGAAGTGACAAGAAGTGAGCAAGAAATATCTCAAGTAAAAAGGCAAACTAAACGCCCAACAAATCAGAAGCTTCATTAGTGACAAATGCCACATGTCGTTTTTGTATTTTAAAGGAATCACCCTGGAGGTCAAATCTAATAAACAGAAGTTGTGTTTCCCAAATGGAACCATTAGCAAGATAATGGCAGCGAATGACACCATTCAACAGCACATCATGCTTTGTATCTGTCTGTTACTACTGCATCTTATACAATTAAAGTATATAAACTCTGTTCTCCAGAAATGTATAGACCTACAAGAGGAAAATCAAGTTAGGAAGCACTTACTGGTGAAGAATTCATCTTAATCTCAGCATGTAATTCCACAGAGGTTACATTATAAACAATGATTTCGTCTTACTTTGTCCAACATGCTGAACAAAGGTTTCCACTGATGATAGACTATTGTCACTTCATAATATGTACGATCAATGTGGAGCAGAATCCATCTGTCAATAATTAGTGTTCTATCTATCCTGCTAATAGTTTAGGTTGTTGAGGTTGTTACATTAGAAAGCTAGAAAGGAAGGAACAAAATTGTACAGGCGACTTCCCAATTCCTTCAAGATGAGATTGCAATCATTACTCGCACAGAGTAATGGTTTATCCCATTAGTACCGTGTTCTTACAGTAGTAGTGTATCCAACTCACCACTAGAGTGCAGCAGTTGATAACATTCCACCACCACTATCAAACCAGGGAGGTTTCAGTGGCATCTTTGTTTCTCACACAAAAAACGAGTTACTGCCAAAGTACTCCTTTATTGCTGCTGCCAAAGCTGTGATATAATGCATGATGCAAGCATATGTAAGGCCTCTAATCTATTAGTAGAGTGCCTCAGAGATACTGTATTTGGAGAAAATTACTCCTATTCAAGAGATCTTGTGTTATGCAACTTCAAATCAAATCAAATGTTATTAGTCACATGCGCCGAATACAGCAGGTGTAGACCTTACAGTGAAATGCTTACTTATGAGCCCCTAAACAACAGTGCAGTTTAAAAAAAAATACAGATAAGAATAAGAGATAAGAGTAACAAGTAATTAAAGAGCAGCAGTAAAAAAAATATATATATACAGGGGGTGCCGGTACAGAGTCAATGTGCGGGGGCGCTGGTTAGTTGAGGTAATATGTACATAAAGAGGGGGGGTGCAGCTCATTCTAATGATTCATACAGTATCTATATCTATATCAAGAGTTGTTTCATATGGTTGGTTATGTTATATAATTGTTCTCATATCAGCATCAACTTTTCCGGCACGTTGTTCCCCTCTGTATTAAGTTAGGGTTGGTTTTCCGGACATCGATTAAGCCTAGTCCATTTTAATGGAGATTCTCTGCTTTGTAATGCAAGATCATAAGCTTAATCTGTGTCCAGGAAACTGTCCCTTACTGTTTCAGTAATAGCATCAGATTGTCTCCCTATTATCCAGTGACATTCAGGGGTAGTGAGGTAACCTGTGTCTGTATTGATACTGTTTATACTTGGGGATGGGGAGAGGGTGGAGGAAACATTTGCAACTGTTCCCATTTTAAACCTACCTTTTAATGTCTTTTTGATCTAGATTTAGTGAGAGTGGTATTGTACATCACATCTCCCTTTAGGAGATCAAAGAATGTTGCCTTTCTGGAATCACCTTTCACTCTGTCAAAGGTATCTGACATTCAGCTGGGGACACAAACAATCTCTCCTCCCAACATCAAATACCTATGCCTCACTGTTCTATACCTCCAGACCAACTCAATACACATTAATCAGTGTTTCGCTGTACAATTCAAAGACTAATTACTCGCCAATCTAGGATTGTCTATCATACTTTTTTTGCTACCTACATGTTATCCCTATGGACATTGAGGCCTTGTAGAGAGTAAATGGAGGTTGTGTGACCTCAAGATGAGCTGTTTACAGTATTGCCTGCCAACTATTTAAATTGGCATTGTATCTATTTCTAACCCGTGAAAATGTAATGTTTCTAAATTGGAAATAGGGCTTGTTTGCACATACAGTTCGGTGAATGCTGGGTCAAGGGATTAGAGTGCCCTGAGTTTGAGAGCATGTGTTCGTTTGGGCTATTTCTGTAAGTGAGAATGCACTCTAAATTCACAGAGGACATGTGTGAGGGACAGTTGCCTTCTAGGTCACACACATCGACCATGGGTATGTGGTCCGGGGGTTAGGAGCCGTGGGTGGACTGCAGTTTCAGTTGTGGAGGATTGAGCCATCTGCCCTGACGTTAATGCTACCTGCTTCTGGCACGGAGGACAGCCTCTCGCCTCTCACACTCAGTCACTCAGTGTGTGTGTGTGTGTGTGTGTATGTGTATGCGTGTATTGGCCCTATTGCTTGCTAAATTTGCAGTCTAGGACTTAATCCCAAACATGAAAAAAAAACTGTTATCCAGGACTTTATGATACCTGAAATATTTCCCATAGATTCAACCTCAGTTGTGACTACAGCACTCTAAGGAAGTCTAATGTGAATGTGTATATTTTTTCCCGCTCACTGTATACAGGGTCCATGATCTGTCCCATTGAATCTGGTTCCTATTGATCACGGCCTATTGAATACGATGGCAAGGCAACACAAGGTTAAAAGCCAGGTTGGTCCTCCACCTAGGCTCTGGTGTGGCATGCAGCTACACCCAGAACATTGGAATGCAGTAGGGCTGTGTGCTGTAGCTCCTGTGGGGGATGGGAGGAAATGTGGGGAGGTCTATAGGGAGGGAGGCTGGTTGGTCACATTGGAGTAGCGTGACCAGCTGTAAGAGAACGAGGGAGGGTGAGTGCGGGGGTGTTTGCTCACGCACTGCACAGAATCAGCTGGGCTGCATCTCTCCCCCAGGCCCGCGCTGGTTAATGTAGCAGGGGACACCGTGCTCCCACATGGAAACATAACAGCTAATCTATGGATTGAGATTTGTTTCTTTATTCTTTAATCTACCACGATCCGTGCGTGTATTCAGCATAATTAACAAATAAAACTATGATCTGTGAACATATTAAAATATTTTGTAAATATAACCATAATCCATAAATATGTAAAAACTATATATATATTTTACATATATTCACCATAAGTCACAAATAAATCCATGATCTGTAAATATATTCAACATAGCTCAAACTCACAAATTGCTTGCTGATGTTTAAAATAGCTGTAACCCGTTTTTCTAATTACTACTATTACAAACAAAAGACTACAGCTAGTGTGCCATTATTGATTACATGCCCCCTCTCTCTCTTTTCACACTTTTCAGGGAAAATACAACTTCCCTGTTGAAGTTGTCAGTGCTATCAAGAATGTTACAGCGACTTATAGAGAGAGACCTGCGTCTGTATGTAGACGTTTTTTATTTGTCCTATTATCGATCCTGTGTCACTCTGAAAGACCGTTAGAAACCGTGTTCTTGGTGGCATTACTTTTGTAGTGGTCATCAGTCATGACACCTAAAGTCAATGGCAAAGTGAATTAGAAAGGTTTGCTGAAAGAGGTTTTAGTGCTAAGCAAAGACCTGTGGGCAGATTGCTGTATTGTAGGGTTTGTTTCTGGACCAGACCATTTTTTTACAGCTTGAGTGCCCTGTGTCTGCCTTAAATTATGCAGAATCTTAAAAGGCGGCTGACATTCTTGATTTGGTTCATTAAGAAATATAACGGCCATGACTGAATTCAAACACGAGTTGGTTTCGGGGTGTGGTTTCATGTGGGTGTCTCGTGTGCAGGTTCACAAGTGGGAAGAGTTAACCAAATTCCTTTGGCAATTAGCTTCAGCTGGCGACTATGGCAAAATTGATTTTACTTTGGGTAGCCTATCTCTGGGGCAAGTTACTGACCATTAATAAATTACACAATGTTACACACCTTTTAGTTCTCATTAAATATTTTCAATATTTGTATATGAATTTTTACAATTTATAGTTGGTTTGAGGTATAAGCAATTGAAATTTGAAATTTTAACATATTGTCATGTACATTGTGTAATTTACCGATGGTCCCTAACTAGCCCTGTAGTCAAACCACGGTTACGGTCCAAACACTTAAAAGACACACCCTATCCCCTCTGCCCTCAAATTAAGTGAACACTTCTGATGACGTATCATGATGTCTGACGAGTATACACTGCAGGGAAAGGGGCGAGGGAGGAAGGAAGGAATGATTTTTAAATGGACCACCCTTCGCCAGAAAATCGTCACTCGTCACACTGATTGTGTTTTCAGCTACCGGTGGATTGTGGGTGCTTTATATGCACTACATTCAATTATGACTGTGTCTACTTATAGTAAATGTGTAATTATTAATATACACCTATTGTATGATAGCTAGCAAATTAATTAGCTAACTAATTTGCATTCGTTTTTATTTACACTTGTACAGTTGAAGTCGGAAGTTTGCATACACCTTAGCCAAATACATTTAAACTCAGTTTTTCACAATTCCTGACATTTGATACTAGTAAAAATTCCCTGTCTTAGGTCAGTTAGGATCACCACTTTATTTTAAGAATGTGAAATGTCAGAATAATAGTAGAGAGAATGATTTATTTCTGCTTTTATTTCCTTCATTCCCAGTGGGTCAGAAGTTTACATACACTCAAATAGTATTTGGTAGCATTGCCTTTAAATTGTTTAACTTGGGTCAAACGTTTCAGGTAGCCTTCCACAAGCTTCCCACAATAAGTTGGCTGAATTTTGGCCCATTCCTCTTGACAGAGCTGGTGTAACTGAGTCAGGTTTGTAGGCCGTTCTATAGGATTGAGGTCAGGGCTTTGTAATGGCCACTCAAATACCTTGACTTTGTTGTCCTTAAGCCATTTTGCCACAACATTGGAAGTATGCTTGGGGTCATTGTCCATTTGGAAGACCCATTTGAGACCAAGCTTTAACGTCCTGACTCATGTCTTGAGATGTTGCTTCAATATATCCACATAATTTTCCTACCTCATGATGCCATCTATTTTGTGAAGTGCACCAGTCCCTCCTGCAGCAAAGCACCCCCACAACATGATGCTGCCACCCTCGTGCTTCACGGTTGGGATGGTGTTCTTCGGCTTGCGAGCTTCTCCCTTTTTCCTTCAAATATAACGATGGTCATTATGGCCAAACAGTTCTATTTTTGTTTCATCAGACCAGAGGACATTTCTCCAAAAAGTACGATCTTTGTCCCCATGTGCAGTTGCAAACCGTAGTTTGGCTTTTTTATGGTGGTTTTGAAGCAGTGGCTTCTTCCTTGCTGAGCAGCCTTTCAGGTTATGTCAATATAGGACTCATTTTACTGTGGATATAGATACTTTTGTACCTGTTTCCTCCAACATCTTCACAAGGTCCTTTGCTGTTGTTCTGGGATTGATTTGCACTTTTTGCACCAAAGTACGTTCATCTCTAGGAGACAGAATGCGTCTCCTTCCTGAGCGGTATGACGGCTGCGTGGTCCCATGGTGTTTATACTTGCGTACTATTGTTTGTACAGATGAACGTGGTACCTTCAGGCGTTTGGAAATTGCTCCCAAGGATGAAATCTTGGCTGATTTCTTTTGATTTTCCCATGATGTCAAGCAAAGAGGCACTGTGCTTGAAGGTAGGCCTTGAAATACATCCACAGGTACACCTCCAATTGACTCAAATGATGTCAATTAGCCTATCAGAAGCTTCTAAAGCCATGACATCCTTTTCTGGAATTTTCCAAGCTGTTTAATGGCACAGTCAACTTAGTGTATGTAAACTTCTGAACCACTAGAATTGTGTTACAGTGAATTATAAGTGAAATAATCTGTCTGTAAACAATTGTTGGAAAAATTACTTGTGTCCTGCACGAAGTAGATGTCCTAACCGACTTGCCAAAAGTATAGTTTGTTAACAAGAAATTTGTGGAGTGGTTGAAAAACGACTTTTAATGACTCCAACCTAAGTGTATGTAAACTTCCGACTTCAACTGTATGTTGACTTCTCCATGGATGTTGTTTTTAAGTTTTCGCAAACTTTTCTTAGCGGATGTACAGTACAATCGTCGCAAAATGAATTATGGGGAGTTTCAGGTCCCGGAGTGAACATAATTGTACACTCGCAAAGCCAACTAAAAATGAGGGCTGAGGGTTTTATGTTGCAAACTTCCCTTGCTTGGCTAATCATTTGGACCACCCTCCAAGATGGCGATGGGGATTCCCCTAAGGGCATAAGGCGAGAGTAAGTGGACGAGGGTGTGTCTTTTAAGTGTTTGGACCGCAGCCCACATTTAGTCAAACCAAAGTCAAACCATATTTAACATGGGCATTGCGATCAGGTCATGTGCAGCTAAACTCCAAATGGATGATTACATGTGTGCTGTCATATGTGGGCAGGATTTAAAATAACCTTAATTCATGTTGTGACATACTCCAGTACAAAACTCTGTTTTGGACAAGACTGACTTCTTTACAAAAGTTATCGTATTTACACTTTGTAGTCAATTTTGACCGTAGAATAAATGTTTCGGACTCATACCGAAGCCAGGCTGTTTTCTAAATGAGAAGTGGTGTCAGGTGGTGGGTAACTGGTGCAGTGAATCAGGTGCAGGAGAGCAGAAATGAGTGTACAATAGGGATCCCTAAACTATGGGCAAATTAACTGTCAATAAAATTCCCAGCTGCGCCTGAATCTGCGAGCGCCTTATGCGGGGAAAACTCAGGAAAATTAAATCAACAAAAACATGTGAGCTGCCCGAACGCCTACCGAACAAGGAGCGGGACCGACTTCAGCGAAAGTCGTGACAAGTGGGTTTTTCGGGTCAGTTGCTATTGAACGTTATATTTATGTCACAACCACAGGTTTCCCCAACAAGGAAAATAATAAGTTGGTATTATTCCAGTTCCACATGATGGTAATCCGACTGGCTAATAATAACTTGTTTGTTTAGTAGGCTAACTGGCCACTTTGAGAACATTTTCACTACTCTCTCCCTCCCCCATGTTGAAGTGACCCATGAAAATGATATGTTGTCCAAGCAGGTGGCACATACAATATCCCAATGTGCATCTGGCTCCACCAGACCCACCCCAAGAGCCGGCAGTGTTGTAACTTGTGTCCCTCTGTCTCCGTGGTGATAAACCCAAGGTGCCCATATGTGGAGGCCCGCGGGCAGGTTGATGCCTCACCAACTGGAAGAGCATAAGTCAACGACATTGCTACAATGTGGTTTTGTTTTGTTCTTTGTTTTGATAGTGCTTGGTGAATGTTTTGTTGATGTATTTTTTATTATTAAAAGAAGAGAACATTTACCGAGTAGTGGTTAGAAAATAGAGAGAGATTGTGCATGTCTGTGTGTGTGTCGCTCCTAAGTGTTTTCAAGTGTGTACTTTGTGTGTGAGCATGGATGGGTTGAATGGAGTGGCATTGAAGAGGGATAGTACTGTAGTACAATCATGATTGATCTACTTTCCTAGTTTGTCAGGTGCTGGCCAACCTGTCACTGCTCGTCACATAAGTTAGGTCTGCATTTCAAAAGGAAACGGCCCTCTTTGTCATATTATATATTTTTTGTGCAAATGTATTCAAAATAAAAACAAAAGTACCTTATTAAAACATAAGTATTCAGAAATTGAGCTCAGGTGCATCTTATTGCCTTTGATCATATTTTTATATATATATACACTGCTCAAAAAAATAAAGGGAACACTTAAACAACACAATGTAACTCCAAGTCAATCACACTTCTGTGAAATCAAACTGTCCACTTAGGAAGCAACACTGATTGACAATACATTTCACATGCTGTTGTGCAAATGGAATAGACAACAGGTGGAAATTATAGGCAATTAGCAAGACACCCCCAATAAAGGAGTGGTTCTGCAGGTGGGGACCACAGACCACTTCTCAGTTCCTATGCTTCCTGGCTGATGTTTTGGTCACTTTTGAATGCTGGCGGTGCTTTCACTCTAGTGGTAGCATGAGACGGAGTCTACAACCCACACAAGTGGCTCAGGTAGTGCAGCTCATCCAGGACGGCACATCAATGCGAGCTGTGGCAAGAAGGTTTGCTGTGTCTGTCAGCGTAGTGTCCAGAGCATGGAGGCGCTACAGGAGACAGGCCAGTACATCAGGAGACGTGGAGGAGGCCGTAGGAGGGCAACAACCCAGCAGCAGGACCACTACCTCTGCCTTTGTGCAAGGAGGAGCAGGAGAAGCACTGCCAGAGCACTGCAAAATGACCTCCAGCAGGCCACAAATGTGCATGTGTCTGCTCAAACGGTCAGAAACAGTTTCCATGAGGGTGGTATGAGGGCCCGACGTCCACAGGTGGGGGTTGTGCTTACAGCCCAACACCGTGCAGGATGTTTGGCATTTGCCAGAGAACACCAAGATTGGCAAATTCGCCACTGGCGCCCTGTGCTCTTCACAGGTGAAAGCAGGTTCCCACTGAGCACGTGACAGACGTGACAGAGTCTGGAGACGCCGTGGAGAACGTTCTGCTGCCTGCAACATCCTCCAGCATGACCGGTTTGGCGGTGGGTCAGTCATGGTGTGGGGTGGCATTTCTTTGGGGGGCCGCACAGCCCTCCATGTGCTTAGGTATGTGCCTCCATGTGCCTCCATGTGCTTCTGTCACTTTCGCCTGTAGTGCGTGTTGGTTTTTCAGTGACTGTTCAAGTATTTCCTTGACTGCGGAGTTCCATGTGTCCGTTTCCCCAATGCGCTGTTCTGCGTCCCCCATTCTTGTAGATATGCTGCGAAGTTCTTCTTTGTTTTCTTCAAGTTTCTGGTTAATGTCCTTCTTGAACTCATTTAGTTATTTTCTTACATCTTCTCGAAGTTCCTCTCATAAGCCTGTGAGCACCTCGCGCAATTCCTCCTTCATCACCTCACAAAATGAGGGTTCTTTTGCTGCTGCTATCTTATTTGCTCTAGCATTAGCCATCTCAGGTTCATCAACGATTATATCTTCTGCTGTCTTGTTACGTACGGGCTGTTGTTGTAGCTCCCGACCTTTTCCTATTTTCCCCTTTTCCATTTTGCGTAAGTTATTACAATGCTCAGAGTAAATACTTGAATTTAGGGGGGGAAATACCCAATCGATGTGCAGTACAAAAAACTAGGCAGCCATTTCCTAAGTTGCGTCACCGGAAGCCCCGAGATGTTTCTACAACTTGATTGGAGTCCACCTGTGGTAAATTCCTTTGATTAGACATGATTTGGAAAGGCACACACCTGTCTATACAAGGTCCCACAGTTGACAGTGCATGTCAGAGCAAAAACCAAACCATAAGCTCGAAGGAATTATCCATAGATCTCCGAGACAGGATTGTGTCGAGGCACAGATCTGGGGAAGGGTACCAAAAAATGTCTGCAGCATTGAAGGTCCCCAGAAACACAGTGGCCTCCATCATTCTTAAATAGAAGAAGTTTGGAACCACCAAGACTCTTCCTAGAGCTGGCCACCCAGCCAAATTGAGCAATCAGGGGAGAAGGGCCTTGGTCAGGGAGGTGACCAAGACCCAATGGTCACTGACAGAGCTATAGAGTTCCACTCTGGAGATGGGAGAACCTTCCAGAAGGAGAACCATCTCTGCAGCACTCTACCAATCAGGCCTTTATGGTAGAGTGGCCAGACGGAAGCCACTCATCAGTAAAAGGCACATGACAGCACGCTTGGAGTTTGCCAAATGGCACCTAAAGGACTCTCAGACCATGAGAAACAAAATTCTCTGGTCTGATGAAACCAATATTGAACTCTTTGGCCTGAATGCCAAGCGTCACGTCTGGAGGAAACCTGGCACCATCCCTATGGTGAAGCATGGTTGTGGCAGCATCATGCTGTGGGGATGTTTTTCAGTGGCAGGGACTGGGAGACCAGTCAGGATCGAGGGAAAGATGAATGGAGCAAACAACAGAGAGATCTTTTGATTAAATCCTGCTCCCGAACACTGAGGACCTCAGACTGGGGCAAAGGTTCACCTTCCAACAGGACAACGACTCTAAGCAAATAGCCAATACAACGCAGGAGTGGCTTCCGGACAAGTCTCTCAATATCCTTGAGTGTCCCTGCCAGAGCCTGGACTTGAACCCGATCAAACATCGCTGGAGACCTGAAAATAGCTGTGCAGCAACGCTCCCCATCCAACCTGACAGACCTTGAGAGGATCTGCAGAGAAGAATTGGAGAAACTCCCCAAATACAGGTTTGCCAAGCTTGTAGCGTCATACCCAAGAAGACTCAAGGCTGTAATCGCTGCCAAAGGTGCTTCAACAAAGTACTGAGCAAAGGGTCTGAATACTTACAGTATGTAAATGTGATATTTCAGTTTTTTGTTTTTAATACATTTGCACAAAAAAATCTAAAAACCTGTTTTTGCTTTGTTATTATGGGGTATTGTGTGTAGATTGATGAGGGAAAAATACTGAATAGGTCTGAATACTTTCCGAATGCATTGTCGTACAACCGCAGGTTCAAAAAGGTGAAATTGAGCCCTGCAAACTATGTTAAAAGGTACAGTAAAGAGTCAATAGTTATAAGAGGGAAAATCTCAGTTAAGTCCAAGTGTAATAGGAGACTTGGTCTAAAGTTTTAGGAAATGGTCCTGCCCTGCCGAGTAGAGACTGGATCAATCAGTTGAAGCTAGACTGGTCATGTGTACACAGAGTAACAGCTGTAGAGACAGTAGAGGGTTTATGTGAAAAATATTCCTCTCTGTTTCAGCCAGAGCTGAGAACGCTAAAAAGGTATCACAGCCAAGAAACATGACAGTGCATTTGGAAAGCATTCAGACCACTTGACTTTTTCCACATTTTGTTACGTTACAGCCTTATTCTAAAATGGATTACATAGTTTTTAATCCCCTCATCAATCTATACACAATACCCCATAATGACAGTGTATAAACAGTTTTTTTTTAATTTTTGCAAATGTATTAAAAAGAAAAAAGATAATCACATTTAGGTAAGTATTCAGACCCTTTACTCAGTACTTTGTTGAAGCACCTTTGGCAACAGAGAAAAGTACAGAGAGATCCTTGATGAAAACCTGCTCCATAGCGCTCAGAACCTCAGACTAGGGAGAAGGTTCACCTTCCAACAGGACAATGACCCTAAGCACACAGCCAAGACAACGCAGGAGTGGCTTCGGGACACATCTCTGAATGTCCTTGAGTGGCCCTGCCAGAGCCCGGACTTGAACTCGATCGAACATCTCTGGAGAGACCTGAAAATAGCTGTGCAGCGACGCTCCTCATCCAACCTGACAGAGCTTGAGAGGATCTGCAGAGATGAATGGGAGAAACTCCCCAAATACAGGTGTACCAAGCTTGTAGCGTCAATCCAAGAAGACTTGAGGCTGTAATCGCTGCCAAAGATTACAGAAAAGAATACATCGTTTGTAGTTATTTTACTCCCGTACAAACAAGTTTGATTACACGACATGGTGTCAGAAGTGGGATAGAACAAGTGTATTTACTAACAGAGTTTAGCTTACAGTACCTGGTTGATAAGTTTTGGGAAGAAAATCGAGGAGGCTAATCAGCATGGAAGACGTCGCGGGAGAAACGGAGCAGCCACTGACAGCAGTGGGAAGAGGCCAGCCGCCAGTGCAAGGTGCAGCGGGAGGGGCACAGATACCTGTGCATACAGGCCCAAGTGCTACATTTAGCATACAGCCACCGGAACCTCAAGAATGGACTAAATGGATTAGGAGGTTTGAGCGCTTCGTCAGGCAAGTAATCTTCACACATCTACCTTGGAGAAACATGTAAACACTCATGTACTGTATGGGCGACGAAGCAGATGACGTTTTGAGGGGTCTAAACCTAAACGAACTCAAGCAAAGACATTATATCGGACAAATGAGTACAGCCCAACCTGACAAAGACATCGGCTTTCAAGGAGATGGCGGAGCCATCCAACGTCAGCGAGCTGAAGAGTTTTCTTGGAATGGTGAAACAACTGGGAAAGCTCATCCCTCAGTTAGCAGAAAATAACAAACCTCTCAGGAAACCACTGGTACTGGGGGGCCGACCAAGTCAGAGCCTTCAAAGAGCTGAAGGAGGAGCTGACATCCACACCCGTGCCAGCCCTGTATGACCCAAACAAAGGTGTCAGGTGTCAGATGATCAAGGTGTCAGATGATGCGTCTTCCTACGGACTAGGAGGAGTGCTGCTGCAGAAGAAGAGCAAGGAATGGAGACCCGTTGCCTACACTTCCCGGTCTCTCACACTGACCGAACAGAGATACATTCAAGTGGAAAAAGAAGCTCTGGGGGTCACATGGGCAAGTGAAAGATTCAGAGAAGTTCTCATTGGTCAACACTTTCAGCTGGAAACTGATCCCAAACCACTCCTGAGCCTTCTGGGGAACCAACCCTTGGACACCCTTCCCCCACGAAACCAATGCTCAGGATGAGATATTCCTACATGATTGCGCATGTCCCTGGAAAGAGTCTGTGGACTGTAGACACGCTGCCACGTGCACCAGTCAAAGCCAAAGCTACTGTTGCAGAAAAGGAGCTCATGGAGAGCACAAATATATGTGGATGCCATCATGGAACAGCTTCCAGCGAGTGTTTCCTACATGGACAATCTGAGAGATCAACTCAAAGCCGACAGTGCCTGCTCGAAAGTCATGACAATGTGTCAGGAAGGATAGTCTGAGTTCAGTGGATGCGAAGGACCACTGAAACTGTACTGGGCAGAACGCACTTTTCTCGCAGTGCATGACGGTCTTCTGTTGAAAGGAACAAGACTTGTCATTCCATCGGCCTTACGAAATGATGTCCTCACTAAGCTGCACGAGGGTCATCAAGGTGTGGTCAAGTGCAGAGAACACACACAACAGGCTGTGTGGTGGTCTGGACTCAGCCAGCAAATGAACAAACTTGTGCTTAACTGCAGGACATGCATCAAAGAACGCATACATCACAACTTCCTGAGAGACCCTGGCAAAGACTGGGAGTGGACTTGTTCACTCTGAAAAGCACCACCTACCTGCTAGTGGTGGACTACTTCTCAAGGTACGTGGAAATCGCAAACCTGTCACTAACAATGTCTGCTGACGTCATAATTCATCTGAAGTTCAACTCCGCCCGCCATGGGGTACCTGAGGTCCTGGTTACGGACAATGGGCCTCAGTTCTTCAGAAGACCCCTTTCCGACTTCGCTGGAAAGTATGGATTTTGCCATGTAACCAGCAGTCCAAAGTTCCAGCAAAGCAACGGAGAGGTGGAATGCGCCGTTCAGACGGTGAAGAACCTCCTCAAGAAAGCAGCTTACCCTTGCCTTGCTTTGCTGGCATATCAATCCACTCCAGAATGGCTTAAGCCCGGCACAACTGCTGATGGGACGACAGCTTCATACCACACTCCCATCACTGTTAGACCTATCACTCTCAAACACAGCTGCGGTCAGCTCAACCCTAACCCTATGGATGGACCTGAAAACAACAACGCTACGCAGGAGAAGATTCAAGTGTCTTCACCACTCCGACACACCGCATTGCCAGAACCACCAACACCGAAGGTAATCATGGATGTCCCTGCTACACCCAGAGCAAGGTCTGGGCGAGCAATAGTTAAACCTCAAAGACTGGACATAGTCAGAGCAACAAGAACAAAAGACAGCGCTCGAAGAAGAAAAAAAAAAGACAAAACAACAGCTGTCAAATTGTTGCAGTTCTAACTTACATGTGGGGTAGATTTGTGTTAAAAGAAAGGAGAGATGCATTTTGGTTAAAGTTTACAGAAAATATTTTGTGTTCATGACTATGTTGAAATGTTCCAGAAGAACTAGGCTGGAACAGACCTACCGACATAAGGGCAGAATAATCCATTGAGGTCTGTTGAGACAAAGTCAGTCTACCCTTTGTTCTCTGAAAAGGGGAGATGTGTTGTTAATTGCATATTGCATCCTGATTGGCCATATGCTAATGAGGGCCTGTGGGATAGGGGTTCAAGAGGAAAGCCTCTCTATCTCTTGTGGCTTGTGATGTGAAGCAATGTCAAGTTAGCAATAAATGTGCTTTCATAAAGATACACCGTTAGTAGTTATTTTACTCATGTACAGATCAAATCAAAGTTTATTTGTCACGTGCGCCGAATACAACAGGTGTAGACCTTACAGTGAAATGCTTACTTACAGGCTAACCAATAGTGCGAAAAAAGGTGTGTGTGTGTGTGTGTGTGTGTGTGTGTGTATGTGTATGTATATGTGTATGCGTGTATTATTGCTTGCTGAACTGGCAGTCTTGGACTTAATCCCAAACATGAAAAAAAACTGTTATCCAGGACTCTAAGGAAGTCTAATGTGAATGTGTATATTTTTTCCCTCTCACTGTATACAGGGTCCATGATCTGTCCTATTGTCCCAGTGTGTGTAGGTAAGTAAAGAAATAAAACAACAGTAAAAAGACATTTGAAAATAAGAGTAGCAAGGCTATATACAGACACAGGTTAGTCAGGCTTATTGAGGTAGTATGTACATGTAGGTATGGTTAAAGTGACTATGCATATATGATGAACAGAGAGTAGCAGTAGCGTAAAAAGAGGGGTTGGCGGGTGGTGGGACACAATGCAGATAGCCCGGTTAGCCAATGTGCGGGAGCAGTGGTTGGTCGGGCCAATTGAGGTAGTATGTACATGAATGTATAGTTAAAGTGACTATGCATATAAGATAAACAGAGAGTAGCAGCTGCGCAAAAAGAGGGGTTGGGGGGGGGGGGCACACAATGAAAATAGTCCGGGTAACCATTTGGTTACCTGTTCAGGAGTCTTATGGCTTGGGGGTAAAAACTGTTGAGAAGCCTTTTTGTCCTAGACTTGGCACTCCGGTACCGCTTGCCATGTGGTAGTAGAGAGAATAGTCTATGACTGGGGTGGCTGGGGTCTTTGACTATTTTTAGGGACTTCCTCTGACACCGCCTGGTGTAGAGGTCCTGGATGGCAGGCAGCTTTGCCCTGGTGATGTACTGGGCCGTACGCACTACCCTCTGAAGTGCCTTGCAGTCGGAGGCCGAGCAATTGCCGTACCAGGCAGTGATGCAACCGGTCAGGATGCTCTCGATGTTGCAGCTGTAGAACCTTTTGAGGATCTCAGTACCCATGCCAAATCTTTTTAGTTTCCTGAGGGGGAATAGGCTTTGTCGTGCCCTCTTCACGACTGTCTTGGTGTGTTTGGACCATTCTAGTTTGTTGTTGATGTGGACACCAAGGAATTTGAAGTTCTCAACCCACTCCACTACAGCCCCATCGATGAGAATGGGGACGTGCTCGGTGCTCCTTTTCCTGTAGTCCACAATCATCTCCTTAGTCTTGGTTACGTTGAGGGATAGGTAGTTATTCTGGCACCACCTGGCCAGGTCTCTGACCTCCTCCCTATAGGCTGTCTCGTCGTTGTCGGTGATCAGGCCTACCACTGTTGTGTCATCTGCAAACTTAATGATGGTGTTGGAGTCGTGCCTGGCCATGCAGTCGTGGGTGAACAGGGAGTACAGGAGGGGACTGAGCACGCACCCCTAGGGAGCTCCAGTTTTGAGGATCAGTGTGGCAGATGTGTTGCTACCTACCCACACCACCTGGGGGCGGCCCGTCAGGAAGTCCAGGATCCAGTTGCAGAAGGAGGTGTTTAGTCCCAGGTTCCTTAGCTTAGTGATGAGCTTTGAGGGTACTATGGTGTTGAACGCTGAGCTGTAGTCAATTAATAGCATTCTCACATAGGTGTTCCTTTTGTCCAGATGGGAAAGGGCAGTGTGGAGTGCAATAGAGATTGCATCATCTGTGGATCTGTTTGGGCGGTATGCAAATTGGAGTGGGTCTAGGGTTTCTGGGATAATGGTGTTGATGTGAGCAATTATCAGCCTTTCAAAGCACTTCATGGCTACGGACATGATTGCTACGGGTCTGTAGTCATTTAGGCAGGTTGCCTTTGTGTTCTTGGGCACAGGGACTATGATGGTCTGCTTGAAGCATGTTGGTATTACAGACTCAATCAGGGACATGTTGAAAATGTCAGTGAAGACGCCTGCTAGTTGGTCAGCACATGCCCGGAGCACACGTCCTGGTAATCCATCTGGCCCCGCAGCCTTGTGTATGTTGACCTGTTTAAAGGTCTTACTCATGTCGGCTACGGAGAGCGTGATCACACAGTCGTCCGGAACAGCTGATGCTCTCGTGCATGCCTCAGTGTTGCTTGCCTCGAAGCGAGCATAGAAGTGATTTAGCTCGTCTGGTAGGCTCGTGTCACTGGGCAGCTCGCGGCTGTGCTTCCCTTTGTTGTCTGTAATAGTTTGCAAGCCCTGCCACATCCAACGAGCGTCGGAGCCGGTGTAGTATTATTCAATCTTAGCCCTGTTTGATTACACAACCGATACCGTTACTATCAAACATCCACTTGCCAAACTATGGTGGCCCAGACTGGACAAACTGGCGAAACCAGTGGAGGCTGGTGGGAGGAGATATTCAAGGACAGGCTCATTGTAATGGAGTCAAATATGTGGTTTCCATATGTTTGATGTGTTTGATATCATTCCATTAATGATGCAGTTCCTTTTATTCCATTCCAGACATTACAATGAGCACATCATCCTATAGCTCCTCCCACCAGCCTCTTCTGGGTGAAACCCACATGTACTTCCCTGCAAGAGGTTGCTAGGTATTATTCTTTTTTATTATTGTCATTTACGGAAAATCCAATTACAAATATGTAGGCCTAGCTAGGTATAACTTTACACATCACAAAATTCAAGTCAAGTCTATTTCTTATACGCATGGAATACACTGGCTGTATTCTGTGCCCGGCCAGTGTATTCTGTGCGTATGAGAAATAGACTTGACTTGAATGTTGTGATGTGTAAAGTTACACCTCTAGCCTTTTGGGGGCCCAAAGCAAGATTTGGTTGGGGGGCCTGTCATGTCAAACAATGTCCCCCAGCCAAAAAGCGTCCCCCTCTGCGTCACAATGGGATTCGATAAACTATTAGCATCTGTTGCTATTTCAACGGTGTGATGACCTAATGCGTCAATTTTTGGTGAGCATTACAGCCTAAATTGTTATTTTCATCCTGCTATGTTAAACAAAGCTGATTTCCATGAGAATTTTGCTGTTTAAATTAGTTTTGTTTAGCTAATAAGATGAAAACATTACTTCAAACCACTTTTGGGTACCTTGTTAAAATGTCTTAAACGTTGCTAAGTTTCGGGAAATAGCAAAGATAACGTGTAATCTGCTTGACACATTGTTACTTATTTTACAGATCCCAAAGTCAGCTAATTTCCACTACATTCATATGCAAATCAGTTTGATTCATACACTGGCTTGTCTGGCTGTGATGTTTTTATTTTGAGCTTCCCTTCCCTTGTTTTTTCTAATATTATTTCAGTAGTCTTCTTTTATGATTATTTTTCTATCTCACATAGCTCATTAGTACACCCCTGTGGTTGAATATATATGTACATATTATAGGTCCTAGTATACAACAATGAATAATATTGAACTAACAAATACCATAAAGGGATACGTTACAATTTACAGCAATGAACACCTTGTGAAACAGCTGTGAAAACCAAGCTGGCAATATTTACAATTTAAATATATAAACTTGTATCTTTTTGTGATACTGGTGTGTCATTCATTTATTTTCACTTTTTTTTGTTGCACACTCACATGGCAATCAGACTGAGATACTTAATTCTGGTGTGTGGAATAGAGAGGTGGGTGCTGTGTGGTTGGGAGGTTCTGACTGTCACTTGTTCTCAACACGCAGCCAGTCTTGGAAGGGGGACTTGAAGAGGGAGACTGTGAAGTCCATGCACTGCTGCTCTCTTTGTTCTGAATGTTTGCAGTGCTAGTGTTTTTAGTTCATCTGTGTATCTCACATATTATGTGCCCAGTATGATACGGCTAGCAAACTTTATTAGCAGATAATGACAACATGACAATAACAGTAGCTTTAGATGATGTAATGAGATGCAGGAAGGGATGGGATGAGTGGGCAGATTGTTGAGCAATCAGACGTCACTAGATGCAGAATGTCATCTGGAGGGAGAGGAGAGAAAGAGTGAAAGGATGAGGGGAGAGGGAAGAGGCAAAATCAAGAGACAGGTGCTGCGGCTAATTCTTTGTGTCACTTGTCCTCGACAGGCAGTCAGTCTCAGTCAGGGGTGGTGGGATAGAAAAGCAAACATAAAGGATACTTCATTTTAAATAACATGGGCCTGGTTTAGTTGGAAGCCCTCTCACCACGTCAAGGTACAGGCCGAGATACGTTTTTTTAATGATTTTTTTTTACCCAGTTTAATTAAGGCCTTTAAACCTTACTCTATATTTTTTGTGTTTAAGCACCAGTAAGGAACTGGGCAACTGAACAGTCAATTTCAGTCAATTGAAAATGTAACTTGCAATGAATACATTTAGTATGCAAATGTATACATTTACAGCCAATTTGAGCAAGTTTCAAAAATTGACCAGCAAACAAATGGAAAAATCTAAAAATATTTACATGCTTGTAAACGTTACATGCAATACAAGACAGATACATGTGCTATATACTTACGAACTTCACAGTCAATATCAGCAAGAAAACACATATTATACAAATTAAAAACAATATTAAAACATGATTAAGGTTATTTACAATAACATACAATTTAGAACAAGCAGTGAAAACAAGGGTGGGGAAAACATCAGTCAAAACAGATTACAGATGATGGACACAATGGACAGACAAATTCACACGAGACAAACAAGACACATGAAAATGCTTGCCGCATCTCCTACACCGGGCCTCCTCCTTACCTTCTCTCACATATTTTCGGCAGAAGCAGTGGACGCTGACCTCTGTTGTGTAGGGTGTGGACACTTTGGGAGGCCTGAACCCAGGACGGAGACTGGAATCAGGACTGGGAAATGGTGCCAGGCGCCCAGCCTGAAAATATGTTTTCTCATGGATTTCTGATGGTATCGTGCCATGGAGGGTTCCTAATCTCTGCAGAGAGTAAGACTGTTTGCAATAGCAAACAGCCCACAATCTGTGCCCCCTTTCTGCTGCTGGACTGCTGGCCACTCCACAGTCACAGAGGTCCCTGGAAAAGATAAGAGAGGTGAGTTGTGAGAGAAAGTCTGGGGTGGTGTCATGACCACTGGAGTCATACACCTTAACAGTACCTACCTGGCAGCGGAGGTTACTTAACGTGAACCAGTGGTTAGCCTTGAGATTGACTATCTGGACAAACCCCTTGGCCAGTGTTGGTACTGCTGACTGCATGCCGATGTCACCCACCGCGAGGAGGCCACCTACTTCTGGATTCTACACATGCAAAAGAGCTTGAGCATGATCAATTGTGAAATTGTCTAGCCAGGAGTGTGACGGAAGAATGACCCCCTGAAGGCTCCTCTATCCAGCCACAGAGATTAGCTGGCCTTGCCTGCCCCTTTTGGACACTAGTGTCTTCTAGCCCAGTGACTGGACTTACCTGCCCCTGTTCCTCCAGTCTGACACAAGCCACCTGTGAGAACATTTGATGGATTAGTGCAGTGTTATGAAGGGGAGATATGTACTTTTCAACCGTTTAAAAAAAAGTATAGCCTACCTCAAGCTGGTCCCTTTCTGAGCACAGAGAATCAGACTGATCCAAATTCACTGGCTTTGGTAGACGGGATACCTCCTGGGTGGCTCGGACAGTCGAGTTATAGAAATACTAAAGTTTAAGTAAATTTTCACTGCTGTTTTTCTCTCTGTTTCTCTCACTCCATCTCTCTATGTCTTTCACTCTCTTCCCACCTCTCTCTCTCTCTGTATGGGTCTCTCTCAGTCTAGCCAAAACATTGATTTAAGAACAGTTTGAGTTACCATAATTGTTTACACCTATCCATTTGATCGGGGTTAACTTTTAGTTAGATACCTCAATATGACAGACATATAACTAAATGTATAGCTAGCGACATGTAGATGACCAACTAGCTCGTTGAAAAATAGTTGTTAAATGGTTGATCAATAAATCCTTCCAGTTATTTAATAGAAATGAACTGCGTAACATTACCCTGAATTGTGAATTTCTCTGCCCCCCTAAGAATGTTGTGCCACTTTAATAATCAAAAATTGTATGTAATAAATGTATCACTAGTCACTTTAAACAATGCCACTTTATATAATGTTTACATACCCTACATTACTCATCTCATATGTATATACTGTACTCTATTCCATCTACTGCGTCTTGCCTATACCGTTCGGCCATCGCTCATCCATATATTTATATGTACATACTCTTATTCATTCCTTTAAGGAAGGTGTTGTGAAATTGTTAGGTTTTACTGCATGGTCGGAACTAGAAGCACAAGCATTTCGCTACACTCGCATTAACATCTGCTAACCATGTGTATGTGACCAATACAATTTGATTTGATTTAAAGTGCAAGCTACATACAAACAGAAAGCTACAATAACGGTTAGCTAGCTAGATAATGTTAGATAAATAAAACTGTCTGGCTAGCTAGCTGACTAGGCAGGCTGAGGTAAATAAGTAGCTAGCAATGTCAATATTAAATCTTTCTAAAAACAGCTTAAATTATTTATACCTATTTAACAATAGTTTCTTATATAGAGACAAATATATGGTAAAGAAAGAGTGTTCTCTTTCCAGTCTTTTCAGTCTTCTGAAGCAGCAGGTAGTCAGCAGGTTGTCACCGTCAAAAACACCATCCTTGGAGAGCAATTCTGAGGTAGTAATTTTGTGCGGATGGGGGAGTGCGTATGAGGTGAAATAGAACTAGAACTGCCTGCGTCCTCCTTCCTTCGCGATCGCTACTATGTAAAATAGAGCCAAGATATCAGCATAGCAATGGACATTTTAGTTCATTATGAAATCCGGTCAGAATTTTGCAAGTTCTAGCAACAGCCCTTTCTGTGGCCACCTTCTTGACAGTGGAGAGAAAAATGTATGTTTTGAAGTTAATTTCCCGCAATTCTACACATTTTGCCATGTTGCGGAGAGAAAACGATTGTAGTTACAGCTAATTTCCAGCAATTCTACCAATTTTGCCATGTGCGGAGAGATTTGTTTTCAGTTTAAAAGCCAATTTCCTGCAATTCTACACATTTAGCTGAAATGGCTAATTGAGTGACTGTCAGTGACTGACATAACAAGAGAAAAACTTCTGATGCACAACCACATTTCGAAATTGCACCTGGTGTATTCTACTATTCTAACTCTCAATAGTAAGTTGAGACCTCAACTGACTTCCCCCCCATATCTATACAGTGCCTTCTGAAAGTATTCAGACCCCTTGACTTTTTCCACATTTTGTTACGTTACAGCCTTATTCTAAAATTGATTCAATTGTTTTTTTCCGAACAATCTTCACACAATACCCCATAATGACAAAGCAAAAACAGGCTTTTAGAAATGTTTGCTAATTTATAAAAAAAATTAAAATTAATTGTCTGTAAGCTACAATAGTGAAAGCCTACAGTCAAGGAATATCAATGACAATGCAACATAACTTCAAAACAATCAAGCTGATACATTTACAAAATGTTGTTGCATTCATGTGTTGTATGCGTTTATCATTAGAACTACAGTAGCTAGCCTATAACGTTACAAATTGGCACTGGCTATCAACACTGATATGAGAACAGAAAAACAGTACAACCCCAACCCCTCATTCCCCCATCTATCCCTCCCTCCCTCCATCCCATCCACCCCTCCCTCCACACCTCCCTCCCATCCCTCTACCCCTCCCTCCCTCCACCACTCCCTCCAATCCACCCACTCACCGTGGCAACATACAAGGATAACATAGAAAAGTAAATTAAATAGGACAGAAACATAACCAGTATTAGAAACAAAACAATGGAAAAAGTTCAATAAAAATACAAATCAGTATCATGAATCTTATCAGCACAATAAATGACCACTAGAACAGACATGACTGCTAACCAAAATATGCAAGTTACACTAAGTAAAAGACAGGCTCTCCACGTATTGTATTAATGGGGACCAGGTTAAGTCAAACTTTTGTCGGGACCCATGCACAGTGTACCTTCTCCAGAGGCAGAGATGACATAACTTCCTTAACCCACTGCATAAAGGAGGGCGGCTTTGCAGACTTCCAGTGAAAGAGGACAACGCAGCGAGCTAGCGACGAGGAAAATGCTATCGCATTCACCTGACCCATGGTAGCATTCTTGTCTAGGGAAAGAACCCCAAAAATGGCAGTGAACATGTTGGGGCTAACAGTTGTATTACACATATGTGAGAATGCCTCAAGAATTGAGTCCCAGAAGCCACTCAAAGATTGGCATGACCAAAACATGTGTCCCACAGTCGTTGGACTCTGGTGGCATCTCAAACACTTGTGGTCAACATTTGGAAATATTTTTGACAATCTGTCATTTGAGTAATGGAGACGGTGAAAAACTTTGATCTGAATGAACCCATGCCTTATGCAAAATTATGAGGTGTGGATACGTTAAATTTGGCGTTGTTATATAGCATTGGGTAGCTCGCAGATTTTGTATTTGCCAAGCAAGGCAGATTAATGTTCTGCTTTATGTCATATAATCTGGAGTTTGTGTCCTTCAGATACGGGTTAAGATCTAAGCACCTGTCAACTGGACACTTAGTGGGCTAGAGTGGAAATGAAGGGAAATGTTTTTTGGCAAAGCTGCGAGATTGCAGATATAAAAAAAAGTGGGTATTGGGAATATTATGGTAAACCCTTGGAGTATCGAATGAGACGAATGTGTTATCAACAAATATGTCACAAAAAAACACCAGACCATTCCTATCTATGTCAGAACTGGAATGCTTTGTCAATCTGCGACGCTGGGAAGAGATGATTAGATGTTAATGGAGAAAAGCAGCTTGTTCATTTAAGGCTAATTTCGGAATTGGGACCAGATTTGAAAGGGAGTTCTTGACAATGGGATTCAAGACATGGGTACCAAGGTTCATGGGCAGTGGGGAGCACAAGAGTGAGACAGGAGAAGTTGGAAGGCTTGACTGTACTGTAACTCCATGATGACCCAAGTTGGACCATCCTTGTTTTCAAATGTAGAAACCCAATAAACACATTTAGATATATTTGTGGACCAGTAGTAGCGTATCAGAAATTGGGAAGGCTCAGCCCGCCTGCGGGCTTAGGTCTCTCTAGATATACCTTTCTCATTTGTGGTTTTGACTTATTCCAAATGAAGTTGGAAATGTAGCTGTCCAGTTGTTTGAACATTGACTTTGGCAGAAAAATGGGAATCATTTGGAATAAGTACAAAACCTAGGTAGTACAGTCATAACAGAATTAATGCAACCCGCTCATGAAATAGGAAGAGGCGACCACCTTATGAAATCCTGCTTAGTTCGCTCCAGGAGTGTTTTGAAGTTATCTTTAAACAGAGCCTTAAATAAGTGTTTGACCTTAATCCCCAAATAGGTAAAGACCTGATGCTCCACCTTAAATGGGAGATTGACAGACCTAATACCTTCTGCTGATTAATGGGGAGGAGCACCATTTTTGTTAGGTTTAACTTATAACCTGTAATGAACACGATGGGAGACAGAGAGCTGGTTTCAAGCGCAGGGCGCAGCAGGTGTTTATTAGTAAAGGACCACAGGAGGAGGCAGGTAGCTGGGTCCAGGGGCAGGCAGAAGGTCATACACAGGGAGTCCAAAAAGGCAACAGTACAGGCAGGGAAAAGGCTAGTAACGTCATCTGGGAGTTCAGGCAATATGTTGATAACAGGAAATCCAATAGGCTAAGGTACAGGCAGGGAATAGGCAAAAACTATCATACACAGGAAGCGTAAATCACGGGAAACCCAGTGCTCTGAACAATGTGTGTCACACAACAAAGAATATCTCACAGTGATGGGGTGCAAAGAACTGACCTAAATTGTGTGTGATAATGACATACAGGTGTGTGAACAGGTGGTTAGAATTCAGGTGATTGGGATCTGGAGAGTGAGCTGCGTTCAGGGGATCTATGTGTTTGAGAGTGTGAGCTGGAAAGTGGGCTGGAAAGTGAGCTGCGTTCAGGGGATCTACGTGTTTGAGAGTTTGAGTTGGAAGCAGACATTACATAACCAGAGAATGTCCCTTGTAGCATGTCCAAGAGTTAGGGTATTGTCAACGGTGGGTGTAGCTGGTGCATGGAAGTCAGGCGCAGGAGAGCAGAGATGAGTGGACAAAGCACTTTACTTAGGCAATCATTTGAACAGAACGCAACCGCGTCACAAAAACAAATACCCAAAGAACAAGTGAGGCAGCACCAAGTACAAAAACCAAGTACAAAGTACCGGCTGCCACAAAGCACAGGTACAAAACAAAACCCGGTGCAAACCAGCCGGAAGCGTGCCAACCTTGACAATAAACAATACCCCACATAGACATGGAGGGAACAGAGGGCTAAATACACATAGTAATTATGAGGAGATGTAAACCAGGTGTGCAGGAAAACAAGACAAAACCAATGGAAAATGAAAGGTGGAGAGGCGATGGCTAGAAGACCAGTGACGTCGACCGCCGAACGCCGCCCGAACAAGGAGAGGGACCGACTTCGGCGGAAATCGTGACAGGTATAGACTCCACAGGGTTAGAGGTGTATAAAAGGAGATCGTCTGAATATAAGGACACCTTGTGAGTTATGTCGCCCCTTAGTATTCCTTTAATCCTCTCTTCTGCGCGCAGGGTGATAGTAAGAGGTTCAATAGCCATATCAAATAGGAAAGGGGACAAACAGCAACCCTGCCGGGCCCCACTGTGGAGAGGGAAGAAGTTGGAGGTACCATTGTTGGTGCGAATAGAAGTCACTGGGGACGAGTACAAAATCTTAATCCAGGAAAGGAATGAAGGGCCAAACCCAAATTTCTCTAGTACTGTAAATAGATATTCCCATTCAACCCAGTCGAAACCCTTCTTCTATCTCAAGGCCAACAGACTGCTAAACAGCAATCACTAACTCAGAGGCTGCTGCCTACATCGAGACCCAATCACTGGCCACTTTAACAAATGGATCACTAGTCACTTTAAACAATGCCACTTTAAATAATGCCACTTTAATAATGTTTACATATCTTACATTACTCATATCATATGTATATACTGTATTTAATACCATCTATTGCACCTTGCCTATGCCGCTCGGCCATCGCTCATCCATATACTTATTTGTACATATTCTAATTTCACCCCTTTTAGATGTGTGTATTAGGTAGCTGTTGGGGAACTGTTAGATTACTTGTTAGATATTACTGCACTGTCGGAACCAGAAGCACAAGCATTTTGCTACACTCACATTAACATCTGCTAACCATGTGTATGTGACAAATAACATTTGATTTGCTTTGATTTGAGTGGGCAGAATAAAGAACATTAAATAGCCGGCACATATTATAGAAAGATTGCCTACCTGAGATAAATACGGTTTGGTCAGAGTTAATTATATTAGGCATTACTGTTTCTAAACGGCACGAGAGGACCTTATTGAGAATTTTATAATCGCAGCACAAAAGGCTCATAGGGTGGTATGAGCCACAGTCTAGGGGATTCTTGTCCTTTTTAAGCAAAACCGAAATAGCTGCCTAGGTGTCTGGGGCAGTTTCTGACTTGAAAGTATTTTGTTGTACATTGAGCTGGGGATACGGAGAATGCTTTATAAAATTCAATAGGGAAGCCATCAGGCCCAGGAGCTTAAATGCTCTGCATGGACTGGATTGCCAGAGTAGCTTCATCATCACTTATTGAGGCATGTTAGTTTGTTCATCTGAATTGAGACAGAGGTTGTCCAGATTGTCTAGAAATGCATGCATACGAGATTTGTCAGGAAGAGCCTCTGACGAGTAAAGAGCAGAGTAGAATTGCTTAAATTGATTATTGATTTCTTTGGGATTGGTAGAAATTAAATCAGCTCCTGGGTGGCGTAGTGGTCTAAGGCACTGCATCTCAGTGCTAGAGGCGTCAATACAGACCCTGGTTTGATTCCAGGCTGTATCACAACCAGCCATGATAGGGAGTCCCATAAGGCGGCGTACAATTGGCCCAGCGTCGTTAGGGTTTGGCCAGGTTAGGCCGTCATTGTAAATAAGAATTTGTTCTTAACTGACTTGCCTAGTTAAATAAGGGTTAAATAAATAAAAAGCTGCAATACAGATTGCAGGTATGGTGCTGCTACAGTAGCAGCGGCTTGTCGAAGCTGGTAAGATAACAACTTGCCAGCTTTCTCTCCGTGTTCATAAAATGTCTGTCTCGACTTAAACAGAAGCTGCTCTGTTTGTTTAGTGGAAAGATTATGAAATTCCGATTGTTATAGCAGTCTCTCTTTGTAGAGTCCAGGAGTCGGAGAAGAGGCATATCTGTTGTCCACATCTAGAATGACTTGAGCTGGCTCCGATAAGCGTTTAGTGCGCTGTTTATTGTTATACTCTATGTATGAAATCATTTGGCCCCTTAGATATGCATTTAATGGCTCCCAAATAGTAGAATGAGACATGTCAGGGGTGATGTTGATCTGTAAAAAGACATCAATGTGAGTTGATATGTATTTTTTAAAAGGCACTACAGGATAGTAGTAGTGGGTCAAGTCAGCCACGCACTTTGTGACACAGTACTGTCCGGAAAGCAGATATCTAGGTGGACAGGGCTATGGTCTGAGATAAAGATGCTGTGATATTGGCTATTAGTTACAAACAGAAGAATTATGTTGTTCAGCAGGAAAAAGTCAATCATAGTGTATGAGTGGTGGACTGGAGAAAAAAAGGAGTACTGTTCAGCAGTGGATCAGACAAATTATAGGATTCTAGAAATGAGTTGATTACTGCACCTGATTTTGAAATTACATTGTTGGGCTTCGGTCTGGATCTGTCTAGACTTGGATGTAGTACACAATTGAAATCTCCATCCAGTATCAAATGATGAGAGTGAAGGTCGGGAAGTGTTGCAATGAGGTCTGAGAAAAATTGAGCGTCATCCCAATTAGGACCATAGAGGTTAGTCAGAACAAACTGTGTGGTAAACAATTTCCCTATCACTATAATAAATCTGCCATTAGTATCTGAAATTACTTTGGAGGAGACAAACAGGGTGCCTTTTTTGATAAGGATGGGTGCCCCTCTGGCCTGAGCACCAAAGTTGGAGTGAAATATTTGGTCTACCCATCCTCTCTTTAGTTTATCATGGTTGCTGGACCGGAGATGAGTCTCTTGGAGAAACACAATGTCCGGACTTAAAGACTTAAGACGAGCATACATTGGCTACGCTTGACCACATGGTTAATTCCTTGTAAGTTCCAGACGATAAAGCAAGCGGAGCATAGAGTATGTTAATTAGGCATAGTCACAGTAATTAGAAATGAATGTTAGTACAATCACATGGCCAGTGTGCTGAAAGGTCAGAGTAATAAAATATAAAGAAAATAAAAACTGCTAAAAATAACAAAATACTCAGAAGAAAACCTTAGACCCCTATGCTGGCCTTCCCCTGTTTGAAGGCTGCATCTACCTCTCCTAGACTGCATATTTGAAGGATAATAAAAAATATATTTTAAAAAAAGGAGGTGAATTTCTCGTCCCTCCCCGCTCCCGTGAGATACCTATCCACTTGGGATCACATAAAAATAAAAATAAATTATTCGAAAACAAACCCAGTATAATCCAACATTTGTATTTAAACACTCTAACAAACCAGAACACCGAAAAATTACTGGCTAATGCTTGGTAATTAACACCCATCCTGCGGTATTAATTACTGGCTGTACAACCTGCGGTCCCGTGCTAGCAGCCACTAAGGACCAACCCTGACCAACCAGTCAAATAGTAAAGAATAATACACGTGATCCTTTGGTAGTACAAACTTGAAGGTATTAAACATGCCTAAAGTATGCTAGTAAGGGCATCCCCCTAAGGCATAGAAAGAGAAAGCTCAGTGGCTAGCCTTAGTTAGCCTCAAAAGACACCTGGGAGCCAGAAATCTTTCTGATTGAGAGGGGGTCAAATACTAATTTCCCTCATTAAAATGCAAATCAATTTATAACATTTTTGACATGCGTTTTTCTGGATTTTTTTGTTGTTATTCTGTCTCTCACTGTTCAAATAAACCTACCATTAAAATTATAGACTGATCATTTCTTTGTCAGTGGGCAAACATACAAAATCAGCAGGGGATCAAATACTTTCTTCCCTCACTGTAACAATGCACAAAAAGTCTAACGTTATAATCAGCTTATATTACCAGCATTGCTCCGTGTAGACACAAGAAAAATACACTTGCAGTCTTTATCATCAAATTGGCTGTGAGCTACAACAGATAGCCTACTGTCGAGAAATGACAACGTGACATAGCTAGCTAGCTATAATTCCGAAACACAGCCCACCTTATACATTTATAGAATGTTGTTGCATTAATGCATTGCTCATTCTAACCCAGCTAGCTACAGTGGCTTGTGAAAGTATTCACCCCCTTTGGCATGTTTACTATTTTATTGCCTTACAACCTGGAATTAAAATGGATTGGGGGGGGGGGGGGTTGTATCATTTAATTTACACAACATGCCTACAACTTTGAAGATGCTAATTGTGAAACAAACGAGAAATAAGACAAAACAACATGAGCATGCGTAACTATTCACCCCCCCCCCCCCCCCCCCCCAAATTCAATACTTTGTAGAGCCACCTTTTGCAGCAATTACAACTGCAAGTCTCTTGGGGTATGTCTCTATAACCTTGGCACATCTAGCCATTGGGATTTTTGCCGATTCTTCAAGGTAAAACTTCTCCAGCTCCTTCAAGTTGGATGGGATCCACTGGTGTACAGCAATCTTTAAGTCATACCGAAGATTCTCAATTGGATTGAGGTCTGGGCTTTGACTAGGCCATTGCAAGACATTTAAATGTTTCCCTTTAAACCACTCGAGTGTTGCTTTCGCAATATGCTTAGGGTCATTGTCCTGCTGGAAGGTGAACCTCCGTCCCATTCTCAAATCTCTGGAAGACTGAAACAGGTTTCCCTCAAGAATTTACCTGTATTTAGCACCATCCATCATTCCTTCAATTCTGACCAGTTTCCCAGTCCCTGCTGATGAAAAACATCCACACAGCATGATGCTGCCACCACCATGCTTCACTGTGGGGGTGGTATTCTCAGGGTGATGAGAGGTGTTGGGTTTGCGCCAGACATAGCGTTTTCGTTGATGGCCAAAAATCTAAATTTTAGTCTCATTTGACCAGAGTACTTTCTTCAATATGTTTGGGGAGTCTCCCACAAGCCTTTTGGCGAACACAAAAAGTGTTATCTTATTTTTTTCCTTTAAGCAATGGCTCTTTCTGGCCGCTCTTTTGTAAAGCCCAGCTCTGTGGAGTGTACGGCTTAAAGTGGTCCTATGGACAGATCTTCGATCTCTTTGTTGCCTCTCTGATTAATGCCCTCCTTGCCTGGTCCCTGAGTTTTGGTGGGCGGCCCTATCTTGGCAGGTTTGTTGTGGTGCCATATTCTTTGATTTCTTAATAATGGATGTAATGGTGCTCCGTGGGATGTTCAAAGTTCCTGATATTATTTTATAACCCAACACTGATCTATACTTCTCCACAACTTTGTCCCTGACCTGTTTGGAGAGCTCCTTGGTCTTCATGGTGCCACTTGCTTGGTGGTGCCCCTTGCTTAGTGGTGTTGCAGACTCTGGGACCTTTCAGAACAGATGTATATATACTGAGATCATGTGACAGATCATGTGACACTTAAATAAAGTCCACCTGTGTGCAATCTAACTAATTGTGTAACCCCTGAAGGTAATTGGTTGCACCAGATCTTATTTAGGGCCTCATAGCAAAGGGGGTTACATATGCACACACCAGTTTTCCGTTTTGTATTTTTTAGAATTTATGGAAACAAGTAATTTTTTTCATTTCACTTCACCAATTTTGACTATTTTGTGTTTGTCCATTACATGAAATCCAAATAAAAATCTATTTAAACTACAGGTTGTAATGCAACAAAATAGGAAAAATGCCAAGGGGGATGAATACTTTTGCAAGGCACTTATGGCATACTCTAAACCCCATCCAGCCAGTGCTGCTGTCAAAATAACAATAGCAACGTTAAGCTCTAGATAAAGGTAGCTAGCTAGCAGTGTAAAGCTAGCTACCACTAACGTTATTTTCAACCTGCTAGTTATGATTTTTTTTAGATATCTATGTCAACAGGATGTAACGTTTGTTAGATAGCTAGATACTTTGGCTCACCTCGACTTGCTATATTCTAAACTCTGTTAGCATGTGTAGCTAACGCTAGCTAGACTACACAGCTGGATTTAGCAAGCACGTTAATTTGCTCAGTTAGCAAACAACCTAACTAGCTATTTGTCCTGACTCTCCTGACAGTGGATCAAAAGACCCATCAGCTAGGTAGACCTCCCTCCCATAGAAGAGGGGAAGGGGGACTGTGCTGGTCTTGACACCTTAACACTGGGTCGTAAATTTAGAGAGAACTTTCTCTTTCTAGCACTGCAGTATTGGGAAAGAAATCCCTTTGTCTACAGAAGACCTTTGCCGCCAAAAACTCTAACGGCCAAAGAATGAACGTTGGAACAATATTCATAAGATTGGAATATTAAGAATGGTCTGTGGGATCTAAAGAATAATCCTGTCATATGGTTTATTATTTTATAATGCCATTAAGGAACGTATACCCAAGTAACTGTAATTCTGAAAGTGTATGCATCTAAATGTTGTATAAAATATATGATTAAATGTGAAGATAGCGATATGATTTTAGCCTTCTAAATGAGATAATTGCTTTTCATATAAACTTGTGCCCAGTCAGAAACCATGCCCAAGTGAGCACAGACATTGTGTCGGCATGATGGAATGCCCCCTTTTGGTCAGAGTGCTAACGGACTCTAAAGGGCGTGCTAACTAAATTTACATTAGATCAGCCAACCTACAGTGTGAGCTGAACGTGACACACGGTTAAAACTACAAGACCGGACAGCATGGAGCGGTGGCCTGCACAGCGGAAAATGGTGAGACCCGTACATTGCTGGGTTACTACTGGTGTGTAAAGTGGTTGGGAGCTGAACCCTGAATAATCAATCATTGAGACCAAGCAGAAGGACGGTGTAAACCGGACGTCACAAATGGTTAAAACTACAAGACCAACAAACGTACAGCATGAGCTGAACATGGCAAATGGTTAGAAACTCTGAAGCTCTCAACCTCAACATTAGTGAAGAAGATCACCTAGAAGACCAGAAACATTCACAGTCTGCAGCTGTGCATGTAAAAGTGGTCCTAGGACTATGACTAAAGACATGAGGTTGGAAGGAAGAAACCCCATCTCAGACTACCACTGGTACATCAGAAGTATACAGTTGAAGTTGGAAGTTTACATACACTTAGGTTGGAGTCATTAAAAGTCGTTTTTCAACCACTCCACACATTTCTTGTTAACAAACTATACTTTTGGCAAGTCGGTTAGGACATCTACTTTGTGCATGACACAAGTCATTTTTCAAACAATTGTTTACAGACAGATTCTTTCACTTATAATTCACTGTATCACAAGTCCAGTGGGTCAGACGTTTACATACACTAAATTGACTGTGCCATTAAACAGCTTGGAAAATTCCAGAAAATGATGTCATGGCTTTAGAAGCTTCTGATAGGCTAATTGACATCATTTGAGTCAATTGGTGTACCTGTAGATGTATTTCAAGGCCTACCTTCAAACTCAGTGCCTCTTTGCTTGACATCATGGGAAAATCAAAAGAAATCAGCCAAGACCTCAGAAAAAAATTGTAGACCTCCACAAGTCCGGTTCATCCTTGGGAGCAATTTCCAAACGCCTGAAGGTACCACGTTCATCTGTACAAACAAGTACACAAGTATAAATGCCATGAGACGATGCAGCCATCATACCGCTCAGGAAGGAGATGCGTTCTGTCTCCTGGAGATGAATGTACTTGGTACGAAAAGTGCAAATCAATCCCAGAACAACAGCAAAGGACAAAAAAGTATCTATATATCTAACAGAAACAGGTACAAAAGTATCTATATCAACAGCAAAACGAGTCCTGTATCAACATAACCTGGAAGGCCACTGCTCCAAAACTGCCATAAAAAAGCCAGACTACGGTTTGCAACTGCACATGGGGACAAAGATCATACTTTTTGGAGAAATGTCCTCTGGTCTGATGATACAAAAATAGAATTGTTTGGCCATAATGACCATCGTTATGTTTGGAGGAAAAAGGGGGAGGCTTGCAAGCCGAAGAACACCATCCCAACCATGAAGCATGGGGGTGGCAGCATCATGTTGTGGGGGTGCTTTGCTGCAGGAGGGACTGGTGCACTTCACAAAATAGATGGCATCATGAGGTAGGAAAATGATGGATATGGATATATTGAAGCAACATCTCAAGACATTAGTCAGGAAGTTAAAGCTTGGTCGCAAGTGGGTCTTCCAAATGGACAATGACCCAAAGCATACTTCCAAAGTTGTGGTAAAACGGCTTAAGGACAACAAAGTTGTCACGACTTCCGCCGAAGTTGGTGCCTCTCCTTGTTGGGGCGGCGTTCGGCGGTCGACGTCACTGGCTTTCTAGCTGCCACTGATCTATGTTTCTTTTTCTATGTTGTTCTGTCTTGATTGTACACACCTGGTTCCAATTACGTTATAATTTATTCCCTATTTCACCCTCTGGTTCCCACATTGTTTTGTGCGTGTTTGTTCTTTGTTTCGTGTTCAAGACTTCTGTGAGCTGGTGTGTTTTTCCCTGCGTGGAAATCATTGTTGTTTCTTTTCAAGTAAAGTACATCTTTTACTCAGTTATGTGTCCTGCGCCTGACTCCGTCCTAACCACTGCACACTGATACTTGACAAAAGTCAAGGTAATGGAGTGGCCATCACAAAGCCCTGACCTCAATCCCATAGAAAATTTGTGGGCAGAACTGAAAAAGTGTGTGCGAGCAAGGAGGCCTACAAACCTGACTCAATTACACCAGCTCTGTCAGGAGGAATGGGCCAAAATTCATCCAACTTATTGTGGGAAGCTTGTGGAAGGCTACCCGAAACATATGGCCCAAGTTAAACAAGTTAAAGGCAATGCTACCAAATACTAATTGAGTGTATGTAAACTTCTGACCCACTGGGAATGTGATGAAGGCGGTGACCCGATCCTGTAGGTTCATGCTCTACAACATTCGCAGAGTACGACCCTGCCATACACAGGAAGCGGTGCAGGTCCTAATCCAGGCACTTGTCATCTCCCGTCTGGATTACTGCAACTCGCTGCTGGCGGGGCTCCCTGCCTGTGCCATTAAACCCCTACAACTCATCCAGAACGCCGCAGCCCGTCTGGTGTTCAACCTTCCCAAGTTCTCTCACGTCACCCCGCTCCTCCGCACACTCCACTGGCTTCCAGTTGAAGCTCGCATCCGCTACAAGAACATGGTGCTTGCCTACGGAGCTGTGAGGGGAACGACACCTCCGTACCTTCAGGCTCTGATCAGTCCCTACACCCAAAGAAGGGCACTACGTTCATCCACCTCTGGCCTGCTCGCCTCCCTACCTTTGCGGAAGCACAGTTCCCGCTCAGCCCAGTCAAAACTGTTCGCTGCTATGGCACCCCAATGGTGGAACAAGCTCCCTCACGACGCCAGGACAGCGGAGTCAATCACCACCTTCCGGAGACACCTGAAACCCCATCTCTTTAAGGAATACCTGGGATAGGATAAAGTAATCCTTCTAACCCCCCCCCCCCCCCCCCAAAAAAAAAAGATATAGATGTACTATTGTAAAGTGGTTGTTCCACTGGATATCATAAGGTGAATGCACCAATTTGTAAGTCGCTCTGGATAAGAGCGTCTGCTAAATGACGTAAATGTAAAAATGTAAATGTAAATGAAAGAAATAAAAGCTGAAATAAATCATTCTCTCTACTATTATTCTTTCTTATTCTTATTTCACATTCACAAAATAAAGTGGTGATCCTAACTGACCTACAACAGGGAATTGTTACTAGGATCAAATGTCAGGAATTGTGAAAAACTGAGTTTAAATGTATTTGGCTAAGGTGTATGTAAACTTTCAACTTCAATTGCATATTCTAACGAACACTCCGGGATCAGAGAAGCTCTACAAAGGACATTGTGACCTCTGTTGGACAAACCAGTCTTACATCCCTCGACAACTTCACCATAGGACCCATCGAGTTCAACAGAGAAAGACAGCTACGTGTAAATATATATATTGCATTTCTAATCCGAATGAGCGGTGGTTATGGTGCTAAGTATTAATATTTCCGTGAGCGTAGCTTCCAAATGTATCCAAGTGTTGTCTCTCTTTGTCTCTCCCTCTCTTTATCCAGCTAGACGCTGGCTCCAGTGCGACTCCACAACCTGCCTGTCATCAAGCCCACTTCGACGTGAGTAAGAATATTTCTTTAGTCCCTCCATTTCGGGAGTCGGAAGTTAATTCCTATTTCTCTGCATTTGAGCGTTTGGCTACTAGAGGTTTGGCTGCTCCTGTTGCAATGTAAATTGTCTGGGAAACCCAGGAAGTAGTAGTAGCTGCTCTCTCCCTGGAAGACAGTTTACAGGACGATATAGTTAAAACAACTGTGTTGCGGGCTTATGAGTTTGTGTCTGAAGCTTATAGGCAGCGCTTCAGGAACCACAAAGAACCCTCTCACCGTACGTTGGTTGAGTTTGCAAGGGACAAACAGTCTCTGTTTAATCGCTGGCATCCAGCCAGCAAAGGTAACACCTTTGCTGATATTCGGGAGTTGATGCTTTGGAGGATTTTAAAAGCAACCCGCCTGATAGAATTGTAGTTCATTTAAATGAACAGAAAGTGGCAACATTGGCCCAGTCAGCAGTGTTGGCAGATGAGTAAGCTTTGACACACGACTGTCTTTGGTGCGCCTCGTTTTTGAAGGCCGAACGATAACGTCATCAGTGTCTTTTTATTTATTTTTCTTCGATGACCCTTCGCACGAAATCCGTGAATGTTTTTACTGTCATCAAAAGGATCACGTGATTGCGGTTTTGAAAAATAAACTGAAACAGTCTCTGTCACCAGCCCCTAAATTGAAAAGTGTGGGTTTAGTCCAGTCTTTAGCTCATCCGTTGGACCGACTTATTGATTCAGCATTTGTAAAACTGGATCCTATTTATGCTCCGTTTATCTCTGCCGGTTGTGTTTCCTTAACTGGAGAACAAGCAGAACAAAAGCCCATACAAATCTTACGAGACACTGGGGTGGCGCAGTCAGTAATCGTTACTGATGCTTTACCCTGGTCTCCTGAAACGTATTGTGGCTCGCATATCATATTACATGGTATAGAGACACAAACCATACCTGTACCATTACACTGGGTCCCCTTAGTGTCAGACTTAGTATCAGGACGTTTCCGTGTTGGTGTAGTGTCTACACTGCCAGTGAAAGGAGTCAAGTTGCTACTAGGGAACGATATCGCTGGTGGTAACGTCACTCCTGTGTTAGAAGTAGTAGACAACCCAGAAATCAAAACTAAAGATGATAAATTGGTTCAAGCATTTCCCCATGATTTTCCTGCTTGTGTGTTAACGAGGGCACAATCTCGCAAGCTAGGAGATGTGGTGGATTTGGCTAGTTCCATTTTTGAGAATGTTGAAGTATAAGACAATGTGTGTTCCTTCTGCAAGGCCGACGGTTTTTACCCCAGTAAAAACCAAGGCAGGGGAAGGCGAAATCCCGCCCCAATTACATGACATTCTTTTGTCTGTCACCCCCGAGAAGGTGATTGCATGTCAAAAGGGAGACACCAGTCTTCGCAAGTGTTTTGCTTCGGTAATTTCCATTGAGGAATCTAAAACTAGGGAGACCGCCTACTTTATGGAAGCAGGATTTTTAATGCGTAAATGGCAGCTCATGACAGTTAGTGACTGGAGTGAAGTGTCAAGTGGTTGTTCCTACACCGTTCCGACAAAGTGCTGTCACTCGCCCATGACCAGGCGTGGTCCGGACATTTAGGGATCACGAAGACTTATAACCGAGTCCTTCAACAACAAAAAATTCTGGCCAGATTTGAAGTCTGACGTTGTCCAATTTTGTAAAACATGTAATGTATGTCAACTCACTGGGAAAGCGAATCAAACAGTTCCTCGTGCGCCGCTCTTCCCGATTCCTGTGGTGGGGGAACCTTTTGATCGATAATCGATTGTGTAGGTCTGTTGCCGAAAAACCAGTTCTTACTAACAATAATGTGCAGTGCTACTCAATACCCAGAGGCTATCCCTCTCCGTACTATAACGGCTAAGAATGTGGTGTAGGCACTAGTGAAGATCTTCTCTACGTTTGGACTCCCTAAAGTAATCCAAACTGATCTGGGAACCAACTTTGTCAAAACTGATCTCAAATGTGTTAGACACGATTTCCCATCAGGTCTCCAGTCCGTAATAATCCGGAGAGTCAAGGAGCCCTTGAACGCTGGCATCAGACGCTAAAGGCGATGCTACGCAAGTATTGCATGGATACCAGTACCGATTGAGATGAGGGGGTGCCCTTTGTCCTATTTGCTATTAGGGAAACAATACAAGAGTCCTTAGGGTTCAGCCCTGCTAACCTTGTGTTTGGACACACCCCACGGGGTCTGCTAAAAGTTTTGAAGGAGCATATCCTATCTCCTACACCCAGTGGTGCCCCTAAAAATGTGTTGGATTATGTCAGTAAGATGCGGAAGAGACTGCACGCCGCATGTGCGTTAGCCCAAAGTCTCTCCTCGTCTCAAAAATGCATGATGTTACATGATGACAGAGGCTGTTGGCCATTCTTTTGCACCAGGGGATCATATTTTAGTTTTGTTTCCAATCCCTGGCTCATCTGTCGGCATGTTTTTCTGGGCCATATCTTGTGGAAAAGAAACTCGGTGACACCAATTATGTGATAAAGACCCCAGATCGTAGGCGTTATTCCAGTGTGTCATGTTAACATGCTGAAAGCATATTATGTGCATGATTCTCCAGACAGCTCCTCAGGTAAGCCGGTCCAGTGTGGCTGCGGTGGTGCTGAAGCCTGGCTGGGACCTAAGAGGATAAGGAAGACGGGTTGGAGTTACGCCATACGTTACAGCAATGTGAACACTTGTGTAATTCGGAGATGCTGAAAAAGTTACCCTCTCAAATGGAACATTTGGATAACGATCAAACGAATGATCTTATCCTATTGATAAATAGTTTTCTCAATGTGTTTCAGGACGTTCCAAGTCACACGTCCATTTGAACATGATGTGGATGTGGGGAACGCTGCTCCTATACGTCAACATCTGAACCCGGGTTAACGCTAAGAAAAGGGAGGTATTTGGCAAAACCCAGTAACAGCTCCTGGAGTTCCCCGTGTATTCTCATTCCTAAGCCTGACGGTACATCCCACTTACGTACAGACTATCGCTGCGTAAATGCTGTTACAAAGTCTGATTCTTTTCATCTACCTCACTTAGATGACTGCATTGATAGACTTGGCTCTGCTGCTTACGTTAATAAGTTAGATTTGCTAAAAGGTTATTGGCAGGTGCCCCTGACCTCTCGAGCATCTGGCATCTCTGCTTTCGTTATGCCTGATAACTTTGTACAATACACTGTGATGCCCTTTGGAATGTGTAATGCACCTGCTACTTTTCAGCGCCTAGTTAACATTATGTTTGCGGATGTGCCAAATTGTACTGCTTACCTTGACGATGTGGTGATTCATTCGTCTACTTGGTTTGATCATCTCGCCACAAGTGTGTTTCAGCAGTTGGAGAATGCTTCTTTAGCCCTCAATTTGGCCAAGTGTGAGTTTGGGAAGGCTACTGGGACTGACTTAGGGAAGCAGGTGGGACGAGGTCAAGTGCGCCCAGTAACTGCCAAAGTGGACGCAATTGTTGATTTTCCTGTTCCCACGACTCACCGCCAGTTGTGCAGATTCCTGGGGATGGTAGGGTACTATTGTACATTCTGTAAGAATTTTTTGATGGTAATGGCTCCCTTTACAGCTCTGCTTAGTCCCAAAGTACCATTTAAGTGGTCCCTGGAATGTAACTATGCTTTTGAGTCCGCCAAAGAGCTACTTTGTAGTGCCCCAGTGCTTGCTGCCCCCAACTTTGACCAATCTTTTAAGTTGGAGGTAGATGCTAGTATAGTGGGGGTGGGTGGGTGCGGTTCTCTTGCAGGAAGATTCAATGTGTTATTTCATAGTTGATGTCTTCACTTATTCTACAATGTAGATTTTTTTTTTTAAATAAACAAACCTTGAAATGAGTAGGTGTCAACTTGACCGGTACTATCTTAAATTTGCTTGCTGACATGCAAAGCATTTTGGGACTATATCAACAATGGCCTAATGATACAAATACCAAAAGATAGTTTTGGGGTGGCATTTTCCTTTAACTTTAACCCTTAACTTAATCATTTTACATTTCAACTTCAATGGGGTAGGGACTTCCAGGATAGCAGGGACCTTTCTGGTCCTTTTACACATTCTACTTCAACTCTACTGTATGGAGCAAAGCATTATGGTGTTTAAGTGTGGTTCTGCTGCTGTGCTCTCAGCTCAATCCCCTGCACATTGCATCACTTTTATCCAACTGCCCTATATGCAGTTTTAACCATGTGCCTTAAAGCAAATTAGGTTGCCTTGGGAAACATTCCCATTCATTCTGACCTGACTTACTAAAGCACTGCAGCTTTGGCACGAATTCCTCATGGTTGCTGCTAATTTCTATACTGGTGTAATTAACCGTCCACATTACATGACTGAGCGATTTTACTCAAGCGCACCAATGCTGTCCTGATTTGACTAGGCTGCCTCTGTCCTCTCCTCCACAGAGCCAGGCCCAGCTCTTGTCCAATGGTAGCCCTTCAACCAATGCAGTTCATCCCTGTCCAATACGCTTGCTGTTCCATTCGCAACACATTGGGGCCCGGGCACATGCTCTTCTCTCCGTGCTACTGGGAGGATTAATATAGTGAGATTTGTTTATTTATTCTGAAAGTGTGTCTACCACCCTCTGTGTGTATTTAAAACTAGGATCTGTGAATACAGTAACATATTTTGTAAATAAATCCATAGAATTCTTTCACAAATTAAACCATAATATGTAAATCTCAACTATTCACCATAAGTCAAATCCATGCTCTGTAAATGTATTCATAACTCACAAATAGAACTAAAATTTCAACAAATTTATAATGATTACATGATCCCCCCCCCCCCTTTCACTATTTTCAGTGTAAACACAGCTTCTCTGAAGATGTCAGTGATGTTGACTGTTACAGTGACTCACAGTATAGTGACATGCATCAGTATGTAGACTTCATTTGTCCTTTATTGAATCTATCGATCCTGTGTCCCTCTGAAAAGACCGTTAGAAACTGTGTTCTTGGTGGCATTACTTTTGTAGTTAGTGGTCATCAGTCATGACACCTAAAGTCAACAGCAAAGTGGATTAGACATGTTTGCTGAAAGACCTGTGGGCAGATTACTGTATTGTAGGGTATGTCTCTGGACCAGACCATTGTTTTACAGCTTGAGTGCCCTGTTTCTTAAATGATGCAGAATCTTAAAAGGGCGGCTGAACTTTGATTTGGCCTATTTTAGATTTGGTTCATTAAGAAATGCGAGCGGCTATGACTTAATTCAAAAGTGAGCTGGTTTCGGAGTGTGGCTTGGTGTGTGTTCGCAGGTGGAAAGAGTTAGCCCAATTTTTTTTTTTCACCAATTAGCTTCAGCTGGCTGGTGTGCGACCTTGGCAAAATTGGTTTGACTTTGGATAGGCCATCTCTGGGGCTAGTTAGGGACCACCAATAAAATTAATTACACAATATAAATGAGACAATATTTTCATATTTCACATCTCTTAGTTCTCATTAAATTATTTCAATATTTGTATATAAATTAAAACAATTTTATACACAAGTATGTGGGCACCCCTTCAAATTAGTGGATTCGGCTATTTCAGCCATACCTGTTGCTGACAGGTATATAAAATTGAGCACACCAACCATGCAATCTCCATAGACAAACATTGGCAGTAAAATGGCCTTAATGAAGAGCTCAGTGACTTTCACAGTGGCACCGTCATAGGATGCCACCTTTCCAACAAGTCAGTTTGTAACATTTCTGGCCTGCTAGAGCTGCCCCGGTAAACTGTAAGTGCTGTTAATGTAAAGTGGAAACATCTAGAAGCAACAACGGCTCAGCCGCAAAGTGGTAGGCCAGACAAGCTCACAGAACGGGACCGCCGAGTGCTTAAGCGCGAGTGCTTAAGCGTGTAGGGCGTACAAATTGTCTGTCCTCAGTTGCAACACTCACTACTGAGTTCTAAACTGCCTTGGAAAGCAACGTCAGCACAATAACTGTTCGCCAGGAGCGTCATAAAATGGGTTTCCATGGCCAAGCAGCCGCACACAAGCCTAAAATCACCAATGTACAGCGTCGGCTGGAGTGGTGTAAATCTCCCCACCATTGTTCTCTGGGGTGCTGAATCACGCTTCACCATCTGGCAGTTCGACGGACAAATCTGGGTTTGGTGGATGCCAGGAGAACGCTACCTGGCCCAATGCATAGGACCAACCATAAGGTTTGGTGGAGGAATAATGGTCTGGGGCTGTTTTTCATGGTTCGGGCTAGGTCCCTTAGTTCCAGTGAAGGGAAATCTTAACACTACAGCATACAATGACATGCTATACGATTCTGTGCTTCCAACTTTGTGGCAACAGTTTGGGGAAGGCCCTTCTTTCAGCATGACGATGCCCCCATGCGCAAAGCGAGGTCCATACAGAAATGGTTTGTGATCGGTGTGGAAGAACTTGACTGGCCTGCACAGAGCCCTGACCTCAACCCCATTGAACACATTTGGGATGAATTGGAACGCAACTGCGAGCCAGACCTAATCGCACAACATCAGTGCCCGACCTCACTAATGCTCTTGTGGCTGAATGGAAGCAAGTCCCTTCAGCAATGTTGCAACATCTAGTGGAAAGCCTTCCCAGAAGAGTCAAGGCTGTTATAGCAGCAAAGGGGGGACCACCTCCATATTAATGCCCATGATTTTGGAATGAAATGTTCAACAAGCAGGTGTCTACATACTTTTGATCATGTAGTGTATTCTGACTCCTTTTTCTCTCTGCATGGAATTGAAATGGCGCTACCAGCCTTGTTTTTAACAATACAGGCCCACAATATAGGCCTATGCCATGCTTTATCCAGGCAGGCTTTTATAGCTTAGGAGAGCACGCCATCACTTCAGATAGAAATATAACTGGATTAACCCACAACAATTTTTTTGTAGAGCGGGATAGGTCACAGTGCCCTTCATCCTGACCCAGCGCATTGTATCCAAATCCGCTGTTCTGAAAGTCATCCATTATCCATGCAGCACGCTGCCGCTTCCTACGGCCCACACACTCTATTCACAGACACATTATGCAATTGCCACTGACCTTCTGCAAACTTGGTTTCTTCCAGAGTGGTGTGGTGTTTTGCTGAAATGGTCAGGTCGTTCTAAGCGCATGTGAAGCCTGAAAACCAGAGACCAAATAATCTGTTTTTAATCTACAGGGTGGAGAACATGTTTAAGATACAGATGAAGATATTGTGCTTCTGAGTCAGTGTTGCAGCTACCACCATGGGATAACATTATTTTACATTACATTTACATTTAAGTCATTTAGCAGACGCTCTTATCCAGAGCGACTTACAAAATGGTGCATTCACCTTGTGATATCCAGTGGAACAACCACTTTACAATAGTGCATCTAAATATTTTAAGGGGGGGGGGGGGGTTAGAAGGATTACTTTATCCTATCCTAGGTATTCCTTAAAGAGGTGGGGTTTCAGGTGTCTCCGGAAGGTGGTGATTGACTCCGCTGTCCTGGCGTCGTGAGAGAGCTTGTTCCACCATTGGGGTGCCAGAGCAGCGAACAGTTTTGACTGGGCTGAGCGGGAACTGTGCTTCCTCAGAGGTAGGGGGGCCAGCAGGCCAGTGGTGGATGAACGCAGTGCCCTTGTTTGGGTGTAGGGCCTGATCAGAGCCTGAAGGTATGGAGGTGCCGTTCCCTTCACAGCTCCGTAGGCAATCACCATGATCTTGTAGCGGATGCGAGCTTCAACTGGAAGCCAGTGGAGAGAGCGGAGGAGCGGGGTGACGTGAGAGAACTTGGGAAGGTTGAACACCAGACGGGCTGCGGCGTTCTGGATGAGTTGTAGGGGTTTAATGGCACAGGCAGGGAGCCCAGCCAACAGCGAGTTGCAGTAATCCAGACGGGAGATGACAAGTGCCTGGATTAGGACCTGCGCCTGTGTGAGGCAGGGTCGTACTCTGCGAATGTTGTAGAGCATGAACCTACAGGATCGGGTCACCGCCTTGATGTTAGTGGAGAACGACAGGGTGTTGTCCAGGATCACGCCAAGGTTCTTAGCACTCTGGGAGGAGGACACAAGGGAGTTGTCAACCGTGATGGCGAGATCATGGAACGGGCAGTCCTTCCCCGGGAGGAAGAGCAGCTCCGTCTTGCCGAGGTTCAGCTTGAGCTGGTGATCCGTCATCCACACTGATATGTCTGACAGACATGCAGAGATGCGATTCGCCGCCTGGTTATCAGAAGGGGGAAAGGAGAAGATTAATTGTGTGTCGTCTGCATAGCAATGATAGGAGAGACCATGTGAGGATATGACAGAGCCAAGTGACTTGGTGTATAGCGAGAATAGGAGAGGGCCTAGAACAGAGCCCTGGGGGACACCAGTGGTGAGAGCGCATGGTGCGGAGACAGATTCTCGCCACGCCACCTGGTATTATCATTGACTATCCTAAAACAATTGGGTTCAACTTTAATTAGGCCTATCCCTTTAATTTCAAACCCCAATTAACTCAAAACAGCTCTCCAGTTTTGTTACATCCAAGTCAATCCTTTCACAGTAACAAGCCCAAACTAGGTCATAGCTTATTGAAAATGGGAAAGTCACTATGTAATTTATCTAGCGTGTGTGGATTACGTTGTTGGAAAACAGCCATTGCTTATATTTTCTCAGGGGCTCTGACATCGATTCAAAGGACTCCTTGTCTCAAGATTAGGAGGTAAAACTTCTTGGCCGGTACGACAGCGCTCTTTCACCCCCAGGTGAGACACTGGATGATTGGATCTGTCAGCCAGCGATGAATTGATCGGCGTTCATGTGGACCCTGACATTAATTGTAAAACGCAGTTTGGAGGAGGCGTGGGCCTGTTCAAACAGTCAATGTCAGTAACACTGCAAATATGCCTAGAACGGAAAATGTTCTTTACACAAGGGAATCTGAAATGTGGGTCCGTCTTCAAAAAGGAGTGCGGTCTGTTACATTTATTAAATATGTCTCTTTATGAACAAATATGTAACATACTGTTGAAAGAGGATAGAGGCATACATTTAAGTCCATGTATAAATGCATTGAATCCAGAAATAGTTGCTTAATCTGTCATATTACAGGAACTTCAGTGAGCCATGTTGACTGAGACTGGAGTAACATGTTATTGTAAAAATCTGTGTCACCCACTATTACTTTTGCAAACAAGGTCATCGGTATGGAGAGATTGTCCATTTTGTGGTTCCAATGGCTCAGTGGGTTGTTAGACCATGGTGTTGACAACAATGTCAAGGTTGTGGGTGTGATACCTTCATGGCCACACATACTGAATACATGTGTCACTATAAACCAGTGACGTGCGGGTAGGCTATGGCTATTATCAAAGCCAGATTTGCTCATAAATAAACCTTGATGAAGTCCAGGTTCACCATACAACAGAGTGACATAGGCTATTAACCAAAATTGACAATGTTCACCAAATGTAAATACCAATGTTGCCAAGATACACAAGCGATTGCAGCATATTTCATATTGTCCAACAAAATGGCACACTGCTCAACGCAGCCATAGAGCGATATAGCATCCACAGTTGTAAACCAATAGGTGGCACTAAAATACCTATATTTGGACACATTTCATCTGAATAGTTTCCAATGCAAACTCCCTAGCCTTTCACAATGGATTTACAATTCTTCCAATGTACCACAATTGGAACACTCACACTGTGTGAATATTATTACACACATATACAGTAAGGTTCTAATGCAATTTCCATATCAACAAATGAAATTATAGCTTGATAACTCAAATGTGTCAAAGGGATGTTGTCTTTTCCCATGTTTATTCAGCCTTAGCCTAACCCACAAATTGCAAAGGAAAATGCATTTAGGCCTACCTTTACTTGTAAGTGAAGTCCATTCATCTATCCTTTAGGGTGAACCTCTCTGAGACAGTGTTGTAGGGCCAAGAATGACAAAATGATCAAACCTGGCTTTCAATTGAACACTGATATTGTCCAAAATGTCCTAAAACATTCCTCTCCTCTCAGATCGCCTGTTTACTCTGGGTGTCTGTCAGACCGAGTGTGTTATTGACTGTATGTTTGTTTATGTGTAACTCTGTATTGTTTTTGTCGCATCGCTTTGCTTTATCTTGGCCAGGTCGCAGTTGTAAATGAGAACTTGTTCTCAACTGGCCTACCTGGTTAAATAAAGGTTAAATAAAATAAAAGTGTGGTGTTTTTGATCGGATGATTTTCTGTCCCTTCCTGAAGGTCAGGAAGTGCAGGTGTTGGTCTCCCTCTCTGAATTATACCAACTTGGAAAATTGAGATGCAGTATAGTGCCAATTTGTGAGTTTGTTTTTGCTAGCTAGCTTTGTTCAGTTCAAGGGATGTGGGTGCCAAATTATGTAGACATGCCCAAATGTGCAGAGCTTAGTCCAGGCTTACCCACACAACATGTTTAGGCAATACGCAAAATATAAAAATGTACTCAATGCAACGAATGAAGCTAGGCAACCCTTACCAAAAAACAGGCTTCTAGCAAACAGTTGTGGCAAATCTTTGGCCAATTTGTTTATATTTTCACATGCAAATTAGTTTTGTGGCAAACTGTTGCGACGACTTGTGAATGTCTGGCAAACAATTCTGGGAGACTTGTGGTAAGCATTCTACTGTTTGCTGCAAACTCATTATGAATATGCACATTTGATCATGTTTTTGGTTACTCAGGTTGTTGGTTACAAAATTTAAATGTATATTCATAAACCAAATTATTTATATATATGTGTATGAACAAAGAGAACTAAACAGATAAAACTAAATCCAATACAACTTGAAAATCATCAGCATGCTAATGAAGAACAGAGAAAAGACAGGATATTTTCCAAATAAATTGATTATTTAATATTTTGATGTAGCTACAACATTTACATGAGAGAAACACTATGGGGATGTTAACCTTAGGATGTTTAAAGGGGCAGCTACAGAATGTACATGACACAAGTGATAACTGAGCTTTCAACCAAAGGATGTTTAAAAGAGAATGAACAAATAATTCAAACTACAACAAAATCAAACCCAGTTCAGAACTATTGCCTTTTTGAGTGAACTTTGGAGAAGGCAAAGTAATTAGTCCAAAACTTGTTGAACGCAAGTACTGGAAAATCTGAAAACAAACTAAAAACAACCTTAGGATACTGAAAACATTTTCTATTTTGATATCTAATGGGCGGCTAATGGTCGGGTTCGGCTTTGGAAAAACAAGGTCAGCTGTTACAAAGTTACCTTGATGTTGCTATGCTTTTCACTGAAACTGGCATTCTATATATATTTTCAACAAGGAAACAATGTTTCTGCCTTGTATAAATGCTATATAAACAAATGATGTAGATAGCATAAACTGTTCCTTAGAGAGCCACAGTATACAACATTTTTCTTCAGCCAAGCCTCAACACAATTGATTCAAACTAATCAACTAATTATGATCTTCAATCTAGACTGGGGACTTCATCATTAGGAGACAGTTGTCTACTAGTTGTCTCTTCTTCCTGACTCAGGTGTAAGGCTTGAATGGAAAATTGAGTTATGCCTAATATGGCAATTCAGCTTTTTTCTAAATGAATTATTGTTAACTTACATCTCAAAGCCATGCATGCAAGAAGCCTTGACTTAGTGCACAAATATTTATTTGTCCTCAGTTTGATTCAAGGCCTCAATCTGTCGTTTCGCCTTGTAATAAACAGATTGCTTCTAGAAAAAAAGAGAAGGAACAACACATGATCAAGATGAGCTAGCTACTAGTAAAGCAATGAAAGATCTAGTTATTAGAAAGAATGAATGCATACTGTAGCTACATTTATGAGAATAATACATGCATTTGCTTACCTTATCAAGCTTCAAGACAATACACTTATCATTAAAAAAAAGTGTTAAGTGAGTGGAGCACAAACATCTTTCCAGGGTGTTGATGCCTCCTCTTCCCAATGCAGCCTCCAAACCACAGGTAGGCGAACGGTATCCCATCAGCAAAAGGGAAGTTTTGCTTTGATGTCAAGTCAGTTCATATTGTTGCTGCCTTAGCTGTTGTGCTAGCTAGCATGCTACTGAACAGTGGCACTACCATATTGACATGCATATTATTGGTATTAGCTAAAAGACAGCAATGTATTCACCTAAAAATATTAGTATTTATTTATTCTTATTTAAATAGGCAAGTTAGTTAAGAACAAATTATGTTTTACAATGACGGACAACCAAAAGGCAAAAGGCCTCCTGGGGGGATGGGGGCTGGGATTAAAAATAACAAATAAAATAAAAATGGGTCAAAACACACATCACGACAAGAGACACACCACAAGACTACATAAAGACCAAAGACAACAATATAGAATGGCAGCAACACATTACAACACAGCATGGTAGCAACACAACATGACAACAACATGGTAGCAACACAACAAGGAAGCAGCACAAAACATGGTACAAACATTATTGGGCACAGACAACAGCACAAAGGGCATGAAGGTAGAGACAACAATACATCACGTGAAGCAGCCACAACTGTCAGTAATTGTGTCCATGTTTGAGTCTTTGAATGAAGAGATGGAGATAAAACTGTCCAGTTTGAGTATTTTTTTGCTGCTCGTTCCAGTCGCGAACTGCAAAAAGGAGCAACCCAGGGATGTGTGTGCTTTGGGGACCTTTAACCTGTTGGTGACCCCTTCCCGTTCTCATCCCGTTAACGGATTGATTTTGACAACAGCCAGTGGAAAATCAGAGCGCCAAATTTAAAACAGCTAAAATCTCATAATTCCATTTTCTCAAACAATCAACTATTTTACACCATTTTAAAGATAAACTTCTCGTTAACCTAACCACATTGTCCGATTTCAAAAAGGCTTTACGGCGAAAGCATAAAATTAGATTATGTTAGGACATAAACTTCACAAGTTCACAACACCACACAGCCATTTTCCAAGCAACTAGATGCATCACAAAAACCCAAAACACAGCTAAATGAAGCACTAACCTTTGACGATCTTCATCAGATGACACTCCTAGGACATTATGTTACACAATACATGTATGTTTAGCTCGATAAAGTTTATATTTATATCCAAAAACAGCATTTTACATTGGTGCGTAATGTTGAGAAATGTTTTCCCTCCAAACCCGACGGTGAATGAGCACAATGAGCACACACAGTACGTAAATTCTCATCGTAAACATTGATCAATATAGAAGTGTTATGCAGAGAATTATAGATACACTTCTCCTAAATGTAATCGCTTTGTCAGATTTCAAAAAAGGTTCACGGCGAAAGCACAATTTGCAATAATCTGAGTACAGCCCAGATGACACTAACAACTAGCAAACAGAAACCCGCCATCTTGGAGTGAATAAAACTAAGAAATTACATTATAAATATTCACTTACCTTTGATTATCTTCATCAGAAGGCACTCCCAGGAATCCCAGCTCCACAATAAATGTTCGATAAAGTTCATATTTATTTCCAAATAATCAATTTTGTTCGCGCGTTAGGATCACTATCCAAATCCACTATGTGCTCACTTAGTCCAGAAGAAAAGTCAAAGAAGTTATACTATAGTTTGTAGAAACATGTCAAACGATGTATAGAATCAATCTTTAGGTTGTTTTTATCATATACCTTGAATAAAATTCCAACCGGACCTATCCGTTCTCTTTAGGAGTGAATATGAACTCAGCTCGCTCCCAAGTCGTTGCGCGTGACTTGAGCACATGCCTTATAATGGGACACCAGTTTACCACAGCTGGTATTCCCTTCAAATTCACCATAGAATCTTCAAACACCGTTCTAAAGACTGCTGACATCTAGTGGAAGCTTTAGGAAGTGCAAAATGAACCTTAAGTCACTGTATACATTCAAGGCAATCACTTGAAAGGACTACAAGCACCAGACTTCCCACTTCCTGCTTGACTTTTTCTCAGGTTTTTGCCTGCCATATGAGTTCTGTTATACTCACAGACACCATTCAAACAGTTTTAGAAACTTCAGAGTGTGTTCTATCCAAATCTACTAATAATATGCATATTCTTGTTTCTGGGACAGAGTAGTAACCTGTTTAAATTGGGTACGTTTTTCATCCGGCCGTGAAAATACTGCCTCCTAGCCCTAAGAGGTTTTAACAGAATGTGACTGGCAGAATGGGTGTTGTATGTGGAGGATGAGGGCTGCAGTAGGTATCTCAGATAGGGGGGAGTGAGGCCTAAGAGGGTTTTATAAATAAGCATTAACCAGTGGGTCTTGCGATGGGTATACAGAGATGACCAGTTTACAGAGGAGTATAAAGTGCAGTGATGTGTCCTATAAGGAGCATTGGCGGCAAATCTGATGGCCGAATGGTAAAGAACATCTAGCTGCTCGAGAGCACCCTTACCTGCCGATCTATAAATTACTTCTCCGTAATCTAGCATGGGTAGGATGGTCATCTGAATCAGGGTTAGTTTGGCAGCTGGGGTGAAAGAGGAGCAATTACAATAGAGGAAACCAAGTCAAGATTTAACCTTTGCCTGCAGCTTTGATATGTGCTGAGAGAAGGACAGTGTACCGTCTAGCCATACTCCCAAGTATTTATATGAGGTGACTACCTCAAGCTCTAAACCCTCAGAGGTAGTAATCACACCGGTGCGGGGAGGGGCATTCTTCTTACCAAACCACATGACCTTTGTTTTGGAAGTGTTCAGAACAAGGTTAAGGGCAGAGAAAGCGTTTTAGACACTAAAAAAGCTTTGTTGTAGAATGTTTAACACAAAATCCGGGGAGGGGCCAGCTGAGTATAAAACTGTATCATATGCATATAAATTGCAGAAAGAGCTTCCTACTGCCTGAACTATGTTGTTGATGTAAATTGAGAAGAGTGTGGGGCCTTTGATCGAGCCTTGGTGTACTCACTTGGCAACAGGCAGTGGCTGAGACAGCAGATGTTCTGACTTTACACACTGCACTCTTTGAGAGGTAGTTATCAAACCAGGCCAAAGACCCCTCAGAGACACCATTACTCCTTAGCCGGCCCACAAGAATGGAATGGTGTACCATATCAAAAGCTTTGGCCAAGTCAATAAAAATAGCAGCACAACATTGCTTAGAATCAAGGACAATGGTGACATCATTTTGGACCTTTAAGGTTGCAGTGACTCATCCATAACCTGAGCGGAATCCAGATTGCAAACCAGAGAGAATACTATAGACATCAAGAAAGCCAGTCAGTTGATTATTGACAGATTTTCCCAAGTTTTTCCAACACATAAGTGTTTAGGCAAATCATTAGTTAGCTAGCTAGCTATCACATCATTTGTGCAGAATATGATACTTAACGTTATATAGCTAAGCTCTAGCCAGGCACGACCAGTCAGGGGGAGAAGATAAATCTGTTGGAAAATGAAAACCAAGCTATCTGGCTACCTAATTAAATGTTGTCCGGTGAGTGTCTAACTTGGTCAATAAAGGGAAACTTTGGGATTTTGGCAATGATGCCCTTTATCTACTCCCCCAGAGTCAGATGAACTTGTGGATACTATTTTTATGTCTCTCTGTCCAGCTTGAAGGAAGTTAGAGGTAGTTTCGGGAGTCAATGCTAACTATCATTAGCACAATGACTGGTAGAGGGCCTCATTGCCAAAATCCCAAAGTATCCCTTTATTGACCAAGTTAGACACTCACCAGACAACATTTAATTAGGTAGCTAGATAGCTTGGTTCCATTTTCCAACAGATTTATCTTCTCCCCCTGACTGGTCGTCAGCAGTTACTGGTGTTGGAACTCTTCTGGTAAACTGTTTGCCACTAGTAGTGGCAATAAATATTGACGCCACAGGTTTGCTGCAGATTCAAATAGAAACTTGAGTTAATTGTTTGCCAGAAAAACACCTCTGAACTGTTTGCCACTAGTGGCAATCAATATTATTGTTGCCAAAGGTTTGCTGCAGATTCCCCACTAGTGAAAAACATTTGCAATCTTCTGGCAACATTTTGTGGCACACTATTTAGTATGCAGCAAATTCGCTAAATACTTGCGCTAAGTTTGCCGCAACAAAACATTTTTTGTTGTTGTAATGGAAAGCATGTAATGGATTTTAATGGATGGGAAAGACGGCATGAATACCCTGGTGCCTTTCCTGAGGTTTTGATGCAGTTTAGAACATTTTGAGATTAAGCATAAAAAACACCAAATTCATTGAGAATAAACATTCAATTACAAAAAAAGAATGACAATGTTTTCTATAATTTTATTTGACTTTTCATAACATTTTTTATTTTATTAGATTATGACAGGGTAAGCACTGCCTCGCCTGACTACACATCACTGCTATGAACTGTATAGCTGCTTTGGATAAAAGGGTCTGCTAAAGAAATCCAATAAAACATACAGTATCTATAGGGCTACAAACAATGTATTGCACAAGCGTTATTCACACAATGAACTCATCCTTTGGTAAAGGGGAAAGCCCAAACTGTCACAGTGGCACATTCCTCTAGGGTAGAGTTGGGGGAGGGGCCCATGCAGCCCTAGCCCTAGCCCCAGTGCTGTGTGTCTGTATGGCAGCAGAGCAGGCTGTACTGTAATGCATTGTCAGATGGTGTGCCAGCCTAGCAGATTAAACGGGGTCAGGTGATGACAGAGGCACATCAGCCATGCATCTGTGTAAACACAATGCCCTTTTCTATCGCCATGTTGGGAAAATCACACTAAGATTTGCTAATAGTGTCATATGATTTAGCTTCTCCCTGTTGTTTTGATATATGACCAATAGCAGACCCGTTGGTGCCCTTTAAATAAACAAACTGAAATGCCCTAATCAAGATTATGAATATAGATTGAAACAATGATCAATATATTAACTGTATTTTATCGATTAGGAGTGTGAAAAAATGGTGCTTGTCCATTGATAAGCACGTCAAAGACGGCATTAACGATAAATAATAAAATAAAGACGCCACTTCTAAAAGCCTATTTCACACCATAGCCTGCTGAATTTGCAAGATAACTTTTCTTTCATTTTGGTTTTGGCACAAATGAAAATGTGACACTGACTCCCTCATGGATTGATGTTTCAGCATGGTCTCAATGATGACTTTGGCCTTCGACTAGTCATGTGCGACATGCATGAGCAGTTACATGCCTGCTAGAGTTAGCGGCAGGCGGACGAGGAATATCCACCGTCGTAGTAAAGATTAAGCCTGAGCTGGAATGTGAAGCTTAATGAACTGAGTAGAGCTAGCTTCCTTCATAGTATACCCCTCTGGTCTTGTGTCTTGAAGTCGCCTAGCCTAGCCTACTACTTTGCCAATTAGCTTCAGCTGGCTGGTGTGCCAAAGTTGGTTTGACATTGGCTAGCCAATCTCTGGTGCTAGTTAGGGACCGTCAATAAATTACACAATCTTTTAGTAGTCTCATTAAATGCTTTCAATATTTGTATTTCTTCAATTTAGTTGGTTTGAGGTTAAGTAATTGAAATTTGGAGCTGTTGACATTTTAAAATATTGTCCCACGTATATTGTGTAATTTACTGATGGCCCCTAACTAGCCCCATAGGGATATCGAATGTCAAACCAAATTGACCATGGGCATTTTAATGCAAGCAGTTGTGCTCCAAATTGATGATTACTTGGGTGCTGCCACCTGTGGGCATGTGGGCAGGATTAAAAATAAACCCTACCCAAGAAAAAAAACTGTTATGGTACCCTTCATTCTGTGAAAAAAAAAATGTCACATCATCTCACAAATCTGTTTTGGACAAGACGGACATTATGACCAAAATTATCCTATTTACACTTTGTAGTCTTTTGCCTCTAGAACACATGTTTCTGACTCATATCAATGACATATAGGCCATTTTCAAAATGAGAAGTTGTTTTTTAGGGGCAGTCAACAACCTTGTGCCTGTATAAAAGTTGTAGATGTTGACTCTTCAGTATGTCTACTCAGTACTCTGAGAAATCAATCATAATTAGCTCCCTAAATATGCTTGTTTCATCTCACATGGTAATTAGTTAGAGGTTGGTAGATTAATGAATGAGGCTTTAACCTCATTAAGATGTTTGTGGAGATAGGAAGCCCTTGCCTCTTTGCTGTGATCACAATACATATTATGTCCCAAATAACTTGTGTGGTTGGTTGGATGGTAGTTAGCCCACCATCTACAGTGCCTCTACTTTGTCACATGAGAATCACAATATGTTGTCTTTGTAACCCATGTTACATAAACATTGTGAATCAAACATAGTGAATTGAACACAACCATGTTGTAAAGGAAATGTTGCTCTTTGTCCATAAATAAAGCTGCCCTTTGGACCGGATGTCTCTCTTAACATCGATTTAAGACTGGGATTTTGTGCCAGGAACATCAAATACATGTAAAGTAACACTAATTAAAAAGCACGATGCAAATTCCATAAGAGGTTTATATGGAACAAGTCTTTGGTAATCTTTTCCAAGTAAAATATTTCCCCTCTTACTTTGTTCTTATGGAAGGTGGCACGCAGGCATTCCCCTTTTACACGATCAATTCCTAATGCCTTTTCTTTAATCCTCAAATCCCTAACTTGTAGATCACTGGCAGATGGTATGATAAGGATTTGGGGAGGGTGGTGGGAACTGGTTGGGATGGAAGGAGTGTTTCACACGTTTTCGCCCCTGTTCTTGTTACCCTCTAAGTGGCTGCTCCTCTTATGACAAGATGCTGGCTTGCTAGAAGTCAAGTGTATTTATAGCCCCTAATCATGCAAATATATTGTCAATACCACTTGGTTTGCCTATGTTCACATAATTTATAAATGTGTTTTTATGCAAATATACAGTAACAGCTTTAAACAGACTATAATGGAAAATACACTTACTGTACAAAACATTAGGAACACCTGCTCTTTTCATGACATAGACTGACCAGATGAATCCAAGTGAAAGCTATGATCTGTTATTGATGTAATTTGTTAAATCCATTTCAAATCAGTGTAGCTGAAGGGGAGGTGACAGGTTAAAGAAGGATTTTTAAGACAAGGATTACACTACCGTGCAAAAGTTTGGAGTCACATAGAAATGTCCTTGTTTTTAAAAGAAAAGCAATTTTTTTTGTCCATTTAAATAGCATCAAATTGATCAGAAATACAGTGTAGACATTGTTAATGTTGTAAATGACTATTGTAGCTGGAAATGGCAGATTTATTTATGGAATATCTACATAGGCGTACAGAGGCCCATTATCAGCAACCATCACTCCTGTGTTCCAATGGCACATTGTGTTAGCTAATTCAAGTTTAAAATTTAAAAGGCTAATTGATCATTAGAAAACCCTTTTGCAATTATGTTTGCACAGCTGAAAACTGTTGCCCTGATTAAAGAAGACCTCAAGGATACTTCCAAAGTTGTGGCAAAATGGCTTAAGGACAACAAAGTCAAGGTATTGGAGTGGCCATCACAAAGCCCTGACCTCAATCCCATAGAACATTTGTGGGCAGAACTGAAAAAGCGTGTGCGAGCAAGGAGGCCTACAAACCTGACTCAGTTACACCAGCTCTGTCAGGAGGAATGGGCCAAAATTCACCCAACTTATTGTGGTAAGCTTGTGGAAGGCTACCCCGAAACGTTTGACCCAAGTTAAACAATTTAAAGGCAATGCTACCAAATCCTAATTGAGTGTATGTAATCTTCTGACACACTGTGAATGTGATGAAAGAAATAAAATCTTAAATAAATCATTCTCTCTACTAATATTTCCGACATTTCACATTCTTAAAATAAAGTGGTGATCCTAACTGACCTAAGACAGGGAATTTTTACTAGGATTAAATGTCAGGAATTGTGAAAAACTGAGTTTAAATGTTTTTGGCTAAGGTGTATGTAAACTTCCGACTTCAACTGTATGTGTGCCATTCAGAGGGTGAATGGGCAAGACAAAATATTTAAATGCCTTTGAACGGGGTATGGTAGTAGGTGCCAGGCATACTGGTTTGTGTCAAGAACTGCAATGGTGCCGGGGTTTTTACGCTCAACAGTTTCCCGTGTGTATCAAGAATGGTCCAACACCCAAAGGACATCCAGCCAACTTGACACAACTGAGGGAAGCATTGGCGTCAACATGGCCTAGCATCCCTGTGGAACGCTTTCAACACCTTGTATTGTCCATGCCCCGACAAATTGAGGCTGTTCTGAGGGCAAAAGGGGGTACAACTCAATATTAGGAAGTCGTTCCTAATGTTTTGTACACTCAGTGTACATATAAGCACGTATATGTGAGTCATTACGTTTCATACACCCACTGTATGTAAATGGTGACTGTGGCTCATCCTCCACTGGCCCAGGCCTATCGTATTGGCTTGGCAGCAGTGGGGAGTAAGCTATTGATTGAGGCAGAGCTCCCAACACAGATTTCTTGTTGTGCTAGATCGATCAGTTGCCCTGCTGGCCTGGAGTGATTACTGCCCTGTCACAATGTAAACCCATTCATCAGCAACAAGATCTCTCTGCCCTGCTGGAACCTGCATGGGCAGCACAACTGCCCACACATAGAGCCTATTTAGATTGATAGTTCTCTAAAACAAAATCTTTAGGATATGGTCTGATTGTTTTTTTTTTTTTTAAACAAATGTCAGTTTATAGTGTCATTGTAATAACAATGTAATAGCAATGTTTTTGAAACAGCTGAACTGTACAGACATTTTCCTTATTTTTGCACCTGAAAATGTTGTAACAGCCTGTTACATTCTGAAATTGTTGCCGTAGCTTTAAATCGGTCGTTTTTTTGCTTGACTACACTAAATCGGTCGGGGGCGGTACATTTGCCATACCAAGCGGTGATGCAGCCAGTCAAGATACTCTCGATGGTGCAGCTATAGAACTTTCTGAGGATCCGAGAGCCCATGCCAAATCTTTTCAGCCTCCTGAGGGGGAAGAGGCACTACAGTATGTGTGGACCATGTTAAGTCCTTAGTGATGTGGACGTCAAGGAACTAGAAGCGCTCAAACCGCTCCACAACTGCCCCGTCGATGAACAGCATTCTCACGTAGTTATTTCCCCTCTTGTCCAGGTGGTAGAGGGCCGTGTGAAGTGCAATTGAGATTGCGTCATCTGTGGATCTTTACTGTACTTTTATATTCGTATGGGAGGGGTAAACGTTTATTATTGATATGCTAACGTTACTTGATCATGAAGCATGTTGCTAATATTAGTTAGTTAGCTAGCTAGCAGCAGTTAGCAGTGTATTGTCAGCTAATTTAATGTGTATTGACGAGAAAATAAAACCTTTAATTGTCTGCACATGCTTGGGGATTGTTGCATTATTCAATAGTAATATAGTTTGATTACATTATTCAATATGTTTTAGAATAAAAGTTTGTGTTTAAAGTGGCTACTGTGATATTTATGATCAACTTGAGCTGTGGACCAAGAATGTCGCATTGACAGCCACGACAAAAGGTAAGGCAAGAATGTAATGTGAATTGAAAAGTAGAACTCGCTTGCCACTCAGCTCCTCAATCTCTCCATCTCTCGTAGTGAGAATTGAGCCTTGGCCATGCACTGTCAACGAGTTAATTTCAGGCATTAGAAAAAGATTTAGGCCAAAGAGAGAAGAGAAACAAGTGATGAAGCGGTAAGAGCTTGAGAGAGTAACAGCTGTGAGTGTGAATTTTACCATCCTGTGAAGATGTGCTCATGGTACGCCAGGCTTGACATGCATTTAGTAGCCGCTAATAACTAACCAACTCCCACACCTCTGTTGCTTTTGTGGAAATGCCACCGGTGCCAGAAGACTGGCCTCACCACCCACTCTCTCTCCTTGGCAGTTGCAGCTCTTGTCCTATCTCTAGCACCGACACAGTGCCAATCTCCTGGTCCATCTCTCCCTGTTCAGTTCCAGCACCGACACACACACACACACACTACCCAGACCATGACCCATCTCTCCCTGTACATTTTCTGGCTCATCTATCCCTGTTCAGCCTGGGCCCTAGTCCAACACCATCACACTGCCCAGCAGTAACCACTCAACAGCTCGCAGTAACCACTCAACAGCTCACAGGAGAGGTGAAAAGAACTACTAAGCTGGATACAAAGCTCTGCAGATAGAGTATAAGAAACATGCCACACAGCAGTCTTGCACACATATAGTAATTGAGTGATTGTAAGTTGAAAATCTGTTACAATGCTATTTTGCAACCTTGGTACCTACCATTATGTCGGGTTCCTGTTACCGTGCAGTAAGGCAGACTATAAGAGGTGCTACTAATTGTCTATGCAACCAACAGCTCTATTTACTGTCAGTGGGACCAGGTGCATTGCGTGTACAGCATGATCTCATAAAAAATATTTGTGCAGCCAACAGAGAATCTCTCAGATAATTATTTATTGTCATGACATGGATGTATGCAGATGTACAGTAGTCAATCCTGCTAGGGCTGCCTGTCAATGATGTCCTCAGATGTCCTGATGCAAACTCATTATCCTATAAGTTAACACTAACACATCATACAGAGGTGAGTTGGGAATCAGGCAGGGTTGTACTGTATCTACACTATATATACATATACAAAAGTATGTGGACAATCCTTCAAATTAGTGGATTCGGCTATTTCAGCCACACCCATTGCTAACAGGTGTATAAAATCGAGCACACCACCATGCAATCTCCATAGACAAACAGTGGCAGTAGAATGGCCTTACTGAAGAGCTCAGTGACTTTCAACATGGCACCATCATAGGATGCCATCTTTCCAACAAGTCAGTTTGTGAAAAGTCTACCCTGCTATGCTGCCCCGGGCAACTGTATGTGCTGTTATTGTGAAGTGGAAAAGTCTAAGACCAACAACAGCTGAGCTGCGAAGTGGTAGGCCACATATCTCACAGAACAGCATTGCTGAAGGGCGTGCGCGTAAAATAGTCTGTCCTCGGTTGCAACACTTACTACTGAGTTCCAAAGAGACTCTGGAAGCAACGTCAGCACAAGAACTGTTCGTTGGGAGCTTCGTGAAATGGATTTCCATGGCCGAGCAGCCGCACACAAGCCTAAGATCACCATGTGCAATGCCAAGCGTCAGCTGGAGTGGTGTAAAGCTCATCGCCATTGGAGTCTGGAGCAGTGGAAACGTTCTCTGGAGTGATGAATCACGCTTTACCATCTGGCAGTCCAACGGACAAATCTGGGTTTGGCGGATGCCAGGAGAACGCTACCTGCCCCAGTCCATAGCACTAACTGTAAAGTTTGGTGGAGGAGGAATAATGGTCTGGGGCTGTTTTTTATGGTTCTGGCTAGGCCCCTTAGTTCCAGCGAAGGGAAATTTTAACGCTACAGCATACAATGACATTCTAGACAATTCTGTGCTTCCAACTTTGTGGCAACAGTTTGGGGAAGTCCATTTCCTGTTTCAGCATGAGAATTCCCTCATGCACAAAGCGAGGTCCATACAAAAATGGTTTGTCGAGATCGGTGTGGAAGAACTTGACTGGCCTGCACAGAGCCCTGACCTCAACCCCATCGAACACCTTTGGGATGAATTGGAACGCCAACTGCGAGCCAGGCGTAGTCGGCCAACATCAGTACCCGACCTCACTAATGCTCGTGGCTGAAGGGAAGCAAGTCCCTGCAGCAATGTTCCAACATCTAGTAGAAAGCCTTCCCAGAAGAGGAAGGTAGTTATAGCAGCAAAAGGGGGACCAACTCCATATTAATGCTCATGATTTTGGAAAGAGATGTTCGATGAGCAGACTTTGGGTCATGTAGTGTATCAGAGAGTTGCTATCGCTCTGGTATCTATCCTCTTTATCATATGGTCTCAGTCTTCTCCTCACATTATTTAACCTGAATCATCTCTCTGTCGGAGTGCTAAATGAAATGTGCAGCATTGACAAATAGCATAGCATAGCATTTACAAATAGCATCGTGTCTGTAGAGAGGCCTAGAGAAGGACCTTGGAGCTGGGGATAGGGCCCACGCAAGGCCTTGCCAGGCCCAGGGCTGATTCGAGGTGAAGTGAGGGAGATGAAATGGATTGTGCAGCACCCTGTCACCAGGGAGGGGGAGAGTGCCATGACAACAGGCTGGCAGGAAGCCTCACCCAGTGGCATAGACATATAGGCCTAGGGAAATGCACCCTTGATTTTCCGTGCCCTTACATGGCTCCTCCAATCCATTTCAAATGCCAGAAGAGTGGCATAATGGCCTCTATGTTGTTTGAATAGGAGGCATATTGGGACCTTTCAATCAATGATTGATACAGACATTTAATTTCATACTTTGTGGTTTCAGTACAGACAATGGTTTGTTTATTCAAACAAATATGGGAGTGTTCAACATACTGTATGAACCCATGCTGAATTACATTTACCACTATCCCTATGGATTAACTAAATACTACAACATACTGTATGTAATTATAACTAAGTCACTTCTAAACCATTTTCAATTGACAGCCATAATCCCTCACATAATCACTGACTATCGTCATGAGGGTAACTTGGTGTTCCACAGGGGCCTGAACTTATTGTGAGGAAAGAGCCCCTTCGAGTCTCTGCAATGTTCTCATATTGCAAATTATCAGCTAATCGGCTAATTAAAGTAATTGGTGCATAAATTGCCTTTTTAATTATACCAACCTAACAATGCCTCGGTGCCAGGGGAGTTTCCTTCCTAATCAGACACAAATGATTGTGTGTTGCCTGGAAAACTAATTACACAGCAAGTCACCGGCATTACAGCAGATAAGCACTTGCCGAACAACCAGATAGGGGCAATCCAATGATATAGGAATGCCTGCCTTCTTAGAGAAATGCATTGACTATGCCAGCATAGCAGCAACATTTACAGTTACAGTAGATGCTGAACATACTATTGACTGACATGGATTGTAAATGTCAGAACTGACATTTGTATTGCAATATGTGCATTGATTGTTGAGAATGAGTCATCACTCAGCCTCCCAACTTCAGTGGTTTGGCTGAAATCACAGGCACAGATTGTCAGAAAACAGCAGCTGGCGTTGGGGGTAAAATAATCTGTCTCACTCATCTGGAAGTATCCATTCGGATTGTGTTTATATTTGTTCACAACAAACAAATCAGACTTTAATCCTTTACCGCAGCTAAAATCAAAAGAGACTCTAGGAAACTGATTTAAAAATGGCAGGTAGTTGCACAAGCTCTTTTGGCAGATGGCCAAAAGTACACAAGGCTACAGAAGTACCAGCATGACAGGAACATGTGAAATTTGTTAGTGGTCCTCTCTCTTGTGATTCTACAAGTCTCTCTTTACCGACTATTCCTTTAGGATAAGACACTGAGGTACAGTATAGCATGTTGATATATTCCAGACCCTTTCAATGTGATTCAATTGTCACGCATGTGTAGGGTTGCACATTTTAGGGAATATTCAGAGGTGGAAACTTTCCGTGGGAATTAACGGGAATATATGCAAATTAATATTAATACCATTTAAACGTAGACGTTTTTTGCATTGGATATATTTACCGTAGACAAATTGCAAATGATTAAATCCTTCAAATAGAAATACAAATAACAATTTAGTTACGAATTGCACTTTAATGAAATTAATTCACATGGGATTATTTCACTGAATGACAAAAGAAAGGGAATATTGAATGATCCCCAATGATCCATTGCATCTCCCAAAAACGTTTTCAACATAGATCTGTAAAATGATAGTCTAGAAACTAAAGCTTTGGTTGTCTTCCTCTCAGGCTTCCATGTCTCCTCCCTGGACCTCCTCAATGTCCACCTCTTGAACATCAGACTCTGAGGCCTCATCTTCACTGTCACTTTCCAACCGTGTTGAGGATGGCTCGTTGTCAGGCTCAAAAAGCCTCAAAATTGCCCGGATGGCCACCAATTTTTCAACCCTTGTATTGGTCAGCCTGTTGCGTGCTTTGGTGTGTGCGTTCCCAAACAAGGACCAGTTGTGCTCTGAGGCGGCTGATGTTGGTGGGATTTGGAGTATGATGGAGGCAACAGGGGAAAGAGCCTCAAAGTCCCTTCCACCAGGTGGCTGATGAGATGTTGGCATGACTGCCATATTGCATCTCCATCCCAATGCCCTTGCTTGGAAGTGTACTTCGCCAGACTGCCAAGAACCTTGCCCTCGTCCAAGCCAAGGTGGCGAGACACAGTAGTGATGACACCATAGGCCTTGTTAATCTCTGCACCAGACAGGATACTCTTTCCAGTATACTTGGGGTCCAAAATGTACGCTGCGGCATGTATGGGCTTCAGGCAGAAGTCTTCACGCTTTTTGATGTATTTCAGAACTGCAGTTTCCTCTGCTTGGAGCAACAGTGAGGTGGGCAGGGCAGTACGGATTTATTCTCCTGCATCTGCAAGCAGACTCTGAACATCAGACAGGATGGCATTGTCTCCCTCAATCCGTGCAATGGCTACTGCTATAGGTTTCAGGAGTTTCAGGCTGCTTACCACTCTCTCCCAAAATACATCATGCAGGAGGATCCTCTTGATGGAGCTGTCCATATCGGCAGACTGTGATATGGCCATTTCTTGGAGACTCCTTCCCCTACAGGAGACTGTCATACATGATGACAACACCACCCCAACGGGTGTTGCTGGGCAGCCTCAATGTGGTGCTCTTATTCTTCTCACTTTGCTTGGTGAGGTAGATTGCTGTTATAACTTGATGACCCTTCACATACCTAACCATTTCCTTGGCTCTCTTAAAGAGTGTATCCATTGTTTCCAGTGCGATGATTTCCTTGAGGAGCAGATTCAATGCATGAGCAGCACAGCCAATGGGTGTGATGTGAGGGTAGGACTACTCCACTTAAGACCAAGCAGCCTTCATGTTCAGCATTGTTTGTCACCAGTGCAACCCATCAGAGATGATTGCGATACAGTTTGCTTTCTGTAGGATTTGCTTGAACTTCACTTGAACTCTGTTGAACTCTGCATCCAGCAAATGAGTAGTTAAAGCATGTCTGGTTGGATGGGTGTATGCTGGGCGAAGAACATTCAGAAATCTCTTCCAATACACATTCCCTATGAGCATCAGAGGTGAACCAGTTGCATACACAGCTCAAGCAAGACATTCATCAGCATTTCTCTGACTACGTTCCTCCATTGAGTCAAAAAAACTTTTGATTCCAGGAGGACCATGAGCTGTTGCTATCGATAAGGTGTCTGATTCATCATTTTCACCTCGAAGAGAAGTAGAGGGATTTTTGTCAGAGGTTGCTTGTTGTGAGCGCTGAGGGAACTTTATGCACTTGGCCAGATGATTCTGCATCTTTGTTGCATTCTTCACATATGATTTGGCACAGTATTTGCGAATGTGCACAGCTTTTCCTTCTACATTAGCTGCAGTGAAATGTCTCCACATATCAAATAGTGCCCGTGGAATTTTCCTATAAAGATTAGAAAATAATTAGTAAAAAAAACAACAAATACAATTCCATGTACAGATAAATAGTTAAGCAGTTAGATTAAACAACTCCTTTGTAAGATAAATGTTTTTAAATGAAACATGTATGGAAACAGGTGAATTAACACTCCTCAGTTAGCAGGCTCAAGCAAGCTAAAACCCACATGGTAGCAAAAACTAACTAGCAGAAATTGTTAACAAGTTAGAAATGATTTAAACACGCTTTGCTGTACGCTACTATTTATTAGTTTAAAAAATCATGTATGTCATATAAAATATATTCACCCCACCCAGTACTGTAAAAAAAACTTAACAGTAAGCATGTAGTCCTTGGCTCAGACAGTATAGTAGTGTGGGCTCAATAGCATCTCATTAGTGTGCAAGATCTTGAGAATCAGCTGTACATGTGATGGAAGAGTGCACTGCACATGTGATGGAAGAATGCACTGTGCATGCAGAGAGTAGCAATTCCATTGAATTGGGGATAGTTTAACCAAAATATGCCACAAGACCTATAATTACCTTATGTGTATACCACAAAAAAGGTTCACTTTTATAAACTAACTTTTTTTGATGAATTTAAGCAAAATTCCCCAAATGTTCTAAATATTTCCGGAAATTTATCGGAAAGTTTCCGACCCTTTGCAACCCAATGCATGTGTGATTTTAATGCTCTTCAATGCTTACAGTAAAATGTGAAAAATGTTTACTATTGTCATTAAACTAAATTAGATGTCCTCAGTGCCCTTGGGAGGTTTAAATAACATTCAGTCCTAGACAGAATTTATCATCAGACTATGGAAGGTCACATTTCAGATGTATTTGCTTCTCTTTCTGAGTTGATGTGCCTATTTTTCCCCCTCTTCCGCAATGTCTGTCTTTTGTGTTGCTCTAACCTTCATTAATGACAATAGAATGTCAATGTCAAATGTCTAGGGAGCTCTGAAAACATCTGAGGAGGAGGAGACATTTAGACAATTAGGGCAATGCTACTTAATGAGGTGGCGCATCTCTGTCACATCACTTTCAGACACTGATGACCTTCATTACAAAATGCTCATCATGACTGGAACCCTGCTGCCAATTGTTAGCAGTCTCTTTGGCACTAGCAGTAATGGAGTATCTTAATGAATTGAGATATTCACACATACAGTGCATTCAGAAAGTATTCAGATCCCTTGACTCTATCCACATTTTGCTACATTGCAGCCTTATTCTAAAATTGATTAAACCCCCCCCCCCCCCATCAATCTACACACAATACCCCATAATGACAAAGCAAAAACAGGTTCCGAAATTTTTGCAAATGTATTTAACATAAAAAATTGAAATATTACATTTACATAAGTATTCAGACACTTTACTCAGTACTTTGTTGAAGCACCTTTGGCAGCGATTACAACCTTGAGTCTTCTTGGGTATGATGCTACAAGCTTGGCAAACCTGTATTTGGGGAGTTTCTCCCATGCTTCTCTGCAGATCCTCTCAAGCTCTGTCAGGTTTGATAGAGAGTGTCGCTGCACAGCTATTTTCAGGTCTCTCCAGAAATGTTTAATTGGGTTCAAGTCCGGGCTTTGGCTGGGCCACTCAAGGATATTCAGAGACTTGTCCCGAAGCCACTTCTGTGTTGTGTCGGCTGTGTACTTAGGGTCGTTGTCCTGCTGGAAGGTGAACCTTCGCCCCAGTCTGAGGTCCTGAGCGCTCTGGAGCAGGTTTTCATCTAGGATCTCTCTGTTCTTTGCTTCGTTCATCTTTCCCTCGATCCTAACTAGTCTTCTAGTCCCTGCCACTGAAAAACATCCTCACAGCATGATGCTGCCACCACTATGCTTCACCTTAGGGATGGTCCCACGCTTCCTCCAAATGTGATGCTTGGCATTCAGGCCAAAGAGTTCAATCTTGGTTTCATCACACCAGATAATCTTGTTGGTTTTTGCTCTGATATGCACTGTCAACTGTGGGACCTTACATAGACAGGTGTGTGCCTTTCCAAATCATGTCCAATCAATTGAATTTACGACAGGTGGACTCCAAGTTGTAGAAACATCTCAAGGATGATCAATGGAAACAGGATGCCCCTGAGCTCAATTGAGTCTCATAGCAAAGGGTCAGATTACTTATGTAAATAAGGTATCTGTTTTTTATTTGTAATAAATTAGCAACATTTTTAAAAACCTGTTTTCACTTTGTCATAATTGGCTATTGTGTGTAGATTGATTAGGGAAAACATTAATTTAATACATTTTAGAATAAGGCTGTAACAAAACAAAATGTGGAAAAAGTCAAGGGGTCTGAATACTTTCTGAATTAACTGTAAATACCTCAAATTCAAACTATCAAATACCAATGATTTCAAGGGTGTTTTGGATTGAATAGCTCTGCTCTAGTGCATATCTACTCCATCAAGAACAAAATGAGAACTTCTAAAGCATGAGACACTGTGGCATCAGTTGAGTTCCATCGATTCCTATAGATAGTTGATGAGGGGAGAGTGTACATACAGTACAATCTTAAATGTATTTTATAAAGCCATTTTTACATCAGCAGTTGTCAAAGCGATTTACATATACCCACCATAAAACCACAAAAACAAGCAATGAAGAGGCAGAAGTGCAGTGGATAGGAAATACTCCCTAGAAGGCAGGAACCTAGGAAGAAACCTAGAGAGGAACCAGACTCCGAGGGGTAGCCAGTCCTCTTTTGGCTATACTGGGTAGATATTTAGGAGTACAGCATGTGGGTGGACAGGACGTGGTGTCACGACTTCCGCCGAAGTCGGCTCCTCTCCTTGTTCGAGCGGTGTTCAGCGGTCGACGTCACCGGTCTTCTAGCCATCGCCGCTTCATTTTCATCATTCCATTTGTTTTGTCTTGTTTCCTTCACACCTGGTTTGCATTCCCTAATCACACTGCATGTATTTATTCCTCTGTTCCCCTCCATGTCTTTGTGTGAAATTGTTTTGTGTTACGTGGTGTTTCGCGTATAGCTGGTTTGTTCCGTGTATTATGTACGCGTAGATGGTTTGTTTGTTTAAACCTTATTCAGGTTGTGATTTCTCACGCTGTACACTTTGCCTGCCAAATAAAGTGTGCACTTGTTTCACAACTCTCTGCTCTCCTGCACCTGACTTCTTTACCAGCAGCGCCCAGCCTTAACACTTGGACCATTACAACAGATCCGTAGATTTCAGCACTAGAAGCTCTCCTATCTCTAGATCTCCCGCTCCTCTCCATGAAAACATCGTTAACCTGAGAAGCTTGGGGGATCCATCATTGCCAGGCCACAATGTTAATGACCAGTCAGTCTGCCTCTTTGTGAGCATAAGCGATGGTAATAAGTCACCTCCTCTCATCCCTCCCATTCTCATTACCACAGTCATCTGCCTCTGATGAAAGAAAGAACCCTCAACTCAATGCTCTTTAGAATTTCTATGACAAGCTTTGATTAGTGGCATGCTGTGGCATTTTTTGTTGTTATTGAGAGATCTGTCTGTATCAGATTTGATGATCAGTAACAGAGATGCAGATATGCAAGACAACCTAATTACCCAAAAAGATGTTACTGAAACCTCTCTCATCCCTGTTGTGCCAGCTGGTGCATCAGGCAGCAACAAAGGCTCTACCCTTCTGGCGGTCTTTGGCCATTTCTCCACTGTGCCCGGGCTCAAACTGAAGAAAAATTAATAATAATAATAATAATTTACAATATTAATGTTTTATTGTCACATACACCGAATAGGTGCAGTGAAATGTGTTGTTTTACAAGGTAAAAATAAATGACAATAAATTGCAAATCAATGTGGGACACTTTAAGTGCTCTTGTACTTGTGTAGTAACAATGTTATAATGTTATTGATTAAAAAAATGACTCAATTTTACATCGTCATTAAAGCTAGAATCCTCAGTTGCTACATACATGAGCTAAGTTCAACTGTAGTACCCCATCAGAACCGGAATATATAAGCTTGTTAAACTCCAATGTTTGAAAACAATGTAAATATAAACAAACACTGTATAGCCCCAAATGTATTTAAACTATCATTTTTACATCATGGATGGTCAGTCCTTGTACCCATAGCTCAGTCTATGAATTTGAGTGGTTACATTTCTCCAGGCCCATCCCTTTAATCAAAACAGAGGCAGGGTGGCCGCTTTGTTATTGTTTTAACTAAGGATTCTTGCTTTAATGCACGATTGACACTAAGTGTAGAAAACATTAGGAAAACCTTCCTAATACTGAGTTGGACCCCCCTTTGCCCTCAGAACAGCCTCAATTCAACAGAGCATGGACTATAAAAGGTGTCGAAAGCATTCCACAGGATGCTGGCCCATGTTGACTCCAATGCTTCCCACAATTGTATGAAGTTGGCTGGATGTCCTTCGGGTGGTGGACCATACCCCGCTCAAAGGCACTTAAATCTTTTGTCTTGCCCCTTCACCCTCTGAATGGCACACATGCACAATCCATATCTCAATTGTCTCAAGGCTTAAAACTCCTTCTTTAACCTGTCTCCTCCCCTTCATCTACACTGATTTGAAATGGATTTGATGTGTGACACCAATAAGGGATCACAGCTGTCATCTGTCATGGAAAGAGCAGGTGTTCTTAATGTTTTGTATTCCCAGTGTATATAAAAACACAGGGAAATCAGGTTTTTGACTGCTCTGCCCCTTTAAATGAAGCATGTCAAATGTCATGGTATATTCTTGTGTGTAATAATATAACGTTGACAATTTAATTTAGACAAAGCTTTTTTTATTGTTAAAATCGCCCCCAAAGAAATTCTCAAAAATAAAATGAATACTCTCATAAGTGTTCGAATACTGAACGTCTGTTCGGATATCCGGATATTCGATTAACCGCACCCATCCCTAAGTCAGATGCTATCTTCTTCCCCATAGCAGTGCTGATCTCTGTGAGGATGTTATTCTCATCATTGGTTACGTCTATTTTTTTCACACTCAGTGTACTTGAAATGTCAAACTATAGGCTTGTATTGTAGGTTAGGGATTCAGTCGTAAGTGACAGATGTTCCTGGCCTTGTTGGTACACTTGTTTGTGCTGTAATATAATGTAAAAGTGCTGTAAGGTCATTTTCGGCTCTGTTAAATGGGGTCATAAAGACTTATGATGCGTTTCCTAAACATGTTTGATCAGGCCTCTCCAAACTCCACCTCATCTGCTTAATTTAATGAGCTGCTCAGAATCAACGAGTACATGAATACCTTCTAGATGGATGCCCTTTGCAGAGCACAATATCAGCAATCTGTGTGTGTGTGTGTGTGTCTCACTCTCTCCCGTCCCCTCCCAGCCATCATGGAGTGTGGAACACGGAACATTGTGATGGAACCTGATGGACAATGAGTCCCATAAGTTACTTGACCTTGACTTTCAGTTAATGCTTTCATGTCAGGTCATTGCTTTCATGTCAGGTCATCCTCCTATTAAGAGAACACCTTCTCTACTCTTGGGCTGCCTTTTCATTACTGGCTTTTTCTGTCTCCATCTCAACTGTATACCTCCTCATTATTTAATTCTCCAGTTTTCTCACCTTTTGTGCTTAAATGTGTCTGTAGACTTCACCTCATCAAAGCGCATGCATCTCAACTGACACACAGACAGTTAAGAGGCCTAGTAGGAATATGAACCTACACTATCAAACTGTTATTGAGTACCTACGGTAAGGTAAGGTAAAAATGGACGGAAAATGTGAAACCCAATACACTCTGATGTGTGATGTCAGGTGGATTGAGCTTCATTATATCTCTCAGATATAGGACAGACCCTTAAAAACATACTTCCTTTTAAATCGATTTTTTAACAGATTAATTTCGATGGGCTAATAGCAGTAAGGCCAAGTCAAATGTTTCATCAAATATCTGGATTTTATATATACACACCTATAGGGGTCCTTTAATTGATCCTTGGTATGCCCATCTTAAAAACAATTCCATATGTTACCCCGGGCCATTAGACTCTAGGGGGGATATTAATCCAGTGATTGTGCCCTTATGCAGGAGACCTGAGACTAAAGCTTTCCTTGCAGTTTTCACTACCATCATTTTTACATGCCAAGGACTCTACTATGGAAGTCAATGGTCATTAGCAGATGGAATGGCTGTCCTGCCACTGCTGTTTACTCTATTTCCACTGCCCGACGCTCTGAAACAAAGGCTCTGTGAGAGCCCTCTGAATGAGTGTGACAAACATGCTAATGCTCACTACACTGCGGCTAGTCGTGCGGGACTTTAAGTCGGCCCCATTGAAAGGATTTAGTCCAGCGCTGGGGCCTTAGCTTTGTGTGAGGAAGGGGTCTTTTGGTCCTGGAGGATGAAAAGGATTCCCAGGGATAAGGCACAAAGCGACCTGTCCATCAGACCAGCCCCACAGCACCATGGCAGCTGTCACCGCGGTGCCCTCTCAGTTTCAAAACAACGTTAGAGATATTAAAGTTAGGCTCATTTGAATAATTTTGAATGGGAGGATATTCAAATACATTAAGCAGGCTATTCATGTTTAAGCGGGCTATGGCCAGGGATAAACACTGGTTATAGAATCGGGAGGAGAAGAGCTGAAAGCGAAAGATGAGAATTGTTTTCAAGTGCTTGCGGGAAACACTTCCCATTTTGAAACTACAATCCACAAACTGTCCTCAGCGGTGATGGCTAAATTATTGCACACAAACAGTGCACAAATACTATCTGGTTCCTGTTGCTCTGTATCATTATAACTGGTTTCAACTGGTGCGAAATGAACCCCTAATATGAGCAACTCCAGCACAGGGCCAGCTCCCCAAGAAAATGTACCACCCAATGAATCCTTCAGGAAAAGGAAGCAAGAATGAACAGAATGAATGCTTTGTCTCTGCATCAACGGTTTACTTCTTATTGTTTCAACATCCTTCCAGCTCTAAACTATGTATAGCATAAACCAGGAAATAGATTAGCAGTAATGATTCCATTTGGGAGCTTCTTTTCACGGACTAAACTGTGACCGTTACCCTGTATAGTATGTTTTCGGAGGCGCTCCTCATATTCCCTGGCCCCTGTGTGGTGATAGGCTCTTTGGCACAGGGCATCACATTTCATTTGCATTTCTGATCGTGATCTAACCACACAACTATTTGCAAACGCCACCGTACTCAAGATGGGTCCTTTTGATCACATAACGAAGATGGAGAATGTGATATCAGCCACTCGTAAAAAGAGAGGGCCATCGTAAAAATGGTAGCAGTGTGGGAGTGTGGTTGTTCAATTGGAAAATGAAAGAGCTGTCAGTGAGAGATCTGTACTGTCGTTTAACAGTTAAACGAGAGGCTAGTGTATGAGGACTTTATTTCATGCAACACATGTAGTAATAGGGGTGCTACTCTTAATGAGGGATGATGCTGAAATACACTGTATGCTACAGTAGTTCCTTCCAACTTCGGTATTGAGAGATTTTCCCCTCAAATAGAACACCTTAACTGACCTCTGTTGACCTCACTTCTGACCTTTTCTCACCATTACATCTAGGTTGGCACACCTTTTACACACCTAACAATATAATTCTCTAATGTGTATTTACAATGCAAGTGTTCTTTTTCCATAGCACACACTAGAGGCAGATAAGCAATCACAACCCTCTTTGCATGTTAGTTACCAGTAGGTTTGTGTATTTAGTAAAATTTACACAGCTCACTCTGACACTGCTTCAGGCTTATTGGGCTTCTGTACATGTTCTAACCACAGTATAAACAGAACATGTTCTATCAGCTCTCATTGGCAAGTGGGTTACTTCCAGATGGAGCTCTTTGATATGCAGTGCATTATTTCCATCTTATTGGAACCGCCATCATAACGTTGACAAAAATGGCCGTTAAAAGGATAGGTCTCTGTGTTTGCCGTTGTACAGGTTAAGCAGGGCTCTGAGAAATGAGTCTTTTAGCAGCACTAAAGTGGCTAGTGATCGATGGTGGAAGATGAGAGGCGCCGATGCGGGCTACGCTTGAGAGTGACATAGAGCAGCTTGCCAGAATGACTTTCCAGTGTGCAGGAGCTCCCACCAGGCAGATCTGGTATCTGGGTTCACACGAGGACATAAGGGGATAAGGGTTGTCACTGCACTGAAGTCACTCAGTCAGTCACCACAAGTTCAACTGTAAGGGGAGACGCTACCATCTATCTTTTAGGTTAATCTGATATGAGACATTGGCAAGGACAGAGGCAAGATATCCTAGTGGTTTTATTGAAAACCTCTCCCCTGCCAAAGCTCAGTGTAAATCTGAATGAATCTGCTGTTTGCCCAGGAGTGCTTCCAAACAGGCGCCAGGAGGGTGATGCTCCTGGAGAGAAGTTGTCCAAAGTCCACCTCTAATAATAGATTTAGGGCTAAAACGATCTCCTCTCGGGCACTCGCCTTGTGGACAGCTCCATGTTCATGGGTGTGAAGAACTGTGGAAGGGGATGTGAACCTGAATCACACACAGTGTACACCTCTACTCATTGCAAAGGACATACACAGTGTACAAAACATTAGGAACACCTGCTTTGACCAGGTGAATCCAGGAGAAAGCTATGATGCCTTATTGATGTCACTTGTTAAATACACTTCAACTCAGCTTAGATGAAGGGGAGGAGACAAGTTAAATAAGGATTTTTCCGTCTTGAGACAACTGAGACATCGATTGTGCATGTGTGCCATTCAGATGGTGAATGGGCAAGACAAAAGATTGACGTGCCTTTGAACGGGGTGTGGTAGCAGGTGCCAGGTGCACCGGTTTGAGTGTGTCAAGAGCTGCAAGGCTGGTGGGTTTCACGGTAAACATTTCCCCTGTGTATCAAGAATGGTCCATCACCCAAAGCATATCCAGCTAACTTGACAACTGTGAGTTAACATGGGCCAGCATCCCTGTGGAATGCTTTCGACAGCTTGTAGAGTCCATGCCCCGACGAATTGAGGCGGTTCTGAGGTCAAAAGGGTGTGCAACTCAATATTAGGAAGGTGTTCCTAATGTTTTGTACACTCAGTGTATAACCTACCAATATAATCTAAAAAATGTATGCAAAAAAGGTAGATCTAGCTAGCGTCATCATCAACCTGTAAGGGCTCTATATATGCACTTCCTCTGATCCTGTTCTGTCATGTCATTTGATCAAGCAATTAACCCCTCTGACATTGAAATACCCCTGTAATGAGCTCGCTAGCTGGTCACCTTCCCATGAAACTTGCATAGGTGCCAGGCAGACAGAGTAACCCTCACTGAGCAGATCCACTGTCAGATCGTTACCTATCGAGATTAGGGGATGGAGAAAACCCTGTCTGCCCTTCTACCACCCCTCTTTAGCATATACTTGCCCCTCCAAAGCATGGGAAGGGGGACAGGGCTCCTACCCTTAATCTAATACAGAAGCCTAAAGCCCATAAGTGAACCATGCTGGCCTTCCCAAGTTACAAAGCTCAGGGTTGAAGCCTACAGAGCGATTGAACATGATTACTGTAGAGGAAGAGGTGGAAACTATGATGTTTTAGGCATCACGATAAACAAACAAGTTCAAAACTCTTGGGTGGTAAGTATATTGGATGGTACTCTGTTTTGAACTTTTCTGGACCCACTGTTGCTTTCCCTCTGACCTCCAGAGTCAAGCACAGAGGTACACATTGGAGAGTTCTCGCAAATAACAAACTGCTTGATGAAATAAAGTGGCTTTTTAATTACTGGAGAGAGGCCATTAGCTGCATCCACCCACACATAAACACACACACACACACACACACACACACACACACACAACTCAGGCTGGCACAGCAACTGCACCTCGATGGAAATACACACAGCAGGGAGCTCATCTCCCAGTCAAGAGAGGAAATTGAATTAAAAGAAAGGGCAAGATTCGAGAGGGAGAGAGAGAATTTCTTACCCTTTCAAACATTGCAAAACAGTGATATTGTTCTGCTTTGTTGAAGTTTACTTTAGCTACACGTATTACTTGGAATTTAATAAAAATCTCCTCACTATTTTGACAGTGGGGATGTATTTTCATACACACTGAGCTTGATTAAGGAACTGGGGTGGTAGAAACAGAGAAGCTGAAGATAAACAAGGAAATCTATTTACTTACTCTACTTATTTAACACACAAGTCATTTGTATGAGACTGACTGTTGATTTTCACCCCAGGAATTCCCTACTGCCCTCTAAATCCTAACAAAGCTTTTGTTTCCTTCCTCCCTTGTTATTATCAAATTATTTTAAAGGATGTAGGCTAGGTCTCTGTAGCCTCTACAGCATTTCTTCGACACAGACAATTTAACGTGTTTGTTACTTGAAATGGAGCTTAAGTCTACTCTTAATTATTAGGAGAATCATGGCAAAAGTAAACAACCTGCTTTTGTGAAATGTCAGGCGGCAGTGGCATTAGCTCTAGCAAAGAACAAAGGCCCGTGACAGATGGGTTCAATGGGGGCGAAAGTGGGCGGACAACATTCTTTACATCACAAGGGTTTAGCAGTGTTGGGTCTAGCGGGTATCACAGCGCCCGAACAAACATCAACTCTCCCTCCCCCAGCGTGTGTAGTCGCCCGTCAGAAAGTTTGACGACCAACGGCAAAGATAAGCACACAGGCTGCTGAAAACACAGACAGTAAAGTGAGGTGTGGGGCGACAACACTGCATGACCTTTCACACATGCCTTAGTTTAGTCTGTGTCATACTGTCACAACCACTCTACCCACTACTCACGGTTGTCTAAACGCTGTGGGAGGTTGGGTTGAAGTTAACACAAATCAGGAACGTCACTCAAGTTCATTTGAAACTTCAGTCAACTAAAAATATCTTTCTCTGAGCAATTGGGTTAGTATAATATAATTTTTCAATTTTTTTGGAGCATACAATATAGCTCAGTATTTGTATTACTTTATACAGACTTTTTTACTCATCTTTATCAAGGTAGCCATCTCTTTGGATAATTCATTCCAATCATTTTAAAGTTAACAGCAGGTATTTTGCATGTAAGTTTAAGTATTTTGATATCTTCACAAATCTACTAAACAGCCATTTTACATCCTGGCACAAAATGTATTTGGGAATACAACAATAAACGGATATGTTTTGTGACTATTCATTATCAGAGCTCTATTGACTAACCAAAGCCATTACTACTTCGGGAGAATTTCTACAGCAGGTAGAACTCCATAACGAATTCCGATCCCTTACCGATGTTCTAATTCCAATAGAAATCAACACGATGATGAAAGCCATGCAGTACTGGAGGAGTATGGGTTAAGCATGTCCACCAGCAGGTGAATGCCTAGTGTGAGGAATTTATCGCCATGGCACTGCCTTGTCGTCTCTGTGCCAAGCTACCAGTCCTTGGCCACTGCCCCACTTGGCAGGAGCCCTCAGCTTTATATTTCAGTTTCGGGCGAACGGCTAAATCAAGAGAGCCGGGTGGGAGCTGCCGTTAGGTTAACATCACTCCTCAAAGCTAAACAGGGTGGCTTCCATGGGAAAGATTGATCTGAATACGATCACCTTCTTGGCATTAGAGTTATAGGCGTAAATTATCATGTTTTTTTCCTTTCTTTGGAATACATGACAGTCCTCATCCACCAACTAGTGCACACACACACACACACACACCACACACACACACACACACACACACACACACACACACACACAAGCATGTGTGCAAATGTGTGTGCGTGCGCATGCACACACTAGAGAGAAAAAGCAGATCAGTTTTGAGATTAGTTTTTTGTATGCAACAGTGCCTTGACAGTCCTAACCTAACTTGTGGATTGTGGACAACACAGAGACCATTATATATATATATATATATATATATATATATATATATAAAATATAGAGCATGGTTGTTGAAGAACACTCAATTGTTATATAAAGGCAGCGAGAACTCGGAGGAACAGCTTGTACTACAAGCTTTCATTTTAAATGCTATTCCTCTGCAACATCCCCTGAAGCAATGCTTGCCTGGAGAATAAGTCTCATAGGTCCCCCTAGCAAACAGAATAACTCACCACAGGCTGTACGTCTATGTGTGATGTGCATCTCTGCTGGAGTTCTGTTTACTGTGGGTTGCATAACATATGAAGAGAGAGGAGGTGGTAGGAAATGGGGCTCTCGAAATGGCTGCAGTGTTTGTGTTTATGAAACTCCAGATAAGGATTCCATCCTGTGTTTCTGCCAAGGGAATCAAATTAGAATGTCAAATTACAGGTCCAGCCTTTTATTCCTGGTAGGCCAAATAAGTTCATTTAGAACCTAGTTTCAGTAACGTCTATCACTATCCTTGGTTTGGGGAGTGCTGGTGGATGACAAGGATTTACTTGTATCCCTTTCATACACCAAAATCATATACCAAAATCTAACTAATTTACCATGCCTGCTTCTTTTAACCAGATTTTTTGTATATCTGAAAGGGTAGGGGGTAAAAAACATGATCAATTAAAGCCCAGCTAAGTCCTAGTCATGAATCCTGCACTTACACAGACCCTTCTGTCTGAAATGGGTATTGTTGCAGTAAAGATGCTGAATGCTTTTATAAGTAATGGCCTCCTAAGGGCATTGAGACTTCCTGTTCTAGCAGGGTTAATGAGGTATGCTACACTATCTGATTATTCTGGGTTTCCTGTTTCTCAGTGAGATACGGGGATATGAGGTTATGGGGGAGGGGATGCCAAAATATGCATGAAAGAAACTTGATTTGCAAAATATTACAGTAAGTAGGCTACATTGAACTGGCCTTGCAATAAGTGCCTGCCAGTTAGGCAAGTACAGAGTAGCCATTGGTAATGTACGTCATTGTATGTCATTAAAGCATGAGGCCCTCATAATCCCTGCAGAGCTACTAACTAGCATCAGCCATCGCCTTCGTTAGAATGTAGGCTAAGTCAACTACTACACCTTTAAAACATTAACACAGTCGTGGCCAAACGTTTTGAGAATGACACAAATCTTAATTTTCACAAAGTCTGCTGCCTCAGTTTGTATGACGGGCAATTTGCATATACTCCAGAATGTTATACAGAGTGATCAGATGAATTGCAATTAATTGCAAAGCCTCTCTTTGCCATGCAAATGAACTGAATCCCCCAAAAACATTTCCACTGCATTTCAGCCCGGCCACAAAAGGACCAGCTGACATCATGTCAGTGATTCTCTCGTTAACACAGGTGTGAGTGTTGACGAGGACAAGGCTGGAGATCACGCTGTCATGTTGATTGAGTTTGAATAACAGACTGGAAGCTTCAAAAGGAGGATGGTGCTTGGAATCATTGTTCTTCCTCTGTCAACCATGATTACCTGCAAGGAAACACGTGCCGTCATCATTGCTTTGCACAAAAAGGGCTTCACAGGCAAGGATATTGCTGCCAGTAAGATTGCACCTAAATCAACCATTTATCCGATCATCAAGAACTTCAAGGAGAGCGGTTCAATTGTTGTGAAGAAGGCTTCAGGGTGCCCAAGAAAGTCCAGCAAGCGCCAGGACCGTCTCCTAAAGTTGATTCAGCTGCGGGATCGGGGCACCACCAGTACAGAGCTTGCTCAGGAATGGCAGCAGGCAGGTGTGAGTGCATCTGCATGCACAGTGAGGCGAAGACTTTTGGAGGATGGCCTGGTGTCAAGAAGGACAGCAAAGAAGCCACTTCTCTCCAGGAAAAACATCAGGGACAGACTTATATTCTGCAAAAGGTACAGGGATTGGACTGCTGAGGACTGGGGCAAAGTCATTTTCTCTGATGAGTCCCCTTTCCGATTGTTTGGGGCATCCGGAAAAAAGCTTGTCTGGAGAAGACAAGATGAGCGCTACCATCAGTCCTGTGTCATACCAACAGTAAAGCATCCTGAGACCATTCATGTGTGGAGTTGCTTCTCAGCCAAGGGAGTGGGCTGACTCACAATTTTGCCTAAGAACACATCCATGAATAAAGAATGGTACCAACACATCCTCCGAGAGCAACTTCTCCCAACCATCCAGGAACAGTTTGGTGACGAACAATGCCTTTTCCAGCATGATGGAGCACCTTGCCATAAGGCAAAAGTGATAACTAAGTGGCTCGGGGAACAAAACATTGATATTTTGGGTCCATGGCCAGGAAACTCCCCAGACCTTAATCCCATTGAGAACTTGTGGTCAATTCTCAAGAGGCGGGTGGACAAACAAAAACCCACAAATTCTGACATACTCCAAGCATTGATTATGCAAGAATGGGCTGCCATCAGTCAGGATGTGGCCCAGAAGTTAATTGACAGCATGCCAGGGCGGATTGCAGGGGTCTTGAAAAAGAAGGGTCAGCACTGCAAATATTGACTCTTTGCATCAACTTCATGTAATTGTCAATAAAAGCCTTTGACACTTATGAAATGCTTGTAATTCTACTTCAGTATTCCATAGTAACATCTGACAAAAATATCTAAAGACACTGAGGCAGCAGACTTTGTGAAAATTAATATTTGTGTCATTCTCAAAACTTTTGGCCACGACTGTATACATACACAGCAGCACTTGGTAACGTCAGGGAGGATATGAGATTAGAGGAGCAGGGAGGCGTGTCACAGCTGCCCAGGTCACACTGCAATCTGATGTCACCTCTAGTCCCTCTGCCACAAAGCACGGCAGGCAGGCGCACACACACACGCTCTCAACTTCCAATGGTGACAGGGAGTTTGGCATTGACAACGCACATTAAAAACAGTGCCAGATAATAACTGGCACACAATCTTTATCATAGTAATACTTCTCTAACCCATCATAATCCAAAACGGACTAAATATTCTATGGTTTTAATGTGATTTCATTGAAATATTGAAAAAATAAATATCCAATATCAAAATGTATGTCAATAAAAAATACATTTAATGTATTCAAATGTATGCAATTTTTAAATAGCAATAGCAAGTGAACTAGCTGGAGTGTGCCTACTGCAGCTCCCTCCCTCGAATGGCTTGTCCTCTGATAATGATTCAGAATTAAAGAGGGTTTATGTTATGAACATCCCGCCCAGTTTAGTATGGAGGTATTAATCATGCAGGGGTGGTGCACAAACAATCTTTGAAATAGTAATTGTATGCGTCAGGATAAAGTCTGGTTTATAGGCTGGCAGTAAGATAAGAATGGACAGCTGTATTTCACTATGCCTAATTTGTCTTAGTGTGAATGAAAAAGGATATGCTTTTAACATGTGCCAAGGCGCAACATTAATGTGATTTAAGAGGACAGGGTATAATGTGATTTACTAGTGCTTAAACCAAGTGATTACCTATGCACAAGAACTAGGGAGAAGTAGGCCTCCGCTGAGTAAGTGTGTGGCTTAGCACTAAGTACAACATTGGTTAGAGGTCACATTTACATGAACCCAAAAGTGTAATTTAAAAAATGTGGAAATTGCCTTTTAAGTATTCAAATAAGATTGTGCAGATTGTCAAGGCACAGTGGTCATTTTGAGTGAATTAAACCTCGTACAATAGGGGCTAGGCTGCTTGGCAGAACCGAATCATGGGAAATGGTAGAGTAATTATCTTTACAGAAGAGAGCTATGTGTACACTCGCTCAAGGACGTTAGCAGCCTGACAGGGACGACACTAACAGATGCATCGCCTGTCTCCTGACATATGCCTGACAAATCACACAAACTCTTTGAAATACATTGGAATAATCTCTTGCACTTTTAGAACTTTGATTAAAAGCTAATGAGCTCACCCTGGGGGGAAATGCCTGGCACCCATGGTATTCCTGTGATGCATAGACCCCCTTAAACCAAATAATTCCCATGTTTCAGTGGTGTTGGAGTGGTTTAGCGGATAGACTAACAGACTCATAAGTCGGTGGGGGGAGGCAGGCCTAAGAGTTAGTGTTGGTCAGTAGTCCTTTGAGTTCAGGATGAGTTTCAAGCATGTTCATCCTGTTCAAGAGAATGTCCACTCACTGTTTGGTTTGCTGCTGCCAAGCACATCTTAATTGAGAAAGTACAACAAAGTTTTAACCATAATAGTCTTTATCAGGTACTAGGCCCACTGTAGATCAGACCTGATAAAGACCATTGCAATACCTGTATTTTCAATAGGCCTCCTTTGCCATGTTTGATGTGGGCAAATTCTGGCTTTCTATCCTCTGTTAGTGTCCTTGATATCTCCACATGCTTACTTAAGCTTAGGTCACAAGCGCCAGGACTTTTCTTTGGGTCAACTTAGTGACCAGGCCTGTGTGTTTGCAGAAATAAGGTGTCAATAGTGATGAGAAGGTGACATTGCAGGGACCTCATTCGGGAACAGGTTACCTAATTCAAGAGGCAGCTCATGGAAAAGTTATGTTTACACTGACACTCATGTGCAGCATAGCATAGGCCATAGCTCAAATAAAATAAAATGTATTAATAAAGCCCTTTTTACATCAGGTAGAATCAAGAATTCCTCAGAGCAGCTGTCTAGGCCCCTTACTTTTTTCAATCTTTACTAATGACATGCCACTGGCTTCGAGTAAAACCAGTGTGTCTATGTATGCGGATGACTCAACACTATACATGTCAGCTACTACAGCGTGTGAAATTACTGCAACACTTAATGAAGAGCTGCAGTCAGTTTCAGAATGGGTGGCAAGAAATAACTTAGTCCTAAATATTTCAAAAACTAAAAGCATTGTATTTGGGACAAATCATTCACTAAACCCTAAACCTCAACTAAATATTGTAATGAAAAATGTGGAAATTGAGCCAGTTGAGTTGACTAAACTGCTTGGAGTAACCCTGAATTGTAAACTGTCATGGTCAAAACATGTTGATGGAACAGTAGCTAAGATTTGTTCTTAACTGACTTGTCTCGTTAAATAAAGGTTAAATAAATACAATTAACATAAAAAATTGGGAGAAGTCTGTCCATAATAAAGTGCTTCTCTGCCTTCTTAAAACACTAAAGGCCCTAGTTTTGTCGCACCTGGACAACTGTCCAGTCGTGGGGTCAGGTACCACAAAGAGGGTCTTAGGAAAATTACAATTGGCTCAGAACAGGGCAGCACGGCTGGCACTTAAATGTACGCGGAGAGCTAACATTAATAATATGCATTTCAATCTGTCATGGCTCAAAGTAGAGGAGAGATTGGCTCCATCAATACTTTTTTATTTTGAGATGTATTGAGATTCTGAATGCACCAAGCTGTCAGTTTAAACTACTAGCATACAGCTCGGACACCCATGCATGCCCCACAAGACATGCCACCAGAGGTCACTTCACAAACCCAAAGTCCAGAGCAGTCTACGGGAGGTGCACAGTGCTACATAGAGCCATGACTACATGGAACTCTATTCCACATCAGGTAACTGATGCAAGCAGTAGAATCAGATTTTAAAAACATACCTTATAGAACAGCGGGGACTGTGAAGAGACACACACACAGGCACAGACACATGATAACACACACACCCACACATAGATTTTGTATTGTAGATACAGTACCAGTCAAAAGTCACAACACACCTAGTAATATTTCTTCATTTTTACTATTTTCTACATTGTATAATAATAGTGAAGATTGGGTTGCTTCTCAACCCAACTGAGATGGTTTGGGATGAGTTGGACCGCAGAGTGAAGGAAAAGCAGCCAACAAGTGCTCAGCATATGTGGGAACTCCTTCAAGACTGTTGTAAAAGCATTCCTCATTAAGCTGGTTGAGAGAATGCCAAGAGTGTGCAAAGCTGTCATCAAGGCAAAGGGTGGCGACTTTGAAGAATCTCAAATATAAAATATAATTTGATTTGTTTAACACTTTTTGGGGGTACTAGATGATTCCATATGTGTTATTTCATAGTTTTGATGTCTTCACTATTATTCCACAATGTAGAACATAGTAAAAATAAAGAAAAACCCTTGAATGAGTAGGTGTGTCCAAACCTTTGACTGGTACTGTATCTACAGTAAATACAAATACAAAAGTGCTTATACAGAAACCCAGCATAAAACCCCAAACAGCAAGCAATGCAGATGTAGATGTAGAAGCATGGCCAACCATTCAGAGGTCGAGAGAGAGGTCGAGAGAGAGAGAGGTCGAGAGAGAGAGAGAGGTCGAGAGAGAGAGAGAGAGGTCGAGAGAGAGAGAGGTCGAGAGAGAGGTCGAGAGAGAGAGAGAGAGAGAGGAGAGAGAGAGAGAGAGAGAGAGAGAGAGAGAGAGAGAGAGAGAGAGAGAGAGAGAGAGAGAGAGGTTGCGAGAGAAAGAGAGAGAGTCGAAAACAGCAGGTCCAGGACAAGGTGGCACGTCCGGTGAACAGGTCATGGTTCCATTGCCACAGGCAGAACAATTGAAACTAGAGCAGCAGCAAGACAAGGTAGCACATCTGGTGAACAGTTCAGGGTCAGGTCAGGGAGGAAGGACAATTATACACTTCTCAAATTGTTAACTGACATCCAAATGTAATTCATCATCATAACGCATTCATTAACCTGTTTTCCATAATTCAATTTAACATAGAAACTAATCTTGTTGGAATGCTTTCCTGAGGTTGGACACAATTTCACACTTCAAATATAAATTTGGAGCAACCGCATACTTTTATTCCATGGGAATTCCAAAGCACCTCAGTAGTACAAGTTATTGGCTACAGTATCTTGGTTTCATAATGCATTAATTAGCTCACATGTTACATCCATGTGCTCAAATTGGGCTGGTTGTCCTAATGAATAGGCTGTAATAAATCAAATCAAATTTGTCACATGCGCCGAATACAACAGGGAATACAACAGTGAAATGCTCACTTACAAGCCCTTAGACAACAATGCAGTAGTTAAGTAAAAAAATGGATAAATAAACAATAATAAATATAATTAACAAATTAAAGAGCAGCAGTAAAATAACAATAGGGAGGCTATATACAGGGGGTACTGGTACAGAGTCAATGTGCGTGGGAACCGGTTAGTCGAGGTAATTGAGGTAATATGTACATGTAGGTAGAGTTAATGTGACTATGCATAGATGGGGGGCTGCAAACCAAAAAGTCTGGGTAGTCATTTGATTTGCTGTTCATGAGTCTTATGGCTTGGGGATGGAAGCTGTTGAGAAGCCTTTTGGACCTAGACTTGGCACTCTGGTACCGCTTGCCGTGTGGTAGCAGACAGAACAGTCTATGACTAGGGTGGCTGGAGTCTTTGACAATTTTTAGGGCCGTCTTCTTACATCACCTGGTATAGAGGCCAGCCTGCCAGCTTAGTGGAGTCTGCCACTAGCACAGTCAGTGTAGTCAGCTCAGCTATACCCATTGAGACCGTGTCTGTGCCTCGACCTAGGTTGGGCAAAACTAAACATGGCGGTGTTTGCCTTAGCAATCTCACTAGAATAAAGACCTCCTCCATTCCTGCCATTATTGAAAGAGATCGTGATACCTCACATCTCAAAATAGGGCTACTTAATGTTAGATCCCTCACTTCAAAGGCAGTTATAGTCAATGAACTAATCACTGATCATAATCTTGATGTGATTGGCCTTACTGAAACATGGCTTAAGCCTGATGAATTTACTGTGTTAAATGAGGCCTCACCTCCTGGTTACACTAGTGACCATATCCCCCATGCATCCCGCAAAGGCGGAGGTGTTGCTAACATTTACGATAGCAAATTTCAATAAAAAAAAAAAAGAAAACTACGTTTTCGTCTTTTGAGCTTCTCGTCATGAAATCTATGCAGCCTACTCAATCACTTTTTATAGCTACTGTTTACAGGCCTCCTGGGCCATATACAGCGTTCCTCACTGAGTTCCCTGAATTCCTATCGGACATTGTAGTCACAGCAGATAATATTCTAATTTTTGGTGACTTTAATATTCACATGGAAAAGTCCACAGACCCACTCCAAAAGGCTTTTGGAGCCTTCATCGACTCAGTGGGTTTTGTCCAACATGTCTCTGGACCTACTCACTGCCACAGTCATACTCTGGACCTAGTTTTGTCCCGTGAAATAAATGTTGTGGATCTTAATGTTTTTCCTCATAATCCTGGACTATCAGACCACCATTTTATTACGTTTGCAATCGCAACAAATAATCTGCTCAGACCCCAACCAAGGAGCATCAAAAGTCGTACTATAAATTCTCAGACAACCCAAAGATTCCTTGATGCCCTTCCAGACTCCCTCTGCTTACCCAAGGACATCAGAGGACAAAAATCAGTTAACCACCTAACTGGGGAACTCAATTTAACTTTGCGCAATACCCTAGATGCAGTTGCACCCCTAAAAACTAAAAACATTTGTCATAAGAAACTAGCTACAGGAAAGAAACTGGCATACAGAAAATACACGAGCTCTGAAGCAAGCTTCCAGAAAATTGGAACAGAAATGGCGCCACACCAAACTGGAAGTCTTCCGACTAGCTTGGAAAGACAGTACCGTGCAGTATCGAAGAGCCCTCACTGCTGCTCGATCATCCTATATTTCCAACGTAATTGAGGAAAATAAGAACAATCCGAAATGTATTTTTGATACTGTCGCAAAGCTAACTAAAAAGCAGCATTCCCCAAGACAGGATGGCTTTCACTTCAGCAGTAATAAATTCATGAACTTCTTTGAGGAAAAGATCATGATCATTAGAAAGCAAATTACGGACTCCTCTTTAAATCTGCGTATTCCTCCAAAGCTCTGTTGTCCTGAGTCTGCACAACTCTGCCAGAACCTAGGATGAAGGGAGACACTAAAGTGTTTTAGTACTATATCTCTTGACACAATGATGAAAATAATCATGGCCTCTAAACCTTCAAGCTGCATACTGGACCCTATTCCAACTAAACTACTGAAAGAGCTGCTTCCTGTGCTTGGCCCTCCTATGTTGAACATAATAAACAGCTCTCTATCCACCGGATGTGTACCAAACTCACTAAAAGTGGCAGTAATAAAGCCTCTCTTGAAAAAGCCAAATCTTGACCCAGAAAATATAAGAAACTATCGGCCTATATTGAATCTTCCATTCCTCTCAACATTTTTAGAAAAAGCTGTTGCGCAGCAACTCACTGCCTTCCTGAAGACAAACAATGAATACGAAACGCTTCAGTCTGGTTTTAGACCCCATCATAGCACTGAGACTGCACTTGTGAAGGTGGTAAATAACCTTATAATGGTGTCAGACCGAGGCTCTGCATCTGTCCTCGTGCTCCTAGATCTTAGTGCTGCTTTTGATACCATCGATCACCACATTCTTTTGGAGAGATTGGAAACCCAAATTGGTCTACACAGACAAGTTCTGGCCTGGTTTAGATGGCTGCAAACTTTCTACTTTTAAACTCGGACAAAACAGAGACGCTTGTTGTAGGTCCCAAGAAACAAAGAGATCTTCTGTTGAATCTGACAATTAATCTTGATGGTTGTACAGTCGTCTCAAATAAAACTCTGAAGGACCTCGGCGTTACTCTGGACCCTGATCTCTCTTTTTTGAAGAACATATCAAGACTGTTTCAAGGACAGCTTTCTTCCATCTACGTAACATTGCAAAAATCAGAAACTTTCTGTCCAAAAATTATGCAGAAAAATTAATCCATGCTTTTGTTACTTTTAGGTTGGACTACTGCAATGCTCTACTTTCCGGCTACCCGGATAAAGCACTAAATTAACTTCAGTTAGTGCTAAATACGGCTGCTAGAATCCTGACTAGAACCCAAAAATTTGATCATATTACTCCAGTGCTAGCCTCCCTACACTGGCTTCCTGTTAAGGCAAGGTGTCACGTCCTGACCAGCAGAGGGCGTAATTGTGTTAGTCTTGGTCAGGATGTGGCAGGTGGTTTGTGTTTGTTAAATGTTGTGTTGGTGATTGGGACTTCCAATTGAAGGCAGGTGTGTTGAGTTGCCTTTGATTGGAAGTCCTATATAGGTGTGTGTGTTTTTCTTTGGGGTTGTGGGTGGTTGTTTTTGCACTGCGTTTGTAGAGCCTGTAAAACTGTTGCTGTTGTCATCTTTATTGTTTTGTCAGTGGAATACTTTACTCCTTTAAAAAAAAAATGAAACCATGAGTATTCACATTCCCGCTGCGCCTTGGTCGTCTTCTCTCCATGACAACTTCTGTGACAGAACCACCCACCTCCAAAGGACCAAGCAGCGGAAGAGGAGGGAGCCACAGGAGAACAGGGTGGATGAATGGACATGGCAGGACGAAAGACGATTCTGGGAGGACAAGTTAAGGGAGCTAAGGGAACCCGAGAGGCAGCCCCAATAATTTTTTGGGGGGGGGCACAAAGGCTGTTTGGCGGGGCGAGATTGGAGCCCCAGGCCAGCTCCCCGTACCCTTTTTGGAAGAAAACACACTGGACAGGTCCCGTGCTTTGGAGTAGGTGCTGTGGTGAGGCCTGGCATTTTCAGGCCGGTAAGCGCAGTACCAGCGCCCCGCATGTGCCAGGGGAGTGTGAGCATCGAGCCTGAAGGGGTGATGCCAACCCTGCGCTCAAGACCGCCAGTGCGCCTCTACGGTCTGCCAGAGTGGCCCGACTGCCCGGAACTGCCAGAGTGGCCCGACTGCCCGGAACTGCCAGAGTGGCCCGACTGCCCGGAACTGCCAGAGTGGCCCGACTGCCCGGAACTGCCAGAGTGGCCCGGAACTGCCAGAGTGGCCCGACTGCCCGGAACTGCCAGAGTGGCCCGACTGCCCGACTGCCCGGAACTGCCAGAGTGGTCCGACTGCCCGGAACTGCCAGAGTGGCCCGACTGCCCGGAACTGCCAGAGTGGCCCGTCAGTCAGGATCAGCCCCAGTCAGGATCACCCCTCCTGTCCTCCGGCCCAGCCCGAGTGGCCCTCCTGCCCTCCGGCCCAGCCCGAGTGGCCCTCCTGCCCTCCGGCCCAGCCCGAGTGGCCGTCCTGCCCTCCGGCCCAGCCCGAGTGGCCCTCCTGCCCTCCGGCCCAGCCCGAGTGGCCCTCCTGCCCTCCGGCCCAGCCCGAGTGGCCCTCCTGTCTGCCAGGGTCAGCCCGAGTGGCCCTCCTGTCTGCCAGGGTCAGCCCGAGTGGCCCTCCTGTCTGCCAGGGTCAGCCCGAGTGGCCCGTCTGCCCGGCGCAGCTAGCAGCGCCACCGAAGTGGGTGACGCCGAAGGTGGAGCAAGGTCCACGTCCTGCACCTGAGCCACCTCCAGGATAGGTGGGTTGGGGAGGGAGGGTGTAGCACAGTGCCGTCGGTGACGGCAGCCACCCTCCCTTCCCTACCTTATTGTTTAGGGGTTATTGTTTGTTGGTTTTGTTGGGGTATTGGGGATTTTCTTGTGTTTTTCTTTTTTTAGGTGCATCCCGGGGTCTGCACCTTGAGGGGGGGGGGGGGTACTGTCACGTCCTGACCAGCAGAGGGCGTAATTGTGTTAGTCTTGGTCAGGATGTGGCAGGTGGTTTGTGTTTGTTAAATGTTGTGTTGGTGATTGGGACTTCCAATTGAAGGCAGGTGTGTTAAGTTGCCTTTGATTGGAAGTCCTATATAGGTGTGTGTGTTTTTCTTTGGGGTTGTGGGTGGTTGTTTTTGCACTGCGTTTGTAGAGCCTGTAAAACTGTTGCTGTTGTCATCTTTATTGTTTTGTCAGTGAATACTTTACTCCTTTTTTAAAAATTAAAACCATGAGTATTCACATTCCCGCTGTGCCTTGGTCGTCTTCTCTCCATGACAACTTCTGTGACACAAGGGCTAATTTCAAGGTTTTACTGCTAACCTACAAAGCATTACATGGGCTTGCTCCTACCTATCTTTCCGATTTGGTCCTGCCGTACATACCTACACGAACGCTACGGTCAGAAGACGCAGGCCTCCTAATTGTCCCTAGAATTTCGAAGCAAACAGCTGGAGGCAGGGCTTTCTCCTATAGAGCTCCATTTTTATGGAATGGTCTGCCTACCCATGTGAGAGATGCAGACTCGGTCTCAACCTTTAAGTCTTTACTGAAGACTCATCTCTTCAGTAGGTCCTATGATTGAGTGTAGTCTGGCCCAGGAGTGTGAAGGTGAACGGAAAGGCTCTGGAGCAACGAACCGCCCTTGCTGTCTCTGCCTGGCCGGTTCCCCTCTCTCCACTGGGATTCTCTGCCTCTAACCCTATTACAGTGGCTGAGTCACTGGCTTATTGGTGTTCTTCCATGCCGTCCCTAGGAGGGGTGCATCACTTGAGTGGGTTGAGTCACTGATGTGGTCTTCCTGTCTGGGTTGGCGCCCCCCCTTGGGTTGTGCCGTGGCGGAGATCTTTGTGGGCTATACTCGGCCTTGTCTCAGGAGGGTAAGTTGGTGTTTGAAGATATCCCTCTAGTGGTGTGGGGACTGTGCTTTGGCAAAGTGGGTGGGGTTATATCCTTCCTATTTGGCCCTGTCTGGGGGTATCATCGGATGGGGCCAAAGTGTCTCCTGACCCCTCCTTTCTCAGCCTCCAGTATTTATGCTGCAGTAGTTTATGTGTCAGGGGGCTAGGGTCAGTTTGTTATATCTGGAGTATTTCCCCTGTCTTATCCGGTGTCCTGTGTGAATTTAAGTATGCTCTCTCTAATTCTCTCTTTCTCTCTCTCTCTCTCTCTGAGGACCTGAGCCCTAGGACCATGCCTCAGGACTACCTGGCATGATGACTCCTTGCTGTGCCCAGTCCACCTGGCCATGCTGCTGATCCAGTTTCAACTGTTCTGCCTGCGGCTATGGAACCCTGACCTGTTCACCAGACGTGCTACCTGTCCCAGACCTGCTGTTTTCAACTCTCTAGAGACAGCAGGAGCGGTAGAGATACTCTCAATGATCGGCTATGAAAAGCCAACTGACATTTACTCTTGAGGTGCTGACTTGTTGCACCCTCGACAACTACTGTGATTATTATTATTTGACCATGCTGGTCATTTATGAACACTTAAACATCTTCTCTTATAATCTCCACCCGGCACAGCCAGAAGAGGACTGGCCAGCTCTCATAGCCTGGTTCCTCTCTAGGTTTCTTCCTTTACATTTACATTTTAGTTATTTAGCAGACGCTCTTATCCAGAGCGAATTACAGTAGTGAATGCATACATTTCATGCATTTTTTTTTGTACTGGCCCGCCGTGGGAATCGAACCCACAACCCTGGCATTGCACACACCATGCTGGCATTGCAAACACCATGCTCTACCAACTGAGCCACAGGAAAGACACAGGGAAGACTTAGCTAGGTTTTGGCCTTTCTGGAAAAACTTTCTAGGGAGTTTTTCCTAGCCACCGTGATTCTACACCTGCATTGCTTGCTGTTTGGGGTTTTAGGCTGGGTTTCAGTACAGCACTTTGAGATATCAGCTGATGTAAGAAGGGCTATATAAATACATTTGATTTGATTTGGATGGCAGAAAGCTTAGCCTCAGTGATGTACTGGGCCGTACGCACTACCCTCTGTAGTGCCTTGCGGTCGGAGGCCGAGCAATCGCCATACCAGGCAGGGATGCAACCAGTCAGGATACTCTCAATGGTGCAGCTGTAGGACTTTTTGAGGCTCTGAGGTCCCATGCCAAATCTTTGCAGTCTCCTGAAGGGGAATAGTTTTTTTGTGCCCTCTTCACGACGGTCTTGGTGTGCTTGGACCATGATACTTTGTTGGTGATGTGGACACCAAGGAGCTTGAAGCTCTCAACCTGCTCCACTACAGCCCCCTCATTGAGAATGGGGGTGTGCTCGGTCCTCCTTTTCCTGTAGTCCACAATCATCTCCTTTGTCTTGATCACAATTAGGGAGAGGTTGTTGTCCTGGCACAACACGGCCAAGTCTCTGACCTCCTCCCTATAGGCTGTTTCATCGTTGGTGTTGGAGTCGTGCCTGGCCATGCAGTCATGAGTGAACAGCGAGTACAGGAGGGGACTGAGCACGCACCCCTAAGGGGCCCCTGTGTTGAAGATCAGCGTGGCGGATGTGTTGTTACCTACCCTTACCACCTGGGGGAGGCCCGTTAGGAAGTCCAGGATCCAGTTGCAGAGGGAGGTGTTTAGTCCCAGGGCCCTTAGCTTAGTGATGAGCTTTGAGGGCAGTATGGTGTTGAACGCTGCGCATTAGTCAATGAATAGCATTCTCACATAGGTGTTCCTTTTGTCCAGGTGGGAAAGGGCAGTGTGGAGTGCAATAGAGATTGCATCATCTGTGGAGCTGTTTGGGCAGTATGCAAATTGGAGTGGGTCTAGGGTTTCTGGGATAATGGTGTTGATGTGGGCCATGAAAAGCCATTCAAAGCACTTCATGGCTACATAAGTGTTCCTGGGCACAGGGACTATGGTGGTCTGCTTGAAACATGTTGGTATTACAGACTCAGACAGAGAGAGGTTAGAAATGTCAGTGAAGACACTTGCCAGTTGGTCATCGCATGCTCGGAGTACACGTCCTGGTAGTCCGTCTAGCCCTGCGGCCTTGTGAATGTTGACCTGTTTAAAGGTCTTACTCACATCGGCTGCAGAGAGCGTGATCACACAGTCGTCAGGAACAGCTGATGCTCTCATGCATGTTTCAGTGTTACTTGCCTCGAAGTGAGAACAGAAGTAATTTAGCTCGTCTGGTAGCTTGTGGCACTGGGCAGCTCGTGGCTGTGCTTCCCTTTGTAGTCTGTAATAGTTTGTAAGCCCTGCCACATCCGACGAGCGTCAGAGCTGGTGTAGTACGATTTGATCTTAGTCCTGTATTGACGCTTTGCCTTTTTGATGGTTTGTCAGAGGGCATAGTGGGATTTCTTAGAAGCTTCCGGGTTAGAGTCCCGCTCCTTGAAAGCGGCAGCTCTACCCTTTAGCTGAGTTCAAATGTTGCATGTAATCCATGGCTTCTGGTTGGGGTATGTACGCACAGTCACTGTGGGGACGACGTCATCGATGCACTTATGAAACCAGGGACTGATGTGGTGTACTCCTCAATGCCATCGGAAGAATCCCGGAACATATTCCAGTCTGTGATATCAAAACAGTCCTGTAGTTTAGCATATGCTTCATCTGACCACTTTTTTATAGACCCGATTCACTGGTGCTTCCTGCTTAAATTTTAGCTTCTAACCAGGCATCAGGATAGAATTATAGAATTAGGGTCAGATTTGTCAAATGGAGGGAGAGTTTTGTACGCGTCTCTGTGTGTGGAGTAAAGGTGGTGTAGAGTTTTTTTCCTTCCTTTTGCACATTTAACATGCTGGTAGAAATTAGGTTTCCTTGCATTAAAGTACCCGGCCACTAGGAGTGCCGCCTCTGGATGAGCGTTTTCCTGTTTGCTCATGGCCGTATACAGTTAATTGAGGGCGGTCTTAGTGGCAGCATCGGTTTGTGGTGGTAATTAGACAGCTACGAAGAATATAGATGAAAACTCTCTTGGTAAATAGTGTGGTCTACAGCTTATCATGAGATACTCTACCTCAGGCGATCAAAACCTCGAGACTTCCTTAGATATCGAGCACAAGCTGTTGTTTACAAATATACATAGACCGTCACCCCTTGTCTTACCAGAGACTACTGTTCTATCCGGCCGACACAGTGTATAACCCCCGTTGGTAGGATATACGTGCTTGTAGTTTGTCTATTTTATTATCCAATGATTTTACGTTGGCTAATAGGACTTACAGTAAAGGCGAATTACCCACTCGCCGCCGTATCCTCACAAGGCACCCCGATCTTCGTCCTTGATATCGCCGTCTCTTTCTCCTGCGAATGACGGGGATGAGGGCCTTGTTGGGTGTCTGGAGTAGATCCATCTGGTAAAACTCGTTAAAGAAAAAGTAATCTTTCAGTATGAGGTGAGCAATCGCTGTCTTGATTTCTAGAAGCTCTTTTCAGTCATAAGAGACAGTGGCAGAAACATTATGTACAAAATAAGTTACAAATAATGTGAAAAAATACACACAATAGCACAATTGGTTAGGAGACAGTAAAACAGCAGCCATTCTCTCCGGCGCCATTGCATAACATTTACCATCTGTAAGATAGGTTTTTTTTGTTTATCTCAACTTCAACTATACCATCTAGATCTAATGAAATATAACATTCCTAATGTGATAAGTAGATTCTGTAATAATAATTACATATAACTCACTCATTGTTTGCAAAAAATACAGTTCTGAATTGGCCTAGGCCTCCAAAATGGAAGACGGAGTGCCACATGAACTAAATTTGGCCTATCATTGATAAAGGGGAATGAGTAAATATACTATATTGTGGTAATTGTTAAGGGAATTACATTAAAGATCACTTGTAGGAGGTGTAAACAATAGTCCTAATTTACCTTTGTCTTTGCTTGTTCATTTTGTCCATCTGTGACCACCAGATTATCTTCATAATAATTCAAGTGCACATAAGTGGTTTTATTAATAGGAGAACACTTTTTGCTGACCAAAACCTGACATCCATCAAACATATTTGAAATATAAAGACTAGGATAGCTACGAAACCGCACGGCAAAAACACACGTGCCCCATCAAATTATTCGTGATCAAAAGGGGTGGAGTTATTGTGGGAAACAATTCCCAAAACTATAGATCCTACGGCCCTGTCACAGAAATACAGTCTTTGTATTGATCAGGGTATCTTCAGCCATCCCATCATCGATACCTCTACTCGCGGTACACTGGGCGTGTTTATTGTCTGTCATTCATGGTCACAGAAAGAGAATGCCTAGGATTGGTAGAGCTGTAAAGCTGTGGCGCATCGTGATATTTTTTCGCTCCCTATTGGCCATTATTGATGTCATTCAAGGCTTTTAGCCGCTTAGTGACAGATGAGTATGGAAAAAAACAAAAACAATCTGTGCAAGCAGCCATCTTGAGTACAGTCCGCTCTGGAAGAAGGAATGAGAATTATATCGACTGTAGTCGGTCAAGGAAAACCTCAACATTAAACCAAGAATACTCGACGAAAGAGACTAGCTACTTCTAACGGATTTCCTTAGATTATTTCGTTTGTTCGCATTTTCGTGAATGCCACATTCCTTATTGCGTTATTTTAATGTTGTGGACAAACAGAACGTTTGGAATCCACACAGCCTTCGGTAGAATCTCTGGCTAATGTTTTCTCCGGCGTCAACTTTCCTTTGGATTGATCGCACGTGATTTGGGAAAAGATGAATGTTGTTAGCATGGAGCACGCTACCTGGAACAATTTTACAAGCATGAATCTTGGTCATTAAGGTGTAATTACTCAAACTCTACTCATTGCATTGGAGCTATAACTAGTGAGGTAACCAGTAAGCAATTTTGGCAATCAGAAACTTATGCAAACCATAGCAGTCCTGCTGAAAGGTTATCGCTTGTTAGCTATCTAGTCGGACAGTTGCAACAAAGTAACAGTTTGTGATTATTTTTGCTAGGAACTACTCTAGGCGATACATTGGTTCTAAAATGCGAAAATGTTGCATTATTGTGTGCGGAATGGATACACCATGCAGCAAGTGCACTAACCAGTAGCCAGACAAGCTATTCGTCGGTGTAATTTGTTATTTTTTTGCAGTAACTTTCTGCTGTAGTTAGATCCTTTCAAGACAAGTTATTTTAATTTGTTTTCTCCATATGATGCAAGCCATGTCACATCCCACAAGAATACAATAAACACCAAGGACTCTGATGTGGATATTTTAATGCAAACGTTTCTGTGACCCTACTCCATGTTGCTGGCATTGCAGCTCTTTCAATCAGTCAATCATCCGATGCATTTGCTGTAAAAAGGTACTCTGATAGGTTGGACGCTAATCCCTAGGATTTGTGACACCGGGATTTAATCGAAAATAAAGGATTTGACATTTGATTTGAAAATGGGAGCAGCAACGAAACTGGCATTCGGAGTCTTTCTCATCTCATTTTCCTCAGGTGGGTATTAGATAGGAACTGTTTTAAAATATCGACAATTGATTACGTTTTCAGGCATGCAATCAGCATATCTTCACACGCATCGATATCACATTGTAGGTCTATGATAATGTTATAGTTTATCCTACTTCGTGCATGACATAGGCTAGGCTACTGTCCCTGTTTTGTGTTCTCAGTGCTGCGGGTCATATGACGCGGGAACGCGATCGAATGTACAATATAGCTCATGAAACAGGATAGCTTTTTGAATGGAACTGACTGTACACAATGTCCACTATTAGATTATTTTTAGGCCTATGTTAATCTTCTATACAACCATTGCCATTTCTAGCCACTATAGTGAGATAAAATGGAAAGGGAGGTTATGTGGAGGAAGGAGGCAACGTTTGCATCAGATTGTGAGCAGCAAGCTGTATATATAATGCATATGGTGCAATGATTAATGCAATGTGTGCTTTGCAAGCTATGTCAAAATTGCTACATATTTTATGACAACCTGGACTCGGGGGTAGACTTAACATAAAGGTAAATCCGGGACGCAACGATTAGTATGATATGTTACATTTCGTATGATATGGATTGATTTGGGGATGTCCATCATCCATGTCATATGATATGTTACGAATTACTATTCATATGATATGTTACAAATTGGAATTCATACAATATTTTACGAATTGCAATTTGTAAAATATATGTTACAAATATGTCGTATGACATTCCAATTTGTTGTGGCTAACGTTAGCTAGGTGGCTAATGCTAACATTAGCTGGGTGGCTAACCTTAGCTAGGCTAGGGGTTAGGTTAATGGGTTTGGGTTAGCTATCATGTTAAGTAATTGCAAAGTAGTAAGTAGTTGCTAAAATGCTAAAGTTGCCTGTGATGAGATTCAAACATGCAACCTTTGGGTTGCTAGAAGTTCCCATTATACCACCCATCCACCCCGACCAAACAGCCAACTTTAGTTTTTGCATTAACTTTTCATGCATAAGTTCCAAATATCTCTAACCGTCGCCCCAGTGGGATTTTTTTTTATTGCGTGTAATGTCAGAATGCACTCAGTTCCAACATATGATTGTTACGCAACAGGACAGTTACCCAAGCTGCCCTCAAACCAAGGCACACTGCCTGCTAATTATAGGGTATGTTTCAACTTTTTGCTTTGCTTGACATCATGGGAAAATCAAAAGAAATTAGCCAAGAAAAAAAAAATGTAGACCTCCAAAAGTCTGGTTCATCCTTGGGAGCAATTTCCAAGTGCCTGAAGGTACCACGTTCATCTGTACAAACAATAGTGCGCAAGTATAAACACCATGGGACCACAGCCGCTCAGGAAGGTGACGCGTTCTATCTCCTAGAGATGAACGTACTTTGGTGCGAAAGGTGCAAATCAATCCCAGAACAACAGCAAAGGACCTTGTGAAGATGCTGGAGGAAACAGGTACAAAAGTATCTATATCCACAGTAAAACGAGTCCTATATTGACATAACCTGAAAGACCGCTCAGCAAGGAAGAAGCCACTGCTCCAAAACCGCCATAAAAAAGCCAGACTATGTTTTGCAACTGCACATGGGGACAAAGATCGTACTTTTTGGAGAAATGTCCTCTGGTCTGATGAAACAAAAATAGAACTGTTTGGCCATAATGACCATCGTTATGTTTGGAGGAAAAAGGGGGAGGGGGAGGCTTGCAAGCCGAAGAACACCATTCCAACCGTTAAACACACGGGTGGCAACATCATGTTGTGGGGATGCTTTGCTGCAGGAGGGACTGGTGCACTTCACAAAATAGATAGCATCATGAGGGAGGAAAATGATGTGGCTATATTGACGCAACATCTCAAGACATCAGTCAGGAAGTTAACCGCTAGCGGAACGCCTCGCCAATATCCAATGGTAGAGCCTGGCGCGAAATACGAAAAACCTTAAATGCTATAATTTCAATTAATCAAACATATGACTATTTTACACCATTTGAAAGATAAGACTCTCCTTTATCTAACCACATTGTCCGATTTCAAAAAGTCTTTACAGCGAAAGCAAAACATTAGATTATGTCAGTTGAGTACCCAGCCAGAAATAATCACACACCCATTTTTCAAGCTAGCATATATGTCACAAAAACCAAAACCACAGCTAAATGCAGCACTAACCTTTGATGATCTTCATCAGATGACACTCCTAGGACATTATGTTATACAATACATGCATGTTTTGTTCAATCAAGTTCATATTTATATCAAAAACCAGCTTTTTACATTAGCATGTTTTGTTCAGAACTAGCATAACCACCGAAAACTTCCGGTGAATTTACTAAATTACTCACGATAAACGTTCACAAAAAACATAACAATTATTTTAAGAATTATAGATACAGAACTCCTTTATGCAATCGCGGTGTCCGATTTTAAAATAGCTTTTCGGCAAAAGCACATTTTGCAATATTCTGAGTAGATAGCCCGGCCATCACGGCTAGCTATTTTGACACCCACCAAGTTTGGCACTCACCAAACTCCGATTTACTATAAGAAAAATTGGATTACCTTTGCTGTTCTTCGTCAGAATGCACTCCCAGGACCTCTACTTCAACAACCAATGTTGTTTTGGTTCGAAATAATCCATAGTTATACCCAAATAGCTCCGTTTTGTTAGTGCGTTCAGGTAACTATCCGAAGGGTGACGCGCCAGCGCATTTCGTGACAAAAAATGTAAACATATTCCATTACCGTACTTCGAAGCATGTCAAACGATATTAAAATAGCGATATTATTCCAACCGGGCGACGACGTATTCGTTCAAAGAGAGAAAGAAAAACATGGAGTCGTCACATGCGCGCCAGTGTCATTGTTCTCAGAAGGACCACTCTCCAAAACCCCTGCTGTTTTTCGCCCAGAGACTGCAGAGGTATCATTCAACGTTCTGGCGCCTTTCGTAGAGCCAATGAAAGCCTTAGAAAATGTCACGTTACAGCAGAGATCCTGTATTTTCGATAAAGAGGCTAAAGAAGGACAAGAAATGGTCAGACAGGGCACTTCCCGTATAGAATCTTCTCACGTTTTGGCCTGCCATATGAGTTCTGTTATACTCACAGACACCATTCAAACAGTTTTAGAAACTTTAGAATGTTTTCTATCCAAATCTACTAATTATATGCATATTCTAGTAACTGGGCAGGAGTAGTAACCAGATTAAATTGGGTAAGTTTTTAATGCGGCCGTGAAAATACTGCCCCCTATCCCAAACAGGTTAAAGCTTGGTCGCAGATGGGTCTTCCAAATGAACAATGACCCCAAGCATACTTCCAAAGTTGTGGCAAAATGGCTTAAGGACAACAAAGTCAAGGTATTGGAGTGGCCATCACAAAGCCCTGACCTCAATCCTATGGAAAATTTGTGGGCAGAACTGAAAAAGCGTGTGCGAGCAAGGAGGCCTACAAACCTGACTCATTTACACCAGCTCTGTCAGGAGGAATGGGCCAAAATTCACCCAAGTTATTGTGGGAAGCTTGTGGAAGGCTACCCAAAACATTTGACGGAAGTTAAACAATTTAAAGGCAATGCTACCAAATCCTAATTGAGTGTATGTAAACTTCTGACCCACTGGGAATGTGATGAAAGAAATAAAAGCTGAAAGAAATCATTCTCTCTACTATTATTTTGATATTGCACATTCTTAAAATAAAAGTGGTGATCCTAACTGACCTAAGACAGGTTAATTTTACTAGGATTAAATGTCAGGAATTGTGAAAATCTGAGTTTAAATGTATTTGGCTAAGGTGTATGAACTTCCAACTTCAACTCTATGGAACATAATGTATTTACTGTTTTATTCACGTTTTCAAGTGCTGGTGACAAATCATGCATTCCGATTCTTGCATAGATTGTAATGGACACACATGCCTTGTGTAAAATACTTTTATGAAGTTTGTACTGATTATGATGAGTTAATGCTAAGCTAATTGCGAACTATGTGTGGCACCATTTTTGTTGACATCATACAATTCATTCTGGTTGTCACGTAAACATCTTTACGACCAAAGATGTTATAACAAAATGAGGTGAAGTGATGGTTCGCTTCTCTTTCGAGTAAACTTCCGGAAATGAATGGTGGAAGTGAATGATGGTAGACAACACTCCCCTTCAACATGCATACTGCAAACAGACCCAACTCATCTTGTAACCTCATGTCATTGGTTGACGTGAAAAAACAAACATGGCGGCGCGCACAAACTACCCATCGATTTTTAGAAAGTGTTTTACTAAATTATTTATGTCACTGGTGAAGTGACCTGTGATGTGATGAATTGTAAATAGTAATTGCTATTAGCTAACTCATATTATGGTTTCTGTCAGCCGAGAGTTAGCTAAATATGACTGCTTGTGTTAGGTCACTCTTTCTTCAGTTGGCGCTATGACTAATGTAGCCTACATTTTCTGGGTTTGGATGAGAATTGTGTTATGCTGTTGCTTCTGTGAATGTCTGACCATTGCATCCAAAAATAAACTGCTCACATTGAGGACATAACGATGTAAATGCTGTTTGTGCAAAAAATGTCTGTGAAAAAACAGTGTCCTGCTCAAACGCTGACTGTTGCATCAATCGTAACTGGACTTTCTAAAAAAGTGTTCTAATCACATCGCTTTGAGCGCACGCTGCAGGGACCACTGTAGAATGATCACACCCGTGTGTTCGTACGTGTCAAAGGGTTAACCTCTATGGGCTAGGTGGGACGCTAGCGTGCCACCCGTGGTGCACTCCATCAACAGCAGGTGCATTTCAAGAGCGGCAAATTTGAATCCAAATAAATGTCAAAATTCAAATTTTTCAAAAATACAACTATTTTACACCATTTGAAAGATAAACATCTCCTTAATCTAACCACGTTTTACAATTTCAAAAAGGTTTTACGGCGAAAGCATAAATTTAGAGTATGTTAGGACAGTACATTTACAAGAGTTGTGTGTAATGTTTTGTCAAGTCAAAGACAGGGTCACCAAAACCATAAAACCAGCTAAAATGATGCACTAACCTTTTACAATCTCCATCAGATGACACTCCTAGGACATTATGTTAGACAATGCATGCATTTTTAGTTCTATCAAGTTCATATTTATATCCAAAAACAGCGTTTTACTATGGCATTGATGTTGAGGAAATCGTTTCCCTCCAATAACCGGCAGTCAAGTCAGCGTCACAAATTAAATAATTAAAATTAGAAAACATTGGTAAAATATTATATTGTCATTTAAAGAATTATAGATTTACATCTCTTGAACACAATCAACTTGCCAGATTTAAAAATAACCTTACTGGGAAATCACACTTTGCAATAATCTGAGCACTGCGCCCAGAAAAATACGCGTTGCGATACAGACTAGACGTCATGTTGGGGAGATCTAAAATCGAAAATACTATGTAAATAATCCATTACCTTTGATTCTCTTCATCAGATGTCACTTCCAGGTATCACAGGTCCATAACGAATGTAGTTTTGTTCAAAAAAGCTCATCATTTATGTCCAAAAATCTCCGTCTTGTTAGCACATGATCTAAGCCAGCCGGACTTCTCGTCATGAACGAGGGGGAAAAATATATTTCTGTTCGTTCAAACATGTCAAACGTTGTATAGCATAAATCATTAGGGCCTTTTTTAACCAGAACATGAATAATATTCAAGGTGGACGAATGCATACTCTTTTATAACGTATTGGAACGAGGGTACCCAACATGAACTCGCGCGCCAGGTGTCTAATGGGACATCATCGTTCCATGGCTCTTGTTCGGTCAGATCTCCCTCCAGAAGACTCAAAACACTTTGTAAAGGCTGGTGACATCTAGTGGAAGCAATAGGAAGTGCCAAAATATTCCTCAGCCCCTGTGTTTTTCAATGGGATAGGTTTAAAGTCAATACAACACATCAGGTATCCACTTCCTGTCAGAAAATGTCTCAGGGTTTTGCCTGCCAAATGAGTTCTGTTATACTCACAGACACCATTCAAACAGTTTTAGAAACTTTAGAGTGTTTTCTATCCATATATAATAAGTATATGCATATTCTAGTTACTGGGTAGGATTAGTAACCAGATTAAATCGGGTACATTTTTTTTATCCAGACGTGCAAATGCTGCCCCCTAGCCCTAACAGGTTAAGTAACCGGTCTCGTGTAACCATACGTAACGTAACATATACTAATTTGAGTGTCCCGGATTTACACTAGTCTATGAAACCAGTCTTTTTATGCAGGAAGATTGTTAATATGAGAATCCCAGTGATGTAAGAACAGAACATCTGATGAGGCTATATTTTACCCTATTTTTGTTGTTGATGTTTCAGTATAGGTTTGCTTATGAAGTGATTCTGACCTGGGCTCTGAAATCACAGTTGTATTGCCTGGATATTTTCTTATGTAGATGGGTACAGGTTAGAGGTCGACCGATTATGATTTTTCGACGCCGATACCGATTATTGGAGGACCAAAAAGGTCAATACCGATTAATTGGCCGATTTTTTTAATTTTTTAATTTTATTTTTTTACTCTATTTTTTATTTGTAATAATGACAATTACAACCATACTGAATGAACACTTATTTTAACTTAATATAATACATCAATAAAATCTATTAAGCCTCAAATAAATAATGAAACATGTTCAATTTGGTTTAAATAATGCAAAAACAAAGTGTTGGAGAAGAAAGTAAAACTGTCACGGTTGTTGGCGGGGAAATGTGCACTCATCTTCTTTTATTTAAACGGACAAAGAAGGTCATCCAAAATAAATACGTACACCAAAAAACACACAACCACTAATAACAGGCAGGTAAGGCAACAAAGCTATACCCAGCACAATCTCCCAGAAATACTACAACAAACACATACCTATTTATAGAACCCTCAATCAGAGGCAACGAGAAAACACCTGCCTCCAATTGAGGGTTCAACCCCCAATTAACTAAACATAGAAAAACAAATAACTAGACTGAACATAGAAATACATAAACATAGAACAGTGCCAAAAACCCGGAATACTAAATCAAACACCCTACAACTAACACAACCAGCCCGAACCACATTAAACAAATACCCCCTGCCACGTCCTGACCAAACTACAATAACAAATAACCCCTATTACTGGTCAGGACGTGACAAAAAGTGCAATATGTGCCATGTAAGAAAGCTAACGTTTAAGTTCCTTGCTCAGAACATGAGAACATATGAAAGCTGGTGGTTCCTTTTAACATGAGTCTTCAATATTCCCAGGAAAGAAGTTTTAGGTTGTAGTTATTATAGGAATTATAGGACTATTTCTCTCTATACGATTTCTATTTCATATATCTTTGACTATTGGATGTTCTTATAGGCACTTTAGTATTGTCAGTGTAACAGTATAGCTTCCGTCCCTCTCCTCGCTCCTACCTGGGCTTGAACCAGGAACACATCGACAACAGCCACCCTCAAAGCAGCGTTACCCATGCAGAGCAAGGGGAACAACTTCTCCATGTCTCAGAGCGAGTGACGTTTGAAACGCTATTAGCGCGCACCCCGCTAACTAGCTAGCCATTTCACATCGGTTACACCAGCCAAATCTCGGGGTTGATAGGCTTGAAGTCATAAACAGCGCAATGCTTAAAGCATTGCGAAGAGCTGCTGGCAAAACGCACAAAAGTGCTGTTTGAGTGAATGCTTACGAGCCTGCTGGTGCCTACCATCACTCACAGACTGCTCTATCAAATCATAGACTTAATTCTAACATAATAACACACAGAAATACGAGCCTTAGGTCATTAATATGGTCGAATCCGGAAACTATCATCTCGAAAACAAAATGTTTATTCTTTCGGGTGGCATCCCTAAGTCTAATTATTCCTCTTACATTGCACAACCTTCAATGTTATGTCATAATTACGTAAAATTCTGGCAAATTAGTTCGCAACGAGCCAGGCAGCCCAAACTGTTGCATATACCCTGACTCTGCGTGCAATGAACGTAAGAGAAGTGACACAATTTCACCTGGTTAATACTGCCTGCTAACCTGGATTTCTTTTAGCTAAATATGCAGGTTTAAAAATATATACTTCCGTGTATTGATTTTAAGAAAGGCATTGATGTTTATGGTTAGGTACAGTCGTGCAACGATTGTGCTTTTTTTTTTCGCAAATGCGCTTTTGTTAAATCATCCCCCGTTTGGCGAAGTTGGCTGTCTTTGTTAGGATGAAATAGTCTTCACACAGTTCACAACGAGCCAGGCGGCCCGAACTGCTGCATATACCCTGACTCTGTTGCAATAGAAGTGACACAATTTTCCTAGTTAAAAGAAATTCATGTTAGCAGGCAATATTAACTAAATATGCAGTTTTAAAAAATATATACTTGTGTATTGATTTTAAGAAAGGCATTGATGTTTATGGTTAGGTACACGTTGGAGCAACGACAGTCCTTTTTCGCGAATGCTCACCGCATCGATTATATGCAACGCAGGACACACTAGATAAACTAGTAATATCATCAACCATGTGTAGTTAACTAGTGATTATGATTGATTGATTGATTGATTGTTTTTTATAAGATAAGTTTAATGCTAGCTGGCAACTTACCTTGGCTTCTTACTGCATTCGCTTAACAGGCAGGCTCCTCGTGGAGTGCAATGTAAGGCAGGTGGTTAGAGCGTTGGACTAGTTAACCGTAAGGTTGCAAGATTGAACCCCCGAGCTGACAAGGTAAAAATCTGTCGTTCTGCCCCTGAACAAGGCAGTTAACCCACCGTTCCTAGGCCGTCATTGAAAATAAGAATGTGTTCTTAACTGACTTGCCTAGTTAAATTAAGGAAGGTGTAAAAAATAAATAAACATCGGCCAAATCGGTGTCCAAAAATACCGATGTTCGATTGTTATTAAAACTTGAAATCGGCCCGAATTAATCGGCCATTCCGATTAATCGGTCGACCTCTATTACAGGTAAAATAAAGGAAATGCTTGAGTAAATGAGGGATAGAAAGTATATTGAGAGCAGCTGCTTCCACACAGGTGTGGTTCCTGAGTATATTAAGCAATTAACATCCCATCATGCTTAGGTTCATGTATAAAAATGTGCCCGGTTGCCCATTATTTTGTCAACCATGGCTAGAAGAGATCTCAGTGACTTTGAAAGAGGGGTCTCAAAGGAGCATAGGGGGTTTAAAGGGTGTGTTTCAGTCACCAGATCTCAACCCAATTGAACACTTATGGGAGATTCTGGAGCGGCACCTGAAACAGCATTTTCCACCACCATCAACAAAACACCAAATGATTGAATTTCTCATGAAAGAAAGGTGTCGCATCCCTCCAATAGAGTTCCACACACTTGTAGAATTTATGCCAAGGCGCATTGGAGTTATTCTGGTGGCTCGTGGTGGCCGATCGCCCTATTAAGACACTTTCTGTTGGTGTTTCATTTATTTTGGCAGTTACCTATACATTCTGATATATTCATGCATAGCTACTGTATGGCATGTTATTTGCCTATCATTATGCAAAGGCCTATATAATGATCTGTTGTACAGTAGTATTCACTTTTGTTTTCTTTAACTGAACAACAACACAGATACTTGTTTATTTTCGGTACATCCCAAAGAAAGCAGTTGGTTTGACAAAAAGGATGTTTTTAGATATTGCTTGTTGGCACTCAAGGATTCCGTGTGTGTGTGTGTGTGTGTGTGTGTGGCGGTTTTGTTTGAAACAAGGCACATGCTGCTGGCATCTGCCCTGAGAGACATATGTGCTTATCACTCTGCACTCCACAAAAGCCCCTTTGCACAGAGCAGGGAGAGGTTGGGGGAAAAGACTCAAGTCATCTCCTGAGTCAAAGCTTAATTTCCTTAGCATTAGGCAGAGTGCAGTCAGTGCATAGTAAACAGGGCCTAGCTAGGCCACATAACAGATGAGTTTGAACTAAAGCAATCTACTCGCTTTACCTGAATGGGTTTCCCCCAAGCAGGACTTTGACCTCAACAGAGGGTAAATGTCAGTTACACAAACACCTCACCTCAATGCTACTTGATCCACACCTGGCGCACCGTCGTGGCGGAGCTATGTTGATGTTATTTTGAGGAAGTGGCAAGTTTCATTGCTCAATTGCCTGGGTCGTAACGTTCTGCAGGTTGCAGATAGAAATATCACGAATAGAGCAGCTGACATCTGTTCTACATAATATAGGCCTATTCCTGTCTGAACACTTCACAACACTGTCCTACTGATCACATCCCTACAGTATAATGCAAGCGGTTTGGAATTGTGGTGGCCTGTTGATAGGAAAGGCCCTATGCAAAGGTTGTGCCATGGACAGATTGCTTGTGCTAAGGATACCATAGCTGGATGGGTGCCTGGAGAACAGTTAATTACACTCCCCCTGTATCTTTTAAACTAGTTGTACATTTGATTGGAGGGAAGGAAAAGAAAGTCTGCTGGGTTGTTGTCACTCTTTCAAAGAAACTCTCTTGTCTGTTGAATTATATCTTAATTCGCCCGTTTCTCAGAATTAAGTCCAGAAATAATTGTTTTGTTAAAAAGTAGTAAGGGAGTGCACACATGCTTTCTCTTTCTTTATCTCACTTTGTCTCTCTCTCTCTTTATATAGGCTTACATCTATACACACCATCATGAAATCCACCAACTAGACTATGGTGTGTTAAGTCATAATGCGTGTTCAAAGTATTACCAGAAGGGCCATCTTTATGGGCATTACCTGCTTTGCACATAGGCGTGTCAGACTAAGGCCACGGGGCCCAGTCACACACAGCTGGCTCTGGATGGGGAGCCAGTCTGCGTCCCATATGTAACCGTATCCCTATGTCAAAAGTAGTGCACTATATAGGGATTAGGGTGATATGTACATTGTAGCCTATAGGGGATTAGGGTGTGTTTTTTCCCTTTGGGGCTCAACATATGTTCTTATCTGTCAGTTGTACAACAAATAGGTTGTTGTTAATATTTGGTAAAAACACAATTGGTATTTAAGGGGTTGGCTATGTTTTGTCATAGATAAGTTGTTATCCCCTTTGTTCTCCTGATGTAGACCTAGACCTAGCAGACTTTTCAACACATTTAGGCTCATCCTACCAAACTCTATGCACCATTGGGCCAACAACCAAGCAACGGGCATAGAAATTGAACTGGTTGTTATATTCTGAAGTGCTGTGACCGGCGTGTTTTTCTATGCAGAAAAGGCCCATTTCACTCATAGGCCTCCACTGTTTCATATGTAAATTTTATTCTGTATTGTACAACAAAAGCCCCAAAATCCCGCCCTCTCCTCTATCTTGAATTTTAAGCAGTTCCTCTCTTCGACTCCAATTATCGCATTAGGCTACCCTTAGTGGCTCTTACAAGAGGGGGCCCTCAAAAGAGCGCAGTTAGAATGTGTACTGCTCATTACCAAAGGTTCTCTGGTCACATTAGGCAACAATGCCCCTCATTAAGACGGCCTAACCTTGCATCCTGAGCAGGGGACTGGAGCAGCACCCCATTCCATTTATTGTTGCCTCCAAGCAAATGATCAAACAAAGGTCACCAGCCAGAAACAAGCTACAGTAGAGATGAGCTATGTTAGAGACTAGCGACTGTAGAGACTAGCTGCAGTAGAAACAAGCTAAGGCCTCCTTAAGCTACAGTAGAAAATGGTCTTCACAAAGATTCTGGGCATAAAACCAGCGACATACCTAGGGTTGAAAAATTCTGGTAACATTCCCCAAGTTCGCAGGTTTTACAGAAATCCTGGCTGGATAATTCCCGGAATTGGGATGGAATAAACAGGAAATCTGGAATTCTCCAACCAGGATTTCTGGAAAATTTGGGAAAGTTACCGGAATTTTGCAATCCAACACATACCATATTTGTCCGTCTCCCCTAAGTGTCCCCCTCTGTAGGGTGATATTAGGTTGATCTCCCGCATCTTTCTACCCTTTACTGTCAGGTGTAACTCTGTGTACTGCACTGTACCTCACCATAATTACAAAAAGGTCTTTCCACCCCCATGTGCTCGCTATCCAAATATAATCTCTGTATGTGACCTGCCTCAACATGATTCATTAATGGCTCTCTGATGGAAGTTCGTCTGCCTCCATATCACATATACCACCATAGAGCCCCCATCTTGCGGTTAGATTGTTTCCTGGGGTTTGTTTGCTCTCTCCTTTTTCTCAAGAGTTTTAAAACCCAAAAAATACCCCCGTATATCAGGTTGTGATCTACAAAAGGGATGCTTGTCCGACAAAAGACCTGGCCTCTCAGTCAACAAAACGAACCACCATCCCACTCGTAGCATGCTAAAGAGTTGCCATAACAAATAGCAGACAGCGGTACGGGACGGTTTGTTTGTTGTTTCTTCAGATCATTATCAGAACTCTTACAGTGTGCTCTGTGGGACAGCACTCGCTCGATGCAATCGACTGCGGATTTCACAAACGAAAAAGGTGCAAGGATGACTTTTCTACAACTGGTTTGTTGACCTTTCTTTTAACACAGGTTCCATAACCAGATAAATACTTTGACCTCAAATTAGATCATCTGACTTTTTTATTATCTTGCAGTGCTCACTGAGGTGGATTACAGTAACCAAGATGGTGTTGCAGGCCATAGCACTGTGCTTGTATGAATTATTTACATTCAACAGTTGTAACTGTGAAGTCAAAATTGTTCACTTTAAAAGGGCAAATGATTTGGAAATCCTACAAATGCCTTGTTTCCCCATGGTTTGCTCCTCCATGCTCGCGTTGTTCCTCCTGTCAGAGAGAACATTCTGTTCTCATCTGAACTTAGAATAAGGCCCAAAGGAGCATGGAATTTAAAGCACTCATCAGACTCAACCTGCAGCCACCCATGGCACACACTGGAACCAAATGTAACACAACAGTTGGAGATACACAGGAAAGTTTTCTATGGAGAAGTGCTTTATGAGTTGGCATTCCAGGCTCATTTCACAAGAGGGAGTTTGATGAGACTCAAACTTAACTTTAGGGCACTTAACTCTGTGGACTGCACTGGAGTAGCAATTACAGTCAATCGTTATGCTAGTAATTAGCCCACCAACAGGTATGAAAGTGTCAAAGGGGTACTTACCCCAAACCCCCACAACCAGCTGTCAGACTTTGGCGTCCCGCCCTGTGTGTCTGGGACCCCTTTAATAACAACAGGGTGCTGTTTTGAAAGGCCTCCAAAACCAAGCACAATAATACACACACAGAGACAAAGAGACACACACTTGAACACACACACACACACACACACACACAACTGCATATCCAGGAAATGCGGAGCCACAGAATATACACAGAAAGACAAAAAAATTGTTGAACTTGAATAGACGGAAAAGATCCCCCCTCTCTGAAAACAAATGGCCCGTTCTAAAGCCCATGTTGTCCTAATGTTGTTCATCAGACACAAAGACTGTAGAGTGCAGGCCCATTCATTCATACTGTAAAACAGCTAAACACAGTGATGAAGTCAGATCCCTTTATCCTGGCTGGAATGTCCGTCCAGCTCCAGCAGCCTCATGGGTCTCAGCACCAGTTTGCTGCTTATCACTCCAACGTATAAAAATGTGATGTTGTGGGCTCTAAAAGAGATCAGGGGGAAACAATCCAATTTTCACCAGAAAACAGTCCTGTTTTGTTACAGTTTACTTTGATCAACTATTTGGCCCCTGGTTTGTTCCCAGGAGTAACAATTAGGCCTAAATGTTAAGAAATGAGGTGAATGCTTTTCATGCAAATGCCATGATATTAATTGAAACTTTACTAGGGTGAAGAAAGAATGCACAAGTACTACACAGATGTCCATGTAGCCTACTTGTTTGGGTTTCTGAACTGTTAGCACTCTACCAAGAACATTGAGGACTCTCACTCCTGTAGTGTCACAGGTCGTTCCACCAATTCGGTCCCTTTTGAGATCTGTAGAAAAAAAACTTTAGATTTCACCTATTTTTAACATTCTGTCAAAGAGCACGTTAAACTTAATTTTAAAAACATGTTTTCCCATATAACGTAAATTAAAAAAATACTATAAATAGTGCCTATTAACCTGATCATTCTACAGTGGTCCCTGCAGCGTACGCTCAAACCGGTGTGATTATTTAGAATGTCCAGTTTCGATCGACACAACAGTCAGCATTTGAGCTGGCCACACTGTTTTTTCACAGAAACATTTTGCACAAACACAGTCCTTACATAGTTATGTCCAGAATGTGACCAGTTTATTTTTGGATACAATGTTCAGAGAAGTAGCTACAGGCGAGACAAAAAAGTCACCCAAATGTTGGAAAATATAAATGGACTGTTTGAAAATGTGTGTGAAGGAGAAAAAAATTGCGTGTACCCCAGTTTGGGAATACCTGCTCTACACAATGACTCCTTGTTTTGTCACATAAACTGAAATTAGGCGAACTACAGTGAGGGAAAAAAGTATTTGATCCCCTGCTGATTTTGTATGTTTGCCCACTGACAAAGAAATGATCAGTCTATAATTTTAATGGTAGGTTTATTTGAACAGTGAGAGACAGAATAACAACAACAAAAAATCCAGAAAAACACATGTCAAAAATGTTATAAATTGATTTGCATTTTAATGAGGGAAATAAGTATTTGACCCCCTCTCAATCAGAAAGATTTCTGGCTCCCAGGTGTCTTTTATACAGGTAACGAGCTGAGATTAGGAGCACACTCTTAAAGGGAGTGCTCCTAATCTCAGCTTGTTACCTGTATAAAAGACACCTGTCCACAGAAGCAATCAATCAATCAGATTCCAAACTCTCCACCATGGCCAAGACAAAAGAGCTCTCCAAGGATCAGGGACAAGATTGTAGACCTACACAAGGCTGGAATGGGCTACAAGACCATCGCCAAGCAGCTTGGTGAGAAGGTGACAACAGTTGGTGCGATTATTCGCAAATGGAAGAAACGCAAAAGAACTGTCAATCTCCCTCAGCCTGGGGGAGATATGCAAGATCTCACCTCGTGGAGTTGCAATGATCATGAGAACGGTGAGGAATCAGCCCAGAACTACACGGGAGGATCTTGTCAATGATCTCAAGGCAGCTGGGACCATAGTCACCAAGAAAACAATTGGTAACACACTACGCCTTGAAGGACTGAAATCCTGCAGCGCCCGCAAGGTCCCCCTGCTCAAGAAAGCACATATACATGCCCGTCTGAAGTTTGCCAATGAACATCTGAATGATTCAGAGGACAACTGGGTGAAAGTGTTGTGGTCAGATGAGACCAAAATGGAGCTCTTTGGCATCAACTCAACTCGCCGTGTTTGGAGGAGGAGGAGGAATGCTGCCTATGACCCCAAGAACACCATCCCCACCGTCAAACATGGAGGTGGAAACATTATGCTTTGGGGGTGTTTTTCTGCTAAGGGGACAGGACAACTTCACCGCATCAAAGGGACGATGGACGGGGCCATGTACCGTCAAATCTTGGGTGAGAGCCTCCTTCCCTCAGCCAGGGCATTGAAAATGGGTCGTGGATGGGTATTCCATCATGACAATGACCCAAAACACACAGCCAAGGCAACAAAGGAGTGGCTCAAGAAGAAGCACATTAAGGTCCTGGAGTGGCCTAGCCAGTCTCCAGACCTTAATCCCATGGAAAATCTGTGGAGGGAGCTGAAGGTTTGAGTTGCCAAACGTCAGCCTCGAAACCTTAATGACTTGGAGATGATCTGCAAAGAGGAGTGGGACAAAATCCCCCCTGAGATGTGTGGAAACCTGGTGGCCAACTACAAGAAACGTCTGACCCCTGTGATTGCCAACAAGGGTTTTGCCACCAAGTACTAAGTCATGTATTGCAGAGGGGTCAAATACTTATTTCCCTCATTAAAATGCAAATAATTTTATAACATTTTTGACATGCTTTTTTTCTGGATTTTTTTGTTGTTGTTCTGTCTCACTGTTCAAATAAACCTACCTTCAAAATTATAGACTGATCATTTCTTTGTCAGTGGGCAAACGTACAAAATCAGCAGGGGATCAAATACTTTTTCCCCTCACTGTATTAGAATTTTTGCAACCAGGAAATGGCTGAGCAATTTCTGCATAATGTACCTTTTTAAAGATAGTTTCCTGCAATTCCACACCTTTTGTCATGAGGCTGAGAAAATAATTGCACCTTCAAAGCGAATGTCTTGCAATTCTACAAAATGTTCCCATGGGGCAGAGAAACAATTTGCTGTTTTAAAGCAAATTTAATGCAATTATACACATTTTGCCATGGGTTATGCCTCGTTCTAATGCTATCTGAGTGACTGAAACATTATAACAAAATCAGTGGGGTCCCCATAACATTCCATTTTTAGAATTTTTGATTCTAACTATACTGACTGTACAGTTTTTATTTTGGTGATTGTTAATTCTCAAAGATGATTTTCTTTCAAAATAGACTGCTCCATTTTTTACATGCTTCACATCTGGTTTTAAGTGTTTAACTTCTTACGACATATCCAGTGAAAAATCAGAGCGCCAAATTCAAAACAACAAATCTAATCATTTCAATTTCTCAAACATACGACTATTTTACACCATTTTAAAGATACACTTCTCCTGAATCCAACCACGTTGTCCGATTTCAAAAAGGCTTTACAGCGAAAGCAAAACATTAGATTATGTTAGGAGAGTACATAGACAAAAATAACCACACAGCCATTTTCCAAGCAAGGAGATGTGTCACTAAAACCAGAAAACCAGCTAAAACTATGCACTAACCTTTGACGATCTTCATCAGATGACACTCCTAGGACATCATGTTACACATTACATGCATTTTTTTGTTTGATCAAGTTGATATTTATATCCAAAAACAGCATTTTACATTGGCTCGTGATGTTCAGAAAATAATTTGCCTCCAATACTGCCGGTGAATCAGCACAACAATTTACAAAAATACTCATAAACGTTGATAAAATATTAAACTGTTATTCAATTAATTATAGATGAACATCTCCTTTATGCAACCGCTGTGACAGATTTCAAAAAAGCTTCACGGAGAAAGCACACTTTGCAATAATCTGAGTACTGCGCTCAGAAAAATACACCAGGTACCTGCCATTTTGGAGTCATCTAAAATCATAAATAGCATTACAAATATTCACTTACCTTTGATGATCTTCATCAGAAGCCACTTCCAGGAATCCCAGGTCCACAATAAATGTTGTTTTGTTCGATAAAGTCCATAATTTATGTCCAAATACCTCCTTGTTGTTTGCGCGTTCAGTAAGCTACTCCAAATATAGGAAGCACGCAGAAAATTTCACGACGAAAAGTCAAATAAAGTTATATTTACGTTCGTTGAAACATGTCAAACGTTGTAAAGCATCAATCTTTAGGGCCTTTTTAACGTAAAACTTCAATAATATTCCAACCGGACGATTCCAATGTCTTGAAAAACGTTATGGAACACTGCTACCTCATCACGTGAATGCGCGCCAATGAACTCATGTCATTTTCTGGGTCGCCAACTTCCCCACCTTCTTGATCACTCTCTGTTTACTGCAAAAGGCTGAAAGAAGGTTCTAAAGACTGTTGACATCTAGTGGAAGCCTTAGGAAGTGCAAAATGAAACCTGAGTCACTGTGTGTTAGATAGGCAATGACTTGGAAAGATTCCAAGCATCAGATTTGCCATTTCCTGGTTGGATTTTTCTCAGGTTTTTGCCTGCCATATGAGTTCTGTTATACTCACAGACATCATTCAAACAGTTTTAGAAACTTCAGTGTTTTCTATCCAATCTACTAATACTATGCATATCCTAGCTTCTGAGTTTGAGTAGGAGGCAGTTTAATATGGGCACGTATTTCATCCGAACGTGAAAATACTGCCCCCTAAATGTAAGAAGTTAAGTTTAAACAGAAAACGTTTTACCATCCCCCCCCAAAAAAATCTACATTATTATTATTATTTTCTTAATTTTTTGTAATTATGTTTTTTTGCAGTGGCGCACCCGATTTAGAAGCAGCGGTGCGCTGCTGCTAAATGCATTTAGGGGAAACACTTTAAAATGCTGTTAAAATTCAATATTGATGCTGCACTATTTCTACTTCAAATATTAGGGGACTCAAAAGGCACTGATTTTGTGGAACAACCCACATAGCCTAGGCCAAATTTTATAGTTGATGAAGTTATCAAAGCCATAAGATGGGGCGGCAGGTAGCCTAGTGGTTAGAGCGTTGGGCCAGTAACCGAATGGTTGTGAAATCGAATCCCAGAGCTGACAAGGTAAAAATCTGCCGTTCTACCCCTGAACAAGGCAGTTAACCCACTGTTCCTAGGCCGTCATTGTAAATAAGAATTTGTTCTTAACCGACTTGCCTAGTAAAAATAAAGGTTAAAGTAAGACGAGTCATCTATTTTGATATCAGTAGTTGATTGTATGTGTGGATCTCTAAATATGAGCTATATTTATAACTCTACTTGTTTCACATCCATGGGGGGAGTGCCTGTTACACACTGTGGAGATGGAGCACAAGAGAAAGTGTCTTTGCTCCCCCCTCCCACTTAATCCGGGTTGCCCAGCCTGTGCTGGAATGGACAAGATAATCAGAGGAGTCTGCCACAGACAGACTTGATGAGCTGGCAAAGTTTTTTTTTTTAAGCCATCTTGGTTGTGCCACCAAATCTGAGGAAAATGCCTACAGTATGGCTCTTCAGTTGTTTAGAACCAGCACTTGGGCATTCTAATTGCATTGCTGTAGTTTTCAATTAGGGTTTTGAAAGATTATTTAGATATTCTGTCGACTCCCTGTTTGGACCAATGGATTAACCCCTAGTAAACCTGCTGCTTGTGATTCCCAATGCCTCTCTGGGCCACATATTTCGAGGAGTATAGTGGATACAGAAGCTCCTATGATGGAAGAAGGTTTAGGCTAGGGGTTGTCTAGAGTGAGTCTAGTCAAGCCTATTTGAGATTGTCAAGATGGAATGATGTTTATGTGTTGGCTCCCAGTCCATACAACATTGTCAAAGGTCCTGCCCAATCCAACTATCCCCCAGTAGTCAATAAAAAAATGGACTTTTGAACAGGGCCCTTTTGTGATTTATGCTGGCCCAGATCTGTAATCATGGTATTGGGGCTTCAACGAATGATGTGCATCTTCGGCTGTGCCTTCCTCCTCCTCCACCAGGCATGGATGTGACAGTAATTCCGGCAGATTCCCTGTAATCCTGATAATGGCGATTTGTGTCCCCGGAACTAATCCCCTGGATTTATCCCCACGAGGGGCAATTAGCAAATTAATTCCCCCCACAAATAATTTTCTTCATCCATGCCGCCAGACACTCCACAGCACCATTTGTTTTTTAAAGAGGCATTATGCTGTTATTATTGTAACGTTTACACTTTTATGAATATGAATTAGGAAAATGGGTCGCTTCTTGGACTAGGGCCATGACTGAGTAATGGATTTGATGTGTTCAATGTAAGCAAAATGTCTTCATGTGGGCTATTTTGGAATGCATACAGTCAGTTAGGGATGGGCATTTGAAATTAATAATATATATATATTTTTTTACTATCCACCCCCCCCCAAAAAAGACATGGAACAGGGTGCTATAACAGTAGCCTAGGCTAACAGCAACAGTGAAAGAGAAGTCTGATGTTTGCCATCATAGAACTGATTCTGTTTCAACATTTTCTGGTGAGTGTTTTGTATTGATCTGTGTCAGGTCTTGTGGACCTTCCGTTGGTGTGCGCCTGTAGGCTAATCGCTGAGGTGGGGAAAATAGCATACTGTTGTCAGGGCTGACTGGAGGGCTAAATTCAGTATGATAGTAAAATGCCTTTTTATATAAAATGCACCCCATAACCTATAGCCCATGAGAGAGAAAATTAGCTTGAAAAATAAAACAAATCACTTTGTCCGTCCTCAGAACTGTAGGCTATATTTACTTTATGCATCTGAAAACAATATCAAAGCCACATAACATCTGAAGCAGCAGTAGCTCAATGCACCGTAGGCTACATAGCTAAACACTACATTGAAAACACTACATTCAAATACAAGTTTGTTGTTTTATTAAAAGGTCCAATGCAGCCATGTTTATCTTAATATCAAATTATTTCTGGGTAACAATTAAGTACTTTACTGTTATTGTTTTCAATTAAAATGGTAAAAAATAAACAAAAATAAAGAATTTTGCAAGGGGTGGTTTGAGACAGTGGCCTAATGGGAGGGATGTGTAACCTGCAAACTAGCTGTTTTTGGCAGAGAGGAGGGCAAACTATTTGTTATTGGTCTATTAACTTATAACATCTAGTGAAATCACCAGGTGGTCCAAAAATCCCATCCAGCCAAACAAGCAGAAATTTTCAAACAGCTCTTACACTAAAAGTACATTATCATAACGTTCACTATTTCACAGTATTATTGTGTGGAAATATATATATAAAAACAAGGATATTACATTTTGGACTGCTCTGCCCCTTTTAATTTAGGCATGTCAAATGTCATGGTATATCCTTGTGTCTAACAATGTATCATGGATCATTTAATTTAGACATATGTTAAAATGTTTAAAAAAATATATATATATATATATAAAATGAATACTCTCACAAGTGTTCGAATACTGAACGTCTGTTCGGATATTCGATTAACCGCACCCATCCCTAAGTCAGATGCTATCTTCTTCCCCATAGCAGTGCTGATCTCTGTGAGGATGTTATTCTCATCATTGGTTGAGGCCAAAAAATTGTGAAGAAATGTTTAGGAATAAGTGTCTAAGATATCCCATTGTCAGGAACATTAGTGAACAGACTGTAAACACATGGTCAAACTGTGACCCCTCAGAGGTAGCCTACAGTAAATGGTGTCTGTACTGTATGCCCATTCCAGCTTGTTCAGCACAAGCAATTGTGGCGCTCCAACTCATCCCCGGGCTTGTTTCTTCCTTGGCGCCAACAGTCTCTCTTACTCAACTTGCGTGACCAGTTTCCAGATCTCTGGCCCCTGGGCTCAGAGTATTCCATGTTTAGCTATCCTATGTTTAGTTGTCCCTCATAATTGATTGTCAGAACAAAATGGCACTGTAGGTCCCGACTCCCTTGTCCCTGGCCCTGTTAGATATGAGCAGAATGAAGAGACTAAGAGAGGCCCCTCTGTGTCTCAGGGGGCCCTTGGCTCTACAAACATGTGGCAGGTGACTTCTTTCTTTCTTCTCGCTCTCAGGCTCTCTCTTCTGTCACTCTTTTTCTGTCTCTCGGTGTCTCTGATTCTCTGTCCTTTTCTCTCTGTCTTTCTGTCTCACTCTCTCTCTCAAAATATCTCTTTGTACTTTTTAAATTATGCATTTCTTCTTTTTAATTAAGGATGTGTGTGTCTTTTTACACCCCGAAGAAAAAATGTGTTAAGAATAGACTTTACAATAGATTACGTCGGCTAAACAGTAGCATTTTATCCTATCTGAGCTGAATCAAGCCGACAAGCCTATTTACAGAAAGCTTTCTAAACTGTTAGTTCTATATTTGGCACGCATAGAGAGATGAGAGAGAAAGACCTTTGCATGTTCATTGGTGTGTCAGAGCCTCTCTTCCCTGCCTTAACAAGCAGAAGTGTCACCATTGTCAAACCACACCCACCATATCCTTTTCTTTTCAGACACTTACCACTTGAGGTTTTGTCAGGGTTAACCATAACCACAAGCTCATATTGTTGTGGTTTCTTAAACCATATGGCACTCTCGGGCTATGTTTTGCACTTTAAATTCAAAATCCTTTTTCCTGTTGTTCAGATAAGTCTCAAGGATTATACTTAAAATATAAATTATTTTTCTTTAGCCTTTTTGGTGTTTGAGATTATATAGTGAATAAGTTCCTTAAGCAGTAGGCCCTAAATCTTATCCAGGGATGAATCAACCTGTGGTGCCTGGTGCCTCGCAGGTTCATGTTTATATTTTGTGTTCATTGTCATGTCTATGGCTCGGTGAATGAGGATAGCCTGACCTTTCTATGGTCAACTATGCGTGACAGTACATTATTGGCAATTGTTTGATTGACTTGTGTGTAGTGTGCTTTGTACAGCTCGGAGCATACTGTCAATAGGGGCTGTATTTTACTAGCTGCAGACTAGATTTCATGCCTAGGTTACTTATCAAAATGGATGGGGTGGGGGTGCAGTGGGCTAAATGATTGTCATGTTGTGATTCAGTATAGTAAATGACATTCAACTTATTTCACCCCTGCTGATTCGGTTGAAAACGAGACTCTTCTCTCTGAATGGGAATTCTATCCCATTACCCTCCTGGACCTATCAAACATAATCATTAACAAATCATATCACAATCAGCCAGGGCCAGAGATTTTCCCACACAGCATTTGAAGACTGTGTGTGTGTGTCAGTTTCTAGAGGCACTCGAGTCGTCACCACTGGTTAATTACAGGGCTGTGGTAAGGCTTCACACTGTGGAGGGAGGCTGGCTGATGAGAGATGGCTCTGTTAGTGATCAGTGCAGCCCTGGAAGTGGCCTTTAATGCCTCCGTCCTGTAATTGTCCTGCACTGAGTGGAGAGTTACATCATCCGTGCATTGCTTCATGAGAGCAATAGATTAGTAGTAGAATAAAAGGACATATGATGTTACACTGTAGACAGGGCTGTCCCAAAATGAACTGTGTTGATGTGCAGGACACAGTAGGCTTCTTTTATGTATTCATTCATGTCTGTGGTTTGGTGTTTGAACGCCCTTCAACCGATTCTCCCAAATGATTTATTAACACATTCACCTGACAACAGGAATGCTGTTCGACCTTCACCTCAAAGTATTTTGATCTAGTGTCTCCATCTCTCTGTTCCTCAGGGGCTATCCTGGGCCGGTCAGAGACGCAGGAGTGTGTCCACTACAACTACAACCCCAACCCTGCTGCCATCCAGGAGAACCGGGGTAACCGCAGTGGCATCGAGACATGTGCCGGGGAGAAGGACAAGCGGAGACACTGCTTCGCCACCTGGAGGAATGTGTCGGGAACCGTAGATATCGTCAAGCAGGGCTGCTGGCTGGATGATACCAACTGCTATGACAGGTAGGGCCTATTGCATCAGGGCTCTGTGGGGGTGGGTTGATAACATGTGTGATCTGTTACAACACACCAATGACACACGGTGGAATAACTAAGTGTATCATTGGTGTTTTGCAATGGATGACAAATGTTATCAGTATAATCAGTGAAGACGACTCTTATAGACCTATCTAGTACCTCCATTCTGTGTGAGGACTTGGTCGTCCCATGAAGATGATGTGAAAGGTGTCGAATGGGGAGGATGAAAAATCATCATGAACGTGGTTCCTTGCAAGCTACACATTTTTCAAAAATGGCAGCATTAGCAGTCTCAACTTGTTCTAACAGCTACACTACTGCAATAAACAATTGAGCTTCTTCTTCAAGTAATTTAACACCTGCAGTGTTTTTTTTAAACAAGCTAGGCCTAAAATGTTTGCGTATTGCACATTTGCCATGTGAGCCAGAACAGACAGATAGAGATGGATAAAATGTTTCCTCACTCAGGGTTATATATATATATATATATATCACCTGATGTTTAAGTGTAACACTTTAGCCCCTCTTCACTTGTGTAAACATGTTATTGCTCTTAAGCTTTGCTCCCCCTCCATTCCACCAAATTGTGATGTTATCTGCCCAGCTATCCATCCAGCATGTCAGCTAGCGTTGCCAGAAACATTCTCTGTCATAGCGTGCGAGAACCCAGGCCCAGAAAGGCCGATTTACACGGCGGGTCTTGTCTTAGCATGCCGTTGAACCCGTTTACCTTCCATCTGCAGTAACCAAATCGGTGTTTTTGAAGTGTGGCATGTTGCCATGTGATTACTCAATGTAGAGCAATGTAGAGCAACAGGTAGCTCTGACCGTGCGGCAACTTACCAACGCGTGTATACTCTACTCTACGTAAACAACAGCCAAAGTTTTTTTTCAAACATATTCACTCCAAACTACGGCTCATTTTGTTTCAGCTTGGGCTAATAAGCTTGTTTATCTAGTCAGGGATGTTTAGAGAACGAAGTGTAGCTTTGATATGGTTTAATTGCCATGGAATGTAAGTTTGTCAGTTAAATATAGAATTCATTCTTTTTTTCCTTCATTTTTTGTTGATTTGACTGAGTTCCAAAACTTACGAGGTGGAACACAAAATACTTTTTTACAGGAAGTAGCCTTCTGTACCTACAGCAACATGAACTACAACATCATATTTTTACATCTATTATATTACTATTCCTGTAGAGCTCCAGTCCAAAGCTCAAGGACAGTTCCCGAAATTCCATATTTTCCTTAGATATACAATTGTAACCCACAAAATAAGTTACAAAAAGAGTTTAGAAAAGGGAAGGTTTGCTAAGCTATTGGGGCCCGAAGGGACCAACATTTTTGCTACATTGTTATGACAGCATTGTCTCTCTCTTTTCCAGAACTGAATGTGTGGAGACGAAGGAAAGTCCAGATGTGTTCTTCTGCTGCTGTGAAGGAAACATGTGCAACCAAAAGTTATTCTACACCCCCGACAACACACAAGCTGTTCAGAGTAAGTTGTGTGTGTGCGCATGCTTGAGTTCCTGTATGTAGTAACACCATATCAACTGAAAAATATGTTATGCTCAAATCTGACGTCCTTGCCTTTGTCCGAAGCGTGACCTTTTGACTTTTGTTACGACATGAAACAAAATAAATAACCCAATATGTTAGTCATCTTTATTCTTTCACGTTACATAACGCGGACGCTCTGCGTAACCGCTCTGCTTCGTCAAATCTGCTCCATATTCCGGGAAGTGTGCGGCGTGATGTGGTGTTCCTAATTCCAGTGAGTGTGCAGTGAACTCCGGCATGTGCCATGGTGTGTCTGACCGTGTCCTGTGTGGCTTCCTGTGTGTCATTCATCAGGGATTGCTGTGTCTTTAAGATTAAAAGGGGATGATCTGTCCTCCTTATCCCCGTTGAGCTAACGGGCCTCACTGCTAAACATCCTCTTAGCAGGAGGAGGAATGCAGTGACTCAGAGGAGGTGTAGCTAGCTGGGTCTGGGCACACTAACATCATCTTCCTTCACTGTGCTGCTCGCTCTGCCAAGCAACAATCCTTCCTGGAACTCAATCTACATTCTTCCCGTAATTGTTGATTTAAAAAAAAAAGATATATAATAATCTGAGCACATCCTCAAAGAATGCAGAATAGAAACATCTAATCAGAAATCTCTTAATGTTCCTTGGTTCTGGAATTTCTTGGTCCTGGCAAAACATGTTTTTTATTACCATATCCTCAGTTGAGTATAAAGAAAAGAGAAATCTAATCAGTGATCAGAAATGCCTTAATGTTGTAGCTGGGTTACTCCTTTTCCTCTTGTGCTATTGTTGCTCAACAATGAACAGAATTGCCCTTTTCAATATAGTCATATTAATTCATGGGGAAAACATTTGTGTGTTCTTGCATTGGAGTCAGATAGAGGTTATACAATAGATACACTCACTGGTCTTTTTATTAGGTACACCCATCTAGTACTAGGTCGGCCTCCAGAACAGCCTGAATTCTTTGGGGTGTGGCGTTCAATAGTTGCTCAATTGGTATCAAGGGACCTAACATGTGCCAGGAAAACATTCCCCACACCAGTACACCACCGCTACCAGCCTGTACCATTGATACCAGGCTGGATGGGTCCATGGACTCATGCTTCTTACCCCAAATCTTGACTCTTACATCAGCATGACGCAAAAGGAACCGGACTTTGTTGGAGCAGGCAATGTTTTTCCAATCCTCAATTGTCCAGTGTTGGTGATCACATGCCCACTGGAGCCGCTTCTTCTTGGTTTTAGCTGACAGGAGTGGAACCTGGTGTCTGCTGAAATAGCCCATCTGTGAGAAGGATCGAGGAGCTGTGCATTCTGAGATGCCGTTCTGCACACCACTGTTGTACTGTGCCGTTAATTTTCTGTTTGTGGCCCGCCTGTTAGCTTGCACGGTTCATGCCATTCTTCTTCGACCTCGCTCATCAACGAGCGGTTTTCGCCTACCTGACCGCTGCGGACTGGATGTTTTTTGTTTGTCGCTTCATTCTTGGTGAAAAGCCCAGGAGGGTGGCCGCTTGGCAGGTGCGCCGGATCAGGTATTCTGAAATACTGGATCCGGCGCGCCTGGCACCGACAATCATACCACACTCAAAGTCGCTTAGGTCACTAATTTTGCCCATTCGAACAGTAACTGAATGCCTCAATGCCTGTCTGCCTGCTTTACATAGCAAGCCACGGCCATGTGACTCACTGTCTGTAGTAGCAGTACATTTTCGTGAATGGGGTGGAGTACCTAATAAACTGGCCACTGACTGTATATTAAAGCTTTGGGTGGGGAGATGGGCTCTACTAGAGTACATTAGGCATGCCTTTCTCCCTCTGCTTATTCAACTAAACATGTACGTATTTGCAGCAGGGACTAACTAGATGTGGAATTCCCTGGATATTTGGAATGAAAAGCTCGGTCGGAGCCTTACTATCGTATCGAGCGTAAGGCTCTGCACATGCTCCCAGCTGCTTTTTTTAACCTAGCAACAGGGCCTATCTGGGGATCAACCATGCAGGAGTGGATAGAAAGAGGGAGAGAACGGGAGAGAGCTTGACCTTCTGACCAGAGCGGCTCCATGCCTGAGTGGCGTGTACAGTGTGGTGATCCTATTGCCCTGGGGGCGAGGTGGGGGCGTGGAGAGCAGGGAGCACGCAGCAGGCAAGAGGAGGCATGTTGGAGAGTGGGGGGGGGGGGTTTGGGTCTGATGTATTTTTCAGCTCAAAGAGGCTAATCCGGGTTCTTATCCCACTTGCAGCTAAAGTGGAGCACTGGGCAGAGAGCTGGGAGAGGGGGAGGGGAGCGATGGATATAGAGGGGGAGGGGCATGACAAGGGGGTTTGTGGCAGGCAGGCAACAGCAGCATCACAAACAGTGCCCCCTCTTTAACCACGCAATGTTACTACCTATTGCCAGTTCAGCTGAGGTCCCCCACATAGAGCAGTAACGATACACACATACACACACTGGATGTCACGCTGGCAGGCGAGGGATGGGGTATCCACCGCAGCGGTGAAACGAGTCCGTGTTGAGATTACCGGAGATGCTGCTTTGGCAACGAGTCACAATCAAACCTTATCTCTCTTTCATGAAGCCCTGTAAAGGGACTGTGCCAGGATGGGTGCCTGTGAACCAAACAGGCTTTAGACAGATACACTAACTCAATCACCAAGCCTGTGGCTCCACAGTTAACAGGGCTACTAGATTAAAGCTAGTTTTTACTGAATCGTTAGGGATCAAATCATCTGACTTCAGAGTACTGTGTCTGTGTTCAGGGTTCGTGTGTGTTCGTTTAACTATTCTTGTGAATACCAGAAGTCCTCACAAGGATAGTAAAACAAGGAAAATTCAGACAAGTGGAGACATTTTGCCGGTCCCCACAAGGAAAAATGCTATTTTAGGCTTAGATTTAGGGTTACAATTAGGGTTAGAATTAAAGTTAGGGGTTACGGTTAGGAGTAAGGGTTAGGTATAGTTTTAGGGGTTTGCGGTTTGGTTATGGTTAAGGAAAATAGGATTTTGGCTGTCCCCACAAGGATAGCAATACAAAACTGTGTGTGTGTGTGTGTGTGTGTGTGTGTGTGTGTGGTGTGTGTGTGTGTGTGTGTGTGTGTGTGTGTGTGTGTGTGTGTGTGTGTGTGTGTGTGTTAGAGCTGGGCGATATGGACATAACCCATATCACGATAAATTGACTGAATTATCACAATGAAACGTTAAGTTTATAACGATGTACACCAAAGTTTTTTTTATTTATTACATTACCCTTTAAACTACTACTATTACTTTGAATGTTGTAGCTATCAATTGTCCCATTAACAAGCACCCATATTACCAAACGTATTTCATTTCAAACTTCGCATTTCTCTAGTAGGTTATTTATCTTAATGAAAAATATCAGCACTATGTCCACGATAAATGGTCGGTTTGGTCGGTTTATCGTCCCAGCGCTAGTGTGTGTGTGTGTGTGTGTGTGTGTGTGTGTGTGTGTTTTCGTGCGCGCATGTGTGTGTGACTGAGAGCGAGATATCCTCTTGATTTAACCGTCACACTCATTGACACTAAGCCCGGATAGATTTGGCTGATTCCCAGCCCCAGAGAGACCCAGCTAGAAATGCATTTTATAAAAATGACATCAGCCAGCTAGAGTTGAGCCCATATCAGCCCTACATTATGAACACAGAGACCGCAACACATAACCCATTTAGTTTTTCACATTCTTGGCAAAGTAATTAACAAAATACTCTTTCAGCACTCCTTGATTTTGAGTACATCCTACAATAGTCCTTTTGTCCAGGCATAATCTAGATTGATCTAATTTTACTCTCTCTGTCTTTCTTTCACTCTCTTTCCCACTCCCTCCCTTGCTCTCCCCTTCCCTCCATAGCAACGTCGAACCCGGTTACGCCGAAGCCTCCTCTCTTCACCACCCTGATGTACTCGTTGGTGCCCATCATAGGCATCACTGCCATCATCCTCTTCTCCTTCTGGATGTACCGCAATCACAAATTGGCATACCCACCAGTCCTGGTACCCACACAGGTAAGAAAACACACAGCACTAATGTACAAACCGTCTTTAGTTGCAAAAACTGTTGTAGCTAGCTATGCAAGGACTATTTAATAGACTAGCTACTGTATATCAATGAGGGTTGTTCTCATTTGAGTTCACCTGTAGCTAGCATTGGATCTATGTTGGCTGGATGGCGGAAGCAAGGTATTCCAAGTGTCCACAGATATGCCACTGTAGACGCAACACCTCTTTGTTTTGACTGTGGCCCGCTTTGTTGATAAACTTTTTCTCCATCATGACTAAAGTCTGTGAGAGCAGTACTAGGACTTTAAAATCACCTGTATGACACAGATCAGTTGCTATGAGTTGTATTTGTACTTGAGCGTGTGCTGTTGGTAGCCTGAGAGTCTGTATTTGGCAGCTGTAGAGGAGAATGCGCTCATGTTCTCTTTTTATTTATTTTTTCCTCGATCCGTTTTTTGGAAAATTTTCGGAGAAATTACACCTTTTCAGGAAAGGTAGTTCCCTTGCTTTGATGGGACAGAGTGTTTAGGTAATCTGTTTGCCATTGACACACACACACACACACACACACACACACACACACACACACACACACACGAATGCTCACAAAGTAGCATGTGAAATCTCCATGAAAGCCTGGCTGTGCCAAAGCTAAGGCTCCAGATACTTGGCAGTTTGGCAGAAATGTTAGTACATGACGCACTCAAAGAAGTGAATTCTAATAACATAAGTCTATTATAACGTCTTCCATTGCCTCAACTAGCATCCAAAATCAGTGAACACAATGATTCCTGAAAAAAGGATGATGCTCTTTCTTTACAGTATAGTACTATACCATCCCACCTCTACCTTCTTGGGTGTGATAGGGATGCATAAAAGTATGGACACCTTTCACACATGGTCAGTTTTTTGGCATCAAGCCAGTGAAGCCATTCAAGTAGGCCACTGTATTCTGCTCATGTTGGAGTTAGTGGGAGCTGTGAAGTGGATGTGAGAAACCATGCTGTTTTTTTATGTTCCGCTATCATCTTTATTTACCCAGCAGTGTTGTGGCTGGCTGTGTTCGATGTGTCCTTTCAGATTTTACTGAGGCTGTGCCACAGCTGCAACAGCATCAGGCTCAAGTTAAAGGACAACTCCGCCACTTTTAACATGTGGGTTGTTATTATGAATTATTTTGTGATGTCCTGCATAGTTTTAGTGTATTTTTATGTTTTCATGACTGTTTAGTGATTAGCAAAACAGGAAATTGCTTCTCTGTTACGTTTTCAAGTAGTAGCTGACTAATACAAGAAATTATGGACAGTCATTTTCAGCGATCTATGTAACCCGTCTGTAGCTTTCTGATCATACTGGAACTCCCTGCTATATGTTGCTCTGGTTGTCTGTCTAATAACATCTGTAAATATTTTTAAATAGACGGTCAAGAACCTATAGAATGATACTCTACATATACAAAAGTATGTGGACACCCCTTCGAATTAGTGGATTCGGCTATTTCAGCCACACCTGTTGCTGACAGGTGTATAAAATCAAGCACACAGCCATGCAATCTCCATAGACAAACATTGGCAGTACAAGGGCCTTGCTGAAGAGCTCAGTGAGACTTCAACGTGGCACCGTCATAGGATGTCAATTTCTGCCCTGCTCGAGCTGCCCCGATCAACTGAAAGTGTTGTTATTGTGAAGTGGAAACGTCTAGGAGCAACAACGACTCAGCCGCGAAGTGGTAGGCCACACAAGTTCACAGAATGGGACTGGCGAGTGCTGATGCGCGTAGTGCATACAAATCGTGTGTCCTCGGTTGCCACACTCACTATCAAGTTCCAAACTGCCTCTGGAAGCAACGTCAGCACAAGAACTGTTCGTCGGGAGCTTCATGAAATGGGTTTCCATGGCCGAGCAGCCTAAGATCACCATGCGCAATGCCAAGTGTTGGCTGGAGTGGTGTAAAGCTCACCGCCATTGGGCTCTGAAGCAGTGGAAACATGTTCGCTGGAGTAATGAATCACGCTTCACTATCTGGCAGGCCGACGGACAAATCTGGGTTTGGTGGATGCCAGGAGAACGCTACCTGCCCCAATGCATAGTGCCCACTGTAAAGTTTGGGGAAGGTCATTTCCTGTTTCAGCATGACAATTCCCCCGTGCACAAGCGTGGTCCATGCAGAAATGGTTTGTTGAGATCAATGTCGAAGAACTTTACTGGCCTGCACAGAGCCCAGTGAACACAAGGATGACGCTCTTTCTTTACAGTATAGTACCATACCAATCGCCCAACATCAGCGCCTGACCTCACTAATGCTCGTGACTGAATGGAAGCAAGTCCCCGCAGCAATGTTCCAACATCTAGTGGAAAGCCTTTCCAGAAGAGTGGAGGCTGTTATAGCAGCAAAAGGGGGACCAACTCCATACTAATGCTTATGATTTTGGAATTAAATGTTTGACAAGAAGGTGTCCACATACTTGTAGTGTATTTATAGTCCACCTATTCCAATATTTTTCTGTTGTTCAAGACTCAAACTCCCATGATTCCATTCTACAAAACTACTTCCACAATCACCGACTGAAGTTGCAGCTCCAGCAGCCATTGTGCCCTTTCCAAATTTGTTCTAATTGAATTACTTGTAAACGTCATACTTTTTATTAGTTACAATAGGCCTCCAGTGTTGGATGGTAGCTTGGTCACTGAGGCTGTATTTGTCTGTTATCGTAGAAAACACTTTAGCTACGTAGCTAGCTAGCTTTGCGGCACTCCCGAGTGGTGCAGTGGTCTAAGGCACTGCATCTCAGTGCTAGAGGTGTCATTACAGACCCTGGTTCGATTCCAGGCTGTATCACAACCGGCCGTGATTGGGAGTCTCATAGGGCAGCGCACAATTGGCCCAGTGTCGTCTGGGTTAGGGTTTGGCCGTCATTGTAAACAAGAATTTGTTCTTACCTGACTTGCCTAGTTAAATAAATAAGATAAAAAAGCACCAAATATACAGGCTGAGAGATACTAGGATTCTGTAATGATTTGCCTGTAAAATTCATAATAAATGTTGTGTTTTTTTAACAGGCTTACATGTTGTTTAAGACAGCCACTAAGATTAAACTGTTATTTTGGATGCAGCAGTCAGGCTACCTTGCATTCTAGCTAGTTGAAGGAACTCAGTGTTATGGTTAGCGTAGCTAGCTAGTCAGAATCTACATGAAATTATTTTTTGTGTATTGCAGTTTTTTGGTGACAATGACATGAGCATATATTCAGTACGACATTACGACATTACTTTTCAACCCAAAAGTAATGTCAAATGCCCTTATAACTTATGATATAAGCAATATATTTACACTAAGCTTTCTTCTGGGCTTGATAGCCAGCTAGCTAAGTGGCTGACTAAGCTGAGCATTGCTTCATAGGTGACAAAATGTACCCTGGGAATCGGAGTATGCTGTAGACGAGGGAAGTACAGAAGTTTCAAAATTACAAAAACTAGGAATCGTGCAGTATGACTAACAAAAACGATAAAACATCAAAATGTGCATTAAATAGTAATGCATATACAGTATACTAACAGCATAATAACTGGTTATAAAGTGGCAGAATTGTCCTTTACTGTTATGCCCATTTCCGTAAGTTCAGAGGTCACATTGACCCCTTCTGAGGCTCCTCAATCTCTCTTTACAATGCGACTGACTTCTCTGACAATGGAGCATCAGGGCTGCTTTTAGAACCAATGTCCAGTCCACTTCATGGGTTTTTATAATAGTTAGAAGACACAGATGGACAGTCAGTATCTCATGTACAGAATATCTTGGTACAAGTGTATCTGTTAGTGCAATTCTGATAGAAGCAAGGCTGGTTAGGCCTCCTATGATATGTGGTTCTTTCTCAGTATGGCCTGGCCGTTCTATGCAAGTACAGTACCTGATAATCATTGGGGTTTAAAGTGTGTGTGTGTGGTCCTCGCCCACTCATCATCACCCGCACCACAGCACAGAACACTGAGTACAGGAAAGCGTTCGCTCGTTCGGAGAGGAGAGGGGGAGGGTTGGATTAATAATGCATGCTCTCGCTCTCTTTTTTTCCTCCCTCACTCTCTCCATCTGCCCGCTCGCTCGCGCTCTCTTCATCTCTACCCCCCCCCCCCCCCCCCCGGTTATAAAAAGGCTTGCTGCACGCAGGTCAATGAGACATGCCTGAATTTGATCAATAACAAGCCATGTTTTTGTTAATGCTGGCTTCCCACACCCATACTGCAGCTCTCTCGCTATCTACTGGACCATCTACAGCAAGCAGGAGTCATATATATACTTTGACTTGGCCATTCTAACACCTGGATATGTTTATTTGTGAACCATTCCATTGTAGATTTTGCTTTATGTTTTGGATCATTGTCTTGTTGGAAGACAAATCTCCGTCCCAGTCTCAGGTCTTTTGCAGACTCCATCAGGTTTTCTTCCAGAATGGTCCTGTATTTGGCTCCATCCATCTTCCCATCAATTTTAACCATCTTCCCTGCCCCTGCTGAAGAAAAGCAGGCCCAAACCATGATGCTGCCACCACCATGTTTGACAGTGGGGATGGTGTGTTCAGGGTGATGAGCTGTGTTGCTTTTACGCCAAACATAACGTTTTGCATTGTTGCCAAAAAGTTATATTTTGGTTTCATCTGACCAGAGCACCTTCTTCCACATGTTTGGTGTGTCTCCCAGGTGGCTAGTGGCAAACTTTAAATGACACTTTTTATGGATATCTTTAAGAAATGGCTTTCTTCTTGCCACTCTTCCATAAAGGCCAGATTTGAGCAGTATACGACTGATTGTTATCCTATGGACAGAGTCTCCCACCTCAGCTGTAGATCTCTGCAGTTCATCCAGAGTGATCATGGGCCTCTTCGCTGCATCTCTGATCAGTCTTCTCCTTCTATGAGCTGAAAGTTTAGAGGGACGGCCGGGTCTTCGTAGATTTGCAGTGGTCTGATACTCCTTCCATTTCAATATTATCGCTTGCACAGTGCTCCTTGGGATGTTTAAAGCTTGGGAAATCTTTTTGTATCCAAATCCGGCTTTAAACTTCTCCACAACAGTATCTCGGACCTGCCTGGTGTGTTCCTTGTTCTTCATGATTCTCTCTGCGCTTTAAACGGACCCCTGAGACTATCACAGAGCAGGTGCATTTATACGGAGACTTGATTACACACAGGTGGATTCTATTTATCATCATTAGTCATTTAGGTCAACATTGGATCATTCAGAGATCCTCACTGAACTTCTGGAGAGAGTTTGCTGCACTGAAAGTAAAGGGGCTGAATAATTTTGCACAATAATTTTTCAGTTTTTTTATTTGTTAAAAAGTTTGAAATATCCAATAAATTTCGTTCCACTTCATGATTGTGTCCCACTTGTTGTTGATTCTTCACAAAAATTACAGTTTTATATCTTTCTGTTTGAAGCCTGAAATGTGGCAAAAGGTCAAAAAGTTCAAGGGGGCCGAATACTTTCGCAAGGCACTGTATATATATATATATATAGCTGCACATGAAGTGCTTTTCATGCCATGCATTCTTCCCAAACAAGTTGAGCTATGCATTTACACTATGCATGCTGGTCTATTACCATATATCACATCGATTGCACAGCAGCGACAAAGGAGATCCACGGTAAAGATTAACACCAAATCTCTGCATTGCATGCACTAGCGACTAGCTGAATACTCACACACACAGTCTTGTTAAAATAACCTTGCGGGGACACAATTTATAACCATTCTAAATTCTATTTTCCCTATCCCTAACCCAAACCTTAACCTCAAAAGCTAACCTTAACCCTAAACCTAACTCTAACCTTAAAACTAACCATAACTCCTGTTGTGTCTGGACTATCATTAAACGTGAAGACTGATTTGATAATATACAATTCTCTAGGTTTAATTATTACGTGATTAAACTAATCATGTAAACATTAACTAGGAAGTCAGGGCACCACGGGAAAATGTTTAGCATTAGAGTTATAATTTCCCGAAATATCATTCTTCAGATATTTTAATATCTTATCAATTAGTCTTCCATTAATGATTATTAATTGCCTCATCAGTTCTCATTACTGAACGTTGCAAACCCTTGGATATCTGCACGAACCCTAGTTAAAATCATGAATCAAATATATAAAAATTGCCTTATTTATTTACTAACTAACTAAATAATCACACAGAATTACATAACAAACAAACAGTAGATATTGGTTACTAACAATGATAGAAAAGACCCTAGTGGGCTAAGCCAATATGACGGCTTAGTAGACAAAGGAAAGGGGTGGGGACTGAGAAAGAGTGGGAAAGACAAAATGGATTCACTACACACAGTGGATAATTATAATCATTGAAATGCTAATCCTTTGCACATGAACGGCCGCTCATTCGAGAATAATTGCAATGTATATATTTACGCCCGTATGCCGTTGTTGTCTCTCTGTTGAAAACACTCGATCGTCCTGTAGAGTTCATCAGAGTCTCTGCTTAACTTTCTCAGAATTCACAATGTCTTTCGTGGTTGTAGGTGGTTAGAATGGATACTTCAGATTACCATTTGGAAATATTCTCATAGAATAGATGCTTCGGTGGTTGTCGGTATTCTCATTCTAAACTTCTAGCTGCAGACTAGTAATTATACGTGTAAGATTTGCTCTTATTCTGTAGTGATCGATAGTCTCAGAGTTTAACCGTTTTCAGCCGTGTAGCCAAAACTACAGCTGTATGGTCTCTGTGGCCTATAGAATTGTAGCCATTCCAACGTTGGGACTCCTGTCCTGGCGATCTCTGACTTGTCCTTTGGTAGAGTTGTAGTTTAAACCATTTCACACACCAACGTCACCCAGCATGTTTTGGTCTGGTGTGAATTTCGTCAAGAGTGGGTTTTATACACTTCAGAGAAAAGGGTGGTCCATGATGCCGACTTAATGTCTATGCTCATGTGGGCGTAGTTACTGACTTGGTTAACTTTATATGAAAACCTTCTAAATGAGAAAATATGGGTTAACATCACATTACATCTTTTCACAAATAGTTTCATGTTTATTCACATACGTTTCACAATATTTAGATGTAAACCTGACAGCTGGGAAATGTATCCTTTAAAGAGATACAGTTGTGTGTTTCCTGTCCTTCATGAGATCACCAAGTGAAACACACTCATCATGACTGTCCCTTAAGTGTCCATGGACCGTTCCCACATTCTCAAAAGTAGAAATATTGTTTAATTCCCCCATTTTGGTGATTAGGAGTTTTGAACTAAGAGAAGCTCTTTGTTCTGGTAGACTCTCCCTCAATACTGCATGGCAGTTTCTACCAGGTATTTATGACCTGTCGTAAAGTCATAAAACTGTGTAGGGGGACGGAGGGCTATGATCCTCCCCCCAGGGCAAGTCATGACACTCCTAAACCTAATTCTAACACAAATTATACCCCCTAGAAAATAACATTTGACCTTGTGGGACTAACAAAATGTCCCCAGTTGATCACATTTTTGTTTGTTTGCTATTCTTGTGGGGACTTCTGGTCCCCCACCACACACACACACACACACACACACACACACACACTGATTGGTCATTCCTCTGGTTTGCTGTTTGGCTAGGGCTCAACCTCCATTCCCGGAGTGCAATGTGATCCGAGAGGAAAAGAGCGGGATAAGAGAGGAGAGGAATGCTTGTTCATTATTCATCAGCCTTCTAAAGGCACCCTCTGAGTAAGCATGTCCTTCAGCGGAGAGGGAGAGGAGAGAGGGCGCAAGGGCTTTTAACCCTACTTAATGTCCTTCCAACACTTGCTTTCTCTCCACTACCAAGGTCTCACTGAAGTGACAGACAGACAAATCAAGCAGAGTGCACCTGTCTTGTCGTATTTCGCTTACTGCCACCTGGGTCCTTTTAAGTCCTTGGTCAGCTTTATTTCACAGGCGTTACCATTGCTTGGAATTTTATTTTATACTCTTATTTATACTCTAGTCTTGACTCTCTGACATTCTCATGGGCTTTATGTCTTGTGCAGGCTCTTACGTGCTTGCACACACATACACATGCATCACTTGCTCGCTCACTCACACACTTATTACTGAGTCACACACACACACTCACTGAAATGAATTTACATGCTACAGTAGCATTTAGCTGCAGCAGTGCTGCCAGGGATGTGTGTGTGTGTGTTTGTGCACATTTGTGTGCGCATGCTCGTGTGCTTGTGAGAACAGCGTGTGCTCGCTTGGCGGTGTGTCAGGGGAGGGAAGGGACCAGAAGCGTAATCACACTCTCTAATAGCCATTGCGAATTCTGGGGGAATTGTTGGCAGCCACTGAAATGCTTACCGTCAACTTGTCATTTTTATAGCATCCTGGGGCTGAACACTCTGTAATATGCACACATAGCTGGGCTTGAAAACCTGGAGTTAGCAGTAGCCTCTCTCCTCACACACACGCTAAACATAGTGCCATTGTGACACACCATTAGTATGTATGATTTACCCCGTGAGTACTGTTACTCACTCACTTCACCCCTATTGCCTTAGCCGTGAGTACTGTCACTCACTCACTTCACCCCTATTGCCTTAGCCGTGAGTACTGTCACTCACTCACTTCACCCCTATTGCCTTAGCCGTGAGTACTGTCACTCACTCACTTCACCCCTATTGCCTTTAGCCAGTTGTGTGTGAATGAATTGGCTGGCGCTTCAATATGATGGTTTTGTAACGGGGTGTAAAGTAAAGAGAAATAGAAAGCTTTCTCAGGCAGACAGGCGGCCTAATGGACTCTCAGACGCTGTCGTGACTTGAAAACTTGGCTGCAGGTGAGCAGCGGAACTCACGGTTGACTGGTTACTCATTCCAGATGTTGCTTTGTAAAAATGGCCCACTCTTGTTGTTCGCCTCCACAGCTTCCAGTGAACTGAATTGAGGTCAGTTGAAGGCATGGTTGACTCCCAGGACAAACCATGGTGTCCCTGATCCTAGGTCAGGTCATAACAAGGAGAGGAGTGGTGTTATATTCTCGGTCCATAGGTCATCAGCTAAATTGTCATTTATTTTGCCACTCTCTGTGCTTCCATGTCTCTCATGCTGGAAATGTTGTTTTCTTTCCTTAACTAGCACGCCTTTCATATTATGATAGAGGTAAGAGAAGTCTCTCATTCAGCAATTGGGTACAATCTGTTCACTGAGGACTGTTTATTGGTTGGATTTGTTTTTGCATCTCTTATGAATATGATTTATCATATCCCTCAAGCTTGAGCCTGCCACTTCCTCAAATACACTTCATTTCTATTTCAGTTGTAACGGCGCACTGTATTTTACTTTTGTGATGCTCCTTAATGGTGTTTTATAGTGCACGGATATATGTTAAATCCACTGTCCTGCTTGGGATTCTGCAGCAGAGTCGAAGTGCATGGACCGATGCCTCAGTGGTTGGAACGCAAGAGACCGAGCATGCTATGAATGCAGCCAAAGAACGTGATGGTGAAATGATTGATATGGTGGCTTATATCAATATGGGGTGGAAGGGAGGGGTGGGAGAATGGTGGCTAAGAACACACACACACAGACACACAGTTATAGGCTTCTTAAATATAAAATAACTAAATAACCATTTTGAACAGAAGCAAACCACCACCTGCTGGTTTGCTTTATAACTAAGTCAGTACAAGGATAACCATTCTCAATATCTTGTAAACAACAGTATTGATTCGCCTGTTGAAGACAAAAGAATGACTCATAAAGATGATAAATGTTAGGCCTCTCCACCCTGTCCTAGCCTACAGGGACAACTGGACCATAAAATTGCATTGTTTTCATTTTCAGCAGTGCCTGTGCAATGATTGACACTTGAGAGAATGGAAACGTAAACATGACCTTGAACATTGTGAACGCAGCTGGAGGTGCAGGGTGTAGCTGGAGTTAAGCCTGAGCTGCATGCTTTAGGCCAAGCCTATACATCCTGCCTGATATGTTTTCCTCTTTCACTTGGTGTCCCTCCTCCTTCCTGTTCCACCCTTTGCTGTCATTAATCAGTGTATTCTTTGTTCCCTTCCCGTTGTGGCTGTACACATACAGTAGCAATGTGCACGCAGGCCATTATGTGTACACCCCATGGGGAAAGACAACCATTCTGTATAGATATAGAGGTTCACTACTTTCCTTGCTGTTCAACTCAACCATTAGAGGACAAATAACAAACACAATATTATTATGTGACCTGCAGGCTGTAGATATTGTGGTCCTTCAGGTCTGTGAGTGAGTTAGGTAGTAGCAGAGACGTTCTGCTTTGATTAGAGGCCCAGAAACTCACCACCCCACACTGCCAGTTTACACAGGAAACAGACAATCGCTTCTGCTGACAAATGTTTTTTAGCTAACGGAAAAGGTCACCATAGGTCCTGGGCAGAATCATTCACACACACACAGCCATATGACCACCCCACCTACACCTCCGGACATAAACCCATAGGTTCAACATACAATAGTCTATAGACCTACAACACATTCTGTAGACACATAAAGGTCATGCTCAGTCAGTATTGCGACCAGAACACCCCTTTATCGGTCTGTCATCAACATCATAAGCCTGCCTTTGTAGTTCTCTTCCTTGATGGAATCAAGGTAAAGGTCTCTCTTTAGTACTGTCTGGAGCTATGAAGGATATGCCTATAAAACATGATTTATGGGTAGCACAGACCAGAGCTGTATAGACATGAAAGGCCCAGACTAGTCCACGTGAACTCCTAGTTCCAGATCAGGAACTGTAGTCCCATTACTTTACCTCAAACTAGAAAATCAACCCACCTCTTATCTTTCAAAGGGGCTATTGACGCACCTGGACTGGTATATCCTTTTTACACTACTGAGCCAAACCGAGCCAGAAAGAACAATGTGAAAAGAAAATATCCTAGCCAGCACGGTACAGTTTGACCCGGCCCTTTAGTGTGAATCAGGTGCTAGATTCCTTGCAGACCAGGACTGTGCATCCCTGTTGAATAATTACGTGCTGCAGTAGTCAGTCAGTCAGAGTAGTCCGTCCCCTGCTACTCTACATTATGTAGGTCAGGCCTCATCCAGTAGTCCAGAGAGGAGACAGAGGTTGGTGATTAAGTTTAACAAGCTCACCACTTCCCTAGCCCCCATAAGCCCCTTCTGTCAAAGCTTCATAGCGCCCAGCCCAGCAGCTGCTCTAAAGTTTCCCTTTTCTTTGACTGGAGGTTATGGCCCAACCATTGACCCTGCTACACTGCAGCCATTTTGTATCCTACTTCTTTAGTCACTGTAGTATGCCGATATGCAAAGCGTTGAACTTGATGCTTGGCCTCTGTGTAATAAACAGTGAGGTTGAGGTGTCTTTTTCTCTCCTCTCCTTTGTAGGACCCAGGGCCCATGCCTCCTTCCCCCATCCTGGGTCAGAAGCCATTGCAGTTGATTGAGATCAAAGCCAGGGGGCGCTTCGGCTGCGTTTGGAAGGCTCAGCTACTCAATGATTATGTGGCTGTCAAAATCTTCCCCATTCAGGTACAGTACTGTTAGCCACTAACTAACCACCTGCAGCAGAATGCAGGGCTAGGGGAGGGTGGCTTTCCCTGCTTCTTTGGGAGAGAGAGGAGGCGTCGTCAGTCTTAAAGTTCCAGGCCCTAACTAATCCTCCTGGGCTGACCAGCCCTTTAGCTTAGAGGCCAATCACTAAACCCACAGTGGCCTCGATTGACCACTAAGCACCAACTGACATAATGACAGAACATGCATACAGTAAGGTCCATAATTATTGACACCCTTTATAAAGATGAGCAAGAAAGGACTATAAAATAAATAATCCAAATACTGAGCTATATTATATGCTAAACATTTTTTTTTATATTAATAAAAAAAAGGGAAATTATATTATACTAATACAATTGCTCAGAGAAAGAGATTTTGTTTAACGCGTAATGCAAAAAAAATAAAAAGACAGGTCAAAAGAGCTCTATTTTTATCATCATAGCACCGGTTCCAATCCAAGTGCCAATGCCGTTTAGCAAACTCCAGGCTGTACTATGGTCAGATGACTTGAAAATAGAGTTCTTTGACCACACGCAGCAGTGGTAGGTTAGTGTCGAAAAACAGATGCATTTGCAGAAAAGAACCTCATACCTACTGCAAAATATGGTGGTGGATCTTTGATGTCATGGGGCTACTTCCACTGGTCCAGGAGCCCTTGTTAAGGTCAACGGCATCATGAACTTTACCACGTACCAGAACATTTTAGCCAAAAACCTGGTTACCTCTGCCAGGAGACTGAAACTTGGCTGCAAGTGGATCTTCCACCAAGCCGATAACTCTAAGCACACATCAAAATCCACCAAAGGTTAATTGACCACAAAATACATTTTTTTGCAATGGCCAGCTCAGTCTCTGGACTTGAACCCCATTGAAAACCTGTGGTTTGAATTGAAGAGGGTAGTCCATAAGTGCAGACAAAGGATATCAAGGATCTTAAGATTCTGTATGGAGGAATGGTCTAAGATCACCCCAATGTGTTCTCTAATCTCTTAAAACATTTTAGAAAAAGCCTCAGTGTCGTTATCCTCACAATGTGAGGGTGATGGATAATTGAAAACAGGGGTGCCAATCATGTTGACCCCTATCTGTTTTAGATAGATCATTTTTTAAATAACTTTTTAAACAAAATCTCTTTCTCTTAGCAATTGTATTAGGATAAAACTATATAATTTTCAAAAATAATTGAGCATACAATATAGCTCACTATTTGAATTATTTATTTATACTGTCATTTTTGGAAAGAAGTGGAGGGCACTGAACCAACTTGAATCGAGGTGTAACTAAAAAATGCAATCATAATTGAAAAGGAAAAGTCGCAACGCTCGCTTGTCTTTTTTGCTCATCTTTATCAAGGGGGCCAATAATTTTGGACCTGACTGTATATTATACTGTTTTAACCAGTTAAAGAAATGTTTTTTTTGGTGTCTTTGACAATTTGTTTACCCTACCAAATACTTTGCAATCTAATAATGGGGGGAAATCCAATACTCACTAGTTGTTATACATTTGACTTTGTAGTGAATCTGTGGCCTTGTTTGTCATCCTCAGGACAAGCAGTCATGGCACAATGAGTATGAAATCTACAACCTTAGCGGGATGAGGCATGAGAACCTTCTCCACTTCCTCGGAGCAGAGAAGAGGGGAACCCACATGGACATAGAGCTGTGGCTGATCACAGCCTACCACGAGAAGGTACAGCCCCCCCCCTGCTGGCCAAAGGACCACAGCACAAACACAAAGCACATTCAGCCGAACTCATTCAACGTTCTCATGCTAGAATTTAACAATTATGTTATATTAACTGGCTGTATGCCTCCATTTCCAGGGCTCATTGACAGACTATCTGAAGGCCAATGTGTTGTCATGGAACGAGTTGTGTCACATAGCCCAGACCATGTCCCGAGGCCTGGCTTACCTCCATGAAGATATTCCTGGTCTGAAGGATGGACACAAGCCTGCCATCGCCCACAGGTCAGCTCCCTGCTCTCCTATCTTCCCCGGTCACCTATCCTATCTATCCTCCATGTTTTTGTCTTCCAATAAATATATTATATTATATCCACGTCCTTCCTCCACAAACAAAATGTCTCTGCTTCCAGATATTATACAATATTATGGTAAGTGATGGGTAGCTTTCCTCTCCCACGCTGTCTGTGTTCTCATTGGTGTGTTTCTGTTCTTCTGTGAGCCACAGGGACATCAAGAGTAAGAATATCCTTCTGAAGTCCAACCTGACGGCCTGCATTGCTGACTTTGGCCTGGCCCTGAGGTTTGAGGCTGGGAAATCAGCTGGGGACACCCACGGACAGGTGAGTGATTGGATGTAGGTTGTGGAGAGACTGTCTGATAGGTTCCATGATGTCAAAATGACTGGATCATTCTACATCATAGAATCCTCTTGTCAATAGTTGAGCTTTGTATTGCCTGATGCCAAAATAGACACCGTATTCCACAATTGACTGTAAACTGTCCAAAACAAGCATGACCATTGATTTAGATTGATATCGAACAAATCAGTGTGTGTTTGACTATCATTTCCAGGTGGGCACCCGGAGGTACATGGCCCCTGAGGTCCTGGAGGGGGCGATCAACTTCCAGCGGGACTCATTCCTGAGGATAGACATGTATGCTCTGGGACTGGTGCTGTGGGAGCTGGCCGCACGCTGCAAGGCTGCCGACGGTAAGAGCACACTCCCTTGAAGGACCATACATTAGGGGTGACCAATCCTTCTCCTGGAGAGCACGATTATCTTCCAACCCTACTCTCAGGCGAGCTACCCTAACGCAGGATTTAGTTCTAACTTTACTCGGCACCTTGATTAGCTGAATCAGGTGTGCAAGTGTAGGGCTGAAGCAGAAGCCTGTATACCCAGTAGCTCTCCAGGAGGATTGTCCTTTAATGCCATAGTACTAGCATAGTCCTGGTCAAGGGCCACCACTGTCTAAGCAGGGGCCAGTCGGTTGTTATGGATTATGTCTGTCTGGTTCCATGGAGCAGTAGTGACCTGGCATAGCCTGGGTAGTGTCTGTGGTCAGCATGTGGAACACTCTGTGGTTATCACTGGAGGTCAACTCGGAGTTAGAGCTTGGTCAGAGAAACTCACCGGCTCGGAGGGAGACCTCCACTGGTCAAGAGCTGTTATAGACTGGGTGGTTCGAGCCCTGAATGCTGATTGGCTGACTGCCGTGGTATATCAGACCATATACCATCCGTATGACAAAACGTGTATTTTTACTGCTCTAATTACGTTGGTAACCAGTTTATAATAGCAATAAGGCAGCTTGAGGATTTGTGGTATATGGCCAATATACCACGGCTAAGGGCTGTATCCAGGCACTCTGCGTTGCGTCGTGTGTAAGAACAGCCCTTAGCCGTGGTATATTGGCCATATACCACACCCCCTCGTGCCTTATTGCTTAATTAGACCACAGAAAGCATCAGCTCTGAATTCCTTATGAGAAACTCAGAGCACTGATTGAGTTGACCACTGATTTATGTTCTTTATTAGCTCAAAGAAACTATTGTTATATTGATTGCATTTTGTTTTGTGAATGGGTCACTGTGGTGTTGAGATGTGTGTGTAACATTGTGCTGTGTGTATGTTCAGGCCCAGTGGATGAGTACATGCTGCCGTTTGAGGAGGAGATTGGCCAGCACCCGTCCCTGGAGGACATGCAGGAAGTAGTGGTCCACAAAAAGCTGAGGCCCACGCTCAGGGAGTGCTGGCAGAAACACGCAGTGAGTAGATCATATACACCATGTATCTTAATCTATAATGTGACTGAAGGGGCAGTACAGTGACTACCAAAACCCATCATCATGGAACAGTAAGGACATTGAGTACAGAGAAGCTCTGCTGAGCATAAAAAAATAGCACAAATACTGAACAGCTTTTGACATTACAATGGGCTATTATTTAGCTATTATAGCTAAATATAGCTCCATGTTAATTTCCCTGTATAAACCTGTCTCTTCCTGCCATGGCCCAGGCCACTGCTTACCTCATCTGTTTATGTCTTGACTACGGTTAGCTAAGACGGTTTGTCGGAATCCCTACTGTCTGCAGAGCATCCTAACTCGAGCCCAACGCAGACACTTATTGATCGGAGAATGATACCATCTTTGTGGCCTGATTTCTCTCCCCCCCAGTCTAGAAGATAGCGGACATTTCTGAAATGTCTGCTGAGTAGCCTCCTTCTCACAGTTTCTGCACTATCAGTGTCTCCTATCGAATCTGTGGATCTGTAACAGTAGATTAGTTAAGCTAATGGCGTCTGTTCTCTCTGTCCACCATGCTGCCACACGGGCCTCGTTTGCTGTGTGTCATTGTGCCCTTGTGTCGCAGAGGGTAAACGTGTGTGTGCTAATGTGTGTGCTTTGTCCCTCCCAGGGTCTGACCATGCTGTGTGAGACCATCGAGGAGTGCTGGGACCACGAGGCAGAGGCGCGCCTGTCGGCGGGGTGCGTGGAGGAGCGCGTCGTGCAGATGCAGCGCCTCAACAACGTCACTGCGCCCGAGGAGATTGTCACAGTTGTCACCATGGTGACCAACGTGGACTACCCCCCTAAAGAATCCAGCCTATGACTAGGCGTATGAGTTAACAAATGACAGGAGAACAGACCCCACAGAGACTCACCTCCCTGAGCAGAGGGTCAAGACTCGTTCCACATCCGTCGCTGTGATTGTACACAAGGTGGCGGCAAAAATCACTCAGTGGACCTAGGTTCATGGAGAACTATCCAGGTCTGAATTGGTTCCTATTGCGTTTAGCTACATGTGTGCCTAAAGACTTCCTCACGCCTGGGTCATTTTAAAATGGGAGGGCGTGATGGGAAAACAAACTAGCAATCATCTAGATCCCTCACTGGACACACCTTGACAATGGACAAAGTCATTTTAAAGTTGACCTTTTGGCCTATATTACAATTTTTTTGTAAAAGAAAGGAAAACGTACTTCCTGGACTGACTTCAGTTTTTTCTCTAAGAAAAGGAGGAACAGGGGAGAAGAAGAATCCCGACACAAAACACAGTTAATTTAATTTCAGTATAAAAAGGGCAACTTGGTTTTTAAACACATTTGCTCTTTGTGTTTCTATGAATGACTATTGTAATGCCAATAAGAAACAGCTTCTGAATGTCTGTGTATCGCTGCTGTACATATATCAACAGAGAAAGAGAGAAAATAGCGTAATCAAGGTTATTTATCCGGACCTGCCTCACAGCATTTCTATAAAAATAACCATCAACCTCTTGAGTCTGTTAACAAGGTATACCTCAGTTTCACATCCTACAAATGATGTTTTCCTTCGCAACACTAAAACCACTACAGGACATCGACATTCAGATGACATGTTTGGTATTGAAGCTTTTTCAAATTCTGGAGTATGCCAACAAAAATGGCCATTCACAAATCAGTGTTTTTGCCTTGTTAAGTCCTTTGTTTGTGTATTTTATATGTTGCCCCAGCTATTCAAATGTGACTGTGAGCGTTGTTGTTTTACCAACATTTTTAGACCGTTTAAACATGTTGAGAAGAAAATCCCTGAAAATATGAATACATTAGAGAAAAAATATTTTAAAAGCATTTCCCTTATTAGATTTGCGGTGTCCACAAAATATTTAAAAAGCATGTCGTCGCCCCCCCCCCCTTTTCTATGTAAAAGTGTGTGACACTGGTGGCAGGTGTTCTACAATCCACTGTAAAATGTCTACAATCCGCTGTAACGGTAATGCTCTTTCTCCCTGGCCTGGTTGTAGTATTTTCTGTTTGTAGTCTGATATTTCGATACGTCTCAGGAAGCACACATTACTCTATGACCCCGTCCTCTCTGCTTTTAGGCGCTGACTGATTCTCGTGCCATTATTTTGGAGACAACTTAGTCAAGGGGTGCATACCCTTTACAGCTGGTGTGGTTTTCAGGTAGATGTCCATATAGAGGGGTTATTCAGATCATGTCGGGTGTTCTACATTACTAAAGTAGCCATCATGATCAAATCTATATGTTCCCCTCCAATCTTGTATTCCCCAACACTAACAGCATGTCCACCACTTTGGCTATGTGCTCCTTAGACAAGACATAAAAAGATTAAAATGGCCAATTGCAGCTTTCAGATTCTAACCCGGAATATGTTCTGTTAGTAGTCCTATTGTACTCAAACATTGGTGACTCAATTATATGCTTCTCTCCATCAGACTTATTTTGTTATAGCCTACCACATAACATTCAGGGATATAGTAACACTACGCTTTTACTCAGTTAACTGTATGCAATCAAAGTTGAGGCTGACAGTGGCTTCTTGCCATGGCACCAACTTTCAATCTCTATGTAGCGTTTGTTTTTTAATCAATGAAATCAGCTGTTTTTTGTTTATTCTCTGACTATAAACCCGCACATCCTCTCTGGCAATAACTGTATGCCATCTCAATAGTACAATGATATGTAAGTTATGGATTTAAAGTGGTCACTGCATCTGTAGGACTAAGCCTGTAGCTCGGAGGGTTTATTATTCTCTCACTCACTGACATCTATGCTACTCTTGCTATTCCTCTCTAACCTGAGCCACTGATTCAGGAGTGTAGATATGGGGAGCCAACAACAGAGCAATCTTCAAAAGCAGGGGAGACAGATTTGCTACTGCTGCCATTTTGGTATATACTTACTGTATTATCTGTAGCACTGATGCCAAGGAGGAAAGTCAAATCCAATCTTTATGTTTCCATATTTTCCATACTTTTTAAAAACACTGCTGCTGTGAAAATGCTCCATCTCACTAAACAGATGCTCTCCCTCCTGCCTCAGAAGGTTCCTAGGTTTATTTGATGTAAAACAATAGTACATTACTTGTTTCTATGACACCATTATGTTTCTAAGGAGGCACACATTACATTTAGCCTACATTATACCCCCTTAAAAGCCAAACCCCTCTGACATTAGTAGATGACTGGATGGAAAATGCACAGTATGTACATATGAATGTTGTTTTAGATTGTGATTTTAGCATGATGTTGTTTTATATGGTCTCAAGGCAAAAAATGAATAAAAAAATCCTTTCTATTGTTAATAATATTCCCCAAAAATATTTTTGTTGTTTATTTTATATGTAATTGTATTTTAAAAATGGTTTTATTAATTTATGTCAAGGCCCAGGCAATGCTAACTTCTCTTTCAGAAGAAGAAGTATTGTTATTATATATATCTTTATGCTAGTAAAGAATCCCTGGATTGGCTCATAATTTACCTCAGACAGACATCCTAGCTGTCACTCAACGTTCCCACAACATTGATCAGTGTTGAAGGCGAGTTGTATGGTGCAACTATAGACTTGTATAATTAACAATGTTGTGGGAATATGAGCTGAGATTTGATCAGCTATGGCGTTTTTATTTTCTATGTTCCGTTGACATTACTTTGTCATCACACAATAGAAATGGTGTCACTGTTAACTGAGGTTTGTGTTTTCTGCCGATATTCTCACCATAAGCATAAATGGCCATCCTACAATCAAAATAAACATGACATCTTTTCCTTTGTTTTGCAAGTATTTAACAAACAGTTTCAGGGCTTGGTTGGAAGTGATTGTTAAATATTGTACAGAATAAATTGTATGCTATTTCTCCCACTAAAATAAAGTATAGTGACTGCTCTGAACAATGTGTACTGTCTGTTTTTGGGGTTCTGAGTATGAAAACGCAGGTGCATTTACTCACGAGTGGTGCAGCTGTCTAAGGCACTGCATCTCAGTGCTAGAGGCGTCACTACAGACCCTGGTTCGATTCCAGGCTGTATCACAACCGGCCGTGATTGGGAGATCCATAGGGCGGCGCACAATTGGCCCAGCGTCGTCCGGGTTAGGTTTGGCTGGTGTAGGCCGTCATTGTAAATACGAATTTGTTCTTAACTGGCTTACCTAGTTAAACAAAGGTTAAATAAAGAAATATATATATATATATATATACACATGTTTTTATATATATATATATATATATATATTCCGAGGCAGACAGGTTGCCTCCCACAATGTTAAAACCTTCAGGATCGGTGGGTCCCCTGTGGGACGGTTGAGCTAACGTAGGCTAATACGATTAGCATGAGGTTGTAAGTAAAAAGACAATTTCCCAGGACATAGACATATCTGATATTGGCAGAAAGCTTAAATTCTTGTTAATCTAACTGCACTGTCCAATTTACAGTAGCTATTACAGTGAAATAATACCATGCTATTGTTTGAGGAGAGTGCACAGTTTTGAACATGAAAAGTTGACTAATTTACAAATTAGTCACATTTGGGCAGTCTTGATACAAAATTTAGAACAGAAATTCAATGGTTCATTGTATCATTCTAAAACTTTGTACATACACTGCTGCCATCTAGTGGCCAAAATTTAAATTGCACCTTGGCTGGAATAATACATTATGACCTTTCTCTTGCATTTCAAAGATGATGGTACAAAAAAAGACAAAAACATTTTTTTTCTTGTATTATCTTTTACCAGATCTAATGTGTTATATTCTCCTACATTCCTTTCACATTTCCACAAACTTCAGTGTTTCCTTTCAAATGGTACCAAGAATATGCATATCCTTGCTACAGGCAGTTAGATTTGGGTATGTCATTTTAGGCGAAAATTGGAGAAAAAAAAGGGGCAGATCCTTAAGAGTTAACAATGTTCCAGCCCGAGGTCTGGGATTTCGGAGACTACACTATCCTGGGAGCATTGAAGAAGAGGCAGCAACATTCATCCAATGTTTACCCACCACCTGTGTAAACCCATTAATGTGCATATGGCTGTGAATGAATGTTACAACTGTGCTGCTGATTTAGGATAGATTGTGAGAATAGGATGATTCGTGCAGTCCCTCATCTACCAAGCTGGCAGAATTTTTGATGCAGTGCTGAAGTACAGTATGAATGTGGTTTGGTAGATCTCAGCACCCTAGGGAGCTGGAGAGCTCCATCTGATCACTAGATGGCAGCAAAGCCCATTGCATCTCAGATTCCCTTTGTCACACCTTGGGATGCATGAACATGAATTGAACATCCTGGGCCTGATACACTAAATATGTACGCACATTATAATCTACACTACCTATAGAAGCTACAATAAGGCCATACATTGTGTTTGAAAGATTTTCCCCACAACGTTCTAACGAAATGCATTCAATGGATGCATTATGAACAGCTGTCTGGCAGTGGTGTACTATAAGTACAAAATAATCACAATTTATTCAATAATCAGAATATGCCTGCATTAAGGAATGCATGCACCATAATACTTTCGAAGATACAAGAATGTTTCAACATGTCTCCTGCTAAATAACTACATTTAAACTTCAATGGCATATGGACGTCCCAAGGATCCCGAATAGCACTGACCCTTTCTCTAAACCTTGCTTGCGTACCATTTACATTGTGTTGCATGGTGGGACACCTTTTTCCAGGCTCCAGCTGCGGCGCATGCGCAATGTATCTCTCCCATATTTCTATTCCCAACAAGCTCGATAGAAATCGAGCAGTGGCACTTGTACGTGGGAGCGCTTTAATCTTGATTTTCAAAGGAATAGCTAACCTGAACGTAGACTTATTTCAACACATAATCCTTAAAAGCTAAATGTGGACTATTTAAATGCAGGGCATGGTATTTGGGATATGCTAAAACCTCATTTCTGACTCCTGCCTCTCAGCAACAGACCTCTGCCTGGTCTCTGGCTGTCTCAATTTTGGCCCTGGCTCGACTCGACTGACATTTCTGCAAAGGGCTTCGGTTCATGGTGTTATTTTTACTAAATTCTCGGGTTGCTGGGTGTCGTTTTTGTCATCTGAAAAAGGTAACTAAGGTAAGAGTGTAATATTAGTTTACAAATTTAAGATATATATTTTTGCAAACTCTACTGTAGCTGTTAGCTAGCTAAATGGCTAGCTAAGTTAGCGACTAGTAGCACAACAAAGATGTGGGAAAAAAATATGTATTTTGTCATGCAGGGACTACTGTTGAAGTTGTAGCTATCTTCACCAAGCGTGTTCTTGGCTGTGAAATTGTTCGTGCTGTGTTTATGTTATGTCATCGTCAATAACAGGGTAGTAAGCGTAGCCACCAAGTAGCGAGCTCCTTGTTATTTTCAGAGGTAAACAGCCAAGTACTCCATCTAAACGTGTATCTATTCTCAATTGCGATATGATTTTAGAAACATAAAGCCCTTTACTTTATCATATCAAAATTAATTTTACAAATGAAAAAAAATACACTTACTGTCACCAGTGGAGGCTGCTGGAACGGCGCATCAACACATGGAAACCATGTGTTTGATGTATTTGATTCCAATATTCCTATCCAGTCATTACCACGAGCCCGTCCTCCCCAATTAAGGTGCCACCAACTTCCTGTGCTGGACACTGTTTCATCTGGCTTTATCACAGTTGCAGCCGATATTATTTTTCAGTGACGAAGTTTCTGGAGCATGCTAGATAGCAAGGTAATTAACACAGGTGATCCCTTGGTCTGTCTTCTGTAAAGTTCTGTAACACGGAGATAGGGCCGTGTGGGAACACTAACCCTATAAAAGGTGTGTATCAATTTTAAAGTATTTTTTAATCGCTGATATGAACGATAAGGTCCTTATGCTATCAAAACCGTATCGCAAGCCATGCGTGTTAATGTTCAGATGGAGCGTCTGGATTTAACAAAACTCACACACACTTATGCTGTATTGTACTGTGGTTTCTGAGGAGTGTGGCACAGTAATAATTTACCTGACTTTAATATAATTGTTTTTTCCCTAAATCCTAATCCTGGATAGTGATGACAATCTGTAAGCGTTTGGTTTTTGTACTGTTTGATTTCTAAACTAGATGAGTTCTCAAATGTAAGCAGCTGCACAATATCATGGCGGGCATGCGTGATGTTGGATGCATTGGAATATAAAGTATGAGAAGGATAAATTGTCTGCAGGATTATAGTAAAATCAGTTGGGAAATTAATGTTTGCGTTTCAAATACTACATGTTCAGTGAATGTGACTATATTTAGGTGGTTTAAATTATTAGCCTAACTTTGTAACTAACCTTGTAAAAGTTGACAGTGGCAAGTTCTTGCCAATCCATTATTCTGCTACTAACTATGAGTGTGAGACATGTTTTCCATAATGTGCACGTTTTATGCATATACCTTCGAACAAAGAACACATCACATTTAGTGTTTGCCGGATGTAGAGGTCCTGGGCTGGGTTGTGAGGCCGGTTGGACGTACTGCCAAATGAACATTCAATTCTCAGGCAACTGCTCTGGTAGACATTCCTGCAGTCAGCATGCACTCTCCCTCAAAATTTGAGACATCTGTGGTGTTGTGTTGTGTGACAAAACTGCACATTTTAAAGTGGCCTTTTATTGTCCCCAGCACAAGGTGCACCTGTGTAATGATCATGCTGTTTAATCAGCTTCTTGATATGCCACACCTGCCAGGTGGATGGATTATTTTGGCAGATAAGAAATGATCACCAACAGTGACATAAACAAATTTGTGCAAAATATTTGAGAGAAATAAGCTTTTGGAACATTTATAAGCTTATGGAACATTTCAGGGATTTTTGATTTCAGCTCATGAAACATGGGACCAACACTTTACATGTTGCATTTTATATCTTTGTTCAGTGTATAGGGTTCCACATTTTGGGGAATATTCAGAGGTGGTAATTAAAGGGAATATATGGGAATTAACGGAAATTGATATTGATACCATTTAAATGTAATATTTTTTTGCATTGGATATATTTACCATATCATATGTGGATAGAAACATAAACCTTTTACCTTGTTATAAGTAGACCTACACTACCGTTCAAAAGTTTGGGGTCACTTAGCCTTTTAAAATGATAAACTTGAATTAGCTAACACAACGTGCCATTGGAACACAGGAGTAATGGTTGCTGATAATGGGCCTCTGTACGCCTATGTAGATATTCCATAAAAAATCTGCCGTTTCCAGCTACAATAGTCATTTACAACATTAACAATGTCCACACTGTATTTCTGATCAATTTGATGTTATTTTAAATTGACCAAAAAAATTGCTTTTCTTTCAGAAACAAGGACATTTCTAATTGATCATTAGAAAACCCTTTTGCAATTATGTTAGCACAGCTGAAAACTTGTTGGGCTGTTTAAAGAAGCAATACAACTGGCCATCTTTAGACTCGTTAAGTATCTAGAGCATCAGCATTTGTGGGTTCGGTTACAGGCTCAAAATGGCCAGAAACAAAGCAATTTGTTCTGAAACTCGTCAGTCTGTTCTTGTTCTGAGAAATGAAGGCTTTTCCATGTGAGAAATTGCCAAGAAACTGAAGATCTCGTACAATGCTGTGTACTACTCCCTTCACAGAACAGTGCAAACTGGCTCTAACCAGAATAGAAAGAGGAGTGGGAGGCCCCGGTGCACTACTGAGCAAGAGGACAAGTACATTAGAGTGTCTAGTTTGAGAAACAGAAGCCTCACAAGTCCTCAACTGGCAGCTTCATTAAATAGTACCCGCAAAACACCAGTCTCAACGTCAACAATGAAGAGGCGACTCCGGGATGCTGGCCTTCTAGGCAGAGTTGCAAAGAAAAAGCCTTATCTCAGACTGTCCAATAAAAAGAAAAGATTAAGATGGGCAAAAGAACAGACACTGGACAGAGGAACTCTGCTTAGAATGCCAGCATTCCGGAGTCTCCTCTTCACTGTTCACGTTGACACTGGTGTTTTGCGGGTACCATTTAATGAAGCTGCCAGTTGAGGACTTGTGAGGCGTCTTTCTCAAACTAGACACTCTAATGTACTTGTCCTCTTGCTCAGTTGTGCACCGAGGCCTCCCACTCCTCTTTCTATTCTGGTTAGAGCCAGTTTGCGCTGTTCTGTGAAGGAAGTAATACAATACAATACATTGTACAAGATCTTCAGTTTCTTGGGAATTTCTCGCATGGAATAGCCTTCATTTCTCAGAACAAGAATTGTCTGAGTTTCAGAAGAAAGTGCTTTGTGTCTGGCCATTTTGAGCCTGTAATCGAACCCACAAATGCTGATGCTCTAGATACTCAACTAGTCTATAAAGAAGGCCAGTTTTATTGCTTCTTTAATCAGTACAACAGTTTTCAGCTGTGCTAGCATAATTGCAATGGGATTTTCTAATGATCATTTAGCCTTTTAACCTCTCTGGGCTAGGTGGGACGTGACCGTCCCACTCTATTCAACAGCCAGTGGAACAGCGTGGCGCGAAATACAAAAACCTCAAAAATGCAATAATTTCAATTTTTCAAACATACGACTATTTTACACCATTTTAAAGATAAGACTCTCGTTAATGTAACTTCATTGTCCAATTTCAAAAAGGCTTTACAGCGAAAGCAAAACATTAGATTATGTTAAGAGAGTACATAGACCAAAATAATCACACAGCCATTTTCCAAGCAGGCATATATGTCACAAAAACCCAAAACATAGCTAAATGAAGCACTAACCTTTGATGATCTTCATCAGATGACACTCCTAGGACATTATGTTATACAATACATGTATGTTTTGTTCAATCAAGTTCATATTTATATCCACAAACAGCTTTTTACATTGGCGTGTGATGTTCAGAACATGCATTCCCACCAAAAACTTCCGGTGAATTTACTAAATTACTCATCATAAACGTTGACAAAATACATAACAATTATTTTAAGAATTTATAGATACAGAACTCCTTTATGCAATCGGTATGTCAGATTTTAAAATAGCTTTTCGGCGAAAGCACATTTTTCAATATTCTGAGTACATAGCTCAGCCATCACGGCTAGCTAATTTGACACCCGCCAAGTTCGGGGCTCACTAAACTCAGAATTAGTATTAGAAAAATTGTATTACCTTTGCTGATCTTCGTCAGAATGCACTCCCAGGACTGCTACTTCCACAAGAAATGTTGTTTTTGTTCCAAATAATCCATAGTTATGTCCAAATACCACCGTTTTGTTCGTGCGTTCAGGTCACTATCCAAAGGGTAATGCGCCAGTGCATTTCGAGACAAAAAAATTCAAAATGTTCCATTACCGTACTTAGAAGCATGTCAAACACTGTTTAAAATAAATGTTTATGGTATTTTTCGCGTAAAATAGCGATAATATTCCAACCGGACAATAGTGTATTCATTCAAAGAGGAAAAGAAAAAAACAGCGTGGACGAGTGAATGCGCATATCCAATCTCTTGTCACCAGGCAGACCACTGAGAAACTGAGCTACTATACTCTGCCCAGAGACAGAAGACGCCTCAACCCGCTTTCTGAAGGCTTTAGAGAGCCAATGGAAGCCTTAGAAAGTGCAACGTAACCCCACAGATACTGTAGTTTCGATAGAGAATCAAAAGAACTACAAATTCTCAGACAGGCCACTTCCTGCTTGGAATTTTCTCTGGTTTTTGCCTGCCATATGAGTTCTGTTATACTCAGACACCATTCAAACAGTTTTAGAAACTTCAGAGTGTTTTCTATCCAAATCTACTAATAATATGCATATTCTTGTTTCTGGGCAAGAGTAGTAAACAGTTTAAATCGGGTACGTTTTTTATCCGGCCGTGAAAATACTGCCCCCTAGCCCAGACAGGTTAAAATGATAATCTTGGATTAGCTAACACAATGTGCCATTGGAACACAGGAGTGATGGTTGCTGATAATGGGCCTCTGTACGCCTATGTAGATGTTCCACAAAAAAAATGCCGTTTCCAGCTACAGTAGTCATTTACAACATTAACAATGGCTACACTGTATTTCGGATCAATTTGATGTTATTTTAATGGACAAGAAATGTGCTTTTCTTTCAAAACAAGGGAATTTCTAAGTGACCCCAAACTTTTGAATGATAGTGTAATTGCAAATGATTAAATCCTTCCAATAGATATTTTAAAAAACAATTTAGTTACGAATTGAACTTTAATTAAATGAGTTGACTCTTCCCATGGGATGATTTCACTGAACAACCAAAAAGGGAATATTGAATGATCCCCAATGATCCATCGCATCTCCCCAAAACGTTTTTAACATGCATCTGTAAAATGATACTCTAGAAACGAAAGCTTTGGTTGTCTTCCTCTCAGGCTTCCATGTCTTCTCCCTGGACCTCCTCAATGTCCACCTCTTGAACATCAGACTCTGAGGCATCATCTTTACTGTCACTTTCCAACCTTGTTGAGGGTGGCTCGTTGTCAGGATCAAAAGGCCATCAATTTTTCAACCCTTGTATTGGTCAGCCTGTTGCGTGCTATGGTGTGTGTGTGTTCCCAAACAAGGACCAGCTGAGCTCTGAGGCGGCTGATGTTGGTGGGATTTGGAGGATGATGGAGGCAACAGGGGAAAGAGCCTCAGATCCACAAAGTCCCTTCCACCAGGTGGCTGAGATATATTGGCACGACTGCCATATTGCATCTCCATCCCAAAGCCCTTGCTTGGAAGTGTACTTTGCCAGACTGCCAAGAACCTTGCCCTCATCCAGGCCAAGGTGGTGAGACGCAGTAGTGATGACACCATAGGGCTTGTTGATCTCTGCCCCAGACAGGATGCTCTTGCCAGCATACTTGGTGTCCAACATGCACGCTGCAGCATGCATGGGCTTCAGGCAGAAGTCTTCACGCTTTTTGATGTATTTCAGAACTGCAGTTTCCTCTGTTTGGAGCAACAATGAAGTGGGCAGGGCAGTATGTATTTCTTCTCCTACATCTGCAAGCAGATTCTGAACATCAGACAGGATGGCATTGTCTCCCTCAATCCATGCAATGGCTACTGCTATAGGTTTCAGGCTGCTTACCACTCTCTCCCCAAATACATCATCCAGGAGGATCCTCTTGATGGGGCTGTCAATATCGGCAGACTGTCATATGGCCATTTCTTGGAGAGACTCCTTCCCCTCCAGGAGACTGTCAAACATGATGACAACACCACCCCATTGGGTGTTGCTGGGCAGCTTCAATGTGGTGCTCTTATTCTTCTCACTTTGCTTGGTGAGGTAGATTGCTGCTATAACTTGATGACCCTTCATCTTCAGTATGACCCTTGTTTTCAGTGCCGTGATGTCCTTGAGGAGCAGATTCAATGCATGAGCAGCACAGCCAATGGGTGTGATGTGAGGGTAGGACTCCTCCACTTTAGACCATGCAGCCATCATGTTCGCAGCATTATCTGTCACCAGTGCAAATACTTTCTGTTGTCCAAGGTCATTGATGACTGCCTTCAGCTCATCTGCAATGTAGAGACCGGTGTGTCTGTGCTCTTGTAGAATACTGGTTGAGGGGTGGAGATGATGTAGTTAATTATTCCTTGCCCACGATCATTCGACCACCCATCAGAGATGATTGCAATACAGTCTGCTTTCTCTGATTTTCTTGACCGTCACTTGAACTCTGAACTCTGCATCCAGCAAATGAGTAGATAAAGCATGTCTGGTTGAAGGGGTGTATGCTGGGCGAAAAACATTCAGAAATCTCTTCCAATACACTTCCTATGAGCATCAGAGGTTAACCAGTTGCATACACAGCTCGAGCAAGACATTCATCAGCATTTCTCTGAATACGTTCCTCCATTGAGTAAAAAAAAACGTATGATTCCAGGAGGACCATGAGCTGCTGCTATCGATAAGGTGTCTGATTCATCATTTTCACCTCGACAAAAATCCCTCTACTTCTATTGAAAGGTTGCTTGTTGTGAGCGCTGAGGGAACTTTATGCACTTGGCCAGGTGATTCTGCATCTTTGTTGCATTCTTCACATATGATTTGGCACAGTATATGCAAATGTACACAGCTTTTCCTTCTACATTAGCTGCATTGAAATGTCTCCACACATCAGATAGTGCCTGTGGCATTTTCCTGTAAAGATTAGGAAAAAAATTGTAAACAAAACAACAAATACAATTCCATGTACAGATAAATAGTTAATATGTAAATAAAAGATCAAATTTAAGATGGAGAATATTATGTTCATTACCGATGATAAATGACGAAGTGCGCGCCCTCATCCACTCGTGTCACAACACTACAGCCAAAATGGGAGCCACTTAGAAAAACTACAATTTCTAGCTCATTTTTCAAAAAACAAGCCTGAAATGCTTTCTAAAGACTGTTGACATCTACTGGAAGCCCTAGGAACTGCAATCCGGGAGGTATTCTATTGATTTCCCCATAGAAAGGTATTTTAAATGGTGTCACCTCCCAAAACACATTTCCGGGATGGATTCACCTCGGGTTTTCCCCTGCTATATCAGTTCTGTTATACTCAGACATTATTATTATTATTATTATTATTATTATTGTAACAGTTTTTGAAACTTTAGAGTTTTCTATCCAATACTACCAATTATATGCATATCCTAGCTTCTGGGCTTGAGTAACAGGCAGTTTACTTTGGGTACCTCATTCATCCAAACTTCCAAATACTGCCCCCTACCCCGAAGAAGTTAAGCAGTTAGGTTAAACAACTTCTTTTGTAAGATAAATGTTTTAAAATGAAACATGTATGGAAACAAATGAATTAACATTCCTCAGTTAGCAGGCTCAAGCAAGCTAAAATCCATATGGTAGCAAAAATGAACTAGCAGAAATTGTTAACAAGTTAGAAATGATTTCAACACACTTTGCTGTAGGCTACCATTAACCAGTTAACAAAAAAATCATGTATGTCATATAAAATATATTCACCCCACCCAGTATTGTAATCAAAACTTACCAGAAAGCATGTAGTCCTTGGCTCAGACAGTGTAGAAGTGTGGGCTCAATAGCATCTCATTAGTGTGCAAGATCTTGAGAATCAGCTGTACATGTGATGGAAGAATGCACTGTGCAGTAGAGGGTTGCAATTCCATTGAATTTGGGATAGTTTAACCAAAATATGCCACAAGACCTAGAATTGCCTTATGTGTATCCCACAAAAAAAGGTTAACTGTTATAAGCTAACCTTTTTTGATGAATTTAAGAAAAATTCCCAGGCTTAACTTTCCATAGACAATTTCAGAAAAAAATCTGGAAATGTACCTGAAAGTTTCCCACCATTTGCAACCCTAACAGTGTATAAAGAGCAGCATTTCCTAAACTCGATCTTTGGGTTTAGCCTGAGCCTCTAATGGAGACCGTAGAACTGTCATCAATGCATGCTTCAGTATCCCCCCCTCTCTCATGGAGCATTTGTGTTCCCAGGCCACATAGGTGTATCAAAAGGATCCCACCCTGGTCACCAATGTAGCCCACGGATGTAGAGTGAGAGAAGTGCCTTAACATAAGGCAATTTTAAGATCATGTGGTCCAGAGATGAGAACTCTATCTACGGCAAAAGCCTGTGCGCCTGACAGGGACAATAGAATTCATCACTGCATGTTACAATAGTCAAATATAATTTGTCACCTCAACCTAATTCTCTATGGAATTTAGTCTTTGATATGCTCTAACAAGCATTGTTTGCATGGTCAACTTACACACAGTTCTGACACACGCATTTACCCCTCCAGACATGCCACCAGTGGTCTTTTCACAGTCCCCAAATCAAGAACAAATTCAAGAAAGCATACAGTATTTTATATAGAGCCATTAATGATTTGAACTCCCTTCCATCTCATATTGCTCAAATGAACATGAAATGAAAATAAAGCAACACCTCACAGCACAACGCCTCTCCCCTAATTTACCTAGATATTTTGTGTGTATGTATTTATATGGAGGCTATGCGTGCAATTTTTAAGTATATGATCTTAAGCAGTTCTTGTCTATTATTATGTAATGTTTCGTGTGGACCCCAGGAAGAGTAGCTGTTGCTTTCGCGAACAGCTTTTCTAATATAATACCAAGCATGCATATCAGTAGTTGGTGGTCTTAAACTCTTAAAAATGTACTAGCCTGTGTAAGACCGGCTATATCACAACTGGCCGTGATTGGGAGTCCCATAGGGAGGTGCACAATTGGCCCAGCATCGTCCGGGTTTGGCCGGTGTAGGCCGTCATTGCAAATAAGAATTTGTTCTTAACTTCTATGGGCTAGGTGGGATGTTTGCGTCCCACCCTAGTCAACAGCCAGTGGAATCGTGTGGCGCGAAATACAAATACCTCATAAATGCTATAACTTCAATTTCTCAAACATATGACTATTTTACACCATTTTAAAGACAAGACTCTCGTTAACCTCTATGGGCAAGGCGGGACGAATTCGTCCCACCTACGTAACAGCCACCTGAATTCAGTGGCGCGATTTTTGAATCGTTTGAAATACTATTACTTCAATTTCTCAAACATATGACTATTTTACAGCTATTTAAAGACAAGACTCTCCTTAATCTAACCACACTGTCCGATTTCAAAAAGGCTTTACAACGAAAGCAAAACATTAGATTATGTCAGGAGAGTGCCCAGCCAGAAATAATCAGACACCCATTTTTCAAGCTAGCATATAATGTCACAAAAACCCAAACCACAGCTAAATGCAGCACTAACCTTTTATGATCTTCATCAGATGACACACCTAGGACATTATGTTATACAATACATGCATGTCTGTTCAATCAAGTTCATATTTATATCAAAAAACAGCTTTTTACATTAGCATGTGACGTTCAGAAAAAGCATACCCCCCGCAAACTTCCGGGGAATTTACTAACAGTTTGCTAAATTACTCACGATAAACGTTCACAAAAAGCATAACAATTATTTTAAGAATTATAGATACATTACTCCTCTATGCACTCGATATGTCCGATTTTAAAATAGCTTTTCGGATGAAGCACATTTTGCAATATTCTAAGTACATAGCCCAGCCATCACGGCTTTTAGACACTATACGCATTCTAGACACTATACGAATGGTAAATAACGGTCGCGCGCATGGCGTGACAAAAAATGTCTAAATATTCCATTACCGTACTTCGAAGCATGTCAACCGCTGTTTAAAACCCATTTTTATGCCATTTATCTCGTAGAAAAGCGATAATATTCCGACCGGGAATCTGCAATAAGCTAAACAGCCGAATGAAATTTCTCCACGGGGGCGAATCGTGCACGCGCCTCATTCAATGGTCCTCTGATCGGCCACTTGGATAAGGCAATAATCTGTTTCAGCCAGAGGCTGCCTCGTCATCGTTCAGGTTTTTCCCGGGTTCTGAGAGCCTATTGGAGCCCTGGGAATTGTCACGTTACAGCTAAGATCCTTACTCTTCAATAAACAGATGCAAGATGCACGACTCCTTGTCAGACAGGCCACTTCCTGCATGAAACCTTGTCAGGTTTTTGCCTGCCATAGGAGTTCTGTTATACTCACAGACACCATTCAAACAGTTTTAGAAACTTTAGGGTGTTTTCTATCCAAACCTGAACAATAATATGCATATTCTAGCTTCTGAGTTGATGTAGGAGGCAGTTAAAAATGGGCACATATTTTTTCCAAAATTCTCAATACTGCCCCCTAGCCCAAACAGGTTAATCTAACCACACTGTCTGATTTCAAAAAGGCTTTACAGCGAAAGCAAAACATTAGATTATGTCAGGAGAGTACCCAGCCAAAAATAATCACACAGCCATTTTCAAAGCATGCATATATGTCACAAAAACCCAAACCACAGCTAAATGCAGCACTAACCTTTGATGATCTTCATCAGATGACACTCCTAGGACATTATGTTATACAATACATGCATGTTTTGTTCAATCAAGTTCATATTTACATCAAAAACCAGCTTTTTACATTAGCATGTGATGTTCAGAACTAGCATACCCACTGCAAACTCTTCTCAGGTTTTGGCCTGCCATATGAGTTCTGTTATACTCAGACACCATTCAAACAGTTTTAGAAACTTTAGGGTGTTTTCTATCCAAAGCCAATAATTATATGCATATTCTAGTTACTGGGCAGGAGTAGTAACCAGATTAAATCGGGTACGTTTTTTATCCAGCCGTGAAAATACTGCCCCCTAGCCATAACAGGTTAAAAGGCGGTACTGTGGGTTTATCGCCACACTCTCACAGACATTCTGTGTGAAGAAAATATGTTCTATTTAGTCTTGTACCTCATTGGGGAGATATTGTCTGGGATGGGGGGAGGAAGGAGGTTGAATTGTTCAGTTCTGATGTTGTCATTCTGTCTTTTTCCCAAGTGCCTTACACCGTACATTATTACTGAGACAATTTATCCTGGGGTTTTTGGGTATTCATTGCTTTTCCACTCTGTGCTCTAATGACAGGGTTGTATAACGGGAGTGCTCATGGTGGCCAAAATAATTCAAGTATATTTTGTTGAACATCAAAGGGGCTAACAACCATGTGAAATGTTGGAGGGTGCTGAGACATTTAAAGGGCAACCTCGTATGTGTTCTCAATGGCGTCTTAACTCAATTTTACTCTCAGATAAAGAGTTTGTCCATTTCATTTCTTCTGAAATCACCTTATTCCTAGAAATTAATTCAACCCCAGGTATATCCTGCTCTTCCACATGGGAGTCCCTCAAAGCATACCTACGTGGTCAAATTATACAGCCAACAAAAACAAATCTCGCTCTCTCGCTCTTTGAGACCTGAGCAAAGCCATAGCTACTAGTATGCTACAGATCCTTCCTCTGATCTATATAAAGAAAGCCAGCTACTCAAATCTGAATTTGACGAGCTCTCTACCAGAGAAGCTGAACAATTACTCTTACGAGCTCGATACAGTGTTTTGAGCAAGGCGACAAGGCCAATAAACTCCTTCCACATTAGATCCGTAAATCTGAGGCCTCACGTTTAATCCCACATATAAGGACCCTGTCTGGTGCTACCACAGTTATACATAAAGAGAACAGTTTTATTCAGCGCTATACAGGAGTCAATCTCCTCAAGACCCTTTGTTGATTGATTTGTTCTTCGATGGTCTGAATATGCCTTCAATTGATATACTCCCATGATGGTTTAGAAGAAGAATTTGCACCTGAGGAGATTGCAACTGCAGTGTCCACAATAAAAAGTGGTAAATCACCGGGTCCAGACGGTTTTCCAATCAAATTTTACAGGATGTTTTCTGGTCTACTTTGCCCATTACTGTCTCGATTATTTGCGGAGTGCCTTAACCTCTTGGGGCTAGGTGGGACGCTAGCGTGCCACCCGTGGTGCACTCCATCAACAGCAGGTGCATTTCAAGAGCGGCAAATTTGAATCCAAATAAATGTCAAAATTCAAATTTTTCAAAAATACAACTATTTTACACCATTTGAAAGATAAACATCTCCTTAATCTAACCACGTTTTACGATTTCAAAAAGGTTTTACGGCGAAAGCATAAATTTAGAGTATGTTAGGACAGTACATTTACAAGAGTTGTGTGTAATGTTTTGTCAAGTCAAAGACAGGGTCACCAAAACCATAAAACCAGCTAAAATGATGCACTAACCTTTTACAATCTCCATCAGATGACACTCCTAGGACATTATGTTAGACAATGCATGCATTTTTAGTTCTATCAAGTTCATATTTATATCCAAAAACAGCATTTTACTATGGCATTGATGTTGAGGAAATCGTTTCCCTCCAATAACCGGCAGTCAAGTCAGCACCACAAATTAAATAATTAAAATTAGAAAACATTGGTAAAATATTATATTGTCATTTAAAGAATTATAGATTTACATCTCTTGAACACAATCAACATGCCAGATTTAAAAATAACCTTACTGGGAAATCACACTTTGCAATAATCTGAGCACTGCGCCCAGAAAAATACGCGTTGCGATACAGACTAGACGTCATGTTGGGGAGATCTAAAATCGAAAATACTATGTAAATAATCCATTACCTTTGATTCTCTTCATCAGATGTCACTTCCAGGTATCACAGGTCCATAACGAATGTAGTTTTGTTCAAAAAAGCTCATCATTTATGTCCAAAAATCTCCGTCTCCTTAGCACATGATGTAAGCCAGCCGGACTTCTCGTCATGAACGAGGGGAAAAAATATATTTCCGTTCGTTCAAACATGTCAAACGTTGTATAGCATAAATCATTAGGGCCTTTTTTAACCAGAACATGAATAATATTCAAGGTGGACGAATGCATACTCTTTTATAACGTATTGGAACGAGGGTACCCAACATGAACTCGCGCGCCAGGTGTCTAATGGGACATCATCGTTCCATGGCTCTTGTTCGGTCAGATCTCCCTCCAGAAGACTCAAAACACTTTGTAAAGGCTGGTGACATCTAGTGGAAGCAATAGGAAGTGCCAAAATATTCCTCAGCCCCTGTGTTTTTCAATGGGATAGGTTTAAAGTCAATACAACACATCAGGTATCCACTTCCTGTCAGAAAATGTCTCAGGGTTTTGCCTGCCAAATGAGTTCTGTTATACTCACAGACACCATTCAAACAGTTTTGGAAACTTTAGAGTGTTTTCTATCCATATATAATAAGTATATGCATATTCTAGTTACTGGGTAGGATTAGTAACCAGATTAAATCGGGTACATTTTTTTTATCCAGACGTGCAAATGCTGCCCCCTAGACCCAACAGGTTAATACATCAATGCTGTGTTTTTTGGGGGGGCAGAAATGTCTTCTGGAACATGTGAACTTTCATGTGCTTTATTAACAAACTTGTATGCCATCTGTAAATACGAATACAATTGTTAAATTACAAGCCTAGTTGGTTTAGCCACAAAAAGTCAGCAACCTTCTCACTAGCCATTATTGGCTGAGGTAATGAGTGCGCTGGACATGCCGAGAGATGAGTTTGGATTGGTCTGCCATATAGCACGCTTCTGTCTATTTGAGATGGTCAGTAAGTGTAGGTAATCTTGCAGCTTTAAAAAATATATCTCGTAGTAGAACTGCGTAAGTGTTGTTCTCCACTTTCTGGAGGATGAGTTTTGAAATCAGTGGAATTAGAGTGATAGCTAAGAGAACACCTGTCTCTGGATTACATCTTCAACCATAGCATCCATGACAGAGAGAAGCGTCCATCCATGATAATCTAGCTAGCTGCATTTTCAGATATTACAGTTTTCATTTCAAAGTGTACTGTTAACTAGCTAGCTAATATTACGTGTATGATCTTATTCATATCTCAGAGCCATTTGCTTTGCTAGTTATAGCCTAATGTTAGCTAGCTAACATTTGAACCTGGTTGGTTAGGTACCTGCAGATTCATGTAGGGTAGTAACGTCATGAGTTGGAATTATGGTTCATTGTTTACCTAGCTAGCCAGCTACATGTCTTAACAAAAGACTCCACTACGCAAGTAACCATTTCAATAGAACTGTTTGATAGACGTAGCTGGTAAATTCTCTCTGGCTGTCTGCTTCGATTTCAGAGCACTCTCGTCTGAGTGTGCCAGAGCGCAGAATATCTGATGAATTTACGAACGCTTAACACCCATTGATATGACTGGTGTCAGTAAACATTGGCAAAAATAAATAAATGTTGCCAGCAGCACAGTTGCAGTCACCAACTCTCTGGATATCATAAAAACAGCCTAACCAGCTATACTAGGGTGAGTAAAATGATCTGTGAGCTGTTCTCTCATTTGTGTCTAGCAAACTAGCCAACGTTAGCTTGGGTGCTTGACTGCAGTTGTTAGGACAGAATGCTTGGATCAACCCTTAAAGAGATAGGTGGGGCTAAAGCTTAAGAGGGTGTGAACGATGCTGAATGGGTGTAGACAAAGAAGAGCTCTCCAGTAGGTACCAAAACATTCATTTTCTGAAAAATGAGGTTACACGTTTATCATCTTTCAAAGCAGAATTACTTTCCCATTGTTCCATAAATGTAAATTGGATTACCTTTGCTGTTCTTCGTCAGAATGCACTCCCAGGACTTTTACTTCAACAACAAATGTTGTTTTGGTTCCAAATAATCCATAGTTATATCTAAATACCTCCATTTTGTTCGTGCGTTCAGGTCACTATCCAAAGTGTAACGCGCGAGCGCATTTTGTGACAAAAAAATTCAAAATATTCCATTACCGTACTTAGAAGCATGTCAAACGCTGTTTAAAATCAATTTTTATGCTATTTTTCTTGTAAAATAGCGATAATATTCCAACCCGGGCAACGTTGTATTCATTCAAAGAGTGAAAGAAAAAAAATGGTGAGGTCTCGTGAATGCTCACTGTCCCCAGGCACTTACAAACTCTGCTGCTGTACTTTGCCCAGAGACAGGAGACGCGTCATTCCGCTTTCTAGAGGCTTTAGAGAGCCAATGGAAGCCTTAGAAACTGTCACGTAACAGCACAGATGCTGTAATTTCGATAGAGATGCAACAGTTGGACTACAAATTGTCAGACAGGCCACTTCCTGCCTGGAATCTTCTCAGGTTTTTGCCTGCCATATGAGTTCTGTTATACTCACAGACACCATTCAAACAGTTTTAGAAACGTCAGAGTGTTTTCTATCCAAATCTACTTATTATATGCATATTCTAGTTTCTGGGCAAGAGTAGTAACCAGATTAAATCGGGTACGTTTTTTTATCCGGCCGTGAAAATACTGCCCCCATCCACAACAGGTTTAAAAAAAAAAAAAAAAATCAATGTCGAAGAACTTGACTGGTCTGCACAGAACCCTGACCTCAACCCCATCGAACACCTTTGGGATGAATTGGAACGCCGACTGCGAGCCAGGTCTAATCGCCCAACATCGTTGCCCGATCTCACTAATGCGCTTGTGGCTGAATGGAAGCAAGTCCCCGCAGTAAAGTTCCAACTCCATTTTATTGCCCATGTATTTGGAATGAGATTGTTTGACGAGGACATGTCCACATACTGACAAATACACTACATGACCAAAATGTATGAATGTTTTTGAGTCCTCCCTTGACGACTCTTATTAGCTTGATAGTTCTTGTCCTATAGATTTTCTGGTCTTAAATTGTTTCTTGGAATAATGATAGCTAAAGCTCCCTGTTGTGGAATGACATGCTAGTGATAAAGCTAACTGGTCCTGCTACATAGCAACAGGTCTACTTGTTGTAGCTAGCTAGCTACATTACTAAGGTTGCTGCGTTATAACGTGCATTCGGGAAGTATTCAGACCCCTTGACTCTTTCCACATTTTGTTACGTTACAGTGTTGTTCTAAAAATGGATTGAGTAGTTTTTTCCCACACAAATCTACACTCAATACACTTTAATGACAAAGCGAAAAAAGGTTTTTAGAAATGTTTTATTAAAAAAAACCGATATCTTGTTTACATAAGTATTCAGACCCTTTGCTATTGTTAGCAGATTATGTTATTCTTCAACAACTCAGACCCCAAAGCAAATCAGGGGGAGCAAATATATTTATTCAAAGAAAACAAATCATAGTTGTTATGCCTGGAAGTAGATGGCAGATGTTCATTCTTCCCTGTCCTCAATGGTTTCTCCTCTGAACAAAGAGACAGGATGTAGTTTATAACCCAACCCTAGCCTGTGGTTGTTCAATTAGAATTCCTTGCAGTAAAATTGGACCAATGCCCAAATAACAAGTATCCCATTTCAGGCTCAATGTATAGGCGATTCGGACCATTGAGAACTTGCCACATGTAGCTATGAGTCCTGGACTGATTCCTCCCGTGTCCCTGACCCATTAATCTTCAGTTCCCCATTACAAAAAAACAACTATTTCCAATGATCATTAATTCCCTCTTGACCTTTTAGTCCTCTGCGTTGTGTATTTATCTTACAATATTCTTACACTCCCCTTAGACCATTTTAAAAATAAATATACTTAAAATGTATTTTTAGAAAACAATAGAAAACATGAAAAAATAGACAGTATAAAAAAACATTAGCAGTGAGCATAAAATCATTCACATTAAACACCTTGCATTTCTATAAAACACAAAGGCCATATTTTACTTGCTGTTGCAGTAAGAAATATATTTCACACAAAGTTATAGAACATAGGTATTAACAGGTGTAATGATGATGACCCTTATGATTCCTACCACATTCTGTATTAGGAGGAAACTCACCAAAAAAAGAATAGTCTGCAAGACAATAATATTCAATCGTCCTATTGGCAAGGTAATCATTCAGAGTCCTTTTAAGTATGATCAGCTGTTCCACACCCGGTATCAGCCCCACATAGATAACTATTAGAGATTATGTTATGACAGTCTGTCAGTAGTGAGGAATTATTCTTCCGTTCCACTGGTTGATAAGGACGTCTCTAATGAACACTTCACCGGTGATCTTGTATCGTTTCATGTACAGGCCTTGGGTGAAGGGGTATTGCTGCTAATTCAGACGGTAGATTCTCATAACCTGTAATGAAGAAGAACAAAACAAGTGAAAGTATCATGTCCTGGTTTCAAGAGAAATTGATATTTCACATAGATTTCCCTAAGTAAACACGTTCCAATTTTCAGGAAAAAGTTGGACATTTCACCTAGATATCCCTAATATGATGACTGCGGTGTACAACATAGAAGCCTATCAGGTTCTGATCATCTTACTATGCTTCTTCACCTGAGATTGGCCCCCGATTGCTAATCAATCAGTTCTTTATTCTCCAGGCTCCGCTTTGTCATCGAAATGGACAACCTTGCAATGAGTGACATGTATCCATCGTGATTTTCCCTGGACTTTCACTGCTGACCTCGTTATGAGTAGAATTTTATAAGGACCTTACCATTTTGGCCTTAATGTGTCTGTTACATATTTTTTTTAAACCGTCACCCACTGTCCTGGTACTACGTCATGCCCCCCCTTGGGAGTTATTCCCCACGCCTCTTTTACTTGTCTGTCTGCTTCCCCTACTGCATTAGAAAGTTGTATGCAATAGTTACGCATTGTCACTCAAAGTGTACGTCTGCCTTTTTCAAATCTAAGGTGACTGGTCGACCTGTGATGACCTCAAACGGACTCAACCCTGTGGTTTTATGTGTTGCCCTTTGTCGTGTCTTTAGTATCATTAAATGTGAAGACTGTTATTTTATCAAATCAATTATCTGTGTAATTGTTATTGTGATTTAAACTAATCATGTGAACGTTAATCAACTAGGAAGTCAGGGCAACACCATTTTTTAAAGTCTCTATTTCCTGAACTGACTATTCAGATATTTTCATATCTTATCAATTAGTCTTCCATTAATGATTATTAATTGTTACCTTCCGTCAGTCTCATCTGAACGTCGTAAAATTCTTGGTTATCTGCACAAACCCTAGTTTCCATAATGAACCAGCAATATACAAATTGACTTAGTAAATAAATAATTAACTAAATAATCACAGAAATGCATATCAAACAAACAGTAGATATTGGTTACTAACAATGATAGAAAAGACCCTAGTGGGCTAAGCCGATATGACGGCTTAGTAGACAAAAGGAAAGGGGTGGGACTGAGAGAGCAGGAAAGACAAATGAATTCACTACACACAGTCTATAATTATATTAATTGAAATGCTAATACTTTGCACATGAACGGCCGCTCATTCGAGAATAATTGCTGTGTGTGTATATAATATATTATTTCGCCCGTATGTCGTTGTTGTCTTCTCTTTTGGAATCCTCAATCGTCCTGTAGGGTTCATCAAATGTTGCAATTTGCCACGACAGCCTCAGCCTCTTTCCGCACACCAGGATTCCACCATTTGCCCACAAAATGATCAACTGCCTTGTCCACACCAATGTATCCCAAAGTGGCTCTGTGTCACCAAGTAGGGTAAGAGTGCCTTTTGGCGCTACACATCTCAGGTTGTATTTCCACACACCTTCTTGATTGAGTTTGCACCCTGCAGCCATCCATTTTCACACTTCATATTTTGGTGCACTGCTTTGTGTGTCCTTAATGTGTTGCAATGTATCCAAGGTGTATTTCCTAATCAGTTTAGGGGACCGAGGTATTCTCTTGGCAGCCACCTTGGCAGCTCTGTCAGCCAAGTCATTACCTTTATTCTCATCTGTAAAGATCTTTCCATGTGCTTTCATTTTTTTAAATTGCAACTTGTCCGAGTAACTGGAGAGCATTCAGTAGAACCATCACCTCTGGTCCATTCTTCAAAGGAGCTCCCAGTGATGTCATGAATCCTCTGTTTTTCCACATTCTTCCAAAATCATGGGTAACGCCAAAAGCATACCTTGAGTCTGTGTAGATTTTTTACATTTACATTTACGTCATTTAGCAGACGCTCTTATCCAGAGCGACTTACAAATTGGTGCATTCACCTTAAGATATCCAGTGGAACAACCACTTTACAATAGTACATCTAAATATTAGCAGTTTTTCCTTCCACCTGTTTGCATGCTTCTGTCAAAGCCACCAATTCCGCCACCTGTGCTGATGTTCCTGCAGGTAACGTGCCTGTCACTATCACATTGCCCATTGTAGTGACTGCCCGGCCTGCCTTCCTCACACCCCCCTCCACAATGCTTGAACCATCTGTGTATAAGATAAACTCTGGGTTTTCTAACAGATTACTTTTAGTAAACCAATCAGAGAGCTGATCCAAAACCAACTCACAACAGTCGTGTTCAAGTAATGTGGGATCTGGAGGAAACATCAGATTAGCTGGATTACATGGTGTGCCACATTGTGTGATGATGTTAGGAGCCTCCAACACAGTCGATCACTTGTTCCAACGAGCAGCTGTGACCTGTGCAGCTCGATTCCATTGTCAAAAGAATATGTACAGCATGCGGACACTTGATGGTAAAATGTTGGTCGAGAACAAGCGATGCCACCATCGACACAGCAACGTAAGTAGCCTGCATAGCTCAGACAGGGACCCCATCCCAACGCCACATCATCCAGTTTCTTCGAATAGTAGCCTACAGGTTTCTGGCAATCGCCATGGTCTTGTCAGCACTGAGGTCATGTATCCATTTTTTTTTCAGCCACAAAGAGGGTGAAAGGCTGGCCTGAGTCCGGAATGGCCAAAGCCGGCACTGATGTCAGAGCTAGTTTAAGCTTGCCAAAAACCTCTTTCTGTTCTTCTGTGAAGGCTATAGAGTCGGGACGGTTGAGCTAACATAGGCTAATGCGATTAGCATGAGGTTGTATGTAACAATAACATTTTCAAGGACATAGACATATCTGATATTGGCAGAAAGCTTGAATTCTTGTTAATCTAACTGCACTGTCCAATTTACAGTAGCTATTACAGTGAAATAATACCATGCTATTGTTTGAGGAGAGTGCACTGTTATGAACTTAAGTTATTAATAAACCAATTAGGCACATTTGGGCAGTCTTGATATAATTATTTTTACAGAAATGCAATGGTTCATTGGATCAGTCTAAAACTTTGCACATACACTGCTGCCATCTAGTGGCCAAAATCTAAACTGCGCCTGGGCTGGAATAATACATTATGGCCTTTCACCTGCATTTCAAAGATGGTTATCTTTTACCAGATCTAATGTGTTATATTCTCCTACATTCATTTCACATTTCCAAACTTCAAAGTGTTCCCTTTCAAATGGTATCAAGAATATGCATATCCTTGCTTCAAAGTCCTAAGCTACAGGCAGTTACATTTGGGTAGGTCATTTTAGGGGAAAATTGGGAAAAAAGGGCCCGATCCTTAAGAGTTAAGGGGTTTTGCAATTTTGGCGAAGGGGTCCACCCAGCATCTGTTGTAGTTGCACAAACCCAGGAAGGAGCAAAGTTCTTGAATAGTAGGGGGCTCCTTGGCAGCTTGTATGGCAGCAGTACGACATTGTCATCTCTCTTTTTCCCTGTAAAAACCAGTTGACCGAGGTAGATAACCTGTGATTGCATGTGTTGGGCCTTATCAGGGCTAGCTTTATGGCCTTTGGCATGCAAGTGATTTTAGATCCTTGGCATGTATTTCCTCATCTTCTGACGCTAACAATATATCATCAACATATTGTATGACAACAGATGACATCGGAGGAATGCCTGATGGTAAATTGAGTAACTATTATGAAGGCCCATAGGAATCCTAGTCCACTGGTACTGTTGACCATCCACAGAAAAAGCAAGCCATGGACGGACCTCTGGATGTAAGGGTGCCGACCAGAACCCATTAGCCATATCAATGACTGTCACCTGCTCACTCTGTGTTCTCAATGGGGAAAGAATGGTTGAGGTGTCAGCCACCAGTGGAGTGAGCTTGGAGATGGCTTCATTTGCATTCCTGTAGTCCAGTGTCACTCGCCAGTAACTACCTGATTTTTTTTCATTGGGCTATTGGAGGCAGAATGTGTCTTTTCAACTATACCCATGTCCCATAGATCTCTAACCAAAAAAAAGATAGTAGCGGCCATAGCTTCCTTGATAATGGGATATTGTTTTGTGCAAGGTGGGGCAACATCTGTCAAGCACACTGGTTCCATATCCAAAGTTCCACATTCATTTTTTTTGTAGTCCAAATAGGATGGTTCTGAACTGTAGATCCCTGCACTTGTCTAATTTGCCACGTCACCTTCCCTTCAGAAACGTTCAGTGTAGAGTCAAGTTGCATAATAACCAATAGACATTGATAAATCAAATCAAATTTTATTGGTCACATACACATGGTTAGCAGATGTTAATGCGAGTGTTGCGAAATGCTTGGGCTTCTAGTTCCGACCATGCAGTAATATCTAACAATTTCACAACAACTACCTTATACACACAAGTGTAAAGGAATGAATAAGAATATGTACATATAAATATATGGATGAGCGATGGCCGAACGGCATAGGCAAGATGCAGTAGATGGTATAGAGTACAGTATATACATATGAGATGAGTAATGTATGTAAACGTTATATAATGTGGCATTGTTTAAAGTGACTAGTGATACATTTATTACATCCAATTTTGAATTATTAAGTGGCTAGAGATTTGAGTCAGTATGTTGGCAGCAGCCACTCAATGTTAGTGATGGCTGTTTAACAGTCTGATGGCCTAGAAGCTCAGTCTCTCGGTCCCAGCTTTGATGCACCGGTACTGACCTCGCCTTCTGGACGATAGCGGGGTGAACAGGCAGTGGCTCGGGTGGTTGTTGTCCTTGATGATCTTTTTGGCCTTCCTGTGACATCGGGTGGTGTAGGTGTCCTGGAGGGCAGGTAGTTTGCCCCCGGTGATGCGTTGTGCAGACCTCACTACCCTCTGGAGAGCCTTATGGTTGTGGGCGGAGCAGTTGCCCGACAGGATGCTCATGATTGCACATCTGTAAAAGTTTGAGTGTTTTAGGTGATAAGCCAGATTTCTTCTGCCTCCTGAATGGTTTGGTCTGCTTAGTATATGTGTCTCCCCCCCCCCCCCCCCCCCACTCCTGTTGCTCTCATCTTCTTGCCCGTGTACTGAGGACATACATGTTTTGCAATAGAGTGACATCAGCACCGTATCTACAAAAAATTCTACTGCAATGTTGTTAACCATGTTCACATATTCCATCCGATTTCATATGTACACCAGCTGAGATGGGATGTAAGAAGGGGTCTGTTGGTTTACCTCCACGGCATCCAGCAAGCTCTGCTGCTTAGCCGGAGAAAGCTTCTTACATTTGACTCAGCATTGTGTCGTTGGGGCTGTTGTCCTGTTTCCATTTTCCCCTAGATGGACCCTGCTTCTCCTGGCCATTCCTAATAAGAACACGTTTTCTTTTCTGACATTCTCCTTGCCAGTGACCAGAAATCCTGCAATAATGACATACACCAGGTTTCTCTTCTGCTGAACGGGTAACGTTGTTGGTTTTACTTGGAATCTGCACAACTCTGATAACGGCTGGTTTATTATGTTGATTGATGTCTCTGTCCAGTCGTGACAGCCTGTCAATGATGTCGCTGTAGTTTTGTCTCGCCCAGTCAGTAGTTATGGAACAAAAGTTTTGCGCAAATCATTGTGTATGGCTTGCATCAACTGATGTGTGATTGCACTCAACTCCTCCAGAAATGGGGCATCTTCATCTTCCATGCCGAGTAACCCACTGTGTCTAACCACCTCTGCTCTGAACCTTTCTTCAAATTCAACAAACGGCTCTTTCGGTTTTTGGGCACATTTGGTTATCTCTCCCCAATTGGTGGTTGCATTGGTCAGACCCATAAGGAAAACATGTATGGCTCTCCATCCATCGGCCACATCTTGCTCTTCACCACCCACAGCTCTATAAACCTTTTCTTCCAGTATGCCATGTTCATGGTTGTTCAAAACAAAGGCAAACAACTAACTCATCATAAGGATTTAGATTGTAGAGTTTCTGATATCACTTCAAATGGTCCCATGTCTTCATACCCACATCTCGTGGATGCTTCAAAGTCTTTGACCATTCATCCAACTGTTTTGGAGATGCTGATTTGTGTCTGATTACGGTCACCGGGGGTTTGTCTTTACTCCCTTTTAAAAGCCTGTGTTCTGGTTGGCCTAAGACATTGTTTGTCACCGCTGTCAGAATCTGTTGACTCAAAGCCAGGCAGTGCTGACCAGATGCTTGAAACCTGATCTGCTTTGCGAAACTCAGCCTGAGGGTAGATTGAGGGAACAAAGGACCCACAGGTGGGGGCCAGGTTTGCCTTTATCACCCTTGCCTCCTGTAATTGTTGAATTTCGCCTTTAAGGTTTTTATCTGTTCACCAAGAGCCCTCAAACTCTCTTTATTTCTCTGCAATGTCCTATGATGTTTATCAAGACAGCATTTCTCATCTCGTTTTCTTACTTTGGCTAATACAGTTAAAGATCATCGTGTCTTTTTTAATGAGTTAGATTTTTTTATGTATATTTCCCCAAGCTTTAGTATATCAGACAAATTACATCTTTCAACAATGACAGAATAATTATTTTATCTCCGAGTGTTCTTACACTATGAGACTCAAAATTGAGCTCCGGTGCATCCTGTTTCCATTGATCATCCTTGAAATGTTTCTACAACTTGATTGGAGTCCACCTGTGGTAAATTCAATTGATTGGACATGATTTGGAAAGGCACACAACTGTCTATATAAGGTCCCTCAGTTGACAGTGCATGTCAGAGCAAAATACAGAATTTTCTGTAGAGCTCCGAGACGACATGATTGTGTTGAGGCACAGATCTGGGGAACGGTACCAAAAAATGTCTGCAGCATTGAAGGTCCCCAAGAACACAATGGTCTCCATCATTCATAAATGGAAGAAGTTTGGAACCACCAAGACTCTTCCTAGAGCTGGCCGCCCGGCCAAACTGGGCAATCGGGGGAGAAGGGCCTTGGTCAGGGAGGTGACCAAGAACCTGGTGGTCACTGTGACAGAGCTTCAGAGTTACTCTGTTGAGATGGAACCTTCCAGAAGGACAACCATCATTGCAGCACTCCACCAATCAGGCCTTTATGGTAGAGCGGCTAGACAGAAGGCGCTCTTCAGTAAAAGGCACATGCCAGCCTGCTTAGAGTTCACCTAAAGACTCTCAGACCATGAGAAACAAGATTCTCTGGTCTGAGGAATCCAAGATTGAATTATTTGGCATGAATGCCAAGCGCCACGTCGGAGGGAAACCTGGCACAATCCCTACGGTGAAGCTTGGTGGTGGCAGCAGCATCATGTTGTGGGGATGTTTTTCAGTGGCAGGGTCTGGGAGAGGATCATGGCAAAGATGAACGGATCAAAGTACAGAGAGATCCTTGAAGAAAACCTGTTCCAAAGTGCTCAGGACCTCAGATACACAGCCAAGACAATGCAGAAGTGGCTTTGGGACAAGTCTCTGAATGTCCTTGAGTGGCCCAGCCAGAGTCTGGACTTGAACCCGATCAAACATCTCTGGAGAGACCTGAAAATAGCTGTGCAGTGACACTCCCCATCCAACCTGACAGAGCTTGAGAGGATCTGCAGAGAAGCATGGGAGAAACTCCCCAAATACAGGTGTGCCAAGCTTGTAGATTCATACCCAAGAACACTCAAGGTTGTAATCGCTGCCAAAGGTGCTTCAACAAAGTACTGAGTAAAGGGTCTGAATACTTATGTAAATGTCTTTTTTTTAATATATATAAGTTAGTAAATATTTCTAAACCTGGTTTTGCTTTGTCATTATGGGATATTGTGTGTAGATTTGAGGGTGGGGGGGAACAATTTTAATATATTTTAGAATAAGGCTGTAATGTAACAAAATGTGTAAAAAGTCTAGGGGTCTGAATACTTTCTGAATGCACTGTAAGTAAAGTTGGGAGTTATTTTACAGTCTGCATTGTTGGTTTCAATTTTCTATAACTAATACTTTACCCATGTCATCAGCTGTGTTTTGTACCTTCGATACGGAGAACGTGAGTGGCACACGTGCTCAGCAGAGAGGGTACCTGGATAGTACACAAGTTTTGATTGGTTTGCTGTTTAGTATTTGGTAGCATTTGCATGTCCGGCTAGCAAACATGAGGTAAGTATTTGGAGAAAATAATTGACTTTGCTAACAAATGGAAATGACCAAACAGTCAGCATTTGAGCTAGCCACACTGTTTTTTCACAAAAACATTTTACACAAACACAGTCCTTACAAAGTTATGTCCTGAATGCAATATTCAGACATTCACCGAAATAATGATAGCATAACGCATTCATCCAAACCGGGAAATGTTACATTAGTCCTTGCGCTAACTGAGGAAATATTGATGTAACACGGGGTCATATTTAGACAACTCTTAGCTGACAGAAACCACAATATGAATATGAATTATCTAATAGCAATTACTATTTATAATTCGTCACATCACGGGTGAGCTCATTGATCCAAATAATTGAGTAAAACACTTTGTAGAAATCGAAAGAAATCCGACGATGGGTAGTTTGTGCGCGCCGTTGGTTTTTTGTGTCAACCAAAGATGGAGACAAAATAAGTTTGGTCTGTTTGCAATATGCATGTTGGAGGGGGTATGTCGTCTACGATTGTTCACTTCCGGAAGTTTACCCGAAAGATGAGTGAACCATTCCTTCACCTCATTATAAAATATTTGGTCTGACAGACGTTTACGTGACACCCAGAATGCATTGTGTAATGTCAACAAACATGGCACCACACATAGCTGGCAAATAGCTTAGCATTAGCTCATTATAATCAGTAAAACCTTCAAAAAAGTATTTTACACACATCATAGGTGTCCATTACAATCTATGCAATAATCGGAATGCATTATTTGTCACCAGTACTTGAAAACGTGAATAAAACTGTAAATACATACATCATGCTGCAGTAGAAACGACAACATGATATATACAGAAAATAATACATTTACTTTGATAGGAACGCATACATGTCCAAAGTTATTATTTGTAAGGAAAACAATTAGTAAGGCAATGTGAGCGCCAGCCAGAAAATGTGTCAATTCGTGCAAGACTGCAAATGTCTGCATACTTGATCTGCGGAAACATTGGTGAAGTGCGGGGGAAGAGAGAAGAGAGAAGTTTGTCTGGCTCAGTAAAGCCTCAGACATAAATTGCCCGCAGTGCTGAAATGGGCTACTTCTATGTGAATTAATGAGCAGGTGGAACACACTTCAATTCAAACTGTTGTTAGAAAATAAAGCTTTTTAGAGAGTAATTTGAAATTAACAAGTTGTAACAGTCTATAGATAATTAGCAGGCAGCGCATGTTAACTGTCCTGTTGCGTAACAATCACATTTTGGAAGTGAGTGGATTCTGACATCACGTGCAGAAAACAACTCACGCTGGGGGCGATCATTAGAGATATTTGGAACTCACATGTGAAATGGTTAACTTGATCACCTGGTGTGCGCTGCACAACAGTGAGTGACTCTTAAGGCTCCGGTCTTGTCGTTGTGTGCTTGTAAACGAACAACCATTTGACTGGGGACTACCGGTTATCTTCATAGTGTAAAATACAGTGATTGGTGAAATGAACGTGATCTGCTTTATCTCCTAACATATTGCACAAGTTGACTGCAGGTTTTTACTTAAAGTAGCGACAAATATTCAAATGTTTTTAAAAACTTTAAAGAAATAGTTTTAACTGTATTGAAAAATGATCCCGTGGCTATTTATAATACTCCGGTATACCCACCAAGCCTATTGGGAGGAAGTTTAAGCTCTCATAGCACAATAAAAGGCTACATCCCGCGGACCGCTTATTACTTTCCTTGTTTCATAAATCTTATATGTGGATGCAGAATCCTTTCCAATTATGGCACAACACAGCAAAACCAATTCAATGACATTCTGTTTATTGGAGATGTGGGAATCCTTCATGATACACAAGGCAGAGGTGCTCTTTCATACGGACCATGGAAACTAATGAAACTGAGGCTCTGCTGTCTGTTGATGAAGGGGTGTCTCAGTTTAATCTAGTTAAAAGGTTTGACTCATTACCTCACCTGGCTTTCTCTTCTGGGCAGATGGGCAGACTGCTATCATTTTGCCGTGATACAATGAGAAGATGCTTCAAACATCGTATTAGAATGGAGATGGCACTGAGTATTGCATTCCTCGTTTTCTCTACGGCTTTCATTTTGCTGTGGTAACAGCATCCGTTGACCAGTAAAAAGGCCAATTTATTTACAAGTACCTCATAGGCAAGTCCCCCCTCTACCTCAGCTCACTCCATCTCCACTACCAATAGCAACCTGTGCTCTGGTAGATATATCACACTGGTCATTCCCAAAGCCCGCACTTCCTTTGGCCGTCATTGATTCCAGTTTTCTGCCGCCAATGACTGGAATGAGCTGCAAAAGACCCTCAAACTTGACACATTCATCCCACCAGACTCCTTCAAAAACATATTACCTGAGCTGGGCAATTCCACTTTAACAGAGACTCAATTTTAAAGTGAAAAATCTGTCAACAAAAACCATTGATTGCAAAGTTCAACAAACCATTACTCGATGCACAAGGACTACTTTTAACAATTTGCACTGAACATTGTACAAAAACACATTTTACTCAGAGTGAATATGTAAAGTTTGGTAAAAGAATGATGGTAAAATCTCAGTTTGTGACCATGTTTACCAATAACTCTTAAATATCTACTCCGAATTAATGGTCAAAGATGTCTGCAGAAAGAATGGTGTGTCAGCTATGAAATGACACCTTAGAAAATATCTATTTTGGTTATTGAACTAGATTAAGTGAAGTGGAATAACACCTGGTAACAGAATGACATCATGGGTCCCTAATCTGTACAGAAATTGATAATTTGTGAATGTCATTCTCCATGGTTATACAGTTGAAGTCCAAAGTTTACATACACCTTAGCCAAATACATTTAAACTCAGTTTTTCACAATTCCTGACATTTAATCCTAGTAAAAATTCCCCGTCTTAGGTTAGTTAGGATCACCACTTTATTTTTAGCATGTGAAATGTCACAATAGTAGTAGAGAATTATTTATTTCAGCTTTTAGCTAGCTAACATTAAGCTATAACTAGCAATGCAAAGGGCTTTCGGAGATACGAATAATATTACTACACAGATCGTACACGTAACGCTAGTTAGCGAGCCATTAAGCTAATGTTCGCTAGCTAACAGTATGCTTTAATTTGTAAAGAAAAATACTTTCTGACTAAATTTGAAACGTGTAATATCTGAAAATGTAGTTACTCTTACCTGTATACATGGATGAAAGGTTCACGGCAGCGTGTCTTTTCCATTTGGTTTGTAGCTAGCTACAGCTTGTTTGGCCCATTTGTTGTGTCAAGTCACTCCGGGTTCACACTGACCATCACAACTTTTTCCCACTGAGCTTTGTCAAGGACAACATCCCATTATGACAAATCAAAAATAGTTTTTTTTAGAAAGGTTAACCCTCACCCCAGTCTGAGGTCCTGAGTGCTCTGGAGCAGGTTTTCATGAAGGATCTCTCTGTGGTTTGCTCTGTTCATCTTTGCCTCGATCCTGACTAGTCTCCCAGTCCCTGCCACTAAAAGATATCCCCACAGCTTGATGCTGCCACCACCATGCTTCACCGTAGGGATGGTGCCAGGTTTCCTCCAGACGTGACACTTGGCATTCAGGCCAAAGAGTTCAATCTTGGTTTCATCAGACCAGAGAATCTTGTTTCTCATGGTCTGAGAGTCTTTAGGTGCCTTTTGGCAATCTACAAGTGGGCTGTCATGTGCGTTTTACTGAGGAGTGGCTTCCGTGTGGCTACTCTACCATAAAGGCCTGATTGGTGGAGTGCTGCATAGATGGTTGTCCTTCTGGAAGGTTCTCCCATCTCCACAGAGGAACTCTGGAGCTCTGTCAGAGTGACCATCGGGTTCTTGGACACCTGCCTGACCAAGGCCCTTATCCCCCGATTGCTCAGTTTGGCCAAGCGGCCAGCTCTAGGAAAGTCTTGGTGGTTCCAAACGTATTCCATTTAAGAATGATTGAGGCCACTGTGTTCTTGGGGACCTTCAATGCTGCAGACGTTGTTGTTGTACCCTTCCCCAGATCTGTTCCTTCAACACAATCCTGTCTCGGAGCTCTACGGACAATTCCTTCGACCTCATGGCTTGGTTTTGAATTGACTTGACCACAGATGGGACTCCTAAGTTGTAGAAACATCTCAAGGTTGATCAATGGAAACCGAATGCACCTGAGCTCAACTTTGAGTCTCAGCAAAGGGTCTGAATACTTATCTAAATAAGGTATTTCAGTTTTTATAAATTTGCCAAAAAAATCTGAAAACCTGTTTTTGCATTGTCATTGTGGGGTATTGTCTGATGAAGTAAATGTATTTAATATATTTTAGAATAAGGCTGTAACGTAGCAAAATGTGGAAAAAGTCAAGGGATCTGAATACCTTCCCGAATGCACTAGTGTTTATTTTTTTTGTGGTATTGTGTGTTGTCCTGTTTGCTGTTGCAATGTTATGCCATTTGGCCAGGTCGTTATTCCAAACGAGAATTGGTTATCAATTTACTTACCTGGTTAAATAAAGGTGAAATAAATAAAACATTTATGAAATATCATAAGGCTAATGGTTAGAGCGTTGGGCCAGTAACTGAAAGGTTGCTGGATCGAATCCCCGAGCTGACAAGGTAAAAATCTGTCTTTCTGCCCCTGAGCAAGGCAGTTAACCCACTGTTCCCCTGGCGCTGAAGACATGGATGTCGATTATGTCAGCCCCCTGCATGCACCTCTCTGTTTCAGAGGGGTTGGGTTAAATGCGGAAGACACATTTCAGTTGAATGCATTCTGTTGTACAACTGACTTGGTATCCCCCTTTCCCTAATGCTAGAGTTTTATGTAGCCTACATCAGGCCTCTGCTAAACCTTGGGAAATGTTTTAATGAATTCTACTTGTGAATTCTAAAACTGTTTCCCTTGAGGTAAACAGTGTGTACTAGACTAACTTCTTTCCCCTCTGACTGTGGCCTTGAAAGCCTTCCAACCTCATACTTATCACACACAGACTACTAATGTCCAGTAATGCGTCAGGCTGTCAGGTAAATGTATCTGGCATGAGCCAGCAACGGATTTCCACCTTCTGTTTTTATAATCACGCGTCATTCGAGTCTGTCATTGTAAACATTGAAGCAGATTTCTGATTAGGCAGAGTGTGCCTGCTTTCCATTCAGTTATTCAGGGAATATTTTTGGCTAAGCTCTCAATGGTTATTAAGGCTTCATTACATTTTGTTCTACTATACTTGGTCAACCGTTTTCTCATCTGGCATGGAATTGGATTGTTTGTTCACAATATCACAGGTAGAGATACTGTGTCTCTGAAACTCTACACTGCCAAAATATTTGGAGCTGTTGAATCTACCACTGAGCCCTCCCACACCCCCCTTTGGGACTGCTACCTTGCATCCAAGACAGACTGGCCTATTTTTCAACTCGCTCTGTTTCCCTCCAAGCTATGGAGCAGTGGTGGAACACTAGAGAGCTATGCACTCTTTTGTGGGTGATTTATCATGTGGGAGGGAGTAGTAAGCCCATCAGGCTCCACAAATGTGCCTTTTTGTTTTCAGGCACACATACTATGTAGGGTAAAACATGGTATAGCCTCAAATTACACAAACATTCAATATTTGTTGTACAATATTATTTCCATACTTGTGATTATGTTGACATTGTGCAGGTTTCAGTTAACTATGAAAATAAAGGATGGCACAGTGTATCTAGGCTAGCAATCAGATCTGAATATTAGCCTTTGCTTTTCTCGGTTTGTCCTCTTTCAGACATCCCAAGGGTGATTGACTGTGCCACCGTTCTGACTAACACTGCTCTCATACATAGAGCAATTCTATATGGATGTGTTATGTGAGTGCTGTACTCTGATTTAATACCAAGGCATTTGGTATTGGTATCTAGGCGAAGGAAGGAGCCCTAGCCTTAATTCCAAGCGTTTTCTGTGCACGCTTGGCTGTGTGGATGAGTCATCCGTTACAGGAAGTGCACAGCGAGTGTGATTCACACTCTCTGTAATGCAATACCAGAGTGCTGATGTTTATTTCGCCCCAGAGTTACGGATAAGTTGTCGGTATGACAGTCCAGGCGGCGAAAACCGAGCACTCCACAGTCCAGTAGACACAAAGGGCTATCGAGTGTTTCAGCCCCTGGGCAGCCCATTGTCACCCTTACTCTCCCACTCTTTCAGCAAGGGAATTCATAATGTCTTTTTGGCCCAAGGTTTCTGATGGTTATGAGAGATATGAGACAAATTTGACCATTCATATGACAGTATCGCAAGTATCCTGTTGAAATTAGACAATGGAAAATATAAAAATCGAATACTATGCCCTCCAAATCCACTCACCTACAAATGGCTGTGGTAGACAGAAAACTAATAAAGAATGCACAGTCCCCCCTGTATATTACCATCTTGTTGCCACTGGTGATCTCATCATAAGGTATTGGCCCGTGGAGGGCTTGATTAAAAAAGGGGGATGGGATGGGAGGAGGTAGATCGTCACCACGGCGAAGTGCCTGTCTAAGTATGAGTAAGCCCTATAGCGGTATTCAGAGTGACATCAGAGCCTGAAACGATGGCATCCATTATGATTTTGTGACCATTCACTCAGCATATAGCCTAATACAGCTACCACTACAGTATTACTAAAACACTACAGTACTTCAAATAGGGTGCAAATTTGCATACAGATCCACGTGTACACCGCCCTATCCCACCTGGCTCAGGGCCCTGGGTCTGAATTCCCTGTGCAACTGGGTCCTAGACTTCCTGGCGGGCCGACCCCAGGGGGTGAGGGTAGGCAGCAACACCTCCGCCATGCTTATCCCCAACAAGGGGGCCCCACAGGGGGGTGTGCTCAGGTCCGGCCTGCACTCCCTGTTCACCTATGACTGCATGGCTACGCACAACTCCAACTCAATCATCACGTTTGCTGACGACCCGACAGTGGTAGACCTAATTAACAACAACGACGATACAGCCTACAGGGAGGAGGTTAGAGCCCTGGCGGAGACCGAAGAGGGAGCACACCCTTATGCACATCGATGGGCCACAGTGGAGAGGGTCAAAAGCTTTAAGTTCCTTGGCGTACACATCACTGAGGACCTGAAATGGTCCCACCCCACCGACACGGTGGTAAAGAAGAAGCAACAGCGGTCTGTTCACTCTGTAACCATCTAGCAGACAGAGATGGTGCATCAGAGCCGGAACTGAGAAACCGCTTCTATTGTATTTTTGCATTTACATTTTGATCATATAACAGACACTCTGGTCCAGAGCGACTTACAGGAGCAATTAGGGTTAAGTGCCTTGCTCAAGGGCACATCGACATATTTTTCTCCTAGTCGGCTCAGGGATTCGAACCAGCGACCTTTCGGTTACTGGCTCAACGCTCTTAAAGAGCAGGAAGCATGAGTTTTTCTCACCAGTGTAACGATAGTGTGGTCAAAGACTTGAGTTGTAGTACCATCTGATTACCTAGAAGTACAAACATAGTTATGTTTTTTTGGTTATTACATATTTATTGACTTCCGGATAACGTCTAAACTACTCACAATGCACTATTTCTTGACGTTATATGGAGGATCTACTCTGCTACCGAGTTCATATTCTGTGCTACCGAGCTCACTCAAGCTGGCTTACATTAGCTACATCCCATGCTATACACTGACTTTGTGGCTGTGCTTTCTAGGGGGAACCCGTTAGCACGGCATGCTCTGATGCTTTCTTACCATTGGGCTCAAAACTAAAGAGAAAATCATACCTGCTTGCTCTCTATGTAGTACCTCGTCTGTTCTCCTTTTGATTTGTCAACTTTTCTGCATGTTCTCTGAAGTAGGCTATGAGAGATTTCTAACTTTTTCCAACTTTCCTTAGTGCTAGCGCGCTAGCTGACTGCCATCTGGAATCTATCTATTTTGTATTTTGGCCCGGTGAAGCGCCCGCCTCGCCTTAGCTTTGGTAGCTAACTCAGCCTGCACCCTTATTTTTTTTATCCGTTTTAAAAGCACCAACCATCAATATACACGTTTCTGATCACTTTTCTTTTAATCTGTAGTTATGTTTTAGTTGTGTTCTATCTGGTCTCTAGTAGTTGGGCTCTAGCTTGCTGACCATAACTGAGGTGGATGGCTAGGCTAATAGCTAACGTTAGCTGGCTGGCTAGCTTGCTGGCTAAGATAATTGTGTGTACAAAACATTCAGGACTACTGCTCTTTCCATGACAGACTGACCAGGTGAAAGCTATGATCCCTTATTGATGTTGCTTGTTAAATCCACTTCAATCAGTGTAGATGAAGGGGAGGAGACGGGTTAAACAAGGATTTTTAAGCTTTGAGACAATTGAGACCTGGATTCTGTATGTGTGCCATTCAGCGGTTTCCCGTGTGTATCAAGAATGGTCCACCACCCAAAGGACATCTAGCCAACTTGACACAACTGTTGAAATCATTGGAGTAAACATGGGCCAGCATCTCTGTGGAATGCTTTCGACACCTTGAAGAGTTCATTCACCTACAAATTGAGGCTGTTCTGAGGACAAATCAATGTTATGAAGGTGTCCTTAATGTTTTGTACACTCAGTGTAGCTAACATTCTTTGATAACTGGTTAGATGGCATTATGTATTTCCAAAACTTTGGGTTACTTTAATGTAGCTGTAAACTAGGTGTTGATAGCAACTGGCTGACTCATTCCGTGCTAATGTAACGTTAGAAGGCTGGCTAGTGTTAGCAGCTTAGTTGGCTAGCAACTTTGCAATTTGGTTTGTAACAATACATTCATAAAGTATTGGCTTGTAATTTGGCTGAAAATAAATTGAAACCAGTTGTCATGAGTGCAAAAGATTTGGTTTAATTTGAAGTTATACATTTGAAGTTATTTCTGTTGGAGTTTACATTATAGGGAATAGGCTGGCTTGCCGGGTCCTCCATATTACATCACACCTCGGGGAAAAACATTTTTCGACATGACTTTCACTAGCCGGCTACCTACCTGGTACTCAGCCCTGCACCTCGAAACTAATGCCTCATGTATATAGACTCATTGAATGCTGGTCACCTCATATTCTGTTTATATAATATTTTCTCGACATCGAACATCCTAATATCCCTACTTCTGTACATAGCATTTTCTTTTCCAAATGCTATACTGTCTATACACACCACATGGATTTTCACACATGCTCACTCTTATATATCTACATTGGATTGTTGTATCTTGTTTTAGTTTATTTATTTTTTTATTGAATTTGCGAGACATTCTATTTCACTGTTGGAGCTAGTAACATAAGTATTTCCCTGCACCTGCTATAACGCCAACAAGTCTGTACACCGACCAGTGAACTTTGATTTGACATTATTGGGTACTATGCAAAAGTTGTGGAACGCCTGTGAGTCCTCACGAAACCCAGACAAAAACTGACCATAATTTGGGGAAATTTCACTTAATGTATTCCATAGAATAGTCCTTTGGAGGGATTGTTGACATATATTTTCAATTTTTATGTAAAAGCATAATTGAGAAATAATTACTCAGAGTTGGCATATTTTGGACATCTGGATGTGTTTCTCCATTAAGACTCCATGTTTCATCTGTAAATGCTACAAAGTAAAAATTGGTGTCATATGAAGCTTTACAGCTTGCTCTGTAATATTAGTAGTATTTTGATTTAAAAAAAATAATATTAATTTATGAATATTGAAAAATATAAACATCGATATAAAAAATAATACAAATGTTTGAAATATATTGTTGAACATAATATACTCTACGGACATATCAAAGTTCCAGAGTGGGATCTCTGATAGTTTTAAAGTTATGGCCCATTTTATATGGATAAATTGGCATAGTAGGCAATGTAACCAACCACAGCCCTCCTTTGCACATCCTGCAAATCACCAGCAGAGGGCAACTATTTTGAATCCATTTTCACATTCACTCTGTTGGTAATCCTTACAAATTGGATCATAACTCTAAAAGGAGCAGAGATCCCACTCTGGAACTTTGATATGCCTATAGAATATATTTAACAATATATTTTAAAAAAATCTACATCTTAAATGTTGTATTTTATTATATTCATAAATTAGTTATTATAAAAGTTATTGAAGTTTAAAATATTACTGTTTAATCTGTAGGTGCTACAAAGTAAACATCAAGCTGTAAAGCTTCCTATGACACCAAACCAATTTACTTTGTAGCACCTAGAGATTAAACACCATGGAGTTTTAAAGGAGGTCCGGGTAAGGCCAAAATGCAATAAATATCCCAACTTTGAGTAATTATTTCCCAATTATGCTATTAGATACAAATGTCCAAAATATGTCAACAATCCTTCCAAAGGACTATTCATTCTATGGATTACATTTTGTGAAAATCCCCAAAATCATAATTTTTTTCTGGGTTTCATGAGGGATCACTCCTGTCTTGTGTGGGATATTTTTAGGAATATTCTTCTCAATAAGATCAATACTCCTTTTGTTATGTAGGATAGAAATATATTCCCAAAAGTTTTTGTAGTCAATTTGATCGTGTTACTTTTGACTTGTTTTACAGGTTGGAATATATGGGACAGTGTCTGCTCTTATCCGTTATCAACTCTGGGATGATGTCATGCTGACGGATCCTGCAACTATGAGTTCTAAGGTCGCAGCAGCTGCAGTTAGTGTCAGCCAGAACTCACGTCATCATATCATGACCAGATCCATCCAGATTTGTCCAATAGCAGATTCTGTAAACTGAAAGTGAAACATCTGTGAGAGAAGTAGCTTGGGCAACTCTACTTCAAGTTCCCTCAGACCACTCATCCCAATGTCCCCAGGTCCCCCCACCACTACCATGGCCTCCTCACAAAAACATTGATGAAAATGGGGTTTTAAACATGTCGACAATAAATAGGATGGGGACGAAGGGCCTCAAAAGTCTGGTTCCTCAGTGAACCTGTCCACGGAAGAGGCAGGCGACGGTGGGATTGGCAGTTGGCAGTTCCATCAGCGAAGCTGTTGTAGCTCATCCTCTCTTGGTTGGTCAGTTTACTCCTGAGAGACCCCAGGATGACGCACACTAGTCTGAGCTCTCTGACAAACTTGTGATATCTCACATCGCAAGGGTGTAGTTGTGTGGACCTAAGGAGTGGACAATGAACAGAACAAAGAAGGAGGGGCTGTGTGCTGAGGGGAAGCTGCCCCTGGCTGAAGTCCCTATAGGTTGGCAGCGCCGAATCACCCACAGCGGGGTTGTCTACATAAGGTAAGACCTGCTCTACCTCTATTTAAACTAGCCTGTGGTCTCTCGTCTCCCCAATCGGAAGTTAGGGTAATGAACTCTTTCCTTCTACAGAACCAATTTCTAATATTCACCCAATTTTCTTCTGCTCAATCTTTTCATGTAACTTACCATTTGATATGGTGTGTTTATTGATAAAAAAAAAAAAATATATATATATATAAAAGGGTGTGGCAATAGCAGGAACAGTGGCATCTAGAGGGCAAAACCTGGTACTTTCACACTAATTTATGGGGGGGGGGGGGAGCAAGCGACTTCTATGGCAAATTTCTCTGAACAATGGGGAAAAAAACATCACCAAGCTCACTATGAATACATTACATAGTATGAATAAACAGTACTCCAAGCCGCAGCTTCATACTACTTGTCAAACATAGAGAACTAATACTGTACACTGGCAGTTGGGGTGGGCTTGGTGTGGGGTTTGGGGGGTCCATGGGTAGCTTTTGTCCATTAATTTGGAATCCTCACGTCTTAATCTTTATCCAGAGGTTTGGTCCAAATCGAATGATTGGTACTATGTTTATTGAGTAGCTTAACAAATCCAACAAATTGAAATGGGCAATTTGGCTGCAATCAATTAACTAAATTTTTCAGGGATACATTTTTTTTCCAACAAAATAATATTGCAGGAATGCTTATCTTATTTGTTTCTAACTACAGAAACAATTTCAGATGAATCTGGGATGGTGGGTGACAATCCTCTTTCTTGTGCTTTTTGAGGTGGAACGACTTGTCATATCTGTCTTTTACCCTAATAAGGCTGATCACAATAACGCTGTAGTCCATGACCTTTATTGAAAGGCAGAAAAAGTCATTTCTATCCATTTTCTGTCCATGGGGTTGAAGGGAAGTGTTTCAAGAGTCTAATATTACCTCCCTCCCTCTTCATATGAAGTATATTCCCTCTCTGGTGGGCAGATCTGGGCTACATGGCCTTGAGGAGAAGAATGTTTGAGATCAGTGTCTGTCTCATACAGAGAAAATTGTCCTCTGAAAAACTATGAAATGCTGTCGGGAGCCATGTTTTATGGCACCATAATTCCACCCAACAGCTGCTTTCTCTCCCTTACTTTCATTGAGTTTGAAATGAATGTTGTTGTTTTTTCTTTCGAACCAAGCCTTTTAAGCTGATGGCACTTGTCATTATAAAGGTGAGCTGTTTTCATGGTATTGCGTTCCTCCTGTGTTTTGGTAGATTTGCGTTTTTGCTGTGACTGACTACTTTATCCAGGTCATTTGATATAATTGAATGTGTATGGTTTTGCCCGAAATGGTACCTTATTCCCTGTATAGCGCACTACTTTTGACCAGAACCACAATAAGCCTACTATGGGAATAGGGGGGCATTTCAGATGCAAACTGTCTTTTATTTAGCAATGGTTGTGCTATGCTGTTACATTGGTCACTCACAATCTCTCCTCTTCCACATTCCAGTCCCAGTGGCTTAGTCCTAGCCTGTCTGGAGCAGGTGAAGAGCTACCTGCTGACTGATGGCACCTGTAAGTGTGGCCTGGAGTGTCCTCTCATCATTCATAAGGTGAGCAAGCCTGAATGTGGGGCCAGTCCTGGTAGATGGGTCATTAAGTTCAAAGGAAAATGCACTACTGAACACTAGCACACTTCTTACTGTAGCCAGGACTGGAGGAGAGAGGAAGTGACACATGTATAGTGTATTGATAAGAGTAGGCACACACAGACGCTAACATCTTTCACTCCCCTCAGATATTCAACTTTGACACTGGGGCGGCTGTCAAGCAGAGGACTGCTGAGGATGCCAGAGCCGATGCTCATGTCACCAAGCTGTGTATCCACAAGAGGAAGGTCATCACCGTGGCAACCCTGCACAGGAGCATGGAGTCACCACACCCCGCTCTGGCCAGTCAGGGTGTTGGCACTGGTATGTGGAAGAAATATTGTCAATCTGAGATGCAAACTAGCTCCCTAGGAAAGATCCATCCATTTGTGTGACTTATTGATTGATTATGAAGTTCGATGTCTCATATCTGATCAAATTCTGAAATAGGCCTAAACACCAGTCCTTTATGATATTTGATGATGAAAGCCAATGTCACTTAATGGCTTTTACTCTCCAATCGGTGTCACTTGATATGACAATCTGTGCATTCTCAGCCAGTTTTGTTCTGTTTTAACATATTGCCTATAGAAATGTTTAATGAAAGAGAATAACCTTATGACCTATTGAGACCAGCTCAGACAGAAATCATCTGCTCTGTGCAGTATTTTCACAGCAAAGGACTGCAGTGAATTGCTGCTCTGTCAGCATGTTGTAAAAAAGAAGCGAAAATGTGACGCTGTCTGAAGAACATGCATACACATATCAGTTAGATTCAACTGTCTGCCTAGCTGCTGTTTTATGTTTGCTCTAAAGATCGGGTTTCTGTTGTCAATTCAGAACTGTTTTTGGTTTATTTGTTTTGGGAATTTCTGTAAGGTCTGAATTGACGATGCTGAATTAATTCCATATAATTATCTCATCTGAGATGATAAAAGTAATTTCAAAGATTGATACAAGTTTACTTTGCTTTGTAGGCACTGCAGCTATGGGTCCTTTGAGTCATCAAGCAATAAGGAACAATATGCACAATGGTCCACCCAACTCTGTGGCTCTTGATGTCAGGAATCCCAACAAGACAGGAATGTCAGTTTCTGGTCAACAGTACTATAACCATGAACTGGGTTCTCCCCCTCAGAGGGATCTGTACTTGGGGTACAGCAGGACAAGGCTGGGGGGCAGCGAACACAGTAGTAGCCAACAACGTTCACCCTATCACAGCCGCCACAGTGTCCTGCTCAGCCCCTCCTCCTCCACCTCATGTTGCTCACAGCATTATGGTGATAGGGCTCCCTCCCCAAGGACTGAACCTCTGGGGAGTCCTGACCCCAATATGCTTGGTTTTCATGGAGCTTGCAGCCCACACTCTGCCCATATGAACGGTGATCGTTTTACCCATCTCTCACCACCCAGTATCCTGCACCACGGCTCGCCTTCGGCCTCCCAGCCCTCGTGTGCCATGTCAGGAAGGACTAATGTACCAAATTCCCCTGCCGTCAATGCCAAAAGCCTCAATATGCAGAAGCCCTCCTGCAGCTTCCCCCACGACTTTCAACACAAGCCCCAGCCTGCATGCCACCCACAGTCGCACTTTTCCCTGTCTCAGCTCCCTCCCTGCATCCTGCAGAAAAAGCAGGTGACCTCTGAGAAGGACCCTCTTGGTATCCTGGACCCAATTCCAAGCAAGGCTCCTAGCCAGGGTCCCTTAGTGCCAAACATATCTGGCCTCCAACACAATGCCCAATCTCAGGTACCACCAATGAATGTAAACATCCCCCCTGCCAGTGTCCCTTTGCCCAGCAACCTGCCCTTGCCAACTGGGAAGTCTGGATCTGTTGGGCATGGCCATAGGGTCCAGCACCACCCTACCCTGTCATCCGCCTCATCCTCACCTATCATGTCCCCAGCACATATGGCTGGGCCTGTCCTCACCAAGGTGGAGTCACCCCACCGCTCACGTTGCTTGTCCAGTTCTTCTGAACATGGTAGCTTCGCTCACCCCACGGGGCTCCAGGTTCCTTGTGGGGGTTCAAAGCCACTTCCCCGGTCCTCTCAGGCCTCTTCGGGGTCCCCTCGACCTGCAATGCCACGAAGTTCTGCATATAAGATGGACAAACTCAATCACTTGAACGATACCCCCAACCAACTACCAGGGGGGATGAACATTGGTCTAAGCAAGCATCCCAACTCCATATACCGTCCAGCTCCCGGATCTGATAGTAGCCTTCAAAAGAATCACTCGGTAGGTATGCCCCTTAAGCAGATGTTAGATCAGCAGAATCCTGCTTCCTTCCCAGCAAGTAGTCTACTTTCAGCAGCAGCGAAAGCACAGCTAGTAAATCAAAACAAACATACCGACAGCACATTGGGTGCAGGCGCAGAGGCTCGCAGTGGCAGCAGTTTGGGACACCCAGGGCTAGTTGGTGGAGGCAGAGGTGGGAACCCAGATGGACACAGCACTTTAAACCAGAGATATCTACCTAATCCTGGGCCATTGGCGAGCGAATTTCCAAGCGGAAGAGCAGCACTAAGAGACAAACTCATGGGTATGGTTCAGCAGAGAGAGGCAAATCGCAAGCGCAAACTGTCCAATGATGGCAGCAGTGGTGGCATCAACAATGACAGGGCTTTCGACGTGCTCAAGCATCCGATGGGTGGCTCTGGATCTAGTTCATCTAGCTTTCCAGAGACTTTGAGGAGAATGTTGCAGCAGGGTTGTTTGCCCCCAAACACCTCCATGGCCCAGCTACTCCAGTCCATGAGCCACCAAAGTGGCCACAATGGGCCAAGCCACGTGGGCCAAAGCCCGGCCAGATCTGGCAAATCTCCCTTCTTGGAGGAAGCTTTGCCTCAGATGTCGACTTTGCAGCAGAGCTTGCAGGGGCATCATATCCAGGGCAGAGCGAAGATCCGTGGCTTCCAGAACATGAACAGTGAAGGTCAGATTTCAGGCCAGGATCTAAACATGGAGCCATTCAACAGGCCAATAAACCAAATGCAGGACCCCGCCTTAACTGGAAACTTTGGGTTGTTGGGTTACAATGGTGGACAACATGCAGCCATGGGGTCGATGCAGGGAAACCCAAACCCTCACCAGCAGCAGCAGTTTGGACTTTATCAGAAACCATCCCAGGCGCAAGGCAACCCCCACTTCAGAGGCAGGGCAGGATTGCCTCCCATGATGTCCAATGGCGGGGTCCAAGCCCTCTCTGAGTCAGGTAAGCAGCTGTTTCTCCTTGATTTTGTTGACTATTGCCTTCTTATCCTAGGTGTAGCAAAATCATAGATTTATATTATGTTTTAAGTCAATAGTCTCTAAATATATACATTTTTGTGATAAAGCAAAGGCTGCAATGTGTGTTGTGCCCCCTTGTGGCAAACATTGGTAGTTTTTGTCTATTGAAAATAATTGGATGTAGCCTACTTTATTACAATGATCCATCTAGATGTTTGGGGTCAAAAAAACCATTGGTGAATTAGGTTACTACCTTACAAATATGAATATGACCATCTTTTTGCATATAACTATTTGGCCTTGTCATTAAATTCAGTCTCATGTTGTTGCCGTCTTTGTCACTTGCGCTCTTTAAGCATCTTTCATCAAAGTGCTGACTGGAAAACATTTTCTTCTGCACAGCCAAGTGAAAGTGAGCTATTTAAAGCCAGCGTGCAAGACCTCTTTAAAGGCAAAAATGTTTTACAAGCAGGCAGACAAAAATGTTCAGATATGTTTTTCTACTTGTTTCTCACATCATACTTTATTTTTCCTGCTTTTTGTTCTTGTTCTAATTTGTTTAACCCATTTTCAGCTAAACTAAGTCATATTCTCAAACAATGATTTAACTTAAAGCCTCAGACACACCAAGGATAATGGTGTGTTGTCACAGCACAGATCAACCCCCTGGATAAGCCTTGTTAAAAATAGTCCAGACCACAGTGTGGCAGTAGCTTTCTTAACCTCTATGTTAGCGTCCCACTCTATTCAACAGCCAGTGGAAGAGCATGGCGCGAAATACAAAAACCTCAAAAATGCTATAATTTCAATATTTCAAACATACGACTATTTTACACCATTTGAAAGATAAGACTCTCGTTAATCTAACCACATTGTCCGATTTCAAAAAGGCTTTACAGCGAAAACAAAACATTAGATTATGTTAGGAGAGTACATAGACACAAATAATCACACAGCCATTTTTCAAGCAAGCAAATATGTCACAAAAACCCAAAACACAGCTAAATGCAGCACTAACCTTTGATCTTCATCAGATGTCACTCCTAGGACATTATGTTATACAATACATGCATGTTTTGTTCAATCAAGTTCATATTTATATCAAAAAACAGCTTTTTACATTGGCGTGTGATGTTCAGAAATTGTATTCCTACCGAAAACTTCCGGTGAATTTACTAAATTACTCATGATAAACGTTGACAAAATACATAACAATTATTTTAAGAATTATAGATACAGAACTCCTTTATGCAATCGCTATGTCAGATTTTAAAATAGCTTTTTGGCGAAAGCACATTTTGCAATATTCTGAGTACATAGCTCAGCCATCACGGCTAGCTAATTTGACACCCGCCAAGTTCGGGGCTCACTAAACTCAGAATTAGTATTAATTGTATTACCTTTGCTGTTCTTCGTCAGAATGCACTCCCAGGATTGCTACTTCCACAACAAATGTTGTTTTTGTTCCAAATAATCCATAGTTATGTGCAAATACCTCCGTTTTGTTCGTGCGTTCAGGTCACTATCCAAAGGGTAACGCGCGAGCGCATTTCGAGACAAAAAATGACAAAATGTTCCATTACCGTACTTAGAAGCATGTCAAACGCTGTTTAAAATACATTTTTATGGTATTTTTCTCGTAAAATAGCGATAATATTCCAACCGGACAATGCTGTATTCATTCAAAAAGGAAGAGAAAAAATGGCGAGGTCTCGTGAACGCGCATTTCTAATCTCTTAGTCACCAGCCAGTCCACTGACAAACTGTGCTCCTGTTATCTGCCCAGAGACAGGAGACGCCTCAATCCGCTTTCTGGACGCTTTAGAGAGCCAATGGAAGCCTTAGAAAGTGCTACATAACCCCACGGGCACTGTAGTTTCGATAGAGAAGCAAATGGAGAACTACAAATTCGCAGACAGGCCACTTCCTGCTTGGAATTTTCTCAGGTTTTTGCCTGCCATATGAGTTCTGTTATACTCACAGACACCATTCAAACAGTTTTAGAAACTTCAGAGTGTTTTCTATCCAAATCTACTAATAATATGCATATTCTCGTTTCTGGGAAAGAGTAGTAACCAGTTTAAATCGGGTACGTTTTTTTATCCGGCCGTGAAAATACCGCACCCTAGCCCAGACAGGTTAAGCGATGTTTGGCTTGTGTGTGCTGTAGATAGCGAATGTTAGCTAATAAGCAAGTTGTGCTAATGTTGCTAGATAGCTAGAATTTGTATTAAACCCTTGTTGATACTAGCCAGATGGGCACAACTAGATAACCAGTGTAGTTAGCAACATAATTAAATCGCAAGGGATTCATTTTTGAATGAAGCAACTGCCTGTTAGCTGCCGAGAGTCAGTGCAGTAGCTAGCCAGCTATCTTGTGCTAATTGCCAAATGGTGATGCTAATCGTTTAGCTAACTTTAGTTTAGCTTTGCAAGCAAACTGACATTGGTAGTATGGGGTAATGAAGAGTGAATTAAAGTATTTATTCATCTTGCTAGATAGCTAGCTTGGTAAAGCATTTAGTGTTGTGTGCAATGTGCTGCACTTACCACCCCATTTGTTTCATATGAAGTGTGCGTGACTGCCTGGCTCATTTAGCAAGCTAACGTTTGCTAGCTAGCTAACTAATGAGCAAGTTCACATTTATCAAACCTAACAACAACAAAAAAGTTCAAAACTCAAAACTCAAAAAAGTTCAAAATACAAAACGTATTAGCTAGATGTAAAAGATGTAGACTTGCTCTAGAAAAAAAGGTGTATTATGCAGCTTTAATGTTTTAGTAAAAACAATATTGTTGAACAGGGGTTGGATTACACTGGGAAAAGTGCCCTCTTGTGTAATATTGATCTAATTGCTGAGATGGTTTGCTCTTAATGGTTTTAGGTGGTTGGGAGGATGAGTGGGATATAAACTCTGCCACCAGATTAAAATACACCGAACAAAAATATAAACGCAACATTATAAAGTTTTATCCCATGTTTCAGGAGCTGAAATAAAAGATCCCAGAATATGTCCAAAAAGCTTATTTCTCTCAAATGTTGTGCACAAATTTGTTTACATACCTGTTAGTGAGCATTTCTCCTTTGCCAAGATAATCCATCCACCTGACAGATGTGGCATGTCAACAAGATGATTAGAATCCCTTAGCTGACAAGGTGCAAATCTGTCGTTCTGCCGCTGAACAAGGCAGTTAATCCACTGTTCCTAGGCCGTCATTGAAAATAAGAATTTGTTCGTAACTGACTTGCCTTGTTAAATAAAGGTAAAATAAAATTACACAGATGTGGCAAGTTTTGAGGGAGTGCGTAATTGGCATGCTGACTGCAGGAATGTCCACCAGAGCTGTTGCCAGATAATTTAATCTTAATTTCTCTACCATAAGGTGACTCCAGTGTCATTTTAGAGAATTTGGCAGTACACTCAACCAGCCTCACAACCGCAGACCACGTGTATGTGGGTGAGCGGTTTTCTGATGTTCACAACGCTGACAGAGTGCCCCATGGTGGCGGTGGGGTTATGGTATGGACAGGAATAAGCTACGGACAACGAACACAATTTGGATTTTATCGATGGCAATTTGAATGCACAGAAATACCGTGACGAGATCCTGAAGCCCATTTTATTTATTTTTTAAGTTATCTGTGACCAACAGATGCATATCTGTATTCCCAGCCGTGAAATCTATAGATTAGGGCCAAGTGAATTTATTTCAATTGACTGATTTCCTCATATGAACTGAATTCTTATTGTCTCTGTCATTTTATTTTTGGGTGATAAGTAATATCCAACGGCTAGTCAGTATTTCCCCTAGGATTTCTTTCAGCATCGGTGGCAAGGGTAGCTAAATAAATATAGGGTTATCACTGCAGGTAGTGGCATTTAGTCTAGGTACATTCTCTTAGCTTTAGTTTGATTATATGATGTATAGTTGACTTCTGATGTACGCAATGGCTTGGGATTGTTGTGATTGCAGATAGCCGGCAGTAGCACAAGAAAAGCGAAATAATATATTTGAATTGGGACTCGTGAGGTGCACTCCACTTGAATAGAGCTTGCATTTCCTTTTGATATGTGCACTTATCAGGAGTCGAATGTATCTAGACAGCTGAGCCTTTAGTGTAGGCTAATTACATTAGGTGGATCTTGTATTTTATGCACTTTCACAGTAATGTCAAAAAAGTCACTAGCGAGCTACCAGAAAGTAGGGAGCGCTTACCCTTACAGTGAGAGCCACTCATCCATAAACATGGGATGCGTTTCTGTTTCGATACAGGAGCTCCGCACAAATGATCACATTCACTTCGTGTCCAAGCTCTGTGGATTCAGGAAATGTCCTTCGAAACCGTCAGTTAGCGGATCATGGTGGCTACTGGCTACTTTGTTGAGGTTTGTCAACCGTTTTTGTAAAATGAACCTTTATTTCAAAAGCATTAGAATCCTAATTTTGTCACTCACTGCTACTATTGGCTACTTCTCCTGTTCTATACCAAATCCCTTGCTGACGATGTTGAGGTAATGTATGGATATCCATCTATGGCTGGGCTTCTAGAAGTGTACATCCAAGATTTATATACTCATAGATTTTTCTTGATTTAAGAGTCAGGAGCTATATTTTGTCTGAAATACCTATAATTGGCCTGAAGTTTCAGTCTGTAGTCAGGGAAGCCCAACTGAACCACAGTTGACCACTTTGGTTTACATTTCAACAACATAAGTCTTCTTTATTTTCTCACTTATCTTGTCTGTTTCATTTTACTGTCTTATTTGTTCAATCAAGTCCTCACAAGTCAAGGGAAGTAAATGGGAGTAAACTTTGGGCTAAACTTTTTTTTGTTTTGTTACTTTCACACTATTCTCTCTTACTGTCCCTTTGGTTTGCTTATCTTTGAAAAAACTCAAATAGCTTAGAGTGGTGTTGTCCTCATGATCAGATCTTCCTCTACTCCCGCTCCCTCACTTCACTTTTCATTCTCGCACCTTTCTCACGCCTCTCTCTGTCTCTCTCTCTCTGTCTCTCTCTCTCTGTCTCTGTCCCTCTGTCTCTCTCTGTCTGTCTGTCTCTATCTCTATCTCTCTGTCTCTGTCTTTCTTTCTTTCTTTGTGCAGGTGAGGGCAGTAGTTCTCTGAGCTGTGAGCTGAGGCAGGCCCGAGAGGAGAGTCTTCAGTCTCTCATCAGGAACAGCCAGGCCCATATACTGCAACAACAGAGACAGCAACCACTTGTTCAGGGCCAGCATCAGGGTCTGTCCCAGGGTCTGGGTCAGCACTCCATACAGGGCCAGCAGCAGCACAGATTCCAGTGCCAAGGCTCCCACCCTGATGCCCCTCTCCCTGATGATGCCTCCTCCAACCCCATGAACAGCCTCCTTCAGAGCTTCCAGGTCAGACATTCTGTTTTCTTCCAGTTCAAGCCCCAAAATAATTGTGGTGACTTTCTGTGTAATTTGTATGTTTGTTTGGTAGTTTAGGGATGTTTATTGTTGATTTCCATTCAACATTTCTTGAATGACGCATGAAAAAAGTCACCACTGGGCTGATGGAAACATGAAATGCCGGTACAATTTAAAAAATGCCGACAGACAATTTGTTTGTTTGACATTGTGGGACATTTTTGTGTCGGAAAAATGTATTATGCGTGAAATGGCAGTGGAAATGTCTTGTGCAAATATTGATATAATAACCATTATATCGAAGTAAACTTGGAGTCACACAATGATATGTTGTGTGGTCCTCCCACTGCGACTTGGGAAACCATGCAGTTTATTAGGCTACAGATTAAATTAATTATGATTAACTTCACAGGGTGGTGAATGTGCAAGATGATGAGCTTGATGCTCCTTTCCAATAAATATCGAGGGTCATGTTCTGGTGACATGATGATCGATGCTTGGCTGCCGTTTGTCAAATACAAATAATATTGCTCTTATCCATAATAATCTCATAATGTAGTTAGCCTACCCACACTATCTGTGAGGTGTTGGCTACAAGCGCATGTGCCAACACCTCGCATATTTTGCAATATAACGTAACAGTTTTGTTGACAAAACCATCAGTAAAGATGAAAATGCGGTGGAAACCCATCTAACTTGTTTTTTTTCTTCTGGTACATGGGAATTTAACAGCAAAAGTTTTTTTTTAATGTGCACTATGTCATCACGCACAGCTTTTATCCGCAAAAAGTCTGTTTGATAGAAACACATCCCTTGCATGAAAATCTGTCGCAAATTGGATGGAAACCTAGCTACTTTCAACATGTTTCAACGTCTCCCTCTCTTTTTGTAACAGGTGGATTTGCCTGAGACGATTCCACTGCCAAACAGAACTATGATGAGTCGACCGGGGATGATGTCCATGTCCCAACCCGGTGCCCCTTGTCTCCAGGAGGGTCATCAAGAATACCAGGCTCCCCAGGACCTTCCAGGTGGTGGGGGACAAGTTATTGATACCATCCACAGAGCAGCGATGGGCACGGCCAGCAAGAGCACGTTTAATGTCATCACATCAACAGGTGCTAGCGGTACCTTCGCTGCTTCTGTTGTCGGCGAGCCTGTCGACCTCTCCAATGCGGTTAACTCTGTCATTCATGGCCCCCTTCGCTCATATCAGGAGCCAGTGCCAGAGCCCCGACACCAACCCAAGGTGGGTCGGCCACGCAAGAAGACCCCTGAAAGGAACAACAGCTTCTCCCCTGTTGCTATGGATGCTCCTGCCAGATTCCGCTCACCGCGACACGGAGCCCAGAGAAGACAATGGGATGGGCAGGCGGAGGACCAGGAGCAGGCTGGTCTGTGGCGTAATGACAAGCTCCTCCAACCGCTTTCCTTAGCCCAGAGCAGAAACGGCACCTACCCAGAGAGGCCCAAAAGTCAGGCCCAGGTCCACTTAGGCCCTCAGGATCATACAACACTGCACTTCCCCAGTGACTTGTATGCCCATATGAACGGCAACGGTAGGGTCCTCACCTCGGGAAGACTACATTCCAGACACCCCAGCCTGTCCCCTGGTTCTTCCTCTGTCCCACCAGAGGGCCTTTTTACCAAGGATTACAGCCACTACAACGAACATCTGAATGGCCAACTCAATGGGAACCACTACAATGGGCATTACAATGGGCACCTGAACGGGAGCCTGAGCGGCGAGGAAGACCTGAGGCCTGGGGACTCTCCCTCCTCCAGTGAGGGGCTCCCACTCCACCACAGGCCCAGAACTCCGGTCCACTACCCAGGAGATCTACTCTGGGGCCAGGGCAAAGGCTTCCCTCCATGGCCAGGCAAGATTGGAAGTGAGGGGCACATTTACTCCCCTGGGATGGTGAATGACATGCACGGAAAGGTGAGCTTGTTGTGTACTCAGTGTTTTAGTGTGATCAATTATGATTGGTCATATGACTACATTGGATAAAGAAGTGGAGGTCTTTGCCACAATTCCAGCCTCAGTTTCAACACAATTTTGCATTAAACTTTTGCTGCTAGTACTACTGTACACATTACCGTTGCAGTTTTTTTTTATGGCAAAATAATGCTTTGTATAAGAGGGGAGTTTAAAAATGTGTAGGCACCAGGCATGGCAAGTCCCTGAAAGATGATATATTCCTCACGAAGAGCATGACAGGGAGAGGGAAGATCTCCCACAGTGTTCTGCATTAAAAAACACCCCAATTCTGCCCTGCGACACTGTCAAAAGCCTTTGAGACGCCAAGGAATTAACATCAGGGTAAAACAGCATAATGACCTTCCCAGAGGTCATTCTACCACCATTTTCACCTGCCTGTCGATATCCATTGCTTTCATTTATTCACTGCCTACTGTGTTTTGTTCCTTTTTTTCTCGAGAGCTACTGTGCAGGAACTTCAATGTGGGAATCCTTGGGGGAATGTACTTTATTACATTTTTCCTGGATTTACCCATATTATTTAGGCTAACATTTGGGATAGGTGATATTTCAATTTGGTTTCATGCCTAGTTTGACTGTGCAGATAATATGCAATAGTGGATGAATTTGCCATATCCATCCCTTTTACAAGCCTGTGTGGACAGCTATTTTAATGAATCTGACCCATTGTGTTCAGTGAATAAAATTAAAAGCAGTTTGGAAGGATAGGACAAGATGCTGCCTCTTTTTTTTTCTCGAAAATGTTTGAATGCTCTTTGTCTTACCTGGCGTTAAAGTAACTTGCAAGTTAGTCATTAGATAATAAATCTTTATTGAAGTTGAGTCATTATAATTGTGAAATAAAGTCATTGATTGCTTTGACCTGAGTCATTCTGCAAACTCATTTAGAACTTCTGTTCTGTGGACATAGTAATGTACATTTAGAACTTCTGTTCTGTGGACATAGTAATGTACATTTAGAACTTCTGTTCTGTGGACATAGTAATGTACATTTAGAACTTCTGTTCTGTGGACAGAGTAATGTGCTTTTGGTTTCACTTGGCTGTGTAATATGCCATTTAGATTAGTCATTCGTGCATACATTTTACGTATGGGTGGTCCCGGGAATCAAACCCACTACCCTGGCGTTACAAGCGCCATGCTCTACCAACATGTAGTGTTTTGGTTTCATTCCCCCGGTGTTTGGTAATGTTGTTTCTACTTGCCTTCAGGTAGAGTCAGAGAAGTTCCAGAGGACACTAACAGAGGATCTGGACACACTACATAAAGCAAACAAGATAACTAGAAAGTAAATTACCCTAGATTAATATGCTATTATTCTTTATTCTGTCCCTGCACATTGTTTTTATCAGATGAAGGATGAGGTAAAGTAATAGAAATATGTTCTCTTTCTTACAGTGGTCGAAAATGGAATAACCACCTAGAGGCTGCTATACAGGAGGCTATGTGTGAGCTGGATAAGATGACAGGCAATGTGAGTATTCCAATTTTGGTTATTGTGTGTACTGTACACACCTCTTTAGAGATTACCTTTCGGTAATTACCAAACGTGCATTATGTCATTATGTCTACAGTCTATCTAAAGATGGTGTTCCAACCCCCCCCCCCCCCCCCCCCCCATTTCTTTGGTGCACCAGATATCACAGAGAGACAGACAAGTCAAGACCACTAAACCCAAGAGGAGGAAGATCTCCAGATGACAGTAAATGTGTGGACCCTTTGGTGTCCTGCTGGGTAGCGGTCCATCTAGCCAATGGGTCTTGTGTAGCCGATGTGGAATCGCTAGCCAGTGTGTGCAATAGTAGTGACCGTTGTCTTCTCTTTTGCATCAGCTTGGTACTTAGTCCAACTGGATTAGTGCTACAATCAGAGTCAACCCTCCCACCTTGACCACCACCAAGACACTGACAGTGAAGAAAGTACAAGAAAGGATGGAGGAACCTAGCTGCAAAATAGTAGCTGTGATATATCCACAGCTAGCTTGTCCTTATGGAAAATGAGATTCTACATATAAGGAAATAGTTGGTCCAAATATTTCTGATGCATTTTAGATTATGCACATAGACAAAGGAAAACAGTACAACATTATTTTCAGTGGTTAATTGTATATATTGTTCAGTTTTATCATTGAGTTGACTTAATGCTAATTTCTTATGTACATATCAATACAAAACTATATCTGGTTCTCCTATGTTTTTATTTTTCACAAAACTGTGAGGCCAGAGATTTCATTTTTCAAAAGAAAAGCAGCATTAAGGAATTTCTTCTACAGATCTATTGAAACATGCTGTTAAGCATTGAACAGCTGAAGGATTATAATGTTGAACTTCAACAGACACTATTCTCGTTTGCATGCAGCCAGTAAGGATGATCTTGTCCTGCTGGGAAGGCATACAGAGTGAGTCCCAAGAAAAGGAAATTGGAAGACTTGAAGATAGACCCACAGTATATCCTTTATCTGAACATAGGACATGCAAATACTTTCTCTTTGTCTTACGTTTCATTTTTCTTTGTTCTTGTTTTTATCCATGTTATCCAAGAAAAGAAAAAGCCATCAAGGGAAGGAGTCTGAAATATGCCTCTAAGTTACATTATTTGTACTCCCAAAGTAAAATTTATTTTCTCTGAATATTTTTGATAAACAGATTTCCTGTGTTATATCTGCAAAATGACTTTGACAGTATGTGTTTGTGCATTTAAAAAAAAAAGAGTTATTGTAAAGTATAGACTAATTTCTGTAGTATACAGTACATGCATTCTGAAATGAAGTATTCAATAGCAACAGTTGTAATATACGGTTCTGCCACTAGTGTTTAATCTACAATTATGTTCATATTTAAATGGTGCAAAAAGTATTAAGCTGTTTATTTTCTCTATCAAATCATGTAATTGAGCATTTCTCTGTGTTTTACCCTTGAATGTGTCATTTCAAGGGTCAAAATGCCTTAATAGTAAGGACTGCACATTTACAGGCCAGAAGAGATCAGTAATATACTCATTGGTTTCCTTTGCTCTGCAAAACCATTTTAAACGACCCAAGAAAGTATGAGTGAACTTTGATCCGAGCCTTATATCCAATGCTACAATCCCCAGCTGCCAAAGCTATGCCGTATCACAAGTTAGGACTTTTAAGTTTCTATTATTTATCTTTTTAATATTCTATTGAATTAGTGGCCTTCATTTTGTTCATATTCATTGTTTTTTGCTTTTGTACTTTATAATTTATTTATGAATCACATATTTATTTGTAGATATACATTGGTTACTTAGCAATAATACTAATGAGAGTTGTACGCTCTGAAAAGCCTTAGAGTATTATATATTTTTCTCTTAAAACAAATGAACAGCCTATATATGGATAAATATTCCATCAGTGGTTTATAAATATACATTTATATATTTGTGTTTATTTATGACGTGTACAATTTTGAACACTCTGTATGTGCATATAGTGTTCTTTTTTTCTTACTTGTGTCAACACTGAGTATATACCCACGGCCTGAAGAAATTGTAAAATGTTCATTTTAAAAGAGTGAACTTCATTTTCTGTACTTAATACCCTGACTCAGGAGGGGCACCTTCTGATTTGATCAGTCTTGTGAAAATCTGAAATTGTAAAACTGACAAATGTACATGTTTGTCTAATTTTTATTATTTAACATACAATATCAAGTAATCTGTGTTCAATCCTAACCGAACAACCGGGCATCCTAAAATGTAATACTCGTTTTAACACTTGGTAACCTAGCTATGTCATCAACATTACATGCATTTGTTTATAATTCTATTGCACTCTTAATCCTAAAATTGGGGGTATATGAAGAGAGCCCACCACTATTCCATGGACAAAGTAAATGTTTATTTATGTCTTCCATTTCAAACTTGTTGTCCATTGTAGTGATCTTGAGTGATTGTGTTTAATGGAATAAATGTTTTGCCCTCCTTATTGAAACAAAATATATTCTAATATTGTTTTTGAATGAGTTATTTATTGAATGTGGTTTTAAATGTCATTTTTATGCTCTTTATTTCAAAACATTTGGTAAAAGCTGAGTGGCCCATGTTGTTTTTAATGGTTTTACAGTGGGAAAAGATTTTACATTTCTGTAAAGTATTTTAATTTTAAATGTGATATGCATTGTTAGTCAATTGGTAATGTAACAGTCACATAATTTAGCACCAACGTCATAGTATCTTTTGTACTTATAGTTTTCAGTACATCTTTCTGAATACATAACAGCTGTAGCATTTTCCTTTCCTGCTTCGCTAGCAGAAATGTTTTACATTTAGAAAAGTGTGCCTGAAATTACACGCAGTAAAAGGTGGCTATTATGCTTTGTTCAAAATCTTTTAATGGTGTTTGTTCGAAAGGGATTTACAAATTTGACAAAGTATTGCATTCATTTTGCAATAAAAAAGGTATTCTATCAACTGTGGCTTACGTTGTTATATTGTACATGTATGTTATAGTCTCTTCCAGTCATTGCATCAGATTGTCCCCTTCAAGCTACTAACTTCAACCCACCTACCCTAATTCAACACATTTCCAAACACATCTGTATTTTATATTGCCAGTTTAAGTGTGAAAGACAATAATATTAGATTTTGTATCAAAAGGATATGTTTTACACACTGTTAAGTGATCTGTCAATTGTTCGAGAACTACCCTCTAACTTTTGAAATGATTGGCAACATTTTGGAGCTTAAACCAGATCACATTGGACTCAACTATTGCAAATGACATGGGAACCTGGAATTGGCCTACTTGAAGTGTACTAGTGTTTGGTGTAAGTGAACAATCCCCACAACTATGTTCTACGTGTTTTTCAATACAACTAAAAAGTAATACTTTACTAGGCAAGTATAAAAGTGTGGAGTTTTATGACTTCTTCATGCATGTTGTATGAGATGCGCGCGCAACACCAGGGCCCATGTTTTTCAGATGTCTCGCGCTGGCTGTCGGGATTGCTCAGGCGCTGTGGACATGTCCGCCATGTTTTTCATGGGACTGGGAGTGGATCACCCGAGAAAAATAGCTTCTAAATCCAGTTAAACTCGACCAGAAATGGCTTTTCGCATTTGATTTCGACCGAATGGTTACCAATGAATCCTACTATTGTGAAATCAACCGAGTCCCTTGTGGATTTATACCGATTTTCTTAGCGAATTCTGGCGGGATACATGTTTCCTTCGCGTTCAATGTGAGTGCGATAGGGGCAAACAATGAGTAAACTATCGTTCCGAGCGCGAGCGCTAGACGCCGCCAAACCTCTCCCCATATACCGCAACAAAGACCTTCCAGACCTAAATGACTGCGTTTCGATCAACCGGGCTGTGCCGCAGATGCCTACGGGGATGGAAAAAGAAGAAGAATCGGTAAGAAAACGTTTAAATTTAGAAATCTTAAAATGATTTAATGTGCACAGTAGTGCGATTGTATTCTTGATGTATTTACGCAACATTTTGTACGTATGTTTGTTTATTTATGCTTAGGGCCCGTCATTTCACGCTCGTTGCGTAGTAAATCGTAGTCTTTACGCCATGTATACTCTCATGGCGTAAATGACTAGGTTTGTTTATGATTGGTAGGGCTTTCTTCGACTACTGACGTAAATGATTTTACGTACATTTTATTGGTGACTTGCGCGATGTTGCGATTGATAACAAACTAAGCAAACTTGCCATCAATGCTTTCTCATCCAACCTTTTATAAACTCAGCAAAAAAGGAAACGTCCTCTCACTGCCAACTGCGTTTATTTTCAGCAAACTTAACATTTGTAAATATTTGTTTGAACAGAAGATTCAACAACTGAGACTTAAACTGAACAAGTTCCACAGACATGTGACTAACAGAAATTGAATAATGTGTCCCTGAACAAATGGGGGGGGTCAAAATCAAAAGTAACAGTCAGTATCTGGTGTGGCCACCAGCTGCATTAAGTACTGCAGTGCATCTCCACCTCGTGGACTGCACCAGATTTGCCAGTTCTTGCTGTGAGATGTTACCCCACGCCTCCACCAAGACACCTGCAAGTTCCCAGACATTTCTGGGGGGAATGGCCCTAGCCCTCACCCTCCGATCCAACAGGTCCCAGATGTGCTCAATGGGATTGAGATCCGGGCTCTTTGTCTTGCAGGAAATCACGCACAGAACGATCAGTATGGCTGGTGGCATTGTCATGCTGGAGGGTCATGTCAGGATGAGTCTATGGGAAGGGTACCACATGAGGGAGGAGGATGTCTTCCCTGTAACGCACAGAGTTGAGATTTGCCTGCAATGACAAGCTCAGTCCGATGATGCTGTGACACACCGCTCCAGACCATGACGGACCCTCAAAATCGATCCCGCTCCAGAGTACAGGCCTCGGTGTAACGCTCATTCCTTCGACGATAAACACAAATTCGACCATCATCCCCGGTGAGACAAAACCGTGACTCGTCAGTGAAGAGCACTTTTTGCCAGTCCTTTCTGGTCCAGTGACGGTGGGTTTTGTGCCCATAGGCGACGTTGTTGCTGGTGATGTCTGGTGAGGACCTGCCTTACAACAAGCCTACGAGCCCTCAGTCCAGCTTCTCAGCCTATTGCGGACAGTCTGAGCACTGATGGAGGGATTGCTCGGGCAGTTGTTCTTACCATCCTCTATCTGTCCCGCAGGTGTGATGTTCGGATGTACTGATCCTGTGCAGGTCTTGTTACACGTGGTCTGCCACTGCGAGGACGATCAACTGTACGTCCTGTCTCCCTGTAGCGCTGTCTTAGGCGTCTCACAGTACGGACATTGCAATTTATTGCCCTGGTCACATCTGCAGTCCTCATGCCGCAGATGAGCAGGGACCCTGGGCATCTTTTCTTTTGGTGTTTTTCAGAGTCAGTATAAAGGCCTCTTCAGTGTCCTAAGTTTTCATAACTGACCTTAATTTAAAATAAAATAAATATTTAACCTTTTATTTAACTCGGCAAGTCAGTTAAGAACAAATTCTTATTTACAATGACGACCTACCCCGGCCAAATCCAGACGACGTTGGGCCAATTGGGGGCCTCCCTATGGGACTCCCAATCACGGTCGGATGTGATGCAGCCTGGATTTGAACCAGGTACTGCAGTGATGCCTCTTGCACTGAGACAGTGTCTTAGACCACTGCGCCACTCGGGAGCCCCAGTCCCTACCGTCTAAGCTGTTAGTGTCTTAACGACCGTTCCATAGGTGTATGTCCATTAATTGTTTATGGTTCATTGAACAAGCATGGGAAACAGTGTTTAAACCCTTTACAATGAAGATCTGTGAAATTATTTGGATTTTTACGAATTATCTTTGAAAGACAGGGTCTTGAAAAAGGGACGGTTCTTTTTTTGCTGAGGTTATATTTCTGAAGTAACTAGTTAGCTAACTAGCTTACCAAATATAGTCCCTAGCTAGTTAACTTAGAGGCCAATGAGACTCTTTAAGTAACGTTAGCTAACCTACTAATACTAAGCAGGAGATGTGTGGTTGACAGATAGGAAGCCAAGGCGCCATAAATGAACCATGGCACACTTGTAGACTATTGTAGATAGTTACTTCTCTTTGATCTCTATTATTGTTACATCAGTGCAGATCTAGTATTGCCTGCAGTCAGTCCAACAGCACTAAAATGAGGCCTTCACCTTTCAAGTTGTTGCAGGAGGTTTCATCACCATACCGCTGTTAGTTTGCCTGTGCAGCCTATGAACCCATTCCATACAGGGTGTTATTTGCAGACGAGACTGTCTTGTCTGCTGACTGTACAGCATCTGAAAGGCATCCTTGCTGTCATGATATGCAAACATGGTCATTTTTGATTGAAGATAAGATGTTAGTAGTGGCCAATTCCAAGGTAACAGAATGCTGCTGAGACTCAGATCTTTCACTTTAAAATGTATGTTAAACAAAAAACAATAATTGCAGAATTAAATAAACTGTGCAACTCAGCAAAAGGACTACTTTTAAAAATGTCCACAACATGTAACAAAAAAACATTTACTTAAAGAACAGTGCAGATTCAAACATTGGTAACAGAATGACAGCACAATCATTCTGTTAACAAACTTTGTATCTGCATTGGTTTTTGTTTGACATACGTTTTAAAGTGAAATCTGATTCTCAGCATCATTCTGTTACCATGTAATTGCCCTAGTAGGTTTTTACTATTAAGTAAACACAGGATCAAGCTTTCTGCTCACTCTTCTTTCTACCTCTTCTCTCCCTTACTCCCTCTCTCAATGTGTCCTTTGCTCTCTTCCTCTCGCCCTCTGTCGTCTGTCTCTCTCTTTTTGTCTGAATTGTGCCAATACAGGTTTTCTAAACATGTCAATCTTTCTCTCCCTCAGGAGCACCATCTCCAGAGGGCCATCTCTGCGCAGTCGGTTTTCAGGGAAAAGAAGGAGAACATGGTCATCCCGGTGCCGGAGGCGGAGAGCAACATCACTTACTACGACCGTCTCTATAAAGGAGAGCTCAGGATTCCCAAACAGCTCTTCCACATTCAGCGTGAGTAGCATTTTCTTGGCAGCAACTTCTGTAGGCTACTCCCCCTCCCATCCAACTCTCACACACACTAGGGCTGGGTGGTATACCGTATTTTATGATATACCGGTATTGATGCAGGGACCGGTTTGGGTTTTTACTTTACCTTCTATACCGGTATTTTAATGTTTGTTAAATATGGTACTCCATGTGTAATGTCAATTTTTAGTTTATTTCGCTACTTGAGTCATCGCTCTCCGCTCTTTCTCTCCATGCCACTTTCCACACAGACCTAGCCACGCCCCCTGTCATGCAAGGAGCGTATGTTCCTCAACCATGAGACACTTGCTTTCAGTCTGCATGGTCAATGCAGCACAAACAACAATGTTGATGACAACAATGCTGTTTTCACTTTGCTTCTTAATATAAATCCACTAGCGTTCTATAATGACACTATTAGTTTGTCTTTTCTTAGCAAGTTGCCCTAAATCTTGAGACACTAATTGTTAGCCGCTAATGCTAATAGCTAGCTAGCTAATAAATGTACTGAGTAAGAGCAAACGTAGCTAGCTAATACAGCCTGATAATACCAGTGATGGTGTAGACCTAAATCAGCATGTTTGTGCAACAGTATCTTCTAAATCAGAGGAATATGCAAAGCTGGAATATGTTAGCTACATGAAGTAGCTAAGAGAGAATATGCAATGTAGCCAAAGCTTATAGGGTCCCCTAGGAAACACTAATCAACACTTTAGTTCCTATCCTGTCACAACTCCTCCCTGGCTTTTTAATTCGTTGTCATCTCAAACAACACTGTATTCAAAGTGCCCACTGTTATATTCTAACTATAGAATTAGAATAGTAAGTCAAATCACAATTGCAACATTTGGTTAAAATAAGTCCTAGATTATTTGCACATATCGTGCAGCCCTACGTGGCAGTGTGAAAATGATCTCAATTGAACAGTGGTGTAAAGTATTTAAGTAAAAATACTTTCAAGTACTAAAGTAAAAAAATATTGTCTGTACTTTACTTTATTATTTTTATTTTTGACAACTTTTACTTCACACATTCCTAAAGAAAGTACTGTACTTTTCACTCCATACATTTCCCTGACACCTAAAATTACTCGTTACATTTTGAATGCTTAGCAGGACAGGAAAATAGTCCATTTCATGCACTTGTCAAGAGAACATCCCTTGTCATCTACTCCCTCTGATCTGGAGAACTCATTAAACACAAATGCTTTGCTTGTAAATTATGTCCGAGTGTTGGAGTGTGCCCCTGGCTATCCCCGTAAATATAAGAAAATGGTGCCGTCCGGTTAGCTTAATATAAGGAATTTCAAATTATTTATACTTTTAATTTTGATACTTAAGTACATTTTATCAATTACATTTACTTTCAATACTTAAGTATATTTAACACCAAATACTTTTAGACTTTTACTCAAGTAGTATGTTACTGGGTGACTTTCAATTTTACTTGAGTAATTTTCTATTAACGTATCTTTACTTTTACTCAAGTATGACAATTGGGTACTTTTTCCACCACTGCAATTGAGTGCAGGAAATGCAGAAGTGATAAGTGCTAAAATTAGTTTTGGTTGAAGTTGAATTGAACAGTATAAAACAATCAGAATGGAGAAAGACTAATTGAAATCATTTAGAATGTTTGTGTTGCCTCCCTAGGATCACTTATTCCTCATAAAGCAAATGTAGAACTTTTATCTTTCAAAAACTACAAATACTGTCAAATACCGTCCAATTAAAAAATAAAAATACTGTGATATAACATCTTGGCCATATCGTCCAGCCCTAACACACACATATTCACTCAGACAAATGTTGACAAGGCATCAAATGGTTTCTGAAATGTCACTTGCCAAATCTGGATATTGAATCTTTGAACAGCCCATCAAGCTACCACATCTTTGGCTGTCTGACAGCAGAGGTTGTAGAGCAGGGGCGACCAAACTGGGACAACATTTGGTTTGGCCCACCAGAAGGTTCCGATTTTTATTTATTGAATTATTATATTTTTCTACAAACTTCGTCGAGGTCTCAACTTATTGTTGAGAATTAGAAAAGTAGAATACAGAAGGTGCAATATTGAAATTTGGTAGTGCATCTGCAGTGTTCCACTTATGTCAGTCACTCAATTAGCCCATGTCAGCTAAAATAAATGTAATTGCTAGATAAGGTAATCTAGCCAGCTATCTAAACCTTGTAGTAATCATCACCAAATTACCTACCGGGCACGCAGGGCATGTGCCCACGTCCAAGGGCCCCACGTTGATCTTGTTAGTCATTCTCACTCAGATATCATGTGAACATGGCATAAGTCATGGCAAAATGTGTACAATTGCAGGAAATTAACTTTAAAATTGAAAATGTTTCTCTGCCCCATGGCAAAATGTGTAGAATGGAAGGAAATTACCAGGTGAAACTGCAACAACAAAAAATCCACTGCCGAGAGGGGGTTCACTAAAAATGTTTTGCCCATGAGGTGGGTGGGCCCCCCAACCTTATCTCACATAGGGCTCCCCAAAACGGTGTAGGCACCCCTAATGTTTTCCTGAACTTTATAATACTTTTTCTGATGCATTTCAGTGACTGCTGCAAATATAAATTGTTACCTTTCCCATATTTTAAGTCATTTGAAACATTCAAGTTATTAGCTTTGTGTTCATTTGTTTTTTTATCCGTCTTTAATACTGGTAATGTTTCAATACTGGTAATTAGAATCTGGTGTTGTGTCAAGTTACAGTGCATTCGGAAAGTATTCAGACCCCTTCACCTTTTCCACATTTTGTAACATTACAACCTTATTCTAAAATTGATAAAATAATTTTTTCCCTCAATCTACACACAATACCCCATAATGACAAAGCGAAAACAGATTGTAAGATTTTTTTAGCAAACAAATAAACAAATACCTTATATACATAAGTATTCAGACCCTTTGCTATGAGACTCGAAATTGAGCTCAGGTGCATCCTGTTTCCATTGATCATCCTTGAGATGATTTGGAAAGGCACACACCTGTCTAAATAAGGCCCCACAGTTGACAGTACATGCCAGAGAAAAAAACAAGCCTTGAGGTTGAAGGAATTGTCCGTAGAGCTCTGAGACAGGATTGTCGAGCCACAGATCTGGGGAAAGGTACCAAAAAATGTCTGCAGCATTGAAGGTCGCCAAGAACACAGTTTGGAAGAAGTTTGGAACCACCAAGACTAACTAGTGCTGGCCGCCCGGAATCGGGGGAGAAGGGCCTTGGTCAGGGAGGTGACTAAACTCGATGGTCACTCTGACAGAGTTGTGGAGATGGGAGACCCTTCCAGAAGGATGACCATCTCTGCAGCACTTCACCAATCAGGCCTTTATGGTAGAGTGGCCAGACGGAAGCCACTCCTCAGTAAAAGGCACCTGACAGCCCGCTTGGACTCTTAAACCATGAGAAACAAGATTCTCTAGTCTGATGAAACCAAGATTGAACTCTTTTGCCTGAGTGCCAAGTGTCACGTCTGGGGGAAACCTGGTATCGCACCTAGGCAATACCATCCCTACGGTGAAGCATGGTGTTGGCAATATCATGCCTGGGAGACTAGTCAGGATTGAGGGAAAGATTAACTAACTGAGCAAAGTACAGAGTTTCTTGAATACTTAAGTAAATGTGATATTTAAGTTTATTTTAAAAATAAACTTTTGCTTTGTAATTATGGGGCGTTGTGTTTGAGGAAAAATAAATGCATCTAATTTAGAATAAAGCTGTAACATAACAAAATTAAGGGGTCTGAATACTTTCCGAATGCACCACGTATTAAATCACCACCTTCCGGAGACACCTGAAACCCCACCTCTTTAAGGAATACCTAGGATAGGATAAAGTAATCCTTCTAATCCCCCCACCCCCGAAAAAGATATAGATGTACTATTGTAAAGTGGTTGTTCCACAGGATATCATAAGGTGAATGCACCAATTTGTAAGTCGCTCTGGATAAGTGCGTCTGCTAAATGACGTAAATGTAAATGGCTAGAATTTAGTTGTTTGAAGTGTAATTTTTATGATTTCTAAAAAGCCCTTGTTTCAAGACCCTAAAAAGCTATGGTTTACCTTTTTAATATTTCTAAATAGATGTCTGTTTGTTCGGCCCAACACTGAGATTTTTTTGGGGCCCACCTAGCCCAAAAGTTTGAGCACCCCTGTTATAGAGCAATTAATGTAAGTTGTTACAAAATCACTTTCACAAGATGGAATCTGTCCTCGGCCAACCAGCTGTAATCGATTAGAGGCCCTACACTAATGAATTTGCACCAAGAAGACCTTTTTTCTGACCTAATCTGATCCTCTCTTCCTCTTCTCATAGCCCTGGGTCTGGATAATGAGCAGCCAGACTATGACATGGACTCAGAGGATGAGACCCTCCTCAACAGGCTCAACCGCAAGATGGAGATCAAACCCATACAGTTTGAGACCATGGTGGACAGGTTGGAGAAAGCCAGCGCAAACCAGGTAACATAACACCCGCCATCTAGACCAGCAGCAGTTATCAAGTGCTTCTCTGTGCTAATAGAATATTTACCGTTTTATGCCGGAGGGCCTGGATGTCATGTTCCTTTGAGAGGCTTTGCTCTGGAAAAGAATCAAGGGAACACTGTAATAAACTAAACTTCCATCTCTGTTTGCTCACAGCTAGTCACTATCACAGAAGCCAAACTGCTACTGAACGAGGATGACTACCTCCTGAAGTCAGTGTACGACTACTGGGTGAGGAAGAGGAAGAACTGCCAAGGCCCATCGCTCATCCCCCTCATCAAGCAGGAGAAGAGAGACGGCTCCACCAACAACGACGCCTATGTGGCCTTCAGACGGCGCACAGAGAAGATGCAGACCAGGAAGGTGAGAAAGGAGAATCACATGGCTTGGATTGAAAGTGTGTCCCCTCACTTTGATTAGATGCAGTTTCAGTATCGGGCAATAATTGTCTATTCTTTCAAGGTTTGGAGCCTTGCACAATTTAATTTATCATTGTGTTGCAAGTAATTTGTTTCATGTTTGTCCCATTTGCATTTTACTCATTTAGCAGATGCTCTTATCCAGAGTGACTTACAGGCGCAATTAGGGTTAAGTGTCTTGCTCAAGGTTACAACGACAGATTTTCACCTAGTCGGCTCGGGTATTTGATTCAGTGACCTTTCGGTTACTGGCCCAATGCTCTTAACTGCTATACGCCCCATTGATTGATGTGCTCTCCAAGAATTTTTATGAATCTCTCTGTACCCTAACTCAGTCAGGACCTCTGTAGACCTACTAACCTGCAGGCATTTTGTGTACCATGCATACAATTTGAGGTCAAAGTACACTGGTACAAAAAACTTCCCAGAAATAGGCAAAAATAGGCTTTGAGTTGGCACATAGTGGAGCTGAGCCAATCAGAGGACTTGGGCGAGGAGAAAAAAAGTCGGCCCGCCCCCCGTAGTCGTAGTACTATTTTTCTCCCTCGAGCTTGATGGCAGCTCTCCACTTCATCTGTTGATACAACTGATGTGTGAGGAAAAGAGTAGGGGAAATGGAGAACAAAGTGTTTGCTCAATACATGTTCCAAAATTGTATGTGTTGGTTAAGCACAACCACTATTATTTCATTGTAAGCTCCTTAGCTAAGGTGTCATTAAGACAAAGGTAGTTAGCTCCATAGTCAACTAGGCGAGAACACTTTCTTGCCCGCACAAGCTTTAATCTAAGCAACGGTAGAAGGCACGACCACATTGACGAGCAAGGAAGCGTGCAGTGTTGCTAAAACCGTCCTTCACAGAAAGTTATTTTAGACTGTTAAAGATTACTAGGCCTATCTTAATTAATCAGCTCTTGATCTGTCCTCTTGATATAGCTGCATGTCAACAGTATTAGGCTGCTAATGATGTGATAATAGTCAGTTCACCAATGACAACAAAAAATGTTGAATGAATGGTAGCCTAGTAGTCAGACATGATGGATGAGGTCAGGGATGGAGATCTGAAACAAGCTCATATAGTCCTAGTTCAGTTGTTTCATATTCCAGATAGGCTAAAGTAAGCTAGACTACTGCATTCCATCCTGTAATTGAATTATTCTGAATTTTCTCCTGAATCAAAATTCTTTGGCCGGTTTACATTTTCACTAGACTCATTACCCCTAAATGTCACCTAGAAAGTGTGTAGTGTGTGCCGGTGGTACTCTTAAATTCTTTACGGTTGGCAAGTCTGCCTCTGTCGGCTTGGTGATCCTGAGGGTTTGTATAGTTGTTTGACCGTGTCTCTCTCTTGTTCAGAACCGTAAGAATGACGAGGCATCCTATGAAAAGATGCTGAAGCTCCGGAGGGAGTTCAGCCGCACGGTCACCATCCTGGAGATGATCAAGAGGAGGGAGAAGAGCAAGAGAGAGCTGCTGCACCTCACACTGGAGGTATTGGAGAAAAGGTGAGCCTTAAACGCATTGGGGGGGTGGGTTAGAGGGATGGTAGCCGGTATGTGTGTGAGATTGTTTGCCCTGTTTCTTACGTGTGTGTGATTGTAGCCAGTGCCTTATTAGTGTTACATGGTGTAACCGAGCAGGGCTTCCTGTGTCAGAGCAGACTAGAGGTCATGCTGAGTGATATAATTTATGTATTTTATTTAACTAGGCAAGTCTGTTAAGAACAAATTCTTATTTATAATGACGGCCTACCCTGGACAAACCCTAACAACGCTGGGCCAATTGTGCGCCGCCATGTAGGAACTCCCAATCACGGCCGGTTGTGATACAGCCTGGAATTTAACCAGGGTTAGGTTTTGTAATGACGACTCTAGCACTGAGATGCAGTGCCTTAGACCGCTGCGCCATTCAGGAGCCCTATATTGCAGTTCTCACTTAGTTTCTAACACTGTAACACACTTCTTCTAGTCCTGGTGCTAAAAGAGAACAGCCTGTCCTTACATGTTGTTGATGAGTACTGTCAGTCAGTATGAATGATGGACCAATTACTGCAAATTGCTGCCTTTTTTCCCTCCCTTCTGTCTTTTTTACCCTGTACAGTGGCTTGTGAAAGTATTCACCCCTTGCCATTTGGGGGGGGGTGTGTGTATCATTTGATTTACACAACATGCCTACCACTTTGAAGATGCAAAATATTTTTGGTGAATCAAACAAGAAATAAGACAAAAAAAACTGAACTTGAGCGTGCGTAACTATTCACCCCCCCCCCCCAAAGTCAATACTTTGTAGAGACACCTTTTGCAGCAATTACAGCTGCAAGTCTCTTGGGGTATGTCTCTATAAGCTTGGCACATCTAGCCACTGGGATTTTTGCCCATTCTTCAAGGCAAAACTCTCCAGCTCCTTCAAGTTGGATGGGATCCACTGGTGTACAGCAATCTTTAAGTCATACCACAGATTCTCAATTGGATTGAGGTCTGGGCTTTGACTAGGCCATTCAAGACATTTAAATATTCCCCCTTAAACCATTCAAGTGTTGCTTTAGCAGTATGCTTAGGGTTATTGTCCTGCTGGAAGGTGAACCTCCATCCCAGTCTGAAACCTCTGGAAGACTGAAACAGGCTTCCCCTCAAGAATTTCCCTGTATTTAGCGCCATCCATCATTCCTTCAATTCTGACCAGTTTCCCAGTCCCTGCCGATGAAAAACATCCCCACAGCATGATGCTGCCACCACCATACTTCAATGTGGCGATGGTGTCCTCGGGGTGATGTGTTGGGTTCATACCGAAAAGCTCAATTTTAGTCTCATCTGACCAGTACCTTCTTCCATATGTTTGGGGAGTCTCCCACATGCCTTTTAGCGAACACCAAATATGTTTGCTTATTTTTTTTCTGGCCACTTCCGTAAAGCCCAGCTCTGTGGAGGGTATAGCTTAAAATGGTCCTATGGACAGATACTCCAATCTCTGCTGTGGAGCTTTGCAGCTCCTTCAGGTTTATCTTTGGTCGCTTTGTTGCCTCTTATTAATTCCCTCCTTGCCTGGTCCGTGAGTTTTGGTGGGCGGCCCTCTCTTGGCAGGTTTGTTGTAGTGCAATATTCTTTCAATTTTTTTATATTGGATTTAATTTTGCCGGTAGGATGTTTCGGGATATTGTTTTATAACCCAACCCTGATCTGTACTTCGCCACAACTTTGTCCCTGACCTGTTTGGAGAGCTCCTTGGTCTTCATGGTGCCCCCCCCTTGCTTGGTGGTGCCCCTTGCTTGGTGGTGCCCCTTGCTTGGTGGTGCCCCTTGCTTGGTGGTGCCCCTTGCTTGGTGGTGCCCCCTTGCTCTGGTGGTGCCCCTTGCTTGGTGGTGCCCCTTGCTTGGTGGTGTTGCAGACTCTGGGGCCTTTCAGGACAGGTGTATATATACTAAGATCATGTGACAGATCCTGTGACACTTAGATTGCACACAGGTGGACTTTATTTAACTAATTATGTGACTGGTAATTGGTTGCACTAGATCTTATTTAGGGGCTTCATAGCAAAGGGGGTGAATACATACGCACGCACCACTTCTTTTTTTTCTTTTTTTGAAACAATTTTTTATTTCACTTCGCCAATTTAAACTATTTTGTGTATGTACATTACATGAAATTCAAATAAAAATCCATTTAAATTACACGTTGTAATGGAACAAAATTGGAAAAACACCAAGGGTGATGAGTACTTTTGCAAGGCACTGAATGAATGTGTTCCTATTATTTGTCTGTTGTTTCCATGAAGATATCAGATGGGTGACTTTACGGGTGAAGTCCTCAGTGAGGTGACGGTCCCTCTGGCTGAGAAGCCCGTCTACACTGCTCCAATCACTCTAACCAACGGGAACCGCCATAACCATAAAGCTGAGATCAAAATCAAGGTAATATAAGGGCTTATATCAACCATAACATTACCTCTACTTTTACCTGATGTTTTTACATTTGACATTGAAGCAGTTCAGAAGAGGGGATGCTGCAGGATGCACCGGCAGCACACTGATTGCTTTTCAAGAACTTCAATGCAGCAATGACCTCTTTTCACACTTCACAACGTCTAATTCCATGATCTTTCTCTTTCAGACGCACAAGTCCGGTAGTCTCCAGCACCATGGGCACCACCACTTCTCGGTGAAGGACGAGGATCCCTTTGACTTTGTCAGACCAAAGAAGAAGTACACCAGGCGGGATCCCCTGTGCCGCCCTGGCAGGCCCACCAAGCGCCAGCACATCGTTAACAAGGCCGATATTAAACAGTATGACTTCCACAGCTCTGGAGAGGAGGAGGAGGACTACCCACTGGTCAGTACCTCTGAGAACAGGGTCCTGATGATGGTATCATGGTGAAGTTCATACATTGTCTTATTTGGTTTGTGAGCAAGTATGTATTTTTAAGTCTTGTTTTTTTGTCTCCTCTTTCAGTCTCCACCATCAGAACCAGATGAAGAGAATGATCCAGATGGTGCATTTGCCTTCAGAAGGAAAGCAGGCTGTCAGTACCTTGCTGTGAGTCTCACTGCAATCAGAAGTGCAATTAAAATATATTCTCTCACATTCAGTTTCGATTCCATACATTATTACAGGGGGGCTTTTGCTTCCAGAAATCTGCATTTTCAAAACGTAGACCATGAAAAAAATCTGTGTTTTTAAACAATTTAGTTTGCGTTTTATACCATTTCACCTGTGTTTTATATTGAAAGTCAATAATGGCCGTGTCCGAATCCCCATAATAGTTTGACATACTTAAACTGCATGCTATGTGCTCATCGCCACATTCTATTTAGCATGCACCGTTGAGTAGAAAGTATGCTGTATGCCGTGGCCGCAACGCTAAATGACTCCTGGCTGGCTGAGTAGGTGGTGCGGGGCCTGTGTGCGGGTGGGTTTTTTCCAAATTCAACAGACATGCATCACATTAACCAGCCTGATAATAGCTCATTTCCAATTAAATTTTCTCTAAACTCTGAATAGAATAGGAATGGAGTTATAGGCTTATTTAGGTTGGTTACAGGCAGACTATCACATTTGGCCTATACCCTAGCCCATATATCCTATTTTTTTTCACCTTTATTTAACCAGGTAGGCTAGTTGAGAACAAGTTCTCATTTATAACTGCGACCTGGCCAAGATAAAGCAAAGCAGTGCGACACAAACCCCAAGTCAGTTACACATGGAATAAACAAACATACTGTCAATATATAAAAAAGGACTGAAGACAGAAACCGATCATTTGGTTCTATTTCAACATATTTATTAGTGAAACCAAAGTTCTCTAACATTTATACATTAAATCAAATAGCCTAATACACACTAAAACTTTTCAAATGTTCAAATCAAAAGCCTAAATTGAGAAGTGCAACTGAAGCACAAAATTATTCCTTTTACATTCGTGATTTGGAGCAAACCCTGACTGAATCCGAACAGAATTTACAATAAGAAGCATTTTAGCATTTATTTTCTACATGAAAATGCTAAATCCTGTGTTAACGCGACCCCTGTTATTGGTCTGTGGCAATATTGTGGTATTGGGTCTAGTCTGTGGGTAAGGTGGTATTTGGTCCTGTCTGTATGATACTGTGCTGTAGGTAGCCTACATGAGTAACTGTTTCCTCTGCCTGTCTTTACAGCCCTTTGTGGACCAGAGCTCTGGCCTTCTGTGGGAACACCCCGAGCTAGCAGGGCTGGATGCCCTGCGGCACCGTCACTCCCTTACCGCCCTCTCTGTACCCCAACGCTGTGTGGGACTGGCACGCAGGAGGGTGGGGAGAGGTGGCAGGTAACCAACTCCTCTTATCATCCACCTATCTATCTCCTTTTTGTTTAGGTATTCTGTTGTTTTTATTAAGGACCAATGATGCATGTTAACTTGCATCGTGATTTCTCTGAATGAAATCTGATTGAATTGTCACTAAGATTCCACAAATTCCCCCTCTCCTCAGGATCCTGTTGGATCGGGCTTCATCAGACCTGGACAGCGCATTAAAGCAGCTGGACTCAGCCGTCGCCACATCCTCCCCCTTCACCAGGCCTTGTGCTCCAGACCTTACTGATCCCTGGCCCTCCTCACAGAACCACAGAACTATGCCTGGCTCTGCCTCTTCACTGGCAGACATCGTGAGCAACATCCAGGCCCTGAGGTGGCGCTGTTTCAGACCTAGGCCCACCCAGGGTGACAGCAGTGGTGACACGAGGACGGGCAGATCTGCCATGGATACCACGTTGTCTGGAGGGCTGTTGGTTCACTCCAAGAGAAGTGGCAAAGGTAAGCTCCTCCTCAACCCCACCCCATGGTGATTCTAAAGTCCACCCCTCCGTTTCTATCTCACAACGGCCTCTGCATTTATATGTTGGAATCAAGCCGGTCCCAAACATAATTTAACTGTATAGGCCTAGTTTCCATGTTGGCTCTATTTTTTAATTGTGCTGCTTGTGGAACACATTTGGTTCTCCATTGAAAATAGGCAGGTCAGATAGGGTTTGTTTGTATTTGGTGGTTTTCTTTTTCCCAGTCAGCCCCCTGGTTGCAGGCTGTCATCACGTTTCTCTACAGTACCTGTTCTCAGGACTGTCAGCAAGCGTTGATTCATAACTCCCAGTCAGACATGATTTGTGCAGGGAAGTGGAAAGGCTGCCACTGAACTGTAGACTGTTAGGGGGGTTGCACTTCAAGCAACTTCCGGTCAATCAGTTGTGGACTTCACTCACGCCTAGCTGCATTTTCTGGTATTGCTCCACTATGACCCCTAGTGTTAGGGAGTGGTAACCTAGGCAGTCTTCATCTCCTCGCCATATTTTCCTCCCTTCAAAGATTACTACAGTTCTCCATCTGCTCATCTTCCCTCCCTCTTTGCTGTGTACTTTCCCCCTCTCGGTCTCTTTCTTTCTCTGTTGCTCTCTTTCTCTCTGTGTCTGTCTGATGGTCTTGTCCCTATTTTCCTGTACTGACAGGAGGCATCACAGAGGAGCAGTACAAGGTCCATCAGCAGGCTCTGGCCCAGATGCAGAAACAGCAGCTGAACGCTGCTCCTCCCCAGCAGCATTCCTCACTGCCAGAGCGACAAAACACACAAGTACACACACCGTCTTTCACCTCTTCAAAGATAACTGTATATACACAGAATTCCTAATGACTTCGCTCCAGTAGGTGGGGCAGAAAACATTGTCATATCCATTTATATGTTGGTAGTTTCAAACAGCTCAGTGTATGTATGTTTTGATGAATGTTATGGCAGTGTTATATTCTAAAGACGTACTAATATTGTGTTGTAGACTTCTGGCTCCACTGATTGCATCATATCGAAGACTCTGGACTCGGCAAGTGCCCATTTTGCGGCATCAGCTGTGATCAGTGCATCAGGCCAGGTCAACAATGAGAACAAATCACACAATACCAGCGTCAATGGGGTCGTCCAGCCTTTAGGTGAGCTTTGGATGAACATGTCGTCTAGATTAGAATGTCATACATTTTACATATATGGACTTCTCTCGGATATTCTATTGTAGTTGGGTACCATAGTGGAGGCAAATATTGGAGGATTGAAAAAATACTTATTGTTTCTGATCGGGGGATGCTAAATGACCATCCCACCTCATTAATTTACATGTAAGGTATGTGCTTGTTCAGGTAATAGGCCTACTCAGGTTTGACGGTGTCATATCACCTCTCCTGCAGGGACCTCCAGACCTCTTCACTCCACCAGCACATCCCAGAGCGACACAGGGTTGGACAGGTCAGGTCTTACCTCCTCCAGCGGAGGCCCTCTGCTACCTGCCCACTCCACCTCCTCCTCGCCCCAGTCTCTGCCCAACCACCGGGGCCACGGCAGTGCTGTCTCCCCTGCCCACCACCACCACAACGCCAGACCCTCAGCCCCCTCGCCGTCTGCCTTAAAGCTGGCCACCGTGGCTGCCAGCAGCCTGGACCGCGTGGCCATGGTGACGCCCGCCTCTGCCATCAGCAGCATGGCCAGGTAAGACCAGAATACATTTCAGTTGTATGTATTTTAGTATGTCCATAACTTCTGCCTCAACACACAGAGTATATATCCGTATGTCCATTACTTCTGACCTGTCCAGCAATTACTAGATTCTTCATTTCTTGTTTCTTCATTTAGAATGGCTGATATACATTTGTTTTCATTTTCCAGGCATATGTATCTGAATAATGAATTACTATAGTTATTCATTTTTGTAGGGATACTCACGAACCTGAGAGACATACTTTGAACGGCATATCAGAGACCACAGTACCAATGGAGGTGACATAACCCCCTCCCTCCCTCATCGCCATTCTGCTCAGACCGGTGAATGTGACAAACAGAACGCAAGCTCCAGCCCCAGCCGCCAGAGGGCACGCGTATACAAGGACCTATACAGAATCGAGCATATCAAAAAAATTATAACGTGTCAATATTATAAATGTACATTTTGTAAATTGGGAATATCACTACCTTGTAAGATAGTATATTTGTATCATTATGTTTTCTTTTTTTCTGTTACGTGAATTCTAGTAAATTTGACATCATGCTTTTGCACTTGAAAAATGCAAACAATATATAGTACATGTAAAAATGCAAAAAAAAACGTTTGTTGGGATCATGAGCATGAACCACGGATCCTGTATCACTCATTTTACCACTATTTATTTTGCAATGTTTACATTTTTGTATCTCCACAGACGAAACAAATCAGCAAAATATGGACATCGGTCTTGCTAGCATATTTGGTTCTTGTGCTTTTTTTCTAAAGATGGAAAAATGAGCCTGATTTTGATTTGGTTTCACAAATTGAATAGTTATGGTCTTTTGTAAGTAGATTAGCAGTGGCATTTTTTTCCCCCTTCAGACAAGTATTTTCTGTTACTTTGTCAGTTGTAACAGGAATTTATTGTCTTTTTAATTTTTTATTCTGTTTTCTTTTCCTTTTTCATTCAATGCCGAATTTTCCAAAAACAATGAAGAAATCTTAAAAATGAGCCATTCTCCATACGAACCTATTTATTTACATTTAAATCCAAATGACAAATAAATGCATCCTAAAATCAATCTGCAGATGTAAAGCAAGAATTTTTTATAATATATTTGCCTTTTTAAACGGGTAGGGAGTTGAAGCCAATGAACAGTACACAGGAATCTTACCATTCTATCTGTTATGTATTGCGCTGAAAATCTTGCACATTACTTGGCAACTCTTTGAACGACTACCCCTTTGGATTGGGGGGTGCACATCAATATTTTGGGGTATTTTTTTTCTTCTTTGGTCAAGGGGCAAGTAACATGTTGAAACGATGTCTGATGGTCAGTGATTGACCTCCCCTGTAGATTAGTGTAGTTGATGTACTGATGTCCTGTAGTGATATTAGAAACATGTTTAAATAATTAGTCATGCCTAGTGTTCATGCACTATTTCTTCAGACATACATTTTTCCCTGTTACTTGTTCTTGGAGTGTTTCAGAAAAAAATGCTGGGAAATAAATAAATATATCTATACATATCAGTATAACAACTCTCTTTCCTCTGGTTTACGCCATTTCTTCGCCACTCTTCTTTGACAGTGAGTTACAGTACCAGTCAAAAGTTTTGGCAATCCTACACATTCCAGGGTTTTTATTTTATTACTATTTTCTACATTGTAGAATAATGGTGAAGACACAAACTATGAAATAGCACATGGAATCACGTAGTAACAAAAAAGTGTTAAACAAATCAAAATATATTTTATATTTGAGATTATTCAAATAGCCACCCTTTGCTTTGATGACAGCTAAGGCACGCTCTTGCCATTCTCTCAACCAGCTTCATGTGGTAGTTACCTGGAATGCATTTCTATTAACAGGTGTGCCTTAAGTTGATTTGTGGATTTCTTTCCTTAATACGTTTTGAGCCAATCAGTTATAGAGACAAGTAGGGGTGATATACAGAAGATAGCCCTATTTGGTAAAAGACCAAATCCATATTAGGGTAAGAACAGCTCAAATAAGCAAAGAGAAATGACAGTCCATCATTACTTAATAAGACATGAAGGTCAGTCAATCTGGAAAATGTCCAGAACTTTGAAAGCTTCTTCAAGTGCAGACCCACAGTTACCTCTGCTGCAGAGGATAAGTTCATTAGAGTTACTAGTCTCAGAAATTGCAGCCCAAATAAATGCTTCATAGAGTTCAAGTAACAGACTTCAAAATCAACTGTTCAGAGGAGACGGGCATTCATGGTCGAATTGCTGCAAAGAAACCACTACTAAAGGACACCAGTAATAAGAGACTTGCTTGGGCCAAGAAACACGAACAATGGACATTAGGCTGGTGGAAATCTTTCCTTAGGTCTGATGAGTCCAATATGAGATTTGGACCACTGTGTCTTTATGAGACGCAGAGTAGGTGAACGGATTATCTGCATGTGTGCTTCCCACCATGAAGCATGGACGATATGGTGTGGGGGTGCTTCGCTGGTGACACTGGGATTTATTTACAATTCAAGGCACGCTTAACCAGCATGGCTACCACAGCATTCTGCAGCGATACGCCATCCCATCTGGTTTGTGCTAAGTGGGACTATCATTGGTTTTTCAACAGGACAATGACCCAAAACCACCTCCAGGCTGTGTAAGGGCTATTTGACCAAGGAGTGCTGCATCAGATGCCCTGGCCTCCACAATCACCTGACCTCAACCCAATTGAGATGGTTTGGGATGAGTTGGACTGCAGAGTGAAGGAAAAGCAGCCAACAAGTGCTCAGCATATTTGGGAACTCCTTCAAGACTGTTGGAAAAGCATTCCTCATGAAGCTGGTTGAGAGAATGTCAAGTGTGCAAAGCTGTCATCAAGGAAAAGGGTGGCTACTTTGAAGAATCTCAAATATAAAATATATTTTGATTTGTTTAACACTTCTTTTGGTCACTACATGATTCCATATGTGTTATTTCTTAGTTTTGATGTATTCACTATTCTACAATGTAGAAAATAGTAAAAAATAAAGAGAACCTTTGAATGAGTAGGTGTGCACAAACGTTTGACTGGGACTGTATGTATTTAGCCTTGATTGAGGTTTTATTGTGGCTCTGGAAAGTTATTGTATGCTACACCTGTTGCTGGGGTTTAGTCTTCAGAGTCCTATATACCTAGTAGTTATCCTTCACTGCACTCTGTAAATTTGTCGTTCTGCTCCTGAGCAAGGCAGTTAACCCACTGTTCCCGGGGCGCCAAAGACGTGGATGTCGATTGTGGCGGCCTCCCGCACCTCTCTGATTCAAATGGGTTTGGTTAAATCCGGAAGACACATTTCAGTTGAACGCATTCAGTTATACAACTGACTAGGTATCCCCCCTTTCCCCTAAAATGTATTCCAAACGAGGTTGTAGTGTAGGCTAAAACAGGCTTTTGGGCATTAGAGTCCTCTATGGAACACCACAGACGGCCCATCATTCACAGCAAACCCACTAGAGGGGAACATCGAGTTGAGGGATTAGCTTTCATGGAATGGATCATATTGGACCATCAATTCCATTTTACACAGAAATATATGTTTTTATGGTGGTGATTAAAAATGTAACATACCTGTATAACACTTATTTACAACACATGCAAAGTAAAATTATCTTTACAATATCTTGTTTTATATCGTTTATCAATATGATTTCAATACTCCTCCCAGAATACCATAGAAGTCCCGTTCGGGCAGCAAGCGCGTTAGGCTACCGCAACATCAGCATCCTCACCATCACTGGGGTGGACCTAGGCGGGATTGACAGCATTAGAGCAAGGAGCTTCAAATTGGTCGATGCTGGTCCTGATGCAAGACGCATCGGTGAATACGGGAAGTCTTAAGCCAATGTTTGACCACGAAAAGGGGAACTCGCATTCAAATCTCCGCTATCAAGCTAGAGTAGCCAGACCAGGCCATTCATCAATCAATTGTTTTCCTTTTAAGCAGGTAACGTTAGACTAGAATTCAGCCGAGCGCCAATCGTCTAATTGACAGGAATCTCGATCGAGATTAAATTTCAGCGAATGACAATGGAAAAAAGTGCTTAATTCCATCTCAGTAAAATTGCAGTAAACTTCGCGATAGTTAGTCTAGAGAAAGTTATTTGGGTTATCTGGTTTGAAATAACCTAGTGCTGTGGACATGGCGGATGCTGCTGAGTGCGGTGTAAAAGTGATGTGCCGATTCAGGCCTTTGAATGAATCGGAAACCAACAGAGGAGACAAATACATCCCGAAATTCAAAGGCGAAGACACGGTGGTAATAACGGTGAGTAGATCTTAATAATTTCATATATATATATATATATATATATATATATATATATACGCCTAATATCCATGGTGTAGTCTACAAGCAAAGCCATGATACAGGTGCCTAAATTCACTCAAATTCACTCTGACAAAATAAATGTTGATGTGCAAGGTGATCAGAAACATTGTTTTATAAGAATTAATAAATAGGCGGTTAATGAGCATTTGTTTTGAAGCACAATGGTGGAAATGCCAAATAGAGTGACCAACATTTTGATCAATGATTCCTGTACTCTGATATCAATGGAAGCGTCTCTCCAATTTGGGTCTGGATGGTTCACAATCGAGCCTGTCAACATGATCGAGCTATAGGGCCATAATTACCCATGATGTACGCTTGGTGTCAAACTGCCAAACCAATAGATAGTAAGATAGTACGCTGTGAGTGTTTATCTAGATATCATCATCATTAATTCAGTTTGCCTAGTAGTGGTCAATGGTCACCGAATGGACGGTAGAATTCACACTTTTCCCCCAAGGGTCTGCGAGTCTGTAGACTGTCAGTGTGTGCTGTCATCAATGGCATTACCAACCTACTACGTCATCAACGTTAAATTGAATTAAATATAACCATCTTCGGTAGATGAAAATTAACTTTAATTGAAAGTTCGTTGTATCTTATGCTTAGTCATTTCAATGTCATTACATTTCCACCCTGATGAGAAAGCTATGGTCTCATAGCTTACAGCACAACAAGAATAATTCCTTAATGTCCCTTCATCTTTTTGCATACTTTTCACTTTACCCCTACCTACATGTACAAATTATCGCGACTAACCTGTACCCCCTGTATATAGCCTCATTATTGTTATTTTATTGTTTTACTTTAAAAATATATATATGTTTTTATGTTACGGGCTGTAAGTAAGCATTTCACGGTAAGGTCTACACCAATTGTATTGGGGCATGTGATGAATAAAATGTGATTTGATTTGATCTCAAAGGTTATTCATTTTAAGGTAAATCATAAAACAACCTCTCTGAAAGAACAAATAAAAGTATTCTATTGTCAGTACATGGAAAAAATGAAAACACTGGCTCATGTTTGAAATCAGAACGAGAACTATCTCCCTCCCTCCTTTGTAGTGGCCACCCTAAATCAAGGTTTGATTATATTGCTACTACAGCTAGAGGCTCCCAGCATGAGGACAGTCAGAGTCTGCATGAGTGGAGCCCATTACAGGGGAAACAGCCTAGTTTGTCTTAGTTTGGCCTGTCTAACCCCATAGAGACATCATCATTGACCGGACAGTAATTGGAATGGAAAACCTATGTCCTCCCAGGGAGGGGAAGGCAAAAGAGGAAATGGCCATCAGAAGAGAGAATTGCTGGCTGAGTGAGTTTAAGTAGCGTAAATAAGGACAGTTCTTTACCGGTAAAGGAAAAAGGGAGGGGGTTGCGAAGAAGCTGATTGAAGCATTACCTAAGACATCAGACGTGTGTTTGTGCGCATATTTAATTTCCCAGTTAGTGCTGGATTAGAGCCTGTGTTGGACTGATAGTATTGTGCTCAGGAGGATTTGCGCAGGTAGTCAGTGTGTCTCGTTTGCCGTTGTCTGAGTTCTCCTAGGCTAAGCTGTGCTGTGAAATACACAAAGCCAGCATACCTATTTCCTCAGTTCTGCCACTAGACCGCTCCTCTCCCATATGCTAGCATCATCCTAGCTGAGCCCCTCCTCCTCCTCTTCCTCAGCCTGGGGAGAATATACATGGTTCAGTGCCAGGGCACCTTCACTGATCTCTAGCTCATCTTAGGCTGAAAGGTGACAGCAGTAAAAGACCCATGATGTTTATTATTTGACTGGAGAAATGGATGACTAGACCTACAGTACACCATGTTATTGGAGGCCCAGTGATCATTGCTCACACTGCATGCTTCTGCGAGAACAGGTGCTCAGTGGGAAGTATAGGAAGGTGATATGGCTGGTCACTCTCGGTGAGTGTTTCACACACACAGAGGGTTACGATCCCCAAATAGTGCAGCATCTGAACCTCAGATCTCAATGAAATGTTGAAATGTTTTGCATTGCACACTTGGGATTCGGAAAAAAATAGATAGTTATATCGAGATATTATTTTTGACGATATATTGGATCGTTTTAGTTTGCTGTAGCTGCACCATAGTGCCAATGCTTTTCCTTCATAGCTTGTTCTCCATCATGTTTTTAAATCAGGAGCCCATTTGTTTTCAGCACTCTTATTTCCATGACTGATCAATATGTTTAGAACATCAAATCGCAATGAAATTACAGTATCGAACCGCAACACATATAGAATCGTGAGAATCGCAATACATATTGTATCGGCACCTAAGTATCGTGATGACATCGTATCGTGAGGTCACTGGTAATTCCCAGCCCTATTACACACCCTTATCTTAAGGCTAATATCGATCTGGGATTTTATGTCTTTTTTTCATAGAATATCAAGCTAAATGTCCCCTTCCTGCTATTGTTCCAAGTTATTGGGTTACTCATCACGAGCTTTACGCTGGAGGATCGGATCCAATATGAACAGTTGTTACAAACTGTGGACACAGTAGCTTAACATATGCACATATATTATAGGCCCACTGTGACTGCATTTAACTGAACTCCCCTCATTACGGACTGTTAAATAATGAATCAGTTTGGAACCCATGCAGAGCAAGGCAGGTTCCCTTTGTGCCGACAAGTCTGACATTAGTGTTGGCCTTAGCCCAGGGGAAGGTGTGGGGGTATGGTTGCATAAAGCCAAACCAGACAGAGGAACATTAATGCATGGATCGTTTGTAAAGGGGGAAGGGGGAAGTGTTAGGTAACAAACACACACATTTAGGCCTACTCTTGTTCTTTCCATCTGTTACACTAAATCAGATAGAAATATATGACATATTTACTAGAAGCCTAGAGTAGATCTACATATCATGCAAAATAAAGCAATGCACCATGTATTCCTCTTATTCTTGCCCTGACATTTAGATGTATTGATTGGAAGCATCCTTTCCATTTTGTAACCTGCAGTAGTCTAATTGCTTATCAGAGAGAAGCTGATGATTTCATGCACATAATTACAAAGCTTCAAACAGCCATATACTGGTCGCCTGGCACCTTCTACCAGACCCCTTTTAAAGGCATCTTTTGTCTTGCCCATTCACCCTCTGAATGGCACACATACACAATCCATGTCTCAATTGTCTCAAGGCTTTAAAATCCTTCTTTAACCTGTCTCCTCCCCTTCATCTACACTGATTGAAGTGGATTATACATGTGACATCAACAAGGGATCATAGTTTACACATGGATTCACCTGGTCAGTCTATGTCATGTTTTGTACACTCAGTGTACATTTTGGGAGAAATCTCCACATCCTCATACTCTTTGAGGCTGGTGGGGCTCTGCTGTCTGTAATATATATTTTTTTGTGACTCTCCATTAGAGCGAGGATTAAATTGCCTGTGAAATCTGTAATTGGAAAAAGCACAGCAAAACACAATTTATGACTGTGTCCCTTTGATTTAGTTTGATCCTGTGCATGGTTGGTTGTCAATGTTCACATACAGGGATCTTTATCAACATGTTACCCAGATAGGATCTGTGATGTGCTGCAATGAGGTTAACCTCTCAATCTCTGTTTCTTTTGTGTGGGGTGTGAGTGAACACATGAACATATGGGGGTGGGGCAGGACTGGCTTTGGTTGAGACATTCAAGTCACCGATTTAGACAAAGCCCCACGACAGAATTCAATGGTGAAGGTGCATAAAGATGGAGGAATTCAGATATGACGTCATTGTTTTTAGCACTACCAACAGAGTTGTTAAACTACAGTGCGCGACATGGTTCAATGTGCCAGCAAATCAGCACAATCTACTTTAGAGGTTTTTTTTTAAATTCCCGCTGTTGGAGCTAGAATTTGGATCATGTATGCTGTGCTAATTACGATACAAAAATACATTAACAGAAAGTAATGTACAATATGGCATACTGAGCAAAGGAGACATTTGTTGTAAGTACATGGGGGCCTCCACCTTTATGCACCTTCGCCATTATGCATTTTCACCTTACCCAAATTAGATTTTATACGAGTAGTAATGGTGTTTGACACCATGCTTATTTATACAAATCAATACTACGAGCCCTTCCCAACGATGTAGGGTTTAAAAAATTATAATAAAAAGAAAATGTGTAACACAAGGAGTAAAATACACAAGAAGGGAGCTATATACAGGCAGTACCAGATCAATGTGGAGCTATATACAGGCAGTACCAGATCAATGTGGAGCTATATACAGGCAGTACCAGATCAATGTGGAGCTATATACAGGCAGTACCAGATCAATGTGGAGCTATATACAGGCAGTACCAGATCAATGTGGAGCTATATACAGGCAGTACCAGTACCAGATCAATGTGGAGCTATATACAGGCAGCACCAGTACCAGATCAATGTGGAGCTATATACAGGCAGTACCAGATCAATGTGGAGCTATATACAGGCAGTACCATATCAATGTGGAGCTATATACAGGCAGTACCAGATCAATGTGGAGCTATATACAGGCAGTACCATATCAATGTGGAGCTATATACAGGCAGTACCAGATCAATGTGGAGCTATATACAGGCTGTACCAGATCAATGTGGAGCTATATACAGGCAGTACCAGATCAATGTGGAGCTATATACAGGCAGTACCAGATCAATGTGGAGCTATATACAGGCTGTACCAGATCAATGTGGAGCTATATACAGGCAGTACCAGATCAATGTGGAGCTATATACAGGCTGTACCAGATCAATGTGGAGCTATATACAGGCAGTACCAGATCAATGTGGAGCTATATACAGGCAGTACCAGATCAATGAGGAGCTATATACAGGCAGTACCAGTACCAGATCAATGTGGAGCTATATACAGGCAGTACCAGATCAATGTGGAGCTATATACAGGCAGTACCAGATCAATGTGGAGCTATATACAGGCAGTACCAGATCAATGTGGAGCTATATACAGGCAGTACCAGATCAATGTGGAGCTGTATACAGGCAGTACCAGATCAATGTGGAGCTATATACAGGCAGTACCAGTACCAGATCAATGTGGAGCTATATACAGGCAGTACCAGATCAATGTGGAGCTATATACAGGCAGTACCAGATCAATGTGGAGCTATATACAGGCAGTACCAGATCAATGTGGAGCTATATACAGGCAGTACCAGATCAATGTGGAGCTATATACAGGCAGTACCAGATCAATGTGGAGCTATATACAGGCAGTACCAGATCAATGTGGAGCTATATACAGGCAGTACCAGATCAATGTGGAGCTATATACAGGCAGTACCAGACAGATCAATGTGGAGCTATATACAGGCAGTACCAGATCAATGTGGAGCTATATACAGGCAGTACCAGATCAATGTGGAGCTATATACAGGCAGTACCAGATCAATGTGGAGCTATATACAGGCAGTACCAGATCAATGTGGAGCTATATACAGGCAGTACCAGATCAATGTGGAGCTATATACAGGCAGTACCAGATCAATGTGGAGCTATATACAGGCAGTACCAGATCAATGTGGAGCTATATACAGGCAGTACCAGATCAATGTGGAGCTATATACAGGCGTACCAGATCAATGTGGAGCTATATACAGGCAGTACCAGATCAATGTGGAGCTATATACAGGCTGTACCAGATCAATGTGGAGCTATATACAGGCAGTACCAGATCAATGTGGAGCTATATACAGGCAGTACCAGATCAATGTGGAGCTATATACAGGCAGTACCAGTACCAGATCAATGTGGAGCTATATACAGGCAGTACCAGATCAATGTGGAGCTATATACAGGCAGTACCAGATCAATGTGGAGCTATATACAGGCAGTACCAGATCAATGTGGAGCTATATACAGGCAGTACCAGATCAATGTGGAGCTATATACAGGCAGTACCAGATCAATGTGGAGCTATATACAGGCAGTACCAGATCAATGTGGAGCTATATACAGGCAGTACCAGATCAATGTGGAGCTATATACAGGCAGTACCAGATCAATGTGGAGCTATATACAGGCAGTACCAGATCAATGTGGAGCTATATACAGGCAGTACCAGATCAATGTGGAGCTATATACAGGCAGTACCGGATCAATGTGGAGCTATATACAGGCTGTACCAGATCAATGTGGAGCTATATACAGGCAGTACCAGATCAATGTGGAGCTATATACAGGCAGTACCAGATCAATGTGGAGCTATATACAGGCAGTACCAGATCAATGTGGAGCTATATACAGGCTGTACCAGATCAATGTGGAGCTATATACAGGCAGTACCAGTACCAGATCAATGTGGAGCTATATACAGGCAGTACCAGTACCAGATCAATATGGAGCTGTATACAGGCAGTACCAGATCAATGTGGAGCTATATACAGGCAGTACCAGATCAATGTGGAGCTATATACAGGCTGTACCAGATCAATGTGGAGCTATATACAGGCAGTACCAGATCAATGTGGAGCTATATACAGGCAGTACCAGATCAATGTGGAGCTATATACAGGCAGTACCAGATCAATGTGGAGCTATATACAGGCTGTACCAGATCAATGTGGAGCTATATACAGGCAGTACCAGTACCAGATCAATGTGGAGCTATATACAGGCAGTACCAGTACCAGATCAATGTGGAGCTATATACAGGCAGTACCAGATCAATGTGGAGCTATATACAGGCAGTACCAGATCAATGTGGAGCTATATACAGGCTGTACCAGATCAATGTGGAGCTATATACAGGCAGTACCAGATCAATGTGGAGCTATATACAGGCAGTACCAGATCAATGTGGAGCTATATACAGGCAGTACCAGATCAATGTGGAGCTATATACAGGCTGTACCAGATCAATGTGGAGCTATATACAGGCAGTACCAGTACCAGATCAATGTGGAGCTATATACAGGCAGTACCAGTACCAGATCAATGTGGAGCTATATACAGGCAGTACCAGATCAATGTGGAGCTATATACAGGCTGTACCAGATCAATGTGGAGCTATATACAGGCAGTACCAGATCAATGTGGAGCTATATACAGGCAGTACCAGTACCAGATCAATGTGGAGCTATATACAGGCAGTACCAGATCAATGTGGAGCTATATACAGGCAGTACCAGATCAATGTGGAGCTATATACAGGCAGTACCAGTACCAGATCAATGTGGAGCTATATACAGTCAGTACCAGTACCAGATCAATGTGGAGCTATATACAGGCAGTACCAGTACCAGATCAATGTGGAGCTATATACAGGCAGTACCAGATCAATGTGGAGCTATATACAGGCAGTACCAGATCAATGTGGAGCTATATACAGGCTGTACCAGATCAATGTGGAGCTATATACAGGCAGTACCAGATCAATGTGGAGCTATATACAGGCAGTACCAGTACCAGATCAATGTGGAGCTATATACAGGCTGTACCAGATCAATGTGGAGCTATATACAGGCAGTACCAGATCAATGTGGAGCTATATACAGGCAGTACCAGATCAATGTGGAGCTATATACAGGCTGTACTAGATCAATGTGGAGCTATATACAGGCAGTACCAGATCAATGTGGAGCTGTATACAGGCAGTACCAGTACCAGATCAATGTGGAGCTATATACAGGCAGTACCAGATCAATGTGGAGCTATGTACAGGCAGTACCAGATCAATGTGCAGAGGTACAAGGTAATTGAGGTAGATGCAGTTTGTACATGAAGGCAGGGTAAAGTGACTAGGCATCAGGAAGATGAACAATAATAAGAGTAAAGTCAGAACAGAGTAGCAGCAGTTTATGAGTGTAAAAGTGTGTGTGTATCTGTGTTTGTTTTGTGGCGGTATGCGTGTGTGTGTTATGTGAGTGTGTGTGCACGTATGAGGTGTATGTGTGTGGGTTTTGTGTGAGAATAGTGTGTGCGTGAGTGAGTGTGTATATACATGGATAGTCTTATGAGTGAGTGTGTATATACATGGATAGTCTTATGAGTGTGCATAGAATCAGTGCAGATAGTCCGGATAACCATTTAATTAACAATTTAGCAGTCATATCATGGCTATTTAGCAATCTTATGGCTTGGGGGTAGAAGTTCTCTTTCATGGACAATGCACTGCACATGTTACTGGCTGCTCTCTCCAGTAGCACTTGTTTAAGTTGACACAACTTACTACTATAGCCTCAACCTGTTTTAGACAAACATATACAGTACATCACTTATTTATTAATGTGCACAAAAATGATGTATTAGATTACAATGTGTAGTGTATTTATTAAGGGAATAGCGTGTTTACAGGATTAAGCAAACGAGCCCAGCCTTGTTTCAGTTCTAGTGCTGTCTCTGTGTGTATTTCTAGAGGTGAAATATAGCTGTGTCTTTGTTTGGTTGAGATACAGGGCCGTGGCTGGAGCGATGCGATGCAGCTGGGTCTCTTGGGTCGTTTTGTCTCCATGACGATGTATGCCGGATGTCATTAGAGATGATTGAAAGGGGAGCAGGAGGTCACAGGCCAGAATCATCGTCGCCAATTACAAACACACAGACCAACACACCCACGGGGAGCCTGGCCCTCTGCTCTCTCTCTCTCTCTCTCTCTCTCTCTCTCTCTCTCTCTCTCTCTCTCTCTCTCTCTCTCTCTCTCTCTCAAAAGAAGTTAGGTACAGAATACTCTGCTAAAGACATCCCTCGTCAGGCGGTCCTCCAGCATAATGATGTGCACACAGTGAGAGCATGTTCATTTAATAATGCCTGAGACATCATGCAGTCCAAAAGAGCAAAGGCCTTGGCCTTCCTTTGGGACAGCACATCAATTATTGAGAGGTCTAACATGGCATTTAGAACATGTGTGTGTGTGTGTACCTGCCTGCGCGTGCGTGCGTGCGTGTGTGTGTGTGCGTGTGTGTGTGTTCACGCATCATTTATTGAGCTTGTGGAATAGTGTATGTGTGGTCACATGCGTTTGTAAATCTTGCAGACTGCTGCAATACTGCTATGGGTTTTCAATTTGACTTTCAATCTTGGCTGAGGTATTGCTCATAAGTCATTTAGAACGCATGGAGTGTATTGAGCTGTGAGGTGAATTTATGGGAGACGTTATGATACAATTTAATTCCATATTGAAATTTCATATCGACTAACCTGTGCCCCCGCACATTGACTCGGTACCCCCTGTGAATAGCCTCGTTATTGTTATTTTATTGTGTTACTTTTTATTTTTTATTTTATTTAGTAAATACTTTCTTAACTCTATTTCTTGAACTGCATTGTTGGTTAATGGCTTATAAGTGAGCATTTCACAGTAAGGTTGTATTTGTGTTTGCCGCATGTGAAAAATACAATTTGATTTGATTTGAAACGTTTTCGTAAAAAAAACATTGAAATTGTTGAGAGTGGCTATCTTGTCTCTTTTAAATGTTTGGTGGTTGATAACCTTCATAAAACACACAAGCAGTGCCTTACGATTGCTCAAAGGATCTTGCTCAACAAGAGATTACGACATAGCAGACCGCTTTCCTGTCAGCGAGAGAGAGAGAGAGAGAGAGGTCTACAGCACTCAACAGCAATCATGTTTCCATCCTCCTCCTCCATCCGCTGAGGGACACCTGGAGCCGGCCGACATCCAATCAGTGCCGGCCTCTCCCTGTGGGATGCAGTTTCCATGGCAACCGGGTCATTGTTGGAGCGACAGCTCTCTCTCTTTACCGCTGTTCGGGTTGACCCCATGCCTGCGCTATAAAGGCCTGGAAAAAAGAAATCGCTCCTCTGTCAGAAAGCCGGTCCAGAACAAAGAGAGCCAAACATAAAACAAGCCGCTTAATAGCCTTCCTGGGTTGGGCTTGAATCAAACTGGACCACACACAGATACACAGGTGGTGGTGGCAGATCATGTAATGTGTGGGGTCTTTGTTTTCACTGGACCAGGCTATCATTGTCACATTGCCCCATGTTTGTTTCATATTGATTGACTTCTTATTGTCTTTTCACCATTAATTCAGTCAGTCAGTGTGATAGGAAAATAGTGTGGTAGGAAAACAAAGGATGAAGGGGAGACATTTTCAAGACAAGATGGTGTTGGGAATGTTTTATAATTGCTGTGTAGGATGTACAGCACATGTGGCTTCACATGTCCATCTGTGTGTATGCCATTAAGGCCTCTGAGCATTCGGGGCGGCAGGTAGCCTAGTGGTTAGAGCGTTGGACTAGTAACCGAAAGGTTATAAGATCGAATCCCCGAGTTGACAAGGTAAGAAATCTGTCGTTCTGCCCCTGAACAAGGCAGTTAACCCACTGTTCCTAGGCCCTCATTGAAAATAAGAATTTGTTATTAACTGACTTGACTAGTTAAATTTAAAAAGGTATGTACGCTAGAGCTAGAAGAGCTGCAGTCAACACTACTATCCCTAAAACCTTTTCATCTTGGACATCCAGGTCAGACTCAAACCCATGACTTCAGTTGAACAAAGAAGAGACCTGGGATGATATACCAGCAGAATAGATCATTTTAGAATGGGAGGTTCCTCCTTGCTAAAGCAGGTCTACTCACCCTGGGGCTTTGAGGGGGGTAGGGGGGTTAAAATCAAGGTCATATGCATGTTCCCGTCAAGCAAGGGGTTTCTAGCTGTCCTCCAGAGTCCCGGGATTTATCAAAGCCCTTGAAAAATATATACCATAACAGGAGTCCAGCGGATGTACCATGTAGCTAGAATGCTAACATACTCTTGTCTAGCTTATTAGTTAGCGTAGTAGTTTAAATGGATAGAAAGTTGGTAAACAGAATTACAAACAAATTATATGTTGGACAACTGGAGATAACTCGCCCCAAAATTTGACTGAAACTAAATAGAGTAGAATTTCACAGAATAACTTGGGCCCGTAGGGAGAGATGGGCTGGTGTGCTGGCTATTACACTCCATTGTGTCCCAGTAGTTTAGGAAAACTACACTACCCATAATTCCCCCGTGGCCGGCTACAGCCAGCTGTCAGTAAGACTAGTCTGCCTTGCCTTGATGAAACGCTTTTACTAAACTGCACTGTCACGCAACCTAGCTAGGAGAGTAAAACGTTAATGATTTCTGAACGCTCTCCTTCCGTCTACCTACACTCTGGGAAAGCGAATGTCCCCTACAGTTGCACAGAACCTCTTGGAATTCCAATTGAAAGCAGTATTTCTCCTATAATTTCTTTCAGCAGCGATGGCAAAGTTAGGCTGGGGGAGGGTAGTGGGAGTGGCCAACTGCGCCGTCTCCAACCAACATTTTTAGAGGACCACCTCTTGGCCACACAGACAAAATGTTGCTGTTTTAAAGCATATTTCCTGCAATTCTACACATTTTGCCATGGTGGGAGAGAATTTTTATGTTTTAAAGTTAGTTTCCTGCAATTCTACACTTTTTGTCATGGGGCTAAGAAAATAAATCTGTTTAAAAGCTAATTTCTTGCAATTCTACACATTTTGCCATGGGGCTGAGAGAAAAATTGCAATTTTAAGCAAATATCCTGCAATTCTACACATTCTTCAATGTCTTATAGCATGTTCTTATGCTATCTGAATGACTCAAACATTATAACACAATCAATGGCGACCCCATGCTATGACATTTGGGGAATTTTAGATTCTCCCTGACTGTCTAGTTTTTATTTTAATGATGGTTAGTTCTCAAAGATGACCTTATTTAAAAATATATATGTAGCTCCATTATATTTTCTACATACTTTATATCTTGTTACAGTCATTTAAATTTACACTCTAAACGTTTTACCATCCCAATTTCTTAATTTTTGCATATTTTTGAGTTAATTTAGTGGAAACACTGCACAGAACCTAAATATTTAGTGCTAGCCCTCAACTTCACATTACTCTCTGTTGTTGGGCAATAGCTGTACCAGAGTTTCAAGTGCGTTGTTGTATGATCTTGTTATTTTTATTCCCATAAACCATCTGTAACTACAACACTGATCCGCTACATTGATCCATGTAAAATGTATGCACGCATGACCCTAAGTCGCTTTGGATAAAAGTGTGTTCTATTATTATTATAAAAGCATTTGATTAACAGAAAAATGTTAGCTTGTCTCTGTCTCCAAAGTAACATAATAACCTCCAGGCCCATAGTGTAAGGTTGAGACAAGCGACCTGTCCTGTATTCTTGTGACAGGAGAACTGATCCGATGTCAGGCTAGCGTTGCCCCGGCTCTGCCTCAGAGCAGGAGGTGACTGGTTTAGTGTGACACCTGCTAGACTGACTGACTCTGAAACAGATCTGGAGAGAACAAGGTCACCAGAGTCAAAGCACCTTGCTTGATTTTATCACCTTGTCAGATTGTCAGACCCAGCTAGCAGTCAAAAGACTTTGAGAAACAGTGAGAAATGCCTGTGATGAAAAGTGTTTAACTTCCATTCAGTTTTGTTGATATGAAAATAACTCCGGGCATTAGCTTGACAATGATTTCTCAGGAGCAAATGAAAGGTGGAGTGAGATGGGGACTCTCTTAACAGTTTCCTTCCTCCTTTTTCCATGCAGGGCAAGCCTTATGTGTTTGACCGAGTCCTGCCACCCAACACAGCCCAGGAGCAGGTCTACGATGCCTGTGCCAAGCAGATCGTCAAAGGTAAACGCTGTGCCCTATACAGCCCAATTATCTCACATCCTCACCGTCGTCATGTGAACTCAGTTTCAGGCCTATTTTGAAAGAGTTAACCCCACTGTGTTTTGTTTTGCAGATGTGTTGGGTGGGTACAATGGAACCATCTTTGCCTATGGCCAGACCTCGTCAGGCAAGACCCACACCATGGAGGTAAGTCTGGAGGACATTTTGGGTCCTCATTGGGATTTGTATGAGAGCCAAAGAGATTCTGTCAGAGATTAGATTAAGGATAGCAGTATTGAAAATGATATACGTAATTACAGGACATGTGAAGCCACAGTGCAAGTATGGCCATTAGCAGCTAGTTTTAAGGAGCTTTACAAGACAGCACGACGGAGAGGCCCACGGAACATGAAACTGTATAAAGAGGAGACAGAGGCGCAGTCTAGAAGCAGGGTGAACCTTTGGCCTCACTGCCTGCATCATCTGTAGAGGGTCTAGTGACCCATTGACTGAGCAGGGATTGACTGGATTTAAACCGTTTCCCTCAGTCATAATCCTAACATGGGAGAGAGTCGCAGAAACGTGATTTTTACAGGCGGATCTGAATTGTGCAGTGGTTACTACTCAGGCGGCAGACACTTGAGATTTCACTGACAAACACATTTGAAGCTGTATCTGTCAAACACGTTTGTTTCATTAAAGGGAGGTGCCAGTCAGGCAGCATTCAAACACACACAAAAAATATTAATATTTTCAGTAAAAAATCTTGTTCAAGCTTGTGAGAAATGTAATTCCTAATTCTCCTCAGATGGGAACATTCACCAACAGTCCTTCCCTCCTGCTGCGTCTTCCTTCCTGGCATACCTTTATTTAGCCCGACTGCCTATGCCAGACGGCACGCCAAAATAGCAGCAAGGTGCTTCTCTGCCACAGTTCACACGATGTGCCGCCATGCGATTACACATACAGTATAGCCTCCTATTCAGCTGCAGCCGTTCCCCTGGTAACAGCCCAGAGATTCTTCAGCAAGCTTGAGGATGAAATCGAAAAACATTTATACCATCATTCAGATCCACAGGTTTCCTTAGCAGGTGATGGAAGGGCGGGGAAAGCGATGGTGGCAATATGATTAGCTTCCATGCAAGCTCTGCCAGCCTGACCAGAATGTAAAACTATACCTGTTATGTGTTTAATCTGAAACGCTATTATACATCTCCCCATACCTAGAATCATATTACAGTTTGAAGGACATAGCAGCCCTGAGGCGAAGGGCAAACGGTAATAGTCCATTGCAGAGTAAATTATTGCCGAGACAATAACGTTTTTAAATTGCAATTTGACTGTTTAAGGAAGGGTCAGACTGAATTAAATGGGGATTGGGATGGAGATGAGAGGACTAAATTCTTGAAGGGATACAGGCTGGCCAAGGAGTCTGTAATGAGACCCCCTTGAGGTCCCATGTATATTTCATTTTAATATGAGGACATAGGCCTTCTGAAGACTAAGGGTGTTTTCACACTTGGTCCCTTTTAGACAATTGTTTTTAGCTCATCTTTTGAGGTGGCCTGAGTTCGGCTTGCTTGAATTCCTCTGTCCAGTTCCCTTTTGTAGGTCAATGTGAACTCAAAGCTCCCCAGGTTCACTTGTCGTTATTCCCGCACCAGACACTAGAAACCTGCAATACCGTTTCATCTGCCGTGAACCCTCACATTGGTGCCACAAAAGAGAGAAGATGATGATGTGCAGGTTCGCAGGAAAAAATTTGTGCTGTTTCTGGATATTAATTAGGGATTTTCAAGGATGCCAAAATATGTGTCGAGTTTTTAAGTCAGATCATTTTTTTGTAATATGTGGTATATAAAGAGAACTTATTCATAAGCCGTGTATTCTCTTGTGGGATTTGAATAGTGTGAGAAGAAAACAATATATTTGGTGAGAATCACAGCATAGGGTACAAAATCAATTCTAGCTCTTAAAGGAACAGTAGCCTACATTGCATGCATTATAGCATTATTTAGTCTGTAGTTATTCTTCTGCTACTTATTCTGTTACCAATAATATTTACATGTTAATAGTATCTTCTGGTGGCAATTATTATGTTTAATCTTTTAACCAAATGCAATCTATTAGCTTCCAAAATGTAAGGTACTTTATAGATAGGTGATAAGACGTTCTGATGGAATGGGTTATCCTGCACTTTATAAAAACCCAGAGTGCATTGTTTGAATTTTCTAAACATAGCAATGTGAAGGCAAAGTGTACTCGGACCACAGAATAGGTGAAGTGAACTGGCAAAAGAGTTGAGTCCTCATTCAAAGGCAAGGGCAGTGTGAATACAAACCGAGTTCTTTAGCTTTTTTTTACCCCAGAGTTCACTTTAAAGAGGACTGAGATCGGTTCTTTTAAAGAGGACTATACAGTGCGTTCAGAAAGTATTCAGACCCCTTGACTTTTTCCACATTTTGTTACATTACAGCCTTTTTCTAAAATGTATTCAATAGTTGTTTCCCTCATTAATCTACAGACAATACCCCATAATGACAAAGCAAAAACAGTATTTATTGTTGTTATTGCTAATTTATAACAATTTTAAACAGAAATATTACATTTACATAAGTATTTAGACCCTTTACGCAGTACTTTGTTGAAGCACCTTTGGCAGTGATTAGAGCCTCGAGTCTTCTTGTGTATGACGCTACAGGCTTGCACACCTGTATTTGGGGAGTTTCTTCAATTCGTCTCTGCAGATCCTCTCAAGCTCTGTCAGGTTGGATGGGTTGCACTGCACAGCTATTTTCAGGTCTCTCCAGAGATGTTTGATTGGGTTCAAGTTTGGGCTCTGGCTGGGCCACTCAATGACATTCAGAGACTTGTCCCGAAGCTGCTCCTGCATTGTCTTGGCTGTGTGCTTTGGGTTGTTGTCCTGTTGGAAGGTGAACCTTCGCCCCAGTCTGAGGTCCTGAGCTCTCTGTAGCAGGTTTTCATCAAGGATCTCTCTGTACTTTGCTCCGTTCATCTTTCCCTAGATCCTGACTAGTCTCCCAGTCCCTGCCGCTGAAAAACATCCCCACAGCGTCATGCTGCCAGTACCATGCTTCACTGTACGGATGGTGCCAGGTTTCCTCCAGACGTGACGCTTGGCATCGAGGCCAAAAAGTTCAATCTTGGTTTCATCAGGCCAGAGAATCTTGTTTCTCGTAGTCTGAGAGTCTTTAGGTGCCTTTTGGAAAACTCCAAGCGGGCTGTCATGTGCCTTTTACCGAGGAGTGGCTTCGGTCTGGCCACTCTACCATAACGGCTTGACTGGTGGAGTGCTGCAGAGATGGTTGTCCTTCTGGAAGGTTCTCCCATCTCCACAGAGGAACTCTGGACCTCTGTCAGAGTGACCAACGGGTTCTTGGTCACCTCCCTGACCAAAGGCCCTTCTCCCCCGATTGCTCAGTTTAGCTGGGCGGCCAGCTCTAGCTCTAGCTTTGGTTCCAAACTTCTTCCATTTAAGAATGATGGAGGCCACTGTGTTCTTGGGGACCTTCAATACTGCAGAATTCTTTTGGTACCCTTACCCAGATCTGTGCCTCGACGTAATCCTGTCTCGGAGCTCTACACACAATTCCTTCGACCTGCACTGTCAACGGTGGGACCTTATATAGACAGGTGTGTGCCTTTCCAAATGATTTCCAATCAATTGAATTTACCACAGGTGGACTCCAATCAAGTTGCAGAAACATTTCAAGGATGATCAATGGAAACAGGATGCACCTGAGCTCAAGTTCAAGTCTCATAGTAAAGGGTGTGAATACTTATGTAATACTTTGTTGTTTTTTTAATACATTTGCAAACATTTCTAAAAACCTGTTTTCGTTTTGTCATTGTCTGGTATTGTGTGTAAATTGATGACGAAAACATTTTCTTTAATACATTTTAGAATAAGGCTGTAACGTAACAAAATGTGGAAAAAGTAAAGGGGTTTGAATACTTTCAGAATGCATTGTATGTGAAAACACCCTAGGAGGGTTAAGGCTGAATGATTTGTCCTCTGTAAGAGCTTGATAGCAGCCTGCGATAACCCTCTGTCGCTACTTCACAGGAGGTTGGTGGCACATTAATTGGGGAGGACGGGCTTGTGGTAATGGCTGGAGCGGAATAAGTGGAACGGTATCAAATCCATCAAACAGATGATTTCCATGTGTTTGATGTCATTCCATTCGCTTTGTTCCAGCCATTATTATGAGCCGTCCTCCCCTCAGCAGCCTCCACTGCTCTACTTGTAGTAACCTGACAGAGAGACTGAATATTTGTTGGGTTGTTTTAAAAATACTCTCACTTTTCCTTCTTCGGTCAGATGTATCATTTTCTTCACATATATTTTGTGAGCATATTGTCATGTTTTGGAAATGTTGGATGTTGTTTGTTAAAGATAGTGTGCTCTCCATCTCAGGGCAAGCTCCATGACTCCCAGCTGATGGGCATCATCCCCCGTATCGCCAGGGACATCTTTGACCACATCTACTCCATGGACGAGAACCTGGAGTTCCACATCAAGGTAACAGACACATCATGGAGTGGCCCCTCTGAACCCTGGGCTTGTTGCTCAGTGAGTCAGTGTCCATGCATTGTAGCTTAGCTTGCCTTCAAAGGAAATAGTCTGTGTTCATACAGCAGGATTTCTCAAAAGTGTAAGCTGAGTGTAAAATGTATGCAATAGCTTTTGTAAATATAATATTTTAATTAAAACAAAATACATGTTTGTATGGCATTTGTATTATACTGTTACCAAACCATCAGGTCCATAACAAGTGAATGAAACAGGTGTTGTGGTGGCTGAGGGTTAGTCCAGTGCTCATTGCTGTGTTAGTGTTAGTGACAGGACCCACAGAGGTGCCAGTTCTGCTGGGGTGGCCTACATGTACCATATGGTCACTGCAGTGACACCTTCAGCTGGTGACTCTGTGGCTGTGTGTCCTCGCGGCCTTGCCTCTAGCAACCCAAATGGAAATGTTACAACACAGAAGTCTAGTGTTCATCTGTTAAAACAGTGAATCTTTCACTAAGGGCAAGACTGGCACAGGATCAATGCGGTCTGTTTGTTTATGCTGTGGGTGATATGTTTTGTGTTTATAGGTCTCCTATTTTGAAATCTACTTAGACAAAATCAGAGACTTATTGGATGGTGAGTAAGGACTTTATTTCTAGTTTTACTAAGTTCAGATTTCTAAATAGTGATGTGGACAATTTTGATGTATATATTTTTCATTTTAAGTGTCAAAGACCAACCTAGCAGTGCATGAGGACAAAAACAAGGTGCCCTATGTTAAGGTGGGTATCCAATCGCTGTAGCTCAAGTTCTATAAACAGGAAGGTGTTCAGTTGTTGATAATATGATTGTTCCTTCTCTAAACACAGTAATATTTCAGGTCATTACCCAGCAATCTTGTGGTACTCACCTTCACACATATTCCCACTTTTCCACAAAGGGCTGTACGGAACGCTTTGTGTCCAGTCCAGAAGAGGTTATGGATGTCATCGATGAAGGAAAATCCAATCGTCACGTGGCTGTTACAAGTATGGGCTTCTCTTTTCCTCCGGAATCACTTAAGTACATGTTTAGTAAAGAAATGTTGCAAGAATGTTGCTAACTACCCATTGATTTCCAGTGATTCAGCAAAAGACCGTCCGTTTTCTGTGCTAGCACTGACTCAAATGTTGCTCTACTTTTTGTTCGTCCATACAGACATGAATGAGCACAGTTCTCGCAGTCACAGCATCTTCCTGATCAACATCAAGCAGGAGAACGTCGAGACAGAACTGAAGCTGTCAGGAAAACTCTACTTGGTGGATCTGGCTGGCAGTGAGAAGGTCAGAGTGGTTTCCCCTCTTTCTACGTTTTTCTACCCTCCATCTCCCTCTCTCGCTAGGTCTTCCCTCTCCCCTCCCTCTCTTTCTCTCACTCTCTTCAATAAATCATAATTAAAATAGCCTCTTTACACAGCATTTTGATTGAAGACCTATTAGACCTATCTGTCCACAGAACCTGTTTGTAGTGACATCCTGCTGTGGGTATTTACTATCGTCTTCTCCAGGTCAGTAAGACTGGGGCAGAGGGATCTGTGTTGGACGAGGCCAAGAACATCAATAAGTCCCTCTCCGCCCTGGGGAACGTCATATCAGCTCTGGCCGAGGGAACTGTAAGTTAGAAGTCTGTTTCGCTGTGTTGTAGTTGTTTCTTTCTCTCTCCCTTTCTCTCTCTCTCTCTCTCGCTTTTTCTCTCTCTCTCTTTCCCTCTTTCCCTCTCTCTCTCTCGCTTTTTCTCTCTCTCTCTTTCCCTCTTTCCCTCTTTCCCTCACTCTCTCACGCTTGTTCTCTCTCTCTTTCCCTCTTTCCCTCTCTCTCTTTCCCTCTTTCCCTCTCTCTCTCTCGCTTTTTCTCTCTCTCTCTTTCCCTCTTTCCCTCTCTCTCTTTCCCTCTTTCCCTCTCTCTCTCTCGCTTTTTCTCTCTCTCTCTTTCCCTCTTTCCCTCTCTCTCTCTCGCTTTTTCTCTCTCTCTCTTTCCCTCTTTCCCTCTCTCTCTCGCTTTTTCTCTCTCTTTCCCTCTTTCCCTCTCTCTCTTTCCCTCTCCCTCTTTCCCTCTCTCTCTTTCCCTCTCTCTCTTTCCCTGTCTGTCTGTCTGTCTGTCTGTCTGTCTGTCTGTCTGTCTGTCTGTCTGTCTGTCTGTCTGTCTGTCTGTCTGTCTGTCTGTCTGTCTGTCTGTCTGTCTGTCTGTCTGTCTGTCTGTCTGTCTGTCTGTCTGTCTGTCTCTCTCTCTCTCTCTCTCTCTCTCTCTCTCTCTCTCTCTCTCTCTCTCTCTCTCTCTCTCAGATTGATTATTTCCTTGTCCTATTTTACTAACATGTCCTTTTGTATGTGACGTGAATATGAAATATTCAATAAAATAGCATTTGGTTACAGATGTTGTCTCATTTGTGAAGCTCCTCTTGATCTTCCCTCTTCCCGTCCTGTAGAAAACCCACGTGCCCTACAGAGACAGTAAGATGACCCGTATCCTGCAGGACTCTCTGGGGGGAAACTGTAGGACCACCATTATCATCTGTGCCTCCCCCTCCGTCTACAATGAGGCTGAGACCAAGTCCACCCTCATGTTTGGACAGAGGTTAGCGCTCATACTACACACACTGTAGGGGGGTTCCGTGTATCTCTTCTAGTCAGTCTGCAAGGGGGGGTTTATTTGTGTGTCCTCATGGGGATGTAGTGAAAATAGAGATTAGATCTCTAATGAGTCTAGGAAGATCAGCTGTGACCTTGTTGTAATGCTGCTGTTTACCCACGCCCAACAGCAAGGGTGATAACAAATCAATGTAGATTATTGGAGTGTTGTAGTCCAGTGTCAGACCTTTGACCTTCAGTACACATACACTATTTGTGCATAATACTACCATATGCCCTCTTCCATCCATCAATTCCAACCTGATGGAAATCCTCCTCTCTCTCTCCCTCTCAATGTTGCAGAGCTAAGACCATTAAGAACACAGTGTCAGTAAACCAAGAGCTGACAGCTGAGGAGTGGAAGAAGAAGTATGAGAAGGAGAAAGAGAAGACTAAAGGCTTGAAATACGTGATCCAAAAGCTTGAGACCGAGCTCAAACGCTGGAGGAAAGGTAACAAAGAAAGAGAGTAGAGGAGTGAAAGAGTGGGGGGGAGAGAGAGAGAGAGAGAGAAAGAGATATGAGAGAGAAAAAACAAGAGAGGAGAGAGAGAAAAAAGAGACAGTGACAAAGACAGGCAGTAGCTTGAGACAAATGGAGAGAGAGAGGATAGGAGAGGAGAGAGAGCAAGAGAGAACAAAAAGAAAATGGAGAAGCCGTGTAGCAATTATGGTTAAACCAGACTAGAATCCTGATAAGCGCATCTCGAATGCAAGGGCCTCCCAGTACATGGAAATCAGTATGATCATTTACACAAACCCACTGTCATTTATTTGACTGTGCTCCTAGTTACTCTACTCCAGGAGCATCAGAGAGACTACAGATGTTTGCAGACATCTCCCAGCTACTCCTGGAATATGGAAGCTAAGGACTTCACTTGTATTCAGAGCTCATCGGGTTGTAGGGGATGTTGAACCATCATTGTTACTACTGAAACTCTGTTTTTATTTGATGAAATTGCTTTGATGAAAATCATGAAGAAGAACTCTGGATGACTCAGAGGTTTGTTCATCGTATTCACTGAACACATACAGTGTTTTTGGAAAGTATTCAGACCCCTTCCCCTTTTCCACATTTTGTTATGTTCCAGCCTTATTCTAAAATTGATTAAAATATTTTTTTTCCTGATTAATCAACACACAATACCCATAATGACAAAGTGAAAATAGGTTTTTAGAAATTGTTGCAAATGTATTAAAAACAAAAACAGAAATACCTTATTTACATAAGTATTCAGACCCTTTGCTATGAGACTCGAAATTGAGCTCAGGTGCTTCCTGTTTCCATTGATCATCCTGATCATTCTTCAACTATATTGGAGTCCACCTGTGGTAAATTCAATTGATTGGACATGATTTAGAAAGGCACACCTGTCTATATAAAGGTCCCACAGCTGACAGCGCATGTCAGAGTAAAAACCAAGCCATAAGGTCGAAGGAATTGTCCGTAGAGCTCCGAGACAGGATTGTGTTGAGGCACAGATCTGGGGGAAGGGTATCAAAACATTTTTGTAGCTTTGAAGGTCCCCAAGAACACAGTGGCCTCCGTCATTCTTAAATGGAAGAAGTTTGGAACCACCAAGACTCTTCCTAGAGCTGGCCGCCCGGCCAAACTAAGCAATCGGGGGAGAAGGGCCTTGGTCAGGGAGGTGACCAAGAACCGATGGTCACTCTGACAGAGCTCCAGAGTTCCTCTGTGGAGATGGGAGAACCTTCCAGAAGGACAACTATCGCTGCAGCACTCTACCAATCAGGCCTTTATGGTAGAGTGGTCAGACGGAAGCCACTCCTCAGTAAAAGGCACATGACGGCCCACTTGGAGTTTACCAAAAGCCACCTAAAGGACACTCAGACCATGAGAAACAAGATTCCCTGGTCTGATGAAACCAAGATTGAACTCTTTGGCCTGACTGCCAAGCGTCAAGTCTGGAGGAATCCTGGCACCTTCCCTACGGTGAAGCATGGTGGTGGCAGCATCATGTTGTGGGGAGGTTTTTCAGTGGCAGGGACTGGGAGACTAGTCAGGATTGAGGGAGAGATGAATGGAGCAAAGTACAGAGAGATCCTTGATGAAAACCTGCTCCAGAGCGCTCAGGACCTTAGACTGGGCGTAGGTTCACCTTCCAACAGGACAATGACCCTACCCAAGAAGACTCAAGGCTGTAATCGCTGCCAAAGATGCTTCAGCAAAGTACTGAGTAAAAGGTCTGAATACTTACGTAAATGTAATATTTCAGTTGTTGTTTTTATTTTATTTATTGTTTTGCTTTGTCATTATGGGCTATTGTGAGGATTGATGAGGGGAAAAAACAATGTAACCAATTATAGAATAAGGCTGTAATGTAACAAAATGTGGAGAAAGTCGAGGGGTTTTGTATCCTATCAGAATGCACTGTATGTGTAGAATAGGCTTCTCTAATGGGGTACGTTGGGGACTGAAGATGTTTTCCAAAACCACTCATCCGTTCACTCATTCTGTTTCCAGTTCTGACATTTACTCACTGCTTAGTTCTCCCTTTGCCAGCTTTGTTTTTTCTAAATAAAACCTGTGTCAGAATAAATAGCTTGTTGATGTTAGGATTTTGACCAGCAGGCAATTTGGCATCTTAGTTTGGACTATGTTCTGAGTGAGTGACCTGGATAGAGGATGTTGTCTCTCAAAGGAATGGCCTTATTTAGATTCTGTTTTCATCAAAAGTATGTTCATCATGAAATGCATTCTGAATGCTATGTTTGCAACGATCACCGTCCTCCACTCAGTACTCATGCAGCAACCTGCTGTGCTTATATGCCTCCTTTTGTATTCATGAGATTGTGCAGATTGTGAATATTAGTAAGCACACATTATCTCCTATTTGCATTGCAAAGTAATGCAAGCTGTAAGGCATCAGCAGATTGCTGATACTCCCAAATGGGTTACATTGTATATCCCTGCAGCATGTGAAGACCAGTATGCTCAGGGATCTCCATTGTGGTGGTTAGAGAGATTTAATGTCACAATATTCTAGCTGTGTGTCACCTACCACAGAATACTGTATTGGCTGACGGTGCGGACTGACGGTTGCCACGGCTACCCATCATTTCTTTACTGAAAGTGTATTCCCCTCTCTCTCGGAGATAAGATAACGCATTCATGCGCTGCATTGTAGATTAGCCACAGCTACAAATGCCCAGACAGTCCTTGAAGATGGCAGAGTGCAGTCTGCCTCTGGATCTCTGAAGTAGAAGTGCCCCTCCCCCGAGCTCTGTCCGCTTATAACTCTACCTCCCCCCTCCACCCCCATCCCTCGCTTTTCCGCCTTATCTCAAAGTCTGCATGAGAGCTGCCCAACACAGACTCATCCATCTTTCCCCCTTTCTGCTGTGAGAGGATTATCTCAGGGTGTGGTGGTGTTTGGCTGGTCAGCACGGTCGGGGTCTAAGCCGCTCGCCTGGGTTCTGCCAGCGGGTATCAGCCTCATCACCTGTCACATTATTCATGTCCCATGTTTATTTATTTTTTATTTAACCTTTATTTAACTAGGCAAGTCAGTGAGGAACAAAAACCCGGACGACGCTGGACCAATTGTGCGGCGCCCTATGGGACTCCCAATCACAACCGGTTGTGATACAGCCTGAATACAGCCTGGATACAGCCAATATCCCTGTCTCCTGTGGAAATGGGTTTGTGCTGGGCTGTGTTCTGTTTATGGGATGGAACGAAAATAGTTACACAAAGATAATAGATATTATTCTCCTCTGAGCTAAGACAATTTCTGTACAGTTTGTTTGTTTCTCCCTCACTCTCATGTTATGAATGTGATAAGGACGGTTAGGCACATTTAGTGCGCTAAAATCTGTCAAAGCTGTCCATGCTTTCTCTCTCCATAACCCACAACTGTTTGGTTGAGGTCCATCACTCTAACCACTGCTGCCTCCCCCTCCCTCCCCCTCCCCTCCCCTCCCTCCCTCCCTCCCTCCCTCCCTCCCTCCCTCCCTCCCTCCCTCCCTCCCTCCCTCCCTCCCTCCCTCCCCTCCCCCCCTCTCTCCCTCAACCAGGTGAGGCTGTTCCAGTGGAGGAACAGCTGAGCAGTAAGGAGAAGAAGAGCAACAGTGGTGACGCCATGGCCACGCCCATGATTGACACCATCGCCCCACCCCCTGTCCCGCTATTGGACGAGGAGAAGACCCGATACGAGGGGCTCATCACCGACTTGTACCAGCAGCTGGATGACAAGGTGGGCGGGGCCAGAGAGGAATGGATGGGGCTTCCCAGTCTTAATGTTCACAGTTTCCGATAATGCCGGGAGCACATGAACGCAGCATGATGACTCACTGAGTGATGAGGGGTCATGGTCATGGATGACTGAAAAGGGGCTGTGTCTGTGGTTAATTGAGGTGGGACAGTTTGTAGATTTTATGAACCACAAGATGGCTTTAATCATATGCAAATGCTATATAATCACATACATGCATAATTCTGTGGAATCATTGTAAATCTTGTTTAATGACCCAGACATTTACCTAATACGGGGTGATTAGATTGATTATCCTCAGGTCATAAATCTCAAGTCAATTAACTGTTGGGAAAATAAACATTGGTGTGCACACCAATCCGTCTCACACTAGCAGCCATAGCCCTGCATTAGCTAACTCCCCCCCAAAAAGTGGATTACAGAGTCTTGGTCAATCCAAACCTGAATGCAACATTTTTGTATTGTATTTTTTTTCTTTCCTCCCATCTCAGGATGATGAGATCAACCAACACAGTCAGCTGGCAGAGAAGTTCAAAGAGCAGATGATCGATCAAGATGAGGTGAGCTTATCCAACCCATCTCCTTCATCTAGATGAGGTGAGCTTATCCAACCCTATACAACACATCTCCTTCATCAAGATGAGGTGAGCTTATCCAACCCTATACAACACATCTCCTTCATCTAGATGAGGTGAGCTTATCCAACCCTATACAACACATCTCCTTCATCTAGATGAGGTGAGCTTATCCAACCCTATACAACACATCTCCTTCATCTAGATGAGGTGAGCTTATCCAACCCTATACAACACATCTCCTTCATCTAGATGAGGTGAGCTTATCCAACCCTATACAACACATCTCCTTCATCTAGATGAGGTGAGCTTATCCAACCCAATACAACACATCTCCTTCATCTAGATGAGGTGAGCTTATCCAACCCTATACAACACATCTCCTTCATCTAGATGAGGTGAGCTTATCCAACCCTATACAACACATCTCCTTCATCTAGATGAGGTGAGCTTATCCAACCCTATACAACACATCTCCTTCATCAAGATGAGGTGAGCTTATCCAACCCTATACAACACATCTCCTTCATCTATATTCCTTAGTGTCGTAGATTGACATGCTATAACTTGATAAAAGTGAAGGTATTCATCAAATTGAATTAGTGCAATGAGCAAAGGAGTATGTTTTTACCCTCATAAACAGAGTGCATCATTTGAATTTGTGTTTATTGCCATCTAGTGGTGACATATGGATCTGCATTTGATATACACTGAGTATTCCAACCATTAGGAACACCTTCCTAATATTGAGTTGCTCCCCCTCCCCATTTTACCCTCAGAATAGCCTCAATTCGTCGAGTCATGCACTCTACAGGGTGTTGAAAGCGTTCCACAGGGATGCTGGCCCATGTTGATTCCAACGCTTTCCACAGTTGTGTCAAGTTGGCTGGATGTCTTTTGGGTGGTAGACCATTCTTGATACACACATGAAACTGTTGAGCGTGAAAAACCAAGCAGCGCTGCAGTTCTTGACACAAACTGGTGCGTCTGGCACCTACTACCATACCCCGTTCAAAGGCACTTAAATGTTTTGTCTTGCCCATTCACCCTCTGAATGGCACAAATACACAATCCATGTCTCAATTGTCTCAAAAATCCTTATTTAACCCGACTCCTCCCCTTCATCTACACTGATTGAAGTGGATTTAACAAGTGATATCAATAAGTGATCATAGCTTTCATCCGGATTCACCTAGTCAGTCATGGAAAGTGTTCATGTTTTGTATACTCAGTGTACATTTTGTAGACCTTTGTTTCATCACGCACATCGCACACTATGCAAATTCTGTAGTAGTAGGGACTCGGTGTCAGCTGAGTCATATCAGATACAAGTATTCTTTCCTTAATGGTTTTTAAAGCAGCAATTATAGAAAGGGATTTGAATAAGAAAGACATTACCATGGTAACACGTCCATTACGATCTAGGCAAATAGTCAAGGGTTTGAAGGCTGGAGCAAGGCACAATCTAACTGCTGAGAGAAACAATTGCTTTAATGCCATTCTGTCATCTTGTCCACCTCCTGTAAAGTGCATTTGTGCTTTCATTTTGGGATATGGATTTATAATACCTCGTCTTGTGCCAGAGACTGTAAAATGATTCTAATCTGGTGTTATATTTGGGGGGGGGGGGGGGGGGGTCTAAGCACTGTGCTGGAAACGTATTGTTGTTTGAATTTAGCGTGTATATATTATTTATACATGTGTGTGTGTGTGTATGTGTGTTCGCCTGTATGTGTGTGTATGTGTTCACCTGTGTGTGTGTGTGTGTGTGTGTGTGTGTGGTGTGTGTGTGTGTGTGTGTGTGTGTGTGTGTGTGTGTGTGTGTGTGTGTGTGTGTGTGTGTGTGTGTGTGTGTGTGTGTGTGTGTGTGTGTTTACTCATCTCACCTGCCCGTCCATCCAGCTGCTGGTTTCGGCCCGTAAGGACTATGAGAAGCTGCAGGAGGACCTGTCCAGGCTGCAGAGGGAGAACGAGGCGGCCAAAGAGGAGGTGAAGGAGGTGCTGCAGGCCCTGGAGGAGCTGGCTGTTAACTACGACCACAAGAGCCAGGAAGTGGAGAACAAGAACCGCTCCAACAACCAGCTCAGTGAGGAACTCAACCAGAAGAGCGTGAGTCATATTGGGAGGAAGCTTGGTCTCCAGGGCTGTGTTTCATTCCAGGAAGATCCCTCCCCTCTGAACACACTAACCCTTTACAGTAGCAATCATCATCAAAATTGTTAAAAGATTTTTAGAACAGTTCTAATGAACGCAACAGTTGTATAATGGATGAAGATACTCCAAACGTTTAGAATTTTTTAAACAGAGTGGCTACGGATACAGAGTTTCTGTATCCCAATTTCCCCCAGGCTAAAAATACATATATTTCTGCACATTTACAGGATTTTTCTTTTACGTAGCGGAGTGCCAAACTCCGCTTCCTATGTAGCGCTGTGCTGAGTGCTCCGTTGCCGCTACCCCTTCCTTGATCGCCTATGTCTGACTGGTGTGATTTCCTAAAAACTTCATGTTGTACACAAAACAGTTGTAACTTCCATGCCTCATTAAGCATAAGTGCAATTTCATATTCTTTTTTCAGGAGGGGAGGAGGCTGCACGCAGCTATTTACAGGTTTTACACTAAATGTGTTATCGACATGTTTGGTAGGGCTGGGAATTGCCAGGGAGCTTTTGATACGATATCATCACGATACATCGGTGCCGATACTATATGTATTGCGATTCTCACGATTCTATATTTATTGTGATTCGATACTGTGATTTTATTGCGTTTCGATGTTCCAAACATATTGCTCATTGTATGTCTGCTGCAGAGAGACAAGAGAGAGCCATGAGAAAAGTAGTTTTGATCAGTAATGGAAATAAAAGTGCTAAAAACAAATTGACTCCCTATTTAAAAATAACATGGAGAACAAGCTATGAAGGAAAATACTGGAGTTTTGGTGCAGGTACAGCCAACTAGTGCAAAAATTATTTTGCAATGTTGTTCAAACGATACGATATATCGTAATCGCTCCCAAACTCATTGACGATCATAGATAAATTCAGCTTCATCTCAAGTTATAAAATGATGGTTATCCAATGATGGGATTTATAAATAAATACTATGGGCTCCCGAAAGGACTGATCTCTATAATGCTCATATTCTGAGCCAGCCATTAAAAATGGGTGGTCCACAGATCTAATTGAATCTGAATGACCCTTTAACTGGAACATAATATGGACAAATATGACCTTGGCGTCCCGTAATCTGAACCATCAATTTATACATTTTAAGTTTGTTCACAGACTGTATTTAACACCAAGAAAATGTTTTACTCCCAACTGTTCCCTGTGTCCCCTAAATCAGGTTGGCACATTCCTTCATATGATGTGGGAGTCACCTGCAGTTAAATGTTTCTGGGGAAAAGTTACAAAATTAATTTTGAATATAAATATTCAATGCTTTGCATCTATTATGTTACTTAATGATGCTAACCCCGTGAATCTCTCAATCAATCAGAGTAGATTACTGCTGGCAGGCAGCACTGCTGTGAAGAAAATGTTGGCTCTAAGATGGCAACCACCGCACTCTCTCCCATTTAACCAGTCGATACAGTTACTATTAGAAATTATAACATTATAATTATGAACAGCGAGAATGAATGGTGCTAGTCAAGGAATAATTCAGGCCTGGACAAATATACTTGACAGTAAAGAACAATCTCAGCTAAAGCCCCACACATACAAACCAAGTATATACAGTACCAGTCAAAAGTTTGGACACACCTACTCATTCCAGGGGTTTTCTTTATTTTTACTATTTTCTACATTTTAGAATAATAGGGAAGACATCAAAACTATGAAAGAGTGTGCAAAGCTGTCATCAAGGCAAAGGGTGGCTACTTTTAAGATTCTCCAATATAAAATATATTTTGATTTGTTTAACACTTTTATGTTTACTACATGATTCCATATGTGTTATTTCATAGTGTTGATGTCTTCACTATTATTCTACAATGTAGAAAATAGTAAAAATAAAGAAAATCCCTTGAATGAGTAGGTGTGTCCACGCTTATGACTGGTACTGTACGTATATTTAGACTTGTGTTACGTTCTTTGCTTTCAGGCCCACAGGGGAAGTGGTTGTACCGGGGGATCATCTCAAAACACAGACACGCAGTCTAATTAGAGATTGAATGTTATTTTTTCGTCATCATTGCAAACATTGGCTGCGCAAGAAGCAGACAGGCTGTCAGGTGGTGTTCTTTTTTCAGGAACTACGATATGGCAGCAACTGTACAGATCACCCTACATCATCACACAAAACACTGATTGTTTTTGCTCCAACCTGTAGGGACTGCGTCCAGCCTGTGCAACTGCAATATCCGTTACGACAGACAGAGAAGATTGTAGCCTTCATAATATATATGTTTTGGAATGTTCGTTCAAATCCCAGCAGGGTTTTTATTTCAGCTGTTCAGAAATATGAGGCAGAGACATACCATGGTACAGAAGAGGGTGTGTAATGTGCGAAACGTGAAGCGAGGGGGAGTGTGAACAGCAGCTATGTTAGAAAAACGAATGTGTGAGTAAAATAACACATGGGCAGAATGTGATCCGGATCCTTAGCTTGGAGAAAGAGGTTTCCAGATGGGGCGGGCGGCGGTGGGCGTGGGGGAAAACTCTGTATGGCATTTAAAAAAAAAGAAATCCATCAGATATTGACTGAATTATTGCACATACAACATTTTACTGGCATGGACAAATAATGAATGAAGTTCAGGTATTACATTTATTGTCAGCATTTTCTTAGAATGTGGGGAGGAACGACAGGCACAAGAAAAAGTATGAAAGAGTGGCAAGAGTGAAATGAAAGCAATCAATCCAGCGAGATTGCAGTGATTTTTCACCCTCAAACAGGAAATAGGAAAAGACAGATCCTCAGCTGGGCGGGGCATCCGCGTTGCTACGGATCTCAAAGGACTGGATATGTACATCTCAGGAACTATTGCTTTCACCTACCCAGTTCTCTCAGATCCGTGAAGGAGAGTGAACAAGGGCAGAGGGAAGGGAACATTCCTGGAATGAAACTCAGACCATTTCTCTAGCATTCCTATGCCCCATTCAAAACATATTCTAGAATATAGATTATGACTGGACTGTGATTGTAAAATGTGTGTGCGTTTCAGACCACTCTGGAGGGGGTGCAGAGGGAGCTGTCCAGTCTACAGGAGCTCAGCAGTCACCATAAGAAGAGAGCAGCAGAGATCCTCAGTCTACTGCTCCGAGACCTCAGTGAGATAGGAGGCATCATCGGCACCAGTGACCTCAAAGCTGTAAGGACACACATTATACAAACATATTACACAATTACACACTTACACTCATACACACATATACACACTCTGTCATTGAGACACACTACCTGTTACAAACAGTTTTCCGTACAAGCACATATTTCACACACTATCTCACTCACTCGTGATCTCTCTCTGCTCCTCAGATGATGGAGGTGAATGAGGTCATCGAGGAGGAGTTCACCATGGCCCGTCTTTACATCAGTAAGATGAAGTCGGAGGTCAAGTCTCTGGTGAACCGCAGCAAACAGCTGGAGAGCTCCCTTGTCGACACCTCCCGCAAGATGCAGGCCAATGAGAAGGAGCTGGCCTCCTGTCAGTTACTCATCTCCCAGGTAACCAGGAAGTGGATTTAACATCATTTTCTATATATATATATATATATATATATATATATATATATATATATATATATATATATATACATATATATATATATATATATATATATAAAAACAGTCCACTCTCATTGTCCTTCAAGAGTTTTTGAATATTTTCCTTTCTTCAGTTAACTATTCTGTTCATGCAGCTTGGTTGGAAAGTGAGGTAGTAGCTAGGTTTCAATCCAATTGGCGACAGATTTTCATGCAAATATTTAAAAAAATCTGCATAAAAACAATATGCGCATTTTCTCACCAGAGATGTGTTTCCATCAAATTGACTTGTTGCAGATAAAAAGGCTGTGCGTGATGACGTAGTGCACATAAAATACCTTTTGCGGTTAAATTCCCATGTATCAAATAAAAAATACAAGTTAAATGGGTTTCCTTCGCATTTTCAACTCTACTGATGGTTTTCTCACAAAAAATGTTGAGTTATATAGCGAATGTGCCCACTCTGGTAGTGCTGTTGGCTAGATTGCACATATAGCCTACGTGATGAGACTATTATTATGGACAAAAGAGCGAGATTCTTTTTACTTGTCAGACGGCAGCCAAGCATCGATCAACATGTCACCAGAACATGACCCTCGATATTTATTGGAAAGGAGCATCAAGCTCACCATCTTGCACATTCACCACCCTGTGAAGTTAATCATAATTAATTTCATCTGTAGCCTAATAAACGTCATGCTTTCCTGTTGAGTCGTAGTGGGAGGACCACACAACATGTCATCGCGTGACTCTTAAGTTTACTTCGATACGATGATTATTACAGTATATCAATATTTGCGCATAAAAACGTTTCCACCAACATTTTCACCGACAATAATTCATTTTACAGACACAAAAATATGTCACAGACACCAAAAGAGCTCACCCTGTCTAGCGTATATTGTTTTGTCCAAATGTGGAAAGTTTACCGAAAAAAATCTGACCTGTCATGACATTTTTTTTATCCGACATTTACTTTACTCGCATTAGAAAATTGGATGTAAACCTGGTTAGAGAAAGTATTATTTTCCACTGTTATTAACCCCGTCCCTGTCTGATGGTGTGTGTCCTCCATGCAGCACCAGGCTAAGATCAAGTCTCTGACAGACTACATGCAGAACATGGAGCAGAAGAAGAGACAGCTGGAAGAAAGCCAGGACTCCCTGATGGAAGAGCTACATGCACTACATGCACAGGGTGAGACATGCAGACACCAACACAAACATGCCTGTCACCAATACGTCCATCACACAAAGAAAAAAAACTGTCTCTTGTTTTATCATTTCACATCTACACAGAGAAAATGAAAGAGGTACATGTGATGGATAAGCAGAAGGAGCACCTGACCAAACTGCAGGATGCAGTGGAGATGAAGGTAAGGATCTCTCTATTTCTCTCATCCTCCCTCTCTCATCCCTCCCATTTTCGATGCACCCCCTTTCTCCCCCCCCCACTCTCTTTCAGGTTCCTGTGAAAGAGAAATAAAATCAATGAACTTTGACCCTTGACCATGTGTTCCCCTCTGCACTCTGTAGAAGACCCTAGAGGAGCAGATGGAGAACCACAGAGAGGTGCATCAGAAGCAGCTGTCTCGCCTGCGGGATGAGATCGACCACAAGCAGAGGGTCCTGGACGAGCTCAAGGAGTAACATCCATTTTATTTATTTCAGTTACAGGTCTTTTTTTTAAGTCCCATTTCAGGTAGTAAACATAGTCCCATACGATAAGGACAGTATGTACAGTGTAGCATTGATTTATACTATGCTGAATAGTGACCACTGTGCTCTCCCGCTAGTCTGAACCAGGGGCTGCAGCTGGAACAGAGGAAGCTGCAGTCAGACTATGACAAACTGAAGGCCGAGGAGCTGGAGAAGGACGAGCAACTGCAGAAGCTTGTGTAAGTCTGCCTATTACACTATCTACCACAGCTCTGTTCTGTTCTCCTCAGATGTGTGTGTAACATGGTTATAACATGGTCATAAATAGGTTATAACATGGCATAACACGTTTGTAACATGAAATGAATCGCCAAGCCCTGAACACCATGTGTTCTCTCTGCTGTAGCTTCATGAATGAGAAGAGAGAGCAGGCCAAGGAGGACCTGAAGGGGCTGGAAGAAACTGTGGTGAGTGGATAGAGTTATTATAGCGTACGTCTCAGGTGTTGATTGATGTTGAACTCATTGACCATGAGATGTATCAATTCCACCAGGCCAAGGAGCTTCAGACCCTGCACAACCTGCGCAGGCTTTTCATCCAAGAGCTCACCTCCCGCGTCAGCATGGTAAGTACAGGAAGGATAGGTTATTGGGGGAGATATCTCCTTAAGTCTCAGCTGGAATGTTTCCACTCTGTCAACTTTCACATATGCACTAATTTGTGGGCTTACTGTATGCCTTTACATCCACCTTTTCTTCTAACAACTAACAAGGCTGTTGCCGTTGTTTGGTGAGGTGTTATTGGTTACTAAGGCCAGAAGGCGAAGGCAACAACAAACAAGTCGACGTTAGGAACCAGTTTCCCACACTATGTACCATATACTGTAAATGTCAGCAGTTGTGGTGTGTACCACCACACCACCAGTCACGAGTCATGACCCAGTCAAATTCCTTCTTGGTCACGGTAATCCCATCCAAAACTATGCAAATGAATGGCGCTGATGGGTAGCCTACCGAACCGAGTAATTGGAATAAAGAGGACAAATGGTGATGGGAGTTAGAGCTCCAGGTCCGAAATGGACACAGGAAAGCTCCGGACCCAAAATGCGTGAATACATGTTTAAAACACGTTCCCGAAATGACCTAAAGAACAACTGGTCTGATCCGAGTGAGGGAAGCAGCAGAAAAGGCAATTGTTTTGTTACTTTATTAAACCGGAGCGATGGAGAAAGGGAGAGAGCGAGAGACACAGAGCTAGCAGCTGTCGGTTAGGGAGCGGAGGCCATGCTGTGTGTTAATGTGTGAGTGTGAGTAAGACACTGGAGGTTCGGAGCACCTGAGCAGAGACATGGAGGGAGAGACCGCAACCACTGTTATCTCGTGCTAAACTAGCTTCTTGCTAGTTATTTATTATCCCATCCGATTATATAGTATATCATATAGTACCTGTCTTGACTGCATCAAACCGAGAGACGCTAGCTAACTATGCTAATTGATGCTAGCCATAACATTACTGCTCTTCTCACTGTCCTACAGTTAGCCTACACATAACAACAACTTGGTCGTTGTAGCCTTTCTTTCTCATTTCACTTTTAATACTGTAATTTTAATTCAATCTTCCATTGATTACATATCCCCTAACTTGCTTGCCCCACAAGCAGAGCAGCATTGCAATTGTCTCTGTCTCCGCGGGAAGCACAAGGATCAGAGCGCATTCCTTTTTTGCAACTTTTTCCAAATCATCAATATAGAGTCGCATCATGCAGCCCATATGTTTTGATTTCTAGGACATTCCCAGATATATAGGCTCATTGCAACTAAATAAATAGTGGATTTTATTGTGATGGTGTAGGCTATGTTAAATACATTTATTACACTTATTAACATGTAGATGTTCTAGAGGTCCCCATCAGCAGCTTCTATGCATAGAAGATGCTAAACATGTTTATGTTAATTAACAGTTAATTACCTTGAGACCGGCAGTCATTCGCCACTTACCGTCCGACACAATTTTGTGACCGCCCCAGCCCTATGTGTGATGTCACTTCCCTGTTTCTGTCCAATCAGAGTGCAGAGATGGATAATGATGAGGCCGGGGGCAGTCTGGCTCAGAGACAGAGGATCACCTTCCTGGAGAACAACCTAGAGCAGCTCACCAAGGTCCACAAACAGGTAGGAATCACACACACACACACACACGCACACACACACACACACACACACACACCACACACACACACACACACACACACACACACACACACACACACACACACACACACACACACACACACACTGTAACTACATATCCTCCTCTTCCCCATCTCTCCTCTCCAGTTGGTGCGTGATAACGCCGACCTGCGCTGTGAGCTGCCCAAGCTGGAGAAGCGTCTGCGGGCTACGGCTGAGAGGGTCAAGGCCCTGGAAGCGGCCCTGAGGGAGGCCAAAGAGAGTGCCATGAGGGACCGCAAACGCTACCTGCAGGAGGTGGACCGCATCAAAGAGGCCATGCTCTCCAAGAACGCCTCCAGGAGGGGGCACTCTGCACAAATAGGTGAGAGACAGAGGTACACAGTAGAGAACGTTGGGAGAAGTTGCCCCCTACATGTGTCTCAGGGAGCTTCATGTTTCGTAACTGTATCCAGTGATAAATGATTTCCAGGTAACTTAAATATAGCTGACATATCTCTGTATTAATATATCTGTGTGTGTGTGTGTTGTACAGGAAATTGTATGAAAAGTTTAATATCAGTGTATATTCCCTGTCTCGCCCCTTCTCTCTCTGTAGCTAAGCCCATCCGTGCAGGACATCAGCAGCACTCCACATCCTCTCCCTCAGCGGGTCATTCCATCCGTGGAGGCTCTATCCGCGGGGGTGGAGCGGTGTCTAGCCCTCACCACTACCGCCACCCGGCCTCTCCATCACCCCACCGCCAGCAGCAGCAGCAGCAGCAGCACCGCAGCAAATAAAGCACAGGTTAGTACAGGACATATTGTCATTAGCCATTGATCAATTCATTAGTTGTCTTATTTTCATCATTCTGTATGAGAAAATAAAGTGTTTTGTGGGAACATATGTATGATGTTAGTGCTTAGTTTGAGGTCCAACAAGTGGATATGCCTTGCGACTGCTCCAGAAAGCAGTTCCCTTCTCACTGATGAACTCCAATGACCTTTCCTACTTCCCACACTGCTCTATTTTTAACCTTACAGCCATTCCTTACAATTTATTCACAGCTGAATTGAAACAATACAGCTGTTGAATGCTTGATTCAGCCAAATCACATCTTGGAAGAAATGCCTATGGTAACCCTGAGCCCAGCTGTGTGGCTTCTCTTTTTGTCACGCGTTTAGCATGACTTAATCACATTGGACTAATTGGTGATGGGGTCTGGTATTGGCCCACTCTGGTGCTGTTGGCCTTTGAGAAGATTAATGACAGCCAGGAAACCAGCCATTAATTGAAGTCTCAAAGGCTTTAATTAAAGCTTTAATCAGCCCTGAGAGAACTCTGGGAATCACTTGAGGTTTACAGAGAAAGCCAAAGGCCTCAATGACATCTGTGTTGGTGCCAATATCTAGGTCAGGACCAAAGCATTCACTCTATTCTAGAAACTAGTACACGAGATCTGAATCTTAAAGAGCATTAGAGTCCCTAGGAAAGTGTTCAGAGGCACTTTAGCCTCTACATTTCAAATGTAAAGTTCAATATTGGTCCTCAAGGGGGCAGCACATATATATATAAAATCAGAGCTTTGTGTTTTTTGTCCCTTTCATGACCTCATGTTATCTGAAATACATCACCAATCTAATGCTATTACCTCACAGTTACAATGCGATGCTAGGCAGTCGAACCATAAACAATCTCTTTCTGAGTCTCTCCCTGAGTCTTTCTCTCTCTCTTTTTTTTCACAGCTGCAGGTGGAAGCTGGATTTTCCAGCTGGATGTACAGACCATATCTCCTCTCCGTGTAGGACCGGACCCCAGTCCAGGACTGTCTGGGATATTCTCTTTCCCCATGGACCTTGCTATCTCTCTCTCTAACCACTGGGACCAATCCTCCTCTCCTTCTCTCACCACTCTGCCTTTACTGGGACTCCAGACTCCTCATTCCTGAACAAAAAAAACACACTCTGTAAGCCAGATATCTTTATTAATAGGTCTCCTATCCTCATGGTCAAGAGGAAAGAGAGGCTCCGTAATGCTGAACAAGTGCTTTTCATCTCTCGCCTTCTTGAATCTCTCTCACTCTGCCTCTGTTTCTGGTGCTCTATCAATATGCCTCTCTCTCACTCTCTCTCTCTGACTGAAATGTGTAACGAGCTACTATATGTTGTTGAGGGTGATGTCTCTCTGGTGCTTGTTCAGTGTTGTATCTTGTGAAACAGGCTGGTTTTCCGTTAAGATAAATTATGAGAAAAGGTGGTTTAGAGGGTAACATTGAATATGGTTGTTTAGGGGTTTCTGTCTAACACCAATACCCTCAGAAACGATAGAAGGGACACAGATGTTGTTAAGGATGAACGTAGGGAGACACAGTTAGTATTGTAGTGTGTTTTAGAGCCCACATAGTGTTTTTTGATGAATGTTTAAGATCACCTTTAAAAGTAGTGGTTTTGAAAGTAGCACTCTGTTTTGTACTGAATTTTGTTGATTTAATGATTATTATTTGCGCACCTTTTATTAAGATATCCGCTATTTATTTGACACATTTTATTTATGCAACATTGATGTTAGTTATTTGAACATGTGCTTTGACAATATCCCACACTACTGAAGTCACGTGAAGATTCTATGGTCATACTTTACTAGTCTACTCTGCTTGAGATGCACATTGTTAAGATACAGATCAACCTTCTCATTGTAAACCTTTCTAATTCAGAGTAGGTATCCCATAAGGTTTTAATATTTGCCAAGCTACAGTAACAACATTTTAAGACAGCATTGGAGCAGATTGTTGAGACAGAACTTGCAAATATTTTCTATATTCTTGGTTTCCGGGGGCATTGCATCTTTTCATTTGTGTTACATGCAGACCAAATCGAAATACGTTAATGAGGTGCTATGAAGCCAAAACAGACGGATCGTACAGCTCATGAACATTTCCAAGAAATGTGAGGAATTAGACCTAAAAGATATATAGGTATTTTGGAATACCTAACATGCTTATTATACCGTATTTCCTTCCTTTGCTGGGTTTCGTTTTTTGCTGCTTTAGACTGGATGTCTCACATGCCAGCTTGTTATTTTTAAAGAAGGTGTATCGTCAATTACCTTTATAAATGAAGGTGTAGAAGAAAGATGATTGAATACCTGTGGTTATCTGAAGTTGAAGAGATGATGAGACGTGTGATTGGTTGTTTGACTGCCATGATGCTGATCAGCCTATCAGTAGATCTTGCAGTGTATGGGGTAGGTGGAACTGAAGTGTTTGAGTTCTAGGGTTTATCAGGGATTTCATGTTTGGTCTTTCTGGATTTACTCTCTCCGCTCTAAAGAAGTAACACAATCAGAATGGTTTACAAATTATATAAGGTTGTCATTGTTGTCATTGGTCTGGGATCTCGAGTATTTCCTCCATGTCACTTGTCTACTTGTGGTCCACCTGTATTGACGGTGCTAAAAGATATTCGGACTAATGTTTTGTAGATATCTGCTCTCTGTCATGTATCAAATCAAGTGCTTTTCAACTTCCTCGTTCATTCTAGTTCACAGAGTCTAAATAAGTGTTTTTCTGAACTTTGTATGAGGGAAGGAAAAAAATGAAGTCAGTCACACAAATACAAATAAAAAACATTTCGTAAACAACAAGTGTAGACTAACAGTGAAATGCTTACTTACGGGTCATTTTCCAACAATGCAGTGTTAAAGATGAAATGTTTTTTTTTTTTACAGTGTCTAAATACACAGTGAATAATGAATTATACTGTTGTGAAATGTGTTCTATTAGGTGTCTTGGGACAGGGTCTACCATTCGTTCACCTCTCATACTGGTTTCCTGTTGAAAGTCATGCATTCATTTACTTACACATATGAATGACCCTTCCTTAAGGTATTATCATGATGACTGAAGGATGACTGTTGGCTTCTGTCAAATTCCTGAGCTGAATGTCATTTCCTGTTTTAAATTTTATTTGTCTTATCGCTTCTCTCTCGCTCTCTCTCTTTCTCTCTCTCCACCTGTCTCTCTCTCTCTCTCTTCTGAAGTGTCTTTGGTCACTGTTAGTCTCTTAGTCTGAAACATTTGCAAAGAAAGCGCTTGTGGGTCAACTATCAATAAGGTTTATGGTACAAGGGACAATGTTGTTCAGACAACGGTTTTCATAAGTTAAAGAGAAACTCGGACATAAATCATATTTAGCCATTTTTCTCATCATATGCCATATGAAGGCCTATGTTCACCACAAGATGTATTTCTGTCCTGTACCTAATAGGCTACCACACTGTTCTGTTCGTACAAAATAGTGCTGTTGATGATGACTGCATGGTGTAAGATAACAATTTCAGATGTCAAGATTCATTAAAATAAAGACAGATTAAACTGAACAAGTCTGGTGTTAGCCAACATAATAGCCTATTTCTTTCCCTTTACTTATTTAAATAGGACTACATGATAATATTGGATCCATAGACTGAACACTTTGTTTCAGACACAATAAAAATATGAATATTATCAATATGTTGTTGTTTTTCTTCTGGGAAATTGTGTCATTTTTTTTTAACAGCTATGATGAACAACTTGTGCGGGGGGTGATTTGGGTCCTCACACTTGCCCACGCAAGATTCCGATATCCACTTCTCCTCGAGAGCGGAAACTTCACCTGCCGTTCAACCCCGCCCTCCGGTTGGCTTCCCCGCCTCTTCCCGGGTCCCGCTGCGCCTGCTGCCCTGTCAACCACACCGAGACGAGGCAACATGGGTCATACACCGAAGTTGTAGGCGACGAAAAAGATACCTACCTCACCGTTTTCAACTAAATCCAGAAACAAACTGACCAAACATTGCCAAAGGTAAGTCAATTGCACGGTTACACGGTTTTGCAATGGAGCAAGGCGCAATAAGTGATTGATAGTGCAGGCTACAGATTTTTTTGCATAGCCTAATTCATAGGTTACATCGAGCCATTATTGTAAGTATTACAGAAAACGTAATAATAATCATTCATCGAATATGGAAATATTTATAGTAGTGGTAAATTGTGAGGTTTATTTTTTTCTGCTTCTAAGGGGCGCAAATCTTGTTATCGATGGCAACGTAGTAGTCCATTGTCGTGAACTGTTGTCCATTCAGCAGACAGTTGTTGGTGACATGTTTAACCATCGAACAAAGGCCATTGTATTGGTCTATTGAAAATGTGTGCGGAACACTCATGCCCAATAGTTTCCAATGGTTGAGCCACAGGAGAAACAATGGACATCTAAGTGTCTGCACGGTGTACTCTTAACTATGGGCTACTGGCAACTGAGGAACAGAAATGTTTGTGTTGTGTCACTCACAGCCCGTAACTGTGGTTCAAACCACAACACAGATCATTTGATCATTCAACTTAAGAGATTTCATCACTAAGTATGATCAATAATTATGTAAAACGATATGCATTTAGCCCCATAATGTTTTGAGTACAGAAGCTGAGCCTACAATTGAATCCGTTTTTTGTTGTTGTTGTAGTGGTCAGGAAACCACACACCCAGCCACCTATAGCCCTCCCTCTCTCTCCATTAATGTTCCGCTATGACAGTTGCAGTGCCACATAAGGCTAGCCTGTTTGTGTGTGTCCTGCCGGCCCAGGGATCCACTGCTGACCCCTGTCTCAATCTGTCACTCAGGGCCCAGCCAGGGCCACACAGCTTCCAGGAAACAGAAATGCACAACCAACAGAAATGTATTGCCATTGGCAGTTCCCCAGTTCCCACTTTCTATTCATGCATATTTCTTTGGCATTTCATGAGTGTTGCTCTCACTTAACGTAGGCCTATAGCTCTCACTCATCATGTAAACATATAGCTCTGAAATCTTACAGTAGTCTATACATTTATTTATGTTACGTCACTGTCATTAAACACATAAAATATGTGAAATATGAAAACAAGGACATCATTTTGAATGAAATCTAAGCTACCCATAAAGCATCACTCACTAGAGGGTACTTACTTTTGGTTGACTTTGTCCGGACAGGTGGTTCTCAGCATGGTCCCATACACACCAACTGCTGCCAGAAGTCCACCAGTGCACAACCAAAACAAGTTAAAAACAGACTGCCTACCCCCTCTCTTCAAGTCAAGCCTCCATACTTGTACAAGTCTGGTGCTCGGTGTGTGGGAAAAGTAGGGGGGCATGGTGCTGGCATTTGTATTATGCCACCCCATCCTTTAAATTCTTCCAGACTAGCCCTAATTTCAGCTATATCTCTCATTCTAGCAATGTGCCAACTTTATACTGCAACCTATGCAGGATTATGTTAGGCTTCTCTCTTTCCCTCTGTCCTTGTCATCCTGTTATCTTTCTCTCTTCCTTTATCAATGCATCCAGCAGCCCCATTTCTTCCAGTTGTTCTTTTTTTTCTCTTTCTCTACCCATCTCAAACTTGTCAGGCCCTCTATCAGTCGTGTCCCTCGTCCCTCTATCTCCTGCCATCAGTCATTTTCCGGGGTAGTCAAGAGTGAAACAGAGCCCTCCTCCCCCTTCTTATCATGTCTGTCTGTGTGTTTGTCTGTCAGTCTGCTGTCAGGACAGTGGGAGATCACAGGGGAATTTGGTGATGAGCTGTTTGAAGTGGTGCCCTGTTCTTAAGGAGGGCCTTGGCTGATGAGGGCCTTAGAGTGGAAAAGGCAGAGAAGAATCCATCCATATGTGTCTGTTTGACTGGTTTCATCAAGGGCCCTCTCCAGTAAGATAGAATAGAGAGTTTTTATAAATGAAAGGATGAACTTGGGTTACCTGGGTAGTAGGGCTGCACAATTAATCTAATTCACATCAAAATTGCAATATTGACCTGTGCAATATCCATATGGCAAGAGATCGATATCTCATGCAATATTTTGAAATGCGACTCAGCCGTGTGTAACGTCTGTAGTTAACTCCGTCTTGTCAGTTTTCAGGCTGTTCTGTTAGGTCAAATGCAGTCTACAGATTGTACCAAACAAGAACAATGCTGTTTTCCACTTTGTTTCTTAATATAAATCATTCTATTTCTATGGTTCCAACAGTTCACCCAAGTGTTTTGATCTATATCGCAAGTCAAATCTCAATAGTTGGTTAAAAAAATAAAAAATCGCTGATATCATGTAGCTATAGCCTACTGCTGCAACACAGAGATAGGTGTTGCAACCCTGAGCTCTGGTATTGCTCAAACAGTGCTGCTGCACAATGTTTAAAGTTTGACTATCATTTAATTTATTGGGCGCCAGTCCTTGGCAGTAAGATCTAGCTCACAGACTTTTGGGTCAGTGTGTTAATAGTCAAGGAGAAGTACATGTGAAGACATACTACTGCTAATGCTGTAGATAGATAGCACAAGCTGTGTTTTTTATTATTGGATTACGACTCAGTCAGAACATATCTGATAAGAACCCATCTGATATTAAGCATTGGTAATAACGTTTTTTACCATATAACATCATCTTTTGCCACATTCTGAGTCCTGATCTTAATCTTGAAAGTAGACGTGTTGATTTTTTTTTTTGTCTTTTCAGAAAAGTAGTAAATATGTTCGATTCCTGGTTTCAAAGAAAGATACCTATATATATATATATATATATATATATATATATATATATATATATAAGTTGGATGGATGTAATGTACAATAGAATCAACAAAATGTGCCTGTTATCAACAGTAACTACAATGTGGCTCCAAGCACATGTGTTCCTTTTGTTAGTTGCCAGTTTGTTGCAGAAGGTTCTTCATTAAATCATTTGGATACTGGCCAAGGTTTTAAGTTGCTTTTTGGTGTTTTTCTCCCTCTGTCGTATAACTGACTTCATCAAGGCCGACCCAACTCGAGGCAATTACACAGGAATCTGAGACTGGTCACACACTACCAATTAACTTTTTATCACTCTGCTGAAAAGAGGGGGCCTTGTTCACTGGCCTGCTTTGATTCAGCAGCCACTTTCCCCCCCATGAAAAGAGAGGAGAGAGGGAAGGAGACAGATGGATAGACAGAGTGAGAGAGGGATGGATGGTGGTGGGGTAAGACGACCAGAGAGATGGCAAGAAGAAAGGTGGAGAGTGAAAAATGAGTCTTCTCAGTTTTTAACCCCCCCCCCCCCCCCCCCCATTATATCGCCCTCCAAACAAACCGTGCCACAAACCTACTGTTATAAGCACTAATAAAAAGGCTACATATTATATAATTGGATGACAAGATGGAAACTTGTCATCCAACTTTTGTTCAGAAGGCGTTTAGATAAACTCCCCTGCAGCTAGGATTTAACCTTAGTGAAAAACCCCCAACAGGAGCAAAATGAGTTCATAGCATTACATGAATGTCATATGATTATTATACGCGAAGACTCCATATGTTGTGAATTCAATGACGTCAAGGCTTTGAGGTATAGGGTCTTAATAGAGACATGTAAAAAAAAAAGTCAACCTCCAGGCTAGAGTACACCTCCATCACGTGTCATCTGAGCTTCATGTCATTATGTCATGCAGCCTACCTATCCGTTTATGTCATTGACAAGATGAGGACAGGCTATCATTGTGTGTAGAGAGAGATTGATGGACGTCACCTACTCCAGCCTCCCCCTCATACTTAAACATAGTTACCTCAGGAAATCTGCCTTGCTGTGGAGTCTTGAGAAATTCCCAGTTGAATTAGCCTCTATGGGCTAGGTCCCACCTACTCAACAGCCAGTGTAATCCTGTGGCGCGTTTTTCAAATTCCTCAAAAATGCAAAAACTTAAATTTTTCAAACATATGACTATTTTACACCATTTTAAAGACAAGACTCTCGTTAATCTAACCACACTGTCCGATTTCAAAAAGGCTTTACAACGAAAGCAACACATTAGATTATGTCAGCAGAGTACCCAGCCAGAAATAATCAGACACCCATTTTTCAAGCTAGCATATAATGTCACATAAACCCAAACCACAGCTAAATGTAGCACTAACCTTTGATGATCTTCATCAGATGACAACCCTAGGACATTATGTTATACAATACATGCATGTTTTGTTCAATCAAGTTCATATTTATATCAAAAACCAACTTTTTACATTAGCATGTGACTAGCATGTGACTAGCATTCCCACCGAACACTGCCGGTGAATTTACTAAATTACTCATGATAAACGTTCACAAAAAGCATAACAATTATTTGAAGAATTATAGATACAGAACTCCTCTATGCACTCGATATGTCCGATTTTAAAATAGCTTTTCGGTGAAAGCACATTTTGCAATATTCTCAGTAGATAGCCCGGCATCACAGGGCTAGCTATTTAGACACCCAGCAAGTTTAGCACCAAAGTCAGATTTACTATAAGAAAAATGTTATTACCTTTGCTGTCTTCGTCAGAATGCACTCCCAGGACTTCTACTTCAATAACAAATGTTGGTTTGGTTCAAAATAATCCATAGTTATATCCAAACAGCGGCGTTTTGTTCGTGCATTCAAGACACTATCCGAAAGGGTAAATAAGGGTGACGAGCATGGCGCAATTCGTGACAGAAAAATTCTAAATATTCCATTACCGTACTTCGAAGCATGTCAACCGCTGTTTAAAATACATTTTTATGCCATTTTTCTCATAAAAAAGCGATAATATTCCGACTGGTAATCTGCGTTTAGGTAAACAGACGAAAGAAAATAAAGCAACCGGTCGACTCGGGCACGCGCCTAAGCCCATAGTACTCTGATCGGCCACTTGCCAAACGCGATAAAGTGTTTCAGCCAGAGGCTGCCTCGATATCGTTCAGCTTTTTCCCGGGCTCTGAGAGCCTATGGGAGCCGTAGGAAGTGTCACGTTATTGCAAAGATCCTCAGTCTTCAATAAAAAGAGCCAAGATGAAACACAACTTGTCAGACAGGCCACTTCCTGCATGGAATCTTCTCAGGTTTTGGCCTGCCATATGAGTTCTGTTATATTCACAGAGACCATTCAAACAGTTTTAGAAACTTTAGGGTGTTTTCTATCCAAAGCCAATAATTATATGCATATTCTAGTTACTGGGCAGGAGTAGTAACCAGATTAAATTGGGTACGTTTTTTATCCGGCCGTGTCAATACTGCCCCCTAGCCCTAACTTCTTGGGGCTATGTGGGACGCTAGCGTGCCACCCGTGGTGCACCCTATCAACAGCAGGTGCATTTCAAGAGCGGCAAATTTGAAACCAAATAAATGTCAAAATTCAAATTTTTCAAACATACACTCTTTGAAAGATAAACATCTCCTTAATCTAACCACGTTGTCAACATAAATAATGCCCATGGAATGCCCCATTGTTGAAAAAGGGGAGTGTCAGTGGTTCCTTGGAGGCTAGTCTTCTGATTTAAGGGGCAGGTGAAAACCTATGATCCAGAACCACAAGGGATGGTTACCTGCACTAATAAGGCCTGGTCTGAGGAACCTGCCCTTTCCCCGTGTTATTTTCATGATTTTAGGATGGACGATGGGGGTTGATGTCCCTGTCCAGAGGTGATGTATGACCCAAAGACAAACAGGTTGCCACAGTGACTGATAAGAGTCGCTTACGAACATTGGCAGATTGCCATTGTGTCCTACCTGAGGAAAACTTGGAATTCATAAGGTTATCTTGAATCAACTTTTAAACTAGGTAGGGTGAGGCAGAAAGAGAGGTGGGAGAGATTTATCTGAAAATGAGCATTTCATTAAGAGGTACATTTTTCACATCTCTGTGTTCTTGCAGTACTGACTTCTGAATACTTAATCATCTCTGTCATGGATTTATTTACCTTTCGAAGTGGTAGGCACTCTCTAGTTAGTCTCTGAGGTGGTGAATCACACATGTGGTGTGGAAAGACCTCATTGCCATAAACAAAACACCCAAGTCTTCATTTCTAATCCTGTCCCAAATGAAGAGTTACGAACATGCTGATCTTAATGTTGGCACCTGTGACCAGAAAGGGATTTGCCCAGGCCAAAGAGGAATGGTTAAAGCAACGGTCCCTTTTTGGACTGCTGAGTTAAGGGAGAGCCCTACGAAGGGCATTGTGTGATTTAATCTTTGCCATGGGACATGTCTTAATAAACAGAAACTGGCACTGCCCCATAGAATGTTCAGGCAGGCTGCACCACCGGCTCTGCACTCAGGTGACATATGTGAAACCATGGGAGAAGAAGGGATTACTATATTCAACCGCGCTGGATAAAACTTCCAGGCATCTCTATTCAATTACCTTGGCCCAAGGCCCAGGTAGGACAGCTAAAGGAGTTTAATTTAATCTTAACCTGACTAGAGAACTCTGGGATAGGACCCAATCTCTCATCATCGCTACAGATTAGATCTCCAAGGAGCAAGGTCAACAAAGGCACAGGCAGACTAACTGGGGCAAACGCCCAATGGCCTGCTCTGGTTCTATTGATTCCGCCGTAGGTTTGGAGAAGGAATTGTGTCTCGTTAATTAAAAACGATCGAAGACCCTCGACCATTAAGGAGAAGCTCTCAAAGCTTTAATGAAGATAATCGCCAAGTTGAATGGTCCAATTATACAGCCTATTAAACCAGGTACTCGTTTCCCCAAAAAAAGTGAAAGTGACTCCATCCAATTGTATAGTTCCCCATGGTACTGAGTGAGTCAATGCACATGAAATGTTTACATTTTGGTGTGACTGTCGAGTTTGACAAAGGATTTTATGTTTAATCTACACTTTAATTACATTTTGGCCTGTTTCCACCAGTGCCCCTAAAACCGATGAGAGAAGACAGGAGAAGTAGGCACGTAGTGATCCAGTTCAGAGCAAGTTAGCGGTGGCACATTGAAAAGCTATAAAAACTTAATTGTTTTACTGTCAAAATGTATTTCCCAGCTCTACCTGCGTCCTCCCCCAGCTACAAGAAGCCTTTTGTCCATGAATAAAGTGCCTTCTATTGGAAAACACCTGCAATTCCAGGCTCACCTTTTTCATTGAGACTCAGTATCTGATGTTTGAAAGACTGCTTTGTCCTCCTGAGGACCTTTTATGCTACCTATATAAGCAAAGATTAAGCCTAATATAATTCGGCTTTGTCATGTTTTTAAAAATAATTTTAAACTCTTAAACCCTCTGGATTTTTACTTTAAAAAAAAATGTTTGCCAGTTAACAGTTCATGGGGTCAGCTGGCTTACACAGGCTATAACTATGTGCTGAGTTTCACACATTCCTGCAGGGCTTCATAGGTAGCTGGTTGAACGTAAACTGTATAACACACTAGGTGGGTGGAGTAGGAGACCATTTGAAACCAATTGAAATCTAAGATGAATAAGCCTGATCCTGTAAATCACAGTCAGATCTAACTGTCAAGACACAATAGACATATCTCCACTCTGAGATACCTCTGTCAATAACGGTCTGACACAGCACAAATACGCATTAGTCTCACTATTCTTTCTCCATCTCACAATAGCTCTCAGTTCTTGTGTTGAAGTTGTTAAAGATAGTGTGTTATTACCTACCACTTGTGGGGCAATAGGTATATTATATATACAAAAGTATGTGGACATCCCTGTCAGCCATACCCGTTGCTGACAGGTGTATAAAATCGAGTACACCGCCATGCAATCTCCATAGACAAACATTGGCAGTAGAATGGCCTTACTGAAGAGCTCAGTGAGCTCACCATCATAGGATGCCACCTTTCCAACAAGTTAGTTTGTCAAATTTCTGCCCTGCTAGAGCTGCCCCGGTCAACTATAAGTGCTGTTATTGTGGAAATGTCTAGGAGCAACAACGGCTCAGCCATAAAGTGGTAGGCCACACAAGCTCACAGAACGGGGTGCTGAAGCGTGTAGCGCATAAAAATCATCTGTCCTTGGTTGCAACACTCACTACAAAGTTCCAAACTGACTCTGGAAACAACGTCAGTACACAAACTGTTCGTCGGGAGCGTCATGAAATGGGTTTCAATGGCGGAGCAGCCACACACAAGCCTAAGATCACCATGCGCGTTCTCTGGAGTGATGAATCACACTTCGCCACAAATCTGGGTTTGCCGGATGCCAGGAGAACGATACCTGCCCCAATGCATAGTGCCAACTGTAAAGTTTGGTGGAGGAGAAATAATGGTCTGGGGCTGTTTTTCCTGGTTCGGGCTAGGCCCCTTGGTTCCCGTGAAGGGAAATCTTATGTGCTTCCAACTTTGTGGTAACAGTTTGGGGAAGGCCCTTACTTGTTTCAGCATGACAATGCCCCTGTGCAGAAAGCGAGGTCCATACAGAAATGGTTTGTCGAGATTGGTGTGGAAGAACTTGACTGGCCTGCACAGATCCCTGACCTTAACCCCATCGAACACCTTTGGGATGAATTGGTACGCCGATTTCGAGCCAGGCTTAATCGCCCAACATCAGTTCCCAAACTCACTAATGCTCTTGTGGCTGAATGGAAGCAAGTCCCCGCAGCAATGTTCTAACATCTAGTGGAAAGCCTTCACAGAAGAGTGGAGGCTGTTATAGCAGCAAAGGGGGGACCAACTCCATATTATTGCCCATGATTTTGGAATGAGATGTTCGACAAGCAAGTGTCCACATGTCGCATATATTACCCCTAGTGGATCACTTCTGGAGAGTCAACAGCATACTGCCTTTTTGACAGATGTCAGGCAAGAATTTGGCTACTTTATTTAGCAAACATTTGGCATTTTGTGTAGCCAACCCCAATGGTGAACAAGCATTAGTTCCTTGCCTGAATTCCTTCTGTTTAAGGGATTTGATGTCTTTTCAGATCAAACACATCCCCAAATGGTTGCTCCACTGATGCCTCAGTAGCACTCACCCATTTGTACCTGTTGGCTTCACCTGCAGAGTGCTTTACAGATGATACCTGAGACCGCTCAGGTGGTTTTCTGGGCCCATGTCCACCCCTTTCGCCGGCATCCGCGGTGAAAGCGGTTTCGATTTCCTGGCAGAGTGGAGTGATACAAAGACAGTCCTTGTTTTGGAGACTCTCCCTTTTCTAGGCCTAGCGGGCTGGAACCTGGGGAGCAGGGTGGGAGTGGCAGGGGGTGGGTGGGGGGGTAAGGGGATGCAGAGGGGCATAATCTGACGGTCAATTAAACTGACCCTAAAACTCACACCCATGTAATGACCAGGAGGGATGGTTCTCCAGGGGACCGAAGCACTGACTTAAGGGCGGGCTGGCAAATTTGCTGTCTACCATGGGCAGACAGCATAAAATCTCAATATTACATTCGGTCTTTTCCATACTGTAGGACGTTATGGTCAGAGTCTACAGTGTTAAATCACTTCAGTAACTTTCCCATTTAAAAAAGAGCTATATAAACTCGATTTGGCAATTGCTCAGCATCCGACCTATATACTATGCGGTGTCAGAGGAAGGCCCCAAAAATGGTCAAAGACTCCAGTCACCCAAATCATAGGCTGTTCTCTCTGCTATCGCACCGCAAGCGGTACCTAAGTTCCTAGTCTATGTCCAAAAGGCTCCTTCTACCCCCAAGCTGTAAGACTGCTGAACAATTAATCAAATGGCCACCAGGACTATTAACATTGACCCCCCCCCCCCCCTTTGTTTTTACACTGCTTTTATTGTTTATTATCTATGCATAGTCACTTTACCCCTACCTACATGTACAAGTTACCTCGACTAACCTGTACCCCCGCACATTAACTCGGTACCGGTACCCCCTGTATATAGCCTCATTATTGTTATGTAATTTTATTGTGTTCATTTTTATTGAATTTCTTTCCTTTAGTTTATTTAGTAAATATTTTCTTAACTCTATTTCTTGAACTGCATTGTCGGTTGTTGTATTTGGAGCATGTGACAAATAAAATTTGATACTGATTTAAATCGGACGATTTTTATATGTATGTATGTATGTATGTATGTATGTATGTATGTATGTATGTATGTATGTGTATGTGTATATATATATATATATATATATATATATATATATATATGTATGTATGTATGTGTATATATATATATATATGTATGTATGTGTGTGTGTATATATATATGTGTGTGTGTATATATATATATATATATATATATATATATATATATATATATATATATATATATATATATATATATATATATGTGTGTGTGTGTGTCTGTGTGTGTGTGTGTAATTATGACAATTACAACAATACTGAATGAACAATGAATACTTTTGTTTTAACTTAATATAATACATAAATAAAAATCGATTTAGTCTCAAATAAATAATGAAACATGCTCAATTTGATTTAAGTAATGCAAAAACACAGTGTTGCAGAAGAAAGTTAAAGTGCAATATGTGCCATGTAAAAAAAAAAAGCTAACATTTAAGTACCTTGCTCAGAACATATGAAAGCTGGTGGTTCAATATTCCCAGTTCTTCAATATTCCCAGTTAAGAAGTTTTAGGTTGTAGTTATTATAGGAATTATGACGCGTTGACTATTTCTCTCTATACCATTTGTATTTCATAAACCTTTGACTATTGGAAGTTCTAATAGGCACTTTAGTATTGCCAGACTAATCTCAGGAGTTGATAGGCTTGAAGTCATAAACAGCGCTGTGCTTCAAGCATTGCTAAGAGCTGCTGGCAAACGCAGTAAAGTTTGAATGAATGCTTACGAGCCTGCTGCTGCCTACCACCGTTCAGTCAGACTGCTCTATCAAATATCAAATCATAGACTTAATTATAATATAATAAATAGAGGTCGACCGATTATGATTTTTCAACGCCAATACCGATTATTGGAGGACCAAAAAAAGCCGATACCGATTAATCGGACGATTTTTATAGATATATTTGTAATAATGACAAATACAACAATACTGAATGAACACTTTTATTTTAACTTAATACATAAATAAAATCTATTTAGTCTCAAATAAATAATGAAACATGTTCAATTTAAATAATGCAAAAACAAAGTGTTGGAGAAGAAAGTAAAAGTGCAATATGCGCCATGTATAAAAGCTAACGTTTAAGTTCCTTGCTCAGAACATGAGAACATATGAAAGCTGGTGGTTCCTTTTAACATGAGTCTTCAATATTCCCAGTTAAGAAGTTTTAGTTTGTAGTTATTATAGGAATTTATAGGACTATTTCTCTCTATACCATTTGTATTTCATATACCTTTGACTATTGGATATTCTTAAAGGCGCTATAGTATTGCCAGCCTAATCTCGGGAGTTGATAGGCTTGAAGTCATAAACAGCGCTGTGCTTCAAGCATTGCAAAGAGCTGTTGGCAGACGCGGGAAAGTGCTGTTTGAATGAATGCTTACGAGCCTGCTGCTGCCTACCACCGCTCAGTCAGACTGCTCTATCAAATATCAAATCATAGACTTAATTACAATATAATAAACTCACAGAAATCCGAGCCTTAGGTCATTAATATGGTCAAATTCGGAAACTATCATTTCGAAAACAAAACGTTTTTTCTTTCAGTGAAATACGGAACCGTTCCGTATTTTAAGTCTAAATATTGCTGTTACATTGCACAACCTTCAATGTTATGTCATAATTATGTAAAATTCGGGCAAATTAATTACGGTCTTTGTTAGAAAGAAATGGTCTTCACACAGTCACAACGAGCCAGGCGGCCCAAACTGCTGCATATACCCTGACTCTGCTTACACTCTGCTAACAATTTCCCTTGTTAATATTGCCTGCTAACATTAATTTATTTTAACTTAATATGCAGGTATAAAAACATATACTTGTGTATTGATTTTAAGAAAGGCATTGATGTTTATGGTTAGGTACAGTCATGCAACATTTGTGCTTTTTTCGCTAATGCGCTTTTGTTAAATCATCACCCGTTTGGCGAAGTAGGCTGTGATTCAATGATAAATTAACAGGCACCGCATTGATTATATGCAATGCAGGATAAGCTAGTTAAACTAGTAATATCATCAACCATGTGAAGTTAACTAGTGATTATGTTAAGATTGATTGATTGTTTTTATAAGATAAGTTTAATGCTAGCTAGCAACTTACCTTGGCTCCTTGCAGCACTCGCGTAACAGGTGGTCAGCCTGCCACGCAGTCTCCTCGTGGATTGCAATGTAATCGGCCTTAATCAGCATCCAAAAATGCAAATGACCGATTTGTTATGAAAACTTGAAATCAGCCCTAATTAATCGGTCAACCTCTAATGCAGATTACAGTTTTGTTTCCTGGATTTGAATAAAGTCTGAGCCGTGTAGGCTACAGTTCGACAATCAGCTACACTACACATTATTTAAGTAATCCTAAAACATGTTGGAGTGGCAGTTACTTTAAGTTCCTCCAGTTAAGATGTAAACAATAAACAGGGAAAAGTTCACTGACCATTTCAGTGAACTAAACATGCCATTGGTCGTTTTATGTCCCTTCAAACCTTTTCCTATTCTTTGCCCACTGATTGAGACTGGTAGATGTTCATTAATGCAATTCAAATGATTGAAATGGACACTAGTAATGTTGCATTTATGTCGTCAATATCCCTTTTTAGAATGTCTTTGAAAGATACACATGTTACCGGTATTAAAATACTGTAATTCCAAGATATTATCTTCTGCACTTATAGCAGCACAACCTAGCCGCCACATTTGGTAGTGATGGGTGAAAAAAAATCGATACAGTTACATATCTCAATATTATTTTGGACGATATTATATCAATACTTTGACCCCATGTATCGATTTGTAATTCTTATTCAAAATGTTTTAGCTAGGTAGCATTAGCTAACACTAGTCGACCGTATCTGCGCCAATTCTCCTGTATTCATCTTTTTCAACAGAACCGAAAACTGGAATAGAATAACATTTTTATAGGAACAGGATCAAAACCAGGAACAAAAGTTTTCTATACTGTTCCGGAACAGAACCGTTATTTTAAAAGCATGGGAACCGGTTAATAACGTTGTTTTACATTCCGGGCATTTTTTTTCCAGTCCCACTAAAAACGCAACAAGGCGCCTATGGAAAGCCCTCACTCAGTCACTCAGAAACGTATTCCAGTGTGCCTGCTAGCTGAAAATCTTTGTCTCTGTGTGTGTGTGTGTGTGTGTGTGTGTAGGATACCTGCCCCTCCCCCTCCCTTTGAAGCATAGTGTGCTGTAGCCTACTGACGTTTACAAGCGTGATTCCGAAATTAGGGAGAGAGATTTTTAATTAGAAAACAATGGATAAACTTTTATTCAACGCTAGTTAAGGATACTATAGTTATCACATTTCACATTGCATTTATTATCGACTAAAAGGTAAGATGTGCCTTTATTTTAATTCTGGTGCTGCTCTGCACACACAAGCTTGGTAGCTAGCTAGCTAGCTAGTTTTGGTCCAACGTTAAAGCAACTCTCTGAAGTTCAAAAAGTTCCTTTTATAGAAGCTGGTCCTGAAGTTCAAAAAGTTCCTTTTATAGAAGCTGGTCCTCGGTAGGTGTAATTCTGTGGGCCTAATTCAGATAATGCATGTCATAACAACAAGATGCCCAGTGCTTCAAGGAAGGCCTCCACCCTCTCGCTCTCTCCTCACCAACAAAATTTCATTTGCATCTCGCGCCCTATACTTGTCTGTCGAATGCATGTAAACAACTATAGCTTTTGCACGCTCAATAGCAAGTTTCTCTGTCTGCAGTGATTGGTGAAGTAATTTAATGTTGAGCTAATTGTAAAAATATTTATATTTCGGAGGGAATGATATAAACCGTAAATTCTGCGGGGGTTGAAACTGTTCAGAGCTTAATTTCCAACCCCTGATTGCAATAGACATATAATCTTGAGAATCACAATACATATTGAATGGGACCTAAATATCAAATATCGTGAGGTCCCTGGCAATTCCCAGCCCTAATGTGTGGCCAATATGTAGAACATGACATCATCTTAACATGATGCAACTGGAATGAGTCAATTACAGTAGAAGGGTGTTTTCTTTCCCTCTCTTTTTCTGTAGCGTCATTCAGAATCAAAATGACCCCAGATTCTGCACACAGAAAAACAAACCTATACCCAAGGGTCGAACAATCAGGTTCCTTTCCTCTGCTCCGCCCCTCGCCTCTCACTGAGGCAAGACAAGACGAGATCAGATAACAACCACACATTACCCTCACCAATGTATTACCTCAATACATCACCTCACCTCCTCTCCTACACTATATCACTGTATACCCACCTGAAATGGCCAGGGGGAAGGCAAGGCAATTTTAAGTGTTGGTTTGACACTGTACCACCGACCTGTTCCCCCCTGGGGCTGTGTTTCCCCAGCCTTTTCACTTGACTGATGTCATTTTTTTTGTTGTCAGTGTAAAACAATGCAGTGCATGTAGGCCAGAGATGCTTTGCAAGAGATCTACATAAAAGTCTTTCTACAGGAAACTGTAGAGTACAAGAAAATATAGCATGCATATATTGTATAGCCTACATAGATTTAGGGTTGACCCCATTTAGTTGACTGGTCGACTGTTTGGTCGATAGGCTGTTGGTCGACTGGGGTTTGTTTGGTCAAGCAGTTGCAAAAAAATCAAATGTGGCACATGAGACACCTGTCTGATTCGTGCCTGTCTCAGTGGCCTATTCCATTGCGGAATGGCTTAGATGGGAATGGCTTAGATGCACAAAGCGCGTCTCTCTCCAGAATGCTCTCTCCTGTAAATGTGTGCGCATTCATTGTTTTTTAACTCATTGTGTGAATTGTTTGCCCTTTGATTGTTAGTGTCTATCAATTCACAATTACATATATCACCAGTAGTACATTTACCGTTAATCATTTCTAATCAATAATGTTTGTTTGGTTTCGGTAATTTCTGTTAAAGGTGCTCAATGCACCTGCTAAAATTCGAATCGCCTCATTTCGGTTTGTGACAAAACAAGCAAGTATATAGTAGAGAATCATTGTACCATCTAAACCGCTGTGAAATATATTTTCCATAACCAAAAATATTGTACTTTCAGCTGTTTGAATCTGGTGTACAAAAACTGACAGTAAAAGAAGCAAAAACTGAACTTAAGAAGCATAAAAATAGCCCTGCGCACATAGAACAGATCTACCGCTTCTTAGACTTGGACTTAATGAGAATGGCATATCTATAACTCACATTTCTATGTGAATTTGGTTGGGTCACCCAAAAAGTTATATATTGCAGCTTTAATGCATTCAATATATTATTATTATTATTATTACAGTCATTATTACATTTACCGTTCTCATTGTTGGAGTGGACACTTGTTTGCAGAGCTCACAACCTATGGTACACTTGTGAGAAACAAGTGTTGGTTTATTTAATTCCATTTACGAGTTTTGTCAATTTATTAATTGTATTTTGTTTGGAGTGTTCCTGTCAATGTTGAGTAAGGATACACACCTGATTACGCATAGAAGTAGGCCTAGGCTACCTGGCCTGCGCACACATGTATATATTTGTGGATGTCTGATAGTATTTCTGATTGCCTCGAGTGTTCTGGGGTATGACACGACAAGCTTGGCACACCTGTATTTGAGGAGTTTCTCGCATTCTTCTCTGCAGATCCTCTCAAGCTCTGTCAGGTTGGATAGAGATTGTCGCTGCACAGCTATTTTCAGGTCTCTTCAGAGATGTTCAATTGGGTTCAAGTCCAGGCTCTGGCTCTTGGGGACCTGCAGACATATTTTGGTACCCTTCCCCAGATCTGTGCCTTGACACAATCCTGTCTCGGAGCTCTACGGACAATTCCTTGGACCTCATGGCTTGGTTTTTGATCTGATATGCACTGTCAATTGTGGTACATTTAAATAGACAGGTGTGTGCCTTTCTAAAATCATGTCCAATCAATTGAATGTACCACAGGTGGACTCCAAGTTGTAGAAACATCTCAAGGATGATCAATTGAGCTCAATTTTGAAGTCTCATTGCAAAGGGTCTGAATACTTATGTAAATATATACCGTAATTTCCGGACTATTAAGCGCACCTGAATATAAGCCGCACCCACTGAATAAAAAAAAAAATGTATTTTGAACATAAATAAGCCGCACATGTCTATAAGCCGCAGGTGCCTACCGGTACATTGAAACAAAGAACTTTACACAGGCTTTAACGAAACACGGCTTGTAACAAAAATAAATAGGCTTTAACGAAGCACGGCTTGTAACAAAAATAAATAGGCTTTAACGAAGCACGGCTTGTAACAAAAATAAATAGGCTTTAACGAAACACGGCTTGTAACAAAAATAAATAGGCTTTAACGAAACACGGCTTGTAACAAAAAATACAAAATTAGCAGTAAACAGTAGCCTACCAAGAAAGTCATTGGTCACCATCTTCCTTCTCCTGTGCACTGAAACCATGTCCTTCGGTGTCGGAGTTGAATAGCCTCAGAATTGCTTCATCCGATATTGGATCGTTTTCATTGTCGCTCTCGTCATTTTCATCCGGAGGCAAATCCCCCGCTGAGCCCTCTTCAACACGCAGCAGTCCAGCCTTTCGAAACCCGTTGATGATAGTGGATTTTTTGACAACGCTCCACACTGTCTGGACCCACTGGCAGACTTGACCATAAGTTGCTCTTTGCATGCGGCCCGTTTTAGTGAAGGATTTCTCCCCACTTGTCATCCAAGCCTCCCGCTGAACACGGAGCGCCACCTTAAATGCACGATTTACACTGATGTCGAGTGGCTGCAAATACTTTGTTGTACCCCCAGGAATCGGGGTGACAAAATTACTACCGTAATCAGAATGATGGGAAGTTTGAGAGCGCTCGATTTAATCTAAACAGTAAACAAAAATAGTTGTTTGACCTTAACCCGTTCGGCAATTTCATTGGTCTAATGAAAGCTTCATGCCTCCAAAAAACTGAGCACGTCACAGAATGTGTTTTTTTTGAGAAAAAAAAATTGAAAGCGGGAAAAATTCATATATTAGCCGCGTCATTGTTTAAGCCGCGACGTTCAAAGCCTAGGAAAAAGGTTGCGGCTTATAATCCGGAAATTACGGTACATTTTTTGTATACATTTGCAAAACATTTTTTTTAAACTTTTGTCTTTGTCATTATGGGGTATTGTGTGTAGATGGATATATTTGTTTTAAATACATTTTAGAGGCTGTAACTTAACAAAATGTGGGAAAAAATCAAGGGGTCTGAATATTTTCCGAATGCACTGTATTTAAAAAAAAATCATTCCAGCTATCTCCCTTTCGATATTCACCAAACCTCTGGAAAAATGTAATGCTCTGATCCAGTGGAAACGTCATAATATACCGAATTACTTCTTATCCCTTGCGCAAATACAGCTGTGTCTGTCTGGAGCTCACTGGCATGGGAAACTCTGATGGCCCAGAATAGTTGATACAATGTTGCAAGTTTTCTAGCATGAGCTGTGGGCCTGACCTAGTTGCTAGTTAATACAATTAGTCAAGTTCATTACAGACAGGCAGAGTAGAGAGATCAATGTGATTGAAAAACATGAACAAACCTCCATGCTTATCCCTATTTGATTTAGGGGCTCCCGAGTGGCGCAGCGGTCTAAGGCACTGCATCTCAGTGCAAGAGCCGTCACTACAATCCCTGGTTTGAATCCAGGCTGTATCACATCCGGCCGTGATTGGGAGTCCCATAGTGCGGCACACAATTGACCCAGCATCGTCCGGGTTTGGCCGGGGAAGGCCATCATTGAAAATAAGAATTTGTTCTTAACTGACTTGCCTAGTTATATAAACTTAACATTTAAAAAATATATATTTTTATGTATAGGATATTTTTATCAGGATATTTTTTTACCTGCAATGTTTTTATTTCATGGCTTTATGTAGGCTGTTTTCTACCTAGTTGGCAAAAGAACAAAAATTATATAATTTAAATGAAACTGTTCCACGAAAATGTGCATATGAAAATCTTAACTGGCACGCAGATTGGTAGAAATGGTAAGATAAATTGTAACTTGGCACTTCACATAAAAAAGATTGCCAACCCCTGGCGTAGCCTATTACCAACAACATCAAGAGCTTAATGGCAGAATCTGTGGCCAGCAGGAGTGGGAGGTGGAGGGTCAGGGACAGGTTTTTTTCTTCTGGTTACCCTTCTCCCTGGATCCCTCGAGAGTAATTTGTGTGTCTTAATTATTTCATCAAACTGTGTGCTTAAAGCATCAGACAAGCTCAGTGCATATATATATATATTTCTTTTTTTAACACCGGGTATAAGGGCACAAAGCGAGACCCAGATGCAGACACAGGAGGTAGATGGTTAGAGTCCAAGATGTTTCTTAACAATCCAAAAGGGGTAGGCAAGATAATGGTCATGGACAGGCCAAAGGTCAAAACCAGTTCAGAGATCCAGAGTGGCAGGCTTGAGGTCAGGGCAGGCAGAATGGTCAGGCAGGCGGGAATGGAGTCCAGAAAACAGGCAAAGGTCAAAGCGGGAGGACTAGTAGAAGAGAATAGAAAAGTAGGAGCACAGCAAAAACACATCGGTTGACTTGAACATACAAGACGAACTGACACAGAGAGACAGGAACAAATACACCAGGGAAAAATAAGCGACACCTGGAGGTAGGTGGAGACAATCATAAGGACAGGTGAAACAGATCAGGGTGTCTATATATGGAAAAATACATGTTTAAAAATTTCAACCAAACAATTGTTTTTTGTCGGGGAAACCCTAGTAGTTTTAGTATCAGCCTACGTAATCAAAGGCAATGTTGAGAAGTTTTCTGCATATTTTATTACACATGTCAAACTACATCTGAAAACTGATGAACATCATAGTGTGTACAATGGATGAATGAATACAGTTATTATCAGGACTCAGGATAAGACCCAGATGCAGACAATAAACATCTGTGAATCGAACTAACAAAACGGGTTAGTAATCCAGTGCAGAGTCAGTAAGGTACAGAACAGCAGGCAGGCTCAGGGCAGGCAGAGGTCAGTTATCCAGGGCAGAGTCAGTAAGGTAGAGAACAGCAGGCAGGCTCAGGGCAGGCAGAGGTCAGTTATCCAGGGCAGAGTCAGTAAGGTAGAGAACAGCATGCAGGCTCAGGGCAGGCAGAGGTCAGTTATCCAGGGCAGAGTCAGTAAGGTAGAGGTCAGTAATCCAGGGCAGAGTCAGTAAGGTAGAGAACGGCAGGCAGGCAGAGGTCAGTAATCCAGGGGGGAACCACGCTGGTAGGCTTGATGAGACAAGACAAACTGGCAACCGGCAAACAGAAAACACCGGTATAAATGCACGGGATAATGGGGAAAATGAGCAACACCTGGAGAGGGGTGGAGACAAGCACAAGACAGGTGCAACAGATCAGGGTGTGACAGTTATCTCCTAGCTAATGGTTGACTCTAATCAGATGGTTGTGTAATGCTGTGTGTAACGCTGGGTCCCATGCAGAACACTTAGGTTAGCTTTTATATGGCCATTACCAGGCAGTGAAAACATAGTGAACTCCATCCACCTGGATTGGTTTAGGTCCTGTATTATAACTTCAAAGCCCTCAGAGAAAGCTGCATAGATGAGATCTTGTCTAACAATCTGATTTAGAGAGAAAAAGTGAAAAAGGAGAGATGAAGTTAACGTTTTCCCTAAAGGCATTTTGACCGACCACAGACCACAGACATAACATAGATTTCTGAGCAGCCTTTGAGGCTAGATGTTTGTTTTGCTTCCAGCTATTCTCTAGATAGGTGATTTGTCACACTTCACTGGCTTTGTTTACTATAATCCCCTGTCTTCATGTCATTACTGAAATGGCACCAGTCATGTGAACCAACATAGTTTCACCTTCTGAGTGCAGACTCATCTGACTGTTAAACTTTATAGTACAAGCAACTGGCAAATGAGGAAAATACAGATTTTTGTTGTTGTTAGAACACTGATTTCCATAATGATCAGGTATTCTTCATTCAATTTTGTGACTTGCTTTTAAAGGCACCCAATCCCTCTGCGAGTTGGTCCTCACACATAGCCTGGGCTGAATGCTTTTGAAAATGACTATGTAGGCCTACCAAAGGGAGGGCAACCTCCAGTCTAGACATGCTAGACCATCCACAGCAGGAGACACCTCTCAATGGCCTTCTCGAAGCTCTGGTGTTGATCAGAGGGTTGTCGACAGCCTGAGTGGTTTACAATCAGTGTGTCTGCCTGGGAAAAGACTGCCTAATATTGTCAAACAAGAGGGAGAACGACCCATGCACACAAAAGATCAGTAAAGCCTGAAGAAAAGGCCCCTTGGGTTTTATAGGGCCTTAGGCCTGAGGGGTTTGTGACAGAGCACTGACCAGCCCCTTAGTCACTTCCTGTGTTGGATCTACATAGTAAAGCGTGTGCGTGGGAGAGGACGAGAACAGAGAACAAAGATGGGGAGATGTTTAAACCACACTCCAAAGGAAGCGGGAATTTGGTTTTGTTTAGAGCAGACAGTGACCAAACCTGCTTGTTTGGAGAACAGTGGGGGTACTTTTCTCACCACTTCTCCTTTTCTTTTTATGTAAAAGAAGACCGAAGACAGAGACACTCTGAAGATTTTATCAGGATATCTCAGATAATTCTGTTCGTATGCTCTTTGTTGATGTTCCTCACTCTTCTTCTCATCTCTGTTTTCCTCCTGTGCATTCTGCAACATGTTTGTACTTGTTTGTGATTGTATCCTAACTGTTATAGCTATTGCATTATTGGAATGCCTTCCACTTAAGTGATACAGCAAAACAAAACATGCACAGAGACAGTGAGAGAGAGCACATTTTTCCTGCGCTCTCTGAAGTAGAGTATGACCTCCAGTGGGAGTTTTATTGAAGATGAGTCCTGTGGCATCCCTTTGAGTCATCGCAGCAGGCTCAATGGGCCCTGCTGCGCTCCAGCCACACACACACACACACAGTAACCTGAGCCCCTCTCTCTACTTCCTAATGGGGGCTTCTAATAGCCAGCGCATTCCTGTGGGCAGCACTTCTTAGTGATGGTTTCTCTCTGTGCACGATGGCTTCTCGTGCCAGGAGGATGCTGAGGGAAGCTCTCTTTCTGTCTGCCATGCGGGCCTGATGCAGCCAGCACCACTCAACCACTCAGGGCTGTTTGCTCACCTGCCCACTGTGAGGTCGACATGGCCAGCTGTTTCTGTGTGGCTGAGGTTGTGGGAATGGCTCATAGAAACACCCTGCTTTACACACAATACTCCCCCCAACTTTGCAATCAAATCAAATCGTATTTGTCACATGCGCCGAATACAACAGGTGTATTACAGTGAAATGCTTACTTACAAGCCCTTAACCAACAATGCAGTTTTAAGAAAATACCACCAAAAAAAAGTTTGAGATAATAAGAACAAATAATTAAAGACCAGCAGTAAATATCAATAGCAGGATTATATACAGGGGCTATTGGTACAGAGTCAATGTGTGGGGGCACCGGTGTCGAGGTAATTATGTACTGATGTGGTGTACTCCTCAATGCCATCGGTAGAATACCGGAACATATTCCTGTAGTTTAGCATCTGCTTCATCTGACCACTTTTTTTATAGACCGAGTCACTGGTGCTTCCTGCTTTAATTTTTTTTATTGTAAGCGGGAATCAGGAGGATAGAGTTATGGTCAAAAAATGTTCCCTCTGGTTGCACATTTAACATGCTGATATAAATGAGGTAAAACTGATTTAAGTTTCCCTGCATTAAAGTCCCCGGCCACTAGGCGCGCCACCTCTGGATGAGCGTTTTCCTGTTTACTTATGGCGGAATACAGCTCATTGACTGCGGTTTTAGTGCCAGCCTCGGTCTGTGGTGGATGTAGACAGCTACGAAAAATACAGATAAACTCTCTAGGTCAATAGTGTGGTCTACAGTTTATCATGAGATACTCTACCTCAGGCGAGCAAAACCTTGAGACTTCCTTAGATATTGTGCACCAGCTATTGTTTACAAATATGCATAGGCCCCCGCCCCGTGTCTTACCAGAGGCTGCTGTTCTATCCTGCCGATGGAGTGTATAACCCTCCAACTGTATGTTCTTAATGTTGTCGTTCAGCCACGACTCAGTGAAACATAAGATATTACAGTTTTTAATGTCCCGTTGGTAGGATATATGTGCTTTCAGTTCGTCCCATTTATTTTCCAGCGATTGAACGTTAGGAAGGCAAGGGCAGATTAGGCACTCGTCGCCTCATCCTCACAAGGCATTCAGATCTCTTTCCGCGAAACCTACGTTTCCTTTTCCAGCGAATCACAGGGATCTGGGCCTGATTCGGCGTCTGTAGTATATCTCCTGCATCTGACTCATTGAAGAACTCCTCGTCCAGTTTGAGGTGAGTAATCCCAGTTCTGATGTCCAGAAGCTCTATTTGGTCATAAGAGACGGTAGCAGCAACATTATGTACAAAACAAGTTATGAGCAATGCGAAAAAACAAACAAAATAGCATGGTTGGTTAAGAGCCGATAAAGACGGCAGTCATCCCCTCCGGCACCATCTTGTACGTTTTAGATTGTGTTCAGAATAACTGAGGCAATAGAGATGCATGCCAAAAACAAAAGACAACTTTCCATGATTCAGCAGCTTGTTATACCACAGGGCATCCTTGCCCCACCAACATCCTACCCTATAACACCTCCAAATCCATGACTCAACACTTTCTCCCTTTCTCCTTCCCCACAATCAACTGCAGCTAAAAAATAGGGACTCTCACTGTATTCCATGTCCACTCAGGTACCCACAACCCTCAAGGCGTCACTGAGTATTGTCATACAACAAGCCCTGCTGACACTAGTGATGGGTGTGTCCACTTACATACAGTCCCTCTCATGAAGCGACTCACCCTCTTTCTACTTCTCTACCTTTAACAACATTGCCTACTGTAGAGTCCAATACCCGGCTGCCAAAAACAAAGCTATAAATCTGTCATTTGTATTGGCTCAGGGCTTTCCATACTGGTAGAATGTAACACTATACAGACAATGGCTGAAACATTTCAGTTTAAAGCTGTCAGAAGAAGATTTTCTTTCTCACTCCTTTCTCTCTCTGTTTTTCTTTTGGTGTCACCTTAATGTAGATGGTCTGAAGAGACTTTCACTGCACCACAAACCTCTTGTTCGTCTAACTGACACAGACACCATAAACAGTCATTACCCTATCAGTTCATCCAACCACAGGTAGCTTCATGATTGATCAAATAAACCAGAAGACAAATATGATCAGTTGATTAACTTCCACAGTTTTATGAAAGTCAAAGCAGACACTTCATACTTAGAAGTCATACACTATTATGTTGAGTCTTCAGTCATGTGTATTGTGAAAATATCTGCATATCTTATTCAAATCCAGTCTTACTGGTCTATTAAGTGTCTTAAAGGTAAAATAGCCTCTTACAAGGATCAGTCTGATTTACAGCAGCTATTACAGCGAAAATATGCCATGCGATTGTTTGAGGACGGCACCCAACGTCAAAATATCTTTCCACCGGCACAGGTTTCATACATTCACATATAACAATTAAATATTCACTTACTTTTTGAAAATCTTCCTCTGATTTGTCATCCAAAGGGTCCCAGCTATAACATGTAGTGTCGTTTTGTTAGATAAAATCCTTCTTTATATCCCAAAAAGTAAATTAAGTTGGCGCCATCGATTTGAGTAATCCACTCGTTCAACTTGCAGAGAAAGAATCCGAAAATGTATCCCTCAACTTTGTTTCAACAAGTCAAAATATGTTTCTATTTACTCCTCAGATACCCTACAATGTAATCAAACTATAATATTTATTTTGTAAAGAAGTATGTTCAATAGGAAACCGATTTTAGCAGGTGCGTAATTTCATCATGGCATGCACAAACATGAATTTCCAAGACTGTGTCCTTCTAATAAAACTGTTATTTCATATTCGTTTTTGAAGATACAAGCCTGAAACCTTGAACATAGACTACTGACACCCTGTGGAAGCCATAGGAATATGACATTTTGCAATTTGACCTCTCTCTTGCATTTCTAAGAGGATGGTCTCTCAAAAAAAAAACTTCAGGTTGGTTTTTCTTTGGATTTTCTCCTACCATATCTATTGTGTTATATTCTCCTACGTTATTTTAACATTTCTACAAACTTCAAGGTGTTTTCTTTCCAATGGTACCAATTATATGCATATTCTGGCTTCAGGGCCTGAGCTACAGGCAGTTTACTTTGGGCATGTCATTCAGATAGGAAATGGAGAAAAAAGGGGCCTATCCCTAAGAAGTTAATTAAAGAGCAATTTCTCAAGCTAATATGTAGCTAGGACTGTGTGGGGGTGGTTTAAGTGAGGAGGGGAAAACAGAAAAGTAGTTGTTATTGGCAGAGAGGTTTGGAACTGTCTTTCTTATTGGTCTATTAACTAATTTACCTAATTGTGAGGTCCCCGTGCAAGGCCCAAACTCTCTCCCACCGAAACAGTAAAAAGGTTTTATTATCATTTTTACAATTTCACAGTATTATTCCAACTCCATAGTGTGGAAATATATACTGAACAAAAATATAAACGCAACATGTAAAGTGTTGGTCACATGTTTCATGGCCTGAAGTTAAAGATCCCAAAAATGTTCCATACGGACAAAAAGCTTATTTCTCTAAAATTTGGTTGACAAATTGGTTTACATCCCTGTTAGTGAACATTTGTCCTTTGCCAAGATAATCCCTCCACCTGACAGATGTGGCATATCATGAAGCTGATTAAACAGCATGATCATTACACAGGTGCACCTTGTGCTGGGGACAATAAAAGGCCACTCTAAAATGTTTTGTCACACAACACAATGCCACAGATGTGTCAAGTTGAGGGAGCGTGCAATTGGCATGCTGACTGCAGGAATGACCACAAGAGCTGTTGCCAGAGAATTTAATGTTAATTTCTCTACCATAAGCCGCCGCCAACATCATTTTAGAGAATTTGGCAGTACGTCTAACCGGCCTCACAACCGTTGACCACATGTAACCACGCCAGCCCAGGACCTCCATATCCTACTTGTTCACCTGCAGGATCGTCTGAGACCAGCCACCCAGACAGCTGATTAAACTGGGTTTGCACAACGGAAGAATTTTTGCACAAACTGTCAGAAACGTCTCAGGGAAGCTCATCTGTGTGCTGGTCGTCCTCACCAGGTTCTTGACCTGACTGTAGTTCAACGTCGTAACCAACTTCAGTGGGCAAATGCTCACCTTTGATGACTACTGTCAAGCTGGAGAAGTGTGCGCTTCACGGATGAATCCCGGTTTCAACTGTACGAGGCAGATGGCAGATAGTGTGTATGGTGTCGTGTGGTCGAGCAGTTTGCTGATGTCCTACGTTGTGAACAGAGTGCCCCATGGTGGTGTTGGGGTTATGGTATGGGCTGGCATAGGCTACGGACAATGAACACAATTGCATTTTATCGATGCCAATTTGAATGCACAGAAATACCATGACGAGATCCATACCAGATACTGACTGGTTTTCTGATCCAATGTATCTGTGACCAACATATGCATATCTGTATTCCCAGTCGTGAAATCCATAGAATAGGGCCTAATGTTTTTATTTAAATTGACTGATTTCCTTATATAAACTGTATCTCAGTGAAATCTTTAAAATTGTTGCATGTTGCATTTATATTTTGTTTCAGTGTTATTAGAAAACACAGAAATATCACGTTTTTGACTGCACTGGGCCTTTAACTGAAGTGAGAACGCTGTTCCCCGTCAGGGCAAACCACACCATAAAGTTTAGGTGGCTAGTTTAGATTGCATTCCCAGTTTCTCACAGAATGATACCATTCAAATATTTATGTTTGCCACTCAGTTAGTAAAGCTTTTGCCCATCTTCCATCATCCCTTGTATCACTGTGATTTAGCCACATCACATTGTAACACTGTGGTCTGGACTCTACTGCTAAGACTGTACATGCAACTTTATGGGACCATTACCAACAGGCAGTCCCTCCAGGATTTTGCGATTCTGTGATCGTAACAAATTTAGCAGAAATGTATGCGAGGGCTTCAAATTTGACCAATCACTGCACTATTACTGCATAAAACAGTAAAATCATCGCAATATTACCGCATATAACTGTTCCATCACCACACTCCAAAAAGAGGGCTCGCAATTTTAACCAATCACTGCAATTTTACTGCATAAAATGATTCAATCAAGCAACACGTGAACAAACTTTTTCCCTCGTCATTGCATTTTCATGACAAATTGGACGAAATCGGCGCTGAATGTCATTATTGCCGCAGCAAAATCAAGCATTTTGGCTTGCAACTATCACAGAAAAATTCTGAAATCCTAGATGGACTGCCAAGTGGTAAATGTTTTCTCTGTCGGTTTAGAATTTAAAAATCAGTTTCTTGCTAAGTGTTCCTTCCTAGTGGTACACAGTACACTGCCAGATCTGTGCCAAGTGGTGTGAAAATATCTCTCTACCTCCAGTATCCCTTCTTGTGCAACCTCATTTAAGGCTTCTGTTTGATGTCCAACTGTGGAGGCCACCATGACTTAAAAGTAAACCAAGCACCATTTGTTTTAAACCTGCAGGCATAACCTGGAGGTAATGGTATTTATGGGGTGACAGGTATGGTTATTTACATTGAAGTGTCTTTTTTAGTCTGTAAGAACCAATAAAACAGAAATACAGGAGGTAGTCTACCACCTTAACAGTTCCACACAATAAATAGAAGAATCCTTTATGGTGGGATCATATGTTTACTACTGGAAAATTTTAACAAGTAAGTCATGTATCAAAGAGACCTCAACTCTCTTTCAAATGTTTTCTTCAAACTGTTAGACATTTATAGGGGATGAAATACCATGAGGTTTTTGTCTTTTTGTTATGGAAATGTCTCGTAATTTAAAGTAATGCCCCAGCATAGATGGTTTGTACAAAGGTCTTCTGATTCAGAGGGGTTGGGTTAAATGCGGAAGACACATTTCAGTTGAATGCATTCAGTTGTACAACTGACTAGGTATCCCCCTTTCCCTTTCTTTAGAAGATGCTCCAAACTTCCCTGATGTGAGGCATTTTAACACTGCTGTGTGTTGTGATATCTCCCCTGAATTTAGTGTGTCAGCCTTGAGAGAGCAGTTTGGCAATAGTAGTTGTTCGTTTTTAATTTTATTTTTAATTTATTTAACCAGGTAAGCAAGTTGAGAACAAGTTCTCATTTACAATTGCGACCTGGCCAAGATAAAGCAAAGCAGTTCGACAACATATAACACAGAGTTACACATAGAGTAAAACAAATATACAGTCAATAATACAGTAGAAAAATAAGTCTATGTACAATGTGAGCAAATGAGGTGAGATAAGTGAGGTAAAGGCAAAAAAAGTCCATGGTGGAAAAGTAAATACAATATAGCAAGTAAAACACTGGAATGGTAGATTTGTAGTAGAAGAAAGTGCAAAGCAGAAATAGAGATAATGGGGTGCAAAGGAGCAAAATAAAATAAATAAATACAGTAGGGGAAGTGGTAGTTGTTTGGGCTAAATTATAGATGGGCTATGTACAGGTGCAGTGATCTGTGAGCTGCTCTGACAGCTGGTGCTTAAAGCTAGTGAGGGAGATAAGTGTTTCCAGTTTCAGAGATTTTTGTAGTTCGTTCCAGTCATTGGCAGCAGAGAACTGGAAAGAGAGACGGCCTAAGGAGGAATTGTAGGTGAAGGCTTTGAGCATTTCCTCATCAGATTACACTTACAGTACACTCTCCCCTTCCTTGGCCCTATGCTATCAACCACTTCAAATGACATATAAGAGCTGTTGCAGTTTGGATATATTGTCTATGATTTTAATGACTTTAATTGAATGGTCATATCTCATAGAAAGGGTCTGGACCACCCTGTTTCTCTGTTAAAACAACCATAAGTGGTCATGGTAGGAAAGATATGGTAGCCATGAGGTCGGAAAATTTACAAATATATGCATACAATGCATTCGGAAAGTATTCAAACCCCTTCCCCTTTTCCATATTTTGTTACTTCACAGCATTTTTTCTAAAATAGTTAAAAAAAAACAGATATATATATATATATATTTTTTTAAACTATTTTAGAAAAAAATGCTGTAAAGTAACATATATATATATATATCCTCATCAATCTACACACAATATCCTATCATGACTTAGCGAAAACAGGTTTTAGTTTTTGCAAATGTAATAAAAAAAGTATTATTTACATAAGTATTCAGACCCTTCGCTATGAGACTCGAAATTGAGCTCAAGTGCATCCTGTTTCCATTGATCAAATTTATTTATAAAGCCCTTCTTACATCAACTGATGTCACAAAGTGCTGTACAGTAACCCAGCCTAAAGCCCCAAACAGCAAGCAATGCAGGTGTAGAAGCATTTATGCAGTATTGAAGGTCCCCAAGGACACAGTGGCCTCCATAATTCTTAAATAGAAGAAGTTTAGAACCACCAATACTCTTCCTAGAGCTGACCGCCCGGCCAAACTGAGCAATCGGGGGAGAAGGGCCTTGCTCAGGGAGGTGACCAAGAACCCGATGGTCACTCTGACAGAGGTCCAGAGTTCCTCTGTGGAGATGGGAGAACCTTCCAGAAGGACAACCATCTCTGCAGCACTCCACCAATCAGGCCTTTATGGTAGAATGGCCAGACGGAAGCCACTCCTCAGTAAAAGGCACATGGCAGCCCTCTTGGAGTTTGCCAAAAGCACCTAAAGGACTCTCAGACCATGAGAAACAATATTCTCTGGTCTCATGAAACCAAGATTGAACTCTTTGGCCTGAATGCCAAGCGTCACGTCTGGAGGAAACCTGGCACCATCCCTACGGTGAAGCATAGTGGTGACAGCATCATGCTGTGTGAATGTCTTTCAGAGGCAGGGACTGGGAGACTCGTCAGGATCGAGGAAAAGATGAACGGAGCAAAGTACAGAGAGATCCTTGATGAAAACCTACTCCAGAGCTCTCAGTACCTCAGACTGGGGTGAAGGTTCATCTTCCAACAGGACAACGACCCTAAGCACACAGCCAAGACAACACAGGAGTGGCTTCGGGACCAGTCTCTGAATGTCCTTGGGTGGCCCAGCCAGAGCCCGGACTTGAACGATCGAACATCTCTGGATGTTCGATCGGGATGCTCCCCATCCAACCTGACAGATCTTGAGGGGATCTGCACAGATGAATGGGAGAAACTCCCCAAATACAGGTGTGCCAAGCTTGTAGCGTCATACCCAAGAAGACTCGAGGCTGTAATCGCTGCCAAAAGTGCTACAACAAAGTACTGAGTAAAGGGTCTGAATACTTATGTAAATGTGATATTTCAGTTTTTTATTTCAATATATTTCCCAATACATTTTTTAAAACAGTTTTTCCTTTGTAAATATGGGGTATTGTGTGTAGATTGATGAGGGGGATAAAGCAATTTAATCCATTTTAGAATAAGGCTGTAACGTAACAAAATGTGGAAAAAGTTAAGGGTGCTGAATGCTTTCCGAATGCATGGTATGTCCTAGATCAACATTCAACATGCTGCATACATTTAGTGTGACTGCACCCCTTCACTGTGGAATTCACTCGAAAGCCATCTGCCTTAAATACGAAATGAGCGTCTCATAGTATATAACCCACATGGAGAACTGTGGCGGTTTGCACGCACAGGGGAAAATGATGTGGAAGCAAAGCCCAGGACATAAAAAATAATACAAAATGCTGCTGTGCAGTGTTTTTCTCCCTACATGCTGTGGATGTGTAGTGTGTTGTTATCAGAGCCCGGTGCCTCGTTAGTTAGCTGAACGGGGCAGCCTGGTTAGTTAGCTGAACGGAGCAGCCTGGTTAGTTAGCTGAACGGGGCAGCCTGGTTAGTTAGCTGAACGGAGCAGCCTGGTTAGTTAGCTGAACGGAGCAGCCTGGTTAGTTAGCTGAACGGAGCAGCCTGGTTAGTTAGCTGAACGGAGCAGCCTGGTTAGTTAGCTGAACGGAGCAGCCTGGTTAGTTAGCTGAACGGAGCAGCCTGGTTAGTTAGCTGAACGGAGCAGCCTGGTTAGTTAGCTGAACGGAGCAGCCTGGTTAGTTAGCTGAACGGAGCAGCCAGGTTAGTTAGCTGAACGGAGCAGCCTGGTTAGTTAGCTGAACGGAGCAGCCAGGTTAGTTAGCTGAATGGAGCAGCCTGGTTAGTTAGCTGAACGGAGCACCAGTCAGCTGCACTGCTTCTGGAATGGAATGTGTTTTCCAGACATAGCTGAGGTTAACCGGAGCTCCGGAACTCAGAACTCTGGAAGTAGTTAAGTCCTCTTAAAAATATCTGCACCCCTGCAGAGACTGCGCTTGGAAGTGATTGTGCCCCTTCCCGACTCCTTTCCTTCCTCGTCATGGGAACTACACTGTTCCCAGTGACCTCCAGGGGGAAAACCTACTGATTTCCTAAAGGAAGCGAGGAAGACCAAAATAGGGTTCAAGGAAGGTGAGGTTGTTTTGTAGTTTGTACTAAAACCAGAGATAGCCTAGTCATTTCGAAAGAGCACAAACTCGGTCTTATCATATTGTGTTTCAACTCAGTGTTTGATTAGGGAGTGTGCAGCAGGGGAACATACCTACGCTAAGATGTTTGGAGACGGACCTCAATAAATTGGTTGTTGCCTCCAGAGACCTAGCTGTTCATGTGACTTAAATCAATACTAGAGTGTGACTCAGTAACAGCTACTAATATGTTCTCTGGCTAATATGTAACCTGTTCCCAGGCTACCAACTGGCTTTGCTTTGTGAAGGAGGAAATTACTTGTGTCATAATATGATAGGCCAGTAATCCCTCTCTCCCAGGCACATGTTTAATATAGGCTGCCTTTAGCTGCTTAATGGACAAACCCACTAGATAAGGGGTATTTTGGAGTACTCCCCTCCCCCAAATGGTGTGTGTGTGTGTGTGTTTTGATGTGAATGCTAATGAGGGGCTTGGAGAGGAGACTGGCTGACACTCTCCTGACAGATTGTGACTGTTTCCATCACTACCCCCAAATGTCATCCAATCAAGTTGCTGCGGTGTCAGGAAGTTAAGAGTCGCTGACCCTTCATGAACTCTGGGTTAAGGCGGCAGTGGCAGGGAAGGAAATTACTTCTAGTAAACCAGGGATCCATCTTGTCAGTCAACCTGACCTGAAAGGATCTGTTAAACAGGGCTTTTATTGATCTCTGTTGATACATACATGTGGATTAGATTTCACTTCATTTGAACTTTAGGAGGTAAGCCTTACTGTTCACATTTGACTTACAATGCCATTTTGGTAGGAAAACCCACATTCACAGATGCTATTATTACCACGTTGTTTGTTTTCAACACCATTACACATTAGATTTCTTATCAGCCAGTGTGCTTGGTTGGGCAATAGCCCTCTAAAGAAATGTGATTAAATGTACTTGATTTTTCTTGTTTATGGGAATGCTACTTAACCTAGATAATAGTAAAAAAAAAAGAAATGTGGCTAAAAACACAAAACATCTTCAGAAATGTCAGTGTAGTTTGAATCTGTCTCTATGCTAATCTGAAATAAACTTCCAATGTGTTGTATAATAGTAATTGTGGTTGGCCAGGATGGGGAAATGGGTCTGATCTGAAACCTCCGAATATCATTTTTTTGCATCGTTACTTGACAAATACTACAAGATGGACTATCAGCATTTTCTAATGCTGACAGCCACCTGCTTGTGACACCCACTTGTGATTTTCAAATGCCAAAATGTGCGTTTGCTCCACTCCGACTCAGCATTTGCTCCTGTGAGAGAGAATTCCTGGGACTGAGGACAGTTGGAGATGAGAGAGAGAGCCTAAATATAGCGACTCGCGAGGCACAACAAGTACATGCATATTCCAGCAAATACCTTGGCCACAGGGTCACTTGACCTGTAAACCTCTTGCATGCTACGAAGTCCAACTCCTCCAAATTTCACAGAGGTATAAAAAGGGTATTTACTCAAAAGCTCTGCTCTGCCCTTACAAAGACCTGTGGAGTGTGACTCTTGAGAGATTGATGGTTCTGTTTTTCTGGGTTTGTTCAAAGATGGTTTGTTTTGTAAAGTGAGATAAGAGGGGTGTTTGTGTTCAGGTATTGATTTAGTTGTATGTCAATGCCAGAGTGTGATTTATGTCTCCACAGAGGCTGATAATCTCAGGTTAACACAGGTTAGTGTTGATTTAGTGCTGACATAGTAAAAAAAAAAGCTATTTGCTAATGATTTTGAGCGTATGATGTTTTCAGATTTAAAAAGATCTCCACACCATCAATCAACAACACAATATTCATTATGTCACTGGGAAGGGATTGTAATGTTCATGAATTGTTTATCTGTCTGTGCAACACAAAATCCAGTAACATTGTAGAATATCCTAATTCAACCTGGTTATTTATTAAACCTATTAGATATTTGAATCATGTGCCTTGGGGGTTCGGCATGCACCCAACTGCCTGCAGAAACGTCTGGGCCCAAAATACTTGCCTTCTTGATCTAAGAGGACAAATTGGAGGCATTTGAATTTAATGATATAAGAATCACAATTATCTGCTGTTAGACTTTCTCTCTGGGGTGTTTCACATGTGACACATGGCTTTTGTTCAGCTGAAGCTGCTTTGTGTTCAGACCATCTCCGGTCTTCTGTTTTGCCTGTTTCAAGTTTTAATGTCACATGCACAAGTACATTGAAATGCCTTTCTTGCAAGCTCTAAACCCAACAATGCAGTAATCAATAACAATATATACTGATCAAAAATATAAATGCAACATTCAACAATTCTACTGAGTTACAAATCATGTAAGGAAATCAGTCAATTCAAATAAATTCATTAGAACCTAATCTACGGATTTCACATGACTGGGAAGTGGCGCAGCCATGGCTCCCGCTGGGGAGCCAGGCCCAGCCAATCAGAATGAGTTTTCCCCCACTAAAGGGCTTTGTTACAGACAGAAATACTCCTCAGTTTCATCAGCTGTCTCGGTAGCTGTTCTCAGATGATCTCGCAGGTGAAGGAGCCAGAAGGGAAGGTCCTGGGCTGGCGTGGTTACACGTGGTCTGCGGTTTCGAGGCCGGTTAACGTACTGCCAAATTATCTAAAACAACGTTGGAAGCGGCTTATGGTAGAGAAATTAATATTAAATTATCTGGCAACAGCTCTGGTGGACATTCCTGCAGTCAGCATGCCAATTGTGCGCTCCCTCAAAACTTGACACATCTGTGGTATTGTGTTGTGTGACAAAACTGCACATTTTAGAGTGGCCTTTTATTGTCCCCAGCAGAAGGTGCACCTGTGTAATGATCATGCTGTTTAATCAGCTTCTTGATATGCCACACCGGTCAGGTGGATGGATTATCTTGGCAAAGGAGAAATGCGCACTAACAGGAATGTAAACAAATTTGTGCAAAAGAATTGAGAGAAATACGTTTTTATGTGAGTATGGAACATTTCAGGGTTCATCTATTTCAGCTCATGAAACATGGGACCGACACTACATGTTGCGTTTATATTTTTGTTCAGTGTATTTAGTTAGCTATTTAGCAGTCTTGTGGTTTGCGGAGAGAAGCTGCTCAGGAGTCTGTTGGTGTCAGACTTGATGCACCGGTACTGCTTGCCGTGCTGAAGCAGAGAGAACAGTCTATGGCTTGGGTGACTAACGATTTTCCTTGCCTTCCTTTCACACCTCCTGATATAGAGGTCCTAGATGGCAGGGAACTCGGCCCCAGTGATGTGCTGGGTTGCCTGCACCACCCTCTGTAGTGCGATGCGATCGAGGGCGTTGCTATTGCCATACCAAGCAGTGATGCAGCCAGTCAAGATGCTCACAATTGCACACATATTGAACTTTTTGAGGATTTGAGGGCCCATGCCAAAGCTTTTCAACCTCCTGAGGGCGAAGAGGCGCTGTTGCACCTTCTTCAAGTCTGTGCGCGTGTGTGGACCATTTTAAGTCCTCAGGGGTTTGGACTCCCAGGAAGTTGAGACTCTCGACCTGCTCCACTGCAGCCACGTCGATGTGGATGGCGGAATGCTGCCCCCCACTCCCTTTCCTGGGAAAAATAACTGCGAGAAACCAGTAAATTATAATACGTTATTTCTATGAACAGCATGAGGTGAAATAGAACTGTTAAATTATTTGCAATGTCTAAATCTGCCATCTCTATGGACCACGCCTATTCTCTGCTATGTTGATGATCAATCATCAGCGCTCAGGGTGGGGACAGAAAGCGCATCTCAGTATGGAGCGCAGTTAACAGTGCATGTATCATCTCATCATGGTAACTTTTTTTCTTGTGAAAGGTAGAAAAATCTGCTGTAGCATAGCCTATATTACAGTAATATAAGGACTGAATGTATGTCTAATTTACACATCTCCATCTGGCTTTCAGGAGTCACCTTATTTTTTCATTGTAAAGGTGCTTTTTTTAAATTGCAGCTGCAGAGTTTTAAAACAGCCTATTACTTGATTGTCGTTGCTTTAAATCCGCGTGCATGCGAGCACTCTCACAGTCTATCTATAAGGGCACAGGATGCAGACACGGGAGGCAGATTGTTCGAGTCTCTGATATTTATTAGTATCCAAGGGGCAGGCAAGAGAATGGTCGTGGACAGGCAAAAAAAATCATAAGGTCAGAGTCTAGGAGGTACAGAGTGGCAGGCAGGCTCGAGGTCTGGGCAGGCAGTATGGTCAGGCAGGCGGGTTCGGATTCAAGGCAGGCAAGTGTCAAAACCGGGAGGACTAGAAATAAACTGAGAAAAGGAAAAAGCAGGCGCACGGAGTAACACACTGCTTGACTTGACAAAACAAGACGAACTGACAGACAGAAAACACAGGTGTAAATACCCAGGGGATAATGGGGAAGATGGGTGACACCTGGAGGGGGTGGAGACAAGCACAGGTGAAACAGATCAGGGTGTGACACTTTCTCTCTCTCCATCAATTCCATTCAAATTGCATCCAAAATAGATGGGCCTAACAAGCTTTTGTTTTCTGAATGTTAAGTACAGCAGCCAATAGAACTCACAGGGAGTTTGAAAGAAGAGAAGAGGTCCATGTAAATAGTCCGGGTGGCCATCTGTTTAATTGTTCAGCAGTCTTATGGCTTTGGGGGTAGAAGCTGTTAAGGAGCCTTTTGGTCTTAGACTTGGCTCTCCAGCACCTCTTGCCGTGCGGTAGCAGAGAGAACAGTCTAGGACTTGAGTGACTGGAGTCTTTGACACTTTTTTGGGCCTTCCTCTGACACCGCCTAGTATGTAGGTCCTGGATGGCAGGAAGCTTGGCCCCAGTGATGTATTGAGCCGTACGCACTACCCTCTGTAGTGCCTTACGATCAGAAGCCAAGCAGTTGCCATACCAGGCGGTGATGCAACTGGTCAGTATGCTGGATGGTGCAGCTGTAGAACTTTTTGAGGATCTGGGGTAGAGGTCGACCGATTTAATCGGAATGGCCGATTTAATTAGGGCCGATTTCAAGTTTTCATAACAATTGGAAATCGGTATTTTTGGACGGCGATTTATTTTTTACATTTCTTTTCTTTTTTTTTCTTTTTTTTACCTTTATTTAACTAGGCAAGTCAGTTAAGAACACATTCTTATTTTCAATGACGGCCTAGGAATGGTGGGTTAACTGCGTTGTTCAGGGGCAGAACGACAGATTTTTACCTTGTCAGCTCGGGGATTCAATCTTGCAACCTTATGGTTAACTAGTCCAACGTTCTAACCACCTGCTTTACATTGCACTCCACGAGGAGCCTGCCTGTTAAGCGAATGCAGTAAGAAGCCAAGGTAAGTTGCTAGCTAGCATTAAGCTTATCTTATAAAAAACAATCAATCAATCATAATCACCAGTTAACTACACATGGTTGATGATATTACTAGTTTATCTAGCCTGTCCTGCGTTGTATATAATCGCTTAGGTACACGTTGCTCCAACCATAAACATCAATGCCTTTCTTAAAATCAATACACAAGTATATATTTTTTAAACCTGCATATTTAGCTAATATTGCCTGCTAACATGAATTTATTTTAACTAGGGAAAATGTGTCACTTCTCTTGCAAACAGAGTCAGGGTATATGCAGCAGTTTGGGCCGCCTGGCTCGTTGCAAACTGTGAAGACTATTTCTTCCTAACAAAGACAGCCAACTTCGCCAAATGGGGGATGATTTAACAAAAGCGCATTTGCGAAAAAAAGCACAATTGTTGCACGACTGTACCTAACCATAAACATCAATGCCTTTCTTAAAATCAATACACAGAAGTATATATTTTTAAACCTGCATATTTAGCTAAAAGAAATCCAGGTTAGCAGGCAATATTAACCAGGTGAAATTGTGTCATTCTGCGTTCATTGCACGCAGAGTCAGGGTATATGCAACAGTTTGGGCCGCCTGGCTCGTTGCGAACTAATTTGCCAGAATTTTACGTAATTATGACATAACATTGAAGGTTGTGCAATGTAACAGGAATATTTAGACTTAGGGATGCCACTCATTAGATAAAATACGGAACGGTTCCGTATTTCACTGACAGGAAAAACTATTTGTTTTCGAGATGATAGTTTCCGGATTCGACCATATTAATGACCTAAGGCTTGTATTTCTGTGTGTTATTATGTTATAATTAAGTCTATGATTTGATAGAGCAGTCTGACTGAGCGATGGTAGGCAGCAGCAGGCTTGTAAGCATTCATTCAAAACAGCACTTTTGTGCGTTTTGCCAGCAGCCCTTCACAATGCATTGCGCTGTTTATGACTTCAAGCCTGTCAACTCCCAAGATCAGGCTGGTGTAACCGATGTGAAATGGCTAGCTTGTTAGCCGGGTGCACGCTAATAGCGTTTCAAACGTCACTCGCTCTGAGACTTGGAGTAGTTTTTCCCCTTGCTCTACATGGGTAACGCTGCTTCGAGGGTGGCTGTTGTCGATGTGTTCCTGGTTCGAGCCCAGGTAGGAGCGAGGAGAGGGATGGAAGCTATACTGTTACACTGGCAATACTAAAGTGCCTATAAGAACATCCAATAGTCAAAGGTATATGAAATACACATTTTATAGAGAGAAATAGTCCTATAATTCCTATAATAACTACAACCTAAAACTTCTTACCTGGGAATATTGAAGACTCATGTCAAAAGGAACCACCAGCTTTCATATGTTCTCATGTTCTGAGCAAGGAACTTAAACGTTAGCTTTTTTACATATTTACATATTGCACTTTTACTTTCTTCTCCAACACTTTGTTTTTGCATTATTTAAACCAAATTGAACATGTTTCATTATTTATTTGAGGCTACATACATTTTATTGATGTATTATATTAAGTTAAAATAAGTGTTCATTCAGTATTGTTGTGATTGTCATTATTACAAATAAATAAATAAATCAGCCGATTAATCGGTATCGGCTTTTTTGGCCCTCCAACAATCGGTATCGGTATCGGCGTTGAAAAATCATAATCGGTCGACCTCTAATCTGGGGATCCATGCCAAATCTTTCCAGTCTCCGGGGGGGGGGGGGCAAAAAGTGTTGGTGTCACGGCTGTCTTGGTGTGTTTGGACGATGATAGTTTGTTGGTGATGTGGACGCCAAGGAACTTGAAACTCTTGACCTGCTCCACTACAGCCCAGTCAATGTTTATGGGTGCCTGTTCGGCCCACCTTTTCCTGTAGTCCACACTGCCAGGTCTCTGCCTTCCTCTCTATAGGCTGTCTCATCGTTGTCGGTAATCAGGCCTACCACTGTTGTTTCGTCAGCAAACTTAATGATAGTGTTGGAGTTGTGTTTGCCATGCAGTCGTAGGTGAACAGGGAGTACAGGAGGGGACAAATCACGCACCCCCGAGGGGCCCCAGTGTTGAGGATCAGTGTGGCAAATGTGTTGTTGCCTACCTTTACCACCTGGGGGCAGCCCGTCAGGTAGTCCAGGATCCAGTTGCTGAGGGAGGTGTTTAGTCCCAGGGTCCTTAGTTTAGTGATGAGCTTTGTGGGCATTATGGTGTTCCTTTTGTCCAGGTGGGAAAGGGCAGTGTGGAGTGCGATTGAGATTGCGTCATCTGTGGATCTGTTGAGTTTGGAGTGGGTCTAGGGCAGGTATTCCCAAACTGGGGTACGCACAATGCCATCGGGGGTACGCCAAATAAAAATGCGATTCACATTTTCAAACAGTCAATTTATATTTTCCAACAGAGCTATACATTTGGGTGAGTTTTCTTTTCTTCGCCTGAGTAGCCTTGTTTCACTGCCAAAAATAAAATTAAACCATCTAGTGTTCAGCGAAATAACAACACAATGTCAAATACAGGTATCCTAGTCAAATAATTAACATCCAATCACATTAACCATTACTCTCTCGCGGGAATTCCACTAACGGTCCGTATGTAGCCAAACGTAGCTGCTGCTCATGTTGGTATCTGTACTGATGGTGCAAAAGCCATGACAGGGAGACATAGTGGAGTGGTAATGCGCGTGCAAGCAGTTGCTCCCGACATCACTTGGGTACACTGCAGCATCCACCGAGAGGCTCTTGATGCCAAGGGAATGCCTGACAGCTTGAAAGACGTTTTGGACACAACAGGGAAAATGGTTAACTTTGTTTAAGCAAGGCCCCTGAACTGTTATGTATTTTCTTCACTATACAATGATATGGGCAGCGACCATGTAACGCTTTTACAACATAGAGAAGTGCAATGATTATCAAGGGGCAAAGTATTGACACACTTTTTTTTTTATTGAGAGACGAGCTTAAAGTTTTCTTTACTGACCATCATTTTCACTTGTCTGTCCGCTTGCATGATGACGAGTTTCTCACACGACTGGCCTATCTGGGTGATGTTTTTTCTTGCCTGCCTGAATGATCTGAATCTAGGATTACAGGGACTCTCCGCTACTATATTCAACGTGCGGGACAAAACTGAGGCTATGATTAAGAATTTGGAGCTCTTCTCTGTCTCCATTAACAAGGACAGCACACAGGTTCTTCCATCATTGTATGATTTTTTTGTGTGCAAATGAACTCAAGCTTACAGACAATGTCAAATGTGATAAAGCGAAGCACCTGAGTGAGTTGAGTGCACAATTATGCAGGTACTTTCCTGAAACGGATGACACAAACAACTGGATTCGTTATCCCTTTCATGCCCTGCCTCCAGTCCACTTACTGATATCTGAACATGAGAGCCTCATCGAAATTCTGTAAAAGCGGTTCTGTAAAAAGTGGTTCTGTAAAAATTGAATTTAATCAGAAGCCACTGCCAAATTTCTGGATAGGGCAGCACTCAGCTTCTTGCCTTGGCAAATCACACTATTAAGACACTGATACCCTTTGCAACCATGTACCTATGTGAGTGGATTCTCGGCCCTCACTAGCATGAAAACTAAATACAGGCACAGACTGTGTGTGGAAAAGGATTTAAGACTGAGACTCTCTCCATGTCACGGTTGTGTGGAGAGACGGACCAAGGCACAGCGTGCTCTGAGTTCCACATCTTTATTTTTGTGAAACTTACAAAACAAAAAGGAAACAAACAACGAACCGTAACATAAGGGTTGCAGCATGCACTAACTCGAAATAAGATCCCACAAAAACCAATGGGGAAATGACTGCCTAAATATGATCCCCAATCAGAGACAACGATAAACAGCTGCCTCTGATTGGGAACCATATCAGGCTAACATAGACATAAAACAACCTAGATAACCCACCCTAGTCACACCCTGACCTAACCACCATAGAGAATATAAGGCTCTCTGTGGTCAGGGCGTGACAGTACCCCCCCCCCCCAAAGGTGCGGACTCCGGCCGCAAAACCTGACTCTATAGGGGAGGGTCCAGGTGGGCATCAAGCGTCGGTGCGGGGCGAAGTACCCACTCCGCTCGTGGATCCGCCAGCATCGGTGGTGGCTCTGGTGCGGTACTTTGGCCCCGCCCAGACCACAGGTCCAGCCATGGAGCTGGGTAGAACGCCGCGCCCGGACTGGGCCTTGGCGCAAAGGAAGGCTCCGGCCTTGGAGCGGGACTGGACACCGTGCCTGGGCATCAGCGCAGAGGAAGGCTCTGGCCTTGGAGCTGGACTGGACGCCGGGCCTGGACTGGCCACTGGTGCAGAGGAAGACTCCTGCCATGGAGCAGGACTGGGCGCCGTGCCTGGACTGGGCACCGGCGCAGAGGGAGGCTCCTGCCCTGGAGCGGGACTGTACGCCTTGCCTGGAAGCTTCGGACCGTTGACCCCCATTGGAGGCTCTGGAACGTTGACCGTCGCAGGAGGTTCCGGACTGTGGACCGTCGCAGGAGGTTCCGGACTGTGGACCTGTCGCAGGGGGTTCCGGGCTGTGGACCTGTCGCAGGGGGTTCCGGGCTGTGGACCGTCGCAGGGGGTTCCGGACTGTGGACCGTCGCTGGAATCTCTGGACTGGGGACCGCTGCCGGAGGCTCTGGACTGGTGGCACGCACTTCAGGTCGAGTGCGAGGAGCAGGCCCAGGACGTACCTGACTGGGGAGGCGCGCTGGAGGCCTGATGTGTGGGGCCGGCACAGGTTGCACCGGACTGGTGACACGCACTTCAGGGCGAGTGCCAGGAGCAGGCCCAGGACGTACTTGACTGGGGAGGCACGCTGGAGGCCTGATGCGTGGGGCCGGCACAGGTTGCACCTGACTGGTGACACGCACTTCAGGGCGAGTGTGAGGAGCAGGCACAGGACGTACCGGACTGGGGAGGCGCACTGGAGGCCTGATGCGTGGGGACGGTACAGGTTGCACCGGACTGGTGACACGCTCTTCAGGGTGAGTGCGAGGAGCAGGCACAAGACGTACCGGACTGTGGAGGCATACTGGAGGTCTGGTGCGTAGAGCCGGCACAAATTGTCCCGGACAGATGACACACTCCGCACGGCGAGTGCGTGGAGGAGACACAGGACGTACCGGACTGAGGAGGCGCACTGGAGGCCAGATGCGTGAAACCGGTGCAGATGACACCAGACTGGTGTCACGCTCCTCAGCACGCCCACGCTGCAGCACTCTCATCGCCACCACCTCTCCGGAATCTTTCATCGAGTTCCTCCTTCAGCTCCCTGAGGCTCATCCCTCGGCTCCGTCGACCACCCCGTGTGCCGCCCCACCCCCCAAAAAACATTTTTGGGCTGTCTTTGTGGCTGCGAACCCCGGCGTCGTCGCTGTCCTCCCTTCTCTCCCTGCATCTGCCGCCAAGGAAGGCGATCCTGTCCTGCCAGGATTTCCTCCCAAGTCCAGGAGCCCTTCCCATCCAAGATCTCCTCCCAAGTCCAGGATATCTTCTCCTCCAGGACACGCTGCTTGGTCTTGTTGTGGTGGGATCTTCTGTCACGGTTGTGTGGAGAGACAGACCAAGGCGCAGTGTGCTCTGAGTTCCACATCTTTATTTTTGTGAAACTTACAAAACAAAAAGGAAACAAACAATGAACCGTAACATAAGAGGTGCAGCATGCACTAACTCAAAATAAGATCCCACAAAAACCAGTGGGGAAATGGCTGCCTAAATATGATCCCCAATAAGAGACAACGATAAACAGCTGCCTCTGATTGGGAACCATACCAGGCCAACATAGACATAAAACAACCTAGATAACCCACCCTAGTCACACCCTGACCTAACCAACATAGAGAATAAAAGGCTAACCAACATAGAGAATAAAAAACCCAACATTGCAGAGTTATGTGTATCCTTTCAAGCACACTCTTCTCATTAACCTGTGGTGAGTTATTCACAATTTTCAATGAACAAATAAGCTTTTAAATGTAAGATGGTTAAATAAAGAGCTAAATTATTCATTATTATTTTTGCCCTGGTCCTATAAGAGCTCTTTGTCACTTCCCACGAGCCGGGTTGTGACAAACTCACACTCATTGTTATGTTTAATAAATGTATCGTATAGTGTGTGTGTGGCAGGCTTACAACGATGTCACACATGGGGGTAGAGGGGGTACCCAGCTGGAGGTTGAATGTTTTGAAGGTGTACGGGACTCTAAAAGTTTGGACACTGGTCTAGGGTATCTGGGATGATGCTGTTGATGTGAGCCATGACCAGCCTTTCAGAGCATTTCTTAGCTACCGACGTGAGTGCTACGGGGCGGTAATCATTTAGGCAGGTTACCTTCACTTCCTTGGGCACAGGGACTATGGTGGTTTGCTTGAAACATGTAGTTTTTACAGACTTGGACAGGGAGATGTTGAAAATGTCAGTGAACACCCTTGCCAGTTGGTCCGCGCATAATTTGTGTACACGTCCTCGTAATCCATCTGGCCCGCGGCTTTGTGAATGTTGACCTGTTTAAAGGTCTTGCTCACATCGGCTACCGAGAGCGTTATACAGTCTTCCGGAATAGCTGGTCCTGTCCTGCATGCTTCAGTGTTGCTTGCCTCGTAGCAAAAAGGCATTTAGCTCGTCTGGTAGGCTTTCGTCACTGGGCAGCTCGCAGCTGGCTGGGTTTCCCTATGTAGTCCGTAATAGTTTTCAAGCCCTGCCACATCCGACGAGCCGGTGTGTAGGATTCAATCTTAATCCTTTATTGACGGTTTGCCTGTTTGATGGTTCGTCTGAGGGCGTAGCAGGATTTCTTATAAGCATCCGGATGCTTGAAAGCGGCTGCTCTAGCCTTTAGCTCAATGTGGATGTTGCCTGTAATCCATGACCTCTGGTTGGGATATGTACGTACGGTCACTGTGGGGACGACATCGTTGATGCACTTATTGATGAAGTCGATGACTGAGGTGGTATACTCCTCAATGCCATTGGATGAATCCCGGAACATATTCCAGTCTGTGCTAGCAAAACAGTCCTGTAGCGTAGCATCCGCGACATCTGCGTCTTTTTTACATTAATATGTGTCACATATCAGTTTGCAAACAATAAAATATATATAATAATACTAATAATATTTGAGTTAATAAAGCTGCATACAAACTTTGTCTCTTTTTTGCTTTCTTGAGTAATGCAGCTCCAAAATTCTGGTGTTTCAGCCTAGCTCAGTGCTTTCTATGGTGGTGTAAATGGGAAATCTGACTTCAGTGAGTTCAAGAAAACTGGCAACTGAAAAAAACAGGTCCAACTGGGAAAATACTTTTTGAACATTCATCCTATTCGGAATTGCAAGTCCGGAACTTGGGTCTCTTTCTAGAGCTCCGACCTGAAGATCACAGATGTCATCATGATTCGACCTTGTTTTTTTCTGAGTTCCCAGTTGTCTTGAAAGCACCATAAATCCAGAGAATGCCAGAATATGATGACAAAGTTTGTTGACAAAATTTGCCCACGAAGGACCACCGCGCCACCTTCCTGTTCAAGTGAGCACAGCACAACAAGGTGAGTCCAAAAATGTCTTGAATGCTGCTGCATAAATTATGTAATATGCCAGGGAGATATGTATACTGTAGCTAAGAAAATAATACTAAGTCTATGTTGTGTAGTAAGCTGTTAGTAACCCATGTGTCTCACCCTAATAATTTGGTCCCTTATCCACTCTTAATTTCAACTACTGTTCTGACTTGGTGGTGCACATGTAGCCTATGTTTTAGAGAAATGTAATCATTGAATATTGAAAGAGCTTTCATTGTCTGCTTATATGCCCCCTTTATTTATCCTACGGTTCTGACTTGGTGTACAGAGAGAATACTTTAAGAATGGCCCATGTTCTGAATTCTGTCGTTGTACATTTCAAAAGTGCTGAACAATAGTTCTATTGACTACGTCCGTCCTAGCTCGCTCATTAATGGTCTTAATCGAAATTACGGATTGCTTCTTATCTGCTCGTCGTCCTCTTTTGCCATAGTTTGCACATCTCAATTGCCATATCATTTATGTTTTTTTAAAAGGCAGTAAATGAGGCTTAATGAACTGTTTCGCCAGACATGGCTCTGCTGTTGAGACAGCGTTATGTGGGCCCTAACAGTTTGTAGGCACCGTTTGGCACAGTTATAGTGCAATTCATGTATTGTTTAGTGTTGTGTAGTAGCTTTGCTGGCATGCATATTTTTATTTATGTATTCTTTTTACCCCACCAAGATTTACAGGCTAAAATTGCCACTGGTCCTATATTATTCAAGCATGTCATTACAAGGATGAAGATGAGGACAACGAAACTTATTTCATTTAACTGTTGAAAGTGAGGAAGGAATGAAGCAACAATGAGAGGAAGAGGACATAGGCTAATACGCACGTCACAAAACATTAGGGAAATATTAGGGGCTCGAATCCAGGCTGTATTTCAACCGGCCATGATTGAGAGTCCCATAGGGCGGCGCACAATTGGCCCAGCATCGTCTGGGTTTGGCCGGTGTAGGCCGTCATTGTAAATAAGAATTTGTTCTTAACTGACTTGCCTAGTTGAATAAAGGTTAAATAAAAATAAAAAAATGTTTATGAAAGGTAGTCTAATTATCTTATAAAAATGTAAAATAGGCCCTATTATATTTCAAAATTAAAATCTAATTCGCTAGCCTATAATTGTAACTTTGTAGGCTGCATGTCCTGCACCATTATCCCATGTTCTCTCCCAGTTTCATGGTTTGAACAAGGTCCGTAATTCCAGTCCATATATTACAGTATAATACAGTACAGTAATACAGTCCACACTCAAAAAGATAAGGCTACTGGAGATTGTTTAATTTATTCACCCAAGAGAGCATAGCTACATCTATGGGCTTTTATGTTTTTCTGTCCTGTGTAATGTGAGGTAGCGAATATATCATAGGCTATGTATTGGATAACAGCACAATCATTTCGGCTTTTTTGGACTTGGGATCATAACATTTCTTTAATGTAGGGCTCAAACAAATGTCTTTAATGTATGGCACATCAGGCTCAGGTAGCATTAGGCTTGAATATTCATGCTGATCAAAGCTCTAATCAAATCCAGACATATTTATATGCTTTAGAATGACAATTCTGGTTTTGGCGGGAAATACCAGGTTACCTAGGAGAAAAGTGATTTATTCTCTGGGTTGGACATTTGTAAAATACTGGGAAAATATTGAACCCTGTCACACACCCCTGTGGGGCCCCTGTGTTGAGGGTCAGTGTGGTGGTGATGTTGCCTACCCTCGCTACCTGGGGTCGGCCCATCAGGAAGTCCAGGATCAAGTTGCAGAAGGAGGTGTTCACTCCCAAATGCATTGAGTTTGTCTGGTAGAGAGACATCGTTGGGCAGATCACGGCTGGGTCTTCCTTTGTAATCCGTAATGGACTGTAGCCCCTGCCATATGTGGTGGACGTCTGAGCCTATATTTTCCTTTTACTCGTTTGATGACTCTGCAGAGGTCATAGCGGGACTTCTTGTACTTGTTCTTGTACTTGTAGCCTCAGGGTTGTCTGCGATAGCCCTGTGTGTGGTAACCCTGTCCTTTTAATTTAGCGCCAACCTTGGTGTTAATCAAGGGCATTTGATTGGGAAAGCAGCAAACCTCAACTGTGGGAACAACATCGCCAATGCATTTCCTAATGAAGCCTGTGACGGAGGTGGTTAGCTTGTCGATGTTATCGGCAGAATTGACACAGAATTAAAATTGCTGGCAACCATAAAAACTGCCTCCAGTTATCCTGCTTGTTTATTGCCTCGTTCAGTTCGTTAATTGCCAGCTTGTTATTTTTCTTGTCCTAAGGTAGAATGTATACAACAGTCACAATAACAGATGAAAACTCCCTTGGGAGGTAGAAGGGTCGGCATTAGACCATCAGGTATTACAAGACGGGTGAACAATGAGTCGACACTTCCAACACGCTAGAGTCAGCAAACCGATTGTTGTTGAAGAGGCAAGAAATGATAGCGAATACATTTCGTAAAAATAGATGACGGAAGACTCACAAAATAGCAAAGTGGGGTCGGAGCTTGCAAAACGGTGGCCATCCCGTATGGCTACATTCATGATGCTTGATGACAAATGTGATAATAATAATATGTGATATAAACATCAATTAACAATAATGTTCGGCTTATCAAAAGCTCCCCAAAGAGCTGCCAACGATCGCTCTTTCCTCTTCTCATAAGTGGCTACTATCCATTGCCTGCTCAAAAAGCAGCTTTAGACAGGGAAGGATCAGTCTCTTTAGCCCCTCAATGGACTCCTCTGGACCCCAGTGAGCCAGTTTGCTCTCTCAGCCGTGACTCTCTGATTACCCCGCCCCATCTGGCCAAGGGTCAGAAGTCAAGGTTCAAAGATCTGATAGAGACCAGAACCATTCAGCAGCTCTCTGAGGTCCTCCCCCTCAGCTCAGAGGCTTTCCCCCTCAGGATCAGGTAAACGTGGTCAGGGCAGGGCATGGAGTGATTCAATTCCATGATAATCCAACTTCTCAATGTCCCAGAGAGGGCCAACCTGTTCCTTCTTCTCGTTCTCAATATCCACTTTCGTTTATTCTTCTTTTCCTCATTTTCTCCTTTCCCATTCACCTGGTTCTATGTTACATGAGCTTGCAAAGGCTAAAATGATACTTGATTATACAGTGAGGGGAAAAAGTATTTGATCCCCTGCTGATTTTGTACGTTTGCCCACTGACAAAGAAATGATCAGTCTATAATTTTAATGGTAGGTTTATTTGAACGGTGAGAGACAGAATAACAACAAAAAAATCCAGAAAAAAACGCATGTCAAAAATGTTATGAAATGATTTGCATTTTAATGAGGGAAATAAGTATTTGACCCCTCTGCAAAACATGACTTAGTACTTGGTGGCAAAACCCTTGTTGGCAACCACAGAGGTCAGACGTTTCTTGTAGTTGGCCACCAGGTTTGCACACATCTCAGGAGGGATTTTGTCCCACTCCTCTTTGCAGATCTTCTCCAAGTCATTAAGGTTTCGAGGCTGACGTTTGGCAACTCGAACCTTCAGCTCCCTCCACAGATTTTGTATGGGATTAAGGTCTGGAGACTGGCTAGGCCACTCCAGGACCTTAATGTGCTTCTTCTTGAGCCACTCCTTTGTTGCCTTGGCTGTGTGTTTTGGGTCATTGTCATGCTGGAATACCCATCCACGACCCATTTTCAATGCCCTGGCTGAGGGAAGGAGGTTCTCACCCAAGATTTGACGGTACATGGCCCCGTCCGTCGTCCCTTTGATGCGGTGAAGTTGTCCTGTCCCCTTAGCAGAAAAACACCCCCAAAGCATAATGTTTCCACCTCCATGTTTGATGGTGGGGATGGTGTTCTTGGGGTCATAGGCAGCACCTCCTCCTCCTCCAAACATCGGTGAGTTGAGTTAATGCCAAATAGCTCCATTTTGGTCTCATCTGACCACAACACTTTCACCTAGTTGTCCTCTGAATCATTCAAATGTTCATTGGCAAACTTCAGACGTGCATGTATATGTGCTTTCTTGAGCAGGGGGACCTTGCGGGCGCTGCAGGATTTCAGTCCTTCACGGCGTAGTGCGTTACCAATTGTTTTCTTGGTGACTATGGTCCCAGCTGCCTTGAGATCATTGACAAGATCCTCCCGTGTAGTTCTGGGCTGATTCCTCACCGTTCTCATGATCATTGCAACTCCACGAGGTGAGATCTTGCATGGAGCCCCAGGCCGAGGGAGACAGTTCTTTTGTGTTTCTTCCATTTGCGAATAATCGCACCAACTGTTGTCACCTTCTCACCAAGCTGCTTGGCGATGGTCTTGTAGAACATTTCAGCCTTGTGTAGGTCTACAATCTTGTCCCTGACATCCTTGGAGAGCTCTTTGGTCTTGGCCATGGTGGAGAGTTTGGAATCTGATTGATTGATTGATTGCTTCTGTGGACAGGTGTCTTTTAAACAGGTAACAAACTGAGATTAGGAGCACTCCCTTTAAGAGTGTGCTCCTAATCTCAGCTCGTTACCTGTATAAAAGACACCTGGGAGCCAGAAATCTTTCTGATTGAGAGGAGGTCAAATACTTATTTCCCTCATTAAAATGCAAATCAATTTATAACATTTTTGACATGCGTTTTTCTGGATTTTTTTGTTGTTATTCTGTCTCTCACTGTTCAAATAAACCTACCATTAAAATTATAGACTGATCATTTCTTTGTCAGTGGGCAAACATACAAAATCAGCCGGGGATCAAATACTTTTTTCCCTCACTGTATGTCCATTCCTGATTCTTTCTGTTGCTGTGGTTCAGGTTGCTGATAGACTGTGATGATGTCATTCTCCATGGCCCTGCACCTCACAGCTGCTATCCAACTCCTGGCGCTGGTGGCCATATGTGACCAGGTTACAGCTGATCGCATCAACTTCTACAACGTCAAACCACCTGTGGAAGGTACGTTCTGCTTACTCGTTGAAATGATGTCATGTCTTCAACAATGTCGTCAACTTTTTATACTTGAATCCATCAAAACAAAAGTTTGAACAGAAGCAATGTGAGTGAAAACACAGATTCACACACAGTGGGGGAATGTCTTTACAGCCACTCCATTCCCTAAGAGCTTCAAGTGCTTCACCTGCGAGCAAGCTGCAGACAACTACAACTGTAACCGCTGGGCTGAGGACAAGTGGTGTCCACAGAGTGAGTAGTGCTCTCTGTTGTTTCACACAGATACTGTTAGATATTAGTGTTTCTCATTGGCATGACTAATAGGGTTAACCAGTACTTAATAATCATTGTTATTGTTGCTGTTACACTGTTTTAATACCTTATGATTATGCTGTTATAGCCAGTGCTTGAAAGAGGCGCAGGAGCAGTCATTTTTCAAGTCGGTCCATTAGACTACGTTCACAGAAATTCCCAAATGACATTATGCTATAGAAACCTCTGATTATTCACTGTTAAGGGAACATACACATTTTGATTTCATGACTTCCATGACTTCTCTGTGACTTTTAACCAAATTTACATGACCAATAATTGGTGGCATCTCTATGTAGCAGAGTTTCTGTTAGCCGGTAATAAAAGAAAAGCCGATTTAAATAAAAATTGGCTCCGGCCAATTGTCCAGGAGGAGAAAAACAATTGAATTGGCACGTAGGTATATTTGTTATGTTTCTTATTTATCACATGCACGGCATACAGATACAGAGCCTTTTAGTGGAAAATCTGTCAGACAGAACTTTTATAAGCCCAATCATTGCGCAACAGTTCTAAGTGCAATCCTGTGTTAAAAATAGATTTTGGGCCATGATTAAAAATAGCAAGTATTTTTATTTCTCAACTGTTAATTCATGCGCGCTTGAAGGCAGGCTTCATCAGACCGTCACACATCTTTGCAATTAGCTGGAGGCAGTATCCATTTTGAAAACATAAAGCTACTTAATTGTTTGAAACCTGAACATTTTACGACATACATTTTACCCTGCTTCAAAGTATCCTAGGCAAAATCCTACCATATTCGTAGAGGCAATTATTTTATACATGCCATGAAACCAGTAGCCTATTTCTCTCATGTTCTATTGGTTTTCAACTTTATTTCATTGTCCGGTAGCCAAATTAACATTTGAGCGTAGCCTACTGCCTTGTGCGCATTGCTGAACTAATAATGTTAAGAAATAATAGTTTATCAACATTTTAAGCTAAATGCTCTGATCTTTTGCATCAGATACAGTTGAACTCGGAAGTTTACATACACTTAGGTTGGAGTCATTAAAACTCGTTTTTCAACCACTCCACAAATTTCTTGTTAACAAACTATAGATTTGGAAAGTCAGTTAGGATATCTAGTAATTTTTCCAACAATTGTTTACAGAGAGATTATTTCACTTACAATTCACTTTATCACAATTCCAGTGGGTCAGAAGTTTACATACACTAAGTTGACTGTGTCTTTAAACAACTTGGAAAATTCCAGAAAATGATGTCATGGCTTTAGAAGCTTCTGATAGGCTAATTGACATAATTTGAGTCAATTGGAGGTGTAATATTAGCAAAAATGTATAACCTGTATTTGGTTTGTCATTATGGGGTGTTGTGTGTAGATTGATGAGGGGGAAAAAACGATTTCATCAATTTTAGAATAAGCTGTAACGTAACAAAATGTGGAAACAGTTAAGGGGTCTGAATACTTTCCAAAGGCACTGTATATTTATGTGTATATAACAGTACCAGTCAAAAATTGGACACAGCTACTCATTCAAGGATTTTTCTTTATATTGACAATTTTATACGTTGTATAATAATAGTGAAGACATCAAACCTATTAAATAAACACATAGGGAATGATTTTGTAACCAAAAAAGTGTTAAAACAATTCCAAATCTATTTTACATTGACAGTTTTGCACACACTTGGCATTCTCTCAACCAACTTCACCTGGAATGCTTTTCCAACAGTTTGAAGGAGTTCCCACATGCTGAGCACTTGTTGGATGCTTTTCCTTTACTCTGCAGTCCAACTCATCCCAAACCATCTCAATTGGGTTGGGGTTGGGTGATTGTGGAGGCCAGGTCATCTGATGCAGTACTCCATCACTCTCCTTGGTCAAATAGCCCTTACACAGCCTGGAGGTGTGTTGGGTCATTGTCCTGTTCCAAAACAATTGATAGTCCCACTAAGTGCAAACCAGTTGGGATGGCGTATCGCTGCAGAATGCTGTGGTAGCCATGCTGGTTAAGTGTGCCTTGAATTCTAAATACATCACAGACAATATCACCAGCAAAGCACCCCCACACCATCACACCTCCTCCATGCTTCACAGTGGGAACCACACATGCGGAGATCATCCGTTCACCTGCGTCTCACAAAGGCCCAGCGGTTGGAACCAAAAATCTTAAATTTGGACTCATCAGACCAAAGGAAAGATTTCCACCGGTCTAATGTCCATTGCTCGTGTTTCTTGGCCCAAGCCAGTCTCTTCTTCATATTGGTGTCCTATAGTAGTGGTTTCTTTGCAGGAATTCGACCATGAAGGCCTGATTCGCGCAGTCTCCTCTGAACAGTTGTTGTTGATATGTGTCTGTTACTTGAACTCTGTGAAGCATTTATTTGGGCTGCAATCTGAGGCTGGTAACTCTAATGAACTTATCCTTTGCAGCATAGGTAACTCTGGGTCTTCCTTTCCTGTGGCGGTCCTCATGAGAGCCAGTTTCATCATAGAGCTTGATGGTGTTTGCAACTGCAATTTAGGACATTTTTAAAGTTCTTGAAATTTTCCAAATTGACTGACCTTCATGTCTTAACGTAATGATAGGCTGTCGTTTCGCTTTGCTTATTTGAGCTGTTCTTGCCATAATATGGACTTGGTCTTTTACCAAATAGGGTTATCTTCTGTATACCACCCCTACATTGTCAGAACACAACTGATTGGCTCAAACGCATTAAGAAGGAAAGAAATTCCACAAATTTACTTTTAACAAGGCACACCTGTTAATTGAAATGCATTCCAGGTGACTACGTCATGAAGCTGGTTGAGAGAATGCCAAGAGTGTGCAAAGCTGTCATCAAGGCAAAGGGTGGCTACTTTGAAGAATCTCACATATAAAATATATTTGGATTTGTTTAACACTTTTTTCGTTACTACATGATTCCATATGTGTTATTTCATAGTTTTGATGTCTTCACTATTATTTTACAATGTGTATATCTTTATATATTTACCAACAAATATGTGGGATTGGAAATGATGCAGACGATTACATTGCAATCTATCTGCAATATTAAAGCTGATCTACCCCCTAATTATTTACATTTTTAAATAATCTGAATGGAGAAGACAGGAAGAAAGCGCATGGCATTATCTAATTGTCATATTTTGCTGATGATTATTGGCATTTTTACAATTTAACAAAGATATTGAAAAAATATATACATAATAATAATTATAATGACATTTGTCGGATATAGGCCTAAATGTCTAGAGGGGAATCCCAACCGTGTCATTTTTTTTCTCAACGGTGCTGGTGGAAAGGCGACAGAGTCAACGACGTTAATGCTTATAGCTAAATAGTTATCTAGCGAGATAACTAGCCATACTACAAGCTATGTTTTGAATTGGCTATATAAACTCAGCAAAAAAAAAAAAGAACCGTCCCTTTTTCAGGACCCTGTCTTTCAAAGACAATTCATAAAAATCCAAATAACTTCACAGATCTTAATTGTAAAGGGTTTAAACACTGTTTCCCATGCTTGTTCAATGAAACATAAACAATTAATGAACATGCATCTATGGAACGGTCGTAAGACAGATTACAGACGGTAGGCAATTAAAGTCACAGTTATGGCTGAGAGAGGCTGGGCTGAGGGCTTGTAGGCCTGTTGTAAGGCAGGTCCTCACCAGACATCACTGACAACAACGTCACCTATAGGCACAAACCCACCGTCGCTGGACCAGACATGACTGGCAAAAAGTGCTCTTCACTGACGAGTCGCTGTTTTGTCTCACAAGGGGTGATGGTCGGATTCACGTTTATCGTCGAAGGAATTAGCATTACACTGAGGCCTGTACTCTGGAGCGGGATCGATTTGGAGGTGCAGGGTCCGTCATGGTCTGGGGCGGTGTGTCACAGCATCATCGGACTGAGCTTGTTGTCATTGCAGGCAATCTCCACGCTGTGCGTTACAGGGACGACATCCTCCTCCCTCATGTGGTACCCTTCCTGCAGGCTCATCTTGACATGACCCTCCAGCATGACAATGCCACCAGCCGTACTGCTCGTTCTGTGTGTGACTTCCTGCAAGACAGGAATATCAGTGTTCTGCCATGTCCAGTGAAGAGCCCAGATCTCAATCCCATTGAGCACGTCTGGGTCCTGTTGGATCGGAGGGTGAGGGCTAGGGTCATTCCCCCCAGAAATGTCAGAGAACTTGCAGGTGCCTTGGTGGAAGAGTGGGGTAACATCTCACAGCAAGAACTGGCAAATCTAGTGCAGTCCATGGGGAGGAGATGCACTGCAGTACTTAATGCAGCTGGTGGCCACACCAGATACTGACTGTTACTGTTACTTTTAATTTTGACCACCCCCCCCCTTTGTTCAGGGACACATTATTCCATTTCAGTTAGTCACATGTTTGTGGAACTTGTTCAGTTTATGTCTCAGTTGTTGAATCTTGTTATGTTCATACAAATATTTACACATGTTAAGTTTGCTGAAAATGAACGCAGTTGACAGTGACGTTTCTTTTTTTGCTGAGTTTAGTCTAGTCTCTCATTATTTTATAGTCTACCTGCTGCTGAAATATCTCTCTCATCGGGCAACTGCCCACTTGCACTAGCACACACACAGATGATTCACAGCACACACACAGAGACGCGCTAAAGGGAGACCTAATTCTAATCATGGCTGATATGTAGATGTTTTTATTTATTTAAAAAGGGAAACACAATATTAAAATTCCACGACTTTTCCAGGATTGTCATGACCGTACGAACCCTTATTTGACAACTTGTAACAGTGCATCCTGCGCATTCAGGCTGGCGTATTCTCAATCTGCGCATTCTCAAACTCTAACAGTCTACTGGCATGTATACACCGGATTCACAGACTAGCAGCAAATAAACTTGAACAAAGCGGAATCAGGATATGAATGCCCACTCCCCATTGCTATTCAATGCAGATCCCGCTTTCATTCTGCTTTGATCAACCTTTTTTTGACTCAGTGTCTGAATCTGGGCCGTGATAGGCCACTTTGTTTTATAGCAAAGCCGGTATGCAGTTCCCCAAAAACATGGCGCTCCGGACAGCTCCGGCCCGTGTCAAGCCAGCTAACCAGTTGAGTAATGTATATTTCTTTGTTATGCTTTCCTCAGATACACAGTTCTGTATGACAGTCCACCACTTCACCAGTCATGGCAAGACCAAGTTTGTGACCAAAAAGTGTGCTGCCAGGGAGGTGTGTCACGCTTCAGGCTGTAGACATCACAGGGACATGGGTCACACAGTAAGTCCATACACCAAAACCCATCCACAATAACCCACCATCATCTGTCTACTCAGGAATTTGTAGAATCAGCTGAAAAGTATTTGCCATTACTGCTGCCCTTGTGTTTTCATTTTGTTGTCGCTCACTCCTCCGCTCTCTCCCTCTCTCTCTCTCTCTCCCTTTTGTAGGAGTGTGTGTCGTGCTGTGAGGGTATGATCTGCAACGTGGAGGTCCCCACCAACCACACCAATGCTGTGTTTGCCATGAGGCAGCAGGCCTACAGCTCAGCCCCACCCCAGGCCCCTGTGAGGACAGCGTGGGGTCGCTGCTGGATGACATTACTCACCACCCTGGGCCTGGGGTTGACCAGACTGGTCCTACTGTGACACTGCTGTCCCTCAGAGCATGTCCCTATAAAGGGGACCAGACTATACCAGACCAGCATGTTCCTCTGAACATGGAGGATGTGTGGTGGTAATCTGTGTTAAAGATGTCACATAGATCAATCGAACAATCACGTAGGACTACAGCTGTGTCCTAATGAATGATGCTTGGTTTGATAACATTGGTTGCATCTACATAAGCCAATGGGACTGGAGAAAGTGTCCATGGAATCAATAGAATTGGAGAAAGACCAATGGTCAGTGGATCTATAGAATTGGATGTAGCTTGCTGGCTAGTGGAGTTGGCAAGCAGAGGAGTTAGCCAGAAGGGTTCAAGGAGGATCATGCCCATCATAAGTCTAATGTCCATTACTGATTCAAAGATGGAGGCCCAGTGACCGATCCTTCAACCAGTCCTGGCCAGAACCCCAAACTACTATATGGAGCATGCCGAATGAGAGGCTGGAACCGGGAGACTTTAAATGTTCCACAGAACATTCTCTAGGATTATTCATGGTCCTGGGAATGTTAATCATGTGTTCTCTGTGGGATTCTGCAGCACTGCAGTGCACACATGGACCAGGAATGACTGGACACATAGGCCCATTGGATCAGGGAGAACTTTGGGAGATGATGATAGACATGGAATCTGGCGTAAATGTATTAGTACTTGATCCATAGTATGGCACAAAATGAAAGCCATTTTGCACTTGAATGTTTTGTTAAGAAATATTGTTACTTGTATTTTTTTATAGCATAACTTGTGAATATCCTTAAATAAAATGGAAAGAACTATACTTTTGTAAAGATTTACTTTTCTATATATTTAGCTTTTCTCCACAATATGCCTTAATGACATTACAGTGTTACTTTTACCAGAATGTATTATCTCTTTGCAGAAGTCCCATGTCTGTGGCCATATGACAACATGGTGCTCATCATGACCCTTATGTAGTTCCTAGCATGTGAGACTCATTCACCAAGCTGCGTGCTGGCCCTGTTTCTGCCTCATGTTGTGAAGAGGTCTTATCACATCTGTTCTTTGATCTGGAAATCTCAGAAAAAGATTGAATATGATAATTATTTACATAAATAGTTGCAATGTCTGGTGATGTAATATGCCATAAAACTATCATTGCCATGAAGTTGTGAGAGATTAACGACAAAGGATTTTATGACTTTCCATGTCAGCAACATGAAAAAGTCAACCTTTTTAAAGGTTAACCTTCTTATCGTGTTTTATTGATATTTAATGAATATGTCAAGAAACCATGGAATGTTCTGTTATTTATGGCATATTATACAATGGGTGGGTCTAATCCTGGATGCTGATTGGTTAAAACCGAGTTCCAGCCAGTGTCTAATCCACATGTTACCACCCACTAAGACTACATTGAACTGTTCAATCTCACTGTTCAATCCACCATCGCATCAGCCCAGCCAGGCAATTTATGAACTTGATCTCTACTGTAAAAAGCATCTAGACAGTATCTCCCATTTCTTTTAGACTAGAATTTCGTTTCCAACAGTGGCGGCTTGTATAAAACGTGCTGTCTGTCTCTCAGACATCTGTAACGTTGTTTCAATATGGAAATTCGATCTCCAACTGTTTCATAGTAATGAAAGTGCCGGGAAGAGATGGACAGGCAGGCAACTTTTCTCAGCCAGTCGAAATCATGAATCAGCATAATGTTTATGGATACATACAAATACATTTCAATAGAAAAACAGGTCAAACAAAATGAAACACAGCTAGTTTGCTGTTTTTCCAGATTCCGTTTGAAGTGATTGTGTTAGTGTAGTCGTCTAGCTCCTCTGAACTGTGTCCTGGAGTTGTCACTAGTTACCACAGCCACAAAGTAAAATAAACTATTGGAAACAAAAAGCTTTTTGGTCATAATTTAAGGTTAGGGTAAGGCATAAAGTTAGCAGTGTTGTTAAGGCTATGGCTGAGGTTTGGTTTAAAATCGAATTTTAAGAAGAGAAGAAAGAGTGGAAATCGGCAGGGTTTTTGACTTTGTGGCTGTGGTAACTAGTGACAACCGTGTCCTGGCAAGAGATCAAATTGTCTATGCCGGGGAAAATCGTTTATCATTAGCTCATTGTTATGGATGTATCCAAATAAATGTCACTAGAAAACAGCTTAAACAAATGCAAATGCAGTTCATTTCTGTTATTCTGGCTGCACTGTTTGATGTGACTGTATTAGTGGAAGTTGGCTAGCTAGCAAGCAAGGGATAAGAACGTTTGCCAGACAGCATGGCGATGGAACATTTAGAACGAACGACTGGCTCGCGTCCATAGATATCGAACAAAAATACTAAAGTACTGTGTCTCTGGCAACCTAACCGACAGAATGAACGGCCAGCCGGCTAGGGTAGCAACCCTAGATTTGTGTTAGTGCTATATTTTGTGGAAGCATGAAATAGTATGAATATATTCATACAAATTATGTTTTTATGAAAATATGTCAATCATTATTTGAATATGTTGGTAACCCGTTGTATAAAAGGGATAATGCCCTCGAAGCCGATGTTTGGAGGATATATTGGCACGGTTTGCTAACAACAAGCACCGGCTTCTTGGGCATTATCACTTAATAACTTTTCCTATGAATTGCCATACTAACAACAAGCACCGGCTTCTTGGGCATTATCACTTAATAACTTTTCCTATGAATTGCCATACAATGTTTGTTCCTTTATTTCTCAGCGCTTGGTGACCATTTAAATGGTAAACTCTGAAATGTTTCAAACTAACGCAATTAGTTATCGTAAAGGGCAGTTCACATTTGCGGAATCTCCACCTTACAGGGTTCATATTGTACACTTACTAATATCCTAATGGTCAGAGAGGTAATCTGTATTTGCTGTGATAGTGTTAATGGGAGCTCGGGGGTCATTATCAGAAGCTCTTCTGTTTGCCTTCTTTTCTCAGGAGTGTGTTTTAAGAAAGCCACTCAGCTTGCAGCCTGATGCATGATAGATTAGCATGGTTGGTTGTGATGGATCAGTCCGTCTCTCGTCAGAGCTACCATAACACCCCTATCCAGTGAGAGTATAGCCAGTAGGGGCCTCACCTGCACCTAGCCCTTGGGTGCATCATGAAGGAGGGTGTTGAAGGGACTGTCAAAACAGACATTCACTTCCTGAAATTAGGCCCTCATTTCTGCCTTGTCATGTGTTTTAAAAAAAAAACAGACTATTACAGAGAAGCATGCTCTAAAAACAGTACAGGTCATCTAGAACAGTCAGGGTGTGTGTGTGCGCAAGGGCGCACGATACGTTGGGGGATGGGTTTCCATTGTCTAAGACCAGTGAAAGTGTGTGTCTGGCTGTTTTGGCTTCACAGAAGAGGCCTCACTGGACAGCCGTTGACTTGGGGCTGTGTGTGTGTGTGTGTGTGTGTGTGTGTGTGCGCACGCTGTTTGCTCTGGCCGCTGCTCGCTTTGTTCTGGCTTTATTAGGCATGGAGCTGCAGCCTGTCACTTTCCACCCTCTCTGGAGTCATCGGTCTCACAAAGACCCAGTGACGCTCTCGAGCCACCCCACATACCCCCCTCAGATTGGCCCCCGATGGCTGCTTTGTGTCTCAGCCGTTTACTGTCAGTGGTTGGAGCAGATTGCAAAATGTATTGCTGGCTCAGATTAAAAACACTTGCTTGATCAAGACATTCTGATGCACTGGAATACATCTTAACTAAATGCTATTGATAGATATGTTAGGTCCACAGGATACAATTCTGTGACTGTATGGGATTAATACTGGATGAAGTTGCATTGTAATGCTTCACATGGACCACATTTAGCCCCTGCTTTACTATGCCATAACAATTGTCTTTATGCAATCTTCTATTGAATTAAACTTAATCCGATTATGACATTATCCACCACTGAAGCACAGTATTAGATTATATGTCACTTTTAAGTTATTAAAAATAAATTGATGGATTGAAAATAGAAAACCATTAGTTTAGTATTGGGACTTATGACTTCTATCAATAGGCACATTTGAAGTGGTCTGGGCAGTTAGGGAACCAAACCACATCTATAACTGAGTTAGGCCAATCCCATAATGCTTCTGTAATGAAATGGTTGAGCCAAGACTCCAATGATCAACTAAGTACGGTCAAGACTTTCTGCTATGCTTGGTTGACCAGCAGTATGCATGCCAATCATATTCACCTCTTGTTTTCTTTCTTTCTCTCTCTCTCTCTCTCTCTCTCTCTCTCTCTCTCTCTCTCTCTCTCTCCTCTCTCTCTCTCATTCCTTCGCTCTCAACTGTATACTCTTCCTCTGATGTTGCAGGTAGGCCTCTAAAAGGGGATATCACTTACCTCTTTCTCATGTTTAATAGCAAATCTGACCATTTCCCCTCTGAACAATTTTTGTTTCCTCCCCAGGCCCCTAGTTGTTCTTCTCTTACAGTCACAGTATTGGTTGGTGGTGGGTTTTGGTTACCTAACATGATTCTTTGTCCGGGTATGTTTACACGGCGACGGCCAATCGGGGATTAACATTCCAATGTGAGGGCAGAGTTCACAATGCTAATTGGCTGACAGTATTTCAGAGGGAGAAATCCCAGCACTTTATTCTGCTATGGGGATCTTAGCCCCTTGATACAAGGTTAAGCTGAGTCTCAAAGGCCTGGCCAAACCCCAGTCAGACTCTTACCAAAGGAGAGACAGGAACTCTAATGACTCAAAGGAAAGGGTCTGCTGATAGATCGAGACGGTGTGGCTGGCTAGTTTTTTCAACTAAGGAGATTAGTGTTGAAAGTAAATTAAATAAGTTATATAAAACTGTACTCTTTTGTTTTTCTTGCTGACTCTGGACAAATCTTTCCATTTCATAGGTTACATGTTCTAAGAAGAACCCTTTGAGTAGACTATATCAACTTCAAATTGTCTGTGCAGCCTGGGAGATTCGGATCGCCAGACTAGTTTCAAGTAAAACTGGGCCAGTAGTATTCTAATATTCCATCCTAGTACCCTTGGAATGTATTCAGCATAGTAATTGTGCCGGGAGGGTCAATTCTCTTTCAACCCAGTCTTTTTAAATCATTCAATGTTTGATCAGGGTGTGTGGATGGGGACATCCCCAGGTCAAACTATTACTGTCTCCTCAATCCTAAAAATGTCTCAAGTTATACTGTATGTCTCAGATACAAATGTTGACAGGTTACACACACCTTTTGACTATACTATGTGTCCCGTTGTATACCATGGCATTGTTGAATACTCATTTCTGATTAGCTTGAAGGGACTTCTAGAGCGTGCGTTATTTTCCTATAACGCACTGTACAGTAAGTATATCAGCACGGTAGAATTAAATGGCTATAGTTCTTACTTGTTATATGTTTGAGCTGCTTTTGAAAGCAAAAGTCAAATTAAAAACATTATTGGCGTTGTTGAGTACGATTTTCATAATATCAAGCTAGGACTGATGGTTTAATTAGCTAAACTAGCAAGTCTGTTTGTTTGGTTACCAAGGCAACTACTGTTGCTATCTAGTAAACTTGCTAGCTACTTCAGTGGATGGTGAACAGATTTCTACCGGCAAATGAACACATTTCTAGTGGTAAATGTGTTAAATTATATCCATGGTGTAAAAGGGATTAATCAACTCAGGGCTTTATATGTTTTCTGGAAAATAATGCAACTCAGTGGAAGGTTAGTTCCACTCCAAGTCTTTCATTATTTTCCAGAGAACGCATAGCCTCTCATTGATTATCCCTTACAGTTGAAGTCAGAAGTTTACATACACTTAGGTTGGAGTCATTAAAACTCGTTTTTCAACCACTTCACAAATTTCTTGTTAACAAACTATAGTTTTGGCAAGCGGGTTAGGACATCTACTGTGTGCACGACACAAGTCATTTTTTCGAATATTGTTTCCTGCTAGATTATTTCACTTATAATTCACTGTATCACAATTCCAGTGGGTCAGAAGTTTACATACACTAACTTGACTGTGCCTTTAAACAGCTTGGAAAAATCCAGAAAATGATGTCATGGCTTTAGAATCTTCTGATAGGCAAATTGACATTGTTTGAGTCAATTGGAGGTGTACCTGTGGATGTATTTCAAGGCCTACCTTCAAACGTAGTGCCTCTTTGCTTGACATCATGGGAAAATCAAAAGAAATCAGCCAAGACCTCAAAATAACATTTGTAGACCTCCACAAGTCTGCTTCATCCTTGAGAGCAATTTCCAAACACCTGAAGGTGCCACGTTCATCTGTACAAACAATAGTACGCAAGTATAAACACCATGGGGCCACGCAGCCGTCATACCGCTCAGGAAGGAGACGCGTTCTGTCTCCTAGAGATGAACGCACTTTGGTGCGAAAAGTGCAAATCAATCCCTGAACAAGATGCTGGAGGAAACGGGTACAAAAGTATCTATATCCACAGTAAAATGAGTCCTATATTGACATAACCTGAAAGGCCGCTCAGCAGGGAAGAAGCCACTGCTCCAAACCCGCCATAAAAAAGCGACTACAGTTTGCAACTGCACATGGGGACAAAGATCGTACTTTTTGGAGAAATGCCCTCTGGTCTGATGAAACAAAAATAGAACTGTTTGACCATCGTTATGTTTGGAGGAAAAAGGGGGAGGCTTGCAAGCCGAAGAACATCATCCCAGCCGTGAAGCACGGGGGTGGCAGCATTATGTTGTGGGGGTGCTTTGCTGGTGCACTTCACAAAATAGATGGCATCATGAGGTAGGAAAATTATATGGATATATTGAAGCAACATCTCAAGACATCAGTCAGGAAGTTAAAGCTTGGTCGCAAATGGGTCTTCCAAATGGACAATGACCTCAAGCATACTTCCAAAGTTGTGGCAAAATGGCTTAAGGACAACAAAGTTGTTAGGTATGCGTAAATGGCTGTAAGGGAATCAGGCGCAGGAGAGCAGATATTGGGTAGCAAACGGAGCCTTTTATTTGGCGAACCAAAAACACACGGCACAACTAACACGAAATACAACACGGGTTGACATAACCCAGCGCAACCAGCCTAACATGCGCATACATGAAACAATAAACAGTTCCACACAAAGACATGGGGGGAACAGAGGGTTAAATACACAACAAGTGATTGAGGGGATTGAAACCAGGTGTGAGGAAAACAAGACAAAACAAATGGAAAATGATAAGTGGATTGATGATGGCTAGAAGACCGGCGACGCCGAGCACCGCCCGAACAAGGAGAGGACCCGACTTTGGCTGAAGTCGTGACAAAAGTCAAGGTATTGGAGTGGCCATCACAAAGCCCTGACCTCAATCCCATAGAACATTTGTGGGCAGAATTGAAAAAGTGTGTGCGAGCAAGGAGGCCTACAAACCTGACTCAGTTACACCATCTGTGTCAGGAGGAATGGGCCAGAATTCACCCAACTTGTTGTGGGAAGCTTGTGGAAGGCAACCCAAAACGTTTGACCCAAGTTAAACAATTTAAAGGCAATGCTTCCAAATACTAATTGAGTGTATGTAAACTTCTGACCCACTGGGAATGTGATGAAATAAATCTTTCTCTCTACTATTATTCTGACATTTCACATTCTTAAAATAAATTAGTGATCCTAACTGACCTAAAACAGGGAATTTTTTGTTGGATTAAATGTCAGGAATTGTAAAAAAAAACAAAAACAGTTTAAATGTATTTGGCTAAGGAGTATATAAACTTCCGACTTCAACTGTACATATTCTGGTGCGACTCAGTTTACTACTCTGCACTAATATAAATGTGTACGTGAAGTATATGTAAGATTTCCTATGAAATGTCCTATGATTTCCCATAGCTCAAGTACAGTGAAATGGTTTGTATAATGTAGCTGTTATGCTCAATGATTCATGTACAGTAACATGGGAAGAATTGAAACCTTTGGCTCCCACAATGTTGTCATTGGTGAGGGTTAGGGTTAGCTCTCAACATCAGTTATACTGATTGGCTAGGCTGGCATGTTTAATCTGGTTCTACAGGTCCTCTCATCATGTGTCACCAGCCTCATAAACCTGCCAGCCGTCGACACATGTTATCTGGGTTAGTCATTATGCCATCTCAGATCTGAAGCCCAGGGAGGTCCAGCAGAGAGGGTCGCGGCCCTCCAGACCACCCCAAAGACACCCCTTCATGTCTGGGGTGGTAACGGCAGGTCAGGCCCTAGCCTTGGAGTAGGAGTGGAGGACCTCCTCCCATGTAGTGTAGTGAAAACACTGAACTCAAGGCTCCTCAGGGCTGCCCTGTGATCTGCTTTCCACATCCCATTACTCAGTCACAGCAGGAGAGGCCCTGTGATGCCAAAGAACCTGCTTAGATCTAACACCTCCTGTTTACACAAGACTAGTTATGCTACTAGGGCTCCATTCGGAACTGGATAGGTGGCTGTTGCTGTAGGTGTGAAAAGAGAGAAGGTAGCATCTCCTCCACAGTTCACAGGCATCTCTTTCTCTCTTCAAAGAGATTGTTGGTGAAGTCTGGTCCTGGATATCCAGAACTTCTGCTATACTAATAAGGGCGGCTTCTGAAGACTTGACTGAGATAAAGGTTAAAACGGGAGGAGTTGATGCTTTTATTTTATTTTATTTATTTCACCTTTACTTAACCAGGTAGGCAAGTTGAGAACAAGTTCTCATTTACAACTGCGACCTGGCCAAGATAAAGCAAAGCAGTGTGACACAGACAACAACACAGAGTTACACATGGAGCAAACAAACAAGCCAATAACACAATAAACAAGTCAATGACACAGTAGAAAAAAGAAAGTCTTTAATATACAGTGTGTGCAAAAGGCATGAGGAGGTAGGCAATAAATAGGCCATAGGAGCGAATAATTACAATTTAGCAGATTAACACTGGAGTGATAAACGAGCATATGATGATGTGCAAGTAGAGATACTGCTGTGTAAAAAGCGCAGAAAAGTAAATCAAATAAAAACAGTAAGGGGATGAGGTAGGTAGATAGGGTGGGCAATGTACAGATGGGCTATGTACAGCTGCAGCGATCGGTTAGCTGCTCAGATAGCTGATGTTTAAAGTTGGTGAGGGAAATAAAAGGAAGGTGGGAAAGTGAGAAACGAGAAAAGATTCGTTGCTATCAGCTTTCCTGAATGCTCTATTGCAGATGGTCTTGGCAGTCCATCTTTTATAAAAGGTATGAATGACTTCCGAACGTGGCCAGTATATTTTTTTTAAAGAAACAGTTGTTGATGGATAGATCATATCCTGAGGCTTTATAATTGTTCTTATTTTCCTCATAGTATCCCATCAAAGCCAACCCTTTAATTCAGCCTTAATTGGCTCATGGACTGTTTACTCCAACCTCTTCATCTCAGTGCGTGTTGTACGGACCCTTTTAAATCTAATGCACAGTTGACGGGAATGTCCAGGTACAGTAACTAAGACCCTGCAGGGGGCAACTCCTCAACATCATCTTAGCACTTTAAGATGAGATGCTGTCAAGCCTCGACAGAGCATAAGCTGAAACCCATCAGAGCAATTCATTGAAGACCTGTATTTAGTCTCTCAGGTTGACTGAGCTGAGAAGATATGTCCAATTATCAACAGTCAGAGAGGTTGGTTAGGTCTTGTGCTTATGGATCTAACATCAAAGATGTCTATCTTCTCACCAGTTGTTTTCCGCTTCTTGACCTCGGGAAGTTCGCGGAATATTCTCTTAATTCAATCAAATTAGTTTTCTGTTATCATCAGCCTCAATATGTATAAATTATTATTTTTCTGTGGACAAACATCAACAAACATAGCATAAGACAGAGGTTCTGTTTAAGTCACTATCTTTCTGTCTCTGTTTTGGGATGTGTCCTTTGATGTCCATGGACAGGGCGTAGGGTGGCCACGGACTAAGCTCCCCCTGTAGGGACCACAGCATGGCATGACCCTGCCTCTGATCCAGGTCACAAGACAGGTGGATCCTACCATTCACAGTTTGGAGAGGGTGACTTGTTAAGGCTCTTTAGATCTTCAGGGTGTTTGAAGTAAAGGTGCTCTATTACACAGATGTAAATGTCTGGAATCTCTATATACAGACTAGATTGTTGATAACTGTTGCCTAAAAGATGTACACTAATGATATTTTAGTGGGAACAAAGTAGATTGTTCACTGTGTATTGTAGCAATGCTGTATCAGGACAGGGTCACAAGTCAGAGCAGGTAAGGTAATTTCCATTCAGTCCCCCAAGGGTTGGAGTTTATAAAACATTTGCATTTGTGTTCACAGTAGTCTCTCGTGAGTCGTGACATCGAGTATCGGATTTGGTTTGGGTGCCGAGATTATGATTACAGTAATGTGATTATTTGATTGATCATGCATGGCTATGGTGCATGACAGCAGACGTGTGTCTTTCACTGTTTAGGATATAGATGGTTGCATTTAGTCCCAACATGCTACCCTGTCTGAGGTGTTGACAGAGAAGACCAGGGGTTGTTGGCAGCCTTGTCTCTACAGCTCTGCTCTGATGTGTGGACAAAACACTTACAGACTCGACATGAACATACAGTAATGTGACTGCTCTGGGCTAAAGGCTATTTAGTTGGGTTTAGAAATGCATTAGAATGGTGTGGAAAGCAAACAGAAGATACAGTAAAACTCACTTGTAAGGGCTCTTCAAAGACAATGTCACAAATACATTTTGCAGTCAGAATTTGCTTACTTTATATCCACATGACAAATACCAGAGTTCTGGAGAAAAGGTCAAGTTACAGTTTCAGTTTTCTTTTATCATGAGGCCATTTCCAAAGTGCACTTTAAACAGGCGGATGAGATGGGATGAGCCCAGCTCTAGTGTCCGATCTACTGATAATGGGTGTAATGCCTATATGTAGTCATCCAGGTCTCAAGTCTTTAAGTGGAGGGGTAGAGCTGAGCCCTGGCCTCTGCTCTATGACTGCAGAGTTGATGTTCCCCGCTATATGAATAGGCCTCTGTCTGTAGACGTGTCCTCTTCACTATCCCCATTGTCTCTTCTGATTGACAGGCCTGCCTTTGATAACATTAATGGATGTGATATCCCAGACTGTATTGCAGGCAGCGCAGCGTCCCTGGTCAAGAGGAAGAGGTATCGTCCTATAACTTTACTCAGTTGTTATTTTTCAGAAAAAAATGGAATGAACGAAATATGTCCTAAAACTGTTGGCAGTGGGATGCTTTTTGGATGATTTAATGAATGCAACAAGGCCTAAAAATAGACACAAATAAAATACAACATTAATATGCTTTGATGGTTTTCCTGAGCTTGAGTGTACTGTAAAATCATTGCAGTGGGTTTTCTGTAGGCATTCTGTACACACGATCACAAATGAATCTAGCTATGACATGCCACACTGAGTGATGTAATTAGTCCATAGGATTTGATTCAATTGGTGTGTGTTGCTCTCTCTCTCTCTCTCCACCCCTTCTCTCTTTCATCCTTTTTTTGTGCTAATATGTTAACCTATTTTAATCGCTCACTTTGCCTCCATTCCTCAGGTACCTTGTCTCTTCTCCTTCATACAAATCCCCTTCTCTTCTACCCCTTCTATTCATCTGCTCTCTCTCGCTCTCTCTCTCTCTTTTCTCTTCTTTTATCCTGAAGTTAAATAATCCTTATCTTGGGGCTGGGCTCTCCGCAGTCCTCACTCCACCATTACAGACACCTGATCCTTGGTGAGGAGGTTGTAATTTTGGCAAATTACAGTTTTTTAGATCTTAACTTCAAGTGGAATCCAGTCGTGCTTGAAATACTGTACATGGAACCAATGATCTTTTTACGACAATTGAATTCCATGAATAGGAGGCAATGTCAGGAGGGAAAAACGAGTGATTATGCGTGTGATTAGGAACTCTAACTTTACTTGATTTATGCAGTAAAAATGTGTTCACAAGACATAACTTCATTCAATCAACTCATTTCTAGGTGTTTTTTATTGAGCGCCTCGTTCATGTTAAGCTATTTCCTGTACTAAGATCAAAAAATGATAATGACAAAATTGACAGCTTAATTTGATCAGTGATAGGCTTACATTATGAAAGAAGTGTCTCAATGACATTTGATGTTGGCTACAGCCCTCTATACATTATTTCCTATATTATTCAAACTGTACACTAAACTGTGAAGAGGAATGTGAGGTCACTTGGTTATGAATTTACTTTCAACATGATCTCATGAATTCACTGCTAGCATAACATGTTTAGCATGTGACACATTGTGGTTCCTACATATTAGTTATGTAATATTTGTCCTTTATAAAAGGTTAATAAACAGTTTGGGTTAAAAGACCGTTTCAAAAGCTTTAAGATCTGAATCCCAACCATATCTTATTAACAACAGGGCACTCTTCTTCCATTTCGCAACATTCACAAGACGAAACCCAGCTCTCTACCAAGCTCACAAGAAGTACTCAAGAAGATGATCCCTGCCTCTCTTATGGGATATCTATCTATCTATCTATCTATCTATCTATCTATCTATCTATCTATCTATCTATCTATCTATCTATCTATCTATCTATCTATCTATCTATCTATCTATCTATCTATCTATCTATCTATCTATCTATCTATCTATCTATCTATCTATCTATCTATCTACACTTCACTCAAATAACATAACTTTCATACACAAGCAGTTTCGTTCTTCTGACTCTTACATCCACACAACACAAATAGAACTCAACATCCAGACTTAAAATACAACTGCGGCATAATTATTCTGAAGTGTATCTTTTGGGAGACCATTTTTAATGTGTCCTTGATTTATTTATTTATTTATCAAGAGCAAGCACACTCCCCCTTAGTTTCTGCAAAGGAAGCAGAGATCTAAAATCAGTCCTTAAGTTATGCCCCCATTATGTCACTGTGTTAAATCTGTTATAGTGTCAGTGAGGTGTGCTAGATTTGTACAAGAGATACAGAGAGACAATACACATGTAGGACTACATTTTAGTATTGTAGTTTGCTGTGATTATGTCATTCAACAGTTAACATACACACACACGAAATACGTATACATACTGTGTAATAAGTCATGCATGAATGTTTAGTTTGTTTGCACCCCTAGTAATTAAAGTGTGACCAGTGGAGGGCGTTGATCTGCAAAATAATGAGTCATCAAACGTTTTAGGCTATTCATTATTAAAATAAAGAATATGAACTAAAATTACCGCTATGTAGCCTTAACATTGGAACCACTTCAGAATAGACTCCAGCTATGACGGTGACTTGAAAAATATGGAATATTGATTTTCTGTCTCTAGTTTTAAGGATAAATATTTTAGCATTCAAAGGACAACTGCAATATTATTTCTAATCAAATGGAGGAATAAGAGAAAGGCTAAATGAAAGTGTGGTGTCTGTCCTGTGTTCCTGATTTGAATGTGAACCTACTATCGAGATGCGCAGCCTATTGGGACAGTCCCAGTCGGTATTGAACACGCCTCCCGCCACCCGTCGTCAACTAATGTATTCCATTTCCAAGACGTCAAAGAGTCACAGAGCCAATACACCGACCTACCGACGTGCAATAATCCGCAAAGGCAACACACGGAGGAGTGTACATTTGTTTTAGAGCCGTGGACTATTCAAAAGCTGGGACCTAGGGTGAAGTTTGACTGCTACAGGAGGAATCCCTAGTAAGTGAAGTGTTTTGTTTATTTAGTAACTACAAATACTCCATGGGATCAATAAGCGACAATAGAGTGGCTGTGCGGTGACAGGGGTAAACAGAGCCCTCCAAGAAAGAATTGGATGCATTATTTGTAATTTCAGAAAGAAAATGAATATAACAAGAATGGAAAATAATAGAAAAGCCAAGTGCAATAGACTATGAAACTGTATCCAGTGTGCACTGTTTTTGTGTTGTATTTAAGCTCTTCTTGTAGACCCACTTTGACCCCCATTCTTCTGTATCAAGACCATAACATGATGACCAGAATAGAGAAAAATATTATCCATGCATGAATAATACTTACTTTATGGATGGATGGAGAAAATGTATCCTGTCATTTGAGTAAAATATAAATGTGACACATTCTATTTGACTAGCATGAAATATATTTGAAAGGCTGTTTTTGTTTGTTTGACATTAATAAATTATACTCCCAGAACAACAAAGGACTGTCTGATTGTCCACAATATAGTTGCTAGGCTACAGATTAGTCACGTTATTATTACACAATTATTACCTAGTTTCTATTGAAACCAATAACATTTTGCACATTTTCTGTTCCTAAATCAAGAGGTTGGGGTATTCAAGGAATGGAAACTATGAGCTCCATTTGGACCACACCTCTGCCAGATTGTACAAAATGCCATTCCATGCAGGTTTAATTTCACACATTTGGACAGTATTACAGACCAGGGTCCCGATCCACTGTGGAAAAGGAACTCAGTATTGCAATGGATGTGAATGTAGACTAGCAGGTGCATGAAGGCTCCCATACCCTTGTCTTGTCCATGTACATTGTTTTCCCTACCCCCAGATAGACGCATCTATGGAAGCCAGAGGTTTGAGGTTGGCTGTAACCGCCTCAGTAGTGGAGAGGTGGGGGCATTGTTCACGGGGGGGGGGGGGGGGGGGGGGGGGCTTGCTGCTGTTGCTATGTGGATTTTAGTGCATCTGTTTGGGAGTGGTCTCTCTCATTGCTCCATATTCTGTAGAGCAGAGGTTGCTGGGGGCCAAAGACTTGCCCTAGTCTCCTGCTCTGCTCCCTCCTGCTAGGCTGCTCCTCTCTGTGCGCTTGTGGTGTGGTAGCTCTGTCGGTTTGGCTTAGATCACCTTGCTGTGCTCTACCCCTTCATATTCCATGTATGGGTGCCACTAAAATCTGGTGGTCAGGAAAATAACTGGTGATGACCAGAGGTTCCCCCCTGCTGTTACATAGACATAGTTATCACCCTGTTTTGATCCTTGTGCAATAAGGCATTCACAGTGTTTTCTGCCACCTCTATTTCCTTCCTTGAGGTTTCATCTGTGTGTCAACTATACTGAACAAAAATGTAAACGCAACGTGCAACAATTTAAAAGATTTTACTGTGTTACAGTTCATAGAAGGAAATCAGTCAATTGAAATAAATAAATTAGATCCCAATCTATGGATTTCACATGACTGGGCATAGGCCCACCCACTCGGAGCCAGGCCCAGCCAATCGGAATAAGCTTTTCCTTTTATTACAGACAGTAATATTTTGGTTCAGTATATTAGCTAAGGACACAGATAGAAGGACAAACTGTAAAAGCTATCCTTACCAATCTGTGCCCTAGCACATCATCACTGACGACCTTTCTTATGAACTGATGCATATGCTGTATGTGATCAAAATAAAGGAGGAAACTGATATTTGATCTGAATAAGGGAAGAGTTGGTTAAATTTAAGCATTTTGCTATAAGCATTTCGCTACACTAACAATAACATCTGCTAACCATGTGTATGTGACCAATAACATTTGATTTTTTATTTTATTTGGTGTGAAGCTCGATCTGTGGTCTGGCTCATTGATAATCGTGTGGCGTGTGAGTTGGGGCAATGCATGCTTTTGTTAGGAGGCCATCAGCATAACAATAGAGCATGAGAAATGAGTTTTTGAGATGAAAGAATTGAGTCCTCCAGTAAACTGTGTGTTTCTGTGGGCTGCTCTGCTCTGCAGCACTAGGCTGATGCCCACGCGTGGCAAGAACAGGCATGGGGTCCCCTGGGCCCCATTTCAGGGGGATTGTATGTATGGGCCGCCCGTCTTGCTCTCAACTGAAATCACTTGCTGCTGGAGCTGCGGAACACTCGCAGGATTGAGATGAATATTCATTTTTAGATCATGACTGAGAAACACAAATGTATTGAAAGAGCATAATAACTTGATACATTGTTTTGGTGTACTTTTCAGGAATGCAATTGTCAAATATATGATGAGATTCAGTGTAATAGCATACTACTTACTGTACATTAGATGTTTGGATCAATACATTTAGCAAGACTTATAGGATCAAAATGTTTCAGATTGATTTGTTTAACAGTCCATCTATCAAACAGAACATTTTGTGTCAGTTTCATGCACTCTCTCCTACAGCTTATGTATGCACCATAATTAAAATGTATATTAACATTGCACTACCTCTGTGTCATTGATGGATAGATCTACAACCCGATCGACCCTGCTGTGTGATGGATTAGTGTCCCCTGACAAGGTTGAGAAATGGACTGTCATCATGTGAGGTGGGGAACGCTCTGTTCCGCCTCATTAGCTTGGACACATTCCATTATGTGGTGTTCTGACTGAAAGTGCTCCCGGTCAGATCTGTGACTGCCGCTGGTCCAATGACCCTGAGCGACACCACCGGTACCAGTGACGTGGCTCTACGGCTGGGCAAAGACAGATGTAGGTAGGGACACCTGCAAGGGCCATAGCGGTGTGTGACGCCTGCGGATGGCGACGGGGGGTATGGGGGGGACACGGGTATAATTTGAGATGTGGGTAATAACAAGGATGTGGAGACAGAGGATGCGGGTATATGGGTCATTATCCTCGGTAGGTGCAGACAGAGTATGGGGGATGGGGGATGTTACCTGGATAATACAGGTATGGTGGAGGTGAATGGTAATGGGCTGCTATGGGAACCCTCACTCAGTCATGTACTGGCACAGCCAGCCCTACTGCTGAGCCTCCCCGCTAGGTTGACGGATGGCTTGTGTAACGTGCCTTTGGTCCTTGGTCCGTCCCTTTTTGCATGCAAACACATGACAAATAAGGCCTATTAAGGTGCACTCAACTCTGTGTTGGTCTTGCCAGAATGCGCTGTTGGCTGTTTTCTCAGTGGTAAATTGTCTCTCCCTTCCATTTACAGTATCAGAGTTACCTGTAGTAATTTACCCTCAGTGGCAAAATGCTGTTGGAAAAAAACAGGAGAAGAATGGTGATAGTGCTGCATCTCGCTCTCTTACATGCACGCGCACACACAGGGAGTCATTGTGGAACATGCCACCCCTGTTTCCCGGTGTAGACCTGGATGCCAGACCAGAGCATGTAGATAAAGAAAGAGCTTTTTGTGAGAAAAAGTTTCCTGTGATTTTTACTGACAGACATGTGGCCTATGATATTTGTATTTCACTTCATGAAGAGAACTCCTTGGTCACACATCCTTTTTAGGGTTAATGTCCACATTTTATATAAGGGTCAATCTCTATCTCTTCCTGTTTTAGACGACTCTGTTTTCTCTCTCCTCTCTCTCTCCCTCTCTCTGTCCCTCTGTCTCTATGTCTGGCTCTTTGGACTGTTAAAGACATTAAACGGAAATACTCCACATTTTTATAAGGAGACTCAGGAACTTCTCAGCTGCCCTCGCAAATCACTATTGCACACTTGTCATCGCCGTGATGTTCAAGTGGGTCACAGCATAGCAGAGGTCAGTGGTGGACTAGTTCTGAGCTATGATAGTGATGTTTAAACCGTATTAACCCTTCAGCCAGCCCGTGCACAGCAGAGAGAGGATCCTGGTGGCTTTCTGTCTCCAGTACCTCAGAGACTGGGCCTATAGCGGGGTACTCTCTCCACTCTCTAGTCAGGGTGTCACTGAGGAGAAGCTGTCAATAGGATCAGGGACAGGAATGGATCAGGGACAGGGTCAGAGATGAGAAGGCTTGCTCCAAAGTTAGGCCAGACCCTGGTTAGTTTTCCTCCAGGGCATCCGTCATAGCCAGATCATTCACAAATTAGTTTAATTGGGTTCAAAGGGGCTTTTTTCTTATTGTGCCAATTCCAAATGATATATTTTTTTATTTAACTAGGCAAGTCAATTAAGAACAAATTGTTATTTACAATGACGGCCTACACTGGCCAAACCCAGACGACGCTGGGCCAATTGTGCGCCGACCTATGGTCGGATTCAAACCACAGTGTCTGTAGTGACAACTCTAGCACTGAGATGCAGTGCCTTAGACCGCTGCGCCACTCAGGAGCCCCTTATGTATACTGTAATGTTAATTTCAAGTACATAACATACAACACTTGTAGCCTGGAAATGTGTTAAACAAGGGTTACTGTAGGTTATGTGGTTCCCTCTTGCTACCGTATATCCCCGTCTCTGACATGCTGCTAATGCTGCTCTCTGTGAATTATTCAGCAAAGTTTGTGGAAGCTTAAACGCATGGAGGACTTTTACTACCAGACCTTTATGTTCGGTGACTGCGAGAGCACCGCTGAGTTGTCTAAGTCAGAAACCCTTCTAACCTAGAGTAGTGGCACCCAAAGTTTTTATAGTCCCTGGGGCGGCAGGTAGCCTAGTGGTTAGAGTGTTGGGCCAGTAACTGAAAGGTTGCTGGATTGAATCCCTGAGCTGACTAGGTAAATATCTGTCATTCTGCCCCTGAACAAGGCACTGTTCCCTGGTAGGCTGTAGGAAACTACTGGAATCATTTCCCATGGCTGCAGAGAGGTGTGGCCTTGCAGAATTCAGTTCAGATTTATTTGGATTCTTATCACCCCTTGGTATCTTTCCTAGTGGTTTAGTGATCAGATGTATTTGATTTGTCCACACAGCCTCCCTCACGCCACTGTGTGCCTGGAAGAAGCTTGCATCCTGTGGTGAACCTGCTGTCTCTTTTTTGTCCTGTTATATTGGGGTTAAGTGCTTGATTACCATAATCTGCTGAAACTGTGAATGACACATCCTACATTTTCAACTGATTTAAATGTTCTGTGTTTGGATTTCATGCTGTGCATTTTCTAATCAAAGAGTGTAGATAGAAAAAGTGAATTTAAATTGCAGTGAAATATGAAGAAGAAGCACTCATGGCTGAGATTTCAAGGACTAAAAATACAGATGAAAGCAAAGAGGGAGAAAAACATTTCTACATGCGGAGAAGAGAACAGGGCGAAATGTTTCATTTGGGGAACACTTTGAACTAAATGTTTTCCCCAAGGAAATCTGAGACTCTAATGTAGATTACAAAATAAGTTAGAGCTTCTTGAGGAAAGAAGAAAAATCCACTGTCATATTCACCTTCTTTGATTCACACATTGTGACATATATACTGTAGTCCCTCCCATGTTATGGGGATATGGCAGTCTGCTTACCAGTCTTTTGAGCGAACGTTCCACTTCCTGTCATTTGCCAAAGAATTAGGATGAAATCCTCTGATCTCCTCGAGCTCATTAATGAAAGGCCAGTCTCTAGTAAATGAGGAGTGGCAGGGAGTGGTATGTAATAGCTGAACAGAGACAGCATCTAGGCTAGGGCTATGGTTGGTTAACCTCTATTTTAGTATGCAGGCAACGTCGTCACCCTGCTCAACACTTTGAATGGATCGGAGTGTAAAGGGGCACGGTTTTACTATCTACAACCAGAGATACACTCACCACGTCCCTTGAGATAATGTCTTTTGATGATCTTTCTTTGAAGTTCAGCACTTTTAGTCCATGAATGTGATTAGATAGTGTCTTATGCATAATTCATGCTTTGTAGTAGTAAAATCCATGTTTTTTTTCTTCTGCAACGTAACTGTAAAAATGTTCTGCCACACAAAGGGCAGTAAAACCAAATAATTACGATTATCATTCATTTCCTTTCTATAAAGCAATTGTCTGTATTATATTCTGTTTAATAAATTCCTAAGCCTGCATATACTTCAATAATCACAGTGATGTATCTCTGGAGTAAAATACTAATTCCCTTCCATGACCTCAGTATTGCCAATAACCAAAGGTCCCATTTTAGGGGATTTCAATCTCTTATACTTAAGCCCATCTTCAGTTGACTGCTTGAAGCTGTTTTTCCTGACTGTGAATCGATCAGTCCAATTTTCCTCAGGTTACATGGTCATTGTCTTCAAAACGAAGCGGCCAGTCATTCTGACTTTGAAGTCAGGCCTTTACAGAGCATAGCATTTAAAGCTTTATGCACCGTGTCTAATTGTGTGTTTTTTTTGACAGACTTTGGTGTTGGGAAGAAAGGACAAAAATGTGATCCTAAACCACTCATATTTCCTGAGGGAAATGAGTTCTCTGTAAGATAAGACAGGTAAGATCAGTGATGTAAGGTCTCCTGTACCACATACACGGTCACTTCAACAGCCTGCTAGGGAGTAAATCAGAGAACCAGAGACTTGTTGAGTTCTGGTTGGAAAGGTTCAGCATTCCTGTCTTTTATAGACCGTTGACTGGTGGTTTATGCTGGTCCTGTCTTCTATCCAGTCTTCCTGCCAGACCCAGTCCTACCATTGTTGGTCTCTAAACTTCAATCAAGCTCAAACGAAAAAAATCAAAACCAGCTTCTCATAGTTGAACTCATTCTTAAATGGAGTACTGTACATTTCTTCATTCTCCTGGGGTTCACCAAAGAAGGGGTACCTAATTCAACCTTTAAAGTCAGCAGTCCATGCCCTCCCTGTGTATGTGGTGTGAAAAGTTTTGAGCCAGGGTGGTTTGTGCTGTCCCTAGTACCTCTATTAAGACAAAAGAGAGAAAAAAGAAAACAGTCACCTCCAAAATCCCAATTAGCTCCCATGTTGCCTTTCAACTGGACCCACGGCTTCATGTCACCCTCAAGTTCAAGGGGATCAGATCCACCCCTGTAGCCCCTCTCTCTGAGTCTGACCCCTCTGCAGCTGTCACGGGGTACATTATCCCCCCATCAGCCTCAGTCACAGTCACCCCTCCTCTCCTCGTGGACCCGGTCCCGTATCAAAAACTTCACACGTCTTAGCCACCCTTCAAAGAGATTTGGTGTACTGCACCCTCTGTTTCTCATGCAGGGGCTTTAGCCCCTTCACAGGCCAGCCAAACAATGTGGGAGAGCTGGTATGTCCCAGAGGAGGGGGGCGACGGGCTGACTGCACCTCTCCTAAGCCCCCTGCTAAAGCATTATGTGTAGGATAGGAGCACTTGTACGTCACATCACACTGGGACTCAAACATGGATGCCTGTCTCACTGACTGATCGATAGGCAAGGCCCATGTTCATGTAAACTGTGGTAAGTGAGGGGGGAGTTGAGCACTGTGTAGAATAGTAGAGAGAAAGAGAGAGAGAAAGAGAGAGAGCAAGATATGAAATGGAGGGTCTCATTGTGATCCTTAAAGTGGTACAGTTAAAGTCAAGTGGTCCAGTTTGTACAGTAGATGGAGACCTCCATGGTGAGTTGTATTGACCTCCCAGGGAGCTTTTCCTGTTTGCTTGGTAGCCACCCTACATTGTGTGGTTTACGGTACACAAACAGCATGTACCACGTGAGTTGTTATGACGGCTTCTGTTTCAATGTTGGCATTCCTATAAGCCTTTGTTTAATTCTGCTCATATTTGCTTTGAAATGAAAGGCTTTTTTGGTGGTCACTTTATGATCTTTTATTTATTGTGTTCATATTTATAGGCTATGTGTATGTCATAGACATAATTCAATACTAAAGCACACCCACATTTCTTTTTATTTGGACTCAACACAAGCCATGTTTTGCCGTGAATAAATGCAGGCAAATTGACAAGCTTTGTTTGAAAGAAAAACTCCAGCTACAGGCCAGAAACCACAGAATGTTGGGAGAAAGGTCATTATTCTGAAATGTGGAAAATTACACTAATTATGACAATTGCTCGCTTGGTATTTGTTACATGATGTCATGACAGGGTTTGAGTTAATCTGATTTATGTGGGCCTAAATACTTTAATGCATGCCTTTTAATGGGATAAAGTTGAAAGCAAATTAAGCTTTAATCATATTGCACTTGGACCAATCCCTTGCAGTAAGACTATAACTTTGGGACACATTTCAATGTTCCCTGCTCCTTTAAATAGAGTGGTGTCCTATATTATCTAAAGTAAACAACTAGCCTACTCACTAGCAATTGAATGGCACATAGTGGCAAATACAGCCACACAAATAAACATTGACTATAATGACTATAACTGTTGAGGCATACAGTCCATTGAGTATTCATTTGATCCAGCTTCTCTTTCCTGCTGTTATATCATTACAGTCCCAGACTATTTCAAACTGCTGTGCAAATCTGCGCTATCCCGTAGTTTATGTCTATCATAAGTGTGACTGCAGTCTGAGGTAGTGTTAAAAAAAAAAGAATTGACTGACGTCGGTTCAATTAGTTGAATTCCATTTCGCACGTTTTTCTTCTGTGAGCTCAATGCACACATTGCACAGTTTCTCTAAAGACAAATCAGATCCAGCCTGAGCTGTGTGATGTAGTAGGGAGTTTTAGTTTCTAACAGGCCAATATTCGACATAGTTTAGCGCATAAAACGTGGTAATTAACTACAACGACCATAATCCATTGCGCATCAACTTGTCCAGTCTTGTGTTTCTTTTACGCCTGCTACTGAAAAGACAGAATAATGTGTGATCGTGAAGGGATATAGAGAGCAGCTGTTGCTTCAGGATGTATCTCTACCTGAAAATACATTATCTAAGTGATTGATAGTTGGTGTTCAGCAGTCATAAAAGTATGCCTTATTTACTTTGAAGAACTACAAGAACTTTGAAGACCTATAGGGATTTTGTCAGACAGCATAAGCAGCAGCTCTATAGAGACGAGAGGATGATTTGGAATTAAATAATACAATCCTCAAATGAAACAAATGTAATAGACACAACGTCTGAAATATTTTATTAAAATAAAATAATGTTAATAAATGATGGGTAATAAGTGATAAGCAGTAATGGGCAATCACTACCATCATGTGACTTTTATTAATTGTTTTATTCTGTCTTGCTACAACATTCAACCCAAATAATCAAAACCAAAATCGAAAACTGTGATTATTGTTTAGTAATCGAACCAAACCAACCTCAAAATGGACTAATAGCCAGATCCCGTGTCATGTTAAGGCCAAAGCAAAGTACAATACGTTTTTTATCTACACAGGCAACATTCCGCTGCTTTATTATTGTACAGTGGACGCCCTTTTATTCCTGACCATGGCATTTTCTGGCAGTAGCCAGCAGCCTGTTCCCCCCGTGAGTACCAGCTACATGGTTAATCCTCTGGATCTTCATATGCGCCAAACCGTCGAGATGGGGATTAAAAAATTATACAGCTGACTTGGAGCACTTCAAAAGAAAACTGCTGGATTAGGGTTGTGCTGGTCGCATGTAGGATTTCAATTAGCCAGCCAGTGATTCTGATCCGACTTGACTCCGACTCCCAAGTCCCATTGTAAGTCCCAAATGATACCCTATTCTCTACATAGTGCACTACTTTTGACCCGTGCCCTGTGGGCCCTGGTCAAAAGTAGTGCACTATATAGGGAATAGGGTGCCATTTGAGATGTAACCACAGGCTTTGTGGGATAGACTACCAGAGGGCCAGGGGCATCGTTGGCTGCTGCCATATGGCAAATAACAAGAGCGGACAGTCCATGTTGATGAAGCATTGTCTCGTTTTGTTTTGGCACTTTTGAGTCAATGGGAGGCTTGGGCTTTGTCTCGACTGCGGTTGTCAGCCCTGCATTTAATCAGCTTTACTTTGTTTCTCTGAATCGTTCTGAAAGAATGGCATAATTGGATTTGTTAAGGGACAAAAGGTATGCATACATTTGTCAAGCTTTTTTTTCAGTTGTGCAGGCAAGTTCTGACAAAGCTCTCCTACTGTAGCATACTGTAGCTTTCTATGTTATATTTAAGCAATAAGGTCAGAGGGGGTGTGGTATATGGCCAATATACCACGGCTTAGGGCTGTTCTTAATCACGACACAATGTGGAGTGCCTGGACACAGCCCTTAGCCGTGGTATATTGGCCATATATCACAAATCCCCGAGGTGCCATATTGCTATTATAAACTGTTTACCAATGTAATTAGAGCAGTACAAATAACTGTTTTGTCATACCTGAGATATACCACGGCTGTCAGCCAATCAGCATTCAGGGCTCGAACCACCCAGTTTATAATATTTTATACCACTCTGCTGCCCAGGTACAACGCTGTTGAAATGTGCACTATTAAAGGCCCGCAGCACAGAAAGAAAAGCTTGCAGCAAGAACCTCAATATGATTATATATATTTAAAAAAAACTGTTGTTACATCAGTTACATTACCAGCTAAAAATATTGTAATCAGATTACTGGTACTTTTGGAAAACCAAATTATTACTTATTGGATTACTTTTAATTCAGAAAGGATGTTAAAAAAAAAAAAAAGACATTATGACATCTTTCATTTTTTTCAATGACATTCAATTCAGTGTTGGAAAAAAAGGTGCAAGTCAGTGACCACTATGATGACACACCAAATGTGTTTGATGAATCATTTTTGTCTTCTTCTAATGCCTCTTAAGGGAATGTAATCCAAAAGTAACTGAAAGTAATCAGAAAGTAATCCAAAAATTACATTACTGATTACAATTTTGGACAGTAACTAGTAACTGTAACGGGTAACATTTAGAAAGTAACCTACCCAACCCTGCTCACCACTCTCCCCTCCCATACCTCTCTTCCTCCCTGTCCAACCAATTCTCCCTCCCTCTTTTTCTGAATCTGGTCAGACCAGTTCTCAGAGTCACTAGACTGCTGGTGATTTGCATTTCTCTCCCTCTCAGAAGGGAGGAACCATTATTCACAGGTCATTGCTCAGCCCAGGAGATTGTGTTGCGGGCCACAGATTGCCTTACCCTGCTGGCATCCTCTCAGAGAGGGACTCCTGCTGCTCTCACCCACAAGGAGGCTCAGGCCCAAGCATTTTGGGTTGGGCTTCAGAGTAATATGAACGTTAGGTCTGACTTTGGCACTGACCTGAAAGAAGATTGGGATGGGATGACTTTGCGTCATCCTCCCTCGAGACAACAAGGTATACTATGCAGCCAGTTGTAGAGAGGCATGGCAGATTTAATTCTGTTCTTAATTTGTTATGTGCATCTGTAACGAAATGAAACATTGGTAAGACTGGATAATATTGTTGTTTCTAATCTTCTTTATTAGCCCAGCACCTATGTTTTTAAGGATGTGCATATGACCACAAACTTTTCTGTAGACTGGATAATATGTCACCAAATTTATAGAAGTTGGTAAAGGATTATAAACATGCTAGTAGTAAGAACCGGTAGTTCTTTGATTCGTTGAGAGTCACACGTGGAGAGGTTTGAAGCACTGTTGTTGTGTGATGAATGGGGTTCGTTTTCCCTCCTCCGATATCCAGTTGAAGCAGTGTTGTTGTGTGATGAATGGGTTTCGTTTTCCCTCCTCCGATATCCAGTTGAAGCAGTGTTGTTGTGTGATGAATGGGGTTCGTTTTCCCTCCTCCGATATCCAGTTGAAGCAGTGTTGTTGTGTGATGAATGGGGTTCGTTTTCCCTCCTCCGATATCCAGTTGAAGCAGTGTTGTTGTGTGATGAATGGGGTTCGTTTTCCCTCCTCCGATATCCAGTTGAAGCAGTGTTGTTGTGTGATGAATGGGGTTCGTTTTCCCTCCTCCGATATCCAATTGAAGCAGTGCCGTTGTACAGTATGATAGATAGGGTTTATGAATGATAATCATTTTTCCCTCCTCCAATATCCACAACCATGTGGAGCTATTCATTACTCACCTGGGGCCATGTGGGGCACTGAAAGGGATCTTACGAGTAATAAATGCTGCTTTTCTTCATTACTACCCCATTGACCTCTCTCACAGCAGGCACACACACACAGACACTTCCTGGCTAATTAAACTTAAGCACTCCCAGACACACACCCTTTGCGTTTGCATTTAAAGCCACACTCCTGAATCAGTGGTCGGTTGCCACGACCTGCTATTTTGTCAAACTGAAAGGGAGGGGTTTGGAAAATGGGACCACTTTCAAATTCATTAAAGGCCGGAGTGATGCTTTTCCATTTAACCTGTCACCTCAGAGTGAGATTCCCCATCTTGTGGAATTGATAGCAAGAGAGAGTGAAAAATATTACACAGACAAATAAGTAAGGAGAGACAAACAAAAAAATGAAACAGTCACACGGTGTTCGAAAAAGAGAAAAGATAGATTCTGTCTAGGTTCCTCCTCTTCTCCTTCAACAGTGATTACCTCTATGGCTATGCCAACTGCCAAACAACAGTCTATCAGCCCGCCCTTCAGACCTGTTAAAGAAAAGAGAAGATTCTAAATACAAACAAAAGACCACAGCTTCCATTTGCACTGCGCGCCAAAAGGCATGAAGGCTTTGACAACAGGTGTAGCTTATGGCAGACATCCTGGCAGAGGTTTAGAGAGGCTGGTACGATTGAAGTTGTTCCACTCCAAGCATTTCCTGACTGAAAGGTTGACATGCATTGGAAGGTTGCCTTTCTGAACCACCCATTAATTATTGTCTTATGAAAAAAAATATGAGAAACATTTTAACGATTTTCAATGAACTGTGTCTGATCAAGGATTGATGCTTATCTCACGTTATTAATGCATGAATCAAAGAGGAATCTGTCACTGTAAAAAACTTCCAAGTGCTTATTCCAACACAGATGAAGACATGGGGAGAAATGTCAGGTGAAATCTATTTTCTTGAATAATGGCACAGGTTGTGGGAAGTTTTTAGCTAGTGTTAAATTTGGCCCTGATTTTGTAGGCGATTCCTTTTGTAATTCCATTATCCGTTTGAAGTCTGTAAATAAACTATTTTGGAGCAGTCGCCCTCTTTCTCGATCATTGTCCATTTCTGTCAGAGTCTTATCCATTTGTTTCCTCCAAAGTCAAGTGAGGCACCTGCTGACACATGGCTTAACATGTAACATGTAATACTAGACTCCTCACAGAGAGATAGAGGTACCTTAGCATGTTAAATATGAATCCTCACAGAGAGATTAAGGTAAATAAGATGTCCTTTAGCTTCTGGGTTGACACCTGCAGAGTTGAAATAAGACCGTTGTCCCCACTCCCAATGTCAATGGGATACCTGTCTGTTTGTGTCTTAGCTTTCTCCCCATTCATAAAAGAGCTATTATTTTGCAATCCCCAGAGTAAAGGTTGAGGCAGAGGTTAGTCTGGTGAATATCAGAAACACTCATCTGATCTGCCTCATCAGCCCTGTGATCAGTCAATAGTTTTTGAGGCTGGTTTTAGCAGTTCAACAGTCCTCTTAAGGACTTCATGTGCTACTGAGAAAGTGGTTCCATCTGTGAAAATAATGGAATTAACAAATTACTGAACACTCCAAAACTGGTGAATCCTGGAATTGTGGAATTTTTCTAAATAAATGGTCTAAAAATATTTGTATAAAGGATGCCCATTTGACCTGTTTATACATTATGTATTAGTGCAGTATTTTATACAACAGGTCTGTCAAAGTTATCCTAGCATTACAGATTATCATTCTTGGTCCATCCAAGACTAGTCTTCATGTATTTGTCTGTTTCATTTATTTGTCTCTCTACCTGTTATAGTAGCAGGAAAAGGAAACAGGAAATGGGTCAGGGTTCCTGCTGGTTGATATGTACACCTCTCTCTTTTGGTCTCTCCCTGAATACACTGTGGAGCTTTTGCCATGATAACAATCTCTGGGAGGAAACTCAATGCAGTCCACCGTGGCTACAGAGTGCCACAGCGCCTTGTCCAGGGGGTCAGAAGGTAGAGCATTACAAGGGGCCATGACTCTGCACAGCTTCTGGGCATATGTTGTGTTTTGTGTTAGTGGTAGTGGTTTTCCTGGCATCACATTGAAGGTAGAAATTGCAAGTATTATGTGTGTGCATGAGAGCCGTAATGAACAAGTATACTTGAAAGAAGTTGAGAGACACTGATTCAGGTGTTGAATATAACAAATTATAATAAAACAATCCCCCTACCCATGACCAACCCCTCGTGATTTCCCTTTGCACTTTGCAGTGGCGCGTTGCCAATGTTCATGTTATCCTATTTACAGTTACTGTAACACAGCCATCAGCGTGTTTTAGATGCATTATTATGGCCAAACCGGATGGGATGTTATGGTCTGGAGCTTGAAGCACTTTACCTTAACAGATGACCATACAGGGTTCACTCCAGTCATCCACAGGTTAGTGTGCTGCTTAATAATAAGGGGAGAGTGTGGTTGTAGAGATTAGGTCAAGAGTGAAGTTCAGGCTCGATTTCCACAGTTCAGCAAATTCAGCACATTTTTTGAATTCTCTTTTTTTCCTGACAGCTTTGACAACCTATGTTAGAGTTTTTTCTTGTAGTATTAAATATCCACTCCAGCTCCCTAGCACCTCATTTATCACCTGATTTACTTAACAAAAGGCACATCTCAATTAGGCGGTTCAGGTATCCTCATGACATGGCACAAGTGGGGGGGGGGGGGCTTTCCTCTTTTGTCCTCTATTGCTCCTATATTGTTCCCGCAAGCAAGGGGGGAGGCAGATGACATCAGAGTGAACCATCAGACAACTCTTTGAATTGCCAAACCCTTGAATTTTGCAATTGTGTCTTACAAAACCCTATTCTGCTCTATTAGTGTACTTTACTGTATCTATACTTGTGGAATATCGTTTTTCAACAGGAAAAGTTAAGGAATATCAGTACTTTGTCTAGGCCTATATCAGTTGACTGAACACACTTGTTCTCATCATGATGGCTCTGTTGCAATGTCTACTCTTCATTATTGCTTATTCTATTCAAATCAAATCTTATAATTGCAGACTTACATTGAGTATTAAGATTGTTTCATCATGCCCTAATGGTTTACTTAATTTCATATGCAAAGCTAGAGCACAATCACAGCATTGTCCTATCGATTCTATCACAGAACAATCCCCACACCAAACAATTATATTGTTTTCATAAATCAGGTACCCTGCTAATAGCTCAGACTATAGTGACTGAAAATGTTTGCTCAGGGTCATTAGTTAACAAAAGAAGCTGACTTAGCATGGTAAGATAAGATAATTGTGTTTATCTCTTCAACAGCAGTGTGCAGCAAAGAAGAGAAAGCATACACACAGTACTTACTGTATGAGCCAGAGCCCAGAAAATGAAAGATGTTTTGTTTTGGTGCACTGAAAATCCAACAGTGTGTCAGTGTAGCCACACCCTGAGATAAAGATTATTTGCTCAGACCTTTAGATTTCATTGGCCCGTGTTACAATACCTTTAGCTACCTGCCTCAAGGTTCATAAACAACACGAATCCCAATCATCACTAAACACGGTAGAGCAGCTTTGTTTGATAATGAAGGTGAGGAAATGCAGAGTAAATGGTTGTGGTGTGGCTGTGGTCTGAGATATTGCTGGTTGGTTAAATACATTAAAGTGCTTTATCACTCCCCAGGGTGACAGAACTCTAATGGCCTTGTACACCTGTCCTTAAAGGCACAGTGCAGTCAAAAATGTGTGTTTTATATATACTTCCACACTATGAGGTTGGAATAATACTGTGAAATTGTGAAAATGATGAAAATCCCCTTTAGTGTAAGAGCTGTTTGAAAAGACGAGCGTGTTATGGTGGGATGGAATTTTGACCAGTCTGGCGACATCACCAGGCGCTAAATTAGTTAATAGACCAATAAGAAAGAAAGTTCCAAACCTCTATGCCAATAACAGCTAGTTTTCAGTTCTCTCTCCCCACTCAGACCACTCTGACAGTCCTAGCCAAATTCTTGCTTGAGAAATTGCTCTTTGCTAAGAAGCTATTTTTGTTTCTTTTTGACCATTTTAATTGAAAACAATCACATTAAGGTACTTAATTGTTACCCAGAAATGATTTGATATTAGGATAAAAATGGCTGCATTGGACCTTTAAAGACATCACCGGCTGATATAAGAGGCAACGGTCCGTACAAAAGATGGCTTACAGGAGACTTCAAAGTTTAAAGTCTCAAGGCGATGCTGCTATTTGTGAGCAATATTTGATTTGGTTTGATGGACCACTGTGAGTACATTCACACTAATCAGTTTGAGTCAGCTGACTTTGAGAGCTAATCCTAAAATTACTTAGTGAGGCTCAGAGGTAAATCCTCTAATGCCAATAAGTATCAGCTTGACTGGGGGTGTCAGATATTACCAGATGAAAATGAACTAAGTGTGAACTTCGGAGGAATTTTTTGTTGTTTCTTGCTTGCATTGATCTTAGGAGTGAGACATCTTACTCAAATGCAATTCCTTAATCAGTTTGCTTTGCACCCTTCTCTGTGTCTTGTTGTGCCACACAAATTGCTTGAGTCAAGTGTATGTGACAAATGTGTAAATGGCTCAAATTTTTCTTTAAAGAATACAACAACCAACCACAGGGCTATCCCTTGTCCCGTGGCCAGGCACTCTTCTGTATCCCTGTCAGCTCGCTCTGACAGAATGGGCCAAGGTCTTTCTCAGGGTGAGGAGAACACAATTACACTATAGCCAACCCCTACATTTCCCCCAGGGTTGATGGACGAGCCTTGTCTCCCACCTCTCAGGCTGTGTCCCGTGCTCTAGGCTCTGGAATGAGATTTTCCCAAGGGACAGAGGCCCCATCTACCCTGGCTACCTCGGACCTGTTTGGGAGACTAGGAAAAGGACACTGAATGGAAGTCAGGCCATTCTACCATTCTCTGGAAGGTCAGGGCCATTTCACCATTCTGTGGTGAAAACAAGAGTATTGGAACTCTCCTCCAATGTGACTGTGATTATTCAGACTTTCAGAGAAGTCAACATCTACCCAGAATCCCTAAGTGGGTCAACAACATGGGCCTTGGTGGTGAGACTAGACTAGACCACCGTCTCCTTCTGCTGAGGAATTCCTGAACCTAATGAATGTCACAATATTGTGTCTGGGTAAGGCTGGTTTGTCTGTATTGGGCATGTTGTGGGTAACTGGGTATTTAATTGGTCAGACCGTTAAGCAATCTTGTCTGGGAAAGTCAAGGGAGATCCTCACGTAATGATAGAACAACATGTCTTAACCTTGCTCACACAGACACACAAGGACACAGGCATGCCATTAAAGGCGAATGAGTACAATATACACTACATATTAATGTAATCATTTCACCTTTCCCCCTCTAACGTTGCCAGGGAATCCTATGTTTTGTCACTGTTAAGTCTAAAACTGTAGGCTAAGCGTAGTTCCCTTTGTTGTGATAGTGATGGTGACACATCAATCCAATGGCAGTCACCCAACATCACTATCCCTCAGGCTTTGAAGACAAAGACAGCCGCAGTGATTCTATAAGTGATCCTGAATAACTTTTGATTAAATCATATTTCCCTCTCATGTCTTGTGGTGACAAGTGTATAAGGATTTAGTTTAGAAACAAATAACAAACCAATAATATTTCAGTGAAGACTGTTTCTTTACTTGTGGTAAAAGCAGAGTTAACAGAAAATACCTGTACCTACCTATTTTTTTCCCCTTATAGAGCCCTGGAGAAGTTGATACATTGGTAAAAAATGATGTATTCTTATAAAGAATAAATTCAACTAATCAATAAGTAAATAATAATAATATAATAAAGATGTACTTTTTATTTTCTTAATTTTTATATCATAAACAGCAAACAACAAGACACACTTATAAAACAACAAAAATACCACACCTTTTCAGTTTCCACCCACCCTTCCCACACAAATTGACAAAAACAGAAAAAAGGAACATGTAAACGATTGAAAGAAAATTGACTCTAATATCGATGACGTTGTTAGAAACATAACACTTTACAGGTACTACATGTTTGAGTTTTGAGTCATTCCTCACCTGACATGCAGCCGCTCTCCTCCTCGACTCTGCTGTTCTGTTGTCCAGGAGGCTGGGTTGATAACCCTCCTGGTCTTCTGAGGAGCCTGGTCTTTTCTCCTGGTCTTCAATTTCACAGCATTCACAACACAGACCATCCCCAGCAGGCCGCAGCCCATCAATGAAGAATACACTGTATACTGTAGAAATAGTAGTCTATGCCAAAGGGGCCTTTCTCCTCATGAATTACGAAGGTTCGAGGGCCTTATTGGTACACACAGCCTTTTATCTACCCCTTCAGCTATGACTAAACAATACAGTAGTACTCTCCACTCTCTTCCACTGACAGGTTAGAGAGGACCAGATAGATGTATCGTTGAAGTGCATTTATTTGGACATTCAGTCCTCAAGTATTGGTCAATCTTCAAACATAGTAGATTTGTCCAATATGACATTGTACCCTTGAACAGTCTTTTTTTTTTTGATCTACGCAACCAGGACAGAGTATGATTAGAGTTAGAGCTGAGAGCCGTTCGAGAATCATTTTGTGAGCAGGTAAGACTTTGGGCAGATCTCCAGCATATACATTTGGATGTAATTATTCTATTGATTTGGATGCTTCACACAGAAGTAACTGTTTATTACTATCCCAACTGTTTGTTCATGCCTAACTCTGTTATTCATTTCTCATTGCATAAAGACTGAGCTGGACCAGAATCAAGACAGCATGAGGGCTAATGAGGCATGAGAGTCTGGTCCCTGGCAGACTGACTGGTGTCATTGATCTAATGAGGAGACCAGGGCCTAATGAGGAGACCACGGCCTGACCAGGGTCAAAAGTAGTGCCCCACATAGGGTGCCATTTTGGATGCAGCCCTAATGATGAACACTGCTCTGTTGTTTCTGGTCTGGTGGCTGATTGGAGGATGTCTAGGGCTTCAGGGCTTTCCTCTGTCTTTTCCAAAAGGGCTGGTGACTCCCATGGTCACTGTACCATGTAGTTAGGATGGGCAGTCAGGATGCGTTGATCAGAAATCCAAATCGATGGTCATTTTTAAAATATTCTTATTTTTTCTTTGAAACGAAACAAAGTAAATTGTGCAAAGTCGAACATGTTATCGCATAGGCAAAAAAAATGTCATGTAACTAAGAATTGGGTTAAATGTGTGCTCTCTTTCCTCTGCAGGTGTCCTTGTGTGATTGTCCAATCAGAGACCTGCATGTGTGAAGCCGCGGCCAGCAATGGAACCCTGGCCTGCAGTGGCCTGGGTCCTACTGCTGACGGTCATCGCTGATTGGCTGAAAACAGCCCAATCAAAGGACTTTACAGAACAGGACATCATCTACCTCCATCCCTCAAGTAAGAATCAGACTTTATTATTTCATGACCAAAAGTATTTAATAGAGTGATGGTGTCCCAGTTTCCCAGATGAGAGTGATATGCTTCTAGACATCCAATACTAATAGCGTGAAAGCTCTGTAAACTTCTTGTAACCTAATTCAGTATGTCCAAAATGCAGCTGACTTGCATGGAATTGGTGTTTGTGTTGGACTAAATGTATTAAATTATTCCGACAAGCTAAGAAAATGCCCAGGGTTTGGTCTGATGCAATTTGGATGCCTTGTAGATCAGTCAGCACCTGTTATTGCACTCAGAGATCCCACTTCTGCTAACATCATCAATGATGTGACCGGACTGCTATTATCCCAGTGACTGGGTGGGATAAAATTGAGACGGTCAGTCAGGTACCACTGTCGGCTTTAACTGTTAATCAACTGGCCAAGCCACGTCCATATATTCATGTAGCCCAGCCCTTTCTCTCTGAGAATGTGTAAGCCTTATAAACTAGGGCTAGGCGGAGACCTTCAGCCCCTCAGTCCCCTGTAAAAGCTGTCATTAGACTGAGTCTGTTATTACAGGCCATCTCTAATGGAGGAGAGGCCCCTCTGTCTCTCTCTCTCTCTCTCTCTCTCTCTCTCTCTCTTTCTCTTTCTCTATGTCTCTCTCCCTTTCTCTTTCTCTTTCTCACACACACACTCACACACATACACTTTTACTGTCTTGCGATGAGACTATTTCGTTAGATGAGCCCCCTTTGCTTCTTCCATCCCTCATAACTGCTGCTTATCCCAAACCTTAATAGACTGCTCTATTCCAATTTTGACTGAGCCTTAAGAGTTATGAAAAAGTCAGTCAGAGGCTATGCTACTCAGGAATAGCTGTTAGGGGTGTATATCCAGTGAGGTTGTGATCCCAAGCCAAACCAGACAGATCTACAGCTGGCACAGCAACTGCCTGCTCCCTCCCCTCTCCACCACCAAGCCAGGCTCTTTGATCTGAGGTATGGGGTCATGTGACTCCATGCATAGCTACCCGGCACAGTCAGACGCCCCCACAGTCACCCATGTTGTCACTGCCTTCTGCCCTCTGCCTTCTTTTGTCTCATCCACACATTAGCCCAGCAATATTTCCACTCAGCCCCCCCCCCCCCCCCCCCCCCCCCAATAGACTCTACATTTACATTTACATTTAAGTCATCTAGCAGACGCTCTTATCCAGAGCGACTTACAAATTGGTGCATTACACTACACCGTAACTGTAAGACCAACTGCAAATGGCATAGATATCTTATTAACGTCTATTCAATATTTCCTGAATCAGTTCAGATTGAAACAATGAAACACATGATCAATAAATCAAAGGAATGCTTATAGAGAGTGACTGTTATCTTAGTTAGAATTCTAGTGGTCTGAACCGAGTCGTGACAGTGACGACCAACAAGACTCAGCTGAGGGTAACTGATTGATTGTTGTCCTTTGGCTGTCCCTGTGACTCGGGGCAGAATGTTCCGGCATGGGCAGAATGTGGACACTCACTAATTGGTCCTCAGTGTCAATTAGATCATGTTCCCGAGCCACAGGAATGGTTGCTTTCCATAACAACTTGTTCTCTCTCTCCTCCCCCCTTCTCTCTCTCCCACCTTTCCTCCCTGTCTTAACTCAATGTGTACCCGTGCCAGTATAGGGCCAATGGTAAATAACTACAAGTCATGTAAGTCACATTAGAGCTGGTAAATTGCTGCTCCACACCTCAAGTCCTCTTAAAGGCCTTTTTCCTAGTTTGTTAGCTCAGTAGATAAGCTAAGTTGCCTCGACATGGCCTCTGTACCACAGTCTTTTCCCCTTTTTAATACCCCCTGCAAGTCCACTTACCCCAGTCAGTGTGCAACAAACAGACTAGGTCACTATAGGCTTCTGTAGAGGGGCATATGCTAGGTATAAGCTCCCAGATTAGGGTCTGAAACAACCCCAACTCTCCCCAGGAAGCAGGCATGTTAGAGGTCAGCCCTCCCACGTCTCAGAAACAGGTCCCTGTGTAGCCAGAGAGAAAATCTCTTAAGATCTGTGACTCTTTCATCACAGAGAGGCAGAACTCCCGGGATCAGGTTAACACCGTGCCGGCTTTCCGGGATACTGCGGGAGATATCCGTGTCAGCTCGAGGCCACCCCTCTAGTCCCAGTGGGGATTTGGTAGATTGTGTGTGTGTGTGTATATATATATGTGTGTGTGTCCGCGCATGTGTCCGTGTCTATGTACATATGTGAGCATGTGACAGGGTGTTTGCGTAGTTGTGTGTCTGTCTTTGTGTGTGGGTGTGGGAGGGCTGCTAGGGAGTGGTAACTAACCAGACATCCTGGGAGATGGAGGGAGGGGTCATGGTCTAGCTAGCAGTGGCGAGGCAAGGCGGGATCATGGTCTGCATCCCAAATCGCACCCTATTCCCGATATACTGCACAACTTTTGACCAGAGTCCTATGGGCTACATAGTGCACTGTATAGGGAATAGGGTGCCATTTGAGATGTAGCCATGGTGATTGGCAACAAGCTTTGTGTTCTGAATGAAGTTTTCCTGACCTGCAGCTATCATTGGGGAACGGTGTGGAGGAGTGGCCAATCAGATTAATCTAATGGTGTGAAACTGGAAAGACTAACAGCTTCTTCATCCGTTTGATCACAACAGATGGCCCACCATGGACATTTTCCATCCTCTGGGGACAATGCATAGAGAAGGGAGGCAGCAACTGGGCTGCATGGTATTAGTCTTAGTGTTTCACTGAGTGCATGGGGTAAACTGCACTTGGCAATATAAGTCTTTATCAGAACAAGTGTGTGTGAGAGAGCTATAGATTACTACTAGTCATAAACTATGTACAGTATGTTGGTGCAAGGACTGAGTTCCACTCCCTAAAGTCCATGTTATAAGAGTGATTTTTGTTTTACTAATCCAAAATAACGCGTTCCATGCATTCCAAACTTATTTATCAAAAAGTTAAACCTTTTTCTGGACAGATTTCATAAACTAATACTATTATTAACCCAGCTTTTAGCATAAGCGTGCTAATCTTATTCAATGTTTCAGGACTTCTGTTCACTTAGGCTAAGCGTATGTTGGTTATGGCTGTGTGACTGGCTATGCATGTCCCAGTGCCCTGGGCATGACTCTTAATCAGTGTGTGTGTGTGTATGTTTCTACAGCCACTCCATTCCCAGGCGGGTTCAAGTGCTTCACATGTGAGGAGGCACCTGACAACTACGAGTGTAATCGCTGGGCGCCAGACCTGTACTGCCCACAAGGTGAGTCAAACCACTAGGGAAAACCAATTTTCTTTTCAGCACCATTGATAACAACAGTATGATTTCAAGCCCTACTCATTAAGTAATAATAATATGTTAATTCTTTACTCCTTCTGCTTTCAGAGAGGACCTACTCTTACTTTGTATTTAGATTAGGCATTCTTTCCTTCTCTGAGTGCTGCCACAAAGTTGTAAATTAGCGCTCTGTTCCTTCAATGGAGGCCTCGGTGTATTATTAAGTATATGTCACCCTGCTGTTGACATGTTTAGCTCATAAATAGCTAGTGAGTTAGCTTGGCTCGACCTCTATCGGACAGATTTACAGCTTGCTCTTAAAGACTAATAAGTTACTCTTGGCCTAGCCCAAAAAAAATACATGTTCTTTGTATAAATAATAGCCTCATAGATCGTTGGATAGAGACATGCACTACTTGACCAAAACTCCCTGGAATGCTCTCTGTGACGTGGTATGATTGGCTTTCCTCCAGGTTTTATAGGTTTGATACCAAAAGTGACATACAGTCATGTATAGCTTTTGGAATATATCAGATACCGTATGGCAGAGGCTTCGATGCAGGAAAGGGTCAGCTGTAGGTAACCTATAGTGTTTTTCCCCACGACCTATGAGCAGAAAAGTACAGCTTTTCTCTCACTTCTAACCATTGGCGAAAATCTGATATCAACTTTGGAGGGGACAATTACATTACATTTTCTCAAGAGCAATTCCTGAGGGGGACATATAAATGTATATTGAGGAACCAAAGAAATAAGGTGTTTGTCGTACTCCTAACTACCGGTACCCAAAACTACACAACTAATCACAACAGCAATACCATTGCCTTTAACAAATCTTAGTTCAGTCACCAGTTTAAGTTGAGAGGGGGGGGGGGTATCCGTGGCATTTTCCAATTATGTTCCTATTTTACAAGTCAAAAAAATTGAGAACCTTTCATAATGTTGCCAAACAAAGACTCAACAAACTTACCTGAGACTCCCTGTCTCTGCCAGTCTGTCCCTGCATATCTGTCCCCAACTCTGCTGTCTGTGTGCCATATGTTGCCTGCTCTGCCTAATGACATCATTGTGAAACAGTTCCATTAGAATTTCATTTCTTTCTTATGAACATTTTATCAACTAGTCTTTGAGATATTAGGCTACTAGGGTTCTTACTATATGTTTTGGTGTATTGAAAAATACTCTGATGTCCGTCTTTTATTTTTCTGCCATTTTTCAACCTGGCTGGCTGGCTGGCTACACACACAGTGTGTAGGTTATTTACAGTAGGAGATGGGCTTCTATCATCTTCAATCATTCTATTTGGGCTTCGATCTAAAAGGTAGCTAGCAAATGTGAAACGGATTAAAATGACAAGAGTTGACAGCTGTATGAGTTCACCATTTACACAACATATGCTGCAACCTTTTGTAATTTTAATAGTTTGTTTCATATTGGCTGGCTTCCAACAATAGCAGAATTTGCAAAGCTAGCGAGCACCAATTCAGTTTCAGTGGTGTTTGCTATAAACTTTGCTACCCGGGTTAAATAAAGGTGAAATAAAATAAATAAATAAAAGTTCACTTGCGACAATTTAGCTTTTGCAACGAGACCATTAAATATATTTAAGACAATGGTAGAAGAGAGTGTAGTTCTGTTCAGTTTGGATTTCAGTTTATCGCTAACCTTATCACAGGGACTTTGAAGCACTAACTTACATCATCTGCATGCTGATTCCATCTTTGACGACGCCACATAAATGGAATAGGTACTAGCTAGCTTAATAGTTAATATTTGCGCGCTAGCTCTGCATATTCAGCTAGTGTGTGTGCGCGATTGACTGGATTAACCTCACATCAGTTACGTGCATTGAGTGCCTTTCAGACAGTAGATATGACCTCTCTGTTACGGAGCAAGCTAAGGAACTGGCAGTGGATCAAACCATTGTGAGGCAAAGGGTGGGGGGGTTGCAATCTTTTGAAACTTAAAAACGCACTATTAAGTGTCTATAATCAGCACAATTGCTTTCATTGCGTATTATTAATATTATTTAAATTACATAGTTATGTTTCAGTGATATATTGGGGGGGACAAATCATATTTTTCCCAGGATGGGGGGGGTCGTGTCCCCCCCGTCCCCCCCGTGATTTCCGCCCCTGCTTCTAACTTAACACAATATCCGTCCATGCTAACCAAAATGTGGTAGCTACAGCAAGAGGTCAATATGTCTTATTTACTATCTTTATTCTCAACAGAGACCAGATATTGTTACACGCTTCACAAGATGGACGTGGAGGGGGACAGTGTTTCCGTGACAAAGCGTTGTGTGGCTCTGGAGGACTGCCTCTCTACTGGATGCTCTGAAGAAGACCATGAAGGAAACAAGGTGAGGAGTGGGAACAAGGGGAATAGTGTTGAGCATAGTGTTGGGAGGTTAGAATGGCATGACGTGGGGCAAGGGTTTCTCTGGCGTAATTATTCTAGTTGACTGTGGGCATGGCATTTTTCTGACTTGGAATTTGTCAGTCATGACGTAGACCGAGGTAGATGGTGTTGTAACCAAACTGCCGCCAACAGGGTAAAGTTTATGGTTGGATCTCAGGCTATGGTGGTGGTCAAATCTGGACTGGGGTCAGAGCCAGGGTCAGGCAACGTGAACATGGCGCTTTGTATTACGGCCCTGTCCCAGTCACCACCACTTAACTGTGCTTTTGAGTTAATCCGGAGATCCTCCAAAGTGCTCGCTCCAGATAAGATAAAGAGAAGGGTTGAAACTGCTCTCTCTCAGTAGCCTGTCATTCTAATCCTCGGTGAAAGGTGTGTGTCTTCACTACCTCGGAAGTCTGCATTATTCCCCATTGAGAGACACACAGAGAGAGAGAGAGAGACATAGAGGGAGGGAGGGAGAGAGAGAGAGAGAGAGAGAACAGAGAAGACGCATGCGAGTGTTGTAGCTAAGGTTTCAACTTTTCTCCTTTAGGTCTGTGCAGCGTGCTGTGAGGGCAATATCTGTAACCTTCCTCTCCCCTGGAATGAGACGGAGGCCGTGTTCGCCACCACCTCACCACTCAGCGGCACCACAGGAATCCCACAGAGCTACAGACTAATATCCTGCCTCCTTTTCCTCACCCTCCTCATCTCCAGCTATGTTTGAGAAGTGGAGAGAGATACTGACATATACAATTTTCTTTACCAGTTGAAGGCCTGATCCAACTTTTAATGTATTCCGATCCAACTGTTAATGGATTCAATCTAAACCCTATGGAATAGTACTCACTGCAGCTTTTGACAGTTTATTTTCCTTTTGATTAAAAAGGAATCCAGTTTTGATTCCCTTTCATCATTGTGCTTGGTTTCAATAAAATGTGCACTTAGAACTGGACACTGATACTGCTTCTAAAACACAGGCAATATGGCTGACAATCTTGAAGGATAAAACATAATAAACATCCCAGTATGAAATGACATAATTCTCCCCCTACTAGTCTTCTGCACAGGGACAGAAGGAGGGGAAACTGTAAACCTTGAAATGTGTTGTGGCATGTTTGGATTCGTCAGTAGACGATATACTGTAAGAGTTTCAACATTTCCCAGCGATGAGGAAGAATTGAAGAATAGCTTCAGCTTCTATGAGGACTTGTCTGGTGTAACGTTTTTATGTTTTTACATTTTCACATTTGTGAGTCAGTACCCCATGTTGTATGTTTGACACATATGTACATATACATAGTATTTATTTTTTTATGGAACATTGTTGTTAGAAGGTGAATATGTCTGTGTGAAACGTTACGCCGGTAGGTTTATGTAATAGCATGTAAGTGTAGACTACATATTTTATTTTCCAGCAGGAACGGGTGACATAGGCGCTGCTCATCCTTTTACGTCTAGTATGCAGAAAGTATTTTTACCGACATGGAAAGAGAGCCGGGCGCTTATCAAACAAACACTTAACCCTTTGGTGTTTCTGTTGTGGGAAGACTATTTCCTCAAAACCTAAAAAAAGGATCAAAGTTAATTACAGGTCTATTTTAGCTTCAAAATTTACCGATGATGAAAAATAAATCTGACTTTCCACATGATACAGCTACCCACATAACCTAAGTTCAGCACTTTGTTTGGCCTAGGCTTTGGAAGCTGTACTGTAACTGTAGGACAAATAGAATGTTTTTATGTCTCATCATTGCAGTTTTAGTGAGAGGCAACAATAAATGACTTACTTTGTGAGCACACAATTAATTACTGACACTACGTGCTCTTCAGGAGACTTTTTCTCACAACTGTTTTAATGTTTTTGTACGTTCTTGTGACATGTCCCTCTGATGTTTGTACTGTGCTCTGTTCTGTGACATGTTTCTCATCCATCACTCTCTGTTGGCGGTGTGGTCGCCTGGCCCGGCGAGAAAAATGTAGAGTTAGCAAATACAGTGTTATTGTTCTCCAGGATTTCTGATTTATTTAGGCTGACCGCCCGAGACATAAAGGAGACTGGTCACTTCCCCCCTCCAGACCTGGGTTCAATTACTATTTTAAATCATCGTTTGGCTTAATGGACCAATAGAATAGTCCCAAAATGGCAAACCATGCTCATATAGTACTTCAGGCAGACTAAAGCAAACGATCAAAGTATTTGAAAGATTTCAAATAGTATCTGAACCCAGGTCTGCCCTCCTCCCTCCCTCCCACACTGTCTGTTCAGTAGGACTCCAGCCAAACAGCGAGAGGAAAACAGTGAAGCATGACTTACAGAAAGCAAACATTTTTACCTACTGTAGTTTGCTCTGTTAACATTTTATAAATTACATTTGTTTTTTTATGGGGTAACATAAGGGCTATAACATGTTGTGTCCCTTTAAACCAATCAGGCAATACTAGATTTTCCCTTTTAAATATTTTGTACTGTGACCTGAATGCCAACATATCATGCCAGATGTTGCCTTAACTCATTCTAAGTAAATGCTGTACAATTCATGGAAGAAGTGCATGATCTTATCAAGTCATGTGCCAATTGATGTTATGTAAATATCATCTCCGTTTGTATATGCAATGTCTTTGTACATAATTGTATATATAGATGTGAAGGACTTTGTAACTTCATATTAAAGATGAAGACATGACCACTTAGCCAATGGTGTATGAGATAAGTGTTATTTGAGTGACTCAAAAATACTACTGTGATGCTGGATACCATATTCAACCAATGGTCTGACCAAACTAGGCCTGAATACCCATTTTTGTTTATACTATCAGAGAAGAGAATCAGCACGCTATTTCACTTAAGTTAAACAGTTGAATGCTTTTCTCTCACCATAGTAGGAATCAGTGGGTGATTCCTTTGTCAGGATCATTTGATAGATGTCACATTATTTATAATGCTGCTGCATGCCATTACTATTTAGGTCCCACAAAAAGATTTCACCATTATTCCCCTGTTTTCCAGTCGTCCTTTTCCCACAGATTGCAGAGTTTCCAGCAACTGCAGCCCAAGCCCTAGCGTGACGCCTATAAATCTGCTGTGTTTTTCTACCCGTCAACCTTTCAGCGGCGGTGACGTCTGAGGATGACTCATCTGAACTGAGCAGACCTGTGTCATCTGTAGAATCAGCAGCGGTTCCTGATAAGCCATCCTTGGAGAGTTGTTGTAGGGGCCCCTGATGCCCTGTTCTAATACTTAAGGGTGGAAAAGCAAACAAACGACCCTTCAGTCTGGACAGCGTTTATGCCCCCTGCTTGAGGAATGGCCATTATGTTGATCCTCAGGCCAAGGTACTGGTGGGTTACAGCCACTGGCAGCAAGTGTCTGATGTATTGCACTGAGAAGTAATAGGATTGGACAGTTGGCTTTGTAAAAGCGCATCATTCAAGAGAAAAATTCTTTGAAGCATTGTAACACCCTATTCTAAAAGAAATGACAAATCACAGTCTAGCTATAAACAATAAAGTGTATGGTGCTCTGTTCAAATTCAGATCACTTGAGCAAACAGTCTAAATAAGTGCCCAAATACAATACAACAGTAAAGTCTGTTTGGACTGGGTGATGTCCTTCATGGTAATTTATGGTCTGGTTCCAGTGGCCTCAGACCGCTCCCATAGTGGGACGTAAATTGGGAACATGACCCAAGTTGGATAGAACTCTAGGAGGGTCAGAGGTTAATATCCTGGGCCGTTTGTCCGCTCTGTGTCACGGACTCTGCAGTGAAAATGAAGTCGACTTTATTGGAGTTGTAAAGGCTTTCGGTTTCACTCAGAAGTGGCGTCTGTGGTAGGTGGGTTCATAGGAAAAATCTTGAAACAACCTAATGCATGGCAGTCAGCGGGAGAAAAATGTCTTGTTCTTTTTTGCCTTTTTGGCTTCTCCTCTCAGGGCAGCCAAAACAGCAATAGCGTTCTCAGGCTTTAGACCCTACAGTGTAATTTCCAATCCTTTTAATCCAAAGGGATTAGCCTCTCTCTTTTACCTCAGGATCTGTGGGGTGGTAATTTAAAGGTGACCTGTGAGAGAGAGTGTGGGAAAGAGGGTGTGGGAAAGGCGTTTCTCTATTTGGCTTTTTTTCTTCAGTACTCAGATATATACGTGTCCTTCACAGAGAGGTTGAACTCTTAGATTTAATATTTAAAAAAAAAAAAAAAATTTCACCTTTATTTAACCAGGTAGGCTAGTTGAGAACAAGTTCTCATTTGCAACTGCGACCTGGCCAAGATAAAGCAAAGCAGTTCGACACATACAACAACACATGGAATAAACAAACATACAATCAATAATACAGTAGAAAAATCTATATACAGCATGTGCAAATGAGGTAGGATAAGAGAGGTAAGGCAATAAATAGGCCATGGTGGCGAAGTAATTACAATATAGCAATTAAACACTGGAATGGTAGAATGTGCAGAAGATGAATGTGCAGTAGAGATACTGCAAAGGAGCAAGATAAATAAATAAATACAGTATGGGGATGAGGTAGATTGGATGGGCTATTTACAGATGAGCTATGTACAGGTGCAGTGATCTGTGAGCTGCTCTGACAGCTGGTGCTTAAAGCTAGAGAGGGAGGTAAGAGTCTCCAGCTTTAGTGATTTTTGCAGTTCGTTCCAGTCATTAGCAGCAGAGAACTGGAAGTAGAGGCGGCCGAAGGAAGAATTGGCTTTGGGGGTGACCAGTGAGATATACCTGCTGGAGCGCGTGCTACGGGTGGGTGCTGCTATGGTGACCAGTGAGCTGAGATAAGGCGGGGCTTTACCTAGCAGAGACTTGTAGAGGACCTGGAGCCAGTGGGTTTGGCGACGAGTATGAAGCGAGGGCCAGCCAACGAGAGTGTATAGGTCGCAGTGGTGGGTAGTATATGGGGCTTTGGTGACAAAACAGATGGCACTGTGGTAGACTGCATCCAATTTCTTGAGTAGAGTGTTGGAGGTTATTTTGTAAATGACATTGCCGAAGTCGAGGATCGGTAGGATGGTCAGTTTTACAAGGGTATGTTTGGCAGCATGAGTGAAGGATGCTTTGTTGCGAAATAGGAAGCCGATCCTAGATTGAATTTTGGATTGGAGATGCTTAATGTGAGTCTGGAAGGAGAGTTTAGTCTAACCAGACACCTAGGTATTTGTAGTTGTCCACATATTCTAAGTCAGAACTGTCCAGAGTAGTGATGCTGGACGGGCGGGCAGGTGCAGGCAGCGATCGGTTGAAGAGCATGCATTTAGTTTTACTTGCATTTAAGAGCAGTTGGAGGCCACGGAAGGAGAGTTGGATGGCATTGAAGCTCATCTGAAGGTTAGTTAACACAGTGTCCAAAGAAGGGCCAGAGGTATACAGAATGGTGTCGTCTGCGTAGAGGTGGATCAGAGAATCACCAGCAGCAAGAGCGACATCATTGATATATACAGAGAAGAGAGTCGGCCCGAGATTGTCTAGCCCGGCTGATTTGTTGGGGTCCAGATTTTGCAGCTCTTTCAGAACATCAGCTATCTGGATTTGGGTGAAGGAGAAGTGGGGGAGGTTTGGGCGAGTTGCTGTGGGGAGCACAGGGCTGTTGACCGGGGTAGGGGTAGCCAGGTGGAAAGCATGGCCAGCCGTAGAAAAATGCTTTATCAGATTTATCAGTGGTAACAGTGTTTCCTAGCCTCAGTGCAGTGGGCAGCTGGGAGGAGGTGCTCTTATTCTCCATGGACTTTACAGTGTCCCAGAACTTTTTTGAGTTTGTGCTACATGATGCAAATTTCTCCTTGAAAAAGCTAGCCTTAGCTTTCCTAACTGCCTGTGTATATTTTTCCCTAACTTCCCTGAAAAGTAGCATATCACGGGGGCTGTTCGATGCTAATGCAGAATGCCACAGGATGTTTTTGTGCTGGTCAAGGGCAGTCAGGTCTGGAGAGAACCAAGGGCTATATCTGTTCCTGGTTCAACATTTTTTGAATGGGGCATGCTTATTTAAGATGGTGAGGAAGGCACTTTTAAAGAATAACCAGGCATCCTCTACTGACGGGATGAGGTCGCTGAAGTGTTTTAGGGAGCGTTTGATAGTGATGAGTGGAGGTCGTTTGACCGCAGACCCATTACGGATGCAGGCAATGAGGCAGTGATCGCTGAGATCTTGGTTGAAAACAGCAGAGGTGTATTTGGAGGGCAAGTTGGTTAGAATGATATCTATGTTGGTGCCCATGTTCACGGATTTGGGGTTGTACCTGGTGGGTTCATTGATAAATTGTGTGAGATTGAGGGCATCGAGCTTAGATTGTAGGATGGCCGGGGTGTTAAGCATGTCACAGTTTAGGTCACCTATCAGCACGAGCTCTGAAGATAGATGGGGGGCAATCAATTCACATATGGTGTCCAGGGCACAGCTGGGGGCAGAGGGTGGTCTATAGCAAGCGGCAACAGTGAGTTACTTGTTTCTGGAAAGATGGATTTTTAAAAGTAGAAGTTCGAATTATTTGGGTACAGACCTGGATAGTAAGACAGAACTCTGCAGGCTATCTCTTCAGTAGATTGCAACACCGTCCCCTTTGGCAGTTCTATCTTGTCGGAAAATATAGTTAGGGATGGAAATTTCAGGGTTTTTGGTGGATTTCCTAAGCCAGGATTCAGACACGGCTAGGGCATCCGGGTTGGCAGTGTGCTAAAGCAGTGAATAAAACAAATTTAGGGAGGAGGCTTCTAATGTTAACATGCTTGAAACCAAGGCTTTTACAGTTACAGAAGTCAACAAAGATGCTTGTTATGCAACAACAGCAAAAACCTAGAATATGTCAATCCTCAAAACCTAGATCAAACCACAGCTCAAACATATCAAAACCATCACCGGAAAAAGTAACCTGTCATCACCAGCAAAGCTAAATTTGCAGATGTGCCGTAACATGTTTTTAGTGATTGCGATTGAGTGCAGTTTCAGGCCTCGTTGTTGAATGCCTGGCTGGCGAAGACAGGGTTTGAAGAATGACCCTCATTGTATGAGGGCATGGCTGCATATCCTGTTCAGCTTCGACCGACTGAGATTGTAATTACCCTTAGAGAGGACTCTCAGGGCAGAGGTACAGTATCTGCAAACACATCAAGTCCTCTCACTGCAGGGAACACAACCCAACACAACCCAGATTCCTGTACATTGAAACAAGTAGTTGCCATTGGTAATGGTCACTGATAAAGTAGCCTACACATGGCATAACCTGGTAAGAGGGTGATAGTGGAGCTAGTCACAGTGCTTGTGATTCTGAAAATGGACAGAATTTAAGGATACTACCTTGTATGAATGTTCATTTGATCCAATTGCTATGCGTGTGTGAGCGTGTGTTTGTGTGTGTTAGCTTTTCTGCAGACATTGTTTTATAGAGAAAAAAAGTGTGATCTGTGTGTGTTCTGTGGTCTACTCAAGAAGCATCAGAGGACTGCATTGTATTACAGGAAACATTATTAAAGCAAACACCACCAGCAGTGATTGACATGCTCCTAGGTCCCCACAGGTTTTCCTCCAACTCCTTCTCATATTTATATAATTGATGTCATTACCAGCTCAATCTGACATCTTATTTATTTTCTCCCCAATTTCGATCTTGTGTCATCGCTGCAACTCCTCAACGGGCTCGGGAGAGGTGAAGGTGGAGTCATGCGTCCTCCGAAACATGATCGCCTAACCGTGCTCCTTAACAACCGCCAGCTTAACCCGGAAGCCAGCCGCACCAATGTGTTGGAGGAAACACTGTTCAACTGACGATGGGCTCAGCCTACAGGCACCCGGCCCGCCACAAGGAGTCGCTAGGGCGCGATTAGCCAAGAAAAGCCCCCCCCCCCGGGCCAAACCCTCCTCTAACCCGGACGACGCTGGGCCAATTGTGCGCCGTCCTATAGGACTCCTGGCCACGGGTGGGTTTGGCACAGCCCGGGAATGAACTCTGGTCTGTAGTAACTCCCCTAGCACTGTTTCAGATCAGACCACTGATGAAAGGAACATATAAAAAGGTAAATGAAAACATTGAATTGTTTCATAAGAGTCTGGCTAATCAAATGTTTAAATCAAAGAATGAATGTGGTGCATGTTAGAATTATCAGTGAACAGCCCAGGCCCTAAAGATATAACACCCTGATTTGTCCCTGTGAATACTACTTACCATATAGGAAGCATTAGTGTAGTGTAGGCTACCAGAGTAAGATATAAGATGTCAAAAGATTGATCGTTTTGAAGATAAGAATTTCTATAAACGAAGACACAACCGTGGGAACAGGGTAAAAGAGGACAGCAATAGATGTTGCTGGGCGTAACCGCGGAAACAATCAGTGGATATTGATGTAAGTGTGAGCTCTTCTCCAGAGGAAGACACTGACAAGAAGGAAGCATGTTGTGCAAAACCCCAATATATTTATGGAAGTTGTTTCTGGTTTGGAGGTGATCCAGGAGGTGTAACTGTTTTAGATGCGTTATGGGGATTCTGAGTCATGACAAGTTGTTAGCCTGAAAAATGGATGGTGTTACCCGGCCCCTTTACAGTAAGGGGAAAGGACAGAGCTAACTTTCAACACCTGATTCTCAGAAAAGAAAAAGAGAAGACTGGTTGGTATGGAAGGGAGTCACAAAAATAGATGTACTTTTAATGCCTATCCTCCCATTTGGCAACACACACCTTTGCTCTACTGATCCAACTATGTCCCATGGAGCAAAGCACTCTAGTCTATACCCACGACTCCGCACTTTCCCAGAAACACACTTTCTGTATGTTGTGTAAGTTGTGTTTGCTTTTGTCTGCCCAAGACAAAGTCACGTTCATTACAAATCCCTGTGCTAATCTGTGTCTTCATTTCATGAAAATCCTGGTGTGTAGGACTAACACGATTAAGTGGTTGTGGTGATGTGAATGAAAAGACAGAGCACCAGTCCTGGTCTTGGTCAGCTCTGGGATTGCTCTGGATACAATGTGGCTGATTGAGGGTAGTAGCAGGTTTCTATCACTGGCTACACTTTGTCTGACTGGGACCACTAGTAGGTCTCCATCTGGAATTTGGTCTGGGGTTAGGGTTAGGGTTGAGGCTAGGGTTAGGATAGAGTTGCAATGTGGACATGAAGCTAGGGTTAGATAGCCTGACGACTCACACTACATTCTTCCGCTGTTCTATCGTTCGCTACATACTTTAGTCTGAGACTGCCATCATTGAAGTCGTTTGTGGTGACGAGGGACACGGGGGATGTTGCACAAAACAATATTCGATTGGATCGTCTCTAACCAATTAGAGTATCAAAGCCAATGACACATTTTCAAACTGTATCTTTACCCACGTGTGTTCTGGCTCTGGCCCAACCCATCGGTTTCTGGACCAATCAGATGGCCACGAATGTGTTTGCATTCGTTGAAGGGTTGGGGAGGTACTCAGAACCAGACTCATTGCAGAGAAGAAATGAAAGTCTGTGAGCGTGACGTAGCATGGCCATGTCGTGGGGTTAGGGTTTTGGAACCTGGAACAGGATTGTGAGCGTGACGTAGCATGGCCATGTCGTGGGGTCAGGGTTTTGGAACCTGGAACAGGATTGTGAGCGTGACGTACCATGGCCATGTCGTGGGGTCAGGGTTTTGGAACCTGGAACAGGATTGTGAGCGTGACGTAGCATGGCCATGTCGTGGGGTCAGGGTTTTGGAACCTGGAACAGGATTACTGGTTCTGGGGATGTGAATGAAAGATCTGCTATTGTACATTAATATAATGCAGATGAGGTACCGGTATAGCTTTTAAAATGGATTCAGGACAATTTGAATGAATGCAGTCTAATTCAGACAGTTAATAAAACAGGAAATGATGAGTTATGGATAGTTTTGTTCTCCATTGTTTTAAGTGGACAGACTTTGTGACACAGCTTTCCCACTCCCTGCAATCAGGTACATCCTCCTGACCTGGCTGAACACTCACCCTGACTCAGTAAACTGGAAACAATATATTTAGCAAGCTCTGATGTCTTATGACTGACTGCATGCTGTGTGTTTTTGCAAGTGGTCCTTGGCGCCTGTTTGTCACAATTTTGCGGGTGGGGAGAGAGGTAAAGAGGGTGTAGGAGGAGACTTGGCTTGAAGCACTGGGCATATTGTTGTTATGACATGCATTATCTGAATTAAGCCCATACATAATTATACCTACGGAGGAGCAGCTTCTATGAAGGAACCTTAGGCGCGTTCTCACTGCACTTTAGCCCAGGGTTAACAAATGCTTGTGTGAACACAGGATAAACTAGACCAAGGCCAGTCTGAGCCTAGGGATAAGATAGCCTGGGGCTAAGAACAATGCAGTGTGAAAAGTCCTTTTGAATGTCTTTGAACTTCAGAGAGTTGGCTTAACGTTAGACCAGAATTAGCTATCTAGCTAGCTAACAAGCTTGTGTGTGCACAGCGGCACCAGCATTTAAATAAAACATGTCTTATTGTAGTTAACAAATCCAATATGAAACGTGATAACTATAGTATCCTTAAATAGCATTGAAAAATGTAATCCATTATTTTCTAATAAAACATCTTTCTCCCTAATTTCGGGAATCATAATGTCAGTAGGCTACAGTAAACTATACTTCAGAGGGGAAGGGGCAGGTAGCCTACATACACACTGAAAGATTTTCAGCTGGCAGGCAGGCAGGCAGGCAGGCAGGCAGGCAGGCAGGCAGGCAGGCAGGCAGGCAGGCAGGCAGGCAGGCTGGCACTGGGATACGTTTCTGAGTGACAGAGTGAGGACTAAGCATAGGCGCTTTGTTGCCTGGAATGTAAAATAATGTTATTAACCGGTTCCCATGCTCGTTCCTGGTTCTATTTCTGTTCCTCTAAAAATTGCGTTATTTTCCGGTTTTCGGTTCTGTTCCTTGAACCAGTGCCAATCCCTGGATACAACTGATATGTTTTTGATACAACAGAGAGTTTGTCCACACAAAAATGGTTACACAGCCTATGTTATTTCCACAATGTTTGTGGAATTATTTTTGTGCAGAAAAAATATTTTGTATCACAAGTGTTGTGCCAATACGTTGTAGATCAGTTGTACAACCTGTGTGTACAGAGCCCATGTGTTGAATTTTAGTTTGTAGATCAGTTGTACAACCTGTGTGTACAGAGCCCATGTGTTGAATTTTAGTTTGTAGATCAGTTGTACAACCTGTGTGTACAGAGCCCATGTGTTGAATTTTAGTTTGTAGATCAGTTGTACAACCTGTGTGTACAGAGCCCATGTGTTGAATTTTAGTTTGTAGAACAGTTGTACAACCTGTGTGTACAGAGCCCATGTGTTGAATTTTAGTTTGTAGATCAGTTGTACAACCTGTGTGTACAGAGCCCATGTGTTGAATTTTAGTTTGTAGATCAGTTGTACAACCTGTGTGTACAGAGCCCATGTGTTGAATTTTAGTTTGTAGATCAGTTGTACAACCTGTGTGTACAGAGCCCATGTGTTGAATTTTAGTTTGTAGATCAGTTGTACAACCTGTGTGTACAGAGCCCATGTGTTGAATTTTAGTTTGCGTGATCGAGTTGAATAAAGGTGTCTCCTAAATAGGCAAAAGATTTCTGTGATCATTTCAATTGAATGTCGGAATTGAATTAATGAAATTCCTTGAAGAAAGGACCATTTCTTTTGGAGTCAGGTTTGATGTTAATTATTCATTCTTTATGCAAACTAACAAGTAACCAGTCTGACCTAGATATCAACCTTAATTAAATATTAATGTTACTAATTTCCCCCTTACAATATTAATTATTCTGATAAATTCTGCCAGCATGTGCTTAAACCCCCACATATTTACAGTTTCAGATCAGTCTTGTTGTCGACAGGAGCAATTCAGATCAGCTCATATCAAGACCGACAGAGAGCTATTTATTTTCCTGTCTCTCTCTCTCTCTCTCTCTCTCTCTGTCTGTCTGTCTGTCTGTCTGTCTGTCTGTCTGTCTGTCGCTGTCTGTCTGTCTGTCTGTCTGTCTGTCTGTCTGTCTGTCTGTCTGTCTGTCTGTCTGTCTGTCTGTCTGTCTGTCTGTCTGTCTGTCTGTCTGTCTGTCTGTCTGTCTGTCTGTCTGTCTGTCTGTCTGTCTGTCTGTCTGTCTGTCTGTCTGTCTGTCTGTCTGTCTGTCTGTCTGTCTGTCTGTCTGTCTGTCTGTCCTCGTCCTGTCCTGTCCTGTCCTGTCCTGTCCTGTCCTGTCCTGTCCTGTCCTGTCCTGTCCTGTCCTGTCCTGTCCTGTCCTGTCCTGTCCTGTCCTGTCCTGTCCTGTCCTGTCCGCCGTTCATATTTCCTTAATAAAGTAATTCCAAGGAGGGCGTCAAACTTTAGGAAATTATAATAACGCCCCCTCATCACTCACAACTCAACCTCCATTCTTCAGACAGGAAACTGAGACCAAAACTTTCAATACAGTTCTCATCCACATGTATAATATTTACACTGACCACTTGGTTACAGTGAGTGAGTCTCAGTGGTGGGGAAAGGTCATGTAAATACATAATGACTGACTCACTATACATCAAAGACTTAATCAGCAATATTCCTTCAAGACAATAGCAGCAGTCCTCAAAATGACAAAAAAGGGAGAGAAAAAAAAGTTGACATACAAAACCTTGGCTAGCATTGGAGCTGAAAGCAGAAGGTGGAAAAAACATGTATTTGAACCTAGACGTATCTGTTAGACTGACAGACATAAGCCACAGTGGGTAGGCCTACATAGGGATGAGAATGTGAGAGAAAAACCTCTGAGGCGTTGGTTTGAGACCTTCCAAAAGCAACCGACTTTTTATGAGTTGAGTGATGTGAATTGTACAACTAGATTAACTTGTTTGCTGTCTGACACTGGCCTGCCATCTCCACATCTTTGTCTTGCAGCCTGCCTGGGATGTTAGCTAATTGCTGTGTACAGCTTTATCTGTCAGCAGCATGGGGCCCTGCTTCAATAGTTAACCCTTCACTGGCTGATCTGAGATAAACCAACCCAAGAACTCGGCCCATAAGGTGATGGTTACTTCCATAATTCTGGAATTAGTACTGGAATCAGTTCCAGAACATTTCTGCAGTTTTTAGGATGTTCTCCTGTAATCCTTTTTCACAGTTGTGTGGAGTCTGGGGTCCACACCCAGGCGTGGCTTTATACCCAGGATATAACACCTGTTACAGAGGCAATAAGTTGACTGTGTGTTTCTAAGCCAATTGGTTTACCGCATTTTAAGCATTAGCCAGGGTGCAGGGGTCCCAAGAAATATCAACAATATCATTCCAATATTTTTCTATTTCATATACAAACAAATCGTCTGTATCCACAGAAGATGCAATCATTTGGGATAGACATCCCTTTTCTCCAAGGAGAAAAATCGAACAAAAGGGTTCTTTGTTGCAGAAGTTTCAACAATTGTCTGTTGCGACCATGTAAACGTAACACAGAAAAACATCTTGTTCATTCAGATCCAATTAGAGCCAATAGAGAGCCATGTCAATCAGCGGTCACTGAGGCGTGACCCAAGATCCCGAACATGTAAAGAGGCTCAAATGATACCTCCAACATGCAAGCAGATTCCAGACAGACTCAATGCTTCCAGGCTGTTGTCTGGTCTCCCTCCACTCGTGACGGTCACACGCACCGTTGTTTGATGCTGAGGCAGCCCCCCTGCCACGATGTCTAGCCTGGATAGCCTGATTAGTAAAGCCCCTTGTTCTGGACCCATATCTCACACACACAATCACATCCACCCTGGTTAGGTCACACAACACACTATACTGGGGTTTATAAGCATCTGAGTTCAGTAGACATTGTGACTATTCCCTGACCTTTGTGGTAATGCAATGCATATGATGCTTGTCTTTGGAGTGAATGGTTTGATTTGGTTAGATTAAACTGGCTGGGAAATATGGGACTTTAAAGGGATTTATAAACCTACATTGCATACATTTTTTCTGCCTTTTCTAAATGTTTAGTCTTGAATCTTTATATTGCTTACATTATTAGTTAGACAGTAATATTCCCCTTGCTGTTTGATGGCTGTACATTGTGTACAGTTCACAGAAGCTGTTTATGTTAACATCTGTTTGAACTTATTTTACAACACACGCAAACTCTATGAACATTCACCCCTGAGCTTTCCAGACAACAAACACTTTGTGAAATCACAAAGTACTGTATCTGGGAGACAATAAGAGCTAAATAAAACATAGTGATTTTGTTATAAACGCCGAGTTCCTTAAACAAAAAATCTTTAACTTACTGTAGAACAAAAGGAAATCTAGTCTATGGTGTTAACCCATGTGACAAGTACATTATGTCCAGGTCACAGCACCGGAACCCTTGACCTTGTCGGTCTTATAAGAACACAGGGTGTTGGCCAACAGAGTTTGTACCCTGCTGTGATAAACACCACAGAGACCACTGGTTGGAGCAGTGCACTATTATTCAGTCTCAACAACTCCTGCATGCCTTGGCACTATTAGTGCACTAGTCCTATTTAACCCTTCTCCAAGGACATTGTAAACTGCACTAAATATTTGTTTCCCAGTTACTAAATTGATGTTGAGATAATCTTATATGATCTTGCTTGCCAGCTCATCAGAGAATATCTTAGTGTAACAGATTTACAACTTATTTTTACTACCATTTATCTAAAAGTGCTGCTGAGGAAAGTGAGTGGGAAATATTTAAATGATTAGACATGTTAGAGCTTCTGTTATGGGTCTTTATCTGATAGGTACCATACTTTTCACTAAGACACCGTCTCTACAGGACAAACTGAATAGATAGGCACTATATCGCTGCATGGAAAGGTATAGCAGTAGGGCTAAATAGAGCAGGAATGGTCTCATCCATGTTACAACATGCTCAGTGTAAAGAGAAGCTGGTGAACTTTAAACCCTGTGTGACCTCATCATTGTCGAGGAAGTGTGAGAATTCAGTTGAACAAGGTCATGTTCACTCATCTTAGGCCTTCTTACTGCGTCACGCCCATGTTGAGTGTTTGTAAATATCCCTAAAAAGATGATCAAGTGAATTTTGTGGAATAGCCTGTTTGGTAGGGTTTGGTTTTCTGGCACACCATTTGTACTCCAAGAATGAGGATAGAGAATATATCAGCATAATTTCCAGAAGACACAACTACAATTAATTTGAGATACTGTGACAGGGGACCCATCTGCTGTGCTTTACCTGGCACAGTAGAGGTTAATACATGTTAAACAGTACCCCAGAGACATTCACTTCTACCACTGGTGACTCCCTATACAATGGCCTGAACTGAGACATGATCATTTTAGCTTATCAAGTTCAAACACGTGCCTGCTAGTCAAGGAGAGATGTGGGTCATTAGGTCAAATAATCTCAAATGTAAACCTCTTTTTTGTTTTTACATGTTTATTTCATATCTCCCCTCACAACACCAATTTATCCATGTATATGAAGGTCACTTCAACAATACCTGCTTCCCTTCTCCCAGAAAGAACTGACCACTGACAAGGTGATGTGTTTTATTGCATTTAATGTCTGGACCTCAGGACAAAAGCTGCCACATGAATCACAGACCCTTTTAAAAACAGTTCATCTTGTAAAGTGAGAGAGTGCTGCCCCTCTCTTCTAGACAAGTGCATTAATTACTGCCACAAGTACAAAATTCAAGGATTCAATGGTTAACTGAATCTCAGGACCTGTGAACAAGACATGAGGTCCCTATTCTGAAGGCAACACGGATCAAATAAGAGCTCTTGAGATTAACCTTATGACAGCAGAAAAGCTCAATTCTTACCTTTTGATAAAAATGGGGGTTTATCAACCCAAGTCAAGGGTAGCAGCAGGTCCCCATGTTTTTCTTATCTAGCTGCAGAATTGATTCTACTATGAAAATCTCATCTGGGCAGAGTCAATCCACCCTTAATGTTTTATATGTCAGCAGTCAAGTTCAAGATACTGGACTTTGAAGAAGCAAAGTGTCACTTACCACATCATGAAAAGAAAAAAATACCCAAAGACAACGAGTGGATTTTTCCTCCACCTTCCATTTCACATTCAATTTAACTTCTATTTATACAGATAAATCTCATTGAGATTAAATCTATTTTGCAAGAGAGAGCCTTTTCAATCAGGCCAACCACAATACACTAAAGGAACAGACAGAGATGCTGAAAATAAATATATTATAATGGTAAAACTGTCAAGGATCATGGTTGTGGGTATTTCACAATATCGGTGTACCATACTACTATTTTGAAGGTTTCTATACAAATGTGAAGTACAAAGAAAAAGCAAATAGTAGTTAAGGGCTGTGTAAAGAGTCTTGACACGTCAAGGTTTAATAGCAACCACATACCAGACACTCTCCCATCATTCAGATTTAGTTCCCTTGCAGCTTCTTCATGATAAGGCTATGGGGAGGTGCGCTGGTGAAAACTGTCCCCACGAAAACATGCGTCCCCCACAATGCGTGGCGGATGACTTTGCAGCAGCCCAGGTCCTCGATGCTGAAGCCCAGGTTACGGTACCTCTCGTCTGTCTCAAATAGTGTGTTGTTGGTGTACGACCCAAAGAACTGGAGGAAACAAACACATGGGAAAAGATCCAAATACTGCTTGTTTTGAAAGATTTAATTTGAACAAATATAAATCAATTTCAAATCGTCAGGAAGACCACACAACTGCCATCCCTGCCTCACAACTGTATGTACTGTTCATAAAATATTACAGAAAGAACTATTCCTGTAGCATAGTACTAATCCTTAAGCAGCCATTTTAGTCACTTCTTACTGCCAGGCCTGAGGATGGGTCTATGAAGTCAGCCCAGAAGCCTTCTGTCCTCAGGGCATAACAGATTTCCTTGGCACCGGCAACAAACTGCAACAGAACAACGCAACATCAAATTTACCTTCGACAATTGATTCGATTTTTATTTTCCATTCAAGCATTCCAATTTTGTACTGATACAAACATGTGTAATAGTGACCAACATTCTGATTGTGTTGTTAACTACAAACGTGTGGAGGTACCTGCATGGCCTGCTTGCTATATGTATATACTTTTTTCAGATACAAAAAGAGACCATCTGTTCAAACACATTGTTATTGGTAATCATATCACCATGTAAGATGGCAACACGCAACAAGTGCTGTTGTAGAGATCTAGCCTATTGCTGGGATGGGAGAGGAGGGTGCGTGTCAGGGTGTAGTAAATGAGTGCAGTCAAGGGGGTCAGCGGCACAATTAGAGCGATTCTCAACCAAGGGCATGTTAACCAGACGGTGAATAACGCACATTGTCACAAACAAGGCCTGCTCTAACACGCACTGCCCTCACACACACACACTCAAGACTACTAACAGAAGTCTTCTATTGTAATGCTGGGATTGGGAATATGTAATGCACAACTCCACTATCATAAACAAAAGAATACTTGCTACAAATAGGTACTTGCTAATACTTAGAGGCATTGAGTCTGAAAGACTATGTACAGTTGAATCCTTTCAATTCCTTAAAATGTAGTTCTCAGAGGAAAACAGACTGGGTTAAAATATACATGTGTTTGCCATACACCAGCAACTCATAACTCCCTACAACTTCAGACAGTAAAACGACAAAAAAAAAATAAAAGTGTCTGAATTTTCTTCAGTGGTTCTGATAGACAGTACATGTTGTTCATATGCTATGGGTAAAACTACCCACGGTGTTGTGACACCAACTCACTTTGTCTAGCATCAACACCCTCTCTTGGTCCACCTCCTCACACCACGCTGTCATGTCGTTCTGAGTCTTCTGGGTCACCGTGACAACCGTCATGCCGTTGTTAGGGGCCTCAGGGAACATTGACTGAAAATCTGCAAACACATGGGGAGAACATGCATGGTCAAAAACTATACATGACCATCACACCAAGAGTTATTATGCTCATACATGATGTACATTCCTTTAGTGTTTGAGCCCCCTCTAATGGATACATGTAGAATCTCAACATCAATCTCACAAACACGTGACGAGGTAAACGCTTTCACCTCTTTTTCCCTTATCCATTCCCCATTTAAGATGTGGACATAGTAAACACATAGACAAAGTATATCAACAAGTTTGAAAGTATAACAATGTGCCAGAAAATGTGTGTAGCATGATCAGAGTGTTTGCTTTTACAGTGCATTTGGAAAGTATTCAGACCCTTTGACTTTTTCCACATCTTGCACAGCTGTATTTCTCAAATTCTTCTCTGCAGATCCTCTTAAGTTCTGTCAGGTTAGATGGATAGCGTCTCTGCACAGGTATTTTCAGGTCTCTCCAGAGATGTTTGATTGGGTTCAAGTTCGGGCTCTGGCTGGGCCACTCAAGGACATTGAGTCTTGTCCTGAAGCCACTCCTGCGTTGTCTTGGCTGTGTGCTTTGGGTCGTTGTCCTGTTGGAAGGTGAACCTTCGCCCCAGTCTGAGGTACTGAGCGCTCTGGAACAGGTTATCATCAAGGATCTCTCTGTACTTTGCTCTGTTCATCTTTCCCTCGATCGTGACTAGTCTCCCAGTCCCTGTCACTGAAAAACATCCCCACAGTATGATGCTGCCACCACCATTCCAGGTTTCCTCCAGACATGACGTTTGGCATTCAGGCCAAAGACTTCAATCTTGGCTTCATTAGACCAGACAATCTTGTTTTTCATGGTCAGAGTCCTTTAGGTGCCTTTTGGCAAACTCCAAGCAAGCTACCATGAAATGTAATTGAGGTCTGGCCACTCTACCATAAAGGCCTGATTGGTGGAGTGCTGCAGATATGGTTGTCCTTCTGGAAGCTGTCAAAATGATCATCGGGTTCTTGGTCACCTCCCTGACTAAGGCCCTTCTCTCCCAATTGCTCAGTTTGGCCGGGAGACCAGCTCTAGGAAGAGTATTGGTGGTTCCAAATTTCTTCAATTTAAGAATGATGGAGGCCAATGTTCTTGGGGACCTTCAACCCTGCCAACATTTTTTGGTACCCTTCCACAGATCCGTGCCTTAATAAAACACTATCTTGGAGCTCTACGGACAATTCCTTCGACCTGTTTTTGCTCTGACATGCACTGTCAACTGTGGGATCTTATAAAGTCAGGTGTGTGCCTTTCCAAAACATTTACAATCAACTGAATTTACCACAGGTGGACTCCAATCAAGTTGAAGAAACATCTCAAGAATGATCAATGGAAACAGGATGCACCTGAGCACAATTTCGAGTCTCATAGCAAAGGGTCTGAATACTTATGTAAATAAGGTATTTCTGTTTTTATTTGTTTTAATCCATTTTCAAAAATGTCAAAAAACTGTTTTTGCTTTGTCATTATGGGGTATTGTGTGTAGATTGATGAGGGAAAACATGCATTTAATCAATTTTAGAATGAGGATAATATGTGGAAAAAGGGAATGGTCTGAATACTTTTTGAATGCACTGTGTGTTGTGCATTTTTACAGAAAGTAAGACTGCTCACATAGGGCTATATCTGTTTGGTGAAAGGAAAACAATCATATATGTACCTTTCTTCAGCAGCTCAGGGCAAGACTGTATTGCACACTCTACCTTGGAGTTATCAAAGTACTGTTCTGCTCTGTTGACTATTTGTTCCGGGGGATCAGCCTCTTTCCCCTAAGACAAACAATCATGGAAAGCTTCTCAGAAAACCAAAAACATCCCTGAATATTATGTTGCATAATATGCATATGCTTCATTATCACCAGAAGAACTGTATGTCAATTGTGAAACCAACCACACTTACTTGGAACTCGCCGACAAATTGGGCAAGGATGAACTCATGCCTCTCGCTGCTGGAGGGAGCAGCCAGCACGTCGGGGACTGTCCGGTGGACTGGGCCTTTAATCTTCTGTTCTGCTGTGCCTTCCAGGTGGCAGTCAAAGCCTGAGTTACCTGGCAGTTGGAAGCGCTGGTCCTGAGGCCCGAACGGACCCATACTATCATCTGGCCAAACAGTCCTGGGTCCTGACAATGAGACATAATTTAAACAAGAAGTTGATCCAATTATTGGGCCAATTGATTCACATACCTTCTGAATAACAGACAGTTGGAATATGACGTTCACATTCAGGCAACTTCAGTATCATCATTGTGATTAGAGGTCTGCACTTACCAAGGTCAGGGGGTGTGATGGCTACACGAGGCTCATCAGAGCCAGATGATCCAGCACCAGAGAATGTTCTTTGGTTGGTTCCAGCAATCCGCCGGACCAGTACATGAAGCCCTGGCAGGTAAGTCACCAGCCTGGCTCTGCTACAGAGCACCTGAGGAATAGAGAAGGAACATCAGGACACACACAAAACAAGTATTAAGTGTGTGTGTGTGTGTGACATTGGATTCTGATCAAATCTGGAATTCTATGTCAAATAGACTTACACTGGCCATCCTGTTGGGCCCCTCCCTCTCTTCTGTTATTCTCTTGCAAAACTGCAAAGGACAAAGTAATAAATTAACCAACTGCATAAACTAGACACAAAACACTGAATGTAGGTGCATAAACTGATTATCATCAAGCTAAATAGCTCAAAACAAACAGCAGTTGACAGTCAACAGGCTAACTAGCTGGCTACAAAAAATTTGAATGACAATTCAGAATATCCTGTAGCTACCTTACCCCGTAGTACCATCACTTGGTGCTCATTGACAACTATTTCAGACGTCATAGCTGCCACAACATTACATAACAGGGTACAGCAGGACTGTAGGGAATGTTAGCTAGCTAGCCAGCTAATGTTAGCTAACTAAAAAGTGAGAACTGTGGTGTATTCATTGGTCAGATTCTGTTGCAAAATGTTTTGCAACAGAAACCGTTTACTCCAAACGCTCTTGCAACATGACGTAAAAGATGTTGGGTTCTTAAATGGAATTTGTAGTTCATTGTAATGTTATGGGAAAGACAGTAAGTACTGTATGGTTTCCTGACCATTCCAATCTGAATAGTCTGTGAAGTGTTTGGCACAAGCTTCACAACTATAAATGATCAATTCTTCCATGCTCTAAAGTGGAGTCAAGTCCACAGGGTTCCTTCCAACTTCTTCCAGCCATGTTTCCCAACAGACCAAATGTTGTGCAACAGAATCCAACTAATGAATACACCCCTGCTCGCTAAACTGCAGAACATTTATTTTCAGTTTACATAGGGACGGCAGGTAGCCTAGTGATTAGAGCTGACAAGGTAAAAATCTGTCGTTCTGCCCCTGAACAAAGCAGTTAACCCAGTGTTCCCCGATAGGCCGTCATTTTAAATAACAATTTGTTCTTAACTGACTTACCTAGTTAAATAAAGGTTAAATACATTTTTAAATAGTTCAAATATAGCACCCTTAGTAGTTAGAGCTAAGTAATTAAAATGAAGCCCTATGTAGTGTGTAATCTGCATATAGGGCTAACCCTCCTGAAAGGGAATGTAAAAACGTATATTTTGTTTACATTCAATTCTCAATATTGCACTTTTACGACTGTCCCTAAGCCACCTGAGCGCCAGAAAGCAGCATAATGCCTCCTTCTCTGTTAAGGAAAGTGCTCTCTAACATCATCTGATTCTCGATATATCCTATCATCATCCTATGACTCCGTCTGAGAGCTATTGACGAGCAAACTCCGAATATCGAAAGTAAAAACAAATTTACTGAGGTGCAAGACCACACAGCTAACGTACTAGCTAGCTCTACGTTAGCCGATTTATATTAGTTTAGGCTCTGACAATAAATGTAATATATTTACCTTAAATAAATTCGTTGAAGAATATCCCCTTCTTACAAACATAAATCAATAAAATACGTTGAAAAGATCAATAGGTCTTATCTGTGTTTATCCTTGACCTAACTTTAGCTCGCCTGCCATCTATCTGCTTCACCTTTCGTTGTGCACATGCGCGCTTACGTGAGTAAATGACGGGACCCTACGAGCGACAAAAATGGCTTGACGTAGCAAGGTTGCAAAAAAGAAATAACATCAAAATGCACAATCATGTTTGCACACTAGATGTCGTTATATCCCTATCCATGAGTGGTAGCATGTACCTACAGATTGATGCCAGCAAAGGCAATTCTAAGGAGAGTTTCAGACAAAAATGAATGTGAAAGTTTTCGTCAGTGTTTCTTGTGGCACTGTAATTAGTGGCTAACCTGTATAATGTATAAAATAATCCTCAAACTCCCGTTCAGATGAGAGCTTTGTACCTGAAGAGCAGTGTACCTCCTGAGTGGCGCAGCAGTGTAAGGCACTGCATCTCAGTGCTAGAGGTGTCCCTACTGACCCTGGTTTGATTCCAGGCTGTATCACAACCGTCCGTGATTGGGAGTACCATAGGGCGGCGCACAATTGGCCCAGTGTCGTGCAGGTTAGGATTTGGCTAGGGTAGGCCGTCGTTGTAAATAACAATTTGTTCTTAACTGACCTGCCTAGTAAAATAAAGATAAAATATATATGTGCATAGAGGTTGTGTGTTGCTGTGCTAATGAGGGCATTTGATTAATGAACCGGGTTAACATTAATTTTGGAACGTTCTGATTTGAGAATGGCGGTCTCTCACCACTTTTGCCCGTTCACACCCGTTAATCAAACTCCTTCAATGTATTTACTTGAGTGCAACTGTTCCGTGGACCAGTCTGTTGAGAACAAATGTTTGTTCTTCAAGTGCAGTCGCATAAACATTCAAGCGCTATTATGAAACTGGCTCTCATGAGGACCGCCACAGGATAGGAAGACCCAGAGTTACCTCTGCTGCAGAGGATAAATTCATTAGAATAACTGCACCTCAGATTGCAGCCCAAATAAATGCTTCACAGAGTTCAAGTACAGACACATTTCAACATCAACTGTTCAGAGAAGACTGCGTGAATAAGGCATTCATGGTCGAATTGCTGCAATGAAACCACTACTAAAGGGCACCAATAAGAAGAAGAGACTTCCTTGGGACAAGAAACACGAGCAATGGACATTAGAACGGTGGAAATCTGTCCTATGGTCCAAATTTGAGATTTTTGGGTCCAACCACTGTGTCTTTGTGAGACGCAGAGTAGGTGAACGATTGATCTCCACGTGTGTGGTTCCCACCGTGAAGCATGGAGGAGGAGGTGTGATGGTGTGGGGGGGGCTTTGCTGGTGACACTGTCAGTGATTTATTTAGAATTCAAGGCACACTTAACCAGCATGGCTACCACAGCATTCTGCAGCGATATGCCATCCTATCTGGTTTTCGCTTAGTGGGACTATCAATTGTTTTTCAACAGGACAATGACCCAAAACACACCTCCATGCTGTGTAAGGGCTATTTGACCAAGAAGGAGAGTGTTGGAGTGCTGCATCAGATGACCTGGCCTCCACAATCACCCGACCTAAACCCGATTGAGATGGTTTGGGATGATTTGGATCTCAGAGTGGAGGAAAAGCAGCCAACAAGTGCTCAGCATATGTGGGAACTCCTTCAAGACTGTTGAAAAAGCATTCCAGGTGAAGTTGGTTGAGAGAATGCCATGTGTGTGCAAAGCTGTCATCAAGGCAAAGGGTGGCTACTTTGAAGAATCTAAAATACGTTTTGATTGGTTCAACACTTCTTTTGGTTACTACATGATTCTTTGTGTTATTTCATAGTTTTGATGTCTTCACTATTATTCTACAATGTAGAAAATAGTCAAAATAAAGAAAAACCCTTGAATGAGTAGGTGTGTCTAAACTTTTGACTGAAACTGTATATATGTAAAATATCTAAACATATAACGGACAGTAATATTTTTCCTTTCTATTCTAACTCAGCCTGGAAGATTAAGCCGTTTGCATCTGAGAATATTATTCACAATGAGCAAGTAATGAAGAACGTTTGTAACAGATATCAAGAGCTTGATATGAATTAAACTGAAACACAACTGCTGCATGATGCCAAAGCTGACCTCTACCCCCTCACCCTGTCCCCCACGTCCTCTGAAACCATAACCAGCTACACTGTGAAATTAACTTGCTTGTCATTCAGCCACTGAAGAGTTGGAAGTTAATTGAAACGCTGGTCTCCTCCCTCTGTGTCAGAGGGGTCACGATGTTATGGAGTAATGGTCATTATTAGGTGAAAGAGGTTCCACTGAGGACAGAGAGAGGAGAGATAGAGAGAGAAGGGGGAGTGGGAGAAACATAGACAGAGGGAGAGAGAAAGACAGACACCTCAGAGAGAGAGAGAGAGAGAGAGAGAGAGAGAGAGAGAGAGAGAGAGAGAGAATGAGAGAAAAGAGATAGGCAGAGAGATGGAGAGGGGTACCCAACCTGTGACTGGCCTGTCCAGATTAACCCCATAACCTTGACGCTGGCCCCCTCCACAGCAGGGGCATTGTCATTAAAGCCAGGAGTCACGCTGGGGGTCAGTGCTCTCTCTCATCTCAGAGCGTCCCCATGGACAATTAACCTGACAGGTTGTCACTCTGAGGAGCATAAGTCTTCACTGTGGACCTATAGGTCTCTATAGGTCCCTATAGGAGCTCATCCAACTTTAACATTCAGTCTGCAGCAGCTTTCTGTATGAGGAAACCCAGCTAGCACATTTGGTTCCTTGGAAGTTGTGGGAACATAAATGTTTGGCTCCCCATTGGTTGTGGAAACAAAGCATTAAAGGGACATTTTTAAAATGTTCAACTTCATGTTCATCAACTCCAGCACCACCCTAATGTCAACATATGTGAAAATGTGTGCGTTTCTATGTTTTACAGTTCATTAAATTGCCTACTAATTGTGTGCTGATTGGTTAATGATGTCATTGGAAACACTTATCTTCTATGTTTTTTACAAAAGAAACATAGAAATGCGCCATTTTCACATATGTCGATGTTGGGTTAGTTCTGGGGATGATGAATATGAAGTAGAAACATTTTTAAGATTCCTGAACGGTTTAACAGAAAGTTTGTTAAACGTTCTGAGAATGGAAGTGAACATTTCGCCTGTTCTGGGAATGTAAATGTTTAGGTTGGTGGACAGTTCTGAGAACATTTTACTCTGGTCCCCTGAACGTTTCCTGGGAGGTTTTTATCAACTTTGTGAGAATGGAAACTATAGGTCATTTAAAGGTAATTAAATCATGTTCTGAGAACATGTTTCAGTAAGACTTTTAACAACACTGCTAGCTTAGGTTAACTGTTTTGAACTCCAAGCACAGATAGGACACATGGAAATCAGTGGCAGTCGGTGCCGTTTAAGATGATGGAGGACGATACATTTTTTATGAGCATGACCTTATTTCTATTAAAGCATAGTGGATGACTGTCATATTCCAAATCCCCCCCCCCCCCCCCCTTCAAACTTATGATCTTCTGTTGTCTAGCCATTGAATTAGTCCACTGCACCACCAGGATGGAGCTAGCGTGCCATGTAAATGTATAACATTCTTAGAACTTTCTTTGAACGTTACTAATGTTTTCTTGTGTTTTTTTATGGAATGTTTTCTTAATGTTCTAAGAACATGACTTTAAATAGAACCATGCGGAAACCTGATGAAAACATTATGCTGAAGTACTGTAATTCCCACCTATGAAACATATGGTTATCAGCACAATATGTGCTAGCTCGGTATCCTGCACCAATCCCAGAATGTTGTGGGAAAGTTGTACGTAAAATAACCATAGGGCACAATCTCACCAAGCTCTAAGAAACATATGGTTCTCAGAACTTTATGTGATAGCTGGGAATTGACTGTCATCTTTGTAAACCTAATATTTGGCAGAACCATAATGTAATTTTCAATATTGCTAGCATCCAGACAAAATAACCAATCAACCAGATGCACATTTTACTAGCTGTATACTGAGGCAGCCTAAGAAATAAAAAGTACTGACATTATTAACCTTGCGTTTTATTATTCATAATAATGTTCCAGTTATGTGATAATTTTGTTTTATTGATTGTCCCTTATAACAGCCATAGACCCCTGATCATAAAATCAGCCTTTCCTCACTATATAATTGAATAATCTGCCACAAAAATATACAGTATACAATTGAAATACACACGAGGGCTTTAGTGTTCTCAAATGTCTTGGTAAAGACCACAGTAGGTGTGGATATGAGGAGCCCTCCCAAAACAGGAAACTGGCAGTGTCAGTATAATGTAACGTAGCCTGTTTTGGCAGTTTGTATGTGTTTGAATTATATTTAGTTTTGACTCATTCAATCTATTGGTTTCTGGTTCTGCTCCACCTGTTGAAAACTCACTGAGGGTCTGAACCTGAAAGGAGATGACATCCATTCACCTGCATTCACTCACCATGCTCTCCCTCTGACTGAGCAGAGAGAAAGTGACATGGATGTACCGTGCCATTTTGGTCATACTAATTAATTAAACAGATGTAGTTTAAAACAGCTCATGCTGTTGTTATATATACTGTTTAAATATATGCTGTGAATACAAATGAAAAGTAAGCTAGATTGTTGTTGTTGTATTTACAGTTGAAGTCAGAAGTTTACATACACCTTAGCCAAATACATTTAAACTCAGTTTTTCACAATTCCTGACATTTAATCCGAGTAAACATTCCCTGTTTTAGGTCAGTTAGGATGACCACTTTATTTTAAGAATGTGAAATGTCAGAATAGCTGTAGAGAGAATGATTTATTTCAGCTTTTATTTCTTTCATCACATTCCCAGCGGGTCAGAAGTTTACATACACTCAATTAGAATTTGGTAGCATTGCCTTTAAATTGTTTAACTTGGGTCAAACGTTTCGGGGTAGCCTTCCACAAGCTTCCCACAATAAGTTGGGTGAATTTTGGCCCATTCCTCCTGACAGAGCTGGTGTAACTGAGTCAGATTTGTAGGCCTCCTTGCTTGCACACGGTTTTCAGTTCTGCCAACAAATTTTCTATAGGATTGAGGTCAGGGCTTTGTGATGGCCACTCCAATACCTTGACTTTGTTGTCCTTAAGCCATTTTGCCACAACTTTGCAAGTATGCTTGAGGCCATTGTCCATTTGGAAGACCCATTTGCGACCAAGCTTTAACTTCCTGACTGATGTCTTGAGATGTTGCTTCAATATATCCACATCATTTTCCTACCTCATGATGCCATCTATTTTGTGAAGTGCACCAGTCCCTCCCGCAGCAAAGCAACCCCACAACATTATGCTGCCACCCCAGTGCTTCACGGTTGGGATGGTGTTCTTCGGCTTGCAAGCCTCCCCCTTTCTCCCCCAAACATAACGATGGTCATTATGACCAAACAGTTCTATTTTTGTTTCATCAAATCAGAGGACATTTCTCCGAAAAGTGCAATCTTTGTCCCCATGTGCAGTTGCAAACCGTAGTCTAGCTTTTTTATGGCGGTTTTGGAGCAGTGGCTTCTTCCTTGCTGAGTTGCCTTTCAGGTTATGTCGATATAGGACTCATTTTACTGTGGATATAGATACTTTTGTACCTGTTTCCTCCAGCATCTTCACAAGGTCCTTTGCTGTTGTTCTGGGATTGACTTACACTTTTCGCACCAAAGTACGTGTCTCCTTCCTGAGCGGTATGACGGCTGCGTGATACCATGGTGTTTATACTTGCGCACTATTGTTTGTACAGATGAATGTCGTACCTTCAGGCGTTTGGAAATTGCTCCTATGGATGAACCAGACTTGTGGAGGTCTACAATTTTTTGGCTGATTTCTTTTGATTTTCCCATGATGTCAAGCAAAGAGGCAGTGAGTTTGAAGGTAGGCCTTGAAATACATCCACAGATACACCTCCAACTGACTCAAATGATGTCAATTAGCCTATCAGAAGCTTCTAAAGCCATGACATAATTTTCTGGAATTTTCCAAGCTGTTTAAAGGCACAGTCAATTTAGTGTATGTACACTTCTGACCCACTGGAATTGTGATACAGTGAATTTTAAGTGAAATAATCTGTCTGTAAACAATTGTTTCAAAAATGACTTGTGTCATGCACAAAGTAGATGTCCTAACTGACTTGCCAAAACTATAGTTTGTTAACAACAAATGTGTGGAGTGGTTGAAAAACGAGTTTCAATGACTCCAACCTAAGTGTATGTAAACTTCCGACTTCAACTGTATATAAGCTTAGTATATTTTCCATTTGAGACTTATCAGCTGAACACCAGGCAAACTGCATACAAAGAGAGTAGGTGGTGAAAATGCTCCGCTTATTACGTCTCTCTGTTCACACAATTACACTTTATTGGCCTTTGCTGAATGTCACCGATAAAGAGTGAATCGCAGCAGCAAGATGCTTTTGTACCTTTACTCAGCTCAGTGGAGTGATAAAAAGATGGTGTTTGTAAATTGGCTGTCATTAAACTAGATTTTTCGCAGGAGGTGTGAAACTCACTGCATCCCAAAAGATGCTTTACAATCTGTTACTGTTAAAGAATCTTCATAAAACATTTTTTTAATTGCTTGATATTAAACATATTCCTGACTGCTCATATAAACTCATCAAAAAAAGAAACGTCCTCTCACTGTCAACTGCGTTCATTTTCAGCAAACTTAACATATGTAAATATTTGTATGAACATAACAAGATATAACAACTGAGACATAAACTGAACAAATTCCACAGACATGTGACTAACAGAAATGGAATAATGTGTCCCTGAACAAAGGGGGGTCAAAATCAAAAGTAACAGTCCGTATCTGGTGTGGCCACCAGCTGCATTAAGTACTGCAGTGCATCTCCTCATGGACTGCACCAGATTTGCCAGTTCTTGCTGTGAGATGTTACCCCACTCTTCCACCAAGGCACCTGCAAGTTCTCTGACATTTCTGGGGGGAATGGCCCTAGCCCTCACCCTCCGATCCAACAGGTCCCAGACGTGCTCAATGGGATTGAGATCCGGGCTCTTCGCTGGCCATGGCAGAACACTGACATTCCTGTCTTGCAGGAAATCACGCACAGAACGAGCAGTATGGCTGGTGGCATTGTCATGCTGGAGGGTCATGTCAGGATGAGCCTGCAGGAAGGTTACCACATGAGGGAGGAGGATGTCTTCTCTGTAACGCACAGCATTGAGATTGTCTGCAATGACAACAAGCTCAGTCCGATGATGCTGTGACACACCGCCCCAGACCATGACTGACCCTCCACCTCCAAATCGATCCCGCTCCAGAGTACAGGCCTCGGTGTAACGCACATTCCTTCGACGATAAACGCAAATCCGACCATCACCCCTGGTGAGACAAAACCACGACTCGTCAGTGAAGAGCACTTTTTGCCAGTCCTGTCTGGTCCAGCGACGCTGGGTTTGTGCCCATAGGCGACGTTGTTGCCAGTGATGTCTGGTGAGGACCTGCCTTACAACAGGCCTACAAGCCCTCAGTCCAGCCTCTCTCAGCCTATTGCGGACAATCTGAGCACTAATGGTGGGATTGTGCGTTCCTGGTGTAACTCGGGCAGTTGTTGTTGCCATTCTGTACCTGTTTCGCAGGTGTGATGTTCGGATGTACCGATCCTGTGCAGGTGTTGTTACACGTGGTCTGCCACTGCGAGGATGATCAGCTGTCCGTCCTGTCTCCCTGTAGCACTGTCTTAGGCGTCTCACAGTACAGACATTGCAATTTATTGCCCTGGCCACACCTGCAGTCCTCATGCTTCCTTGCAGCATGCCTAAGGCACGTTCACGCAGATGAGCAGGGACCCTGGGCATCTTTCTTTTGGTGTTTTTCAGAGTCAGTAGAAAGGCCTCTTTAGTGTCCTAAATTTTCATAACTGTGACCTTAATTGCATACCATCTGTAATCTGTTAGTGTCTTAACGACCATTCCACAGGTACATGTTCATTAATTGTTTATGGTTCATTAAACAAGCATTGGAAACAGTGTTTAAATCCTTTACAATGAAGATCTGTGAAGTTATTTGGATTTTTACAAATTATCTTTGAAAGACAGGGTTCTGAAAAATGGACGTTTCTTTTTTTGCTGAGTTTATGTTGTAGTAGGGCCTACATGCCCTGAAGTACTTCTAAACATTCATTTACATTTACATTTACGTCATTTAGCAGACGCTCTTATCCAGAGCGACTTCCAGCGCATTCCTTTTTAGCCAGTTGATTGCTTTTTATTTCAAATGAGTAAGCTCTCTCGTCTCACATTTAACATTTAACACTCTGGAACACACAAATGAGGGAGGCAGTCAGAGCAGGCTGTTGAAGCTCAAGACTAACATCTCAGCACATTTTACACATTGATGGATGGAGTAGCCTAGCAGTCGCTGTTGCTATGATTTATTTTTTAGGGATTCAGCTAAGAAAGAGCTTGTAAAAAGATTCCAAAACGCTGTGACCATTCTGATGTCTCTTTGAGGACTTGGTGGGTTCTTTTATAATAAGTCCAGTTGCTCCTACATGCAAGCTTAATCTTTATGCTAAATAACCAGGTACTGGTTTTATATTATTAATAACAGCTGCATTTCACACCTTTGAATTTAAGCTCAGTAGTGCAAAATGATGATGCTTCAGTGACTTTCTGATAATGTACAACAGATCTGTAGGCCCCTGTCTCTAAGCATCTAGAGAGATTACATAAATTGGAAAAACCATGTCTAGATCTAACAGAAAGTTGGAAAATACTTTCCTTCTGGACCTTTCTTTTGAAAGGCAACCTTTTGAAAAGAAAAATCCCCTCAGAGCAGCAGATGTGTTTTTGTCTGAGTGATTGATGTCTTATCTAACCTCTCACTCAACAGCTCTCTTTAGGCCCATACCTGTTGTAATTATTTTGATAGGTTCATTTGGGATCCGTGAGACATGACGGGGAAATGACTGGTCTGGCTTGTTGCTGGGAAACCCCACATGGATGTATTCATGAAGGACGAACATGTGTCATCCATTACACTGGATAGGAGTGTGACATTAATGGCTGTCACCAGTTCGTCAGAACACACACAGGGTAAAACTGCATTGACATGAAATGTACGAGAATACAAAAGGTATTTGGAGAAATGTTAAAGATCTATGTCTTTCAGTCATGGGCCATTTTTCAAAGGTCAGTAATATTCAGATGGAAAGATGGTTTGAATACCAGTTAGTCATATACCAGATAGTCACTGGAATGGATTTGCTATTCCGGGCAATTAGAAAATAGATGGCTGTAAAAGCCACAGGCAATTAAGCAGATAACACGGTATATCTCTCCATGGCTGATAGGATTGCAGTATTAACACACATCAATCAGCTAAGAATAAAACCCAGAATATTAGCTCTGGAGATTCTGTTGGGATTAACTGAATCAATAGTCTGTGTCTGGGTTTAATTCCTGATTTGATGGGCCCTAGATTAGATTTCATTGATGACCTCCAAAGTATTGGTAAAAGTAATTAAGATAGGAAATAGGCCTGATATATCAGAAGAGAAAAACAGAGAGAGTACACATTAAACAAAACACTCAAGCCATGTGACAATGGAACTCATTAGCATAAGATTAATGAATAAAGATCATACATGCAAAATAGGAATCAATTCAAAACAATTTTCAATTGGCATGCATCCAATTGTTTGGTTTGCTTTGACACAATGTGGAAACTGCTGAGGTTAATTGGTTCATTAGCATTGCATAACAATGGCTGCAATTGCAATTTGAAACACAATTGATCTATGAGTCATTTCCATACATTAAAGTCCATAGAATTACAACGTGACCTTCAAGTTCAGGCAACCTCTATGTATAGGCAGAGGCTATACTTTTTTTTCTCTGGCCTGTTGAGAGTGCTCTAATATGTAACATTTACTGTAAGCAATAAGCATTGACTGCTCCACTGCCAGTGCCCAACATCGAATATTTTATCTTTTGCTTCTCAGGTGGAAACTTCTCCATAACTCATCACCCCCTCTGCCAATGGTAACTGGCACTCCCTGCAGAGCAAGAGACATCTTACAGGTAAGTCCAGCAAACAAAATGTGTAAAAGAAAACATGTTTATCGGAGTAGTTATTTATTCCAAACATGTTCCTATTTGAGTTTTACCACAGCAGCACATTCTGAGCCATTTTCTTTGTTTCACAATTATGTCAATAGATGCTAGCGTGTTGACATACTAAATCCCTCCAGGGGAATATGTTGTTGTTTTTGCCCATGAGAGAATTCCTACTGGGCAGAAACTGGTTGAATCAACATTGTTTCCATGTAATTTCAACAAAGAATATCAACGTGATGACATTGAATCAACATAGAAAACTGTCATCAACATAAGGAAATGTCTCTTTTTCACCAAACTTTTAACATAAATCCAATGACAGGGTAACATTTTATGTTGATTTCACGTGGAATTCATGTTAGTTGACAACTCAACCAAACGCATATAAAAAATAGACATTGAACTGACGTCTGTGCCCGTGTTTGGATCATTTTCCCATCAGCTGTTAATTTGAGGTATGATTAATCAAATAATTATTATGGCTTCTAGAACAATAACCTTCCCTGAAGGCGTTTTCAATTGGCTTCTCCCTGGCTAGTATTAACAAGAGCTTTTGACAAAATAGTAACATTAGCGCAGATAGCTTGGAATCTAGACCATAAGCAATAACCACGGAGATGCATTGACAAATAATGCTACTGCCACCTTCTGGTTTGGAATACTTCCAAGATCTTTGCTGTGTGAACACAAAAGAGATTGACTGCCGACACTGTTCAGACGTGCTAAGACTGGCCTCCCGAGTGGCGCAGCGGTCTAAGTGCATCGCAGTGCTAGCTGTGCCACTAGAGATTCTGAGTTTGAGTCCAGGCTCTGTCGCAGCCAGCCGCGACCGGGAGACCCATGGGGTGGTGCACAATTGGCCCAGTGTCGTCCTGGTTAGGGGAGGGTTTGGCCGGCAGGGATGTCCTTGTCCCATCGCGCACTAGCGACTCCTGTGGCGGGCCGGGTGCAGTGCACGCTGACACGGTCGCCAGGTGCACGGTGTTTCCTCCGACACATTCCCGTGTGTCTGAGCTAGACACGCTAGCTACTCTAACTTGATTGATAGCCTGAAATGGCTTCTTGGTAGCTAGGTTGGGAGACTGGGAACCTAACTGGGCTAGCGAAAGACAACTTCATGAAATTGCTAGATGACTAGTAATATTACAGAGAAACAACAAAAACAAACACTTTTTTGTGTCATTTTTTTTTTTAACAGGACAAACCTGAGGGCGCACGTACCCTTGTGCCCCCTATGGGCATGACACCTCTGCTCTCCCCAACTGTCTGTTTGAAGAATATTTAATTCAACAATAGATTACAAGACAATTGTTGCCTTTAAAGATACCAGTTGCTCAGTGTTAAGAGCTTTAAAAGTGCATGGCAGGTAGTTGGTCTTAAAATAATGTCACCTCTACTCTCTGCTCCCCCATTCCGGCGCTCAACGTTTCGGTCTACTAACCACCGGTCCTGGCAACCCACATTGTGCACATCTGGCAACCAACATTGCGCACACCTGCTTCCACATCGTTAAGCACACCTGGACTTCATCACCACCATTCATATAGGCCTCAGTAAGCCTCAGCCATCAGGCGGTATTGGTTTTGGTTATGTTCAGTACGTGGCTCCATCCATGATGATGATGATGATGATGATGATTATTAAACTCACCTTCTGCATCTGTTTCCTGACTCCCTTCATATACATTACAAAAAATAAAGTCATGTTAATCAGAACTATAATGGAAATATGTTCAACTGTCTCTGTCCTCTGAATTGTCATATCCAGTCAAATCCAGTTTGTGTTTCAACCCAGCACAAGTGACATGTTTGTGACATGTTACACAATTCCCTGTACAGAGAAAATCATAGTCAAGTAAACACTTCCTTTTGGAATGTGAATACTGACTAAAACCTCAGGCATGTTGTTCCTTCCATTGTTTAATTCAGTCATAATTGAATCAGACATTTGGTCTAAGCTAGAGAGCAGGAATTATGTTTTGTATATTGTTCTGACTGTACTGAGAGCATATTTCCCTTTTAAACATTAGAGTACAGCTTGACTGTAATTGCATGAGACACTTGAGGTATACTCTAGAAAGGCATGAATATAAGCATGTCTAGTGAGGTGAAACATTGTCCTGTTGAGCTCTTTAAGTAGCAATCACTTTACACTAGAGGACCAAGTCTGATCGGTCTTTAATGTGATTTTCTTCTTGTGATTACCTACACTTCCTGTAGCCTAAACTGGAGGTGCTAATTTGAAGTTGATTGCACATTTATCACTCTATAAACAGGACATGTGATGGGGACACTTCACGAAGCTTCTACAATGTGCTGGGTCACCAAAGTCCAGAACCTTTGCTAGTGAGATTTTCCAATGAACACTTACCTACCGAGCCACAAACAGTGAGCCCCATGTAGTCTTTTCAGTTGTCTGTCCACCTCTGTCGAGCAGTTTCCACATCTCATCCATGCTCTATATGTGTAGCTTGGCTCTGTCACTCTGTCCCTCGGCTCTCCTTTCTCATCTCCTCTCTCCATATGCTGGGTCCTCAGGCTGCACTGTGCTCATACCTAAAGGCTCTGTCTTCTTTCTCTAGACCCATCTGGTCCCCTGTTTCCCCTCTCTCCCTAGTGGCCCTTCAGTTGGGGACCATGCCAACACCTCCCCTGGTTGGCACCCAGTGTCTGGCAGTCCATCTTCCTGTCTCTTAACTCCTGTCTGGAAACGGTTAATGCCAATCGATGGTATCATTGTCTATCTTTTTAATGGCCTTTGTTTGTTGCCAACAGTGTTGGCACCACTGACCTACAGGGTTGGCACTGCCTCAAGAAGCAGGGAATGTAAAACCACAACCATGACCAGCCAACCCCCAAAGAGTGTGTATATTTCTCTCTCCTCAACAATATAGGGCAGGGATACCCAGCGGCTTAGCATGACCTATCGTAATGTGTCTGTGAGTGAGTGCACTTCAGTGGCGGTCGGTGACATTTAAGATGAGGGAGTATGATTATTTTTATTTCTATTAAAACATATTGGATGACTGTCATTCATATTCCATTCACCCAGCTCAATGTTACATCGATAGGTTTAGGCTACTACATGATACTCAAATGTTCCCTATACCCATCATCAGGTTGCTACAACCTAGCCTACGAATGAAAGTTTACAACGTAGAGATATTTTTTGTAATCAAGGTGACAGACAGTGACACGTTCAATACTGCCTTGCACACTCCAGCTGATCTAAGGTGTATTGGACAAATTCAGTTTCTATTGGACAAATTCAGATATGTTTATCCTCGTTTCATTATGTTAAAAAACGTTTTTCAACAGAATCGGCGGAATGAATACACCTCTGATCACACGCAAACACAGTTCACTTTCATAGCAGCCACATATAAACAGCATGATCACTTTGCTCGTTGTATTCTTTCTCACATCTATGAGCTCTCCTCCTCTCACCTTTTCCCTTCACTTGTGGACTTCATTGCACAACACATCAGCTGTCTGTGACCAGGCAAAAAAACCTTTCCAAGCCAAACCATCTTAACCGCTAACTGCTACACACAGCCTACATCGTTGTCACCATATTTGCTAACGTCATAGTCAACATAGCTACTATAACTAACGTGGTAGTATAAACCCGCTACAATCATGCAGTGCAGTGTACAGTCAGCTAGCAGTTTAGCAGTTACACCAGTGGGCCCCAGTGGCAATAAATTAATAAAACCAAAAGCTTACCTTGACTTGGAAGAGTTCCAGTGTTGGATAGGCATAGCCAGCTGGCTAACATAGCATCCCTCTCTGTTTGAGCCGGGTGTTTGAGTATGCTAAACTAGCTAAGTGCATTCACTACCTAAGTAAGTGAAAGTGAAGTGAAAAAAAACGAAACAAAATATAGCTCTATAATCCATATATAATCTCTCTTTCTTTCTCTCTCTCTCTCTCTCTCTCTCTTGCTTCTCCTTCATTTCTGAATAAATTAATTTGTTCAAAACTGTTCAACTATTGTCTTTCTCTCTCTTTGAGTCAACTAACTCAACACATTTTATGCACTTCAGTACTAGCTAGCTATAGTTTATGGTTTCAGTACTAGATTTATTCTCTGATCCTTTGATTGGGTGGCCAACATGTCAGTTCATGAAACAAGAGCTCTGATAGGAGCTGTCATAATTACTGTATACGTTTATGGAAGTGGGTGAGAAACATGAGCCTCCTAGGTTTTGTATTGAAGTCAATGTACCCAGAGGAGGATTCCAAGTCTGTTTTAATCAAGTATTTGTTGACGTGAATATATTTAGTATAGTTTTATCTAAAAAGGATAACTTTTTTTAATGTTTCATTATTTTTATGAAATTCACAGTGGAGGATGGTCCTCTCCTTCCTCCTCAGAGGAGCCTCCACTGGTGCCCTTATTTCCTGCTAACCCACTGTACTATTTTACATACTTTTGTCTTAGTTTTTTGGCCATTTATTCTTTGTGATCTCTCTGGTTGTTTAACACTGACAATAATCCTATCTTTCCTGAGAACATACTAAATCTGTATTTTATCTGAGGATGAAACTATACAGTATCTATAATGAAGGGGTATGAGTATGAAGACTGGTTGGTGGGACACAGAAGGGACATTGGTGTAACAACTCAAAGGAAACAATACCAACTGGGTGTAATCAGAAAAGCATATTTACCCTTTTCACAACTGATCTTTACTGTCGTTCAAAAAAACCTGAGGTCAGCAGAGACTATTTACACTTCCATTATGATCTCCTCCTTGCATGAGTCAAGAAGCGAACTCCTACGTGAATAGGTTGTATGTCATTCAGTGGTGGAGCATCTGGTTGTGTTTTCAATGTAGACATGTTTACCCATGAGCTCTACCCACAAAGTCAACAGTAGAAACCACTGAATGGTGTGAGAGCCACCAAAGAAGCAGATAGTCAGTCCACCACACCCCTTAAACAACGACATCCGTCACGTCTGGCAAAGACTGTACGGAAATGGAATACAGAAGTGGCAACCAGATTGTGACACTATGGGAATAAAACACATATTACATGCCATCTGAGTGGCTTTGGTCGTCACAAGTAAATGTTCTTCTGTTCGCTAATAATAGTAGAAGACCTGAGACAAAGGCCTTACACCTTAAGCACACATTATGTGCTTAAGGTAATGTACCATTTGACCAATAAATGCTCTTATATCCATTTAAGGCTTGACGTGACTGGTAAAAACACTCAGAACAGAACATTGAAGCCTGCCCAGAGGCTCTGAATCCCATTACCAAGACAGTGTTCATCAAGTCAATCAATGGCCTCAAGACTTCATGTCAACAGGACTCATATGTACCATAGCTACAGGGGCTCTCATCTGTGACAATAGCCCCGACAACAAAATCCAGGGACAGAGACAATGCAACTACTAATGGAGCATGCTAGCTGGCTGTTGTACACAAAGACTCTGGCAATGGCAATACCCCGGGGATGAGTTCCCAGTGCTCTTTTTTTCAGCACTCTGACATATTTTTGGCAGCCATCTTGTGATGTAGTAGTGATGTTGGAGATGTGCTTGCTTGGGGTAGAAGATGCTCTTCAAAGAATAGCAGTACTCTATGATGCCAACAGGTCTGTTTCAGGCGGGGAAAATCATGATGAATTACACTCAAGAAGCCAGTCAGGAGAATGTTTTCCACCCCAGTTGACAATGCAACTTGTGGAGAACATTTTTAAAAACCTGAGCTTTTCTGATTCAGAATTGAGAGAATTGTATTGCAACCCATGCAAAGGGAGATGTTTTCTTTTGTGTTTTTCACCTTTGATCTGTTAAGCCTACATTTGAATTACCTTTAACATCATGTCACCTCATCTTAGTCCTTGTTTGTTCTTTCTGAGGTAAATGTAGCACTGTACTGTACTGTTTCGGGCCAGGATACTGTACAACAACCTTTCCTACAGTGAAGAGGCGATTGGAGGAGAATCTCAATTGCATACTCCTCACATCCTCTCTCCTCGCCTCCTTCTCAATACCCTGTGGGTTTTGATTTATTTATTTATTTTATTTCACCTTTATTTAACCAGGTAGGCAAGTTGAGAACAAGTTCTCATTTACAATTGCGACCTGGCCAAGATAAAGCAAAGCAGTTCGACACATACAACAACACAGAGTTACACATGGAGTAAAACAAACATACAGTCAATAATACAGTAGAAAAATAAGTCTATATACAATGTGAACAAATGAGGTGAGATAAGGGAGGTAAAGGCAAAAAAGGCCATGGTGTCAAAGTAAATACAATATAGCAAGTAAAACACTGGAATGGTAGATTTGTAGTGGAAGAAAGTGCAAAGTAGAAATAGAAATAATGGGGTGCAAAGGAGCTAAATAAATAAATAAATACAGTAGGGGAAGAGGTAGTTGTTTGGGCTAAATTATAGATGGGCTATGTACAGGTGCAGTGATCTGTGAGCTGCTCTGACAGCTGGTACTTAAAGCTAGTGAGGGAGATAAGTGTTTCCAGTTTCAGAGATTTTTGTAGTTCGTTCCAGTCATTGGCAGCGGAGAACTGGAAGGAGAGATGGCCAAAGGAGGAATTGGCTTTGGGGGTGACCAGAGAGATATATCTGCTGGAGCGCGTGCTACAGGTGGGTGCTGCTATGGTGACCAGTGAGCTGAGATAAGGGGGGACTTTACCTAGCAGGGACTTGTAGATGACCTGGAGCCAGTGGGTTTGGCGACGAGTATGAAGCGAGGGCCAGCCAACGAGAGCGTACAGGTCGCAGTGGTGGGTAGTATATGGGGCTTTGGTGACAAAACGGATGGCACTGTGATAGACTGCATCCAGTTTATTGAGTAGGGTATTCGACATCGCCGAATTCGAGGATCGGTAGGATGGTCAGTTCTACGAGGGTATGTTTGGCAGCATGAGTGAAGAATGCTTTGTTGCGAAATAGGAAGCCAATTCTAGATTTAACTTTAGATTGGAGATGTTTGATGTGAGTCTGGAAGGAAAGCTTACAGTCTAATCAGACACCTAGGTATTTGTAGTTGTCCACATATTCTAAGTAAGAACCGTCCAGAGTAGTGATGCTGGACGGGCGGGCAGGTGCGGGCAGCGATCGGTTGAAGAGTATGCATTTATTTTTACTTGTGTTTAAGAGCAGTTGGAGGCTATGGAAGGAGAGTTGTATGACATTGAAGCTCGTCTGGAGGGTTGTTAACACAGTGTCCAAAGAAGGGCCAGAAGTATACAGAATGGTGTCGTCTGCGTAGAGGTGGATCAGAGACTCACCAGCAGCAAGAGCGACATCATTGATGTATACAGAGAAAAGAGTTGGCCCAAGAATTGAACCCTGTGGCACCCCCATAGAGACTACCAGAGGCCCGGACAACAGGCCCTCCGATTTGACACATTGAACTCTATCAGAGAAGTAGTTGGTGAACCAGGCGAGGCAATCATTTCAGAAACCAAGGCTATTGAGTCTGTCGATGAGGATGTGGGGATTGACAGAGTCGAAAGCCTTGGCCAGGTCAATGAATACGGCAGCACAGTATTGTTGCTTATCGATGGCGGTTACGATATCATTTAGGACCTTGAGCGTGGCTGAGGTGCACCCATGACCAGCTCTGAAACCAGATTGCAAAACGGAGAAGGTGCGGTGGGATTCGGAATTTGTTTGTTGACTTGGCTTTCGAAGGCCTTAGAAAGGCAGGGTAGGATAGATATAGGTCTGTAGCAGTTTGGGTCAAGAGTGTCTCCTCCTTTGAAGAGGGGGATGACAACAGCTGCTTTCCAATCTTTTGGAATCTCAGACGACACGAAAGAGAGGTTGAACAGGCTAGTAATAGGGGTTGCAACAATTTCGGCAGATAATTTTAGAAAGAAAGGGTCCAGATTGTCTAGCCTGGCTGATTTGTAGGGGTCCAGATTTTGCAGCTCTTTCAGAACATCAGCTGACTGGATTTGGGAGAAGGAGAAATGGGGAAGGCTTGGGCGAGTAGCTGTGGGGGGTGCAGTGCTATTGACCGCGGTAGGGGTAGCCAGGTGGAAAGCATGGCCAGCCGTAGAAAAATGCTTATTGAAATTCTCAATTATAGTAGATTTATCGGAGGTGACAGAGTTTCCTATCCTCAGTGCAGTGGGCAGCTGGGAGGAGGTGTTCTTATTCTCCATGGACTTTACAGTGTCCCAGAACTTTTTTGAGTTTGTGTTGCAGGAAGCAAATTTCTGCTTGAAAAAGCTAGCCTTGGCTTTTCTAACTGCCTGTGTATATTGGTTTCTAACTTCCCTGAAAAGTTGCATGTCACGGGGCTGTTCGATGCTATGCAGAACGCCACAGGATGTTTTTGTGTTGGTTAAGGGCAGTCAGGTCTGGAGAGAACCAAGGGTTATATCTGTTCCTGGTTCTACATTTCTTGAATGGGGCATGCTTATTTAAGATGGTGAGGAAGGCATTTAAATAAAATAACCAGGCATCCTCTACTGACGGGATGAGGTCAATAACCTTCCAGGATACCCAGGCCAGGTCGATTAGAAAGGCTTGCTCGCTGAAATGTTTCAGGGAGCGTTTGACAGTGATGAGTGGAGGTCATTTGACCACTGACCCATTACAGATGCAGGCAATGAGGCAGTGATCGCTGAGATCTTGGTTGAAAACAGCAGAGGTGTATTTAGAGGGCAAGTTGGTTAGGATGATATCTATGAGGGTGCCCGTGTTTACGGCTTTGAGGCGAGGAGAAAGGACACGAGGAGTATGCAATTGAGATTCTCCTCCAATCGCCTCTTCACTGTAGGAAAGGTTGGTGTACAGTATCCTGTCCCAGAACAATACAGTACAGTGCTACATTTACCTCAGAAATTACAAACAAGGACTTTTTATTAAGTTGCTGCACTTGACATTTTCAGGAATTTGCACTAAGATGGATTAAAGAGTATGACTAAAATGTGTTTTTGGAAGATATGATGGAGGTACCATTAAAATGAACTCGCAAGCCAGCAATCTTCCAGCGAGGCGTGGTTTCTTATTTAGTCCAAATAACCTATTCATTAGAATAGCAACATGAATGAATAATAGGAGGATTTCATAACTTTGCGTATGGCTCCAAATGAGAGTCAGCTTATTTAAACAGTCTACATGGGCCTAATAAAAAAATAAACATACACAGTAAAATTGTTTCTTTAAGCCACAAAAACATAATTTACTTGCAATTCAATCCAACTTTTTGGTGGAAAACAATGTTTAAGTGGAGCACTTTAGATAATATTCCAAGTTATAACCATATCATTTTTGGGAGTGGGGGGGGGGCCTTATACGGATACATTGGGTCTGACATTGAGACTTACAGTACTTATTCTGTGATGTAACTATGGAAATGTCCAAACACAGATGAAAGAGATCCGAAAAGCTATAGTCTAAAGTGGTTGACAAGGCCATCAGAGTTGCAAACCCAATGTTCCCCTTATTAAAATGAAGCCATCATAGCATCACACACAGCACCAAGATGCCAGGGGGATGATATAATGAGAGTAGTCTGTAACTGACCTCAAACTAACTCTGACAGAACCTCTAACAATAATAGAGAACACTACACAGCATACTATTTTAGTCACAGCAACAGAAGTGCCACATCCAGTTAGGCCTGTGACTTCAACCAATTCCAAATAAAACACAATGACCCCCAAATCTCACATTAAAGAATGGTTCATAAAGCACTATTCTATTTCGACTCCACACCTTCAGAACAGAGCTTCTCGCAGCAGCCTAGCCCGGGTATCCTCAGTTTTTCAGATGTGTTGGAAATAATGACCTCCCAGGGTCAAAGTCACAGCAGTCGCTGTGGAGCACGCTCACTCTGCTCACTCTGTTATTGTGAAGCTTCCCTCCCATGCTGAGCGGTTCCAAACAGAGGGTTCTGAGGTTAGGGAGAGAGCGAGGGTATGTCTGTGTGACGGGTCATCACATCACAGAAACCTGTAACACTCTCCATTAGTTCCCATGCCTTCTCATGTAAGTACCTTTATACTGTGTGTGGCTTATGGGTGGACAAAATTGGTTGTCATTTCCTTCCAGGCTATTTTGGTACTGCTGAGGGTTATTATGGAAGCGTTGTTTAAATTAAGCTATGTTTTCTGGCTTCATGCTATACACAGAGGAATTGCTAGATTACAGTTTAATCAGAGAGTAGAGGTGGTCCCGGACAGGGAGGACATCCCTTCTAGTGAGCGACAAAGGACGGACTGTGTCTCATCGCACGTATGACCAGGGTAATGACAGGAAGTGATGAAGCACCACTTCCTTTCTTACTTCCTTTAATATTTGGTCCCCATGACCTCATAGGACGTGCCAGATCCTGGCAAATCAGCAGCTCCAAAGAGAGGAAACCACTTCTGACTCCTAGACAGAGAGGATTCAACTCATCTGACTTTAAGGTGATATAAATAACCTTGCATGATTGAGACTCAAAATCACTTACCCCCATATTGGTTTTAAATATGGCAATATGTGTCTTATGTGTTTCCTGGAATTATGCTTTCCGTTAATGAGCACTGTATACATCTTTGATATGAATATTACTTCAAGCCAATTCCTTCCCGCCATCCACTCTGGAAATAGAATAGAGGTTCTGAGGGACCTGTCGATCTCTGAAGCCAACATAGCACTTAGCATCTTTAAAGTTGACTGTGAATGACTGTTGGTTATGCAAGCTTCTTTTTAGACTTGCCAGAGAAGCATTCCTCTCTCAAAACTTCAAAACCTAAGAGAGGGAAAACTTACTGTACAGTGCATTCGGAAAGTATTCAGACCCCTTGACTTTTTCCACATTTACATGGATTTAAACAAAGAAGATAATTATCATCAATCTACACACAATACCCAATAATGACAAAGCAAAAACATGTTTTTCTACATTTTTGCACATGTATTACATTTTCTGTTGTTGAAAAATTACACTTAAATATGTATTCAGACCCTTTACTTAGTACTTTGTTGAAGCACCTTTGGCAGTGATTACAGCCTTGGGTCTTCTTGGGTATGACACTACAAGTTTTATACCAGTATTGGGGAGTTTCTGCCTTTCATCTCTGCAGATCCTCTCAAGCTCTGTAAGGTTGGATGGGGAGCGTCGCTGCACAGATATTATCAGGTCTCTCCAGAGATGTTAGATCGGTTTCAAGCCCGGGCTCTGGCTGGGCCACTCAAGGACATTCAGAGACTTGTCCTGAAACCACCCCTGCGTTGTCTTGGCTGTGTGCTTAGGGTCGTTGTCCTGTTGGAAGGTGAACCTTCACCCCTAGTCTGAGGTCCTGAGCGCTCTGGAGCAGGTTTTCATTAAGGATCTCTCTGTACTTTGCTCTGTTCATCTTTCCCTTGATCCTGACTAGTCTCCCAGTCCCTGGCACTGAAAGCATGATGCTGTCACCACCATGGATCACCGTAGGGATGGTGCCAGGTTTCCTCCAGACGTTTGGCATTCAGGCCAAAGTGTTCAATCTTGGTTTCATCAGACCAGAGAATCTGTTTCTCATTTTCTGAGAGTCCTTTAGGTGCCTTTTGGCAAACTCCAAACGGGCTGTCATGTGCCTTTTACTGAGGAGTGGCTTCCGTCTGGCCACTCTACCATAAAGGCCTGATTGGTGGAGTGCTGCAGAGATGGTTGTACTTCTGGAAGGTTCTCCCATCTCTAAAGAGGACCTCTGGAGCTCTGTCAGAGTGACCATCGGGTTCTTGGTCACCTCCCTGACCAAGGTTAACCACAGATGGACTCCAATCAAGTTGAAGAAACATCTCAAGGATGGTCAATGGAAACAGGATGCACCTGAGCTCAATTTCGCGTCTCATAGCTTACGTAAATAAGGTATTTCTGTTTCAAATTTGTATTACACTTGCAAAAAAAATGTCAACCTGTTTTCACTTTGTCATTATGGGGTATAGTGTGAAGATTAATGAGCAAAACATTTTATTTAATCCATTGTAGAATACGGATGTAACGCAACAAAATGTGGAAAAAGTGAAGGGGTATTTGGTATTTTGGTATTTTATTAGGATCCCCATTAGCTGTTGCAAAAGCAGCAGCTACTCTTCCTGGGGTCCACACAAAACATGAAACATGACATAATACAGAACATTAATACACAAGAACAGCTCAAGGACAGAACTACATACGTAGCCTACATATCAATGCATACACACAAACTATATTGGTCAAATAGGGGAGAGGCGTTGTGCCGTGAAGTGTAGCTTTATCTGTTTTTTGAAACCAGGTTTGCCATTTATTTGAGCAATATGAGATGGAATGGAGTTCCATACAATAATGGCTCTGTATAATACTGTACACTTTCTTGAATTTGTTCTGGATTTGGGGACTGTGAAAGACCCCTGATGGCATGTCTGGTGGGGTACGTGTGTGTGTCAGAGCTGTGTGTAAGTTGACTATGCAAACAATTTGGGATTTTTAACACATAAATGTTTCTTATAAAAAAAGAAGTGATGCAATCAGTCTCTCAACAACTCTTAGCCAAGAGAGACTGGCATGCATAGTATTTATATCAGCCCTCTAATTTCAGTGAAGAGCAAGATGTGCAGCTCTGTTCTGGGCCAGCTGCAGCTTAACTAGGTCTTTCCTTGCAGCCCTGGACCACACAACTGGACAATAATCAAGATGAGACTAAACTAGAGCCTGCAGAACTTGCTTTTTGGAATGTGGTGTCAAAAAAGCAGAGCATCTCTTTATTACAGACAGACCTCTCCCCATCTTTACAACCATTGAATCTATATGTTTTGACCATGACAGTTTACAATCTAAGGTAACACCAAGTAATTTAGTCTCCTCAACTTGTTCAACAGCCACACCATTCATTACCAGATTCAGCTGAGGTCTAGAATTTAGGGAATGATTTGCACCAAATACAATGCTCTTAGTTTTAGAGATGTTCAGGATCAGTTTATTACTGGCCACCCATTCCAAAACAGACTGCAACTTTAAGGGTTTCAGTGTCTTCATTAGCTGTGGTTGCTGATGCGTATATGGTTGAATCATCAGCATACATGGACACACATGCTTTGTTTAACGCCAGTGGCAGGTCATTGGTGAAAATAGAAAAGAGTAGAGGGCCTAGAGAGCTGCCCTGCGGTACATCACATTTTATATGTTTGACATTAGAGAAGCTTCCATTAAAGAAAACCCTTTGAGTTCTATTAGATAGATAGCTCTTAATCCACGATATGGCAGAGGTTGAAAAGCCATAACACATACGTTTTTTCAACAACAGGTTATGGTCAATGATATCAAAGGCTGCACTGAAATCTAACAGTACAGCTCCCACAATCTTCTTATTATCAATTTCTTTCAACCAACCATCAGTCATTTGTGTCAGTGCAGTACATGTTGATTGCCCTTCTCTATAAGCATGCTGAAAGTATGTTGTTAATTTATTTACAGAGAAACAGCATTGAATTTGGCCAAACACCATTTTTTTTACAACAGTTTGCTAAGAGCTGGCAGCAAGCTTATAGGTCTGCTGTTAGAACCAATAAAGGCCGCTTTACCACTCTTGGGTCTCAAAATTAATTGGCTTCCCTCCAGGCCTGAGGACATAGACTTTCCTCTAGGCTCAGATTAAAGATATGACAGATAGGCTGGCTATATAGTCAGCTACCATCCTCAGTAGCTTTCCATCTAAGTTGTCAATGCCAGGAGGTTTGTCATTAAATTGAACAATAATTTTCCCACTTCTCCCACACTAACTTTACAGAATTCAAACGTGCAATGCTTTTCTTTCATTATTTGTTTTTTTGAATATGATGGCTCACAGTTTGTTGTTGTAATTTCCTGCCTAAGTTTGCCCACTTTGCCAATGAAGTAATCATTAAAATAATTGGCAACATCAAATAGTTTTGTGATGAATAAGCCATCTGATTCGATGAAAGATGGAATTGAATTTGTCTTTCTGCCCATAATTTAATTTAAAGTACTCCAAAGTTTTTTTCTATCATTCTTTATATCATTGATCTTGGCTTCATAACACAGTTTCTTTTCTTTTTGTTGAGTTTAGTCACATAATTTCTCAATTTGCAGTAAGTCAGCCAGTCTGATGTGCAGCCAGACTTATTAGCCACTCCTTTTGCCCCATCTCTTTCAACCATGCAGTTTTTCAATTCCTCATCAATCCATGGAGCCATAACAGTTCTAACAGTCAGTTTCTTGACAGGTGCATGTTTATCAATAACTGGAAGAAGCAATTTCATAAATTCATCAAGTGCAGCGTCTGGATGCTCCTCATTAATCACATCAGACCGATAAATCTTTTTAACATCATCCACATAAGAGTCATAGCAAAATCTTTTGTATGATCTCTTATACACTATTTTAGGCACAGCTGTTGGAACTTTGGCTTTCCTGGCTATAGACACTATATTGTGATCACTGCATCCAATGGGTACAGCTTAGGAACAAAGTTCTACAGTATTAGTAAAAAATGTGGATGATCTTGCTTTTTTAAATGTATTTTTGATTTAACCTTTATTTAAATGTTTCTGTAAAGTTGTTACTGTAGTGTTTGTAAACACCCTGGTAGGTTGATTAATAACCTGAACCAGATTGCAGGCACTGTTTACAGTAAGAAGCTTCCTCTTGGGCAGAAAGCTTGATGAAAACCAGTCAATATTCAGGTGCCAAGAAAGTAGAACTCTCTGTTTACATCACATACACTATTAAGCATTTCTCACATATTATTTAGGTACTGATTGTTCGCATTTGGTGGCCTATAGCAACACCCCAAAAGGCTTTAGATCTGCCAAGTGAACCTGCAACCACAACACTTCAATAACACTTGACATAAGATATTCTCTAAGCATTACAGGGATATGGCTCCGAATATATACAGCAACACCTCCCCCAAAATAATTTCTGTCTCTTCTATAGATGTTATATCCTTGTATTGCTACTGCTCTATCAAAAGAAAAACCTAAGTGAGTCTCAGAAATGGCTAAAACATGAATATTATCTGGTGTTAACAAGTTATTGATTTCATGATCCTTATTTCTAAGGCTAAGCAGGGTTATTTTCAGCCCTTTCCTGAGTCTGAATACTTTCCGAATGCACTGCTTGGATGGTGATATGTACTGTTTGCCAGGACAGCCCCAAGAGCTTTGAGGTAAGTTTGTTTCCAAGTATATGAAAACCGTGTTGTGTGTGTGTTAGTGTGTGTCACGACAGACAGTGTTGACCGCAGGTGCGTCAACACCTGAGGGTCTGTTTCACTCATTGAACCGGTTAGCCTGATGACACACTCGGTGGGCATTACCTGCTTTCTGAGCTTCCAAAACAAGTGTTTAGTGAGTTCCTGCCTCCACATAAACAAGGAATGGAAAGTTGACTTCAGTAAAGAGCATAATCATTGTTTGTGGTGTCTGTTTGATGGGTTTGATAGCACTGCAGTGTTTACACTGATACTGGTCTTTCATCTCCAGATAAGACAGCTGCTTCAGGGGGAAAGGACTCACATGGATTAAATGAGGTTGCTGCTGTAAAAAAAGGTTATTCCTAGAGCAGCACTGGACCCCCGTGGCACACATTGGCAAAGGGTTCAGCACGTGTGGTGTGCTCTATAAAAAAATATGATAAATGTGTGACATTGGTGTTGGGCTGCGATAGCATCAATAAAGATTTATTTTGCTTTCATATCAGTATGCAGTGACCCATTTTCTCTGGAGATCTTGTCACTTGTTCTTTAAAAAACGAAACAAATGCGTTGTTAATAGGTCAACCATGTGTTGAGCAAAAGGAAAGTCTTACTTGAAAAGACTACAAAGGCCTAGGTTAGTTCACACTGGATAGTGTGTGAATAAATGAGAAGAGAACTGTTTGCAACTGTCAATTAGCAGGCTCACAATAAGACCTGGGGTGGGAGTCAGTGTTGAGCTGTTCTGCACGTCAGTAAAAATCCACCTGCTGTGTTTCTTGTCCCGAGGCATTGTTCACATTTCAACTAGGTAACACTGAGAAACTTATCCTAAATCCCTGCTGCCTCAAAGCACTTGAACACAGCTCAAAAACCTGGCCCTTGAAACGTTCCAAGAATATTACTAGACTGGAAAAATATACACCTATTCATCTATGTTAATTCCAAAATGTGTATGAAGGAAAACCACAACACAAGACAGGAAATGTTTTCTTATTTTCCAAGCTGCTAAAGTAGGTCTATGGCTCACAGATTTCAGTAGCAAAATCATGGGTAAATGTTTATTTTTGCATTCTTGGCTCAGATATTTTGCCTTCTCACAGCTCTTGTGTTATTTGCTACTCAGTCAGGTGTTTTAGATTAACATCTGAAAGACTTTGGCACAATTTTGAATACATTCTGGGTGATTCTGAATTGACCGTGAAAAGATTGACCTAAGATTGCATCGATTAGTTTTCCATGTCATACCATGCATATATCCATACCATATCCATACTACATATACATCCCTTGTTTTCCTCTCATGTCACATGTTCAGACAGTACACTATGTCCTATTCAAACCTGTTTGTGGTGTTAAGAAGAGTGAAAAAATGTTTTTAATTGAAAATCTTGTTTACTCAGTTATATGACCTGCAAGCTGTTGGAGAGGAAAAACACACACATACATGCGCGCGCACACACACACACACACACACACACACACACGCACACACACGCACGAGCGCACACACACGCACGCACGCACGCACGCACGCACACATACAATCTCTTCTGGTTCTGGTCTTATTGCCTGTACGTTGGCAGAAAAACAGAACAAAACTTCAAGGGCAGTCCAAAATATATTATTAGATTCACAAACAACACCACTGTGTTCTCCCAGACCAGGCTTAAACACTGCAGCAGTATCTGTCTGGAGCAACTGGGGCAAAAGGATACACATCTAAGAATAAGGCCTACTTTCTTGGTTCCTCCATTATAGAGGTGGATCAGATGATTTTGTATCGTTTGTTTATTCGTTCTTTCGTTCGTATTTTTCAACCAACATAGAACTGGGAGGAGTCAGGCATCCCAGTGTGTCAGACACTTTTAGATGACTTCACCTCATGTCCCTCGACACCCTTGATACACTCCTGTGTCGCTGTGACATTATCAGCATCCAGCCCCTCCTAGGAAACCTCCCTGTCCTGGCATCACAGAGGCACCAGACTGCAGGGGAAAACATCCTTCATGCCTACACAATGTGACAAGTCCCTCTACATAGAATCACCCAGGGAGAAATGAGAGAGAATTCTGCTACGAGAAAATTTACTTTTGGTCAATGGCTCACATTGACAGTACTTGACATATCTGGGTCTCTGCTGTGGAGAAATACTGGTAGTCATTATTCACAAAAGCTTGTACAGGGAGCCTGTTGAAACGAACACTTTTATAAAGTAACCAAACATTATTTTTAATTTCTGTCAAACTGTAATTTAACCATCCACCTTCCTCATTCCTGTGTGAGCAAGAGTTAACTTAGAGTAAAATAAAATGCAAAAACAAAACTTTCCTCAGTGTAGTACAAACTCCAATAGAATGGAGAATGAGTCACATTCAAAAGTATGAAAGTATGTGAAAATAACATTGTTTGACTAAGTTGCTCTTGGCATAGTCTCAGGTATGGTGTGTTGAAAAAGCATGTCTGGGCTTGAAATAAGGAGGAGACGAGACAAACAGTTGTGTAGGCACTTGGCATGAGGCCAACATGGGGGAGTTTTCATAATCATTTAATTGGCTTGATTGTCTGTCTGCACTTTGACCACAAGATGCTCTGTGACCATAAATGTGTATAACAAGCACATTTGCATGTTTTACTTAACGTTGGCATTCTCTTCAGTCTCTTCAATGTCTTATTTATTTGAATCTAATCCAAATAACTTTATCACCCAACTGCTGATGCTGTCAAATACAGCAGGGTTGAGTCAGGTGAATAGGTTGACAAACCAGATCTATGAAGTAAACAGGTCTGATTTAGCCTGCCAAGCCAACCTGTATGTAATATAAATGCAAATATGCACCAACCATAGCTGCTAACCGTGACTCTCTAGACAAATATTATCACTGGAAAATGACTCCACAACAATTGGATGACATTTAATATGACAGCAGTTGGCATTTCAGAAAGGTGCCCTATATCTTTCATCTCTATAGAGGTATGGCAGGATTCATTAATGTAAATGTATTCATTGGGTGAGCATATATCCGGGTGAAGAAGCATAAAGACAGTTTCTGTTATCATGAAAGTACTACTGAACTCAGCTTCCCCACGTTGGCATGATCATAACAAAGTAAACGGCCTTTTTATCTGCTGGAATTGATGATGACAATATCGTCAAGGGCATTCCTTTGTTAGTAACAGATCCGATTCCTTGTTCCTGTTTTGTAGCATGCTATTTCACCCCTTGTCGGAAACAATGTCAGCACTATGTTTTTGAGGTAGCAAATAACAAAACAACAACAGAAACAGTAAGTACAGAAAGTACAGTATAGAAAGTTTGACTCACAGTACTGCCCTGCTAACACAATCTATAGAATGAGCCACGAGTATTCAAAGCAGTCCTTCTCCGCAGCCATTAAATGCAAACAAGTTTGCCCCCCTCTCGGTCCTCCAACTAATTCTCTCTTGGACAGAGAGAGAAGAGAGATCTTCTGAAGATCCTGCACAGACATGGTGGGTGTCTCAGGATTAATGATGTTTGCTTTCCTCTCCGGTTCTCTCTGGGAGCTGGTGAATAATACAGAAGGAGAGGTCAGCAGCGAGGGTCGGGTCAGAACTGCTCTGCTCCCTGGAGCTTGGAGCATGTCTTAGCCCAGACTCACATCCACCCCGGGGTATAGGGGGGTTGGGGAGGAAGAGTCAATGGGGGTTTGCGGCTCTTGCTTGAATTTGGTGGCAGATGACCTCTGTTCTGTGTGTTACTCTGTGTAGTTGGTGTTAAGAGGTGTGTGTGTGTGTGTGTGTGTGTGTGTGTGTGTGTGTGTGTGTGTGTGTGTGTGTGTGTGTGTGTGTGTGTGTGTGTGTGTGTGTGTGTGTGTGTGTGTGTGTGTGTGTGTGTTGGGGAGTGTGTGTCTGTGTATGTGTGCGTAGATGTGGCTGTGTGTGTAAAGCTACCCTGAGGGAGTCTGTGGCATTTCACACACCGATATATAGAGAGAGAGGGAGGAAGAGAAGAGAGGGCCGGAGGGCAGGAGGTATGGAGAGGAATGGGTAAGGAGGGTCACCTTAGGGAGGTCACTTTCACAGAGCTCAAGGTCTACTGCTGCTGAACACCACTGTGAGTATAAAAAGCTGCAGACTAGTTGTCTATGACTTCATTCCTCTTTAGGGAAAATGAATGTTAGCGGCAGAAAAAGATGCATTGAATCCCAATGAAAAGATTTCAAATGAAATAAAGCTGGGCCTACATGTATACCCAGACAGCACACATACTGTACATCTCGCCAACGTCGGCCTGACAGCGGTATATCTTTAGTAGACCGTGTTCCATTTAGAACGTCGGCGGGAGGGTGGCAGTGAGTGTGGGAGGTCGAAATGCATGCACGCTGCATCGTCACATGGCCGCTCAGCATCACAGAGTCGGCCTTAGATGGTGTAAACATCGACATTGGGACGAGTGTCACAACGCTTGAATAGCTGCCTTCTCTCGATACATAATCATTCCTTACCCGCAGGGGCATGTTTCACATCTTTTAGGCATAGCCTACCAATGGACCGTCAAACATTTCCGGGCTTGGTTGGCAATCATTTTTATCAGAAAATATGTTTAAAGCCTATAGGCGTAAATAAATGAATAAAATTGCATTTTCTGAATACAGTACTTGTCCCATGCCAATTTAAACGATCAAAATAATATTTTTTTGGCATTCAAAACCATGAAACTGATGGGCCATAAACGTTTTATTTTGTCTCTAGAGGGGCTAGGCAGCATGCAGCTTTGACATGCATCGTCCAAAAAGCGATTGAAGGGCGAATGCAATCTAATGCCGACATCTCGGAGACATCTTGCCAATGTGCAAACATTCTCTATACTACATCGGCCTGATGTATCATGTAAAGATAGGGCCGACATCGACACGATGTACAGTACATTCGGAAAGTATTCAGACCCCTTGACCTTTTCCACATTTTGTTAAGTTACAGCCTTATTCTAAAATGGATCAAATAAAATAAATCCTCATCACATAAAACACCATAATGACAAAGCGAACAGTTAACATTTTTTTTTGCAGATTTATTAAAAATAAAAACTGAAATGCCTTATTTACATAAGTATTCAGACCCTTTGCTATGATACATGAAATTGAGCTCAGGTGCATCCTGTTTCCATTGATCATCCTTGAGATGTTTCCACAACTTGATAGGAGTCCACCTGTGGTAAATTCAATTGATTGGACATGATTATGAAAGGCACACACCTGTCTATATAAGGTCCCATAGTTGACAATGCGTGTCAGAGCAAAAACCAAGCCATGAGGTCGAAGGAATTGTCTGTAGAGGTCCGAGACAGGATTGCGTTGAGGCACATATCTGGGGAAGGTTACCAAACAATGTCTGCAGCATTGAAGGTCCCCAAGAACACATTGGCCTCCATCATTCTTAAATGGAAGAAGTTTGGAACCACCAAGACTCTTCCTAGAGCTGGCCGTCCGGCCAAACTGAGCAATCAGGGGAGAAGGGCCTTGGTCAGGGAGGTGACCAATAACCCGATGGTCACTCTGACAGAGCTCTGTGGAGATGGGAGAACCTTCCAGAAGGACAACCATCTCTGTAGCACTCCACCAATCAGGCCTTTATGGTGGAGTGGCCAGACAGAAGGCACATGACAGCCAGCTTGGAGTTTGCCAAAAGGCTCTCAGACTATGAGAAACAAGATTCTCTGGTCTGATGAAACCAAGATTGAACACTTTGGCCTAAATGCCAAGCATCACCTCTGGAGGAAGCCTGGCACCTTCCCTACGGTGATAAATGGTGATAGCAGCATCGTGCTGTGGGGATGAATTTTCAGCAGCAGGGACTTGGAGACTAGTCAGGGTCGAAGGAAAGATGAATGGAGCAAAGTACAGAGAGATCCTTGATGAAAACCTGCTCCAGAGCACTCAGGACCTCAGACTGGGGGCGAAGGTTCACCTTCCAACAGGACAAAGACCCTAAGCTCACAGCCAACACAATGCAGGAGTGACTTCGGGACAAGTCTCTGAATGTCCTTGAGTGGCCCAGCCAGAGTCTGGACTTGAACCCGATCAAACATCTCTGGAGAGACCTGAAAATAGCTGTGCAGTGACACTCCCCAACCAACCTGACAGAGCTTGAGAGGATCTGCAGAGAAGAATGGGAGAAATTCCCCAAATTCAGGTGTGCCAAGCTTGTAGCGTCATACCCAAGAAGACTCAAGGCTATAATCGCTGTCAAAGGTGCTTCAACAAAGTACTGAGTAAAGGGTCTGAATACTTATGTAAGTGTGTTTCTGTTTTTTATTTAAATACATTTCCCAATAAATTAGCTTTGAAAACTGTTTTTGCTTTGTCATTATGGGGTATTGTGTGTAGATTGATGATAAAATAAAACAGTTTAATCAATTTTAGAATAAGGCTGTAACGTAACAAAATGTGGAAAAAGTCAAGCGGTCTGAATACCTTCTGAATGCACTGTATGTGTGCTATCTGGGTACAGCTTTATTCTAGTCTAGCATTCAATTAAAATTGAAAGAACATGATTGTTTTAGTTCTTTCTAGTTTGTGATTCTGCTGATGGCTAACCATATGTTTCACTCAACTGTTATCACAGGCTTAATCTTCATAGCACTCCTGCAAATTCCATTCTATATGCAAGTGCATTTGATTTCACTCATCAAAGGGAACATCACTTTAAAGTGCTGAAATTCTATACATTTATCAGCTGCAGCATACGAGGTCAGTTCTGACTTGTTTCTCGGGGATTGATGGAATTGATTTTTTCACGGCGCGTGCACTGCCTGGTTTTCTCTAAAAATGATTTAATCCGGTATATTTTCCCTGGAACAAGTTATGTCAAAGCTACTGCAGTCTCCACTGTGAGCTCATAATAAAGTTGAAAGTGTCTCTGAGCAGTCTAGACTCCAAAGTTTCGCTTAGGTTTCCCAAGACTGTGAGCTGCCGACCATTAGAACATGTCTTTTATTTAGTAGCTGCTAAAGTTGGCCAAGAGCATAAAAGAACTGCAATGAGAGCAACAACTTTAACACTTCCTCGATGACTTAACTGGCTGGCTAACTGGTTCCAAGTCAGCTTACTGTAAAATAAATGATCAAATAAACCTCACTGGCACTCGGAATTGTCTAAGACCCAAAACAAACAATATACATGCATGGAACCCACATTAACTCACTTGTTTGAGCACTCTCTCCTTCTTTCATTCTCTCTCTCTGGAGGCAAGAAGAGACAGTGGCAAGATGATACTTAAGCGACAAAGGAACATTCAACATCTTCTTATTTACGCAGCAAATGTAGAAACAGTGAGACTGGCCACCTCAAATTATTCAAACGTTTCTCACCACAGCAAGGCTGTCACTAGAGTACATGTCCTGTACAGTAACTATTGTTGGTCTTACCTCACTCTCTTCCTGATGAACGTTTCAGATGTTATTGAACGGATGACAACAATAGAAAGCTCACAGCGGAGAGCCAGAGATGAGGAGAAAAAGGGAAGTGTGTTAATGTACCAGGCAGCCTCTTTGATACTGTATCACTAAACGTGTTTGAAAACAAAGAACGTTCATGTACACTTCAGACAGATATTTTGCATCCTTAGAGATGCTCAACCACCATTTCTCAAGGCTCCACACACACCTGCAATATAATTTACAATGACGGGCGGACAGGGACACAAACACTTCTGAAAATCACAGTCAGTATGATTGTGTTTACATGCTCCACTACATCTGTAGTGTTTGTATGACATAACATCATTTCTGAATGGTGTTTTAGTGTAACTTCAAAGTGTTGCTGATATACGATGACTGTCATTCCCTGATTCTCAGCATATCATAACTGATCTGTGGTTTGTCTGTGGATAGATAGAGAGAAGTGGGGGATGAGATGAATAGAGGAATATTACTTCACTTGGCCCAGCTGGTGATAAAACATCTGCTTGTAGATGGCGGGTTTTGTTGCCATCTTTTCTCATTTCCTGTCACTTGTCATCTCTTCTGCTGTAAAGCTCTGTTTCTAATGCATATTTATTCAGGCCAATCTCTGTCACTGTGACAGCAGTTTAATTAAAGGAACATTTGTGTGAAGGTTTTATAAGGCCGTTATATAGATGTTGACTGTCTATGTCTAACCTAATTATGAGCTCAATGTGTTGTAATTTACTGTATCAGCTGAGTGTTTAATTAATGTATTATGTGTTAATCTAGACTTCATGTAAGATTTCTGGACAAACCAGTTCAAGGTCTCTATGTTAGCCCCTTGCTAAGCTTCATTCATCTCAGAAACATACAGAATCATTTCAGGAATAGAAAGACATTGAGAAGGCCGAGGTAGCCTAGCTTACTGATTTATCTTTACATCTCTAAATGTATTCTCCCATTCAATAGATAATCATCACCAGAGTAATTTCATTTTAACAACATCGGATAGCCTGGCCCCTGTGTTTGATAGAACAGCAGCCTCAGCTTGATGGGAATGTGCTGACATTCAGTCTGACTCCCAAATGGCACCCTGTTCCTGGCACCCTATTCCCTATATAGTACACTACATTTGACCAGGTCCCTATGGGCCCTGCTGAAAAGTAGTGCACTATATAGGGTACAGGGCGCTGGTCAAAAGTAGTGCACTATATAGGGAACAGGGTGCCATTTGGGACGGACCCATAGTGGTGATAAAGCTAGTCTGGAAGGCCTGTGATAACTCTGTTAGCCTTGGCATTGATTTACTGGAGGCCTACTCTACAGCATTATTACATTGTCCCATGATTGAATATTTATATTTGGCCTGTCTAGATAGGCTAGCCAACTTTGTATCAATGTGGAGGGAGAGATGGTGCTTTGTCTCGGTAATGTTGCTACAAATTGAGTGTAGTGGTACTGTAGCATTCATGTGGGTTCGCCCAGCAGTCCGAAAGGCTGACCACTGTGTTGTAATTGACCATACTCCCAGGTTATTCTTGGCAGGATACGAAAGGGGTCCATCACAACGGGCCTATCTGATGCTAACTATTATACACTTACAGCTGGCAATCAGCTGGACTGAGAGTGGGGTATGTTAGACCACTATCTGGTATTTTTCCTCTGGTACATCTGGGGATATGACATGTCTGAAATGTGTACATGTGTACACATACAGAACACTCTGTTGTCATCTAAAATCAAATTAAAAGGGGAACAACCCAGGATTTTACGAATGACAGAGTAGTTCCAGCTCCCTATCAGTAGTAACGTTCATGTTTGATTACCCACAGCAATGGGAGGGATCGTGATTGGTTGCCATGGAGACAACCCTAGAGTGAGTTTCTGTCAACCATTTTGTTTCGAGGATTTCTCTCCCTATTGATTTATGACATTATTTTCCCTCTGAGTGACCTGAGGCTGAATCAAGGCTTTGACATGGCAGGACTGGAGCCAATGTCTGCTGTACCATGAGCTCTGACAATGTTTTTTCCCCCTTCAGAATTAGAAATCAGTGGAAAAAGTGAAATATCCCAGTCAAGAATTCATGTCTATGAGTGTGTGACAGAGAGTGAGAGAGCAAGAGAACTAAGAGTGTTGCTAAGAGATTCTCTTTCATGGCCTCTGTGGTACAGGATCAAGGCTGAAGGAGCAGCACTGCTGACTATGAACCTGGCTGTGATCTCACCTGTCTCCTCAAAGACTGACAAGGTCACAGGGTGCCACTGGAGGTCGGGCATTGACTGGGGTTTGGTGCTGTAATGTTTTGATATAGTGAACTAATTGATTTTCCTGTCAGCATCAAAATATTTACTTCATTGAAGAATGATCCTTCTTATGTGATCATTATGAAGGAGCTTTTCTTCATTCAAATAAAAAAATAAAAATAAAATACTGTGTGACTTTATTCCTCAGAATGAGATGCAAGTGAATGGAAGTGATTCCAGATGTGCTGCTGTGGTTGAACGGAATTGGCTGAATCATCACCTCATTGTCCCATAAATGAGTAAGGGATGAATAGAGCTGTAAATTACTGCTTGGGGAACTAGAGGAGCAGGTCTGCTATTTAACCTGAAACCCTGGGTAATAAGTGGATGAAGAAACGACTCCTCAGAGTGTATTCTTTACTCTACTAAGAATGGTGAAGCCGTATTTCAACAAAACACGTTGTCTCTGCTTCCGGAAAGAAGCAAAAATTATTAGTGGTACTGGAAATAAACAATTCACGACAAGATTGCGAAACGTGGTATATGGAGAACTAAATGCTCTGTGGCCAGTGATAAGCGGCCACCACAAAATGTATATATAGTTGATTTTTAAAAGAATGTGTTAATTGGCCCATGCTTGTACATAGAATATTTTATTGGCTGTGTATGCATGCAGCTATGGTTTGTTAGTTTTTTTATGCTACTGTAAAAGCAGCTGTTTAAACCTCAGCCGTTTCTTCTGACTTAAATAAAAATGTCACCAGTACCACAGAAACCTTTTTACAGACACTTAGCAGTGTTGGGTACGGCTTGGTGTTAGGAAGGTGACGATGCAGGTTGGTTTGTTCACTGGACTGTGACCCACAGCTGAGGTGACAGATAACATGAGCACACTGGTACTTGTCAAGACACAAAACACTTGCTGTTCCCCATGTCTGCATGATTCTCCCATCAGTGATGGTGTCTCAGGACCTGCCACGTTACATGGCACAACATCAACATCACGCTAGGTTCACAGGGAGTCATGGAGTAACACAGAAATCCATCACCTCAGAGATTTGTACAGTAAATACAAGCTGGCATCATCAAATAATGTACCTGTTCACTTTTGATGTATCTGTTCACACATTTAGATTTGTGTTTGTCATTGAAACTGTTGCTTTGCTATTTCACCTTCCAGTGAACAGCTCAGGTTTGCTACTTTTGTGGCACAAAGTACAATGTTTACAGAAGGGGGAAATATACAATTATTATTGCTTAGTATTTCTTTATGAATGCTAATCATGGTAAAGTAGTCCATCAGTGTACAACCAGTACAACATGCGCATTAGCTAATAACCAAGTGAACTGAGCTGGAAATAACTATATGGCTTTAATTGGCAACCCTGAATATTAATGAGATTCAAGGTAAATTGCTCACAAAAGGGAATTCATAATGGTTCATTAGAGTTAGACAAGATTGCAATACCTGAACCAAAAAGAAACAGGAGAAAAAGGGAAAATATTGAGGATGTGAGGATTAACGGTGTGAACATAAACAACAACACGTGCACTTGTGATAACATGAAACAACATGCCACAAAACCCCCCACAAATTCAGACTATCAATCAAAAGAGGTCCACCTCCCGATGATTTTAAGCATTCAGTGTTCATTCCCCTTCCACCAAAATACTCTCTGGCTGTGAATCCATCACAGGGGCACAGGCTAGGGGCACACGAAGTGACAGAAGTTACGCCTGTAAAGTCTCGCTGTGCCCGCCTCCAGCACCTCTACAGGATACTGTGACTTCACAACCTTAACAGGGGCTGAGTGACGGAGATGCAGCCTGACAGCATGGTGGGAATCTTAGAATTGGTGCCCACAGAAATGTAATTTTTATTTTTCATCCCATTTTTATTTAACTTCCCAGCACAGCCTCGCTTGGGTTGGCCGGCAGCTAGGCTGGTCAGCTGACATAGCGTGCCACTGTGGTGGTGAGGGGTGACCGTGGTGGTTTAACTGTATAACTGTGTGCCAGTCTTTAGAACAAGGTTAAGATCATTGAATGTCATACTGTGAAAATGAAATGATCTGACTATCACTATATTGTTAATAACAATGGTACATTGTAATTACCTACATTTGCAGTGGTTCCATTTTTCTTTAGATTTTTTTTACTCTTACCCCTTTTTTCTCCCCAATTGGTAGTTACAGACTTGTCCCGACACTGCAACTCCCCTACGGACTCAGGAGAGGCGAAGGTCGAGAGCCATGCATCCTCAGAAACACAACCCTGCCAAGCCTCACTGCTTCTTGACACACTGCTCACTTAACCCAGAAGCCAGCCGCACCAATGTGTCGGAGGAAACACCATCCAGCTGGCAACCAAAGTCAGCTTGCAGGCGCCAGAGCACGATGGGACAAGGAACTAGAGCACGATGGGACAAGGAAATCCCGGCTGGCCAAACCCTCCCCTAACCCAGACAACGCTGGGCCAATTGTGCACCGCCTCATGGGTCTCCCGGTCAGGGCCGGTTGTCACACAGCCTGGGATCAAACCCAGGTCTGTAGTGACGCCTCAAGCACTGCGATGCAGTGCCTTAGACCGCTGCACACTCTGGAGGCCCACCTTTTCTCTTTGAATGATAGAGAAGAAAAGGAAAGGCAGAGCGTTGTTCTCCTTTTCTCACAACAAGAGTCATTGTGTCCAAACACAAGGCAATGTTTAATTCACCAATTAGAATGCATGACCATAAGAACACGTTGCCCCTTAGGTTTCTGAAATGTTGTTTTCATGGTTCTGTAGCTGGGTGAACTCATGTGGACGGAGCAGTTTGAGCGTCAACAACAACAACAACAACAAAAAATAATGAAAATGTATGCACTCTGGATAAGAGCGTCTGCTAAATTACTAAAATGTAAATGTAAAATGTGTGGTGTAACATTCTTATTAGTCTGACATTCTTAAATTAAATGCTGTACAACAACTGTAAGAATTTATGAAACCACAGTCCAGTGAGGTTGTGTCCTTAAGGTGTTTCACAAAGTCAAATGTAAGTGAGAAAATACACTATGTCAACTTCCACTGATGTCTCTTTAACACTCTCACACCCAAAACTCTCTGTCAGTACAATAGATGACTGTGAGTTGGGTGTTATACAAGCGCAAGAACACTCTCATGTAAAGAAAAACTTCTGACTCTGGTTCTGACATTTTCTTTCTTCAACAATATGGCATGAAGAGCTTGCAAAACTTTTGGAAAAAAATCCATACTTATTTAATGCAAATGAACTTTAAATACACAATTAGCCTATATACTAGGTAGGATCCCTTAGTTGGCTGTGACTTTTCTTTTTAAGCCAAACATTTCAAGCCAGTGGAGCCAAACCTTCATTACGAAGTCTGTATTTACCCCCATTCAACGATGCCTGTTGAGGAAAATAAACATGACATTGTACAATCCAAATTGTGATTGTCTGTATCAGAGCAACCCTGCCCAGGGCCATTTCTGTGGGAGTACAAGCTGTATTCAGCATCCAGCATCTCTGCTTGCACACAGGTTAAACAGGAAATCATTGCCGGTATTCTTCTCTTTGTCTGGGAGGGTGTCAGCACAGGCTGCTTTGTATGGACTCAGCCAGGTGCCTGTTGAAGGTGGGTCCCCCACATTGAGCTGCTTCCCAGCCTGGTCCTGGCATCACACAGAGAACCAAGACAAAAAAGGCTTTGTCCTCAATGGCACCCTATTCCCTGTATAGAGCATTACTTTTGACCAAGGCCCATGGGGCTCTGGTCGGAAGTAATGCACTACATAGGGAATATAGTGCCATTTGGGGCAAAGACAAAGAAAGGACCTCACTTGTCTGAAGAAGTGACTGCTGGGAAATCAACTAAGCAGATACCCGATGCTGCTCACCTGCAAAATCCAAACTGACAGCAGTTTCTTTATGGGAAGAAAGGTCTGCTCACAAAGGAGGCACGTGCTCACAATCAACTTTTCCTTTGACATTCTTCTGCCTTTGCGGCTATATTATTGCAGATTTAGGTGGCTGACATTGGTAGCAGGTCGGCTTTAATACAGGTTGGGAATAATTCCTGGTGCCAGTGTTCTCAAAGTCATGTGTATCTGTTGGGCTCCCGAGTGGCGCAGTGGTCTAAGGCACTGCATCTCAGTGCTAGAGGTGTCATTACAGACACCCTGGTTTGATTCCAGGCTGTTTCACAACTGGCCGTGATTGGGTGGCGCACAACTGGCCCAGCGCTGTCTGGGTTTGGCCGGTGTAGGCTATCATTGTAAATAGGAATGTGTTCTTAACTGTCTTGCCTAGTTAAATTTTAAAAATAAAACATTTATCTGTGAGTGAGCAGCCTCTCCCATTGTCACACTTTCAATTGAAAATGGAAAACAGAAAGGTGTTGGGAATAACTCACTCCAGCTGGGAACAAAACCTTTATGAAACTTTGCAAAGTCACACAGATATTCAAAAAGACACAAAACACACTGCATCCCTTATTAAAACACAGAATCCACTGGTTTAGCAACTTTAAAGAAAAATTGTACCATAGCCCACATCATGTTTTTACAGTTACTATAGAATTCTGCAGTAAACTGTAGTATACTATAGAATATTATAATACACACTCTAGTAGCCCTAGATCATGTGTAGTACTTGTATAGTATAATTTTGTATAGTACTTGTATAGTATAACTTTTGTTTCTATGAGTAGAATACTAAACTCTACAATGTGGTATTTCTCGATCGTGTATTGCTTACTATAGCATTCTGTAGTATACTATATTATACACTGTAGTATCCCTTGATCATGTAGTGCTTACTATAGGATCTTTCAGTATCCATTCAGAGTCTGGTCCTACCTTCCTACAGGTTATGGAAAATGTGCTATTTTTGTATTTGTCCAGTAGGTTTCCTCAAGGAGAAAGCCCCCACTATGCCCCCCATGTCAAAGATAAAACAAAAACACTACAGTAAATACTACAGTAATGTCAGCAAAACACTACAGTAAATACTATAGTATACAACAATAATATCCGCAAAAACAGTAAATACTACACTACAGTCATGTTGTCAAAGACTCCAGCCACCCAATCCATAGACTGTTCACTCTGCTACCGTCTGGCAAACGGTCCCGGAGCATCGGCTATCAGACCAACAGTCTCAGAGACAGTGTCTACCCCCAAGCCATAAGACTGCTAAATAGCCGTAAGACTGCTAAATAGCCGTAAGACTGCTAAATAGTTCATTAATGGTTACCCGATCTTGCACTGATTCTATGCACAAGACTATATATACACGCTGACACACACACTACACTCTCACACAAAACCCCTACAGATTTTCACACACACACACACACACACACACACACACACACACACACACACACACACACACACACACACACACACACACACACACACACACTAACAACATGTAAATGCTTGACTCATTAAAACGGCACGGAATCTGTGTTATTAGAGCGAGAGAGTTAGCCATTGTTTCCGTAAACTAAAATGGTGTCCTCTATCTTGGTAGGCTACATTTACCCCGAGATGCTGTCTCAAACGGCCACCTTCTAGCTAGGTTACAGATGACAACAAAGACTATTCTGTGTCAGAATCCCTGTGTGTTCCACAGAATGTGTTCCGACCACAATGGAGGCTCTCGGGGAGGAAGAAACTGCAAGAATCTGTAATCAAAAAGTTCTGATTTTTGGCAAGGCCTACTATGTAGCCTGACAGAAAAGCAATCAGAGTGTGAAAGAAGCTTGAGTCATAGCTTTCCTCAGAGAAAGAAACAGTTTAACTCACTCTTATCTAGCTGACTGTGCTTGAAGTCACTCCATTACTATGCAAGACCATGTTTCTTTACAGTGAAGACCACCATAGAAAGAAACTATTACACCATCGGGCCCTTCGCTAATACATTTGCTAATACAGCAACACTCCATCACCACACCAGAATAATGTTATTAAGTGATATTTGTTATTTCGAGATACGGTATTATCATAAAGGACTCATAACATAGCATTATGTAGCTACTGTACACAGTGTACTCTACTGTACTTGCCCTACATGTTGCACTTCTTCAAGGAGAGATATCATCTTTAATACCTGCTACCACAGATACCCCAGCGCTGATTATAATTCCTTTCAGGTCGGGATTAAGATGGGTCGGCTGAGTCTCCTGTTGTGTTTGCTTCAGCGCTCCTCTCTCAGCAGGCATGCACAACTTCAGCTGTATTCATCACTCTCAAGGTTATTGATATGCATTGCAGACAAACATCACAGTGGCTTCAGTACTACAGTCAGTGAAAGAAAGTGCAACCCTTCAACCCCTATAAAGTGGTTATAAACATAAAAAGCAAAGAAATAAAAGTATTGAGGCTAATCCAGACAGCTCATTCAAAGTCCAATGAACACAAATAAAACGAACAGGAAAACATTATAAGTTCCAAAGGATCCCAAAATTATATTATTTTTGTACATTGCAATTACAATAGGTCTTTTAATATTAATTCTCATAAATGGTGTAAAGTACTTAAGTAAAAATACTTTCAATTACTACTAAGTCGTTTTTGGGGTATCTGTACTTCACTTTACTATTTATACTTTTGACAACTTTTACTTTTACTTCACTACATTCCTAAAGACAATAATGTACTTTTTACTCCATACATATTCCCTGACACCCAAAAGTACCCATTACATCTTTAGCTTAGCATGACAGGAAAATGCTCCAATTCACACCAACTGTATTAAGAGAACATCCCTGGTCATCTCTACTGCCTCTGATCTGGCAGACTCACTAAACACAAATGCTTCGTTTGTAAATTATGTCTGAGTGTTGGAGTGTACCCCTGGCTATCCTTAAATAAAAAACACGAAAATGGTTCCGTCTGGTTTGCTTAATATAAGGAATTTTAAATCATTTATACTTTTACTTTTGATACTTAAGTATATTTTAGCAATTACATTTGATACTTTAGTATATATCGTCATTTTCTATTAAGGTATCTTTACTTTTACTCAAGTATGACAATTGCGTACTTTTCCCTCCACTGCAGCTGCGTTAGCTTCTCATCTGAAATACATGAGAGACTTGGTCTGATGCATAATGGGCTAAATAGTTTACTTGCGCAACGCCCTCCTTGACTTGAAATAGGAATGACTCTCCTCAAACTCCTTCAAACTTACCCTGTCTGTGGACCGTTGCATCTCATAACTGGTCTGGAGCTCTCGTATACAGGACTGGCTACGACCCTTGGATGTCACAGTATTTCACTCTCCTAAGGTTTCATGTTAATTATTTAAAGGTTTTCTATTTTGACAATTTTTTAAATTACTGTGCCGTCGACACGTTCTCATTTCAGAATAGATTCTTCTGCGCAGCTGACTGATGCAGTCCGCTCGTACATTTTGGGAATCATACAACCTTCGGATTTTCTATTGATCCCGACCTCATTCTTCTTTAGGATAATTTATATTTTATGGAAAGAAGGCGAGCCATATCACACACCGTTCCAAAATGGATTTAAATCCAAGCATAAAATGTAAAATAGTGGTCGTTGGGGATAGTGAATGTGGGAAAACCGCTCTACTAAATGTGTTTGCAAAAGATTCCTTTCCAGAGGTGAGTTTACGTGACATATTTTTCTATTTATTGGCATGATAATTGCGCGTTATCAATCAGCTCGCAACTTTTTTATATGTCTAAACTGCATTGATGTTGATAATGGATTTTGTGTTTCATTTGTAGGGCTACATTCCCACGGTGTTTGAGAACTACACGGCCAGTTTTGAAATCGATACGCAGAGAGTTGAACTCCGTCTGTGGGACACTTCAGGTAAGGACCCTTTGCGCATTATTCGCGTTCTGAGAACGTGCGTCACTGTCATTCCTGCTGTAGCTACTAAATACCATGAAAAATCGAGAGTTTTCGACATCAGAAGACAAGCATGAAATCCTGATATGCAGTATTGGCCACATTATATGCTTTACAGTAACTGCCAGCCACTCTGAGGGGAACAGTCCGATGCTGCCTCTCTGGAATGTGAGAGAGAGGGTTAGATAGGGAGTCAGATAACAGTTATGGAAACCTTGTGGACACCACCAGCATTCTGTAGCCTACATCTGAAACCACCCACCCTCACACCCTTGAACATGTAAGACTGATAATGTGGGAACTCAGACACTGTGTTGACTCTGTATAGAAATGCACGTCAGTCTTGGGAAATCACCATCTATTAGGCTACTTTCTGACATTATTTTTGTCATCTGCACTCTGAGGTAATGGCAAACCTTGTTTTGTATGCCTCTACAGGGGGAAAATTGTGATATATTCTTTCAGCTGTCTATTAGGAGAAAAGCTGACGCTAAAGGGCGTAACAAAACAAGACGCTTATTTTCCCCTGGCCAACATGCACAGATTTTCATTCCGAGAGCTTGCATTACTTGTTTAATAAAGCCGCTCCCCCTCACAGCCTGACACACAACAGGAATCCCATATAGAGGTCCCTGTGGGATCTCCTTCCAGCCCCAGGTCTGGAGGTAATTACCTTCTATACTACAGCCTCAAAGCCCTCCAGTCTGGCTGGGTGATTGTGTGGCTCCAGTGGGGTGGAGAGTGGTTAGAAAAGGGTGAGGTAGTGCTTTGGGCTGCCTCTGTAGGGTGAAGAGGGGGGTCTAGAGAGAGGGTAGCGGTGGGATGAGGGAGTGCTTTTGGCTGCCTCTGTAGGGTGGAGAGGGGTCGAAGGGTGAAGAGGGGGGTCTAGAGAGGGGGTAGCGGTGGGATGAGGGAGTGCTTTGGGCTGCCTCTGTAGGGTAGAGAGGGGTCGAAGGGTGAAGAGGGGGGTCTAGAGAGGGGGTAGCGGTGGGATGAGGGAGTGCTTTGGGCTGCCTCTGTAGGGTAGAGAGGGGTCGAAGGGTGAAGAGGGGGGTCTAGAGAGGGGGTAGCGGTGGGATGAGGGAGTGCTTTGGGCTGCCTCTGTAGGGTAGAGAGGGGTCGAAGGGTGAAGAGGGGGGTCTAGAGAGGGGGTAGCGGTGGGATGAGGGAGTGCTTTGGGCTGCCTCTGTAGGGTGGAGAGGGGTCGAAGGGTGAAGAGGGGGGTCTAGAGAGGGAGTAGCGGTGGGATGAGGGAGTGCTTTGGGCTGCCTCTGTAGGGTGGAGAGGGGTCGAAGGGTGAAGAGGGGGTCTAGAGAGGGGGTAGCGGTGGGATGAGGGAGTGCTTTGGGCTGCCTCTGTAGGGTGGAGAGGGGTCGAAGGGTGAAGAGGGGGTCTAGAGAGGGGGTAGCGGTGGGATGAGGGAGTGCTTTGGGCTGCCTCTGTGCAGTGTGGTGTAAAAGGGGTAATATTGAGGAGAGTGAGAGACTGTTCTGGGCTGCCTCTCATCTGCTCTGTGACTTCCAGCTGATTGTGGCGCATCCCTTGGGTTTGTCCAGGACACGACTCAGTGATTACACCACAGCTTCAAGAAAAGCTGAGCTCACCACACACACCAGGGCTGACTGACACACTCATCTATTGTTCCTGTTGGGGACCACCTTGGATACACCAGGGAAGGATGCATTACACACACACAAACCAGACCTCACCACATACACCAGGGCCGACACACCTCTAAGGACTTCCACTGAACCGGCAGCCCCCTCTCTAGTCACAACATGATGATGTGATAATGTTGATTTGGTGGAATTGTTTTGATAACCTTGTGGATAGCGTGGCACATTTTGAGCTATATGATAGTGTTGTTTATTGTTATCACAAATGAGTCTCATGTGGAAATTGGAGTACCACAAGTACTGTATATGGCGCTGCAATGGATAGCTGACTTTTTACAGGCTCCTGGCTATTTTGTGTTTTTATGCACTGATCTTAACTTTTTTTGTACATAATGTTGCCTATGACCGAAAAGACATCAGAACAGGGATAACTAACCTCGATTTGGATGAAGATTTCTACTTCGATGAGTCGCCGGGGCAGGACATACTGCTCACCCCAGACCAGGCCCTAATCCCAGAGACTCGGAAAAGGAAAAGACGGCGTAAGAGAGGCCAACGTGCGGGCACCTTGACAAAACTACGTTGGCGAATAAACAATCCGCCTCTACCCTATGTTCTATTGGCGGACGTACAAACACTTGAGAACAAACTGGACGAGCTCCGTTCGAGACTATCCTATCAACAGGACCTAAAGAACTGTAATATCCAGTTTCTCAGCATCGTGGCTAAACAAGGACATGGATAATATATATCTAGCTGGTTTTTCTATGCAATGGCAGGATCAAACGGCAGCATTGGGTAAACTCAAGGGCGAGATGTGTGTCTTTGTTAACAACACCTGGTACACAATCTCTACTATTAAGGAAGTCTTAAGGTTCTGCTCGCCTGAGTTAGAATACCTCATAATAAGCTGTAGACCATACAATTTACCAAGAGAGTTTTCTTCTATATTTTTCCTAGCTGTCTATTTACCACCACAAACCGATGCTGGAACTAAGACTGCACTCAACAAGCTATATATGGCCATAAGCAAACAAGAACATTTTCATCTAGAGGCGGCGCTCCTAGTGGCCAGTGATTTTAATGCAGGGAAACTTAAATCAGTTTTACCTCATTTTTGCCAGCATGTCACCTGTGCAACTACAGGAGACAAAACTGTAGATCACCTTTACTCCACATACAGAAACGCATACAAAGCTCTCCCTTGCCCTCCATTTGGCAAATCTAACCATAACTATATCCTCCTAATTCTTGTTTACAAACAAAAACTCAAACAAGAAGTACCAGTGATGCACTCAATATGGAAGTGGTCCGATGAAGCGGATGCTAAGCTACAGGACTGTTTCTCTAGCACAGACTGGAATATGTTTCAGGATTTATCCGATGGCATTGAGGAGTTTACCACATCAGTCACCGGCATAATTAATAAGTGCATCGATGATGTCGTCCCCACAGTGACCGTACATACATACCCCAAACAGAAGCCATGGATTACAGGCAACATACGCACTGAGCTAAAGGCTAGAGCTGCCGCTTTCAAGGAGTGGGACACTAATCTGGACGCTTATAAGAAAAAAAGTATATTATCTGCACGACAGAAGTCAATGTATATCTGCTGATGGAGTTCAGTCAAATTTTCTTAACATAACTAAAGGAGTCCCACAAGGCTCAATACTAGGCCCTTTACTGTTCACTATTTACAATAATAATTTTGGTCTGTCCCTGAATAATAATAACTGGGGCTTACATCTCTATGCGGATGACACAGTTATTTATTCCTGTGCCCCCTCAGTGTTACAGGTCATTCGCGATCTTCAGCTTGGCTTTGATTCAATTCAATAATTGCTCAGCAATCTTAAATTAGTGCTAAATGGTGATAAAACCAAGACCTGTGTATCTGTACCTTGAGAGGAGCCCAAATTGAGCTAGTCCCCAATTATAAGTATCTAGGTATTTGGATTGATGATAAACTGTCCTTTGTCCTCTTAAGGATTACCCTCTTTTTTTCTATTTTCACCTAAAATGACATACCCAAATCTAACTGCATGTAGCTCAGGTCCCGAAGCAAGGATATGCATATTCTTGGTACCGTTTGAAAAGAAACACTTTGAAGTTTGTGGAAATGTGAAAGGAATGTAGGAGAATATAACACAATAGATCTGGTAAAAGATAATAGAAAGAAAAAACCAAATGTTCTTTTGCATTGTTTTTGTACCATCATCTTTGGAATGCAAGAGAAAGGCCATAATGCATTATTCCAGCTCAGGTGCAATTTAGATTTTGCCCACTAGATGGCATCAGTGTATGTGCAAAGTTTTAGACTGATTCAATGAACCATTATATTTCTGTTCAAAATGTAGTATCAAGACTGCCCAAATGTGCCTAATTCAATTATTAATAACTTTTCATGTTCAAAATTGTGCACTCTCCTCAAACAATAGCATGGCATTATTTCACTGTTATAGCTACTGTAAATTGGACAGTGCAGTTAGATTAACAAGAATTTAAGCTTTCTGCCAATATCAGATATGTCTATGTCGCATTAGCCTACGTTAGCTGAACCGTCCAGTTGAAGGGACACCGATCTCGAAGAAGTTTGAAAACACACATTGATAAACTGACTAGAAAGTTGCAGGTAAAGATTGGTTTCTCATATAGAAATAAATCCTGTCTCACTTTTGAAAAGGAATATTGTTCAAGCAACACTTCCAGTAATTGACTATAGCGACTCAATCTACATGCAAGCAGCAGCCTCATTAAGTTTGCTGACGACATGACGGTGGTAGGCCTGATCACCAACGACGATGAGACAGCCTATAGGGAGGAGGTCAGAGACCTTGCATTGTGGTGCCAGAGCAACAACCTCCCCTTCAACGTCAGAAAGACAAAGGAGCTGATCGTGGATGACAGGAAACGGAGGGCCGAGCACGTCCTCATTCACATTGATGGGGCTGCAGTGGAGCGGGTCAAGAGCTTCAAGTTCCTCGGTGTCTACATCACTAAGGATCTATCATGGTCCACACACACCAACACAGTCATGAATAGGGCACGACAATGCCTCTTCCCCTTCAGGAGGCTGAAAAGATTTGGCATGGGCCTTCAGATCCTCAAAAAGTTAGACAGCTGCCCCATTGAGATCATCTTGACTGGCTGCATCACCGCTTGGTATGGGAACTGCATGGCATCCGTCCACAAGGTGCTACAGAGGGTAATGTGTTTGGCCTAGTACATCACTGGGGCCGAGCTCCCTGCCATCCAGGACCTATATACCAGGTGGTGTCAGAGAAAGGCCCTAAAAATGGTCCAAGACTCCAGCCACTCAAGTTATAGATTGTTCAATCTGCAATCGCACGACAAGTGCTACCGTTGCACCAAGTCTGGAACCAAAAGGCCATAAGACTGCTAAATAGTTGATTAAATAGTTAAACAAATAGCATTGACCCTTTTCATACATTTTTGCAAATGTATTAAAAACAAATAACTGAAATATCACATTTACATTTTTACATAAGTATTCAAACCCTTTACTTAGTAATTTGTTGAAGCACCTTTGGCAGCGATCACTGCCTCGAGTCTTGTATGACGCTACAAGCTTGGCACCCCTGTATTTGGGGAGTTTCTCCCATTCTCTGCAGATCCTCTCAAACTCTGTCAGGTTGGATGGGAAGCGTCGCTGCACAGCTATTTTCAGGTCTCTCCAGAGATGTTTGATCGGGTTCGGGCTTTGACTGGGCCACTCAAGGACCTTCAGAGACTTGTCCAGGAGCCACTCCTGCGTTGTCTTGGCTGTGTGCTTAGGGTCTTTGTACTGTTTGAAGGTGAACCTTCACCCCAGTCTGAGGTCCTGAGTACTCTGAGCAGGTACTCAGGAGGTACTCATCAAGGATCTCTCTGTACTTAGCTCTGTTCATCTTTCCCTCAATCCTGACCAGTCTCCCAGTCCCTGCCGCTGAAAAACATCCCCACAGCATGATGCTGCCACTGCCATGTTTCACCGTAGGGATGGTGCCAGGTTTCTTCCAGATGTGATGCTTGGCATTCAGGCCATCTTGGTTTCATTATACCAGAGAATCTTGTTTCTCATGGGCTGAGAGTCCTTTGGGTGCCTTTTGGCAAACTCTAAACGGGCTGTCATGTGCCTTTTACTGAGGAGTGGCTTCCGTCCGGCCACTGTACTATAAAAACCTGATTGTTGGAGTGCATCAGAGATGGTTATCCTTCTGGAAGGTTCTTCCATCTCCACAGAGGAACTCTGGAGCTTTGTCAGAGTGACCATCGGGTTCTTGGTCACCTCCCTGACCGAGGCCCTTCTCCCTCGATTGCTCAGTTTGGCCGGGCGGCCAGTTCTAGGAAGAGTCCTGGAGGTTCCAAACTTCTTCCATTTAAGAATGATGGAGGCCACTATGTTCTTGGGAACCTTCAATACTGCAGACATTTTTTGGTAATCTTCCCCAGATCTGTGCCTCGACACAATCCTGTCTCGGAGCTCTGCAGACAATTCCTTCAACCTCATGGCTTGGTTTTTACTCTGACAATGCGCTGTCAACCGTGGGACCTTATGTAGACAGGTGTGTGCCTTTCCAAATCATGTCCAATCAATTGAATTTACCCCAGGTGGACTCCAATCAAGATGTAGAAACATCTCAAGGATGATCAATGGAAACAGGATGCACCTGAGCTCAATTTCGAGTCTCATAGCAAAGGGTCTGAATACTTATGTAAATAAGGAATTTCTGTTTTCGGTTTGTCATTATGGGGTGTTGTGTATAGATTGCTGAGGATTTTTTAAAATCCATTTTGGAATAAGGCTGTAACTTAACAAAATGTGGAAAAAGTCAAGGGGTCTGAATACTTTCCGAAGGCAATGTTCTATTAGATAGGTACTAAAGTATATCCCCCCTAACCTACCTCACTGATAGACAAGCCATATGTTGAATGACGAGAGATGTCTTCGTTACGTTGATTGCCTTTGTTACACTGTTCATTATTTGTCTCACAGTGACAGATACAACAGTATCTCTTTGTATACTTTCCTCCAGCTCTGAAATGCCCATTTCTAACAGTCTGTGTAGGTTACTGTGAAACTGTAAATCCCCCATTTTCATCAGCTCAATCCTACAACACTATTTTAATGTTTCCATAGAAAACCATTCATACCAGAAGTTAGACATTCCACATCTCTCACGCATCCTGGTCGAGCCGTTTGTAAGACTTTCAGTTTAGGCTATGAAAATAGGGGTCTTGTGGCTGTTTGTTTAACCTACAGGATCTGCTTCGCAATACCTGAAAATATTTCATAATTGTTTACATCTGCTAGTGTGGATTTGTTTGTGAAAAACATTCAGGGAAGTGGTAGTCCGTGTCAGACCACAGCGTAGGCATTCTACTCAAATATCCTAATGGGCCCACTTGTATAGAAGTTTACTCCTGAGAATTCAAACTGGGTTTAATTGTGTTTAGGTAAATGAAAAGTTCAAATTAAAAAAGACAGATGGTGATGGTGTCATTGGTGTTTTACTCCTTGTACTGGTCCACATTGAGATCATCTGGATTCCATTTGTGAATCAAAACATATTTCTGGTTTGGGTGGGGGCGTTCGTTGTAAAGCCAGCTTCAGAAGTAATGGATCTGGTTTTGAGGGATTGTTATGATTTCTTGTCATGATGTGAAATAGCATAATTGCCCCTACATTCTTTAGAATTCAATGGCACAATTCAGGAACCTAGGTTATTCTACACTGCTTTGTATTCTAAAGTAAAAGCCCTTTGGCATGGAGCTTATAGAGAATGACACAAATATCTCTTCAGAATGAGGAACTGTTTCCTACAATGGAGACTATTTGAAAGGTCTATGATGTCCGGAATCCTTGGAACGTCCCTACCCTAAACTCTAACCTTAACCCCTACCTTAACCATTTTACATTTCAACCTCAATGGGGTAGGGACATCCCAAGGATTCTGGATAGCACATGCACTGTTTGAAGTATGTGTGAGATATGACGGTTTCCTCCCTAGACAGTAGGGATTAAAGACAGTATTTAAACAGTATTTAACGTGGGTGAGGGAAGACCCCTCCCACTGTAGACCACTGTACCTTGGGAAACTAGAAAATCCCCACCATTTCTCACAGAGGTACAACGGGGAGAGGGGAGTTTCCTGACATTGGTGTTGGTTTGGTTTCTTTACCTGGATGCAACGTGACCCAGTCCACCACATAATGGCCCCAAGGCTTCTCTGTATTCCATAGTACACCCAATACTACCAAAGAAAACCTTGAGGTCGCCGTAGGACAGTGTTAATTTCGTCAACAAAAACAGTGACTAAAATATTAGTCAAAAACCTGTTTTTCGGTGCCAATTAACGAGACTATAGCTGACTAAATATACCCAGAAAAAACTATAACTGAGCAAAAATAATTTTTAATTTCAGACAAATTATCTCTGTGACTAAAATTGGACTACTAAGTGGACTGGACAAGAGTTTTTGGAGAGATTGAGAGTTTTTCCGTGTTAAGCACAATTAATATTAGCAGCACAGATGCACAGCGCAGTTCTGTTCAGCAGTGGGAAGGACAAACACAGCCTACGTCAGCTGGTGACCTGCGGGGGAGCAGGTGACGAATGTGTGCAGACAGGGTCCCCTCCGTCTCCGCCTCCGACTATACACATTGCGCAGGCAACTCCAGCCTTCTAGTTAGCTACCTTTTGACACAAGCTGCTTTTCAAAATTAATAACAATAGCAGCATTGAGTTTAATAGAAAAACAACAGTCTAGCTGTGTTTTTCTCTCTGTTGAGTTGGCTATAGAAAAGTAGTCTGACTTGGAATTTGTAGTCTCGCTCAACCCTCCCACTTCTCCCACTGCATTTCATATACAGGTTCTGCAGCCACTGTAGCCAAGTCTCCCTCTTTTCTACAGAGAAAACATCTTGAATCTAGCCCTTTGGCTACCGTTCAAAAGACATGACCCATAATAACGGCGCCGCGTTTTTTTCTTTATATCGTGCATAGACGGGCCATATTTTACATATTGAGGGCCGTTCTAAAACTAGGCTACTTGCGGACCAGACCATTAACCATTAGTTTAGGCCACACCTTGTTCAGCAGGACGAAACATTTTGGAACGTTCAGATAGAAACAGGTTATGTATGCTAAACAAAAATATAAACGCAACATGTAAAGTGTTAGTCCCATGTTTCATGAGGTGAAATAAAAGATCCCAGAAATGTTTCATGCTCACAAAAAGCTTATTTCTGGCAAACGTTGTGCACAAATTTGTTTACATCCGTGTTAGTGAGTATTTCTCCCTTGCCAAGATAATCCATCCACTTGACAGGTGTGGCATATCAAGAAACTGATTAAACAGCATGAACATTTCACAGGCACCTTGTGTTGAGGAAAATAAAAGGCCACTCTAAAATGTGCTGTTTTGTCACACAACAGAATGCCACAGATGTCTCAAGCTTTGAGGGAGAGTGCAATTGGAATGCTGACTGCAGGAATGTCCACCAGAGCTCTTTCCAGAGAATTGAATGTTAATTTCTCTACCATAAGCCGCCTCCAACGTAGTTTTAGAAAATTTGGCAGTACGTCCAACTGGCCTCAACCGCAGACTACGTGTAACCATGCCAGCCCAGGACCTCCACATTTGGGTTCTTCACCTGCGGGATCCGATGAAACTGGGTTTGCACAAATGGAGAATTTCTGCACAAACTGTCAGAAACTGTCTCAGGGAAGCTCATCTGCGTGCTCGTCGTCCTCACCAGAGTGACTGCAGTTCGGCGTCGTAGCCGACTTCAGTGAGCAGATGGCAGACGGCGTGTATGGCATTGTGTGTGCCGAGCGGTTTGCTGATGTCAACGTTTTGAACAGAGTGCCCCATGGTGGCAGTGGGGTTATGGTATGGGCAGGCATTTATCTACGGACAACGAACACAATTGCATTTTTATTGATGGCAATTTCAATACACAGAGATACCTTGATAAGATCCTGAGGCAAACATTCCTCTCTGACATGTTGAATAAGGAATAACGTCAGCTCTAGTCATGGATTTGTTCTGCAACGTCCGATAACGTTTTTCAACTGAACTTCAACTGAACTTTGCCCTGGTAACATTACAACTACCTATATGCAAACATATGCAAACATTTGGAAAGAAAGGAAAAGGGATGGAAAACAATTTATTGACTCAATTCGTCTTGCCGTTATGCTATATCTAACTTTATTTTGAGTTAAAGTGGACCCAGTGACTCAGACTTAAGCACTTGGACCAGGACTCGAGCACTGGGACTCGGACTTCAGCCATAGGGACTCGTGACTCGTGACTCGACTATTGGTGACTCGGACTAGGACTCGAGCACAGTGGACTCAATTCGGACATGAGGTGTAGTGACTCGACTACATCACTAGGTGAACAGTCAAAGTCATTAGCCCCCGTTCTACTTTTGGACATTAATGTGGCTGCGGCGTCTGTGGAACGTTGATAACAATGGCAATGACGTGACTGAGTGATGGAGGTTCAATTCAGCCCATACTACTTTGCCAATAATTTGCGGATTGTGCTACGCTTCTCTTTCTCTCTCTCTCTCTCTCTCTCTCTCGCTCTCTCTCTCTCTCTCTCTCTCTGCTTGTGTGTGTCGGTTTGTTTTGTATGTAATGTGCAATATCTATCTAGGCTGAATTTGGAATTTACATGGAATTAGGAATTTATTATTTTTTATATATGTTTGTCATATTTCTGCTGTTGGGAAGAGAATGTGATGTTATGCAGAAAACTATGTTGGTAAGACAAGGCTATGTCTGTACACATGGAAGTCAGTGATATATGTTTACTATAGGTTAATGAGGCAATACAAATGTGATGTGACTAAAATGAAATGAACATTTAGTTGACTGAAATGGCCCACTGTTTTCGTCATTTTCACAATAACTAGACAAAATCATTATTCAAATGACAAAATTGGGTCTAAGACTTAATGATATTTTTGTAAAAATGACTAAGACTAGACTAAATCTAAAACAAAGAGTGACAAAATGATCACTGCCATAGAGCTATGTTTAAGATGTTTAGTGTACACTAAGTACGTCACAAGTTTGTGAAAATATATCCTTTACTGAAAAAATTATAAAATAACTTTCAATATCCTGTTTGGAATGGAAACCACTGCAATCTGACCCTGCTCTGCAAATAACCTTGTCATTGTTTGAGTCAATGCATCTGTGGAATGGGAAATGTTTGTTAACTTACAGTAAGTTGCAGGGATTTGAGGAAGTACTGTGACTCAGTTACCACATAGATCCACTTTCACTTGACTAACAACATGGTGATGTTTTTTGCAGGCTCTGCATACTATGACAATGTGCGGCCTCTCTCCTACCCTGACGCTGATGCAGTCCTCATCTGCTTTGACATCAGTAGACCAGACACCCTGGACAGTGTACTGAAGAAGGTGAGTGTTTTGTGGTGATATAGCCTACTCTTATCCGTGAAGCTATATAAGCTGCCTCTGCTCCCCTTGAACTGGGGAACAGTGGCCTGTCCCAATGGCATTTTCGCTCAGTCCCCTTGACCCATGACCCTTTCTGAAAAGGCCTCCATTTGTGTTTCTGGGGGAAGTGGCCTTTGAAAATCCCTATTCTGCTGAAAACTAAGGCTGTATCAATGAGAGAGGGGTCTAATACTAGGGCAGCACCAATGAGAGCGGGGGGAGGATTGTGAAAACAAACTCACGTGAGGCTCAGAAGTAGTCTAACAGGCCTTGTTCACATGTGGTCTCCAAGACATGGCCATTGTGTGCCTCAGTGCCCTTTGACCTGGGATGTCACTAAGGCTCAGTATTGTGCCAGCTGAGAGGAGTGTGGTCCAGTGAGAGGGGGAGTGATCCTTCCTCTGGAGAGAGCATAATCACCAGGCTTTTTCTCTCTTTAATCCCCTTTCATAGGGTTCCAATTCTAGACTAATGTTGATCTCTCCCTTTTCTTTCACCCATATAGTGGAAAGGGGAGATTCAGGAATTCTGTCCCAACACCAAGATGCTGCTGGTGGGATGTAAGTCAGACCTCCGCACTGACCTCTTTACCAAATCTAACAGTGGACATACACCAGTGTCCTATGATCAGGTGGGTGTCATGTCTTTCTAAATGTAATTTAAAATCATGAGCTTAAACATAATCATGTGTTAAAAGTGCTGGGAACAATTCATACTAGACAGCTCTCGAGACTGATATCTTTGTGTTATTCTCTCTCTCTCTCTCCATCTCAGGGCTCCAACATGGCCAAGCAGATCAGTGCTCCCTACATCGAGTGTTCATCCCTGCAGTCTGAGAACAGCGTCAGAGACATCTTCCACGTGGCCACGCTGGCCTGCGTCAACAAGAGCAACAAGAACGTCAAATGCAACAAGTCCTCCAGGAGCACCAAGAGGATCTCGCACAGCAGACCAGACCTGCCCACGGTGGTGTCAGACTTCCAGAAGACCAAAGCCAAGACCTGTGCTGTTATGTGACTGCATGGGCTGTGGTTTGAATCTTGGATTGAAGGACAATGTTGAAGGACATTATAATGAGCATATGATCTTTGGATAACTATGAAGGGCTTTGTGCACTATTAGAAGACTATCGATCTCCACAGCCATTGCCAACTGAATGAGAGATGGTGTTTAGGTAGCGGCAGCAACTATGCTGTGGTATGTTATGTACGTTATCTGTGGTTGTACCCTGCCTTTTTACAAGTTAAATGAAGCATAACACCAAGTAGTCAATGAACGTACATGAACTGGATGTATTCACCTGGAGTTAACTGGGAATTATCAGTCAGAACTAACAACTGACTAATGTTAGTGACTTGATGCCACAGAATCTGAGAAAACTTATCTTGGACTTTGTTCATGAACTCTCTGGGGAATTCCACTGAAATGACACAAAAGAGTTGTACTTAAATTCTCAGTTTGAACTGGAATCCCATGGTGGAGAATGCAGGCAGGGTTGTAGAATCCTGATTATTGAAAAGCTTCATTTTCAGAAGTTTTCTAGGTAGCAGTGTTTGGATCATATGTTCTTATAAGCAACCAAAATAGTTTGGGGGAGAGACGGTGAACGATATGAGATAAGTTTGTGTGTAATGTTCTGAGAAGCACAGATGATAACCAGGATGCTGTTACCCTTTCTCCAATCCATGCTGTTGAAGGCTCCCGAATGTCATGTGTCGTGTGTCACCCTTTAGGCTTCTCCTTCCTTTTCTTTACTTTTTACCTACTCATAATTTGTTATCTAAATCTGTTCATTCTAAGTTACTCTGAGATTTATTCTAAAACAACGACAAAATAGTTCATTTCAGAACTGTCAATTTCCCATGTTTAAATGTACGGTAGTCATGCAAATGTAGTAAAGGTTAGATTTGATGCTTATAAATGTATAAGCCCATCATTGATGCCTCAATGCAGCATTTATTGACTTATGGGAAGTACACATATTCAAACTGAATTATCCTATTTAGGCTTACGAGAACTACTAGCCCTGTGCAAGATTTTAGGGGCAATAAATGAAATTTGGTTGGGAAGCCCCCCCACCTTGCCTAAAGTTTTAGTGCCCCCCTCTTGATCTGTAACTCACATTTCTATGTAAATTTGGTTGGGTCACCCAAAAAGTTACATATTACAGCTTCTACACCTTTTGTCATGGAGTGTAGAGAAATTTTCTGCATTTGAATGAAAAACCTGTGAAGAGTTGACTCCAGGATGCTGGCCTTCTAGGCAGAGTTCCTCTGTCCAGTGTCTGTGTTCTATTGCCCATCTTAATCTTTTCTTTTTATTGGCCAGTCTGAGATATGGCTTTTTCTTTGCAACTCTGCCTAAATGGCCAGCATCCGGAGTCACCTCTTCACTGTTGATGTTGAGACTGGTGTTTTGGGGGTACTATTTAATGGAACTTGCTCATATGTGCACCGGGGCCGCCCACTCCTCTTTCTATTCTGGCTAGAGCCAGTTTGCGCTGTTCTGTGAAGGGAGTAGTACACAGCATTGTACGAGATCTTCAGTTTCTTAGCAATTTCTCGTATGGAATAGACTTCATTTCTCAGAACAAGAATAGACGATGAGTTTCAGAAGAAAGTTCTTTGTTTCTGGCCATTTTGAGCCTGTAATTGAACCCACAAATGCTGATGCTCCAGATACTCAACTAGTCTAAAGAAGGCCAGTTTTATTGCTTCTTTAATCAGAACAACAGTTTCCAGCTGTGCTAACATAATTGCAAAAGGGTTTTCTAATGATCAATTAGCCTTTTAAAATGATAAACTTGGATTAGCTAACACAACGTGCCATTGGAACACAGGAGTGATGGTTGCTGATAATGGGCCTCTGTACACCTATGTAGATATTCCATCAAAGATTTGCCATTTCAAGCTACAATAGTCATTTACAACAATAACAATGTCTACACTTTATTTCTGATTAATTTGATGTTATTTTAAATGGACAAAAAAAATGCTTTCCTTTCAAAAACAAGGACATTTCTAAGTGACTCCTTTTGAACGGTAGTGTGTATTTGGCCTTACTGCTATTAGTCCATACAAACGCATTGAATAACAGATTCACTACATGGAACAGATAGCTCCCCACAAAAATCTAAAAGAAGTTTGTTCTGAAGTGTCTGTCCTATATCTGAGAGATATAAGACAGATCAGGAAACATTTGTTATTATATACAAATATTTACATGTATTGTTGGCACTAAAACAGTCTCCATATACAGCTGAAGTCGGAAGTTTACATACACCTTAGCCAAATACATTTAAGCTCAGTTCTTCACAATTCCTGACATTTAATCCTAGTAAAAATTCCCTGTCTTAGGTCAATTAGGCTCACCACTTTATTTTAAGAATGTGAAATGTCAGAATAATAGTAGAGAGAATTATTTATTTCAGCTTTAATTTCTTTCATCACATTCCCAGTGGGTCAGAAGTTTACATACACTCAATTAGTATTTGGTAGCATTGCCTTTAAATTGTTTTAACTTGGGTCAAACGTGTCGGGTAGCCTTCCACAAGCTTCCCACAATAAGTTGGGTGAATTTTGGCCCATTCCTCCTGACAGAGCTGGTGTAACTGGGTCAGATTTGTAGGCCTCCTTGCTCACACATGCTTTTTCAGTTCTGCCCACAAATTGTCTATAGGATTGAGGTCAGGGCTTTGTGATGGCCACTCCAATACCTTGACTTTGTTGTCCTTAAGCCATTTTGCCACAACTTTGCAAGTATGCTTAGGGTCATTGTCCATTTGGAAGACCAATTTGTGACCAAGCTTTAACTTCCTGACTGATGTCTTGAGATGGTGCTTCAATATATCCACATAATTTTCCTACCTCATGATGCCATCTATTTTGTGAAGTGCACCAGTCTCTCCTGCAGCAAAGCAACCCCACAACATGCTGCCACCTCCGTGCTTCACGGTTGGGATGGTGTTCTTCGGCTTGCAAGCCTCCCCCTTTTTCCTCCAAACATAACGATGGTCATTATGGCCAAACAGTTCTATTTTTGTTTAATCAGACCAGAGGACATTTCTCCAAAAAGTACAATCTTTGTCCCCATGTGCAGTTGCAAAACATAGTCTGGCTTTTTTATGGCGGTTTTGGAGCAGTGGCTTCTTCCTTGCTGAGCAGCCTTTCAGGTTATGTTGATATAGGACTCGTTTTACTGTAGATATAGATACTTTTGTACCTGTTTCCTTCAGCATCTTCACAAGGTCCTTTGCTGTTGTTCTGAGATTGATTTGCACTTTTCGCACCAAAGTACGTTCATCTCTAGGAGACAGAACGCGTCTCCTTCCTGAGCGGTATGACGGCTGCGTGGTCCCATGGTGTTTATACTTGCGCACTATTGTTTGTACAGATGAACGTGGTACCTTCATTGCATTTGGAAATTGCTCCTATGGATGAACCAGACTTGTGGAGGTCTACAATTTGGAGGTCTTGGCTGATTTATTTTGACTTTCTCATGATGTCAAACAAAGAGGCACTGAGTTTGAAAGTAGGCCACAGGTACACCTCCAATTGACTCAAATGATGTCATGACATCATTTTCTGGAATTTTTCAAGCTGTTTAAAGGCACAGTCAACTTGGTGTATGTAAACTTCTGACCCACTGGAGTTGTGATACAGTGAATTATAAGTGAAATAATCTGTCTGTAAACAATTGTTGGAAAAATTACTTGTGTCATTCACAAAGTAGATGTCCTAACCGACTTGCCAAAACTATAGTTTGTTAACAAGACATTTGTGGAGTGGTTGAAAAATGAGTTTTAATGACTCCAACCTAAGTGTATGTAAATTTCCGACAACAACTATATACTTCCATAAATGTTTTCAACTGGTACCTGGGGACCTTCAGACGAGTTTTGTGAGGCCCATTGGCATCCTAGAGCAAATGTAAGTGTTCGTGAGAGTCTCACCCTTCCACAGAGGGGTCATATTAGTGTGTAGCCCAAACTGTTCGGACGCTACAGACAAAAGTTGGCAGATCGGCTGTGTCGACGTCAGACGAGTCCCAAAACGGAGAACACCATTGTGAAGTGTGACATCGGCAGATGTGGTGGATTGAGTTGCATCAAATCCCCAAAAACCCAGATATCTCTAGCTTAAATTGACGGATTTTTATGGAGATTTTTTTTAATGCTAATTGGATTTACCCAGGGGTGCGGACATTGAGTTCTAGGGGTTAAGAACATTTAGGCCCATGGAAGCCCAGTCAATTCCGGTAGACACACATGATCCAGACAGTGTTGAACTCTCTGGATCATGTTTCTTTCCTGTGAAATAAGTTACAATATAGGATTTGTCATTTAGTTAGTGAAGAGAGACATCTACTGTGAGTGACATCCTGCTCTTTCTGCCTGTCACGCCATCCTTGTTATCAGAGCTGTGACTTTGCTGAAGGCTTTCACGCTCTCCTCTCCTCTGTTCACACGCTGTGGGAGGTCTGGTCACATGATGACACACTCTGGGTGAACCATAACTATCCCTCAGCTCAGCTGTCTCTCTGTCCTATCAACCCGTTCCCTTTTGATGACAGTTCTTTTGATGGAGGTTTCCATAGACACTGTGTCAGCTTCTTAGGGATAATTCATCTTTTAGGGGCATTAAGAGTTGGTCTCCTCTTTTCTTCTGCTTTGCATTGACATTTGGGTATTTTTTTAATAGTTTTACTTCAGAAACCCCTCACCATGCCAGAACGAACATGTAGTTTGGACTATACTTGTAAGTTAATTACGGATAATATTATTGTTGTTTCCAAAGAGAAATCTGAGAAAACACACAAACAATCTATACATGAATGAGAAGGAATTACCTTGATCACATCAAATGTGACCTGTGGTGAAGCTTCCAAAACATGGGCCAATCTTCCCTAACAATACAATATACACAGAGTGTACAAAACATTAGGAACACCTTCCTAATATTGAGTTGCACACCCTTTTGCCCTCAGAACAGTCTCAATTCATCGGGCATGGACTCTACAAGGTGTCGAAAGCGTTCCACAGGGATGCTGCCCATGTTGACTCCAATGCTTCCCACAGTTGTGTCAAATTGGCTGGATGTCCTTTGGGTGGTGGACCATTCTTGATGCACACGGGAAACTAAATGAGCGTGAAAAACCCAGCAGCTTTGCAGTTCTTGACATTCTCAAACCGGTGCGCCTGGCACCTACTACCATACCCCGTTCAAAGGCAATTCAATAATTTGTCTTGCCCATTCACCTTCTGAATGGCGCCCATACACAATCATGTCTCAATTCTCTCAAGGCTTGAAAATCCTTCTTTAACCTGTCTCCTTCCCTTCATCTACACTGATTGAAGTGGATTTAACAGGTGACATCAATAATGGATCATAACTTTCACCTGGTCAGTCTATGCCATGGAAAGAGCAGGTGTTCCTAATGTTTTGTACACTCAGTGTGGCTGCCACAATGATACATTAGGATATGAATCCAGGTGACTCTGAGATGTGACATATTAAGATGTCATTACGGGGAGGTCCTTAGCTTAGCTATTTTTACAAACAATATATTTCTGTTATTTGTCGGAACAACAGTTTACAATAACCAGGACAAAAGGAACATATTGCTCAGCGTGTAACATGCAAGACTGGTTCCTCCATCATCACAGAGCCATTTTTGCAGGATTGGTCTGGTGTTGTGGTGCTTTGTGTGACCACCTCCCTAATAGTGCCCCATTCAAGGTGATATGAAAGGTGACCTAGGGAAATCTGTGCTGCGTAATATGGAGGAGATGGCGTATAGCGTTTCAGCTTCATTGAAATATAATGGCCCATTTGGCTTTTGTGAGCGTACAAATCCATTCTATGGGGCGGCAGGTAGCCCAGTGGTTAGAGTGTTGGGCCAGTAACGGGAAGGTTGCTGGATTGAATCCCCGAGCTGACAAGGTAAAAAACTGTCGTTCTACCCCTGAGCAAGGCAGTTAACCCACTGTTCCCCGGGCGCCAAAGACGTGGATGTTGATTATGGCAGCCCCTCGCACCTCTCTGATTCAGAGGGGTTGGGTTGAATATTCAGTTGAATACATTCAGTTGGGCAACTGTCTAGCTATCCCCCTTAATGCTATGGAGATTATGGTGAAAAGACATTTACTCTCACTTTTGTATTCATTGCAGTTAGATTCAGGGTAATAGCAAGAGATTGTCTCACACCGATCTAAATTGCAAGCTTGACTTCAACACTCCAATACTTGTAGTAGTATTGTGAAATAGCCTAACTTTAAAAGCTTATTCAAATTAGTTCATTTGACTGGTTTTTCAGAATTCCTACTTTTAACTTGTGCCATAACATAAACTGAAGAACATCTGGTTGCTTGACATGATAGAGATGCCATATAAAACATATGGCTATGGTTTGTATCTGTTCAATTAATTTCTCAGCCTTGGAGAGATTAAACCACATAAAAATGTCAGTTAAAAGCAAGTTAAAGTTTAAATGAATGCTCATGAATCTTCCTTATTTCCTATTATTATGAATGGTAGGCCTACTTTGAAAAGTAATAAAATGGAACCTGAATCGTCACCGAGAGGTATTTGTGATAAAAAAAATATATCGGCTGCCAGCTTGCAATTTCACACCTCATTGCAGGATTCATTAAAACACTAGACCACGATTTTGACCCACTGATAGAATGCTTATTACCCTCTTAAAAACAAAATGCTTGTTTGCAGATATTTGTACCCCCCTAATTCAATTATATTTACAAATTGATATACAAATTGATCCCTCTACAAAGGTATCGATAATGTGTTCTAATGACTAGATGAAGATACATTGGTAACACCCTGGGTTTGCCATTTGTTCTGGCACGGTGCATCCTTCACAAGCTGCACCAGTGTTGTGTGATGATGACCTTATACTGCATAACCTTATAAACACATCTGGCTTCACAGCCCACCTACCACGCACTCAGATTTGGTGAGCAGATGTTTCACACAGCAACACCACATCTCATAAAGCTTTGACCCATGTCAGCAAAATGGAAGAACGGACGGTCAGACCTAGCGCTCTGCTCAAATTCCATCAAGGGAGATGTGTGAAAGGATTCGGACAAAAGAGAGCTCTCCTCTGAATAGGCTTGGCTGAGTGAATGGGGAAATATTCAGTTTGGGCTGAAGAGAAAATAATCCCCCACAGACACACCCAGATTTCTCAAGACACAACGAAGATGGCTGTTGGGATAGGATATAGCCTGAATTCTCAAATTCATTTCTTGTTTGTTTTTTTCAACGTGGAAAAATGTTATGTAACAAGCTAATTCTTTACCTAGTATAGTGCAAATATGTCTGGTGCCAGATTTATATTTAATAATCTACTTGGAAAAGTTTGACGGAGTGAAAGATCACAGTGGATTTGATTTATGTGAGAAACTTTACTTTTGCAGTTTACAGTTCAGCTCATCTGTCAAATTCCTGTTGCCATATAAATCTGTCAATCAGATCAGGGGGTACATAATTTCACAGCCACTTCTCAGTAATTGGTAACTATAGCAGCTTTCCCCAGCAACATCCGCCTCCGGCGCTTGACAGTAACCATAATATATTCTATGATTAAAGCAGTAATGTGAGAAAAGATAATCTTATTTGAACTGCATTTTACACGGATGCAGCGATATTCCACCCATCACACATTTCCACTTCACTGTACCCCTCTGGACCTTTTCTCTTCCCTACTGCCCTGCTTTGGTGAAATCTCCCAGGATACTCCACTGCAGGGCTGAATTGGGCTTGTAGGCTCCTCTTCCTCTGGCTGGGAAACTGGAGTTTAATCAGACTGTACCAGCAGAGAGGCTATCTCCTCACACTGCCACACACGACACAGACACACAGCCCCCACACACACACACACACACACATCCCTACCCACACACACGCAAGCATGCACACACAAGCATACACAGGCATAACAGTACCTTAGGCAGCTTCAGAAAGAGACTGTAGGAGTGAAACTGCTGCTGTCTTACGGATGCAACTGCAGGAAGAAGAGTCAAAGAAAACACTATGGCCATTTCTATGTAAAGGACCCATGAGCACCAACATGTGAAGTTCATAGAAGCACATCAAATTTGGTGTCAAATGAAAGCTGAGTCTCTTTTTTTATTTATATTAAAGCATGCAGTATATACATTTTCAACCACAACAAAACTATCCTACAAATTGGCAACAAGCAAAGTATTTATTGTCAAACAGATGGAAAAGGGGTCTTAGAAAACATCTACCAGAGAAACTCTTAAAATGTGTAAGAAATGCATCAAAACACAAGAATGTTGAAGACCCCCTGTGAACTAATGTCAACACTTATATTTTAGCTTAGGAAAAATATTTCTGCTTTATGTAATTTTAAGAAACATTGTTTTGTGCCTTGAAATTCAGTCACCAAAAACACACATATTTTTAAGATATTTTCAAATTTCTCTCCCTCATGAGGAGGCCGGATAATGAAAGTTCACAGAAGTAACAGGTAAGACCTATCAATTAGTTTGTGTTTTTACTGATATCAATTTTGTTTATTAGTTATTAAGTGATTAAAACTTGAAATTCTGTTACAAAATTGGTAACAGTTTTTCTGGGAGAAATCTGTAATGGAATTTCGGCAATTGAATGGGCAACAATGGGAAATCATAGTAGTCACAAACCACAGCTGGGTCACCTACTACTGTCCTCCCTTCCATTGGCATTCTGTTATGTTCAGCTCATAACTGTTTTCTTTATTTTTCTGTCGTCTGGTGGTCAGCCAGAGTGTGAAAAGTTGGTCAACCTCTCCCTCTCTCTCCTGCTCTCTCTCTCTTTTCTCTCTCACTCATTGATGTCACCTCTCCCGACTCTTACCTGACACCTACCAATGAGTCCCCTCTCTTTCCATTTACTGTAACCAGCATCCTCACCCACTGAGCACTGACCGACACCGGACGCCCATGGACGTTGAAAATAAGTTTACATTTGGTACACCCTGGCCTTGATTTCAACGTCCACAGAAGTTGTTTTTTGGTCCGGTTCGGACCAGCCTTGATTTCAACATCCACAGACGCCTGGACTGGCCTTCATTTGGACCAAACATAGACAACCATGGATTGGTTCAGATCGGACCAAATCTGAACCAATCATAGACGTCTATGTTTCACAGGTTTGGATAGCACAGTACAGCATATTACAGTAGAGTAGAGCACAATAAGTACCTGTAGTACAGTAAAGAAAAGTAGAGTATAGTGCCGTACTGTACAGTAGAGTGGAGTATAGTTCAGTACAGTACACAGTAGAGCAAACTAGAGTAGAGTACACTATAATGTACTGTACTGAACTAGACCTTACTGTACTGTACTCTACTGTACTTTACAGAACTGTATTCTACTGTTCTGTACTCTACTGAGCTCTACTGTGCTGTACTTTGATGTTCAAACTTGTGAAACATAGATGTCTATGATTGGTTCAGATTTGGTCTGGTCCGGACCAACCAAATTTGGTCTTGTGTGGTGGCAGAGCTCATTAAAATAGTGTGTAGAATAATACCCAAATATGCACAGCAGGATGTTGCATATTTCTACCTTTGCATTCCTATTTAGGAATACATCACCATGAAGAGAATGACATTCATATCCATAATTATGCATTTCTGTGTAGTATAGATCAGGGACCCATGATGAAATTCCGTTATCACAATTATGTTACCGGGTGTAAATCCACTTCACTGACTGTAGTGCAATAACCAAAAGAGATGTTTTCAAACTCAAGATGCCATGTTATAGCCAACACCCCATTCTTTCTGCAAACATCTTTGAATCTTAATTCAGAGCAGATATTAAACACTTCTTTTGTACATAATGTTTCTGCCACTGTCTCTTATGACCAAAAAGAGGTTTTGTTTTTCAGAACAACGATTACTCACCTCGGAGTGGACAAAGATTTTTTCTTTAATGAGTCAGACGTGAAGGATATGCTGCTGCTCCCAGACCAGGCCCAAATCCCTGTCATTCACATGAAGAGGAGACGCCGATACAGGGGACGCAGATCCGGGTGCCTTGTGAGAATTCGTCGGCGAGTGGGTGCCTCCGTCCTCTTGGCCAACGTACAATCATTACAGAATAAACTGGATGAGCTCAGTTTGAGATTATCCTACCAATAGGACATTAACCTGTTAGGGCTAGGGGGCAGTATTGACACGGCTGGATAAAAAACATACCCGATTTAATCTGGTTACCACTCCTACCCAGTAACTAGAATATGCATATACTTATTACATATGGATAGAAAACACCCTAAAGTTTCTAAAACTGTTTGAATGGTGTCTGTGAGTATAACAGAACTCAAATGGCAGGTCAAAACCTGAGAGATTCCTTTACAGGAAGTGGCCTGTCTGACCATTTCTTGAACTTCTTTTCCATCTCTATCATTTACTAAGGATCTCTGCTCTAACGTGACACTTCCCACGTCGTCCATAGGCGCTCAGAGCCCGGGAAAAAACAGAATGTCGTCATTCCAGCCCCAGGCTGAAACACATTATCGCCTTTCTCAAGTGGCCGATCAAGGGACTCTGGGCTTATGCGCGTGACCCGACCGCCCCCGCCTTTGTGATTTTTTCCTCTGTTTGCCGAAAAGGAGATTCCCTGTCGGAATATTATCGCTTTTCTACGAGAAAAATGGCGTAAAAATTGATTTTAAACAGCGGTTGACATGCTTCGAAGTACGGTAATGGAATATTTAGAATTTTATTGTCACGAATTGCGCCATGCGCGCGACACTTCTTTACTATTTCGGATAGTGTCTGGAACGCACGAACAAAACGCCGCTATTCGGATATAACGATGGATTATTTTGGACCAAACCAACATTTGTTATTGAAGTAGCAGTCCTGGGTGTGCATTCTGACGAAGACAACAAAAGGTAATCAAACTTTTATAATAGTAAATATGATTATGGTGAGTGCTAAACTTGCCGGGTGTCTAAATAGCGAGCCCGTGATGCCTGGGCTATGTACTTAGAATATTGCAAAATGTGCTTTCACCAAAAAGCTATTTTAAAATCGGACATATCGAGTGCATAGAGGAGGTCTGTATCTATAATTCTTAAAATAATTGTTATGCTTTTTGTGAACGTTTATCGTGAGTAATTTAGTAAAATGTTAGCGAATTCCCCGGAAGTTTGCGGGGGGTATGCTAGTTCTGAACGTCACATGCTAATGTAAAAAGCTGGTTTTTGATATAAATATGAACTTGATTGAACAAAACATGCATGTATTGTATAACATAATGTCCTAGGGTTGTCATCTGATGAAGATCATCAAAGGTGAGTGCTGCATTTAGCTGTCTTCTGGGTTTTGGTGACATTATATGCTGGCTTGAAAAATGGGTGTCTGATTATTTCTGGCTTGGTACTCTGCTGACATAATCTAATGTTTTGCTTTCGTTGTAAAGCCTTTTTGAAATCGGACAGTGTGGTTAGATTAACGAGAGTCTTGTCTTTAAAATGGTGTAAAATAGTCATATGTTTGAAAAATTGAAGTTTTTGCATTTTTGAGGTATTTGAATATCGCGCCACGGGATTACACTGGCTGTTGAGTAGGTGGGACGCAAGCGTCCCACCTAGCCCATAGAGGTTAAACAGGTCAACACTGTCACGGCTGTTCGAAGGATCGGACCAAAAGGCAGCGTGTTCGTAGTTCCACATACTTATGAAACGTGAAACTGAATGCAATACACGTAAACACTTGAAAAAACAACAAACCGTGACGCAGAGCGGAAAACACACTACTCAAAAGATAATAACCCACAAACAACAATGAGGAAAAACCCCTACTTAAATATGATCTCTAATCAGAGGCAATGAGGATCAGCTGCCTCCAATTAGAGATCAGCCCCAAACAATCCAAACATAGAAATAGACAAACTAGAACTTAAACATAGAAATAGAAAACATAGAACAACCCAAAACACCCCCTGTCACGCCCTGCCCTACTCTACTATAGAAAATGGCATCTTTCTAGGGTCAGGACGTGACAAACATCCACAAGGCCGCAGGGAAAGACGGATTACCAGGATGTGTACTCAGAGCAAGCGCTGACCAACTGGCAAGTGTCTTCACTGACATTTTCAACCTCTCCCTGACGACTGTGTAATACCTGTTTCAAGCAGACCACCATAGTCCCTGTGCCCAAGAATATCAGGGTAACCTGCCTAAAGGACTGCCGACTCGTTGCATTCACGTCTGTATCAACACCATCATCCTAGACCCACTCCAATTTGCATACCGCCCCAACAGATCTACAGATGACACAACCTCTATTGCACTCCACACTGCCCTTTCCCGCCTGGACAAAAGGAACACCTACATGACAATGTTAGACAATTTGTTTTGACATAAAACACTTTTACGATTTTATTGAAATTCTGTTACCAAACTTTGCATCTGCACAATACTTCCAGTAAATGTGTTTTAGTCAAATGTGCAGTGTAAATTGTTAAAAGTAGTCCTTGTGCATATGATTTGTTAAACTTTGAAATCAATGTTTTTTGTTTTGTATACAATTTAAGTGAAAACCATGGAATTGGCATTATACAAAATCTCTGTACATTAAATTGCTAAGGGTCTTCTGTGTTGAAACTTTGCCACAAATTCCTAACTGAAGTTGCCTCCCTTCCCCCCTGTTTCATATAAGCAGGTTTGATGTCATAAACCAAAGGGACTGCTAGTGATAATATTTCAGTAGGGAATCCTCCTCCACTCTGAGGGAATGAACAGCAACACCACAGATGAGCCGAATCTCCCTGCAGCCGTCAGCAGGTAAGACAAGGAGTGCATCCTTATAAGAAACTTCAGCTCATAAAAATACAATCAATATCAAGGCATCTCTTTGTGACAGGGGAGCAACTGTGAGCACAACATAAATAATAATTTTACCAGGCCAAGGAAAGAAAGAAACAAAACAAAGACTTGCTAATTGTTGTGTTCAAAACACTGTGGAAATAACATGACAATGATCATTGTGAGTATCAACCTGTTAAACCATAATCATCATAATAAGCATGGCACATTGCTCATTACAGCAGATGAATCAATAACCTTGAGAATGTGTATTGAATAGGACATAGAGAGCCTCTGGCCCTCTTTCCTCCTTCTGGTATGGGCGACCCGCCACTCACTGCAGCCATATTGACTGGAAGCTAAAACAACAGGGAAGTCATTGTGTGAGAAGAATATGAATCACCTGCGTGTGTTATACCCCTTAAAGGGGAAATATATGAATAAATCACACAGATGTACAGTAGCTTCGGCTTCAAGTCACTTGTAGGGAGTAGGTTATACCTAGGAATTCCTAGGTATAACCAATCAAACGCAGATCAGACATCAATAGAGTACACAGATCGTATTATAGCAATCAGATAAATGAATAGTCTATTACTTACTGGTACACATTATGATTCTGTATTACTATTTCGTTATTATTAATACACATTTAATTCTATCACACACTCCCCTTCAAAATTAGCTATGGACCCGATAACAACACCATTGACCTTAAGTTCTGTATGAATGTGTTACATTCAGGAACTATTTTTTGACAATTCTTTGAATTTACGTTCTTTGTATGACCTTATGTGGCTCTTTTAAAATGATTTTGTCTTATATATGGCTCTTTAGACATTATTGTGTCTTACATATGCCTCTTTAGACATTCTTATGTCTTGTATGGCTCTTAACATATCAGCAGGACATTTTTTCTCTCTCTCGCATAGCAACAGGAACTTTTTTATACCTGAGTTACAGTAGTACTCAACTATATCATAAGTCTATGAACTTCTTTGTTTCTGTATTTGGCCCTAATATAAGTCCATGAGCACTTTCATATGCTTTACATACTAAACAGCCTATTTCTGTATTAGCCAATACCTCTCTCTTTTAGATTCTATAGATATACTGTTGGTAATGGTATGGTGGAACAGGAGTTGTCACTGAGGCCATTGCTTGTGAGTTTGCATAGTGCACAGGCTGGTACTGGTACAGGACATTGTTTGTTGGTCCTGCATTGTAATAGGTGGGAGTTCCAAGCTTCTCATACATGAAGAACTTTGGTGTTCTGCGTTCTCTCCTAGGAAACTGAAACTTTTGCTCTACTTCACTGTTGCAGGCACTTTGAGCTAATGACAAAGGAGCTGGAATTTTTTTCGTCCACAGGTAAGTCCATTGACTGTTCCACTTCATTCTGAGTCTCTTCTGGCAGAGGCATTGGTGTGTCCACAGGTGTGTCCTGTTCGGGGTCAACTGAGTGTTCTGCAGATTCTACAGCAGTAGAACTTGTTTAGGTTTCAGTTCGTAGATCAGAATGTCTTGTGAGCTGGGAAGCCCTGTGCACCCTTTTAGGAATTCCTCGGTATAACCAATCAAACTCAGATCAGACATCAATAGAGCACACAGATTATTATCAACATTCAGCTAAATTAATGGCATATTACTTATTGGTACATATTATCATTCTGTGTTATTATTTTGTTATTATAAAGGTACATTTAATTCTATCATAAGTGCTGTTATTTTCAAACAGGTTTTGGAAGTCACGTATCGGTTTGAAATGACTCTGCCGGCGGCATGGCCATCAGATCACCTTGACCAGCCTGGTGGTCCAGTCTGTTTGTGCTTCAGCCTGTTTGAACTGTTCTCTGTGTTAATTTGCTGTCATGTACGGCATGACAAGTGGCAACAATAAAAGAGTTGGCTACAGCATTTTTGGGATCAGCAGGCTAAGCCTTGACCATAGAGGTGGCATGAATCAGAAATGACTGTCATGATCAATAAGAGAGATTCAATAGTGGGCAAACACACATAGATCCCCCAGGTGCTATGCATTTGCTGCTATGCATTTGATAGCCATAACCATAATACACTGCAATTGGATTTCAAATATTGATTGGGGAATTATTTTCTGAGTAATGTGTTTGTTTTGTATGTGCAAGGCTACCTTGCAAACAAGACCCTGGTCTCAATGCCGACCCCCTGTTTAAATAAAGAAAGAAAATAAAAAAATGATTCACAACATACAGTAATTGCCTGACATACAAGACCGTAATAACTGTCTGAACAAAGAGGCATTTCTGAAAACCAGCTCTGCTGACGGTATAAAACCGGTAGACATGACTTGTCATAACTTGAAATAAAACAGTGTGTTTGTGTGGGTTCAGGACATTGTACTGTATTCTACTGACCTGTAAATCTAGCGAGGCTGTATATTAACTGTCAGTGAGAGCTGACATCAGCTGCAGGACATACCATACGAGTTGTCTAATACCCTCAAGAACTGTATAATAGCTCTCGGTGAATGTTGTGTCAAGTTAACACCAGTACTGAGGAGTGTTACATTAAGCTACAGTGTTATACTCTTACAATAAAAAAAATGCTATGTAGAACCTAAAGGGGTTCTTCGGCTGTCCCCATAGGAGAAGAATTTGAAGAAGAATTTTTTTTTGTTCCAGGTAGAACCCTTTTGGGTTCCATGTAGGGCCCTTTCTATAGGGGGTTCTATATGGAACCCAAAAGGGTTCTTGCTGGAACCAAACAGGGTTATACATGGAACCAAAACGGGTTCTCCTATGGGGACAGCCGAAGAACCCTTTTAGAACCCTATTTTCTAAGAGTGAATGTTGTTTATCGGTTGCTTTACTGGTAGCTGCTACATCGATCCTGGAGTAACTTCCCCTTACACTTGTGTACATTATTGACCTGTATATGCATGTTCTGTGCATGTGGGCATGTTTTTGACAATAATGACAACGCCACCAATAATATCTGCACTTTTTTCAGTTAGTACTCAATTTCACCTGGTTGCTTGCCCCTGTAGTGCACGTTAGAGTTGAAGTAATATATTGTAATAATATTTGTATCTAAAACACAGCTGGTAAATTCCAGTTAAATAGTCCCTCCAGTGACATTTCATCTGATAAAGAATGCTGGGTGCCATCCATGCCATGAATGTATGTTTGCTTGGTCAGGCAAATGCAATGATCTCCATCTACAGTGAACAGAACACATTCCTCTAAGCTAAGGTCTGGGATGCTTTTGGTGAATTAGATAGTGATAAAATGTATCTAAATATTGTCGACATTGTGGGTCCAACCACCAACCATCACAGGTCGGATTTAGAATTTTCTTTTGCCAATTCAGCAAAAATGGTTGCAGTAATTTTGATACAGTGAGTATTTATTCTGTATGGTTCAGTCTGGAATGCAAAGGGGGAAATAAAGGATATCTTAAGTAAGTAGGTGTTGTATCTCATCTATTTAGAGACAACACAATTAAATCCATTGCCTAGAGAACCTGCCACCTTGCTCCCCCTATCCTCCATTATTGGCTTTGTTAGCTCACAAAATTCCTTGCCAGAATGCGTAAATATCGATTTCCTTTGTTTAAAAGATTGAGCCAAGACACTGAAATAAAATAGGTTGTCTGAAATCGTTGAAATCGCAGGTTGTTTTCCCATCTCTGTTGACATAAAATAATGAACTCTCTTTATCTGACTCGCCACCCAAATTGGAGGTAACCCATTGTTTGCCTGTAATGACTGACCCTATTATAGGGGAAATGGGATGCTTGCTTGGGGGATCAAAAGGACAAGCCAGATCCCATCACCATTCACCCTGGCAGAATAAATGGGGCTGCCTGTCTGTCACTAAGTGAAACCATTGTAGGCTCCCTTGGTTCCTGATCTTTAAGTGCAAACAGTCAATGGCCACTTAGTTTGTTTGCCGTCATCAGGAGGACATAGGGGGAAATTGAGGTTCACTGGCATGAAAAAAATGGTGAAGTTAATTTATATAGGCAAAATAAATGAATAATAATATATATGGATATTGTGAACCTGAAAAATCTGATACATCTTTTTACATTATCCTTTATTTTCTTGTAATTACAGAGGACTATACAGTGCATTCACTGTTTTTGTCAATACTAAACCTTTGACTGTTTGACTGTTTGCAAACTATGAGCACAATAACTAAATCTCTGTGAAAAAGTCCTAAGCTTAAAACATCCTAAAGCACATCAATTGAGTTGATGTTTGGTGGTTTTATAATAAAGATTTGCAGTAGCAATGTAGTGGGGTTGACGATTCTGACATTTTTCCGCAGTGGAGACCCAGATATGTCATATAAACGTGATCTGTTGGAGAAAATACAATTTTTCTGACTGGACAGCGTTAGAATCCAGCACAGTAACAGGCAATTTCTCCCTGGTTGGTGCTCTGTCTAATTGCTTGTCACATTCTGTAACATAAAGATATTCAGCTTTTACTGAATGCTCTGAGGTTCTCTGAAGTCTTCCAGTCTGGTCCCAGATCTGTATGTGCTGTATGACATGACAATAATATTTATGGGAGTTGGCTAAAGCTCATACAGTACAGATCTGGGACCAGGCTAAAGGAGACCTGGGAGGTGCAGATAAATAACACAGTGACATGGAAATTCACCTTGGGATAAACCACACACTGGTATGTTTGTGTATGTTTTTATGTACTAATGACTGAAATATTTTTTTTTTACTTTTTGGATTTTATCATTGGATGGTGTCTGTTGTTGCCATATGAATGAATAATGTTTCATGATAAGTACATTTTAATAACTCACTAATTTGATAAAGTACAATCAACATATATCATCATGTAAAACTTTATCTGATCATCTTTAAACCATGTGGATGAAGTTTATATACACTGAGTGTACAAAACATTAGGAACACCTTACTGCAGCCTCAATCCCATGTTCCCTCTAAGCTGGGCACAGCACTAGCCGAGCTGCCCCTAGGACCGCAATGCAGAGCGCAGAAGAAATATCAGCCCAAGGAGAGAAGCACAAGATTGAACTTCACTCAACTTTTTAGTTTTCCCTGTTAGTTAACACTATCAGTGTTTCCCCTCTACTGTGGAAATTGAGATTGAATCAACCCAATATTAGCCCCTTTAAATGTTAACTGCAACATACCGAAACAAAACAAACTATGCAAGAGATTTTGTTGTCGGCAGAACCCATCAGAGAAGGATTCTATTGCACGACTCAGCCCGTACTCTACACAGACCAGCACAGCATAACCAATCAGAGCTGCAGTAGGTGTCATGTCCTGACCTTAGAAAGATGTTATTTTCTATGGTAGAGTAGGTCAGGGCGTGACAGGGTTTTTTTTCTAGTTTAGTTTTTCTATGTTGTCAGGTTCTAGTTTTGTATTTCTATGTTGGGTTTTGTTTGGGATGATCTCCAATTAGAGGCAGCTGGTCCTCGTTGTCTCTAATTGGAGATCATACTTAAGTAGGGTTTTTTGCCACCTGGGTTTGTGGGAGATTGTTTTTGAGTTAGTGTATGTTTCACCTCTGCATCATGGTTGGTTGTTTTTTGTTCTTTAGTTTATTTGTATGTATTGCATAGATTCACAGTTGAATAATAAAATATGTGGAACGATAATCACGCTGTACTTTGGTCCGCTTCATCCTACGACAACCGTGACAGTAGGCCTATACACAAATAGATCATTGCCATATATGGATCTGCGCCATTTACTTTGAACTGGACTGTGTTTACAGCTGTGGACTTGAGTATGTGTGCTTGTTTTGAGATCAAAGCAAGAGCTGCATGCAGCCACATGTGCACATTTTGTTCATATCCTTTGCTAGTTAGTGAGTTATTAGCCCAGTTATAGATAATTTGTAGTCAGCAATAGGGGAGTGATTGCTTCCTACAAGAGCACAAAATGTGTACATTTCTAGACATCTCTGAAAAACAAGTCAGGTAGAGAGCTTTGTTTTGTCTTAAAGGGGCAATGTTGTATTTTGAGACAGGCTTGAATAAGCTAATTAGACAATAAGTAGAGGGTAGAATCATTTTTCTGATTCTCTGTAATAATGGTATAATGCATTTCATTTTGTAAAGTAGTTTCTTGCATCAAACACAACAACAGACCTCCTTGTCTGAAGGACAAGTGGATAAACAGGTTAATGTCAGTTTTCGAAAGTCTCATGAAATGTAGGTCTACATTGAACACCACACATTTGCTTCTAGTGTAGGCTGAATGAAAGAACATATATTTCCCTGTTAAAATGTTATGAGAAGCATTTTCTCCATTTTCTCCATTGTTTTTGATGGTAGGCCACTCTCATAGGCCTACATTATGATCAAATAGCCACAGTAGCCTACTTGGCCACTGTTAAAACTGTAACTTATAGTGAGTGGGTACCTTCTACACCAAATTTTCACAACATTCAAGTTTGCGCTCAGCAGACCTGAAATTAATTATAGGGAACATTGATGCTGACCCATGTTTTCTCCAATGCTTCCCACAGTTATGTCAAGTTGGCTGGATGTCCTCTGGGTGGTGGACAATTCCTGAAACATAAGGTAAATTGTTGAGCATGAAAAACCCGTCAGCGTTGCAGTTCTTGACACACTCAAACCGATGTGCCTGGCACCTACTACCATACCCGTTCAAAGGCACTTAAATATTTTGTGTTGCCCAGTCACGCTCTGAATGGCACACATACACAATCCGTGTAAGAATTGTCTTAAACATCCTTCTCTCCATCATCTAAACTGATTGAAGTGGATTTAAAAAGTGAAGGGATCATAGCTTTCACCTATATTCACCTGGTCAGTCTATGTCACGGAAAGAGCAGACGTTCTTAATGTTTTGTACACTCAGTGTACAATAATAATAATAATATATGTGTTGACAGACAGGGTGTTGAAATTCTGGTCACGATCTCCCGCCCCTCTCAAACAATAAAACCTGCCATTCCCATGTCATTAGCAGTCTGTTTGAAAAGCTTTGCTATAGGCTACTGCTGCACTCCATGATAATACCCACTACAATCATAAGCCAGTCAAGAGCCATTCATTTTTCATTGAGCACCCCATGCCTCTCCACAGAGGCATCATGCCCATAGGGGGCACAGGAGCACATGCACCCTCAAATTTGTTCTGTTTAAAAAATAAAAAAATAAATACAACTAGTCACTTAGCAATTTTATGAAGTTGGCTCTAGCCCAGATAGATTCCCAATCTCCCAACCTTATAACTAGCCACCAAAAAGCAATTTCAGGCTATCAAGCTAGAGTAGCTAGCTTGTCTAACTATCTTAGCTGGCATGCCTGCTGGCAAGGTTGGTAGACTTTAGAAAAGTAAGCAATAACTAAATAGTTATATAGTTTCCATGGCGCCCTAGTAGGGGGTGGCAGGCAGCCTAGTGGTTAGAGCGTTGGGCCAGTAACTGAAAGGTTGCTAGATCAAATACCTGAGCTGACAAGGTAAAAATCTGTCGTTCTGCCCCTGAACAAGGCAGTTAACCCACTGTTCCTAGGCTATCATTGTAAATTGACTTCCATAGTTAAATTCAAAAAAGTAGCAGCCTAAGCACAGAGCTCCTGCAAATGTGGACATATTCAGTCATTTTTTAGGTGTTTTTAATCAGCTCTTTTGTTTTTGGTAACATTTAATTTATATTGCATACATCTGACGTTTTTGAGCCACGGATTTGAAGATTGACTGACAGATTAACTCTTTTTGGCATCTGGACACAGTACCATCTTTTTTGTTTCACCTGGCTGCCAATTCCAGATCTTTACAAAACATCATTTGAGGAGTCGCCTGAAGCGTGAGAGGAATGGCAGATGGAGGAATACAGCAGTGCTGAGTCAGAGGGCTCGTAGAGAGGACGACTGGCTACTATTCTGAACTTTGTGTGGTGGGCTTTCTGACGCCCCGAGCTTCTGAGGCATCACCCAAGTGGCTGCTACACAGAGAGGAAGAGGAGAAGTCCAGTGGATTTAAGACTCTAAGATCATCAGCAGACTCCATTACCATCATCTACCATCCTCTGACCAGCTCCCTTCACTCAAGCCATGAACTGACCCTCTCCATCTTCGGAGGACTCAGCTTTCAAAAGATTTGGCCTCTATCGGTTGACCTGTCATGATATATTGCTTGTTAGTTTATTTGCTCTTGAAGCGCTTTGAGATTCTACAAAAAGTGCTATGGAAATGTAATAAATTCTTCTTATTATTATTATTAAATGTATTGAATAAGAATCCCATTCCTTTCAATCTTTTATGCAGATTTTAGCAGATAAGCATATTTAGTTTATTTAAAAAAAATAACCACCAGTCAGCCGGACAGATCAATAGATATGCTTAGATATGTCTAGAAAAATGTACATATTTGTACATAGAATTAAGCATAATGGTTATGGCTCTAGACTGCAGGGAAAAGCTGTTTCAGGGGTTTGAAAAATCCACAATTCTCCAATTTACAGATGGGAGGCATAGCCACCCCTACCTACCACCCTCCAGCTATCCTCACATACTTTGTGCCCCCTCAGATGTTTAGGATGCATGACGCCCCTGCTCTCCAACAGACAAGATCCAGAAATCTCGCTTGATCAAAAGCAGTGCACAATTCTGTGAAACAAGATGTTTGAGATGGGTATAGTTGAAAGGCTCTTCAGATCGAGAATCTAACAGACTTGTAAACAGATCCTTTTTTGCAGATGTGAAAGATGTGAGAAATCCTTAAAACATCAATTTTAAAAAAGCAAGGTTATCATCAACATTTTCATAGATTATGTAACTAGATCTCTTTATCAAAATCAAGCCATGACAGTTTTGATAGGAATGATTTCAGACTAAACATTGACTAACACCATCCTTAAACAGAGACCTACAGTAACATATTCGCTTTTGATTCTTCCCTAGACTACCGTTCTAAATTGCCTGCTTAAATGTAAATGAATCAGTGCCACTTTTAGAGGTCGACAGCTACATTTAAAACACCCAGCTTGTATAATAGGTTCATCAAATCAGGGATTAACCCCAGAGAAAGACTATTGATTCATTAATCCCATAACCCCTTGTCCACTCTCAGACAAAGGTGCACAGCGTTATGGATTTCCAATACATGACAGCACACAGATGCTATCGAAAGTAAATATGCATTGCAATTATAGTGCTACCATGGCATGTTGTGCATTGATTTAAGAAAACACATTTGGTGGAAAGGGGTGTTCAAACTGCACATGTCAAGCACACGCCCACCCACAAAAGTGCCCATTTAATGTTTATTGAGAGGGGGAGGAGGCAATTATGGTAGAGAAATCAACATTCCCCTACATGATCTATTCAGGCTGAGTAAATAGATAGGCTCAGTCAACTGTGAATTTCTACAGAGCAAAGCTGTGACATTTTCCATAAGGTCAAATGTTTTATGGCATCAATAGTGAAATACAATACGAAGTTACTGTAACATAACGCCCTTCCACCATAACAACAATTACTCAGAGTGAGATTGTGTGTTTTGACTATATAAAACGACAAATAAATAGCCTATGTATTTGAATTAATTGTTGGGTGAACAATCATTTCGAAAGGCATTTAATTCCTGTGCATAGCATGTTGTAATGTATTTGACAAGACATTTGGCTTATACAAGCTATTTATTCCAATACCATAGCATCTATATGTAGTACCAGGAAACAGATACTCAATGGCAACACAAAGAGAAAATCAAGAATTAAGAGGGTAAATTGCAGGGTGGGGGTTGAAGGTTTGACGTGAATAGCTTCCCATGTTATGAAGTACCCTATTGTTCCGTCACTATCTACTATCAGGGAGACATTGGGGACATCTGATCTGCGCTTCGATGGTTTGATTCATGCCCCACAGAGGACAATAAGAACATCCTCTGTGCTGTTACATGAGGAAGCAAGACAAGACAATGGGCTTTTTCCATCAGGACTACTGTAATGACATCGCTCATCACCACTCTGTCAAATTACAATTACGGCATTCCTCCATGGTACAAACAGGTTAATCAGTCTTATGAGCAACATCTCTTGCGAGGCCATGCTCAATCTAACGTGTGTAGAATGGAAGTATTGACATGGACAATAGTCAGCATAAATAAACCAAAATTCGATCTATCTAAGGATTGATTCATATCATTGCTTGAGTAATATAATAATTTCAGCTCCCTTGGGCTGAAATGTGTAGCCATGTCACATTCCACAGACTGCATTGGTTGACGTGTGTCCAATGAAGTTATTAGCCTGTGTGTATAGTGTCTAAATAAGGTTAATTTGTGACCAACAGACCAGAAGAAGAAATCTCCATAATCAGTTTGACTCTTATCTGCATATTCCTTTAATTATTCAAAGGAAGAGGAAACACATTAACTGCAGTTACATTATAAGCCAATTAGTCCTGTTCCTCCTTCAGTGTGTGTGTGTGTGTGTGTGTGTGTGTGTGTGTGTGTGTGTGTGTGTGTGTGTGTGTGTGTGTGTGTGTGTGTGTGTGTGTGTGTGTGTGTGTGTGTGTGTGTGTGTGTGTGTGTGTGTGTGTGTGTGTGTGTGTGTGTGTGTGTGTGTGTGTGTGTGCATCCTCTGGATCATGTGTATTGATCTGGTGAAGAAGGGAGGTGAATAGATATCTAGGCACACTCAGGCCCTAGAGGATTGGCCGAGAGCAGGACAGGAGTCTGTCTGAGGGCTGCTAAGGCTCATGGGAAATTAGAGTGTGCCGTCGGTCTACCAGGCAAAATACAGGAAGCATACACTACAGAGCATCAGGTAGTGAGAGCGTTGTGAACCTTGAAATATTAATGTCCACCTCTCAGAGGATATTAGTAACCTTTTGGCCTCAGGAAATGCTGATTTGTGTCTGCTGTCTTTGATCTTTGGAAACCTATATTTCCATTTATATGAAAATGAAAAAAGACATTTTTCATAGGAGTAAAAAGTTGAATCTTTAATTTTAGCCATTGGGACCTTTACACTAATTAAGAATTTAGTAATGAAATACTACTGTAATAATTTGCATTTAGTGAAAAGTTGAATAGATTGATTCCAGATCAACACACATACAGTACTCATACAGGCTGCAATTTTCAACACACTAAAAAGACCGATTACAGATGTCATATTTTCAGTTGAGTGATGCTGCTCCAAGACAAATGTTTTCTTTCTGTCCACAGCTTGTTTTGAAATATAGAAATAACCAATTTCCCCTCTTTGAATGTTTCTTTGCTTTTCTTTCCTCTCTTTTCCTCCCTCCCCACTCTTTTTAGCGAAGACATTAGGGGTCTGTTCTGATTCCCTGACAGTCTTCATTAAAAGTAGAGCACTTTGGGTGAACATTTCAAAGAAAATGACATTTCAAAAAAGGCAGCGGTACTGCTGTCATCAGGGGCCATACACTAAAACATTAATACTTTGTGGCTGTGTGTAAACACATCTCTCTTGCCTTCTCTTTAACCTCTGGACAGACTTGGCTAACTCAACTAGTGGTATCTGCTGACTCAGTGAATCTGTGTGTATTCCTCTGAGTTCTTCACGGTTTACAATACCCTTCAGGCCTCTGGTCGGTCATCCAACCACGATCTCTCACAGCTGCACTGGACTCATTATCTCACTCCATTATCTCACTCCATATCTTACATACCTTACATAACTGCTTTGTCTGCATAATACAGGACATTATATGACATGACTTGACTGGGCTCCAGACCAGAGCTCCTCTATCTGCCAGAGTGAGTCTAGGGCCAGAGGACCCATCCAGCCCTGGAGAATATGGGATATGCCGCGCTGTCCTGTCTAAGGACTTGACCGGTTCAGGAGAGTTTCTCCAGTACTATTCCCACGTTCCACTACAACCTTCATACAAAGCAGATTGCCTTAAAACTAGCCTGACCTCTACTCACATCCTGTAAGGACCCGTCAAACCACCAGATATGGAGAAATTGAGAATGACATTTTCTAAGAATGATTACCTGCTATTGAGTTAACTGTTCAACAACTCCATTTCTCCAAAAAAGATTCCACATTCAAATGTTTATAACAATGTGTCATGGTGGTAATATGCAGAATATGTGCGTGGGTTTGCGCATAAGTGATGAAAGGAAATGCAATCCTTCACATTTAAATATGACATAAACATCCCTTATTTCTGTTTACATATCACCTCTAATACGGCAAACATTGTTCCGCTTTTACACAGGGGTGTGTATATGTTCCTGTCTGTGTGTTTAGATTTGTAGCCTCTCTGCTGGTGCAGTCTGATTAAACTCCAGTTTCCCAGACAGAGGCAGAAGAGCCTGCAGTCCAATTTAGCCTGCAGTGGAGCATCCTGAGAGATTAACCTGGATACAGGGGTAGATGTAACGCAGTAAAGTTAAATCCAGGACACTCCAATTAGTATGATATGGTATGTATGGTATGTATGGTATGTATTCGTTTGAGGATGTCCATCATCCATTTTGTATGATATGTTATAAATTACAATTCGTATGATATGTTACAAATTTCACTTTGTTCGATATGTTAAGAATAGCAATTCGTACAATATGTTACCAATTTCAAAAAAGTACGATGTGTTACAAATTCCAATTTGTTGTGGCTCAGTTCTTCCATGGCCTGCATACTAAACAGACATGTCACCCATTGAGCGTGTTTGGGATGCTCTGAATCGACGTGTACAACAGCGTGTTCCAGTTCCCTCCAATATCCAACAACTTCGCACAGCCATTGAAGAGGAGTGAGACAACATTCCACAGGCCACAATCAACAGCCTGATCAACTCAATGTGAAGGAGATGTGTCGTGCTGCATGAGGCAAATGGTGCTCACAACAGATGCTGACTGGTTTTCTGATTCGTGCCCCTACCTATGTTTTTTAAGGTATCTGTGACCAACAGGTGCATATCTGTATTCCCAGTCATGTGAAATCCATAGATTAGGGCCAAATGAATGTCCTTATGTTAACTGTAGCTCAGTAAAATCTTTGAAATTGTTACGTTCATATTTGCGTTCATATTTATGTTCAGTATATAAAGATAAAAAATGGTGAAGAGGTAGGCATTAATATGTTTCCATCAATACAATAATGTGAAATGCAAAGTGCTTATTCCCTTTACAATGTTTTTGCTTGATGAATTTGAATCATTTCTAGCGTGCTTTAATATCTTGAACACCCAGGTGTTTCTTTGGGAGATTATTTTTCTTTATTCTTTCCTGGAATTTCTTCTCCATTCACTGGGCTCTGTCCGAGAGGAGAATATGGCCATTGTAAGAATCCATTCACATGTCCTGAAAGAATGTGGTCTTAATCCCATTCCCACCCCAAGACAATACGCTATTCCTTCTCCCTGAAAGATTCCCCAAAGCATCTATCCTTCATTAAACAGCCAGTATGCACAATATTGGACAACAGCGGGGATGCATGTCTCCACCAACATTTTCAATATGATAGATGTCCCACCAAGCCTTTATTAATATAAGTCTAGGATTCTAGCTGGACTGGGGGAGATCACAGATCAAAGACTGTGTTGGATCTTTATATCATCGACTTCAAATGGAAATCCACCATTCTTTACTGGTCTCCAGTGGGATTCCAGTAGCAGAGGGCCTTGGGCAGAATGGAGGGACTGACTTGTGTTCATACTGGGAGGGCAGGGACTCAGCTGGTACCCATAAGGCCTTTGAGGGAAACAGGGGAGTTGAAATGCAGCTGTCATTCATACAGTAGGCTGCTATTTACCAGAGAGAAGATGGAAGACAGGACACAGAGACAGCTAGAGACTACAGATCTGCAATTCTCATTTTGTAAAGGGAATGACAACATTACTTTCATGTCTTGCAGACTAATTCCCCCAAAAAATGTTCTATAGATGTTCTATGTTCTATAGAACCTTTTCACAGATTATACCATGCAAGGATCGGATGTATCCACTGTCATGTTCTATTAACACATTATTCTATAATAATAATCGCTTTATTTCATATAGTGCTTTTCATACAGAATCTCAAAATCGCTTTAGAAAAACAAACAAAAACAAATTCAGGGAGCGGTCAGTTCATGGGAGATGGTCTTCCACGGCTGGATGATGATGGCGTTCAGTACAGGAGTAGCTTGAGTGGAGGTGGTGTCGATGGTCCAGCCAGGGGGGGGGGGGAGAAACATTGGTTGGACAGGCAGGCCGGGAGCTCTTCATCAGACACCTCTGTCTCTGAAGTCCACAGCTACTCCTCCTCTTTAGGTATGCTGGAACAGATCCACCACCCAAAAGTGTAGCACCGGCAGCTATAAGTGCCTGAGAGACCGCCAAAACTCAGCAGTAATCATCAACGGTCTCCTACGAGGCGAGCCTCTGTCATCCCCTCGCACTACAGTCCACATCCTTCCAGAAACCAGGGCAGCTGGAACTAACAGCCGGTGCATCATTCAAATGTAGATTAGCCGGCTAGCTAGCTAGTTAACTATAGCTAGCCAAGCCAAGTAAACAGACTTGCCAGTCGTGCAAATCCATGGGTTACCACCAGATATTATAGCTCAACCCTCAACAGGTTATCAGAAACCGAAACAAATATTTAAAAAAAATTATATATGCTTCAAGCATGCTGTCATAAATTGGTTAGGTTGAGCACACTCTGTATGAGCCATCGTCATCGTCATGATTAACACAGTGTCAAGTTATTTTTCAATGTATTCCCAAAAACCTAAAGTCGCCATCCAAGTAGCCATGTGACTGTTTTCAACACATAAACTGTATTACCCTTCTTTTTTTTACAAGATAAATAAACGTTCAATCAGTACTGAGTGACTGAACAATAAAGATATTGTGCATCGAAAGCTTCCAGTCATCACCACTGTCCAGTTAAATAGATGCATCCAGGACAGGGTTTGTAGCGTACTGTAACAGTTCATATCACTGCCCTGGGATCTGACGGTCCTGGGTTCGCCTCTCGGAGGAGACATTTTGACCGTTCTCTTTCTTTTCGGGACCATTCTTTTTCGACCGTTCTCTTCTGACAGCCCCCCTCCCAATCCTGACACACACACACCTGCGCGTGCACTCACGCTGTGTGCTTATTTTCAGTTATTATGTGGCTCTTAAAAGAGCAGTGTTGAGTGGCAATGGACAGAGAGGAATACACTGATAAAAACAGGACCAGGTTTGCAAAACAAGTGATTCTGAGTTTATGTCAATATTGCACAGGTAAGCTAACGGTTCCATAAATCAGGAGTGCAGACAGGCTAGCTCATTACATCTGTGTGAGTTACTGTGTCCAACACACCTCCACCTGTTGTTATGTTGGTCACCTACTAACTGAAAAAAATGGATTGTTAAAATAATGGCTTAAGAAAAAACCTGCTTACACATACTGTAGTAGGTTTCAAGTTTTAATGTCACGTGCACACGTGAAATGCCTTTCTTGCAATCTCCAAACCCAACAATGCAGTAATCAATATAGCATTAGGTAGAACAAAAACACACAAGAAATATAAAAATAAGAAATAAGAAGAACACAAGAAAGTAAGAAGCTATATACAGGTCAGTTCTAAAACCATATTTACAATGTGCAGGGATACTGGAGTGATAGAGGTAGATATGTATAGGGCAGTGGAGGCTGCTGAGGGGAGGATGGCTCATAATAATGGCTGGAACGGAGCAAATGGAATGGAATCAAACACATGGAAACCATGTATTTAATACTATTCCACCTATTCCGCTCCAGCCATTACCATGAGCCCGTCCTCCCAATTAAGGTGCCACCAACCTCCTGTGGTATAGGGGTGAGGTGACTAGGCATCAGGATATATGATAAACAGAGTACCAGCAGCGTAAATTATGATTGTATATGAGTGTGCTCCTGTGTGTGTAGAGTCAGTATAAATGTGTGTTATGTGTGTGTTGGAGTGTCAGTGTGCGTGAGTGTGAAGAGTCCTGTGAGTGTGCATAGAGACAGTGCACAAATATAATTTACATTTAAATGGTCAGCTCAGATAGTCTGTGTAGCCATTCTGTTAGCTATTTAGCAGTCTTATGGCTTGGAGAGGATCAGGATCCTGGCTGTTCAGGATCCTGTTGGTGTCAGTTTTGGTGCACCTGTACCGTTTGCGATGCAGAAGCAGAGAGAACAGTCTATGACTTGGGTGATTGGAGTCTTTAAAGCTTTAACCGGGGCAGTGATATATTGGGCTGTCCACACCACCCTCTGTAGCGCCATGCGATCGAAGGCGGTGGTGTTTGCCATACCAATGCTGCAGCTGTAGAACTTTTTGAGGATTTTAGGTCCCATGCCAAACCTTTTCAACTTCCTGAGAGGGAAGAGGCTCTGTCATGTCTTCTTCACGACTGTGGGTGTGTGAGTGGACCATTTTAAGTCTTTAGTGATTTGGCACACGAGGAACTCAAAGCTCTCAAACTGCTCCACTGCAGCCCTTTTGATGTGCTCGCCACCCCGTTTTCTGTAGTCCACGATCAGCTCCTTGGTCTTACTGACATTGAGGGAGAGGTTGTTGTCCCGGCACCACACTGCCAGGTCACTGACCTCCTCCCTGTAGGCTGTCTCATCATTGCCGGTGATCAGGCCTACCACCATCGGTTCGTCACCAAAGTTGATGATGGTGTTAGAGTCGTGGGTGAACAGGGAGTACAGGAGGGGACTAAGCACACACCCCTGTGGGGCCCCTGTGTTGAGGGTTAGCGTGGTGGAGCGGATGTTGCCTTCCTCACCACCTGGGGTTGGCCCTTCAGGAAGTCCAGGATCCAGTTGCAGAGGGAGGTGTTCAGTCCCAGGGTCCTAAGCTTGGTGACGAGAGTTGAGGGGACAATGCTGACCTGTAATCAATAAAAAGCATTCTCACATAGGTATTTCTCTTATCTAGGTGGGTGAGGGTAGTGTGGATCGCAATTGCTATTGCGTCATCTATGGATCTGTTGGGGTGGTATGCAAATTGGAGTGGGTCTAGGGTGTCTGAGATGATGTGTGCCATAACCAGCCTTTCAAGGCATTTCATGGTTGCAGATGTGAGTGCTAAAGGGTGGTAGTCATTGTGGCATGAAGCCTTAGAGGAATGTTCCTTGGGAACAGGAATGATGGTGGTCATCTTAAAACATGTGGGGATTACAGACTGGGACAAGGAGGGGTTGAAAATTACAGTGAAAATGTGTGCCAGCTGATCTGCTCATGCTCTGAGTACGCAGCCTGTAATATCGTCCGTTCCCGCGACCTTGCGAGTGTTGACCTGACTAAAGACCTTACTCACGTCTGCCTCGGAGAGCGAGATCACCCAGTCCTCTGGGTCGGTGGAGGCACTCGCGCACAGTATGGTGTTGTTATTGTCGAAGCGTGCAGAACATGTATTGAGTTCGTCTGGAACAGATCACGGCTGGGTCTTCCTTTGTAATCCGTAATGGACTGTAGCCCCTGCCACATGGGGTGGATATCAGAGCCTGTGTAGCATGACTCCACCTTATTCCTATATTGTCCACAGTCCAATGCTGTGTGCTGGAAAACCTTGGTAGACCATGGGTGGAGTAGGCATTGTGATGCTCATGTGAATTTCCAGACCAATGACTACTGGTCACTTAAAATGTTGTTTTTTGTTTTTAATACTTTTTCTCTCTCTGTGTTGCTGTAACTGGATTGAGAGAAGTAGATGAGAAACAGAGAGAGAGATACACAATTAGGACAGATGTATTGTGTGAGAGAGAAATCAAAAAGATAATGCCATAGAGTTGGTCTTATTAGAGGGCTTTCCTCTCCAGGCCAGTGACCCAATGAGGATGCATAATGATCCACATGCGTTCCAGATGGCCTGCAGGCTAACTGGGTTAAGGTGCTATTCTTGGATGCATGTTCATCCTGCATGTACTCCAGGGAGCTCCACCACAACCAATGGCTCGATCTGTGAGCTGTTACTGTATGTTCCTAGGTTACCACCAACAGAGAGCTATCTATACCAGATACTGTACTACATTTAGAGACCCCAATAGACACCGTTACTGTGTTAGTCCATACAAGCTTATTTCAGATGGGATGATCGAACAGTTATAGAAGTAAATGTACTTGAGACGTGCGATATGTCGATGTAGATCCACTTTTACTAGTGTTTTTTAAATATATGGGGACAGAGAAGCAGCTGTTTTGACTTTTGAGTGTCACTGTTGACACCTCAATCAACGCAGCTATCAAGCGAACGGGTGTGAATGGGTGTCTGTCTATGTAATCATGCTAAACCATCACCACCCGAAGAAAACCACACCCAGTTACAGATCTTCAGGGCATACATCCCCAGGTGGGACGAGACTCAGCTGTAAGGCAGGCAAACGTTATGATAAGACAGGGACCATTGTCACAGAGAGGCCTAATGTGGTCCCTAAGTTGTGCTGTTCAAACACAGCCCATTGATATTCACAGAGCTGCTGATAGGAGGTGTTTGAGTTCAAAACATGACTCAGTTCATTAAGCAGGTGGAGGCAATGCTAAGAAGGATGCCTAAGGGCGATCCAACCCACTCTGAAAACACTGCATTGTTTTACACTATACTATCTAGTTATGCTACAGCAGCGTTTGCCAAACTATGTCCCTGGCAGACCTCAAGAGGCTCACATTTTGTTTTTTGCCCTAACTCCATACAGCTTATTAAAGTAACCAACGCTTGATGAGTTGATTATTGAATCAGCTGTTTAGTGCTAGGGCAAACACTGCTGTAGCAGCATAACTAGATAGTACAGGGTAAAACAATGCAGTGGGGGTCCCCAGGACCGAGTTTTGGAAACGCTGTGCTACACTGGTCTTTGTTACTATACTAATACACGAGCGCTATTGGAAAACTCTGCCATATCTCTTTACATTGTTTTATCATCAGCTGGAGGATCCATTCTTCACCGTATGAAGATTATAGCCTACTCTCTCTACAATCCATTCCATGAGAGATAAATAAGAGTTCTGACATCTGTTGTCTGACTTGGCCTCTACAGTATTTTGCTTGTGGGCGAATAAAGACTGAATTGTAACACTGATTTCACTGTTGAACATGGACAAAGACTAACACTGTTGAACATTACTTTGATGTGTGTGTCTCTGTGTCTCCGTTCTGTGTATGTGAATACACACTTGTGTATACATTCTGCACACGAGCCCACGTGGTGTGGTCAACACGGCCACACATTCATCTACAGATCACCTCTGGGGAGAAACCATTTGCCCTTCATTTGCCTGGAACAGACCAGATTAATCACTGCATATAAAGCACAGCTGCTAAACATCACCCAGCTGCTTCCCCAGAGAGAGAGACAATTCAAATTTCCCATTGCGTCCATCTCATCAGATAAAGACGAGCCGAGGCCCCTGTCCCCATGTCCTAAATTAAGGTTTGCTCAGGTCAGTTTGGTTGGTTAAAAACCAAAACATTTCAATCTCCAGTATACAGAAGACATTCCTGCTGCGCGGACACAGGGGAAGTCCCCCACTGAGACCTATAGGCTTCACTCTTAGAACAAAAAGGGGCTATCTAGAACCTAAAAGGGTTCTTCGGCTGTCCCCATAGGAGAATCCTTTGAAGAACGCTTTTTGGTTCCAGGTAGAACCCCTTTTGGTTTAATGTAGAACCCTTTTTCTAAGAGTGTAGCCTTTAGAATGTTTCAACAGGCCCAGCTGCTAAGGGTCACACACGCACGCACGTTTGCACGAACACACACACACAGAGAGAGAGAGCCAGGCTAGACATTAGAACGTTTCAACAGGCCCGCTGTTACAGGTCACATCCAGAACATAGGCCCCATGGTCCGGGGAGGTCTTGTAAAAGAGCATTATTTGTTTGGGCTATGCATTAGCCATGAAAGACTGCTTGTCTGGGAAGTCACTATGGGGCCAGGGACCACATACCTGTACATTACCATTGTAATAATATACATCAGATGCTATAGGCCATAAAGCCATAGACAATAACTACACAAGAAATAACGCTGTTTCTTTTCCTGTTTATGAGATACAGACAAGTTGTTTTGCATGACATCTTATTGCTTTCTTTGTTGTTGTTTGTTTTATGTTTAATATAATCTTTATTTATGTTGTTTATACAGTATACATTTTCAATCAATAATTAATACAATTCATGACTTTACAATATTCTTTTTAAATACATAAACTTGCTTTGCCTGGTGGGGAAATTGCCCTGGATGAGCTCAGCTGGCTATGCTTATCATGCATCTCTTATCAGTGAGTTGGTTTGTCTGCTTGATCTCACTACACTGTTTAGCTGGGCTGCCCGTTGTTATCTTATCTAAAGTGCCTTCCCTCAGCTCACCCGCCAGCCGCAGCATTCATTTGCAGTGTGTGTAAATAGCAGGTGACCCTGGGTTCAGATGCATATTGGATGCACTGCAGAACACAGCAACTATAGAACAAACAGACTTGTTCTCGGTTGAATATGTGTCATCATGGGATATCACACCTTACATCTCCATTCCCGAGCAAAGAGAAACAGGGACCTCTGTGTTTGCTGGTAATTGCCAACAGCAAAGCCATTATTGCACAGCCAATGAATCAGAGGGTGTAACAAAGGTTTGGCCATTATAAATGTCTATGCTGCAATAAGATACAACTCTACAGAGGATGCAGTATGTATCACTTGAAATTATGAATGTACTCTTATCTCTCGAAAACATAAATGCTGTCTCTATTATGCTATTTGTGTAGTCTGGAAGTGACCAAATGTCCTATTGTTAAAGTGGTATAGAAATTACTGTTAATTTCCAATAAGTTATTTTAACCAACTGTGTGGTAGTCTAGGATTTCATAAAGAAAGTGCTGCTGAGTCCCATCTGGCTGATCTTGTCATTGTTCAAGACATTGATGAATGATCCTGCTGGTAGATCCATACCACATTGACCAACCAGGGTGGTAATGTAGGTCAAACATGAGGCAACTGCTTCTATCTATTCCAATCACCTGCCCTTTAGCAACGATCAACAGACGTTTTTACATTGTCTGCGGCCTGCCTTTGGTTATCAATGAAGAGTTCAGTACAGAGGTTGCGTTCCCCCTGACAACAGACAACAGTCACAGAATGTAGTAAAACAGCGCTGCAGACGAAGAAGACACACAACAGAAACACATCAACAGACGTCAGTCCTGTAACAACAGACGTGACAGACAGACAAGACAGAGAGAGAGTGTCTGACTCTGTCTTGTCTGTCACCTCAGTCACAGGACTGGTGTCTGTTGATGTGTGTCTGTGGTGGGCATTCTCCATGCGGCAGAGAGAGGAAGTGTAGATAGATTGGGTGAAAATGTGCAGCCGCTCTGACTGGTATGGAGAGAAGATAAGAGGGGGGCTTACAGGGGCTTAGACTGGGAGGCTATTTTTTTGTCATCCACAGATCTCTCTCTCACACTCACACACACACACAGACATAGCATATTGCTCATTTCGTAATAGCCCAGCGTTCGCACCTGTCATTATGATTTTATTATAATGGAGAGAAGGACTGAAGATTATTCAAATTATGCAATACCAGCTTTCTGGGAAGTTCTGAGGCAAAATACCAAAGTCTACAGACAGAACAAAATACCAGTGGTGAAAGTAAAGCAGCTCTGACTCTTTTCAAGCCTCCCCAATCTTCTTTCTCCTCGTAATGGGATATAGACAGCAAGTGTAGTGGTATTATCTCTACAGAAAGGAGACCGAAACTGGGCTTAAATCGGACGACTCCTTGCCTTACAAAAGGCCTGTTTTGTCATACAAAAACAGTACTATACAGCTCTTTATTTGATGCGGCAAGCTATTGGCCAATGGGCGGGAAACCAATGTAGCTACAACGAGTGAATTGTAATAGAAACCAACCATAAATTGATAAAAAAGCTAACTCTAGTATTTCCAGTTCATAGACTTTACTGAACCTGTATACGAGCTAAGTGTCGGCACTTAATTACATTAAGCTGAGCAGGCCGGTTTATCAGATTGAGGTCAGTGGTCACTAAAACCAAAATGTGATAATTCCATCAGTCTCCATTATCAATAGAATGAGCAGAGACCAGTGAGGCAGTTTGTTTTAACCTGGGCATGGTCTCCTAAGGGGATAATCAATATAGTCTTGCTACTTTAGCTAGACCCACCTTTCCTTTGTGGTCAGAAGCCTAAACTGCACTTGAAGGACTCACCAAGGTCTGCACGCATCAGTGAAGACACTCTGTAAACAAGATTGACTTGATTACTGTGTTGCACTGGTTGGTCCTTTCATTGTTATTATAATGGCCTGTCATACAGTCGGTTGCATTTAGAATGTAAAATCAGTTAAAAACAATTCTTAAAATTGGTCTAGACATTAGTCTAGACAGTAAATTTATATTTTTGTTTTTATCAGTGACGCACAGCAAATTAAGCACGCATACACTGTGGTGTTGTGATTTGTGGCATAGAAAAACACGTAGTAAAATTCTAAAGCATATGTGAGATGATACGGTTGCTGATTTAATTAAACTCCTGTCATGGGGACAGACAGAGATAAGGACTGTGAGGGTGACAGTAGTGGAAATGACTGTTTAAAGTCTGAGGCAGACAGAGAGGCTGACGGACAGGTAATGGGGGAGGACAAGGATGACAAAACCAGCCCTGGACTGTGTCCCGAATGGCACACTATTTCCTACACAGTGCACAGCTCTTGACCAGAATCCTATGGGCCCTGGTCAAAAAGTGTGCATTATATAGGTAATAAGGTGCCATTTGGGATGCACACCCCCCAGCTTTCATCTTCAACACAGAGGACAGAATGACATTGCCATCTCCACGTACGTTCGTTTACCACTCAGCTCCATACCTCCCTGCTGAGATTAAACAATTATTCCACAAAGACTCTGTTTGATCACTGATGCAGACAACGTCATTGTTCTATGTGACATGAGTCAGTTTCAGCATGGTTTAGTGGCATATGTTTGTTTTATATTCAAAACAAAAACAACATTTCAAGAGGGTGAGAATTATTCTGCAACCCTCAAAACCCCCCAAATATCTGGATTATATAAACCAGAGGCAATTGTTTGTTTACATCACTTGTCTTACCCGTCCTTCACACCATACTGTGTAATCATGGCTATAATCATGGAAAATAACATGCAATTCATTTTTTGGGGCAGTCTACCAGCATAAATGGTTATCTCACCAGTACAAACATTTACATCCTACTCAGGCTCAACGTAAAAGGTTAATACAGACGTCCGACTTCGCTAACACAGTCCAAGGCAATTAGTCAAGGTGAAAGATTCTCCACTAACCATTAACCCATCTCTGTACCACAGCCACACAGTAGAGACAGACATGTATTTTCCCATTTGAAACGCAGTGGGGCTAAATTCATAGCATTACCCAGGGGACTGTTGGATGACCTTGCCAGAAATAGAGGTGAACTCTGTCCATCTGAGCCAAATGAGTCTGTCAGGAACCATTTCAGCCTCACAGCTTCCCTCGACATGTCTACGTGCTTGGTAACACCTTACAAAATGGGTACAAAAATGGGCTATCGATGAAGAAAATTGAGAAAGCAGGACGTATTAATGAATGTTGACAGGGAAATATTGTCTTGAGACAGTTAATCCTAAACAATTCTTAGAACCCCAAATGACCAAAAAGAGATGAAAATAACTCACTTTTCATCATGAAACTCTTATTACCCTGTTCTGATGATGAAGCTAAATTCAGACAGTGGTTATATTGTTGCTTCTCAAGGGACCTTGACACAAAAAGCCCTCAAGTTAATTATCAAGGGTGGTTAATGAACTTTAAAACAGAAACCAAAGCTTTTCTGTATCCGATGATCCAAATCTACAGTAATTGGGCCAAATGGGTAAAAACAGAAACATAAAAGAGGACTATTGAAGTTTCAGGCTATTTTACTCTACCCAAAGCGCTATACTGTACATTTGGGTAGTATAAAATACATGGCATTTGATTAAACAGCAAACCAGATCAGAAGTTATGGTTTAGAACTTACTGGAAGTGTTCTGGAATTAATGTGACAAAGACTGTACTGAATGACATTTATGTCACCACGGCCTGACAAAGAGGAGTGACCCGTATTCTGACAAGAGCAGCCTGCAGAATCCTGTGGCTCAGACGTGGCATTCACACATGTGTGTGTTCATGTGTGTGTGTGTGTGTGTGTGTGTGTGTGTGTGTGTGTGTGTGTGTGTGTGTGTGTGTGTGTGTGTGTGTGTGTGTGTGTGTGTGTGTGTGTGTGTGTGTGTGTGTGTGTGTGTGTCGTGTATGTGTGTGTGTGTGTGTGTGTGTTTGTGTGTGTTTGTGTGTGTGTGTGTGTGTGTGTGTTCGTGTATGTGTGTGTGTGTGTGTGTGTGTGTGTGTGTGTGTGTGTGTGTGTGTGTGTGTGTGTGTGTGTGTGTGTGTGTGTGTGTGTGTGTGTCGTGTATGTGTGTGTGTGTGTGTGTGTGTGTTTGTGTGTGTTTGTGTGTGTGCGATTTTAAACCAGACTTTCATGTTGTTACACTCTTGTGACTAAAGGGCATGATCAGACTCAAGGTACTGTGGTAGAAATATTCAACTGTGTCTGTTTGAGTATTTACATAATCATCCCTGTCGGGGTCTTTCTTTCCTTGTCACTGATGGAAAAACGTAATGACATCTCACTGTGAGACTGCATGTGGAGCAGCTGTGCTGTCAACGAGCCAAACAAATTAAGGAGAAGGTAATACACACACACACACACACACACACACACACACACACACACACACACACACACACACACACACACACACACACACACACACACACACACACACACACACACACACACACACACACACACACACACACACACACAGACAGACAGACTGGGAGAATAATCAGAATTGGGAAATAAGGCAAAACTCCACTGACTGGTTAGGAATGAGCTACAACTGGTAATACTAAACCCTTAGTGGCCTAGTGTACAACATTTCTAGCAGTGTACTAGCAAGGTCATAACAACTGTCATAATAACTCACGACAATTACGACTCCACCACATGGGTTGTAGTACTCAAAAGTTCCTATAATTCACTCACAGTATTAAATCGGTCTATTATATCTACATGGAAAATAGAAAGACATATGGGAATAAAACTTTACGCCACAAAACAATGTCATGGTCTGTGTGAACGTTCTATTGAAATATTTAATGGAATGTATTACATTTCTCTCTCTCTCTCGCTCTCTCCTTCCTGTCTTAATTAACACACCTCTCATACCTCCTATTTCGTTACTCTCCACACTAATAACATGGCTGACTGTGTGGCTGTCCATGTTCTGTGTTTCTGAAATAATGAGGACATTAGGAGGACAGGATTAAGTGAGCTCATCTGAATTATTCAAACAGCGGTGATTTAAGGGTTGAAGGTACTTTAGGTATAGATATGCTGTCCACTCAATCATACAGACTTCTGCCATAAGGCTTAGCTAACAACTTGGCCTATCATGCTCTCCCTGCCTCATAGCCTCTTTTAGGGATGAATGAATGGATAAAGTCAAAATTGAAACGTTTGAGTGTTACATCATTGAGCTGGTTGTTATTTTCAAAGCTGAAAGGAGACAGACATACCTGTCTGATAATCAAATTACAATCAGCCTGTCATTATCAAGCATTCCACATATTCACATCACTACCTCATTTCAAAGCCAATGCCACTGACCCGCAATGACCATGATGAGTTATGAAATCTGATCTAATTGCTTAAGCCTTGTCTGTGTGTAGATAGTATTCTCTCAATTTTGACTCAAGCAACTGATCTGTGTCCAGGATTAACTGGGATTAGTGCATTCGGTCAATCGACCATTCAACAGCCTTAACACTCAGTTCTGGAGACACACTGAGTACCCGACCGACTGACTCTTTTCATAAGAGCAAACTTCTCAACTCAAGGGTCATTAACCAGAAAGCTAAGAGAGACAAATATTTCAGCATTCATCAAAGACATTCGGACAGAACTTTGTATCATTTGATCGGCTTGGCCAAGTCACCTCTAGTAGTGAAATACAGTCAGCACATGTTGCACGTCTGCAAACACCTTGACCAAGGTCTTCAGAAATGGAAACCACCTGTGCCTGAACCACCAGAACATAAAAATGTCATTCATGAATCATGGAGCTCTAGACTTTCACACGGCGGAGCGGCACATCAGAGAACTTTTCCCTCAGGTATCATCCCAAACGGCACCCTATTCCCTATGCAGTGCTGCAGAGCACTACCTTTGACCAAGACCAATAGGGCACTATAGAGGGAAAAGGGTGCCATTTGGGATGTAACCTCAGCCTTCCAGGGAAGGGAAGTTCATGTTGGGTCAGTGGCAACATATTGTTCTGGTAAATGGCCGGTCCCCTGGTGACGCCCAGTTCCTTATCATTACCAGGTCCACATGGGACTTATCAGAACCAAGATACAGGTTGGAGCAGGAACATGGAGACCATCAGCATAGGGACTTAAGCGTAAGCATATGAGTAGGGCTTTTTCTCATGGGAACTATACTTGTTGCCTTACAGTTACTGATATGCATCAATAGGTCTGCGGGTTTCTAGGAAACGGAACACCTGGACTGATCTGCTGTCATGCGTATTTGACAAATTTCAGCATCAGTTGCAGCCACAGGCAGTCACATTGGGCGCATGAATAAATACCCAACAGGCTATCTACGGGCGGTGCAGACGCATGAATAAATACCCAACAGGCTATCTACGGGCGGTGCAGACGCATGAATAAATACCCAGCAGGCTATCTACGGGCGGTGCAGACGCATGAATAAATACCCAACAGGCTATCTACGGGCGGTGCAGACGCATGAATAAATACCCAACAGGCTATCTACGGGCGGTGCAGACGCATTAATAAATACCCAACAGGCTATCTACGGGCGGTGCAGACGCATTAATAAATACCCAACAGGCTATCTAGGGGCGGTGCAGACGCATGAATAAATACCCAACAGGCTATCTAGGGGCGGTGCAGACGCATGAATAAATACCCAACAGGCCATCGAGGGGCAGTGCAGACGCATTAATAAATACACAATATGCATATTCATTACAACATTTGCATGCAAGGAACCAGGGGAAATTTGTTTTCATTTGGATCAGATACTGTAGAGAATTTCAATATAATGTTTGGCTTAAAGCAAAAAAATTGCACTTAATTACACTTTGCATGTCCCAAAATCTATGGCAATAGTGCCCAACAATTGTCTATAGGTCTACCAATGCTCTAATCTAAAAGTCAGTGGTGTAAAGTACTTGGTGTTTATTGCAAAGGACCACAGGAGGTCATACACAGGGCATGCAAAAGGGCAACAGTACGGGCAGGGAAAAGGTTAGTAATGTAATCCGGGAGATCAGGCAATAGGTAGATAACAGGAAATCCAATAGGCTAAAGTACAGGCAGGGAATAGGTAAAAGGCATCATTAGCAAGGCAGGCAAAACCTATCATACACAGAAAGCGTAAATCAAACAATACCTCACAGTGATGGGGTGCAAAGAACTGAACTAAATAGTGTGTGATAATGACATACAGGTGTGTGAACAGGTGATTAGAATTCAGGTGATTGGGATCTGGAGATTGAGCTGCGTTCAGGGGATCTAGGTGTTTGAGAGTGTGAGCTGGAAAGTGAGCTGTGTTCAGGGGATCTACGTGTTTGAGGGTGTGAGTTGGAAGCAGACGTTACAGTACTTAAGTAAAAATACTTTAAAGTAACGAAAAAGTATTAAAATGTATGCACTCACTACTGTAAGTTGCTCTGCATAAGAGCGTCTGCTAAATGACTAAAATGTAAAATGTAAGCACTACTTAAGTAGGTTTTTGGGGTATCTGTACTTTACTTTACTATTTCTAATTTTTACAACTACATTCCTAAAGACAATAATGTACTTTTTACTCCATACATTTTCCCTGTCACTCAAAAGTCTTATTTTTAATGCTTAGCAGGACAGGAAAATGGTCAAATTCACACACTTATGAAGAGAACACATGGTCATCTCTAGTGCTTCTGATTTGGCAGACTCACTAAACACACTTTTTTGTAAATTATGTCTGAGTGTTGGAGTGTACCCCTGGCTATCTGTACATTTTAAAAACAAGAAAATGGTGCCGTCTGCTTTGCTTAATTTAAGGAATTTGAAATGATTTATACTTTTACTTATAATACTTAAGCATAATTTAGCCTTTACATTTACTTTTGATACTTTTACTCAAGTAGTATTTTACTGGGTGACATCAGTTTTACTTGAGTAACTTTCTATTAAGGTACAGTGTCTATACTTTTACTCAAGTATGACAATTGGGTACTTTTCCCACCACCGCTAAAAGTACATTGTATCCAGGTTGGCAGGTTGACAGGTTGGCAGACGGACATACAGTATGATCAGGTGGATGGACATATCATCCACCGCAGATGGCAAACACCTGGTATAAAACGGGCAGTTTGTTAATGGGTTTTCTGAGGTGCATATGGGGCTGCAGGAATACAAATTAAGTGAGTCGGCCCTGTGTGCGTGTGCGCGCACATGTGTGTGTGTGTCTATCGTTGCATGGTCCAGCATTGTGGTGTTCTGAGCTGCAACTCACTGGTGTTCAATAATATATTTCTAAGGAATGACACCATCTCAACAACATGGTGCTCAATTTATGTGCTAACCCACTGAAAGAATTCACATTTCTAAATGCTGCCGTTTCACTTTCGCATTTGCATTTAGATGTGACTGTTTAGAAGAAAGGCCATTGCATCGCTGATGGACCAATTCTATGGTTTGAAATAGGTTATCATCAGCCGGTGTCAGTTATAGTATTGATCTCTGAAAAGATGGTCCCTTTGAAAAAGTCTCCTGAGTTAGGGTTAGTGTTGAAGGTTGGAGTTGAACCGGGGTGTGGGTTAGGAGGTTGCATAACCCAACTAGAACCCTTCCCACAATATCTCCTTACCACTAATACAAAATAACTAATGTGTTGGCTGTAGTTAAAGACCTAAGAGGTCACTCTCAGTTGATAACGACTCCAGCACAGTGGGAGGGGAGGAGAACACTTGCAGTGACCTGTTTGTCACTTGAGTGGGTTGAGTCACTGAAGTGATCCCCCCCCCCACCCCCCTTGGGTTGTGCCATGGCGGAGATCTTTGTGGGCTATACTCAGCCTTGTCTCAGGATGGTAAGTTGGTGGTTGAAGATATCCCTCTGGTGGTGTGGGGGCTGTGCTTTGGCAAAGTGGGTGTGGTTATATTCTGCCTGTTTGGCCCTGTCCGGGGTTATCGTCGGATGGGGCCACAGAGTCTCCCGACCCCTCCTGTCTCAGCCTCCAGTATTTATGCTGCAGTAGTTTGTGTCGGGGGGCTAGGGTCAGTCTGTTATATCTGGAGTATTTCTCCTGTCTTATCCGGTGTCCTGTGTGAATTTAAGTATGCTGTCTCTAATTCTCTCTCTCTTTCTTTCTCTCTCTTTCTTTCTTTCTTTCTTTTTTTCTTTCTTTCTTTTTTTCTTTCTTTCTTTCTTTCTTTCTTTCTTTCTTTCTTTCGGAGGACCTGAGCCCTAGGACCATGCCTCAGGATTACCTGGCCTGATGACTCCTTGCTGTTCCCAGTCCACCTGGCCGTGCTCCTGCTCCAGTTTCAACTGTTCTGCCTGCGGCTATGGAACCCTGACCTGTTCACCGGACGTGCTACCTGTTCCAGACCTGCTGTTTTCAACTCTCTAGAGACAGCAGGAGTGGTAGAGATACTCTGAATGTTCGGCTATGAAAAGCCAACTGACATTTACTCCTGAGGTGCTGACCTGTTGCACCCTCAACATCTACTGTGATTATTATTATTTGACCCTGCTGGTCATCTATGAACATTTGAACATCTTGGCCATGTTCTGTTATAATCTCCACCCGGCACAGCCAGAAGAGGACTGGCCACCCCTCACAGCCTCGTTCCTCTCTAGGTTTCTTCCTAGGTTCTGGCCTTTCTAGGGAGTTTTTCCTAGCCACCGTGCTTCCACACCTGCATTGCTTGCTGTTTGGGGTTTTAGGCTGGGTTTCTGTAGAGCACTTTGAGATATCAACTGATGTAAGAACGGCTTTATAAATACATTTGATTTGATTTGATTTAAGGATTAACTATGATTTACTGTAGATTGCCATTATTTGCTCATTAAAGCATTGTGTGCAGTGTGTAGGTTGCTGTATGCTGTAATTTCTTTAACAGAGGAGAGGTGTTGACATGCCTCCCTCAGGGCTGCAGCCGGAGTGAGTGTGTTTTGTGTTCAAAGTGTGGAGGAAGGACAGGAAGTCAGAAATAACAAACTATCCCATCCTATTGATGGCAGCTGGAAATATGCTGTCTGGAAATGGGTTGACCTGGTACTCTAGCTAAAGTTGCAACCCAACTGAAGTTAATTTAATCTACAATAAGGAGGAGTTTATCATCCATTGCTAGGGCCCTTGAGATTTTCCTGACCTCGTGCCCTAACTCTAGGAAAAACTCTGGACCTTATCCAATGCTAAGGAAGGGAAAACAATAATGTGCATAGTATACGGTATAGAGCACTGTTCTAGTCCAAGAATAAGACAACAATGAAAGCGTTCTATGAATGCCTGGCATCAAGCCAAAAGCCTTTGCTATTGAAGGAAGAAAAATGGTGCATGCTGCCATCCATAAACAACACCAGGAAAACACATACAGAAATGTTGGACCCTGCCCCACAGACAGCTCATAAACACACTGTATTAATAATCCACTGACAAAATTTGGCATCTAGCACCACCTCGCTAGTTAGCTCCTCTTACTTCTGTCTCACATTCTCAACAAATATAACTGCCTGACTGGTACCACAGAGAAATGCTGGTTATGCTCCTGCTGCACGGGCCCGTGGCATGGCAGCCTCCCTGAGATCCCTGAGCTGCTCCACTGGGCTAGCACACTGTTGGAGGATTAGCAGATCCCTTTTCATATGAGGACCCCAGGGCAGCCAGATCAATACATGTCTGTCTTGAGATGGCATAAAGAATTTCAACGACCAAAAAAGCCAACACGATTACAAAAATAACTCTCAAAAGATGATGAAAGCATGTGGTTGTGTATCATATAGTACATCCACATTATCACATTTCGGATCACTCTGCATTAATGGAACTGATTGTGTATTTGAAAGGGGACATTACGTTTAAGTTCATAGCTCTTTTGGCCACACAAGGTGATTAGAGAGAGACTTGAAACAGCTTTAACGACCCATAAAAGCCAGAGCCTGAGACGCTTTCGTTGTTTTAATGGCACTTATCACAGTGTGGGCCGTCATTACCACTATTGTGCATGTGCGCAGTGGCCTATGAAAAATGTGCTTGCGGGGAACTTTCAGATTTTTAAATGCTGAAAGCGGCGTGTTTCAGGGAAAATCAAAGGCCGCTAACTTCCAGGCACTAATCATTTCCTCATGCTCTGGTAACATGAGTGAATTCCACCACCTCAACATTTAAAACTGTCACTGTTCAGACATACAGTTGAAGTCGGAAGTTTACATACACCTTAGCCAATTACATTTCAACTCAGTTTTTCACAATTCCTGACATTTAATCTTAGTAAAAATGTCCTGTTTTAGGCCACTTAATTTTAAGAAACCTGTCGTTTGAGACCTCCCCACGGGAACCTGTTCACCCAGCTTAGGCACGGGAGCCTATCGAACCAGCTGATGCATGGGAGCCTATCGAACCAGCTGAGGCATGGGAGCCTATCGAACCAGCTGAGGCACGGGAGCCTATCAAACCAGCTGAGGCACGGGAGCCTATCGAACCCGCTGAGGCACGGGAGCCTATCGAACCAGCTTAGGCACGGGAGCCTATCGAACCAGCTGATGCATGGGAGCCTATCGAACCAGCTGAGGCACGGGAGCCTATCGAACCAGCTGAGGCACGGGAGCCTATCGAACCAGCTGATGCATGGGAGCCTATCGAACCAGCTGAGGCACGGGAGCCTATCGAACCAGCTGAGGCACGGGAACATATCGAACCCGCTGAGGCACGGGAGCCTATCGAACCAGCTGAGGCAAGGGAGCCTATCGAACCAGCTTAGGCACGGGAGCCTATCGAACCAGCTGATGCACGGGAGCCTATCGAACCAGCTGAGGCACGGGAGCCTATCGAACCAGCTGAGGCATGGGAGCCTATCAAACCAGCTGATGCATGGGAGCCTATCGAACCAGCTGAGGCACGGGAGCCTATCGAACCAGCTGAGGCACGGGAGCCTATCGAACCAGCTGAGGCATGGGAGCCTATCGAACCAGCTGAGGCATGGGAGCCTATCAAACCAGCTGATGCATGGGAGCCTATCGAACCAGCTGATGCATGGCAGCCTGTCGAGCCAGCTGAGGTATGGGAGCCTATCGAACCCGCTGAGGCATGGGAGCCTATCGAACCAGCTGATGCATGGGAGCCTATCGAACCAGCTGATGCATGGGAGCCTATCGAACCAGCTGAGGCACGGGAGCCTATCGAACCCGCTGATGCATGGCAGCCTGTCGAGCCAGCTGAGGTATGGGAGCTTATCGATCCCGCTGAGGTATAGAAATGAGGCAGGGGAACCCGTCCAACCCACCGAGGCATGGGAATCCGACAAACCGGCTGAGGCCTCCCAGGTAGCTCCGGTTTTGACACCCGGACCCGACATCACTTCCAAAACAAAAACAAACAAAACAAAACACTCCCTGATGCTTCCCTTTGGTGAGGCGTCATGCTGTAACAATGTGCGCTGAGAGTCGGGAAGTAAGTTCAGGGAGGAAGTGACTTAATCAATAAACGAAACATAATACAAAACAAGAAGCACGAACAACGTTCAGACATGAAACAGAAACAATAATGCCTGGGGAAGGAACCAAATGGAGTGACATATTTAGGGCAGGTAATCAAGGAGGTGATGGAGTCCAGGTGAGTGTCATAATGCGCTGTTGCGCGTAACGATGGTGACAGGTGTGCGCCATAACATGCAGCCTGGTGACCTAGTGGCCTGAGAGGGAGCACACGTGACAGCTAAAAAGGTGTGTTTTAAGATCTCTTTTCAATCTGTCCACAGTTTTGGTCCCCCTCAGGTTCTCTGGCAGGCTATTCCAGAGACTGGGGGCATAATAACTTAAGCCTGCATCTTGGTACTGGGCTTTGGGATAGTTAAAAGGCCAGTGCCAGAGGACCTGAGAGACCTACTGGGTCCATAACTTAAAAGCATATCTGACATGTATTGGGGTGCATAATTGTGGATTGATTTAAAAACCGATAACTGAATTCTAAAACCCAGTGCAGAGACCTTAAAACTGATGTAATGAGTGCTCTGTGTGTTTTGCAGTTGACCAATGGCTTTCTTGGGTAGACCAGACAGGAGGGCATTACAGTAGTCAAACCTGCTTGTAATAAAAGAAATGGCCGCACTGTGGCAATGTTCCTCAGGTGGTCAAAGCTATTTTGGTCACATTCCTAACGTGTGATTAAACATTTTGTTCAGAATCTAAAATGACACCTAGGTTTTTTACCTGCCGTTTTATCTTTATTGCTTGTGAATTAAAACCTGTGGCCAGATTCTCCCTCTGTGCTTTGGCGCCAACAATAACTACCTCGGTCTTGTCTTGATTTAGCTGCAGGAAGTTGTGAGCCATCCAAGTATATAAATCACTAATACAGTCAAATCATTTATCCATGGAGCTATAATCCTCTGGTGACACAGAAATGTAAAGTTGTGTATCATCTGCGTAGTAGTGAAAATCAATGCTGTGCTTTCCGATAACGTTGCCAAGGGGTAACATACATAAACTGAACAATACCGGACCCAAAATCGAACCTTGTGGAATGCCACTTGTGAAATGTATTATCTCTGAGTTATGTTCACCAAGGGTGACAAAAAACAATTGGCTGGTTAAATAGGTCAGAAAACAATTTAGAACTGGACCAGAGAGGCCAACCCACATCTTCAGTCTGCCCAAAAGGACATCAAGCTCCACAGTGTCGAAAACTTAGGACAGAGAGCTGTTTGTCATCAGTGTTGGCTATAAGATAATTTATCACTTTATCTAAGGCTGTCTCTGTGCTGTGGTGGGCACTAAAACCAGATTGTAATTTTTCTAAAATACAGTTGCCGCTTAAAAAAATAATTTAGCTGTTTGAAAACCAATTTCCCCTGAATGTTGCTTAAGAATGAAAGGTTGGAGATCAGCTGAAAATTGCTAAGAGCTGAAGAATCTAGATTACTTTTTTTCAGAAGGGGTTTCACCATAGCAGTTTTTAGTGCAGTGGGGGATAGTGCCTGTGGATAGGGAGTGATTAACAATAGCTTTCACTTCTTCAGATATGCAATGAAAAACTGTTTTGAAGAAGGTCATGTGGATAGGATTGAGAAGGCAGGTAGAAGGCTTAAGTTGTGATATCACTTTCCTGAGCATGTCTGTGTCAACCAGAGAAAATAAATCCATAGTGCCTTTGTATAGTAGGCTAGGGCACATTTTATCAAACTTCTAGTCAGGTCTTGCTTGACTGATACCCAGGCTAATGTTTGCTATCTTATCTCTGAAATATGCCACAAACTCATTACATTTAGATGTGGAGGAAAGTTCAAGGGATAGGATTTATCAGGGCATCAATATTTCAAAAAAAGCACTCTCTAATTATTCTGATTATTAGTGATCAAGTTGGGAAAACCCCATTACAGTACAGCTAGATGTTGGGCTAACCCAGGATCTGCCTCCTGGTATCTGTACTGTTCCCAAAACACTGTCTGGGATCTAAACTCTGAGTTACGCCCGACCGTCACCTTCTCTCCTCTCCAACCTAAATGTTATGCTTCATGCAGACACAGGAAGCATATCTAAGAGGAACTAAAATATTTGTAGAACTGAATGACCCTCTGTCCACCTATCAGCAGTCTTCTCTCCACAAAGTTACGTCAGACACTGACCCTTGACCTAAAGGTCCAATGAAGTGTCTGGGCTTGTTATGATTCAAAACCTTTCTCCTCCAAACAAAACTCTCATTTATGTGAAATCACTGTGAAATTGTGGTGGTTGGGTTTAGATGGATGCCAGGCCCTTGACAGGAGCTCAGTGCAGCTGTCATTCTGAAATGTCAAGCCATTCCCTAAAATAAACCCTCTTCCAAATCCAAACTTCGCCAGATTACCCAGCTCTATTACAATAATCCTCAAAGGTGTCATCTGTCATAACAATAAAATGTGCCTGCACTGTGCTAGATAACAGCCACACGTTAATGGGTGTTTTATGAACTCTGTGTCAACTGTGGCCTTGATTTCCCTCCGAAATGCAATTAATGTCACAACACGACACTGTGGCAATTCAGTGTTTGAATAATTGGGGTCAGTGGGAAATCTGATCTAGGACCCCACACCAGCCAGTAGGAAATGAGATGATGGTCTCACTTAAGCCACTCTCTATACATGACATTACTATGAGGCTATAGTGATACTGTAGCTCTTTGGGTGTTCTATACTTCACATTCCACGTAGACTTCAGTGCTATGTGTGAAACACACGTCGCAGCAAGCATCCTTTTCATCCCATATCCACAAATATGATCAACACACAACTGTCAGTGAGCCTGTAGTGGGGTAATATTGATCATAAATGATATCGTACATGTATATACCTCACGTGAGACCAATGTAAATAGACAATAAAAGCCCTTCACCCTGTGCAGATACAGTACAAGTTAACACAGAGATCATACATCCATATAGATGGCATCGGAATCCTCTTTAGGGGACAAGTTCCAGATAGAATAATACTATAGTATCCATGTCTGGTATCTATCTCACATTCAATAGTCAGTAGAGAGAGATACATTTTAGCCTGTAAGAGGGGTAAGGACTAAATGGTCCTTGGGCATTGTCCTTTGTGTTTTGTTGAGCCATTTGCCATGACGCCGAAGGTGACAGAGAGCACATAGATCGAGCCTACGGTCCTTTTTAAGCAATCTTTCTTACTGAGGTTGAAACACGTGCACACACACACATTGCTCCCACTCTGAAAAATCTTTGCTGGAGCAGATCACGAAGCCTTTAGCTGAGTGTCTGGGTACAGACGCCAACCTTAGGCTGTGTCAAGTTTTTACAGCAGCATTCCTAACCATCTCTCATCAACAGAACTAACTAGGGCATGCAGTTGGTATGTATGTTTTGTTTTTCGTTTTTTTTACTGGTACAGCAGTAGATGGATCCTTTGCGATTTGGGTCTTTCAAACCCATCATGGATAAACATCTTTCTGAAGTGTAAGCTATGTAAACAAAATAAAATGTCCCTCTAGTGAACCAGCATTTTTGTCATATGAAATGTTCAATTTTCACTGGAAGAACAAATTATTTGTTGAGCTATTGCAATGTTTGTGTAAGCAGAGATAAACAAAGTAAACACTTAACAAATCAGTTTTCGAGCCACAAAAACTGAGCGACTTGAAATGTTCAGCAAAGAAAAAGTACTGCTCTAGAATTCTCTGAGCCACCCTTTATAAATGTGTAAATAAAAATATACATTTTCATGCTCATACAACATGTCTCCAACCCATGAAGTGGAAATACATGAGGAGAATCACAGGCATAGCCTATAGGCCCCTGCCAGACAATGCAATGGTTTATCTATAGAGCACACCACACGTGCTGAACCATTTTCCGATGTGTTACCGTGGGGGTCCAGTGCTGCTCTAGGAATAACTTCCCTTTTTTACAGGAACAACTTAGTTTAATCCATGTAAGTCCTTTCCCCCTGCAGCAGCTGTCTTATTTGGAGATGAAAGAACAGGATATTCTAGTGTGTAAAAAGCTGCATTTTCACACCCAATCACAACCTGGAAGAAAATATATATTAACAACCGCAGGTCTACATGACATATCAAAAGATGCTCAAAATACTGAAGGCCTAGTTGAGGATTTCTGCTGACTGTACAGTATAGATTGTAACATCTGCTATGCAAACAAATGAACATTCAACAGTGTCTCTGATGTTCTGTGCTGGAAAACGAGAGTTTGGTTGAACCTCTGGGAGTCTTGAGGTATGTCCTGTTTCAGGAAGAGATACCATACTCCTCCCTGTCTTCTTCGTCTCCTCTTCCCCCTCCTCTTTCCTGGCATAGCCAGACAGAGGTGAGACAAGCTCAGTGAGAATGGACAGAAAAGAGAACAACATAATTTAACAACCTCTGGAGACTTCCACAGTAACTGGATGGTGATTCAATAAGCCAAAACACTGAAACATTCATATGAATGATAATTCCCATCATTGTTAAAATTATCAAGTGCTCATTACTATACAGTTTGAAATACGAGCTCTCGCTGTCAATTTAATGAGCTGTCTGCTAAATTATGCCTTTTCATCACTTCCTCTGATTTCAGAGTAAATGCTTTTATCTTAATTGTGTAACTAAATTAATTTGACAAAATGTCAAGTTGATTTATCGTTTGTAACTTTAAAAACGGAGCAATTTTAAATATTAGGTAATTCAATTTGGTCTGGGATCAAGTGTTCTGTAGTCTGCAATGAATGATAACAAACATTGGGAGAAGAAAAAACATATCCACAGCACACAGGCAACCGAGGTAAAACAAAAAATGCACTTTTACTGGTCAGATGTAGCCAGAATGGACAATTTATCCTTAGGCCAGCCAGGCCTGGTAAAGCTGAAGAGAATCTTTATAATACTTGTATACCTGCTTTCCTACACGAAGCTGACCCCAAAAAGCATTTACCATGAAATCTCTTCCAAACAGCAAGTCCAAGAGCAGCAGTAAGAGCATCTCTACCTAACCCTGAGGCTAGGGAAAGCCTCTGTTACCATTAAACAACAGTGAACACAGTCCATTAGTGACAACATGGCTGTCACAGTGGTTCTGCTGTTCTTGTGGTTGTTGTCAGAGTGAGAGAGCCCCTGTAGCTATGGTAGGTTACGTGTCCATTGAATCATCTACAGACATTGATTGAACTGATAAACAAAGGCTTCTTGATAATGGAATTCAATGCCTTGGGGCAGGTTTGCATATTCTTCCGCTCTCTTTGAGCTCACTAAGGATGAAAGACATTAGATGGGACACAGAAACAGAATGAGACGAAGAGGAATTCTGTGTTAAATGTGAATAGAAAGACAGATTTCCTTAGGGAGTGGATTCGTTAACTTTACCACTGGCACATAATGGAGGAAATTACAAAATGGAGTCAGGGCACTAAAAGAGCAAAGTCATGCTGAAGACTAGTCCTCTATATCCAGTGAAAATATGTTGATTTTGTAAACAATTTAGCCAGTGTGTCACAACATCCACAGAAGGTGGCGCCTCTCCTCGGTCGAGCGGCGCTCGGCGGTCGTCGTCGCCGGCCTACTTGCTGCCACCGATCTGTGTTTCAGTGTCTATTAGTTATGTCTGTTTTTTGTTTGCACCTGTTTTGTGTTTGTCATTAGTGGGGGGGTATTTAGTCTGTCTGTGTTTAGCTAGGATTTGTGCGGGATTGTTCGTTGTTTTTACGTGTGGTGTTACTTATATTATATAGGCATTAGGGTTGCCGGGCTGCGCCCCGTCTGCCTTTTGAGCGGAGCTTCTTTTTGTCATTTTTCCTGACTGTTATGCTCCCAGCCGTATGTGAAACTTACCCGTGGATTTATTAAATTAAGATTGTTCCAACGGACCTCAGTCTCCTGCGCTTGACTCACTCCTTAAACTGTTCATTCCGCTCGTGACAGAATCCCGCACCACTTATGGAGTCAGCAGGGACAGGAACATTGTCAATGGAGGAACAAGTCGGCCAACACGCCAGCCTCTTCCAGCGACTGGGCACGGCCATGGACCAGGTGCTGACCTGATTGGAGAGCTGGGAGCGAGTCGCTCCATCACCCCCACCAGGACCAATTCATCACCCTGCGCCCCTACCGAATCCAACCGAACCCAGTACAAGCGGGATACGGATAATGGCTCCCAGGGAGTTCGATGGGACGGCCGCTGGGTGCAAGGGGTTTTTGCTCCAGTTGGACCTGTACCTGGCGACCGTTCGGCCCTCTCCCTCCGATGAAGAGAGGGTGAGCGTCCTCGTCTCGTGCCTCACGGGTAGAGCCCTGGAATGGGCCAACGCCGTCTGGGAGGGCCCAGACTCAGCAAAGGACAACTACCCAGAGTTCGCTCGCCGCTTCCGTGCGGTATTCGATCATCCCCCGGAGGGCAAGGCGGCGGGCGAGCGATTATTTCATCTGAGGCAGGAGACGAGGAGCGCTAAGGACTTTGCGCTGGAGTTCCGGACTCTGGCCGCCGGATCGGGGTGGAATGAGCGGGCCCTGATTGACCACTACAGGTGTAGTCTACGTGAGGACGTCCGCCGGGAACTGGCTTGCCGGGACCATACCATCACTCTGGACCAGTTGATTGATTTGTCCATCAGGCTGGACAACCTGCTAACTGCCCGGGGACGTTCCGATCGGGGCCTATTCATTCCACCTCCCATCCCTCCTGCTCCAACGCCCATGGAGCTTGGAGGGACCGCTGCTAGGAGGACCGGAGGGGGGGGGGCTCTCCTGCACCCACTGTGGCCGTAGAGGACACACTGCGGACCGGTGCTGGAGAGGTTCTCCCGGGAACTCAGAGGGCAGGCAGAGCACTTCAGTAAAATGAAGGCGACTCAATTACCACCCCATCGACAAGGGGATTGTGTGATAAACCTCCAGGCTGGCGCGGCCCTTCCTAAAAGTCACGTGTACCCTCTGTCGCAGGAGGAGACAGTGGCAATGGAGACATACGTCACTGAATCCTTGAGACAGGGATACATTCGGCCATCTAAATCACCCGTCTCCTCGAGTTTCTTTTTTGTGAAGAAGAAGGGGGGAGGCCTGCGCCCGTGCATTGACTATAGAGGTCTAAATTCTATCACAGTGGGGTTCAGTTACCCACTACCTCTCATTGCTACGGCCGTGGAGTCATTTCACGGGGCGCGCTTTTTCACCAAACTAGATCTCAGGAGCGCTTATAACTTGGTGCATATCCGAGATGGAGACGAGTGGAAGACCGCATTTAGTACCACATCGGGCCATTATGAGTACCTCGTCATGCCATATGGGTTAAAGAATGCTCCCGCCGTCTTCCAATCCTTTGTGGACGAGGTTCTCAGGGACATGCTCGGGCAGGGGGTGGTGGTGTACATCGATGACATCTTGATCTACTCCGCCACTCGCGCCGCGCATGTGGCTCTGGTGCGTAAAGTGCTTGGGCGGCTGCTGGAGCATGACCTATACGTCAAGGCTGAGAAATGTGAGTTCTTCCAACAAGCCATTTCTTTTCTGGGATATCGCATTTCCACCACAGGGGTGGTGATGGAAGATGACCGCGTTACGGCTGTGCGTAATTGGCCGACCCCTACCACTGTGAAGGAGGTGCAGCGGTTCTTGGGGTTCGCCAATTATTACCGGAGGTTTATCTGGGGTTTTGGCCAGGTGGCAGCTCCCATTACCTCACTGATGAAGGGGGGTCCGGTGCAATTGCGGTGGTCGGCAGAGGCGGACAGAGCCTTCCGTCGTCTGAAGGTTCTGTTTACCAACGCTCCGGTGCTGGCGCATCCGGATCCCTCTTTGCCATTCATAGTGGAGGTGGACGCGTCCGAGGCTAGGGTGGGAGCTGTGCTTTCGCAGCGTTCGGGCGCTCCTCCGAAGCTCCGCCCCTGCGCATTATTTTCTAAGAAGCTGAGCCCGGCGGAGCGCAACTATGATGTGGGGGACAGGGAGTTGTTAGCCGTGGTCAAGGCTTTGACAGTGTGGAGACATTGGCTTGAGGGGGCACGTCATCCTTTTCTCATCTGGACCGACCACCGTAACCTGGAGTACATCCGGGCAGCGAGGAGACTTAATCCTCGTCAAGCCAGGTGGGCCATGTTCTTTATCAGGTTTCAGTTCACTCTTTCGTACATTCCGGGTTCTCGGAACCGGAAGGCCGACGCACTGTCACGTCTCTACGACACCGAGGAGCGGACCATCGATCCCACTCCCATACTCCCTTCGTCCTGTCTGGTGGCGCCGGTGGTGTGGGAGGTGGATGCGGACATCGAGCAGGCGGGTCGGCTCGAACCCACTCCACCTCAATGTCCCGCGGGTCGGAAGTTCGTTCCGCTGGGTGTTCGCGATCGTTTGATCCGATGGGCCCACACTCTACCCTCCTCGGGTCACCCTGGGGTGGAACGGACAGTGCGAGGCCTGAGGGGGAAGTACTGGTGGCCCACCTTGGTAGAGGATGTAACACACTATGTCTCTTCCTGTTCGGTGTGCGCCCAGTGTAAGGCTCCTAGGCACCTGCCTCGAGGGAAATTACAGCCCCTCCCCGTTCCACAACGACCTTGGTCTCACCTCTCGGTGGATTTCCTTACGGATCTCCCGCCATCTCAGGGAAATACTACGATCCTGGTTGTTGTGGATCGGTTCTCGAAGTCCTGCCGTCTGCTTCCGTTGCCCGGTCTTCCTACGGCCCTACAGACCGCGGAGGCCCTATTCACCCACGTCTTCCGGCACTACGGGGTGCCCGAGGATATCATATCTGATCGGGGTCCCCAGTTCACGTCCAGGGTGTGGAGGTCATTTATGGAGAGGCTGGGGGTCTCGGTCAGCCTGATCTCGGGTTTCCACCCCGAGAGTAATGGGCAGGTAGAGCGCATTAACCAGGATGTAGGCAGGTTCCTGCGGTCATATTGCCAGGACCGGCCAGGGGAGTGGGCGCGGTTCGTACCCTGGGCCGAGATGGCCCAGAATTCTCAGCGCCACTCCTCTACTAACCTGTCACCCTTCCAGGTCGTGTTGGGGTATCAGCCGGTCCTGGTGCCACGGCAACAGAGCCAGACAGAGGCTCCTGCGGTGGAGGAATGGGTCCAGCGCTCTAGGGAGACCTGGCAGGCGGTCCAGGAGTGTATAAAGAAGGCTGGAGAACGACACAAAGAGAGCGCTGACCGCCACCGCAGTGAAGCCCCCGTGTTTAACCCGGGAGATAGAGTCTGGCTCTCGACCCGGAACCTGCCCCTCCGCCTGCCCTGCCGGAAGCTGGGTCCGCGATTTGTGGGGCCATTCAAAGTCCTGAGGAGAATAAACGAGGTGTGTTATAGGTTACAACTTCCTACATATTACCGTATTAACCCCTCGTTTCATGTGTCTCTCCTCAGGCCGGTGGTAGCTGGTCCGCTGCAGGACGCTGAGGTGCGGGAGGCCCCCCCGCCCCCCCTGGACATCGGAGGGGCCCCGGCATACACAGTCCGGGCCATCTTGGACTCCCGACGTCGGGTGGGGGGCCTGCAGTACCTCGCGGACTGGGAGGGGTACGGTCCGGAGGAGAGGTGCTGGGTCCCGGCGAGGGACATTCTGGATCCAGCCATGTTGCGGAATTTCCACAACCTCCGCCCGGATCGCCCGGCGCCTCGCCCTCCGGGTCGTCCCCGAGGCCGGCGTCGGCGTGCTGCGGGACCCGCGCGTCAGGGGAGGGGTACTGTCACAACATCCACAGAAGGTGGCGCCTCTCCTCGGTCGAGCGGCACTCGGCGGTCGTCGTCGCCGGCCTACTAGCTGCCACCGATCTGTGTTTCAGTGTCTATTAGTTATGTCTGTTTTTTGTTTGCACCTGTTTTGTGTTTGTCATTAGTGGGGGGGTATTTAGTCTGTCTGTGTTTAGCTAGGATTTGTGCGGGATTGTTCGTTGTTACGTGTGGTGTTACTTATATTATATAGGCATTAGGGTTGCCGGGCTGCGCCCCGTCTGCCTTTTGAGCGGAGCTTCTTTTTGTCATTTTTCCTGACTGTTATGCTCCCAGCCGTATGTGAAACTTACCCGTGGATTTATTAAATTAAGATTGTTCCAACGGACCTCAGTCTCCTGCGCATGACTCACTCCTTAAACTGTTCATTCCGCTCGTGACACAGTGTCAATAGTTGATACAGTATGTGAAGCGGTGATTGAACTGAAAAGGACCTTCTTAACCTCGACATATTGTAAGCTGAAAAACGTTTTTTAATCAAGACATTTCCTTAGCTTTTCTTCACCACAAAATTGTACTGTACGTCACCACCAGGGTAGACACTAGACGGTGTTGGCCAGACATCACTGATGTCATTGTTGAAGAGGTGTGGTGGACTGACTATCTGGTAATTGACCCTTAATTACCATAAACCAGTTTAGCATCTCTAGGCCTCCAGTATACAAGTAACTGAAATGGGCCTTTGGAACTTCTACATTTTAAAAAGTCTAAGTAATCCATTTAATATACACCATCACAATAAATCCATGATTTATTTAAGGCAGGTTTACAGAAACATTTTGATATGAAGAAAATGTATTTCAGTAGAACAGAATATGAGTTGGCCTACTGTATGTTATCTGGCCATGCCATATGCTGTAGGCTAGTTCATTTAGCTGACAAAATATGCTTATAAGTCCAGTGCCATTATTTTATATTATATGATTTTAAAGTAAGAAGAATATAATTGAACTTAGCTGAATAAAGTAGAAAGGATATTCCCATGCCGGAGCGAGATCGCATATGAAGTGGCTATGTTGGGCGTAAAAAAAATATAATTTGAAACATGCTATATTTAGAGTTATATGGCAACTTTAGTTGTGAATGATAGAAACCTTAGAATGTCTTAGAAATTCAAACATACAGTATGTGGACTGCACCTGATGTCACAGGAAGGCTGAAAAGATCATCAAGGACAACAACCACCCGAGCCCCTGCCTGTTCATCCCGCTACCATCCAGAAGGCGAGGTCAGTACAGGTGCATCAAAGCTGGGACCGAGAGACTGAAAAACAGCTTCTATCTCAAGGCCATCAGACTGTTAAACAGCCATCACTAACACAGAGAGGCTGCTGCCAACATACAAACTTGAAATCATTGGCCACTTTAATAATGTTTACATATCTTGCATTACTCATATCATATGTATATACTATATTTTATACCATCTATTGCATCTTGCCTATGCCGCTCTGTCATCACTCATCCATGTATTAATATTAATATATTCTTATTCCATCCCTTTACTTAGATTTGTGTGCATTAGGTAGTTGTTGTGGAATTGTTAGATTACTGTTAGATATTACTGCAATGTAGGAACTGTAGAAACTAGAAGTACAAGCATTTCACATATTTTCACCCATCACTCTGTTCTTCATTTAATCTTGTCTTTACTAATATGTAAAATGAGTTTCGATTTAGAATGGCCCGTTATCAAATGGGTAGGAACATTAACAGGGGGAAAAATACATATCATCCATATGCACTCGAATAGAGAATGGAAGCCGCTTTTCCGAGGTTCGTTTTTCAATCATGTAAGGTAGGCTACTCTGGTTTTATAGCACAACTGAGAAATAAATCTAGTAGCAGCTGGGATCCTCCTCTTTTTAGTGGCATCTGCTTTCACACGGGATTGGATACAGAAATGTCTGGGCTTATAAGAATAGGCTACTTATTTATGTGTATTTCTTAACATACTGCATACTTCCCGCCCCCGCGGAAATGGAATTACCATAATAAAAAAATCCCCATAAAAATCTGTCAGTTTAAGCTAGAGATATCTGTTTTTTTGCATTGGATGGAATATGGGGAAAAATGCACCAAATTATTTTTAATATTCAACATAGAAATGCTACCAAAAATAGTTGACTGAAACTTGTTAGAAATGACGGAGTCACCCATGATTCACCAAATTACATTTTGAAAGAGGAAGCAAAGTACTTTCAGTTTCCTCCATCTCCTATAACCAAAGCTAATTGTATGGATTTTGTTTCTATTAATAATGTCAAATTAACAGCTGTACAGAAAGACTCATGTGAAGGCAAAAATACAGAGGAGGAACTTATTGATGCAATTAAAGCCTTTAAGTCCAGGATAATGTCAGGGCTGGATGGCATACCAGTTGAGATATACCAAACTTTTTTTGAAGTACTCAGAGGACCGTTATTAACATGTTTCAACCACTCCTATGTAAATGGTAGATTATTGGACACTCAACAAGAATGTCTGATTTCATTATTACTGAAACAGGATACAAGTGGGAAATACAAAGATCCAGTTGATTGAAGAAATTGTGATCCAAAAATTCCAGCAAAATATATAGCGCATAGAATTAAAAAGGTATTGTCGGATATTATTCATTCAAATCAGAGAGGTTCTTTACATGGACGATACATTGGTGATAATATAAGACAAGTACTGGAATCAATAGAACACTATGAAAAATCTGGGAAACCAGACCTGCTATTCATAGCTGACTTTGAAAAGGCATTAGATCAAATCAAATCAATTGTTACTTGTCACATGCGCCGAATACAACAGGTGTAGACCTCACAGTGTAATGCTTACTTACAAGCCCTTAACCAACAATGCAGTTTTAAGAAAATACCTAAAAAAAGTAAGAGTTAAGAATACAAAATAATTATAAAGTACGACTGGAGTTTATATATAAATGCCTGGAACATTTCCATTTTGGAGAATCTCTTATAAAATGAGTTAAAGTCATGTATAGTAACCCAAGGTGTAAAATAGTAAACAATGGCTATTTCCTAGAAAGTTTTAAACTGTCAAAAGGAGTAAAACAAGGTTGTTGTCATGAATCCCACCGAAGGTGGCTCCCCTGCCTGCTCGGGCGGCGCTCGGCGGTCGTCGTCGCCGGCCTACTAGCCGTAGGCTGATCCCTTTTTCCTTTTCGTTTGGTATGTCTTATTGTTTGCACCTGTCCCTCATTTGGTTCTCTTGATTTATGGTTATTTAAGCCTGTGTAGCCCACCCAGGTTTGTGCGGGATTATTTGCGTCTTTGTTATTGTTATTGTTTTTGTTATTGGATGTGCTGGCGATCGACTAGTGTTATTTTATGTGCGTGCTGTGTACCTGTTGTTCTGGGCACTTCGCATTTCACGCCGGTTGTGTTGGCGTCGACCGTTTTTGTGTTTTACGGAATAAACACATTATTTCCTTACCTCTGCTCTCTGCGCCTGACTCCTACCACCACTCCTAGCATTTACTGACAGTTGTCCTCTATCGGCATATAGATTTATTATGGCCATGAAAATGATAGCTATTAAAATCAGATCCAACAATAATATCAAGGAGTTAGAAATCTAGGGATTAAAAACAAAGGTGTCATGATTCATGTTTTTTTTTAAATCCACAATTTGGATCCCTCCACTGCCTCTTTAGTCATATCCCAGTTTACCTATTTGCTTATGGTCTTGCCTACACCTAGCGAACAGTTGTTTCAACTATATGAGAAAAAAAATCCACTTTATTTGGAATGGCAAGCCAGAGAAATTAAACGGGCCTATTTAAATAATGAATATGAATTCGGAGGGGCAGAAAATATTGAAAATTAAAGCATTAGACCTCTCACTAAAGGCTTCAGTCACACAAAAGTTAAACTTAAATCCAAACAGATTCTAGCAAATTAATAAGTATGTCTCACCCCATGTTCAAGAATGTGCATTTTCCCTTTATTCAGATTACAACCCTGCCAGATTCAAAGTTGTCATCAAGGCAAAGGGTGGCTACTTTGAAGAATCTCAAATCTCAAATATATTTTGATTTGTTTAACACTTTTGTGAGTAATATATGATTCCACACAGTTGAAGTCGGAAGTTTACATACACTTAGGTTGGAGTCATTAAAACTCGTTTTTCAATCACTCCACAAATTTCTTGTAAACAAGCTATAGTTTTGGCAAGTTGGTTAGGACATCTACTTTGTGCATGACACAAGTAATTTTTAAACAATTGTTTACAGACAAATTATTTCACTTCTACCTCACTGTATCACAATTCCAGTGGGTCAGAAGTTTACATACACTAAGTTGACTGTGCCTTTAAACAGCTTGGAAAATTCCAGAAAATTATGTCATGGCTTTAGAATCTTCTGATAGGTTAATTGACATCATTTGAGTCAATTAGGAGGTGTACCTGTGGATGTATTTCAAGGCCTACCTTCAAACTCAGTGCCTCTTTGCTTGACATCATGGGAAAATCAAAATAAATCAGCCAAGACCTCAGAAAAAAAATTGTAGACCACAAGTCGAGTTCATCCTTGGGAGCAATTTCCAAACGCCTGAAGGTACCACGTTCATTTGTACAAACAATAGTACGCAAGTATAAACACCAACACCACCACACAGCCGTCATACCGCTCAGGAAGGAGACGCGTTCTGTCTCCTAGAGATGAACGTACTTTGGTGCGAAAAGTGCAAATCAATCCCTAGAACAACAGCAAAGGACCTTGTGAAGATGCTGGAGGAAACAGGTACAAAAGTATCTATATCCACAGTAAAACGAGTCCTATATCGACATAACCTGAAAGGCCGCTAAGCAAGGAAGAAGCCACTGCTCCAAAACCGCAATAAAAAAGCCAGACTACGGTTTGCAACTGCACATGGGGACAAAGATTGTACTTTTTGGAGAAATGTCCTCTGGTCTGATTAAACAAAAATAGAACTGTTTGGCCATAATGACCATTGATATGTTTGGAGGAAAAAGGGGGAGGCTTGCAAGCCGAAGAACACCATCCCAGCCACGAAGCACAGGGGTGGCAGCATCATGTTGTGGGGGTGCTTTGCTGCAGGAAGGACTGGTGCACTTCACAAAATAGATGGCATCAAGAGGCAGGAAAATTATGTGGATATATTGAAGCAACATCTCAAGACATCAGTCAGGAAGTTAAAGCTTGGTCGTAAATGGGTCTTCCAAATGGACAATGACCCCAAGTCTACTTCCAAAGTTGTGGCAAAATGGTTTAAGGACAACAAAGTCAAGGTACTGGAGTGGCCATCACAAAGCCCTGACTTCGATCCTATTGAAAATTTGTGCGCAGAACTGAAAAAGTGTGTGCGAGCAAGGAGGCCTACAAACTTCACCCAACTTATTGTGGGAAGCTTGTGGAAGGCTAACTGAAACATTTGACCCAAGTTAAACATTTTAATGGCAAAGCTACCAAATACTAATTGAGTGTATGTAAACTTCTGACCCACTGGGAATGTGCTGAAAGAAATAAAAGCTGACATAAATAATTATCTCTACTATTATTCAGACATTTCACATTCTTAAAATAAAGTGGTGATCCTAACTGACCTAAGACAGGGAATTTTTACCCTGATTCAATTTCAGGAATTGTGAAACACTGAGTTTAAATGTATTTGGCTAAGGTGTATGTAAACTTCCGCCTTCAACTGTATGTGTTATTTCAAATTTTGATGTCTTCACTGTTATTCTACAATGTAGAAAATAATCAAAATAAAGAAAAACCTTTGAATGAGTAGGTGAGTCCAAACTTTTGACTGGTACTGTATATATAACAAATGTTTCCTGATCTTTCTTATATCTCTCAGATATAGGACAGACACTTCAGAACAAACTTCCTTTTGATTTTTTGGGGGATGCCTATCTGTTGTCCCCCCCTAAGTCTGTAAGCCAACCTGCACAATCACTGAACCAACAGCATCGCCTAGGCCTATATGTTCTCTCCCAGACTCATGGATAGAAAATTTGGAGCATAGCATAAGCTAACCAGTCCATCCAGTATGCATAGTAATACAGTACACAATCAAAGAGGATTTTTTTTTGTATAGGCCAGACCAATTATGTACCAAAGACATCTTAAATCTATGTTATTTTTTAAAATATTTTTCTGTCGTGCGTAATATGCTGTAGGCTATTAGGCTATGTATTGTATAACGGCACAATCATTATTTTACAATAGAGCACTGATTACCAGGCCATTAATGACCTGACGGTCTTTAGCAAGTTGGGTGCAGCCAACACGTCCTGAGTGGATAAAAGGAGATTACCATGACTCAACGGTCATGTGGAATTTGACTGTGGTCATGACTGCTGATGTGGTGGTAATATTGTCACCTCAACAGCCATAGACCCAGATTTGTTTGTGTTGTCTTGCCAACTCCTACGGACATTGTCATGCCAAATAGTTGGTAAAACAGCATAAACAGATCTGCGTCTAGGCTATGATGAACTGTCTCCTTAGACTATGTAGATTGTATGTGATGGCATCACTGCGGTTGGTCAATGTAGATCTTGGCTAATGCATGACCTTTTCCTGGGTTTTGGGATAAAATGGTGAAGGCCTCGCAATAGAGCAGAGTTAATGTTGATTGACTGCTTTGTAAGTTGTCTCTATCTCTTTAGGGAAAGTCCCAGTCAAGTCCCAACCAATCTATATGAAGACACTGACCACAACAATCACATGTAATTCCTTCTACCTCAGGATCAATGCAGGTGTATATAGCCAGGGATTGAGCGATGGGCTCAGTCTGTTACATTTTCTAACAGCTAAATCAAGTTTATATTTCAAATCAATAGCCATTCTAAAGATGTAGAAGATCTGATCAACACTGCATTATTCCAACACAGAAATCACCCATTTAGATGAATCCGTTTTTATCTCAACATGCCACAAACAATTTTCTCATCTTTTATGTATTCTCTTTGCTTAATTGTAATTGAATACCAAACAAAAGGTATCTTCCTCCCGTTCCCTAAACATTAGGGCACATGGATAATGGGAAACACCCAGTATAGTAGTGTGGTAGGATCCTATACAACTGCAACATAAACAGACTGGCTCTATTAATCACACCAGACAAACTGACAATTTACACGGTACTAGTCCAGCTGTAATTGCTTATTAAAACACAGATACTGTAGCTGGGTGGGAAGTGTAATTATACTTCTGGATGCATGGAGATGCATGGGGATCACCCCTGCAATTCTGCATAATGGGTTTGCCACTGCACCACCGTCACATGCAGCGCTCACACCCCTCCCACACCCCTCTAACCCGCCGTGCTTCCCTGGGGGCTAATCCTTATAATAGTATCTACTCAACACCCTCACCACCACACCACTCATCCCAGCTATCTGCCTCTTAGTGCTTGTGGGCGTCTGGGTGCTGGCTGGCTGTTTGTCCTGCAAATATATTGAAATAAATACAGTAGGGGTGTACTTTTATAGAAACATGTAAAGATGGATGAGAGAGAGATAAAGCTCTGCTAGTAACTGTCATCGGGGCCATTACCGAAAGATGAGAGGCATTTTTCACTCTTACTCCGTCTGGCTGAGAGGGATAGATTTTCCCTGTTACCTTATGGTCTCATGATAAGACTTTGCCTGGTGGGTAAGGGTGGGTGGGAGCCTGTGGAATGAGCACAGTGACCACATACACAGTAATGTCTTTGTGGTGTGGTTTATAGGGAGGATTGTATACAGACACATTAACAGACACAGTGTGACGTGTCGAAGCCTGTGGGTTTCCCATGGTTTTGACTTTCCTGGATTAATTTCCATTTCTTTGGAGGACCGCAAGGAACCGGAGCACCTCCTAGAAGGAGAAGAAAAACATTATCCTCTGGACAGGAAGTATTAGGGCTCAAAGATGCTCTTCTTGTGGGCTGCTGGTTTGTGGCTAGTGTGACTACCACACATTCCCCTAAACTTAGGATGCAATTCAGCTGACCATATTTAATACTTAGGCACATGACAAAAACACATAAGATGACCATCGCTGTTAGGGGCTAGTCTGCACAGTACCTAAGCCTAAGTGCCAGGGGGCTAGCTAGGGTGCCAGAGGTATTGGTGCTGTCCCCAAGGAGAGGGCCACCAGAGAGAGAGAGAGAGAGGGGTAAGCAGTGGACCAGATGGGTCTAGAGATAGACAGAGCCTTTAGGTATGAGCACAGTGCAGCCTGAGGACCCAACATATGGAGAGAGGAGATGAGAGAGGAGAGCCGAGGGACAGAGCCAAGCTGCACACATAGAGCCTGGATGAAATGTGGACACTGGAGAGAGGTGGAGACTGAGGCAACTGTTAAGACTGGACTTCCCTAGTGCATACTGAGAGGCCTGATGAAGACCTTTGGGTTGAAACGTTGCACTCAATAAAACTGTGGGAGCATTCAACAGTATGCTGGTGTCCATATTTCATTCATCCTTAGAGACATATTATACTTCTCTGGTTTCTATCTCAATCTTTATTTACCCTCAGAGTATCCTAGTGAGAGAGATGAACTACATACATAAAGGACACACACCCAGGGCTGTGGAATAGGACACACGCCCAGGGCTGTGGAATAGGACGCAGAGCCAAGGGAGATGATCTCACACAGTTACACCATAGACTATGAGACCACTGAGGGGAACAGAGGAGAGGTGTAGAAGTGGGCAAATGGCGAGGCGGTGATACAATCCAACAGGAAGTGATCTTTGGCTCGGGTGGCAAGGGACGGCACACCCCTCAAGACCTCCAGAGATGTGACCTTTAACCCCAGTGGGCCAGGACAGGAAGTATAGGTTGGCACAGGAAGTAGGAAGTAAAGACCAGTGAGCAGCCATTGGTCACTGGTACAATGGAGGTCAGCTTGGGGTGGCTGGGCGGCTGGCTGGTCCATGAGCCAAATGTCATTCATTGTCATGGTTCAACAGCGAGGAGGAGGATGTGGGTTTGGCCCCTGTCTGTGTGTGGATGTCCAAGGGAGGGGACTGTGAGGGCTATACTGTTCCCAAAACATTTAGGCAGGTCAGACAAAACAAGTCTGTTCAACATTACCTCAGCTGAGATACAAGGGGAGGACTGGGACAAGAATTCAGCCCTGGCATTTTATGAATTACATACATCTTTATGTTCACTATCTAATATCATAGGCTAATTGATCTGGGGTTAAACACCTGAGGAAATGGAAACTCCAAACACATTAACTAGATCACTAAATCTAAAGATAATACCCACTGCTAGTAGCCATGTATTCATCCAACATTAAATTGAATGTCCTAAAAAAACTTTTCAGTTGTAGGCTACTACCCATGAGACCTTTACACCTATGCCCTTGTGCGCCCTCGCACCGCTCCATATCTCAAAGCCATATCAAATATATTGGTTCTAAAATAGTTGCTATCAAGCAAGAAGGACAAGGGAGCATTCTTCTCTTGAGCGCATAGGTGGAGAGGAGAGTGGCTCAATCATCAAAGCAGCAGGTCCCAGCGATGGCACAGGCACAGGGGCAGGGCTAGCTGGGTTTCTCAACTCCCTTTCTGTTTTTTTAAGATCCTGTCGAACTGATGACAGAGTCAGAGCAGGTCTCTTTGCTGATGCATCGTCTGACTTTGAATGTGAGTTTGTGTGACCTCAGCTCAGCCTATCAGAGAACCGGGCTGGCCCACCTTGGTATGGGGGTCGGCCGTTGCCCACTGATCTGCCAAAGGCTCATTATAGATTAGTATAACTGCAACAAAAAAACAATTTAAAAAAGAAAGCTTAACAAGGGCCGCCCACCATGTCACATTTTTCATATATTTTATTTTTATATAAAAACATATTTTTGTCGGTGTCAATTTATACCAGCCTACCCAACAAAAAATGTGTCCAGCCCATCTGGCATTTGCTAGAATTACCAGATGGCCAATCAGCCCCTGTGAGATACTGTACCCACTCTCAGAAGTTCATTTCTTTATTATAAATGTAAGACTTTGACTTTTAAGATGTATTCATGGTAATGATGTTAAATTCTTTGTGTCGTCTTTAGATGTAAATAAGACCCTTATTTTCAGAGGCAAATTCCACTATAGTTCAGGGTTATTTATTGTCAAATAACTGTCACAGTAATTATATAAAAATATGACAAAAGGCATATCCATAAACTGAACATCACTGTGCACAATGACATTCCTAAAGGAAATATGGCAACCAATTAGGTGTAGATTCACCATCCAGTCCCATTATTTTCTCACACATCCATCACACATAGTGTAATTACTGAGCAAACACACACTGCCCCTGTGTCTCAAGGTGAAAAACGACTACATCAGACTCTATGAATGAGCAATGAGACAGAAAGAAGCGAACATTCCACAGCATTAAGAATGTAAGGTCCTATTAGACAATGTATGGGAAATCTCTCTCTCTCTTTTTAATTACTTTCAGTATCGTTCTGAAGGTCAACCACTAAATCTGATTCTGGCACCCTTTTGATAATGGGTTCATCAGGCCAGGAATTAAACCCTGAACAAGACTATTGATTCAGTAATCCCAGAGAATCCCTGTAGCAGCAGAGACAATAGTGGTCAATATTAGATTGGGACAATGGTCTTAACTGATGCATGATAATGTGACGATACTATCGCAGTTATATTATATTCAGTGCCTTCAGAAAGTATTCATACCCCTTGACATATTCCAAATTGTGTTGTGTTACAACCTGAATTCAAAATGGATCAGATAAAATAAAATCTGACCCATCTACACACAATACCACATAATGACAAAGTGAAAACATGTTTTTATAAATGTTTGCACAAGTATTCACACCCTTGAGTCAATACATGTTAGAATGAATCACCTTTGGCAGAGATGACAGCTGTGAGTCTTTCTGGATAAGTCTCTAAGAGCTTTGTACACCTAGAATGTACAATATTTGCAAATTATTCAATGTCGTATTGGTTAGAAACTCCAGTGTATATTTTACCTTGTATTTTAGGTTATTGTCCTGCTGAAAGGTGGATTTGTCTCTTTTTGTTATAATGCAAAATTAATAACACAAGGAATAAATAGAAAAATAATAACACAGGGAATAAATACACAATGAGTAATGAAATCCCTGTGCGGTTTCCTTCCTCTCCGGCAACTGAGTTAGGAAGGACGCCTGTATCTCTGTAGTGACTTGGTGTGTTGATTCACCATCCAAAGTGTAATTAATAACTTCACCATGCTCAAAGGGATATTCAATGTCTGCTTTTTTTATTTTTACCCGTCTACCAAAACCTCCCTGGTCTTTGTGGATGAATCTGTGTTTGAAATTCACTGCTCGACTGAGGGACCTTACAGATAATTGTGTGGGGTACAGAGATGAGGTAATCATTCAAAAATCATGTTAAGTCCGTGCAACTTATTATGTGACTTGTTAAGCACATTTTTACTCCTGAACTAATTTAGGTTCACCATAGCAAAGGTGTTGAATACTTATTGACTCAATATATTTCAGCTTTTCATTTGTAATTAATTTGTAAAAAAGAAAACAAAAAAACATACTTCCACTTTGACATGGGGTATTGTGTGAAGGCCAGTGACACAAAATCTCAATTTAATACATTTTTTAATTCAGGCTATAACAGAACAAAATGTAGAAAAAGTCAAGGGATGTGAATACTTTCTGAAGGAACTGAATCTAGGAGACTGCTTGTGATAAGTTATCATGTCCAGAGTCGGTCTTATGTGTTTGCACAGGTGCTTTCAGGCATGTCCAGAGTCAGTCTTATCTGTTTGCACAGTCCTCATTCACATACAGTTGAAGTCGGGAGTTTACATACACCTTAGACAAATACATTTAAACTTAGTTTTGAACCATTCCTGACATTTAATCCGAGTAAAAATTCCCTGCCTTAGGTCATTTAGGATCACCACTTTATTTTAAGAATGTGAAATGTCAGAATAATAGTAGAGAGAATGATTTATTTCAGCTTTTATTTATTTAATCACATTCCCAGTGGGTCAGAAGTTTACATACACTCAATTAGTATTTGGTAGCATTGCTTTTAAAGTGTTTAAATTGGGTCAAACATTTCGGGTAACCGTCCACAAGCTTCCCACAATAAGTTGGGTGAATTTTGGCCCATTCCTCCTGACAGAGCAGATGAACCAGACTTGTGGAGGTCTACAATTTTTTTCTGAGGTCTTGGCTGATTTCTTTTGATTTTCCCATGATGTCAAGCAATGAGGCACTGAGTTTGAAAGTAGGCCTTAAAATACATCCACAGGTACACCTCCAATTGACTCAAATGATGTCAATTAGCCTATCAGAAGCTTCTAAAGCCATGACATAATTTTCTGGAATTTTCCAAGCTGTTTAAAGGCACAGTCAACTTAGTGTATGTAAACGTCTGACCCACTGGAATTGTGATACAGTGAATTATAAGTGAAATAATCTGTCTGTAAACAATTGTTGGAAAAATTACTTGTGTCATGCACAAAGTAGATGTCCTGACCGACTTGCCAAAACTATAGTTTGTTGAAAAGACATTTGTGTAGTGGTTGAAAAACGAGTTTTAATGACTCCAACCAAAGTGTATGTAAACTTCCGACTGTAATTGTATTTCATCACATGTAATATATTAACATGAGGTGGGATTTAATTACACATGTTGTGAAGACTAATTTCTGCCACATGTTAAGGCTAACATGATCTAATTATCTTAGGTGACCTAAATTACATTTACATACATTTCTTATAAGACATCATGTACTGTATTCAGACTTAATTTAAACACCGCTGATGGGCTAAACCTGCCCCTTGGGTAAAACCGTATCTTCAATGACATTTTTTTATCTTTCACATGTTGATTCTATTCCCCTGGTAACACCAAACATATTGATGTACTGTATCAAGTGTGTTTTGTTATGCATATCAAATGTATCAAAATCATCTAGAGTTTTGGTAATGTGATATTGCCTAATGTCTCATGCAGTATTAAATGTGTTCCCATAAGGAGCTATGGGAGGGTCGCTCCTCTTCCCAGCAGCAGCCATAGGCTGTAGTTAGCATAGAAGGGGGACTCTCAATGGCAGAGACATACAAAAGAGCATCTCCTCTTTGTTCCTAGTCACTGTACAATTATAAGAGTAGAGCATGGAGAGAACTCCCCCAGGCATTCAGTAGGTCTACAGTAGTTTGGGTGCTCACACAGTAACTATAGCTCCACACCCTAACATATATTCTACAGTACAGCTCTTTACTCTAAAATACACACTGGGGCCACAACAATGATGGGGGGCAATTTGGAGTCCTTGATGAGGTAGTACCGTAAATATTGTTGGTAGCTCAGAAAACAGGGAGCCAAAACAGGACAACAAGACCAAAAAGCTTTTCTTCTTAAGTGAGAGATTCATTAATTTACTATCCTTCAACCAACAAACCCATTCGATCTGAGGTAAAAGGGGGAAGCACTCACAATTCACATTCATTCTCTTGCAAATGTAAAGAGCGCCTGTTGTACGTGTTGTCATGGCAACACTATCCATATGTGTGGTGTATGTGTGAGTGTGGGTTAGAGCGGGAACCAGGAACCACCAATACCCTCCCGCTCTCCTGGGGCCCCCCTAGCTATGTCGGGGAGATGAATAATGAACGTGTACATGCCAGAGACAAGGCTCAGTGACAAATGAGAGAAGAACACCAGGGAAGAAATGAAGGATCTGACTCCCTCTAGATGGCCATACTGGGAGATCCAACGCATTGATAATAATCCAGACTTCCCTTTCCCTTCTCTCTCCACTCTAGACTACCCATTATAGTCTGTTAGAGGAGGTTAAAAGGTGGATGGGAGGGCCACAAGACAGTGTTTTCTTTTTTATTCAAGATGACCTGACCTTTGTACCCCCATTAATACAAACCAAGGACATCCTTCCCTTCATTCGTTAGAGTTGGATGAACTCCTATAAGAACCTACAGACAGCTGGTCACAAATGATCATGCCATCTCTCACAGAGAGGCTGATCGGTCCACAGTAAGGACTGATACTCCTCAGTGACACCCTGTCAGGTTAATTGTCCATGGGGACGCTCTGAGATGGGAGAGAGCACTGACCCCCAGTGTGATGTCTGGCTTTAATGACAACGCCCCCTGCTGTGAAGGAGGGCCAGCATCAAGGTCAGGGGGTTAATCTGGACAAGTCAGTCACAGGTTGGATACCCCTCACTCTCTCCATCTGACTCACTCTATACCCCCCACCCCCTCCCTGTATGTCCTCAGTGGAACCTCTCTCCCCTGATAATGACCATTACTCTAAAACACTGTGACCCCTCTGACCAGCCTTTCAATTAACTCCCCACTCCCAGATTACAAAGCAGTCTAGTGGTTCATCATTGCAAATGACATGGGTCAAATGTGATGCTAATTCAAGTGGAAGGAGGTGGGGAGGTCAGGGGAGGATAGTCAATGAATGGTGGGGTAGGGTGAAACAATCCATGAAACAAGGATGAACTTGTGGGGGCTTCTTTGTGATAAAAATGAAGAGTACACTGGAGGGTTGTACTGTAGGTCTGATGCAGACATGAAATAGTGCACAGGCCCAGTCTGAATTAACAGTAGGCTATGTACATTTTTACATTTACATTTTAGTCATTTAGCAGACAATCTTATCCAGAGTGACTTACAGTGAGTGCATTCATCTTAAGATAACTCGGTGTGACAACCACATATCACAGGCATAGAAAGTACATTCTTCCTCAATAACCTAGCTGTCAGTAGAGTCAGATCCTTTTTGGGGGGGGGTCGAGGTTAGGAGGATCGAGGTGAGGAGGAGGATTATTTAAGATACTGTTTGAAGGTAGGGTTTCAGATATTTTCAGAAGATGGACAGGGACTCTGCTGTCATAGTTTCAGGGGGAAGCTGGTTTCACCATTGGGGTGCCAGGACAGGTAAGAGCTTGGACTGGGCTGAGTGGGAGCTGCCCTCCCATAGGGGTGGGAGGGCCAAGAGTCCTGAGGTGACAGAACAGAGTGCTCAGGTAGGGGTGTAGGGTTGTCCAGGGTCACGCCAAGATTCTTTGCACTCTAGAAGGGTAAGACTGTGGAGTTTTCAACTGTGATGGAGAGGTCTTTGAGCGGGCAGGCCTCCCCCGGGAGAAAGAGCAGTTCCGTCTTGTCGAGCTTGAGCTTGAGGTGGTGGGCCGACATCCAAGCTGAGATATCTGCCAGGCATGCAGAGATGCGTGTCGCTACCTGGGTGTCAGAAGGGGGGAAGGAGAAAAGTAGTTGAGTGTCATCCGCACAGCAATGATAGGAGAAACCATGGGAGGATATGATGAAGCCAAGTGACTTGGTGTATAGAGAGAAGAGGAGAGGGCCTAGAACCGAGCCCTGGGGGACACCAGTCGTAACAGTACGTGGTGCAGACATAGATCCTCTCCACATCACCTGGTAGGAGCGGCCTGCCAGATAGGATGCAATCCAAGAGTGTGCAGAGCCTGAAACGCCCAGCCCTGAGAGGGTGGAGAGGAGGATCTGATGGTTCATGGTGTCAAAGACAGCAGATAGATCTAGGAGGATGAGAACAGAGGAGAGAGAGAGTCAACTTTGGCAGTGCGGATAGCCTTTGACACAGAGAAGAACAGTCTCCGTTGAGTGACCCTTCCTGGCTGGTTAGGGTCAAGAAGATCTTTCTGAGAGCGATAACAAAAAGTTGATCAGAAACAGCACGCTCAAGTGTTTTGGAAAGAAAAGAAAGAAGTGATATAGGTCTATAGTTTTTGACGTCAGATGAGTCAAGTGTTGGTTTCTTGAGGAGGGGAGCAACTCGAGCCATTTGAAAGTCAGAAGGGACACAGCCGGTGGTCCTGGAAGAGAGGAATGGGAGAAGGTCTCCAGAGATGGTCTGGAGAAAGGAGGAGAGGATGCAGGCAGGTTGCCGGGCGGCCAGACCTCACTAGTCGCAGGATGTCATCTGGAGAGAGAGGGGAGAAAGAGGTCAAGGCATAGGGTAGTTCTGTGTGAGTGGGACCAGTGAACTCAATAGGCTGAGTGAATGCGTAGCGGATGTTTGTCAACCTTTTTTTCAAAGTGGTTGACAAAGTCGTCCACAGAGAGGGAGGAGGGAGGGGGAGGTGGAAAAGAGTTTCCTAGGGTTAGAGGCAGAAGCTCAAAATTTAGAGAGGTAGAAAGTGGCTTTAGCAGCAGATACAGAGGAAGAGGAGGTAGAGAGGAGGGAGTGAAAGGATGATAGGTCCTGCAGAAATGTAGTTTTCCTCCATTTTTACTCAGCTGCCCGCAGCCCTGTTCTGTAAGCTCGCAATGAGTCACTCAGTCATGATTCAGGAGGTGGGGCTGGGCCGGCCTGGAGGAAAGGGGATAGTGTGAGTCATAGGATGCGGAAAGGGAGGAGAGAATGAGATAGGAGGGAGAAGGATTTAGCAGAAGGGAGAGATGATTGAATCGAAGAGGAGAGAGTAGTGGGAGAGAGAGAGCAAAGATTGCAACGGCGCATTACCATCTGGGTAGGAGCTGACTGGCTGGGGTTGGAGGAAAGGGAGACCATCTGGGTAGGGGCTGAGTGGCTAGGGTTGGAGGAAAGGGAGACAGAAAAGGAAACAAAGTAGTGATCAGAGACCTGGAGGGGGGTTGCAGTGAGAATAGTAGGCGAGCGGCCTCTAGTAAAGATGAGGTCAAGCATATTGCCTGCCATGTGAGTTGGAGGGGATTGGGAAAGGGTGAGGTCAAAGAGGCAAGGAGGGGAAAGAGAAAGTTGGAAAGAAATTCACCGAAGGCAGGCGTTGGAAGGTTGAATTCACCAACTACGAAGAGCGGTGAGCCATCGTCAGGAAATTAGCTTATCAAGGTGTCAAGCTCATTGAGGAATTCTCCAAGGACACCTGGTGGGCGATAGATGACAATAATGTTAAGCTTGAGTGGACAAGTGACAGTGGCAGCATGGAATTCAAATGAGGAGATGGACAGAGGGAGAAAATAGAAAATCTCCACTTAGGAGAAATGAGTAGACCTGTACCACCACGACGACCAGATGCTCTCGGACTATGAGAGAAAACATAGTCAGATGAAGAAAGAGCAGCTGGAGTAGTAGTGTTCTCTGGGGTGATCCATGTCTCCATCAGGGCCAAAAAGTAAAGGGACTGAAGGGTAGCATAGGCTGAGATGAACTCAGCATTCTTGATCGCAGATCGGCAGTTTCAAATGCTGCTAGAGACCCGGAATTCGACATGGGTTGTGCGCACAGGGTACACTAAATTAGAAGGGTTGCAGCCAAAGGGTGGAGAGCGTCTGTAAAGCCTACGGGGAGAGGTGCGAACAGGTATAGAAAACACACACATAGTTAACAAAAAAAAGAGCAAATGAGATCATCTGTAAATAACTAGGTAAAATACTCAAGTGAGAGAGTGGTGTGAAGCCCTATGTCTAAACAAGACAGTCGAGACTAGAGCGAGGGTGTGTAAGAAGTGATTCATGTTGCTCTCACACTCTCATCCACAGCTGATGTCACCACCACTGAGTCAGTTACCCCAGGCAGGGCTCATCAGCCTTGTGAAACAACACTGACACACAGAACAGAAGGAAACAACTACATGGACCTGTTTGACATGAACTGCTTACCACAGCCTTGTAGCTGTCCTTTCTCTTCCTGATACTTTGGAGTTTAATAACCCTGCCCTCTGGGCCCAGGCTGGATAGATCATGTTTACTTAGTAAATCTCTAATATACACTGAGTATACAAAACATTAGGAACACCTGCTCTTTCCATGACATAGACTGACCAGGTGAATCCAGGTGAAAGCTATGATCCCTTATTGATGTCACTTGTTAAATCCACCTCAAATCGGGTTTTTTTTGTTCCTTACTGGCCCCTCGTGGGAATCGAACCCACTACCCTGGTGTTGCAAACACCATGCTCTACCAACTGAGCCACAGGGAGCCTGTAGATTAAAGGGAGGATTTTTAGGCCTTGACACAATTGAGACATGCAACAACTTCACATATTTTACTGTGCTACAGCTCATTTAAGGAAATCAGTCAATTGAAATAAACGCATTAGGCCCTAACCTGGGGATTTCACATGACTGGGAAGACAGATATGTATCTATTGGTCAAAAATTAGGGGCGTGGATCAGAAAACCAGACAGAATCTGGTGTGACCACTATTTGCCTCATACCACGCGACACATTTCCTTCGCATAGAGTTGATCAGGCTTTTGATTGTGGCCTGTCGAATGTTGTCCCACTCCTCTTCAATGGCTGTGCGAAGTTGCAGGATATTGGCGGGAACTGGAACACGCTGTTGTACACATCGAATCAAAACATCCCAAACACGCTCAATGGGTGACATGTCAGGTGAGTAAGCAGGCCATGGAAGAACTGGAACATTTTCAGCTTCTAAGAATTGTGCACAGATCCTCGCGACATGGGGCTGTGCATCATCATGCTGAAACATGAGGTGATGGCGACGGATGAATGGCATGACAATGGGCCTCAGGATCTCGTCACGGTAGCGCTGTGCATTCAAATTGCCATAGATAAAATGCAATTGTGTTTATTGTCCATAGCTTATGCCAGCCCATACCATAAACCCACCGCCACCATGGGGCACTCTGTTCACACCGTTGACATCAGCAAACCGATCACCCACATGACGCCATACACGTGGTCTGCGATTGTGAGGCTGGTTGGCTTTACTACCAAATTCTCAAATGACGTTGGAGGCGGCTTATGGTAGAGGAATGAACATTAAATTAACTGGAAACAGCTCTGGTGGACATTCCTGCAGTCAGCATGCAAATTGCACTCTCCCTCAAAACTTGAGACATCTGTGGCATTGTGTTGTGTGACAAAACTGCACATTTTAGATGGGCCTTTTATTGTCCGCAGCACAAGGTGCACCTGTGTAAGGATCATGCTGTTTAATCAGCTTCGTTATATGCTACAGCTGTCAGGTGGATGGATTATCTTGGCAAAGGAGAAATGCTTACTAATAGAGAGCACAACATTTGTCCACCGGACTATTACATTGAGCCCCCCCCCTCCCATTTGCTTTGTACACTGCTGCTACTCGCTGTTTATTATCTATGCATAGTCACTTCAGTTCACTACCTACATATACAAATTACCTCTAACCTGTACCCCCAAACACTGACTCGGTACCAGTACCTCCCGTATATAGCTTTGTTATTGTTATATTATTGTTACTTTTTATAATTTTTTACTTTAGTTTATTTGGTAAATATTTTCTTAACTCTTCTTGAACTGCACTGTTGGTTAAGGGCTTGTAAGTAAGCATTTCACGGTAAGGTCTAAACTTCGGTGCATGTGACAAATAAAGTTTGATTTGATCTGATTTCAGAGAAATAAGCGTTTTGTTCGCATGGAAAATTTCAGGGATCTTGTATTTCAGCTCATGAAACATGGGACCAACACTTTACATGTTGCATTTATATTTTTGTTCAGTGTAGCTCTCTCTGTCCTTTACTTTAACCCTATCCTGTTAGGCCCTGTGGTGATATCGATATTGTCTGATGCACAGCTGCACTGTCCATGTTGATAATATCTCACTTCCAGGCCTGGTGAGACTCTTTGAATGTGTCCCAAATGGTACCATATTCCCTTCATTGTGCACTACTTTTGACCAGGGCCCATGGTACTCTGGTCAAAAGTAGTGCCCTATATATTGAATAGGGTGCCATTTGGGACACGGCCTCTCTGTCTGCCTAATGCAGGACATTATAGGAAATTATTTTAATGAGCTCCAGATCCAGAGATCTTCATTCAAACTAAATAGGTAATAGGGTGCCATTTGGAACGCAGTCATGGTTTGGGATGGGCATTCCTCGAGTGCTCATTCTGCTTGCAACATTAATAAAAGGCAGATTCTCCTTCAAAACGGGTTTGATCTCCTAGCTAATTTCCTGTATGGGAGAGGGTTAGCTCTAGAATAAGGGTATGTAAATGACTGTATTTGCTCCAGGGGTTGGCTGCTACGTTCTCCAGCTTCTATATCGGTTCAGTTTGAATGCATACATCTTAAGCAATCTGCCTCCATCTGTCTCCATTACCACAAGACGGTAGTGAAAAATATATTCATTAGATAACCATCAACAACTGTCAACACAGGCATACTGTATCTTACATTTCAGACACGACAAATTGTCGACTTATATTAAGTCAAAAAACATAAACGAAGACGAAGATATTCTCGACCCTGGCCCACAACTCACAAGCTCTTTCATCTGAGCACAACCTCACTGACGAAGAGAATAATCTTAGTATTGCCAACAACACTTATATTATATCTCCCAGCCGTATATTTCACTGGCACAGCCATAGATTATGTGATATCTGTTGGCTCTGCTGGTGGTATAAGGAGACACTTTGTGTCTTGCCTGCCGATGGCTGCAAGGGAGCTTCTGTTAGCTTTTAGTGTTGCAGTTCATTCCCACAGAGTAAAGGAGGATTCTCTCCCTACAGAGAGATAATTAAGAAATAAATATACCATGGCTAAGGGCAATTCTTGGGAAACGCGGAGTGCCTAGATACAGCCCGGAGCTATGGTATATTGGCCATATACCACAAACCCCTGAGGTGTTATTACAAAAAGGTTACCAATGTAATTAGAACAGTAAACAAGTAATTTTCCACAATACTTGTGGTATATTGCCTGATATACCACAGCTTTCAGCCAATCAGCATCCAGGAACCAAATTACCCGGTTTATAATGGAATATAATCACTAACAACCACTTCGGTTTATGACATCAGGGAAATATTAGGGAAAGGGGGATACCCAGTCGGTTGTACAACTAAATGCATCTTCCACATTTAACACAACCCCTCTGAATCAGAGAGGTGCGGAGGGCTGCCTTAAATCAACATCCACTGCGCCCGGGGAACAGCAGGTTATTAACTGTCTTCCTCAGGCCCAGAAGACATATTTTTAACTTGTCAGCTAAGGGATTCAATCCAGCAACCTTTCAGTTACTGGCCCAACACTCTAACCAGTAGGCTACCTGCCACCCCTGCTTATATGAAACGGGCGGGGGGAATGGAGGCAACTTCAGTCAGGAATTTGTGACTCTCCTTCCTGCAACTGCATCCAGAAGACAACATCAGTTCCTCTGTACTGATCTCCCTCTGTATTTTAACTGTGGCAAACTGCCCCTCCTTGGTGCCTTATGCTCTTCCTTAAAGAGTGTGTCCTGTATATCTGTTCCCCTCTCTCTCTCTCTCTCTCTCTCTGTGTATGTGTGTGTGTGTGTAATTATCCAATTATTTTGCCACTAAACTATCTCCATATACTGTATACTTCAAATGTTTTATATTTTTACTGGTACCAGGGACATTCAGAAGAGTCGTGAGGTTTCTGGGCATCCTAGGACAAACCGTTCGGATGCTACATCCGATTTTGTGAGAAGACCGATTTTTGGGATGTCACATGGTCTGACAAACACCGCTCGACATCGGCAGTTGCTGTGGATTGAGATGCAAAAAAACAGATAATTCTAGTTTATACTGACAGATTTTGATGGGAATAATGATAATGATAATAATGATAATGATAATTCGACTTCCGCGGGGGCACGAACGTTGTAGGCTTAGGGTTAATAACAGAAAGTACAGTTATTTTCCGTCTTAGCGCATAACATTGAAGAAGCGTTGTCTGACATTGAAAGGTACACTATATATACAAAAGTGTGTGGACACCCCTTCAAATTAGTGGATTTGACTATTTCAGCCAACACCCATTACAGACAAGTGTATAAAATCAAGCACACAGCCATACAATCTCCACTTACAAACATTGGCAGTAAAATGGCCTTACTGAAGAGCTCAGTGACTTTCAACATGGCACCATCAAAGGATGCCCCCTTTCCACAACTCGGTCCTTCAAATTTTTGCCCTGCTTGTAGAACATCTCATTACAAAATCAGTGGCATTAATATGGAGTTGGTCCCCCCTTTGCTGCTATAACAGCCTCCACTCTTCTGGGAAGGCTTCCACTAACAGTAGATGTTGGAACATTACTGCGGGGACTTGCTTCGAGTCATCCACAAGAGCATTAATGACATCGGGCACTGATGTTTGGGCAATTAGGCCTGGCTCACAGTCGGGGTTCCAATTCATCCCAAAGGTGTTTGATGGAGTTGAGGTCAGGGCTCTGTGCAGGCCAGTCAAGTTCTTCCACACCGATCTCGACAAACCATTTCTATCATTATATTTTGGAGACTGCTCAGCGATGCTAACGAGGATTTTCTAATAAGAACCATCTACCGAATACGGATATTGGCTCGGACGTGGGAAAAGTGTCGCCAAGCAGCCACAGGCAAATAACTCGCAAGGTAAGTATATTACACAAGACTAGACTAGAGGTCTAGAAAACTGAGCTAGGAAGCGAAGAAGTCCGGAAGGGTTCAGTGAAGTGGAAATGTGTGGAATATTGCTGCATCCGTGCCAAATACCTCTCAGATGACATTAGCTCTCTGCTCTTTAGTGCTTTAATCATACAGGATATAATGGATGCTGTTATATATGCCTCAAGGCTGTTGTTGCTAGGAAAAACTACTTACAGTATGGAGGAGTTGCTGTGAAATGATGTACCTCAGTGCTGATTGACAGATGTATAAGTGTTATGGAGGCCTTTCTTATGTAGCCTGCCCATGAGTTTTATGATTTAATGGTCTAAATCATTGGACAGGTAACCATACTGAACCACCATAATTAACATGCTAGTAGTTGTCGTGTCTTTGGGGTACCATTAAACGGAAGATATGTTTATCAATTAGCTCCCTGTAATTATTATCACGCGATTAAACTGATTAATCGTTTAATTGTAATTAACTAGGAGATCGGGGCACCAAGGAGAATATTCAGATTACAAAGCTATAATTTTCCTAATATAACTTTCCTGTACTATAATATTATATTCTATTATAGTATAGGCCGATTATCTTGTGGTTTAAATGGTGTATTTTACCTCTAGTCCAGTCTCATTCCAAACGTCGTAAATTGTTGTATCTGCACGAACCCAGTCTTTACTAAAATCATCCATACATCAATTGTCTTAAAATCATTTATTTACTACACTAAGTAATTAACAGAAAAACATATAAACAGTAATTATCATCACAAAGGATTGGTAGAGGAATGTGCCCTTGTGGGCTAAACAGGCAGGTCGGCCTGTTGAACAATGGGTCATAAACGGTCAGCTGAGAATGCACACCTACAGAGTTCATTAATATTAACAATTGACAATTGAAGGCTCACTCATTCGGGAACAATTGCAATCAATATATATTTACACTCAGTGTGTCGTCGTGATCCTTGTTCGAGAGTTCTGTTGGGGAGTTTTGTCCGCGTTCTCTCTCTCTCTCTCTCTCTCTCGGTTAGAATGAATCTTTCAGAGCGACATTCATTAATGTCGTCATAGAATGGTTGTTTCGTTGGTCTTCGTGTTTGATGATATAATTTACTTAGCTGCAGACTAATAATTAATATCAAAGACTTGTTCTTATTCTGTCGGTATCAATAGTCTAAAAGTTAACCACGTGGTATGGTTCACTTTCAGTAGAGGAATTGGAAGGTAAAACCTATTAGCCAACGGAGTGTAGGCCTGGTCTGAAGAAATGTAAATCAGGGGGTGTTTTATAGTGCCCATAGAACAGCTTGTCAAATGACGCCTGGTCCTGTATGGGTCCCTGGGGGCGTGCCTATGACTGAGTTAGAATTGGATTTCTGTAACCAAATCTATCACATTACATCAGTACATAGCATCTCAATGTCTTACAAAAGCTTTATCCTTATTAATACATTCTATACAACCATTATGATGCTATTATATAAACAGTTTTATGGTAATATGGCTATATTGTCTCTTCTGAGTATCACAAAATTGTACCAAGCGGATCAGTTCGTAGCTGGATTCTTCACCAATCTTCCATACCTTCTCCAGCACACACAAAATGTCGCTTGGCTCTCCAATTCTATGAGTTGGAAGAATTTCCTGTGTCTCTCTATGGGCCATGTGGCCAGAGACTCTCCTGCAATTTTAGAGTTTTTACAACCCTTTACACACAGGGTGGATTGGGGGGGGGGGGGGGGGTCAACTGTCCTCCCTGTACCAAAAGAGACCAACGTCATGACATAGTATTGGGAGAAAACACATTGGTTTCACACAACAGATAAAGGAGGGAAATTGTAAAGACATGTTTCTTTCCCCATAGTGTTTATCTTGCACTGTCGCATGTAATTAAATGAGCATATTTATTCATGTTCTGAATCAGAGATCATGTTGGTAGGCCTACTGTATGTGTGAGCAATAGTACTTCTTTACATGAACCCTTAGAAGTCATTACGTTGCTTACTTTGCCTAAAAAAACACTTTAGTTTGTAGCATTTCTAACGCAACTCACCACAGCTTAAAGAGTCTCACATTGGGAAATATTTACCAGTGTAGCACGCACATTGAGCATAGTGCGGACGCAAAGTCCATTACTCTTAAAATAAATATATCCTTTCTTATATTCAAGCTAGCATACACTTTTAATAACTTTGTGAAGTGAACTAAACAATCAAAGCTGATATACAGACACATTGATAAGGCACATATAATAGGCACTCTGAACCCTGAAAGAAACAATGAATGAAATTACATCATCCCGTCAAGTAGAATCTAGAACAAGGGAAGAATACACTTTTTAATTCACTGTCTCTTTATAAAATAAGCACTTTCGGTGGCTGTTAATATCCTTTACTTGAGCTGATGTGTAGCTGTCTTCACAATCTGGACAATTGTTTCTGGGGATTAGAATGTTCACTAAAGCCTATTCTTCTATTCCCCTCCTCCACTCCTCTCTATAGTCAAGAGGGGGCCGCTTAATTGTCCCAAGCTATTCACCGGCACACACATCCACACCAAAATAAAATAGAAATATATTTTCTCTGAAGGATTCCTGGAACATAGTTACTGTAGTGGCTGTGATCGTTGATTAAGCAGTTGGAGGGAAAGCAGGGCATACACTACACCTACACATTCAAGGGTTTCTTTATTTGTACTATTTTCTACTTTGTAGAATAATAGTGAAGACATCAACACTATGAAATAACACATTTGAAATCATGTAAGGATCCACCCCTTTTTTTCAATTTTCACCTTAAATGAAATCTAACTGCCTGTAGCTCAGGCCCTGAAGCAAGGATATGCATATTCTTGGTACCATTTGAAAGGAAACACTTAAGTTAGTGGAAATGTGAAAGGAATGTAGGAGAATATAACACAATAGATCTGGTAAAAGATTAAACAAAGAACAAACCTACCGTTCTTTTGCATCTTTGAAATGCAAGAGAAAGGCCATAATGTATTATTCCAGCCCAGGTGCAATATACATTTTGGCCACTAGATGGCAGCAGTGTGTGCTCAACTTTTTAGACTGATCCAATGAACCATTGCATTTCTTTTCAAAATGTTGTATCAAGACTGCCCAAATATGCCTAATTTGTTTATTAATAACTTATGTTCAAAATTGTGTACTCTCCTCAAATAGCATGGTATTCTTTCATTGTAATAGCTACTGTAAATTGGACAGTGCAGATAGATTAACAAGAATTTAAGCTTTCTGCCAATATCAGATATGTCTATGTTCTGGGAAATTCTCTTGTTACTTTCAACCTCATGCTAATCGCATTAGCCTACGTTAGCTCAACAGTCCCCTGAAAGGGACACCGATCCCGAATAAGTTTTAAACAAATCAAAATATGTTTTATATTTGAGATTCTTCAAATAGCCACGCTTTGCCTTGATGATAGCTTTGCACACTCTTGACATTCTCCCAACCAGCTTCATGAGGTAGTCACCTGGAATGCATTTCAATTAACAGGTATACCTTAGAAGTTAACTTGCGGAATTTCTTTCCTTCTTAATGCGTTTGAGCCAATCAGTTGTGTTGTGACAAGGTAGAGGCGGTATACAGAAGATAGCCCTATTTGGTAAAAGAACAAGTCCATATTATGGCAAGAACAGCTCAAATAAGCAAAGAGAAACTACAGTCCATCATTAATTTAAGACATGGTCAGTCAAAACGGAAAATTAAGAACTTTGAAAGTTTCTTCAAGTGCAGTCGCAAAAACCATCAAGCGCTATGATAAAACTGGCTCTCATGAGGACTGCCACAGGAAAGGAAGACCCAGAGTTACCTCTTCTGCAGAAGATAAGTTTAGAGTTACCAGCCTCAGAAATTGCAGCCCAAATAAATGCTTCACAGAGTTCAAGTAACAGACACATCTGTTCAGAGGAAACTGTGTGAATCAGGCCTTCATGGTTGAATTTCTGCAAAGAAACCACTACTGAAGGACACCATTAAGAAGAAGAGACTTGCTTGGGCCAAGATCATGAGCAATGGACATTAGACCAGTGGAAATTTGTCAAAATTTGCAATTTTTGGTTCCAACCGCCGTGTCTTTGTTAGACTCGGTGTAGGTGAACGGATGATCTCCAGATATGAATTTCCCACCGTGAAGCATGGAGGTGTCATCGTGTAGGGGTGCTTTTCTGGTGACACTGATTTATTTAAAATTCAAGGCACACTTAACCAGCATGGCTACCACATCATTCTGCAGCAATACTCCGTCCCATCTGGTTTGTGCTTAGTGGGATTGTCATTTGTTTTTCAACATGACAATGACCCAACACACCTCCAGGCTGTGTAAGGGCTATTTGACCAAGAAGGAAAGTGATGGAGTGCTGCATCAGATGACCTGGCCTCCACAATCCCCCGACCTCAACCATATTGAGACTGTTTGGGATGAGTCAGATCGCAGAGTGAAGGAAAAGCAGCAAACAAGTGCTCAGCATATGTGGGAACTCCTTCAAGACTGTTGGAAAAGCATTCCAGGTGAAGCTGGTTGAGAGAATGCCATGAGTGTGCAAAGCTGTCATCAAGGCAAAGGGTGGCTACCTTGAAGGATCTCAAATATATTTTGATTTGTTTAACACTTTTTTGGTTACTACATTATTCCATGTGTTATTTAATTGTTTTGATGTCTGCACTATTATTCTACAATGTAGAAAATAGGAAAAATAAAGAAAAACTCTTGAATGAGTAGGTGTTCAAAAACCTTTGACCGGTAGTGTAAATATTGGCCATTTTTATTACTACACCAATCTCCCTGTAAGGCCAGACCAAGACATTGTTTATCCCCAAACAGTTTTCACACAACCTGAAAAAGTGTATTGGGTTTAATTGACAAAAGGTCATCAGGTGCAGGAGGTACTGTAGAAGGGGGATTGCTGTAGTGTAGCTCATACTTCTTGAGAAACTGTCATGCACCAGCTAACAGATCTAAGGAGAGAACGTTTTTGTAATGTTACCGGTAATGTTACCCTAATGTTTGAATGTCCAATTTTCCGTTAGTTAAGAGAACATTCTTTGTTAGAAAAAACCTTCTGAGAACCTTTTTAGAATGTTTTTGTGTTAAAGTTAGAACCTTCCCTTAATGTCAAGCAGAAACAAGAACATTCTTGTGTCCAGTTTTCTGAAGGTTAGGATAATATTCCATCAACCTTCCACCAAATATACACAGAACATGGTTGCCATGTTCTCAGAGCAGGAAGCACCAGTGACTAGATCAATAAAAAAGTGGTCAGATGAAGCAGATGCTAAGCTACAGGACTGTTTTGCTAGCACAGACTGGAATATGTTCCGGGATTCCTCCGATGGCATCGAAGAACTCATCACCACAGTGACCGTACGTACATATCCCAACCAGAAGCCATGGATTACTGGCAACATCTGCACTGAGCTAAATGCTATAGCTGCCACTTTCAAGGGGTGGGACTCTAACCCGGAAGCTTATAAGAAATCCCCCTATGCCCTCTGACGAACCATCAAACAGGCAAAGCATCAATACAGGACTAAGATCGAATCGTACTACACCGGCTCTGACACATTGCAAACCATTACAGACTACAAGGGAAGCACAGCTGAGAGCTGCCCAGTGACACAAGCCAACCAGACTACTACTATGCTCGCTTCGAGGCAAATAACACAAACATGCATGAGAGCATCAGCTGTTCCGGAAGACTGTCTGATCACGCTCTCCTCAGCTAATGTGAGTAAGACCTTTAGACAGGTCAACATTCACAAGGCCACAGGACCAGACGGATTACCAGGACGTGTACTGCAAGCATGCACTGACCAACTGGCAACGGTCTTCACTGACATTTTCAACCTCTCCCTGTCCAAGTTTGTAATACTAACATGTTTAAAGCAGACCACCATAGTCCCTGTGCCCAAGAACACTAAGGTAACCTGCCTAAATGACTACCGACCCGTAGCGCTCACGTCTGTAGCCATGAAGTGCTTTGAAAGACTGGTCATGGCTCACAACACCATCATCCCAGAAACCCTAGACCACTCCAATTTGCATACCGCCCCAACAGATCCACAGATGCAATCTCTATTGCACTCCACACTGCCCTTTCCCACTTGGACAAAAGGAACACCTATGTGAGAATGCTATTCATTGACTACAGCTCATCGTTCAACACCATAGTGCCCTCAAAGCGCATCAATAAGCTAAGGACCCGGGACTAAACACCTCCCTCTGCAACTGGATCCTGGAATTCCTGACGGGCCGACACCAGGTGGTAAGGGTAGGTAACAACACATCCGCCACGCTGATCCTCAACACAGGGGCCCTCAGGGGTGCGTGCTCAGTCCCCTCATGACTGCACTGCCAGGCAAGACTCCAACACCATCATTAAGTTTACCGACGACGAGACCGCCTATAGGGAGGAAGTCAGAGACCTGGCTGTGTGGTGCCAGGACAACAACTTTTCCCTCAACGTGATCAATACAAAGGAGATTGTGGTCTACAGGACAAAAGAGGACCGGGCATGCTCCCATTCTCATCGACGGGGCTGCAGTGGAGCAGGTTGAGAGCATCAAGTTCTTTGGTGTCCACATTAACAAACTATCATGGTCCAAACACACCAAGACAGTCATGAAAAGGGCATGACAAAACCTATTCCCCCTCAGGAGACTGAAAAGATTTGGCATGGTTCCTCAAAAAAGTTCTACATCTGCACCATCGAGAGCATCCCGACTGGTTGCATCACTGCCTGCTATGGCAACTGCTCTGCCTCTGAACGACCCAGTCCATCACTGGGGCCAAGCTTCCTGCCATCCAGGACCTCTATACCAGGCGGTGTCAGGAAGGCCCTAAAAATTGTCAAAGTCTCCAGCCACCCTAGACATAGACTGTTCTCTCTGCTACCGCATGGCAAGTGGTATCAGAGCACCAAGTTTAGGTCCAAGAGGCTTCTAAACAGCTTCTACCCCCAAGCCCTAAGACTCCTGAACACCTAATCAAATAGCTACCCAGACTATTGGCATTGCCCCCCCTCTCTCCCTTTTACACCGCTACTACTCCGTTGTTATCTATGCATAGTCACTTTAATAACTTTACATATTACCTTAACTAACCGATGACCCCGACACATTGACTGTACCGGTACCCACTTGTATATAGTCTCACTATTATTTTACTGCTGCTCTTTAAATTACTTGTTACTTTTATTTCTTATTCAACTGCAATGTTGTATTCGGCACATGTGACTAATACAATTTGATCTCACAACATCTTGGCTTAATGATACTCCTGAAATCACAAAGTTTTTCTTGAGTGTATTTGTACAGAGCAAAGATTTATTACAAAGTGCATTCAACCTATTGCTTACACCTATCAAGTTATTTCATATCTACATAAGTGCCTAGGGAGGAGGGCTAAGGGTTTCACTTGTGTAGATCAGAAACAACTTGATAGGTGTAAAGCAATAAAGTGAATGCACTGAAGTAAATCTCATCTCTGTTAAAAGTGGCCTGTGTTGGAGACCTGCTTGGGGATGTGAGAGCAGGGTGACTCCCCTAGCAGTTTTCAAACACAGGCCACCAGCACCAATGACAAATGCCCTAACCACTGTCACAATAAGGGATATCTCTAGTACTACTAATACATTACTGTATAAATGAACATGCACAACGTAATAATGCATGTCAAATATATAAGTTGAAAACACTTAAAACGAGTGAGCATCTCTAACCTTGCCAACAGACAAAGAGCTATCAATGGATCAGTGGTTCACCAATTAGGGCCTTGATTGGCTTGGCAACAGTAACTGGGCGTGATGTGTAATGAATTTCTTTGTACACCAATGTTCTTTAAACAATCCCATGAAAAGTGTCTAGAACAATATCTTAACTTCTGAGAACTTGGCAACCATGTTCTGTGTACGTTTGGTGGGACGTTGATGGAATATTCTAACCCACAGAACATTTGACACAGTTTTTGCCCCGTTCCCATGAAACCTGTCCAGAACATTAATAATATATTGTGTTCTGATAACATGGTAACCACATTCTGGGTAAGTTATTTAACATTAAGGGAATGGCTTCTGTGAAACATTCCTTGCATGTCACGGGATCATTCCTATGAAAAAGTTTGTTAATGACTTAATGAGACTCTTAAGGGTACGCTTTCTAAAGTTGTGGAAGTTTGTTAGCTGGGTGCTCCCTATACCTTGTTGAATGCTAAGGGATAGGCCAAGGACTGTAGAGCACATGTTCTAGGGTTCAAGGACAGTGGTCCTTTAGTAGTTTTGGAAATCCCAGACCTAGGACACATTGTGGGAGGTAACCTGTTTGCCTAGGTAGACTAGTTCTTTAGGGACTACTGGGGCTGTAGGTAGAGAGGGACAGTTTAGCTGTAACCTTAACTTGATTGACCAGCACATGATAAGATTAAAATAAAATGTAATTAAAAGCATAACATGGTTAGGGTGAAATTTAAGGAACTAGTAGATGTGACAAGACCCCTAGATATAATACCTATACATGCATGTGGCAAAATGTCTGCAGTTAAAATGCCTGACTGGTGATTAAAAATGTCTGTTTTAGTTGTCCCAGATTTACCTGGAGTTCTGCCTGACAAACTGCTCACTGGGGAGGATAGGAAGGAATGGGGGGGGGGAACAAAACAAAAAAACTGCGATATCAGCACGTAATCCATCATGAAGAGTTGGATGATGCTATGCATTCCTCAGAGACACGCACAAACGATCAGCGGGGCATAAATGTTTCCATCTCTGAGCAGCCAGCCACTGTTGTCTCCTATACAGTTCTTTAGAATGTCTAAATCACATTCACAGTGCATTTCAGGCAGCCCTGTCTCAGTCCACTTGCAGCGAAATTTGTCAGATATTAACCATAAGTTACATTTAGAGGGTGATAATGGTCACAGTAAAATATTATATTCTGATGTGTATGTTTGCTGGGACATTGATGGAATGGTCTCCTAACCATCAATCTTGTAGAAATGCAAATAGAAGCAAAATTATACACAATCTAGAAGCAGATTGATACAGCATAGTGGAATGCCTGACCAATCTAACCGGAACAGTCTTTCCATGTTGTTCATGGTGAGTGAAAGCAATCCTACTGTATTGAGTAAAGATTTAAGCACGGTGAGTAAATGCAAGCTGGCCATGTAGATGAGAAAACACTAATTTAATCAAGCAGCCCTCTAGTCAGGAATAGAAATGTGGTTATCATGTCATGATGTTCACAGATTAATGTGCCAGAGGGATAAGACATTTAATTGAATATTAATCATCCCAAGCGATTATTTTACTGCAAGGAGTCCGAGTAGGATGTAGCAAAACAAAACATGGTTCATAATGTGTTCTGCTACGATTTCCAGACAGTGGTATTCCAAACAGTTTGACAAAATACCCATGTCAAGATTAAGTCTCAAGACGTTGTACTGTACATTGAACTTTATTTTCAAAAGGGAAAATATATAACTTCAATAAATACTGTCGAAACATCATACATACAAATGGACTAAACATTTTAAAAAAAGGTTGATATTCTACAGCTAACACATTCTGAACTTTAATTTACACATTTTTTTTTTTTTTCATACTGAGAGCTAAGGCTACACCCGCTAGCTGATATACTGCCTTGGGGGGGCTATAGTGAAAGCAGCTCAACAGACTTCTCCAACACCAACAACACCCAAGTACTTACTATGCTGCGGAGACAACTGAAGACTGAAATTGTAACTGTTGGATAAGAAAGATGTAAATCTAGTTAAACAGCAACTGCTTGGAGAGGGTGGAGAGAAAGGGGGATACCTCTCTGCTGCACAACAACGCATTCAACAATCATGCGTCTTCTGCATTTAACCAAACCCCTCAGAGAGGTGTGGGGGGCGGCTGCCTTAAATCAACATCCACATCATCTGCGCCTGGGGAACAGTTGTTGGGGGTTAACCGTCTTGCGCAAGGGCAGAACGGCAGATTTTTTCCCATCTTGGGGAGTCGAACCTACGACCTTTCGGTTACTGGCCCAACGCTCTTAACCGCTAGGTTACCTGCCGCCATGGGCTATAGCTACGGGCTAGTTCTACTTAACTACTGGACTTAGCCTACTGCCCCAGTGTACTGGTCACATTCATTATCAAATAAGTTGTATTTGAATCAAGAGTAGGCTACGAATGTGGTGCCTCTGTACCAGAGATGAACAGTGAGTAATATGTAGCCTGCCCTAGCGCTCCACACAGAAATCAATAATAGCACTGTACAGGTCATGAACCAACAAACATTGATAACTAGACTTGTCTTTACAGACCATTGTCCTTCTTGGAGTTCGATAAGAACTCTCACATTGCATAGCCGAGGACATCCTTGAAGAGATCTGTGCAATGTACTTCTGGGTCGATAACCGAAGCTCAGTGGCTTGCTCAGCACTGGCCATGTTTAAGCCCTTAATTAAGCTTGGTATGGGTGTGCGCCACATGTACTGAGGCCCTGGCATCGCAAGAGTTAGGCAGCACAGCTTAAGTCATCCTAGTGACAGAAGAACAGGGGTGTAGAATGTGTCCTCAGAGATACTGTAGCACATCCTTCAAAATCATTGGTCATGGTCGTTACACAGCTTATCACATCGGTCGTTGCCAGAGAGCTACTTTGTGAGCGATTTCAACGCTCTGTCAAGCTTTTTCGGTTGTAAATGATAAAACAGCAAAACAAAGGGTTCAGACTATGCTGATGTTTAAAAACAGCGCTAGAACGATATGCAAAGGAGCAAAACATAGTAAAAAGGCTTTCAGATCTTTCGTAACAGTGTGCAACAGCTTATAACAAACATCCCATTTGGCAAACTCATAAAGGAAGTAACAAAAGAGAAAGGGGGAGAAGATGGGCAATGTGAACGAACCAGTGTTTCTGTCCTTTAGTAACTTCTTTGTCTGTAAGTGCCAGACCCAGGGGCCAGTGCAAGAGATCCATTTGTCTTCTTGATCCATTTTACTGTAGCAGAACACAGCGGCAGTCTCTCGCTTCTAAACAACAATCTTGTCACTCAGTGGTGAATCCACCACCATACCACTTCTCATTATCTTTCTGAGGATAAAACCTGATACCACTTTAGCTCTTTTCCTGTCCAGATCGCAGACCAAAAGGTTATGGAATTTACTAGACCAAAAACATTATTTCCTGGGGTAAAGAAAGCTTGAGAGGACCGACAGAAGTCAGCATGTCTTCCATCTCTTTCTTGTAGTTTATGTCAAAGGGTTGTTGAACATCTTGGACATAAAAATAAACCCGAAAACCAATTCTGAAGCCTCAGATGGGCTCCAGTGTCCGGTTTCCTTCAGTCTCCCTGGTGAACTTCTCCTAGGGCGCAGACTAGGGCAGCTTGATGTAAGTTTGTACGTTTTGCATCAATACAAACCAGTGGAGAAGCTGATTTAAAGTGCAGAGCTAACTCGCCTTCTCACTGCTTTGCGTGTGAGTCGAGGGGGAGGGCTCTATGCAAAGTGTCCAGTCCCCATCACCTGCCTGCTCCTCCCACAGTCCACAGTCAGTCTCCCAACCCCAACCAATCACATTATTGTACAGCTCTTGGCCTTGTCTTTACGCAGGTCTGACGTGACAGCGGTGAGTTCGGGCCTACTGGGCATGTGCGAGATCCTCTTGGTGCCCCTGGAGGATTTGTTGCGTTTGACGTTCTTGTTGCTCTTGTTGACGCAGGCCAGCGTGGCCACGTGGAAGATGTCTCTGACGCTGTTCTCAGACTGCAGGGATGAACACTCGATGTAGGGAGCACTGATCTGCTTGGCCATGTTGGAGCCCTGAGAGAGAATAACACCAGGAAATCAGTCTTATTAGTATTCATAGCTGTTGAGGTTTACAGGTACCACATTTCATAATACCACATTAAGGCATATAGTACTAGACCAATAATAACTTACCGTAATTTATGGACTATTGAGCGCACCTGAATATAAGCCGCACCCACTGAATTAAAAAATATATATATTATTTTGAACATAAATAAGCCGCACATGTCTATAAGCCGCAGGTGCCTACCGGTACATTGAAACAAATGAACTTTACACAGGCTTTAACGAATCACGGCTTGTAACAAAAAATAAAAAGTTTGCAGTAAACAGTAGCCTACCAAGTCATTGCTCCAGACCAAGCTCCCGTGCAGCAGCTCTATTTCCTTTTCCAACAGCCAGATCAATCGCCTTCAACTTGAAAGCTGCATCATATGCATTTCTCCGTGTCTTTGCCATGATGAGGGTGACAAAATGACTACCGTAATCAGAATGATGGAAAGTTTGAGAGCGCTCAATTTAATCTAAACAGTAAACAAAAAAAAGTTGTTTGACCTTAACCCGTTCGGCAATTTCATTGGTTTAATGAAAGCTTCATGCCGCCCAAAAAAACTGAGCACGTCACAGAATGTGTTTTTTTTTTTTTTAAAGCGGGAAAATCCATATATTAGCCGCGTCATTTTTTAAGCCGCGAGGATCAAAGCGTGGGAAAAAAGTAGCGGCTTATAGTCCAGAAATTACGGTATGTCCACATCATAGTGAGTGTTAAAGTATGAGCAAAATGCATGTACCACCTACCTGATCATATGACACAGGTGTCTGTCTGTGATTGGACAGTTCCACCAGTGTGGTGAGGTCTGTGCGGAGGTCTGACTTGCATCCCACCAGCAGAATCTTGGTGTTGGGACAAAACTCCTGGATCTCTACTCGCCACTATAGAGAAAACAATTCAGAAAAGAGAGAAAATCAGTAACACTTCTAGTACACATGTGCTTTTACAGGTTTAGCTAATATTCAGTGTCAGGCATCCAAACAGAGTTATGCATGTAAATCTCAACAAAAAGTTATGCACCCGAACCTCAAGTTAAGATTTGAGCCCAAAATAGTTAGACAAAGGGCTGCATTAATGGGCACTGGAGTTTTTCCAGAGAGTCAACCACCCACACATTCTCTTCATATCATGCTGTCATCTTTGAAAACAGTCACTGACAGCGCCAGCTCTGTATCACACAATTTAAGTAATGGAAAACATCCTCTTCCACTTTCCCAGGCTTATTCTGTGCCTTGAACAACTGGCCTCCAGCTCTCTCATTTCCCCCCACAACAATGCCCAGTCTGATCAGTGTGTGGTCCAGATACTGGGGCCTAGCCTGGTGATTATGTTCTCTCCAGAGGGATCATTCCCGCTCTTACTGGACCAAACTCCTCTCAGCTGGCACAATACCGAGCCCTGTGCCATCACAGGTCAAAGGGCACCGAGACCCAGAGTAGCCATGCCTGGGATGCCACATGTGAACAAGGCCTGTTGGACTACTTCTCAGACTCATGTGTCCAGTGCAGTAATTTTCATCAGTGGGGTTTTTCAATAGCCACTTCACCCAGCAACACAAACATGCCTTTTCCGAGAGGGTCAAGGGGACAGAGTGAAAATGCCTGTGGGACAGGTCACTTAATTCAGGGGCAAATCAGAAGAAGCTTACAACTTACAGGACATATGAAATGCTCACCTTCAGTACACTGTCCAGGGTGTCTGGTCTGCTGATATCAAAGCAGATGAGGACTGCATCAGAGTCTGGGTAGGAGAGCGGTCGCACATTGTCATAGTACGGAGATCCTGCAAAGACACAATAGTAAAAACCTGGTCAAAAATAAAAGAAATCACATCCCAGCTCTGCACTATTCCTTACATCAACTAACATTAGTTTAACTCAGATAACTCAAAGGTACTAAATACTTAACAGATTTTACTGTAAATGTTAGAATGACCCAGGCAAAATTCCTCCCTAACACCATTTCACTGAGCCAGCACATCCATAAATTATTACGCTTGTGTCATCATTTCAGCTGCACTGCCTGTGGGCCTGCTCGCTCCCTGCCCTCCATTCATACCCAGCCAGGAACCCACAGTCAGAATTAGGACAGGAGACATCTGTAATACGGAGCAGATAGCGTAATCGGAGAAACCCCCCTCCATCTAAGAAACGAATTAGTCACTCCAGTCCCAGGTCACTGCTGTACATCACATATCCCACACAGTGTCAATCACTTGACTGTCTTGCTACATAGAATGCAGTGGGGCAACTGTGATTAGGAGCAGCTTGGATTCAATCTAATTTGCGTTCTAAATTTGGAATGATACATTTTCAGCAAGTGTTTGAAGCATCTTTCCACATGCATTTTAATTTCCTAAATTCTATTGCACAGCGCATGCTAATATAATTGTCCGGATTAGTCGCCAAAGTCAAGAAAGGTGGTGGTATGCTAATCTCGTAAACTATGCATCTGATTAACGACATGTAAAAAGCAAGATGCATGAGATTTCACAAACTGAATTTGGAAAAGCACACAGAGCATGTACTGACTAACTATCACATTGAAACCCAACACATTTGCAGTCTGATGACTGGCAGCGGAACATCTGCGCTTCCACCTTTGGAATGCTATGCCAGGGATTGTGTTTTTATTCTTTTCAGATTATGTCTGGGAGATCCTTTGAGGACTGGGGGGGGGGGGGGGGGGGGTTGAAGCAGCTACACTGACATTTCGGTATTCAACGAGGACAGCTCAAGGAATGGTTCCCAGCGATGGGGGGGTTAGGAGTGAAGCCTTATTCTGAAAATGGAATGTAGATTAAATCATTTCATGCATAGCCAGCTTTTCTCCCCCTCAAACATGAATTCTAAACTTGATACCAAAAAATAAAAAATACATTTGTACATTAATGACATTTCATGGAAAACACATGGCCGGAATGTTACATCCAATTTAAAACTTTCATTTCCCTGAACAGCAAGTCATGCTAAAATCTTATTTTGGAGACAGAGGGAAGAGCTTGTTTGTACTGAGTAGGCCTAAGAACTACGCCAGCATATGGTGGTGTTTGACAAATCTTCCATTGCTTTCAAGTTTCCATGACCAAATCTACACTGACAAGACAAATGTAATTTCTCATGTCTGGTGGGCAAGGTTCATAAGCTTCTTGTTATGCGTTTGATCTATGCCTGGTGGGCCGCTCTAGTCCAGTGATTAAGATTTGCTTTTGTAAAACTTTAAAAAAATGGTCTGTGTGGATCGGTCTGACCAAGCTGATAAACTGAGTGACGATTGGCAGCCCTTCTCTGGCTTTAAACATTCTGACCCACTGAACTATGGGACTGCGACCAGGTAGAGAATGAAGACAAATATTTAACAGTAAATAGAGTCGCCCAAAAGAGTATACATTGCCTCATGGAGACTTTCCTCAGTCAATTGAACACAGACAACTGGCGTAGTGATGACACCAGGAAAGGGGAGGAGTCCAGAGAAGGTACTGCTTTTTTACGATTCTGCTACTGAATCGACTAGCAGTCACTTTAGGGATCCAGACCGTTATACAGGAGCCCAGGAAAAGGAAAGGACAGCCATGCCGATGGACTGACAAGCAGCGCATTAGCCCCATTTCACTGCAGCCCTAAGGCCTTGTTCAGTCCCCAGAGCCAGCCAGACACCCACAGCCATCCCTCTACCCCCTACTTTGAATAAAACACCCCCGCTATCAGACTGAAGGAGCCATTCTGATGGAACTATTCTGAGGGCTTAAAAGGAGATCCCAGTTGGAGTCCATAAAAGACAGGCTACCACAATGCGTCTGACAAGCAGAGACAAGGGGCATCTTTTATTCTACCCATTCCTGATGACAGCAGGGACCAGCTCAAAACAGAACCACTGCCCCCCCAAGGACAGCGACACCATCATTTGTTTCATATCCCATGTACTTGAGGGAATAAGATCAAGTGCTACAGTGCAGTCTGTGTGTAACCGGAAATAGAATAGAGAGCATGGATGACCTTTACCCCCCTCGGACCACTAGAATGAAACTGTACATGAAATCTAGATGGAGGACTTGTTTTCAAATGGTGAGAGGGGTCTCCAGGGAACTCTAAAACACTAAAGGTAACTGTCTTTGACCGGTGATATGGAGACATCTTTCACTGTGGGAATGCCTCTAAAAGAACCCCGCCATATTCTTGGCTTGCGCATGGAACTGCCTTGTTTTACATATTCAAAACAATCCGAGAAAATGAAAAGTAACTAAATCATTGATGAAAAAAAACTATTGGTACATTGAATCAACTTCAGTCTGGTTTCAAACTCAAAATGTGAGAACGTTTGCTGAAAATACAGTTTTCAAAACACTGTAAGGTTTGATGAAAGATAGAAGGAATAATGGTCTGGGGCTGTTTTTCATGGTTCAGGCTAGGCCCCTTAGTTCCAGTGAAGGGAAATCTTAATGCTACAGCATACAATGACATTCCAGACAATTCTGTGGTTCCATCTTTGTGGCAACCGTTTAGCGAAGGCCCTTTCCTGTTTCAGCATGACAATGCCCCTGTGCACAAAGCAAGGTCCATACAGAAAGAACTTGACTGGCCTGCAGAGCCCTAACCTCAACCCCATCGAACACCTCTAGGGATGAATTGGAACGCCGACTGCAAGCCATGCCTAATCGTCCCGCATCAGTGCCTGACCTCACTAATGCTTGTGGCTGAATGGAGGCAATTCTCTGCAGCAATGTCCCAATATTTAGTGGAAAGCATTCTCAGAAAAGTAGAGGCTGTTACATGAAAGGAGGAGACCAACTTAATAAATGCCCATGACTTTGGAATGAGATGTTCGATGAGCAGGTGTACACAAACCTTTGGTCATGTAGTGTGTGTAGTTTGTGGCATCGTATTGCTTAGTTTATCATTTGTGTCAACTTTGAAGTCAATCTAAGCCACAGATTAGCTTCCTCCATTAGGTACTTAACCGTTATAGATGCAGACCCGAACACATTCAAGCAGCACTTTGAGCAAAAGCATCCCAAGTCTCTACTGGTCCCAGTACTGGTTGATGTGCAGGCCTAAATGACCACACACACTCAAATGGACCTACAGCTGGGGTAGGATTCTTCCATCATTCACAGTGTAAACCACCACATTATCCCCCCCAAAAAATGCTGTCCTCAATGTTTAAGTTTTATTTATGGCTCAGAAATAAGGGATTAAATAGACCTCCACTGGCTGAAACAGAAGAGGATCTGGTAAAAATAAGGGTAGGTTTCTAATATCTAGGTAGGTAGCTAGCTTCCTTGCAAGAACAAGCCTAGTATTCATGGCACATTATAAATATCTGACTGCTACTAGGATAGTACTCTGTACAATACCAAATGCATAAAAAGAAATTAGTTAAATAAAATATGGAACAGTGATAAATGTTCAATACATATTTTGTTTTGAATCAAGGTAGCTAGACATGCAGGAGCTTACAGGGATTTGTAGTCTCAGCCTCCAGTATTTATGCTGCAGTAGTTTATGTGTCGGGGGGCTAGGGTCAGTCTGTTACATCTGGAGTATTTCTCTTGTCTTATCCGGTGTCCTGTGTGTATTTAAATATGCTCTCTCTAATTCTCTCTTTCTCTCTTTCTGTCTTTCTCTCGGAGGACCTGAGCCCTAGGACCATGCCTCAGGACTACCTGGTATGATGACTCCTTGCTGTCCCCAGTCCACCTGGCCGTGCTGCTGCTCCAGTTTCAACTGTTCTGCCTGCGGCTATGGAACCCTGACCTGTTCACCGGACGTGCTTGTTGCACCCTCGACAACTACTATGATTATTATTATTTGACCATGCTGGTCATTTATGAACATTTTAACATTTTGACCATGTTCTGTTTTAATATCCACCCTGCACAGCCAGAAGAGGACTGGCCACCCCTCATAGCCTGGTTCCTCTCTAGGTTTCTTCCTAGGTTTTTGGCCTTTCTAGGGAGTTTTTCCTAGGGAGTTTTTCCTAGCCACCGTGCTTCTTTCACATGCTTTGCTTGCTGTTTGGGGTTTTAGGCTGGGTTTCTGTACAGCACTTTGAGAATATCAGCTGATGTACGAAGGGCTATATAAAAATAAATTTGATTTGATTTGATTTGATTAGTCTGGCATGACCTGTACTTTGATGCTAATTAGCATTTTCGAATCTGAGATTAAACAGAGCCAAATATATTCATAAAAAGTCTCACTAGGGTAAACACAAAACACAGCCCTTATTTGAAGTGTTTCTAAAATCCACAACTGATAAAGTGGTGGGAAAACAATTGGAGCAATTTCCTTGTTTGACTGCTAGGTCTTATGGACACGTCCACTGTAGGGCTCTAGTCACATTCATAGCACAGGGTGAGAAGATGGGTTCATACCAAACATGACCCAATTCAATATGTACAGGTTGGAACAGTGTAGGGGTGAGCCGGAGGCTGCTAGACAACACAGACAGAGTGGAGAAACCTGCACAACCATCTGCTCTACATACTAATAGCTAGGCCCAGAGCCATTGATATTCAGTATAGTGATGACCCAGGTGATGCAGAGCTGCCAGCTCACGCATTGGCTGAGACTTGCATTTGACCCCCCTCATAGCACACATTGAAAAGTACCATTAGTCCATTATATTGTCAGCACGTTAACTTTTCAACTGTGCTCCAAAATCGATTTGAAATCCATATCCGCAATTTAATCTCCCGGTTGAAACCACCATCATTGTCCCGTCTTGCCACAGCATTGAACCATGACACATTGAAGCATAATCGGTTTAGTTATGTAAGGAATCAAGGGGATTGGAAGCATGTTTTAAAGAAACACCTCTTAAGATGAATGGAGCTGAGAGTTTATGAAACTAAAGAGTAGCATGTTAGCGCAGTTTAATGTACAATGTTGTCAACAAAATTAGGTTGCTATTACTCTTCCCATTGCAGAATGCAGCATTTTGTCATCATTGTACTAAAGTCAATTTAATCCACACTTACATTAGTCACCTCTTTGGGGTATTGGCATTTAGGCTGTGACAATGAAGGCAGCAGACAGACCTACTAGTGCCAAACAGGGAAGCTTGGTAGGGTCACCTGATTTGTAACTATGAAAATAATTGTCAAAACAGATTGTGAACGCAAGTCAAATAATAGCGGGGACAAATAGAAAAATTATTTGGTTAGGGTGTAGGTGCAGACAGAATTTATTAGCTAAAGACCAGGTAACCATTTACTTTAGGCTGATCAGTGGAACAATTCTAATTCTTAAGGGGCTAAAATAAGGTCATTAGCTTGTTCGCAAGAACTGTTATTCCCCACTTATTTGATTATTACACTTCTTCCCAGTACAAATCACATATTTTAAATCTGGTGTCTTAATTATTTGAGGCTAAGTATTTTGCAGCCATTCATGGACAGTTTTAAATAAGTGATACAAATAAAGCGTGGGATATTAAATGCTTCAGTTTAAAATTTGACATTAGTATTATGCACAGTCTAGGCAGAGATGGTGGGGGGGGGGGGGAAATAAATAAATCACAACTGACATCAAATTGTGTAAGTTGGGTAAGATGACAGCAAGAATCGTCCTGTCAACTACATTTAGTTTCAGCAAACTTAACCTGTGTACATTTTTGTATGAACATAAGAGTCTGAGACAAACTGAACAAGTTCCACAGACATGTGACTAACAGAAATGGAATAATGTGTCCCTGAACAAAGGGAGGGCGGGGGGGGTCAAAATCAAAAAGTCAGTATCTGGTGTGGCCACCAGCTGCATTAAGTACTGCAGCGCATCTCCTCATGGACTGCACCAGATTTTCCAGTTAGTGCTGTGAGATGTTAACCCACTCTTCCACCAAGGCACCTGCAAGTTCAGACATTTCTGAACTTGCAGGTGAACTTGCATGGCCCTAGCGCGCACCCTCCGAGCCAACAGGTCCCAGATTGAGACCCGGGCTCGTCGCTGGCCATGACAGAACACTGACATTGCGGTCTTGCAGGAAGTCACGCACAGAACAAGCAGTATGGCATTGTCATACTGGAGGGTCATGTCAGGATGAGCCTGCAGGAAGGGTACCACATGAGGGAGGAGGATGTCTTCTCTGAAACGCACAGCGTTGAGATTTCCTGCAATGCCAACAAGCTCAGTCCGATGCAGCGACACACTGCCCCAGACTATGACGGACCCTCCACCTCCAAAAAAAGAATCCCGTTCTAGAGTACAGGCCTCGGTGTAACGCTCATTCCTTCAACGATAAACGCAAATCCGACCATCACCCCTTGTGAGACAAAACCACAACTTGTCAATGAAGAGCACTTTTTGCCAGTCCTGTCTGGTCCAGCGACGGTGGGTTTGTGCCCATAGGCGACGCTGTTGCCGGTGATGTCTGGTGAGGACCTGCCTTACAAGAAGCTTACAAGCCCTCAGTCCAGCCTCTCAGCCTATTGCGGACAGTCTGAGCACTGATGGAGAGTTATACCAGGAACACACAGTTGCTGCCATCCTGTACCTGTCCCGCAGGTGTGATGTTCGGATGTGCCGATCCTGTGCAGGTGTTGTTACACGTGGTCTGCCACTGCGAGGACGATCAGGTATCCGTCCTGTTAGCATTTTTATTTTTTTAAAGTAACATTTTCCTGGAGGACCCCGAATCCCCCTTCTAGGTGTTGTGCCCAGGGGGCAATGAAATTCACATAGCTTGGAGATTTGCCTTCTTCAAAAAGGTTAGCAGCCCTGTGATACTTCCCAACAATAAAAACTACTGGGGCACTAATGCAACACCAACGACACAGAATAATAAATATCAGGCCGCTTGTAATGCTGGACAGAAATATTTCTCATGAATGGTTTCTCCTAAAATAAGCATTTATCATTTTGTAAAACAAACATATTCCCTGGTGTATCAAAGGTCATATAGATGTGACTGATTAACATTAGAAGCAGCACGTGATGAGTAAAAAAAGGTTTGTGCAAAGGGTCAATGCAGATAGTCCAGGTAGCTATTTGGTGAACTATTCAGTCTTATTGCTTGGGTGTTGAAGCTGTTCAGGGTCCTTTTGGTTCCAGACTTGCATGGTACCGCTTGCCGTGCAGTATTAGAAAGAACACTGACTTGGGTAGCTGAAGTATTTGACCATTTCTAAGGCCTCCCTCTGATAGAGGTCCTGATGGCAGGGAGCTTGGCCCCAGTGATGTACATACCACCCTCTGTAGTGCTTTGCGGTCAGATGTCAAGCAGTTGCCATACCAAGCAGTGATGCAGCCAGTCAAAAATGCTCTCAATGGTGCAGCTGTAGTAACCCCCCCCCCCCCCCAATCATCCAGCCAGGCTGGAGTACTCCGAGGTTGTTGTATAGAAGGCAATTACCTTCTGATCTGCGGCTGGGTTAGATACCCCAGGGACCACTAGATGTGGGCATTTTGTACCAAGAAATGTAACGTAAGCAATGTGTCAGCATTTATTTACTCAGGAAAAACAGTGTTTGAACTGGGGAAGGTGTGTTTAATTTGATTTGGGGTGTTGCTGACAGTCCAGCAGTGGCATGTATTCATGGAAGCCAGGCTGAATGCATTTCACCGGAGAAAGCGTCACAGCAAGCGAAACAGCACCCCTCTGTCTCTGTTGGCCATCTGACGCTGTCTGGTCCAAGAGAGTATGACATTGTTGACGCCTGTAGCATTGGACACAAGGGAAGCCAATGAGCATTTGGCCTCCCTTGATAAAAAAAATAATTATATACTGCTCAAAAAAATTAAGAGAACACTAAAATAACACATCCTAGATCTGAATGAAATAAATCTTAAATACTTTTCTTTACATAGTTGAATGTGCTGACAACAAAATCACAAAAAGAATCAATGGAAATCCAATTTATCAACCCATGGAGGTCTGGATTTGGAGTCACACTCAAAATTAAAGTGGAAAACCACACTACAGGCTGATCCAACTTTGATGTAATGTCCTTAAAACAAGTGAAAATGAGGCTCAGTAGTGTGTGGCCTCCACGTGCCTGTATGACCTCCCTACAACGCCTGGGCATGCTCCTGATGAGGTGGCGGATGGTCTCCTGAGGGATCTCCTCCCAGACCTGGACTAAAGCATCCACCAACTCCTGGACAGTCTGTGGTGCAACGTGGCGTTGGTGGATGGAGCGAGACATGATGTCCCAGACGTGCTCAATTGGATTCAGGTCTGGGGAGTCCGGCCAGTCCATAGCATCAATGCCTTCCTCTTGCAGGAACTGCTGACACACTCCAGCCACATGAGGTCTAGCATTAGGAGGAACCCAGGGCCAACCGCACCAGCATATGGTCTCACAAGGGGTCTGAGGATCTCATCTCGGTACCTAATGGCAGTCAGGCTACCTCTGGCGAGCCCATGGAGGTCTGTGCGGCCCCCCAAAGAAATGCCACCCCACACCATGACTGACCCACCGCCAAACCGGTCATGCTGGAGGATGTTGCAGGCAGCAGAACGTTCTCCACGGCGTCTCCAGACTGTCACGTGCTCAGTGTGAACCTGCTTTCATCTGTGAAGAGCACAGGGCGCCAGTGGCGAATTTGCCAATCTTGGTGTTCTCTGGCAAATGCCAAACGTCCTGCACGGTGTTGGGCTGTAAGCACAACCCCCACCTGTGGACGTTGGGCCCTCATACCACCCTCATGGAGTCGGTTTCTGACCGTTTGAGCAGACACATGCACATTTGTGGCCTGCTGGAGGTCATTTTGCAGGGCTCTGGCAGTGCTCCTCCTTGCACAAAGGCGGAGGTAGCGGTCCTGCTGCTGGGTTGTTGCCCTCCTACGGCCTCCTCCACGTCTCCTGATGTACTGGCCTGTCTCCTGCTAGCGCCTCCATGCTCTGGACACTACGCTGACAGACACAGCAAACCTTCTTGCCACAGCTCGCATTGATGTGCCATCCTGGATGAGCTGCACTACCTGAGCCACTTGTGTGGGTTGTAGACTCCGTCTCATGCTACCACTAGAGTGAAAGCACCGCCAGCATTCAAAAGTGACCAAAACATCAGCCAGGAAGCATAGGAACTGAGAAGTGGTCTGTTGTCCCCACCTGCAGAACCACTCCTTTATTGGGAGTGTCTTGCTAATTGACTATAATTTCCACCTGTTGTCTATTCCATTTGCACAACAGCATGTGAAATTTATTGTCAATCAGTGTTGCTTCCTAAGTGGACAGTTTGACTTCACAGAAGTGTGATTGACTTGGAGTTACATTGTGTTGTTTAAGTGGTCCCTTTATTTTTTTGAGCAGTATAAAAACAGAAAAATAAAATCAAGGGAAGCCCGTTTGTATTTGGCGTCACTGCAACAGACACTTGAATTGTTGTATCTGGTTGTGTTGTCCTCTGGTGGCTAGCTAGATAAAATTGGCCCTTTCTTAAAATTAGCTATGGATGGAGATAGGGATTAATTCTCTCTACTGACCAATGATTATAAACGTTGGTTCAGAGTCGCCCATTAATTCATACATTATGCCCCTGGCCTGAGAGGATGGAAGTTCAACATGTACAGTCCATTCAGAGAGTATTCAGACCTTGACATCAACATTGTTACATTACAGCCTTATTCTAAAATTGATTAAGTAGTTCCCCCTCTCAATCTACACACAATACCCCCATAATGACAAAGCAAACTGGCTTTTATAAACTTTTGCAAGTGTATTCAATTTTTTTAATATAACATCTACATAAGTATTCAGACCCTTTACTCAGTACTTTGTTGAAACAGCTTTGGCAGCAGTTACAGCCTTGAGTGTTCTTGGGCAAGTCACAACAAGCTTGGCATACGTGTATTCGGGGAGTTTCTCCCATTCTCTGCAGAGCCTCTCAAGCTGTCAGGTTGGATGGGGAGTGTAGCAGCACAGCCATTTTAAGGTTTCTCCAGAGACATTCAGACTTGTCCTGAAGCCAATCCTGCCTTGTCTGTGTGCTTAGGGTCATTGTCCTGTTGGAAGGTGAACCGTCACCCCAGTCTGAGGTCCTGAACACTCTGGAGCAGGTTGTCATCAAGGATTCCTCTGTACTTTGCTCCGTTCATCTTTCCTTCGATCCGGACTAGTCTCCCAGTCCCGGCCACTAAAAAAATATCCCCACAGCATGCTGCCACCACGCTTAACCGTAGGGATGATGCCAGGCTTCCTCCAGACGTGACACTTGGCAAAGAGTCATGCCAAAGAGTTCAATCTTGTTTCTCATGGTCTGAGAATACTTTAGGTCCCTTCTCCAGATCTGTGCCTCAACACAATCTTGTCTCGGAGCTCTACGGACAATTCCTTAGACCATGGCCTTTTTTGCTCTGACCTGCACTGTCAACTGAGACCTTATAGACAGGTGTGTGCCTATCCAAATTACATTTACGTCATTTAGCAGACGCTAAATCATGTCCAGTCAACTGAATTTAGCACAGGTGGACTTCATTCAAGTTGAAACATCAAGGATTATCAACAGAAACAGGATGCACCTGAGCTCAATTCCAAGTATTATAGCAAAGGGTCTGAATACTTATGTAAATGAGGAATGAGATCCACACAAATACCCGTTTTCGCTTTGTCATTATGGGGTATTGTGTGTAGATGGCTGAAAAAAAAAAAAAAAAAAAAAAAAGACAGCCTTATTTTAAAATGTATTTAATGTAACCAAATGTGGAAAAAGTCAAGGGGACTGAATACTTTGAAGGCACTGTACCTAGCTGTACAAGGCTAATGTTATCCAGGTATCGTTGCCCATGAAATGGAAATTAGGCTAGCGAGCAAGCATTTTAGCCAGGTAGCCTAGGACCAAAAAAAATATATAAGCGTGTACTGTGTGACAGACCGTTTCCTCAACATTAAAGAGAGGACGGCATTGGCATTTCTCTACAAGTAGGGTGAGGCAACAGTTGTCACTGTATTAGACTAAGCATGAGTGATTTGATGTTGAAGTTGAAAGGGTGCTGGAATAGTGGAGGCAGCTCATATTTTCTTTGCAACTCTGTGGTTCTAAATCAATAATTGTTTAGTGGTCCGCAAATGTCCGAAACATTAACTGGCTTGACCATGCTATAGGTCATGTAACTGGTTGTTACATGCAATATTCTTTGTGGACTTCAGACAGTCGCTCTCCAGTCGTGATAAAACAAAAGTTTGAATTTATTCTGCCACTGTCTTATGGTCTCAGCCTTTAGTCGCATGGCATATGAACTAACAGGTTATGTAGCAAACGATGCAATTATCACAAAACCGGTTGTAATGTGGCTTTTTTTGGCTTCCCCAGTTAAAGTTACCCATGCACCGCTACTGCAGTCAAGTCTCTAAATTATGAATTTAAAAAACAAAGATGTTACATAAACATTGAGTGTTTATTTAATAACCATTTATTCATCTTTTCTTAGCTGGTGCCTCCACTGAGAGCACCAAATGCCTTCATCTGTTACACATCTGAGTGGAGAGAGAGGATGTGGACATTGCATCCTGAATCAGTGGTTGCCATGGCACCACAAGGTCACCTAGAGAGCTCTGTAAATATTGCAGACTGTATGTGTTATTTTGAAGTGTTAAGCATTGCTTTTTACCTTTCACTGCTCTGGGGTTTGATCACTTACATCTTGACTCTCAGACTTCAAGAATTGTGATGGAAAGTCAATTTTTGGCTTACACATTAGAGCTCACTAGACGACGGTTTGGATTTAAATAACGCAGCCCATGCTTTTTCAGTTTAAGATGTTCGGAATAAATACAACAAGGACTGTATGCCGTGTCGAGAGATGGCAGAGGAGGCAGAGACTGTTCTTAAGTGCCAATTTGGTGGGTGCTACATGTTCGGCAATGGAAGACCAGTAGCCTACCTACGGAGGAGGAGTGACGTTTGGAGGAACTGACAGTCAAAGCAGGTGTGAGGCACTGATGAAGAGCTCCAGGCCTGTTTGTCTTTGTTTCTTATTGGCTGTAACAATGCCCCCTCCACTGCATTCCCAAGCCAAACTTCCTCAACTCCTGGCCTTTCCGTCATTCAAAGCCAACTAGAGAAATTCAATCTCAATTTAAATGTGTTCAATACATCCTCACGCTGGTGGTCCATAACATTGCAAGGATGCAGTGTCAGTTTAAACTCTGGATATTCCTTGCCACCTACTGGGCTTGTTTAATGCATTTATGACCAGTCAAATTAAGATTAAGCTGGGCACAGTCTGATTTTTCACAAGCTTTTAAATGTGGTGAAGATATGTTTACTAATTCATGGCAACGCTCACATTCCACCGTGCCAGTCCAAATTCCACATTCAGGTTCGTGCCCTGTACTGCAGTATTAGTAGGCTCTTATGTCTATGTACACTAAACAAAAATATAAAACGCAACATGCAAAGTGCAGGTCCCATGTTTCATGAGCTGAAATAAAAGATCAGAAGTTTTCCATATGCACAAAATGCTTATTTCAAAAAAATAAAGTGTTTACATCCCTGTTAGTAAGCATTTCTCCTTTGCCAAGATAATCCAGCCACCTTACAGGTGGCATATCAAGAAGCTGACTAAAGAGTTTGATCTTATAGAGGTGCACCTTGTGCTTAGGACAATAAAAGGCCACTAAAATGTCCCAACGCTTCAGATCAAGTTGAGGGAGTGTGCAATTGCTGACTGCAGGCATGCTGACTGAGACCACCAGAGATGTTGCCAGATAATTCAATTTGTATTCCTCTACCATAAGCCGCTTCCAATGCCATTTTAGAGAATTTGGCAGTACATCCAACCGACCTCACAACCGCAGACCAGTTGAGCTCCCGAGTGGCACAGCAGTCTAAGGCACTGCATCTCAGTGCAAGGGGTGTCACTACTGTCCCTGGTTTGAATCCAGGCTGTATCACATCCAGATGTGATTGGGAGTACCATAGGGCAGTGCACAATTGGCCCAGCGTCATCCAGGTTAGGCCTTCATTCCAAACAAGAACTTGTTCGTAACAGACTTACCTAGTTAAATAAATGTGTATGGCTTGTTGATGTCAACATTGAACAGAGTGCCCCATGGTGGCTGTGGGTTTATGTTATGGGCAGGCATAAATTAAACAAAAACAATTGCATTTGATCTATTGGCAATTTGAATTCACAAACACCACGAAGAAATCCTGAGGCCAATTGTGAAGGTAATTTTTTTTGTAAAACATCTAACCAACAAATGCATCTGAATTCCCAGTCATGTGCAATCCATAGATTAGGGCCTAATTAATGTATTTTAATTGACTGATTTCCTCATATGAACTGTAACTCTGTAAAATCGATGACGTGGTTGCCTTTATATTTTTGGTTCAAGATAGAATGCTGTAGAGATTAAATAGACATTAAATAGTATAATTCAATAAGTTCTCACCTGAAGTGTCCCAGAGACTGAGTTCTATTCTTTGCGTGTCGATTTCAAAACTGGCTGTGTAGTTCTCAAACACCGTTGGGACATAGTTCTATAAAATAAAGAATTTGCAATACATCATTATGTTGATCATACACGTTATCCAATATACCAAGATGAGCTGTACTCAAAACACTAACACATTATCCATCGTGATTATCTGTAACTCTGCAAGCAGTCAATTTGAATCACTTGGTCTGTGCGTAAAAGCGCACAAAAGTTCAGATGATATCCTTTGCCAACACTATCTCTTGGGTAACGACTCGTAAATGGCACAAAACACGCAAATTAGTCAACTCATCCAAACGACATACAACAATAGTCCTACCTCTGGAAAGCAATCTTTTGCAAAGACGTGAAGTAGAGCAGTTTTTCCACACTGACTGTCCCCAACTACAACGATTTTACACTTCACGCTCTGGTTAGGATCCATCTCGGATTTCGGTGAAAGCTTTTGACCAGATCCTGTATCCTTCATTGATTTTTCAAATGTCTATAGATAAGCACCGCACCAAAATCAGATCCCCATAACAATCACTACTGTCCTGTGATATTGTTAGCTGCGTCCTCTATTCACCGGTAAACTGCTGTTGATATTGCCAGCAACGTCCTCTACACACCGGTAAAGTACTGTTGCTCATGCAAAGCGACTAACACAGGGGGTTTATATACGAGGTGCTAAACCAATCAGCTGCCTCTGTCATTTGATGAAGTAGTGGTCCGCCCCTTTCTCCCTCGTGGAGACGTCAACATTACCACGTGAACAGCGCCCTCTATTTGTCGGTATTCCCTTACCATGCTCTCAGAGGAGAGGACAAGCAATATGTGTTTGGAGGTGAAAAGAAGCTAGCAAATGTCCATAGTAAAAAACTAACAAAAGAGTCATTATCATTGTGGCTGATTAAGTGGGAAACCTCAAGATAAGGTAATAATACAGTTACTTAACGGTCCATTATGGAATTCAGAAATACTTGAAAGGCTGGCACAACACGTGCTGAACATCTGGTGAACTAAAAAGCACATAACTCATGTTCAGAAACTTGTGGCTGATGCAACAACTTTGTGGTGTTCCCTCAGGGCGAAACACAGCACTGACACCACATGGACTGTCATCACTAGTTACCACAGCCACAAAGTCATAAACCCAGTCTATTTCTACGACCTTATGCCTAACCCCAACTTTAAATTAAGACCAAAAAGCACATTTTGGTTTTCACAATTTCTGAGTTTGTGGCTGTGGTAACTGGAAACCCCACATGAATGGAGAGTGGCGCTTAAATTATTTTATATATTTTTTTACTTCTGGTAGGTCTGCTTCTACATCTGGTAAACCCCTCTGTTGTGTCTTAGTCAAATGTCAAGGGAGGGAGGACAAAGAGATTCATTCAATCAACTTTGGAATTAACGGATGAAGGACACTGGAATGGTTCAAGATTAAGAGGGATGGAAATTACATTTGATTTGGATTATTAAGTAGGCCTATTCATCAGTGTTGAGATGGGGGATCACTGCCATCCAGGCCCTCTACACCAGGCGGTGTCAGAGGAAGGCCCCAAAAAATGGTCGAAGACTCCAGCCACCCAAGCCATAGACTGTTCTCTTCGCTACCGCACTGCAAGCGGTACTAGTGCACCAAGTCTGTAACCAACAGGGCCCTGAACAGCTTCTACTCCAAGACATAAGACTACTAAATAGCTAACCAATTGGCTACTCGGACTACCTGCATTGACCGTGTTTTGCACTAACTCTCTTGCACTGACTCTAAGCACACACTGGACTCTACCCACACACTCACGCTGACACCCCACCTAACACATACACACAGCACGCGCACACCTGCATCCTGACGCCACACACACACACTCTCTCACACACACACACACACACACACACACACACACACACACACACACACACACACACACACACACACACACACACACACACACACACACACACACACACACACACACACACACACACACACACACACACACCACGTTTGCTGCTGCTACTGTCTTATCTATCCTGTTGCTTAGTCACCCCTACCTATAAGTACATAGCTACCTCAATTACCTCATACCCCTGCACAACGACTCAGCACTGGTACTCGCTTGCATATAGCCATGTAACTTTTACTCGTTATTGTTATTCAATGTGTATTTATTCCTCATGATACTATTTCTATTTTTTATTACATTTTTTTATATTTTTCTTAACTCTGCATTGATGGAAAAGGACCCGTAAAGTAAGCATTTCACTGTTTACACCTATCTCAAGGCCATCAGACTGTTGAACAGCCCTCACTAGTGCATTAGAGGCTGCTGCCTATAGGCATAGACTAGGAATCACTGGCCACTTTAAGGAATGGAACACTAGTCACTTTAATAATATTTACATATCTGGCATTACTCATCTCATACACTACCGTTCAAAAATTTGGGGTCACTTAGAAATGCCCATGTTTTTGAAAGAAAAGCAAATTTTTTGTCCATTAACATAACATCAAATTGATCAGAAATACAGTGTAGACATTGTTAATGTTGTAAATGACTATTGTAGCTGGAAACAGCTGATTTTTAATGGAATATCTAAACTGCAAAAAAAGAAATGTCCACTAACTGTCAACTGCGATTATTTTCAGCAAACTTAACATATGTAAATATTTGTATGAACATAACACGATTCAACAACTGAGACATAAACTGAACAAGTTCCACAGACATATGACTAACAGAAATGGAATAATGTGTCCCTGAACAAGGGGGGGGGGACCCTCCGATCCAACAGGTCCCAGAGGTCCCAATGGGATTGAGATCCGGGCTCTTCGCTGGCCATGGCTGAACACTGACATTCCTGTCTTGCAGGAAATCACGCACAGAACGAGCAATATGGCTGGTGGCATTGTCATGCTGGAGGGTCATGTCAGGATGAGCCTGCAGGAAGGGTACCACATGAGGGAGGAGGAGGTCTTCCGTGTAACGCACAGCGTTGAGATTGCCTGCAATGACAACAAGCTCAGTCCGATGATGCTGCGACACATCGCCCCAGACCATGACTGACCCTCCACCTCCAAATCGATCCCGCTCCAGAGTACAGGCCTCGGTGTAACGCTCATTCTTTCGACGATAAACGCAAATCTGACCATCACCCCTGGTGAGACAAAACTGCGACTCGTCAGTGGCGAGCACTTTTTGCCAGTCCTGTCTGGTCCAGCGACGCTGGGTTTGTGCCCATAGGCGACACTGTTGCCGGTGATGTCTGGTGAGGACCTGCCTTACAAGAGGCCTATAAGCCCTCAGTCCAGCCTCTCTCAGCCTATTGTGGACAGTCTGAGCACTGATGGAGGGATTGTGCGTTCCTGGTGTAACTCGGGCAGTTGTTGTTGCCATCCTGTATTCCCACAGGTGTGATGTTCGGATGTGCCGATCCTGTGCAGGTGTTGTTACACATGGTCTGCCACTGCGAGGACGATCAGCTGTCCGTCCTGTCTCCCTGTAGCGCTGTCTTAGGCGTCTCACAGTACGGACATTGCAATTTATTTCCCTGGCCACATCTGTAGTCCTCATGTCTCCTTGCAGCATGTCTAAGGCACGTTCACGAAGATGAGCAGGGACCCTGGGCATCTTTCTTTTGGTGTTTTTCAGAGTAAGTAGAAAGGCCTTTTTAGTGTCCTAAATTTTCATAACTGTGACCTTAATTGCCTACCGTCTGTAAGCTGTTAGTGTCTTAGTGACCGTTCCACAGGTGCATGTTCATTAATTGTTTATGGTTCATTGAACAAGCATCGGCTGATTTTTTTATGGAATATCTACATAGGCGTACAGAGGCCCATTATCAGCAACCATCATTCCTGTGTTCCAATGGCACGTTGTGTTAGCTAATCCAAGTTGATCATTTTAGAAGGCTAAATGATCATTAGAAAGCCCTTTTGCAATGATGTTAGCACAGCTGAAAACCGTTGTTCTGATTAAAGATGCAATAAAACTGTCCTTCTTTAGATTAGTTGAGTATCTGCCTTCTAGGCAGAGTTTACAAAGAAAAAGCCATAACTCAGACCGGCCAATAAAAATAAAAGATTAAGATGGGTAAAAGAACACAAACACTGGACAGAGGAACTATGCCTAGAAGGCCAGCATCCCGGAGTCGCCTCTTCACTATTGACGTTGAGACTGGTGTTTTGCAGGTACTATTTAATGAAGCTGCCTGTTGAGGACTTGTGAGACGTCTGTTTCTCAAACTAGAAACTCTAATGTGCTTGTCCTCTTACTCAGTTGTGCACCGGGGCCTCCCACTCCTCTTTCTATTCTGGTTAGAGCCGGTTTGATCTGTTCTGTGAAGGGAGTAGTACACTGCGTTGCATGAGATCTTCAGTTTCTTGGCAATTTCTCGCATGGAATAGCCTTCATTTCTCAGAACAAGAATAGACTGACAAGTTTCAGAAGAAAGTTCTTTGTTTCTGGCCATTTTGAGCCTGTAATCGAACCTACAAATGCTGACGCTCCAGATACTCAACCAGCCTAAAGAAGGCCAGTTTTATTGCTTCTATAATCAGTACAACAGTTTTCAGCTGTGCTAATATAATTGCAAAAGGGTTTTCTAATGATCAATTAGCCTTTTAAAATTATAATCTTGGATTATTTTATACAACGTGCCATTGGAACACAGGAGTGATGGTTGCTGATAATAGGCCTCTGTACGCCTATGTAGATATTACATAAAAAAATCTGCCGTTTGCAGCTACAATAGTCATTTACAACATTAACATTGTCTACACTGTATTTCTGATCAGTTTGATGTTATTTTAATGGATAATATTTGTTATTTTCTGTGACCCCAAACTTTTGAATGGTGGTGTATGCATACACTGTATTCTATACTATTCTACGGTATCTTAGTCACTTGAAAATGTTAACATATCTTGCATTACTCATCTCATGTGCATATACTGTATTCTATACTATTCTACGGTATCTTAGTCACTTAATGTTTATGTATCTGGCATTACTCATCTCATGTGTATATACTGTTTTTGTATTCTATATCTTAGTCCGTTTCCTCTCTGACATCGCTCATCCGTATGTATATAGTCTTAATTCATTCCTTTACTTAGGTTTGTTTGTATTGGGTATATGTTGTGTAATTTGTTAGATATTACTTGTTAGATATTACTGCACTGTCGGAGCTAGAAGCGCAAGCATTTCGCTACACCCGCAATAACATCTGTATGTGACCAATAAAATTTGATTTGATAAATATGATTTAAGAATGGGAAAAAACACTTCTGTGAAAGGACACAAAATAACATTCAAATAACATGAAAAAAAATGCTATATTGTGCAACGTTTTCCTCCTGGAAGACCAGCCAAAACAACATCATTACAACAGAGAATTAATATTTCTCTGTCACTCAAATCCTCCATCTTGCCAAAAATATATCACTGATTGTGTGAAACCCACAATTTCCTACAGAGTTTGATTAATATGAATGATGACAGAGCCCATAGGGAACATCTGCCGTCTCTCACCTAACCTAGGAGAATCAGGACCAGGTCGGTCTGTGTGTCCTATACTGTAGCACGTGGAGGAAACTCATTCACACACACACACACACACACACTCTCTCTCAGCAGCACTTACAGTGAGACATCTTGATGAGTTCCCGGGCTTTGCCCTGCAGCTGTTCATCATAGTAAACGCATAATGAGGCCCTCTTGAGAGAGAGGATCCCTGCTTCGCGTGAAGGGAAGCACTTCATTCTGCAGCCTTGCTCCAGGGCCCGGGGCCCCAAAATGTTGCCCCTCCCTCCCCTCATTCACCCAAATGAGCCACTAATGGTGTCGATAGCTGCTAATGATGTTCGCCATGTGGTGTCATATACTGTAATTTCCGAATATGCTAATCATTGTTTTACGTTTACGTTTACGTCATTTAGCAGACGCTCTTATCCAGAGCGACTTACAAATTGGTGCATTCACCTTATGATATCCAGTGGAACAACCATTGTAAACATTATATAAATATGAAGAAATATTATCTGTGAGTGATTAGATGCTGACAGCTGGGAACATTCACCACCACCACCACCAAATAACTGATGAACTGATGAAACTACTGCACAAAAAAAACTGTGAGAAAAATATATGATCCATTGCACTGCAATACATCTCATTGTGTGATGCTATTGATTTTCATTGGAGAAAAGCAGTGCAAGTAAATTTGAATTGGTGTGGCAGAGGGAAAGAGCAAAGGAACAAAAGCAGTATATTGTGAGCCCATCCCCCATGTCAGACAGCTCCACAACAGTTCAAAGTGATATAATAAGTCCTGACAGTGTGCAGTGGCATGCCCCCGCTGAAAACAGGCATCACATGGACAAGATATGACAGACAGATGCTGTCATCATCGGCTCCCCCTTTGTCTTAGATGTATAAGAGTAGAATATCTGCATTTTGACAAGTTCAAGATTCTTGAGAATGCATCTATTTGAAAGATATTTATAGATTTCAACTATCTTTTTCTCACAACAATAATCCACCTTAAACTTCTGTGTTTTTATTCCAATCTGTATATAGACTGAGCAAGCACTCTTAAGCCACTGTCCAATGTTAAATTAACCACTTCAAGGAAAACTAACCCTACTTCCCTGCCTACTGCTGCCATATCATTACCGTAACCCAAATCTACGTTCTGTGGTTGTGTTGTTAAACCACATTAACTTGGTAGCCTGTTATTTTCACACCTAATATACTTTCTCTATTACACTTCATGTGTTGGTGGAACTCGCTTAAAGGCTGCAACCGCAGGGTCCAGCTAGTCCTGTCAGCCACCAGTCAGCTTCCACTGAGAGACCCCTTGCAGTGTCCTGGTTGGGCCATCACTGCCATTTAGCAAGTGAGCACAGATTCGAGTCAGATTAGCACGCAAGCAAACACATACTTGCACACACACGTTTTGTTCTTCGATCTTCGTGGGGAACTAAAATTGATTTCCATTAAAATTCCTATTTTTCCTATCCCTTACCCTAATTCCTAATCTCAACAGCCTTTGTCCTCATGTGAGTAAGCCAGAACAGCTCATAGGGCAGGAGCCTATCTCCTGTTTCTGTAATACGAGGCAGCTTGATGTACAAGCACACCCCCTGGACATGATGCTAGTCTGACACAGGGCCTTACCCCCAATCTATCTCCTTAATACTGAGTCCCAAGCAAAGATGCATCAGGTCCCAATTTGACAATCTTTGTTATGACTCAGACAGGGATTGAACTCACAACCTTCCAAACACTCTAACCACAAGGCCATGAGGGAGAATGTTTCTTGTTTTAATATCCTTGTGGGGACTTTGGGGGATTTTAGGTCCTCACAAGGATAGAAGAACCAACCCCACCAACACCCACACCTAAGAGAGATGGTGTGGGGGAGGGGAGTTGGGAATTGATAGAGGGCTTGGAAGAAAATGGCGGAAAGAATGGGATAGAAACAAACAAAGCCATGTAAAGGGAAGGAGGAAAAGATAATGAGAGGAAGAACAAATAAAGAGGAACAGAGGGCAGGAGGGTGGGGTACGGAAAGGTCGCAAGCTAAGAAAATGAGAGGATGGGAGAGGGGAGGAGAGGTGTGAACATCTGTGGCTCAGCTCTCCAGAGGGTTGGTGTGTGTCTGTGTGTGTGTCGTCACGTCCCAGCCCTGTGTGTGGCTAATTAAACTCAACCAGCAGGCTTCAATGGTCCCAGGGTTTCCCCCGCCTCAATTCACAGTCTGGTGCTAACCTCCATTAATGGACTGCCAGGGAGCTCCATCCTCAACAAACAACAAATGGATGGTCAAGGATATGGGGGAGAAGGGTGTGGGGATTTGATTTGTCAGGCTATGAAGTCCAGTTGGCAAGTCACTTCAGAAGTATGTAAGAAGAACACACGTAAATACACAAACACCTTTTTTTAACAGCACTCTGTCATCCTGGGCTGGGTTCGGTGTGAGGTAATTCCTATGATTCCTCCTAGTGTGTCAGCTGCTCTGACTCATGCATCCTGGAATGTGTGGGATGAATGGTTCTCAAGCCATTACGGCTGACAGGTCAGTAGAGTCAACAACTCTTCTATAGCATGGCCCAATATCAACAATGAATGTGTCATTTTACTTATCAAACAGGGTGTGTTGCTTGAGTTGATTGGATTACTAACAAACGTCATTAAAATTGACTGATGGTCAGCGGTGGTAGAAGTAGCCTGGATTTGAACCGAATGAACAGTTCTGTATGGCCTTGTTGAGTTTGGGTTTTTCGAAAGACCAAGTAACATAGCATGGTGTACAGACAAATCATATGGAATTCAAATGTGATCTGAACATGTTTCTATTGGTGACAATGGAACAGTCTGGCAATGCAGCCCAACCTGTCTGTATTGAGGAGATGGGGAATTTCCTGTGCTCAGTAGTAACCACGTCGACCACATGTCTGTTGCTCTCCTGTTCTAGATGGGGCTCCGATCTGGGAGAGGTGAGCAATGGAAAACTCAACTCTTGTTTCCTTTCCTTCCCAATCAAAAGAAGCACTGCTCTGGAAGCTTCTCTTCCTTCCTCTCTCTACTCAAACCCACCTCACTTTAAAGCTTAGGTGCTAAATTAGAGCAGAATCAGAGTTAGATTTTCCCAGTGCTCTGGTGAAGATAGCTCAATAAAGGGAAGAACACACTAGACTGTTGTCTGGGCCGCATGTGGTCATATCAGCCTTTCCTTGTTTGGTAACACTTAACTTGAACCCTTGATCATCAGAGCTACGTAACACTGTCATGATAATGGCATAGCAGATGTCATAAACAGTCATGACAGTGTTATGTAGCCCTAATGACAGAGTGTTCAAGTAGAGTGTAAGTTATTATCAAGGTAATTGGTTATTATGATGTTTTCCTACAATATGTAATCAAAATGGGGATCACTGGGATAGGTTTGAATATCGATGGCGTAGTTTGGTTTTGTATTTAAAGAGGAACTGACAGTGTTTGAACTACTTTGAAACAAACAGACAATCACAATATCAGTCAAAAATATCAAATTCACAGTTTATGCTACAAAACAAACTTTTTAAGAGGTTTTAAAAATAGGTTCTACTTGACAAAAAATGATATGACAAACTGTTTTTGGCAGAATAGATGAATGCAGTTCAATGCGTGATTTAATATCATTCACCAATACATTTCTTGGTAGTCCAAAGAATATTTCTATCAGGTTGTAAATGACAGCTGGCCTGGTACATTGTTTGCAGACTCCACCCATTCGGGATGCACTGTTTCAGTTTTAATTGCGCAATATTCTTGGACAAATACAGACTAATGTAACTAAGGCTGGGAATGTCAATACAATGAAACTAGCAAGGGTAATGACCACAAGTCAGTCATAATGTGAATAATAGGCTAGCATATCTATTTCTCTATCTATTTATTTAGCAAGCTATTAACATGCAGCCTAATGTTAGCTAGCTAGCTGCTGGGAGGATGTCAGGTCATTGGAGGAGTGGGTGAGTGACAGTCTTTTCCCCTTCAATTTGTTTTTTGGTGTCTACAGCTAGAGATGCAGGTGTCATTTGGTTAGCTAGCAAGAAATATGTTAGCATATCATAAATTCACTATAGCTATCTACTCCGATGGCATAATAGAAGATCGCGCAACACCTGCCGAATATAACCGGTTTCAGTAAATGTCGCAAAAAAAAGTAATACAATTGTTGCCAGCAGCACATTTAGTCACTAATGCTTTATATAACATGCCTAACCAGCTGTTATAGGGCTAGTACAATGTTCAGAGTGAGGTGTTCTCTCATTTGTCTCTTGAAGTATCTAGCAAGCCTGCTTGGGTGCTTGACTGCCGTTATGAGGAACGCTAGGATCAACCCTACTCCTCGGCCAGAGCATCTAGTGTCAGTAGTGTAGTGTGTGCACTCGGAACACTCAGAGAGCGACAATCTGACAACGCTCTGACTTTACGAACGACCCAAAGCACACTCTGACACACTGGAGGCAATTTACGAGCGCACCCTTAGTTGTCAGTCAAATGTATTTGGCACCGATCAAATGGGCGGGCGGGCAGGCAGGCAATTCCCGTTCAGTTGTCAAAACGTGAGTTGGGACAAGCATGAGTGTTCAGGCAAGCTGCTATTCCCCATTGTTTATCAGTGTAATTTCGACGGCCAACAAGTTGAAAACGTTTTAGAGTGTTTATCTAATGTTCCCTCGTTAGATTTTAGCTCAACTCACTCTGGCTAGCATTACTTGTTGATCTTGTTGTTGTTGATGTGCATAACGGAGGGAGCGATAGCCTACCCTTTCATGGTTGTTATATAAATACGACTGTAAACTTCCCGTAGTATGTACACTACCATTCAAGTGTTTGGGGTCACTTAGAAATGTCCTTGTTTTTGAAAGGAAATCACATTTTTTGTCCATTAAAATAACATCAAATTGATCAGAAATACAGTGTAGATATCGTTAATGTTGTAAATGACTATTGTAGCTGGAAACGGCTTATTTTTTATGGAATATCTACATAGGTGTACAGAGGCCCATTATCAGCAACCATCACTCCTGTGTTAAAATGGCACGTTGTATTAGCTAATCCAAGTTTATCATTTTAAAAAGGCTGATTGATCATTAGAAAGCCCTTTTGCAATTATGTTAGCACAGCTGGAAACTGTTGTTCTGATTAAAGAAGCAATAAAACTGGCCTTCTTTAGACTAGTTGAGTATCTGGAGCATCAGCATTTGTGGGTTTGATTACAGGCTCAAAATGGCCAGAAACAAAGAACTTTCTTCTGAAACTTGTCAGTCTATTCTTGTTCTGAGAAATGAAGGCTATCCCATGTGAGAAATTGCCAAGGAACTGAAGATCTCGTACAACGCTGTGTACTACTCCCTTCACAGAACAGCACAAACTGGCTCTAACCAGAATAGAAAGAGGAGTGCGAGGCCCCGGTGCACAACTGAGCAAGAGGACAAGTACATTAGAGTGTCTAGTTTGAGAAACAGATGCCTCACATGTCCTCAACAGGCAGCTTCATTAAATAGTACCCACAAAACACCAGTCTCAACGTCAACAGTGACGAGGCGACTCCGGGATGCTGGCTCTTCTCAGACATGTGTGCAAGGCATACTGGTGTAGCTAACGTTCAGTCTAGACTCTAGTCAGTGTGTCAGGAGAGGAACAAGGATTTATTCAGTTATAAGCCCAATAACTATTATAATAACACTAATGACACTGATGTATATACATCAACCAGATTATACTGGACGAGAACATTTGTGATAATTCTCCCTTTGTTATGTGGCTTTTAACGTTAAAATAAATCCCATCTGTATTCTGACTTCTCCAGAGACTAGGGTAAAGGTAAACATGAGAGTTAACCCTGCAGTGAATAACGTAACCCACAGGTTAAAGCCTATTGTGCCTTACCCATCAGGTGACCCCAGTCTGCCCGCACATTATTTATAGGTCACCCCATCCCGTCAACCATAATAACTATGTTAAGTCTAGCTTAGTTAAAGTGTGTGAATACTACATAGAGAATTTAAGAAAATTGAGAATGTGGCTAGATTTCATAATATTGTATTAATACATGGATTTTATATAGAGCTTTTCATCGTTCCAAAGACGCATAAAACATCTCTCTTTTAGCTGATTTCAGGAAGAAACTTCTAATGACCACTGACACTGACACAGTTATATAGATAAAAGCCTTGAAGCCAGATGGATAAGGTTGGCCATATAGGGGAGCACATTTCCACTCTTCACAAAACGTTCACCTGCGGTATTGAAAATGTATCAATTCACCGTGAGGTCTCTCTCACAGTGAAGGAGGGGTGAGTGGGACAGCCAAGTACACAGAATTATCAGTAGTTAACTGCTCTGCTGTCCAGAAAGTTTTCATGGCTAAGGTTGAACATGATTCAGATGTGCACTCCCATTGTTGACGGAAATCTCAATGTGACCTCATATGCCCCTGGAGTGACTTGAATACAGAAAGGAAAGAACATGCCCACACATGTCTGTGTTATAAGAGGGAGAATGGGATGATATGGGAGAATAGATGAGGGGAAGAGAAGACACATATTCAAACATAATACGGTCATAGGACTGATCTCTTTTACACTAGACTTTTGCTTCCAAAAAAATATAAAATTACATTATATTTGATGAAACGGCTCTATTATGAACAGTCATCTCAAGCAAGTGCTATTTCTCTCTAAATCAATCACACCAAATCTTCCACTGTCTGTAAATAGCACTTTCTACAGTCTAGGGCCAGGGCAAGGTAGATAGATGGATGAGGCTCAATGAGGAGAAGATTGTGAATGTGCTACAGACACTACTACCCCAGTCTCAGAGTGAAGCTATCCATGACTGCAGGAGTCCCAGGAGCCAACTGGAGGGTAAAATTCAGTAAGTTGGTTGGTTGATCCTCAATACAGTACAGGGCCTTCAGAAAGTATTCACACTCTTTGACTTTTTCTCAATTTTATTGTTACAGCCTGAATTTAAAATTGATTAAATTGAAATGTTGTGTCACTGGCCTACACACACAAAACAATTTGCTTAACAAGTCACATAATAAGTTGCATTATGTGTGCAATAATATCAAATCAGGCCCTTAACCAACAATGCAGTTCAAGAAATAAAGTTAAGAAAATATTTATTAAATAAACTAAAGCTAAAAAAAAGTAACAGAATAAAAGAACAATAACAAGGCTATATACAGGAGGTACCGGTACAGTGCCAATGTGTGGGGATGCAGGTTATTTGAGATCATTTGTACATGTAGGTAGAGGTAAAGTGACTATGCATAGATGATAAACAGCAAGTAGCAGCACTATAAAAACAAACGGAATGTAATAGTCCAGGTGGCCATTTGATTAGTTGTTCAGCAGTATAATGGCTTGGGGATAGAAGCTGTTTAGGAGCCTTTTGGACCTAGACTTGGTGATCCAGTACCGCATGCCGTGCGATAGCAGAGAGAACAGTCTATGACTTGGGTGACTGGAGTCTTTTAGATTTTTTTAGGCTTTCCTCTGACACTTTCCTCTGACACGGCCAAGTACAGTATATACAGTACTGTGTATTCCTCCAAAGCTCCGTTGTCCTGAGTCTGAACAACCCTGCCAGGACCTAGGATCAAGGGAGACACTAAAGTGTTTTAGTACTATATCTGTTGACACGATGATGAAAATAATCATGGCCTCTAAACCTTCAAGCTGCATACTGGACCCTATTCCAAATAAACTACTGAAAGAGCTGCTTTCTGTGCTTGGCCCTCCTATGTTGAACATAATAAACGGCTCTCTATCCACCGGATGTGTACCAAACTCACTAAAAGTGGCAGTAATAAAGCCTCTCTTGAAAAAGCCAAATCTTGACCCAGAAATTATAAAAAACTATCGGCCTATATCGAATCTTCCATTCCTCTCCAAAATTTTTGAAAAAGCTGTTGCGCAGCAACTCACTGCCTTCCTGAAGACAAACAATGTACACGAAACGCTTCAGTCTGGTTTTAGACCCCATCATAGCACTGAGACTGCACTTGTGAAGGTGGTAAATGACCTTTTAATGACGTCAGACCGAGGTTCTGCGTCTGTCCTCGTGCTCCTAGATCTTAGTGCTGCTTTTGATACCATCGATCACCACATTCTTTTGGAGAGATTGGAAACCCAAATTGTTCTACATGGACAAGTTCTGGCCTGGTTTAGGTCTTATCTGTCGGAAAGATATCAGTTTGTCTCTGTGAATGGTTTGTCCTCTGAAAAATCAACTGTAAATGTCGGTGTTCCTCAAGGTTCCGTTTTAGGACCACTATTGTTTTCACTATATATTTTACCTCTTGGGGATGTCATTCGAAAACATAATGTTAAATTTCACTGCTATGCGGATGACACACAGCTGTACATTTCAATGAAACATGGTGAAGCCCCAAAATTGCCCTCGCTAGAAGCCTGTGTCTCAGACATAAGGAAGTGGATGGCTGCAAACTTTCTACTCTTAAACTCGGACAAAACAGAGATGCTTGTTCTAGGTCCCAAGAAACAAAGAGATCTTCTGTTGAATCTGACAATTAATCTGGATGGTTGTACAGTCGTCTCAAATAAAACTGTGAAGGACCTCAGCGTTACTCTGGACCCTGATCTCTCTTTTGAAGAACATATCAAGACTGTTTCAAGGACAGCTTTTTTCCATCTACGTAACATTGCAAAAATCAGAAACTTTCTGTCCAAAAATTACGCAGAAAAATTAATCCATGCCTTTGTTACTTCTAGGTTGGACTACTGCAATGCTCTACTTTCCGGCTACCTGGATAAAGCACTAAATAAACTTCAGTTAGTGCTAAATACGGCTGCTAGAATCCTGATCATATTACTCCAGTGCTAGCCTCCCTACACTGGCTTCCTGTTAAGGCAAGGGCTGATTTCAAGGTTTTACTGCTAACCTACAAAGCATTACATGGGCTTGCTCCTACCTATCTTTCCGATTTGGTCCTGCCGTACATACCTACACGTACGCTACGGTCACAAGACGCGGGCCTCCTAATTGTTCCTAGAATTTCTAAGCAAACAGCTGGAGGCAGGGCTTTCTCCTATAGAGCTCCATTTTTATGGAATAGTCTGCCTACCCATGTGAGAGACACAGACTCAGTCTCAACCTTTAAGTCTTTAGTGAAGACATATCTCTTCAGTAGGTCCTATGATTAAGTGTAGTCTGGCCCAGGGGTGTGAAGGTGAACGGAAAGGCTGGAGCAACGAACCGCCCTTGCTGTCTCTGCCTGGCCGGTTTCCCCTCTTTCCACTGGGATTCTCTGCCTCTACCCCTATTACGGGGGCTGAGTCACTGGCTTACTGGTGTTCTTCCATGCCGTCCCTGGGAGGGGTGTGTCACTTGAGTGGGTTGAGTCACTGACGTGGTCTTCCTGTCTGGGTTGGCGCTCCCCCTTGGGCTGTGCCGTGGCGGAGATCTTTGTGGGCTATACTCGGCCTTGTCCCGGGATGGTATATTGGTGGTTGGAGATATCCCTCCAGTGGTGTGGAGGCTGTGCTTTGGCAAAGTGGGTGGGGTTCTATCCTACCTGTTTGGCCCTGTCCGGGGGTTTCATCGGATGGGGCCACAGTGTCTCCTGACCCCTCCTGTCTCAGCTGCAGTAGTTTATGCTGCAGTAGTTTATGTGTCGGGGGTTAGGGTCAGTCTCTCACATCTGGAGTATTTCTCTTGTCTTTTCCGGTGTCCTGTGTGAATTTAAATATGCTCTCTCCAATTCTCTCTTTCTCTTTCTTTCTTTCTCTCTCTCGGAGGACCTGAGCCCTAGGACCATGCCTCAGGACTACCTGGCTTGATGACTCCTTGCTGTCCCCAGTTCACCTGGCCGTGCTGCTGCTCCAGTTTCAACTGTTCTGCCTGCAGCTATGGAACCCTGACCTGTTCACCGGACGTGCTACCTGTCCCAGACCTGTTGTCCCAGACCTGTTGGAACCCTGACCTATTCACCGGACGTGCTACCTGTCCCACACCTGCTGTTTTCAACTCTCTAGAGACAGCAGGAGCGGTAGAGATACTCTCAAAGATCGGCTATGAAAAAGCCAACTGACACTTACTCTTGTGTTACTGACTTGTTGCACCCTCGACAACTACTATGATTATTATTATTTGACAATGCTCGTCATTTATGAACATTTGAACATCTAGGCCATGTGCTGTTATAATCTCCACCCGGCACAGCCAGAAGAGGACTGGCCACCCCTCATAGCCTGGTTCCTCTCTAGGTTTCTTCCTAGGTTTTGGCCTTTCTAGGGAGTTTTCCCTAGCCACCGTGCTTCTACACCTGCATTGCTTGCTGTTTGTGGTTTTAGGCTGGGTTTCTGTACAGCACTTTGTGATATCAGCTGATGTAAGAAGGGCTATATAAATACATTTGATTTGATTTGATTTGATTTGAAGTCGGAAGATTACATACACTTCGGTTGGAGTCATTAAAACTCATTTTTCAACAACTCCACAAATGTCTTGTTAACAAACTATAGTTTTGCCAAGTTGGTTAGGACATCTACTTTGTGCATGACACAAGTCATTTCTCCAACAATTGTTTACAGACAGATTATTTCACTCATAATTCACTGTATCACAATTCCAGTGGGTCAGAAGTTTACATACACTAAGTTGACTCTGCCTTTAAACAGCTTGGAAAACTTCCAGAAAATTATGTCATGGCTTTAGAAGCTTCTTATAGGTTTATTGACACCATTTGAGTCAATTGGAGGTGTACCTGTGGATGTATTTTAAGGCCTACCTTCAAACTCAGTACCTCTTTGCTTGACATCATGGGAAAATCAAAAGAAATCAGCCAAAACCTCAGAAAAAAAATTGTAGACCTCCACAAGTCTGGTTCATCCTTGGGAGCAATTTCAAAAGGCCTGAAGGTACCATGTTCATCTGTACAAACAATAGTACGCAAGTATAAACACAATGGGACCACACAGCCGTCACACCGCTCAGGAAGGAGATGCGTTCTGTTTCCTAGAGATGAATGTACTTTGAGGCGAAAAGTGCAAATCAATCCCAGCACAACAGCAAAGGACCTTGTGAAGATGCTGGAGGAAACCGGTACAAAAGTATCTATATCCACAGTAAAACGAGTCCTATATCGACATAACCTGAAAGGCCGCTCAGCAAGGAAGAAGCCACTGCTCCAAAACCGCCATAAAAAAGCCAGACTACAGTTTGCAACTGCACATGAGGACAAAGATCGTACTTTTTTGAGAAATGTCCTCTGGTCTGATGAAACAAAAATAGAACTGTTTGGCCATGAATGGTCTCAGGATGCTTTACTGTTGGCATGACACAGGACTGATGGTAGCGCTCACCTTGTCTTCTCCAGTCAAGCTTTTTTCCGGATGCCCCAAACAATCGGAACAAACAAACAGAGAAATTGACTTTGCCCCAGTCCTCAGCAGTCTAATCCCTGTACCTTTTGCAGAATATCAGTCTGTCCCTGATGTTTTTCCTGGAGAAAAGTGGCTTCTTTGCTGCCCTTCTTGACACCAGGCCATCCTCCAAAAGTCTTTGCCTCACTGTGCGTGCAGATGCACTCAGACTTGCCTGCTGCCATTCCTGAGCAAGCTCTGTACTGGTGGTGCACCGATCACGCAGGTGAATCAACTTTAGGAGACGGTCCTAGTGCTTGCTGGACTTTCTTGGGCGCCCTGAAGCCTTCTTCACAACAATTGAACCGCTCTCCTTGAAGTTCTTGATGATCCGATAAATGGTTGATTTAGGTGCAATCTTACTGGCAGCAATATCTTTGCCTGTGAGGCCCTTTCTGTGCAAAGCAATGATGACGGCACATGTTTCCTTGCAGGAAACCATGGCTGACAGAGGAAGAACGATGATTCCAAGCACCACCCTCCTTTTGAAGCTTCCAGTCTGTTATTCGAACTCAATCAGCATGACAGAGTGATCTCCAGCCTTGTCCTCATCAACACTCACACCTGTGTTAACGAGAGAATCACTGATATGATGTCAGCTGGTCCTTTTGTGGCAGGGTTGAAATGCAGTGGAAAGTTTTTTTTGAGATTCAGTTCATTTGCATAACAAAGAGGGACTTTGCAATTAATTGCAATTCATCTGATCACTCTTCATTAAATTCTGGAGTATATGCAAAATGCCATCATACAAACTGAGGCAGCAGACTTTGTGAAAATTAATATTTGTGTCATTCTCAAAACTTTTGGCCCCGACTGTAGGTCCTGGATGGCAGGAACCCTGGTCCCAGTGATGTACTGGGCCGTACGCACTACACTCTGTAGCGCCTTACGGTCGGATGCCGAGCAGTAGGCATACCAGGCAGACAGGATGCTCTTGATGGTGCAGCAGTAGAACTTTTTAGGGTCTGGTGACCCATGCCAAATCTTTTATGTCTCCTGAGGGGGAAAAGGTGTTGTCATGCCCTCTTCATGACTGTCTTGATGTGTTTGGACCATGATAGTTTGTTGGTGATATGGACACCAAGGAACTTGACACTCTCAACCCGCTCCACTACAGCCCTGACGATGTGAAGGGGGCGTGTTCTGCCCTCCTTTTCCTGTAGTCCACGATCAGCACCTTTGCTATTCATTGTCTACAGCTCAGCTTTTAACACCATAGTGCTCTCAAAGCTCATCAGTAATCTAAGGACCCTGGGACTAAACACCTCCCTCTACAACTGGATCCTGGACTTCCTGATGGGCCGCCCCAGGTGGCAAGGGTAGCTACCAACACATCTTCCACGCTGATCCTCAACACGGGGGCCCGTCATGGGTGCATACTCAGTCCCCTCCTGTACTCCCTGTTCACCCATGACTGCATGGCCAAGCACGACTCCAACACCACCATTAAGTTTGCTGACATGATCAAGACAAAGGAGATGAACGTGGACTATCGTGGACATCAAGAGCATCCTGACTGGTGGCGTCACCGCCTGGTATGGCAACTGCTTGGCCTCCGACCACAAGGCACTACAGAGGGTAGTGCATACAGCCCAGTCCATCACTGGGGCCAAGCTTCCTGCCATCCAGGACCTCTATACCAGGCGGTGTCAGAGGATGGCCCTAAAAATTGCCAAAGACTCCAGCCACCCTAGTCATAGACTGATCTCTCTGCTACCGCACGGCAAGCGTTACCGGAGCGCCAAGTCTAGGTCCAAGAGGCTTCTTAACACTTTCTACCCCCAAGCCATAAGACTCCTGAACAGCTAATCAAATGGCTACCCGGACTATTTGCATTGACCCCCCCCCCCCCCCCCCCCATTTTTACGCTGCTGCTACTCTCTGTTTATTATCTATGCATAGTCACTTTACCTCTACCTACATGTATCCATTACCTCAATTAACTCAACTAACCTGTGCCCCCGCACATTGACTCTGTACTGGTACCCCCTGTATACAGCATCGATGCTGTTATTTTATTGTTGCCATTTAATTAGTTTTATTTATTTTTTACTTCAGTTTATTTTAGTAAATACTTTCTTAACATTTATCTTTCTTAAAACTGCATGGTTGGTTAAGGGCATGTAAGTAAGCATTTCACTGTAAGGTTTATACCTGTTGTATTCAGTGCATGTGACAAATACAATTTGATTTGATTTGATTAACATGTTTTTTTTTTAACAGATATTGAATATCCCTATCCCTTTGAGCAATACACCCAGTCACTACAAAGATAGACTTACCCAGAAACACTCACAGCTATAATTGCTGGTAAAGATGATTCTAACATGGATTGACTCAGGGCAGTGAATACTTATGTAAATTTGATATTTCTCTATTTAATTTTCAATAAATGTGCTAACATTTCTAAAAACATATATTCACTTTGTCATTATGGGGTATTGTGTGTAGATGGGTGAGAACAAAAACAATTTAGATCCATTTTGAATTCAGGCTGTAACAAAATAAGTCAAGGGGTATGAATACTTTCTGAAAGCACTGTATATAGCAATACTGGAAAGCTAGGATTAATGGACAATTTAGAGGGAAATCAATCATTGTAGCTCCTACCCTTTAGCCAGAGGCACCAAATATATCACGACAACACATTGTAGGCCTAATTACCAGACCTGGAACCCTAGTCTAAATGTAACATATACAAATCCTCTACACCAACTATACCTATATTGGCCAAACCCATAGAGTGTCTTAGGTTGTGATATGGTTAAGTGCATCTCAATGTTTTTCTGTAATATCCAAATGTTTTAGTTTTTTCTTAATTTTGTCAAATTACAAATAACTGAGACGGGGTGTGTTCATAAGTAGGCTACAGACTGGTGTACTGAAAAACATAATGACTAGGCATCTGTTTAAAGGTCAACCCTGAGATGGTAAATAGCATCTAAAATTCCTCATTTTCTGAATCTAAAATAATCCCATGACCTTGATCTCATTCTCAATGTTGTGTGTATTTAACATGGCTGGAGCCAGACAAGCAGGCCAGGAATGAATGCCCCAAAAATGTCCTCCATCTCTCAGAGTTAAAATCCCAGAGCAGGTGGATGCATTTGTTCAGCCTCCATTTTAAGGATGCCTGTTTGTGTGTGTGTGTGTGCAGTGGTGGAAAAAGTCAATACTTGAGCAAAAGTAAAGATACCGTAATAAAAAAAAATTACTCAAGTTAAAGTGAAAGTCACCCAGTAAAATAGTACTTGAATAAAAGTATCTGGTTTTAACTGTACTTACTGTAAGTACAGTGGTGGGAAAAGTACTCAAAAGAAAAAGTACAAGTAAATGCTATACATCAAGTTGCTCATATTAAGCAAACCAGATGGCATGATTATTATTATTATTTTTGTATGTATTAACGAACAGCCAGGGGCACTGTCCACTATGTACTCACTACGCCTGTGATACGTGGCTGTCCCACCTACGTTAGCTATCTTAAAATGAATGCACTAACTGTAAGTGGCTTTGGATAAGAGCATCTGCTAAATGACTAAAATGTAAATGTATAATGTCTGTAGTGATTGCTGTTGCTGTAGCAAACGTACCTGTGTGTCTCACTGGTATAACTTCGCAAAGGCACTGGGGCCAGTACTGGCACATGTTATTGTGTGATATTTCATACTCACTTGTTGAGAGGTGAAATGTCACAAAGCCGTGGCCTTGAATGGCATGAAAGATGTAAGGAACAAGGTGCACATCAGGGCCATAGCTACATACGACGACACCAAGGTCCGGCCTGAGTAATTTTTTCTATATCTAAATACACACACATACATACATACATAATTACACATATACAGTACCAGTCAAAGGTTTTGACACACCTACTCATTCCAGGGTTTTTTACTTAAATGTTTATTATTTTCTACATTGTAGAATAATAGTGAAGAAATCAAAACTTTGAAATAACACATATGGAATCATATAGTAACCAAAATATTGTTAAACAAATGAAAATATTTTTGAGATTCTTCAAAGTAGCCAACCTTTGCCTTGATGACAGCTTTGCACACTCTTGGCATTCTCTCAACCAGCTTCATGAGGTAGTCACCTGGAATGCATTTCAATTAACAGGTGTGCCTTGTTAAAAGTACATTTGTGGAATTTAATGCGTTTGAGCCAATCAGTTGTGTTGTGATATGGTAGGGGTGGTATACAGAAGATAGCCCTATTTGGTAAAATACCAAGTCAATATTATGTCAAGAAAACCTCAAATAAGCAAAGAGAAACAAAAGTCCATAATTTCTTTAAGACATGAAGGTCAGTCAATCCGGAACATTCCAAGAACTTTGAAAGTTTCTTCAAGTGCAGTCGCAAAAACCATCAAGCGTTATGATGAAAAATGCTCTCATGAGGACCGTCAAAAGGAAAGGAAGACCCAGAGTTACCTCTGCCGCATAGGATAAGCTCATTAGAGTTACCAGCCTCAGAAATTGCAGCCCAAATAAATGCTTCACAGAGTTCAAGTAACAGACACATCTCAACATCAACATCAATGTTCAGAGGAGACTGTGTGAATCAGGCCTTCATGGTTGAATTTCTGCAAAGAAACCACTACTAATGGACACCAATAAGAAGAGACTTGCTTGGGCCAAGAAACATTAGCAATGGACATTAGACCAGTGGAAATCTGTCCTTTGCTCTGATGAGTCCAAATTTGAGATTTTTGGTTCCAACCGCCGTGCCTTTGTGAGACTCAGAGTAGGTGAACAGATGATCTCTGCATGTGTGATTCCTACCACGAAGCATGGAGGAGGAGGTGTGATGGTGTGGTGGTGCTTTTCTGGTGACACTGTCTGTGATTTATTTAGAATTCAAGGCAAACTTAACCAGCATGGCTACCACAGCATTCTGCAGCGATACACCATCCCACCTGGTTTTCGCTTAGTGGAACTATCATTTGTTTTTCAACAGAACAATGACCCAACACACATCCAGGCTGTGTAAGGGCTATTTGACCAAGAAGGAAAGTGATGGAGTGCTGCATTAGATGACCTGGCCTCCACAATCAACCGACCTCAACCCAATTGAGATGATTTGGGATGAGTTGGACCACAGAGTGAAGGAAAAACAGCCAACAAGTGCTCAGCATATGTGGGAACTCCTTCAAGACTGTTAGAAAAGCATTCCAGATGAAGCTGGTTGAGAGAATGCCAAGAGTGTTTAAAACTGTCATCAAGGCAAAGGGTGGATACTGAAAAAAAACTAGATAAGTGAGTTAAGAACAAATTCTTATTTACAATGACAGCCTATCCCGGCGACGCTGGGCCAATTGTGCGCCACCCTATGGGGCTCCCAATCACGGCCAGATATGACGCAACCTGGAATCGAACCAGGGACTGCAGTGACTCCTCTTGCAATGAGATGCAACGCCTTAGACCGCTGCGCGACTTGGAACCCTGATTCCATACGTGTTATTTCAAAGTTTTGATGTCTTCACTATTATTCTACCATGTAGAAAACAGTAAAATTATTAAAAACCCTTGAATGAGTAGGTGTGTCCAAACTTTGGACTGGTACTGTATAAGTATATATACAGTTGAAGTCGGAAGTTTACATACACCTTAGACAAAAACATTTAAACTCAGTTTTTCACAATTCCTGACATTTAATCAGAGTAAAAACTTCCTGTCTTAGGTCAGTTAGGATCACCACATTATTTTAAGAATGTGAAATGTCAGAATAATTGAAGTCAGTTGAAGTCAGAAGTTTACATACACTTAGTTTGGAGTCATTAAAACTCGTTTTTCAACCACTTCACAAATGTCTTCTTAACAAACTATAGTTTTGGCAAGTCGGTTAGGACATCTACTTTGTGCATGACACAAGTCATTTTTCCAAAAATTGTTTACAGACAGATTATTTCACTTATAATTCACTGTATCACAATTCCAGTGGGCCAGAAGTTTACATACACTAAGTTGACTGTGCCTTTAAACAGCTTGGAAAATCTGGGTTTGGCAGATACCAGGAGAAAGCTACCTGCCCCAAAGCATAGTGCAAACTGTAAAGTTTGGTGGAGGAGGAATAATGGTCGAGGGCTGTTTTTCATCGTTCAGGCTAGGCCCCTTAGTTCAAGTGAAGGGAAATCTTAACGCTAGTAGCATACAATGACATTCTAGACGATTCTGTGCTACCAACTTTGTGGCAACAGTTTGGGGAAGGCTCTTTCCTGTTTCAGCATGACAATGCTCCCGTGCACAAAGCGAGGTCCATACAGAAATGGTTTGTTGAGATCGGTGTGAAAGAACTTGACTGGCCTGCACAGAGCCCTGACCTCAACCCCATCGTACACCTTTGGGATGAATTGGAACTCCGACTGCGAGCCAGGCCTAATTGCCCAACATCAGTGCCCGACCTCACTATTGCTCTTGTGGCTGAATGGAAGCAAGTCCCCACAGCAATTTTCCAACATCTAGTGTAAAGTCTTCCCAGAAGAGTGGAGGCTGCAGCAAAGGGGGGACCAGCTCCATATTAATGGCCATGATTTTGGAATGAGATGTTTGACGAGCAGTGTATTGTATATTCAATGTCTGCTTTTTATTTTTTTTTATCCATCAACCAATAGGTGTCCTTCTTTGTGAGGCATTGGAAAGCCTCCCTGGCCTTTGTGGTTGAATCTGTGTTTGAAATCCACTGCTCGACAGAGACCTTACAGATAATTGTATGTGTGGGGTACAGAGATGAGGTAGTCATTCAAGAATCATGTTAAACACTATTATTCCACACAGAGTGTGTCCATACAACTTATTATGTGACTTGTGTGCGTCAGACAGTGACACAAAATGTCACTTAAATCAATTTTAAATTCAGGCTTTAACACAACAAAATGTGGAAATATTCAGTGTGAAAACTTTCTGAAGGCACTGTACTGTATTGAGGATCAACCAACCAACTTACTGAATTTTACCCTCCAGTTGGCTCCTGGGACTCCTGCAGTCATGGATAGCTTCACTCTGAGACTGGGGTAGTAGGGTCTGTAGCACATTCACAATCTTCTCCTCAGTGAGCCTCATCCATCTATCTACCGTACCACGGCCCTAGACTGTAGAAAGTGGTATTTACAGACAGTGGAAGATTTGGTGTGATTGATTTTAACTTTGCATTTTTTGGGAGCAAAAGTCAAGTGTACTTATGAAGGTATTATGTTTGAATACATCTGTCTTCTACTCCCCCCATCTACTCTCCCATATCATCCCATTCCCCCTCTTATAAAACAGACATGTGTGGGCATGTTCTTTCCTTTTGGTATTCAAGTCACTCCAGGGGCATATGAAGTCACATTGAGATTTCAGTCAACAATGGGAGTGCACATCTGAATCATGTTCAACCTTAGCCATGAAAACTGCTCTGCTGTCCAGAAAGTTAACTACTGATAATTCTGTGCCCTTGCCTGTCCCACTCACACCTCCTTCACTGTGAGAGAGACCTCACAGTGAATTTACCAATTTTCAATACCGCAGGTGAACATTTTGGGGATAGGGGTGAATGTGCTCCCCTATATGGCCACCCGTATCCAGCTGTCTTCACAGTTTTTATTTATATAACTGTGTCTGACTTATGTGATTTGTTAAGCACATTTATACTCCTGAACTTATTTACGCTTTCCATAACAAAGGGGTTGAATACTTATTTACTAAAGACATTTCAGGTTTAAATGTATATAATTTTTTATGTTTAATTTGTAATAATTTCTTAAAACAATTCCACTTTGACATTATGGGGTATTGTGTGTAGGCCAGTGACACAAAATCTCAATTCAGTCCGTTTTAAATTCAGGCTGTAACACAACAACATTTGTAAAAAGTAATGGGATGTGAATATTTTCTGAAGGCACTGTATATCTTTTTCTGGAACTCAGTCGAAATAGTAGAATAAATCAGGTGCAATGTTGAAACTTGTTTGTGCATCAGCAGGTTTCCTCTTGTTATATGTCACTCACTGACAGTCACTCAATTAGCCCATGTCAGTAAAAACATTTTGATTGGTAAATTAGTCTAGTTAGTCTAGCCAGCTATCTAAACTAGTTGTAATCGTGGCAGAATTACCGACCGGGCATGCAGGGCACGTGCCCAGGAGCACTGACCTCCAGTGGGCCCGCATTGATTTTGTTAGTCACTCACTCAGATATCATATTAATATGGCATAAGTCATGGAAAAAAGTGTAGAATTGCAGGAAATAGCTGTAAAACTGCAACAACAAAAAGGTTCTGTAAAAAAAACATATTGGATTACCTTTTGTTAATGAAATACTTTTTATGCTAACAGATCCCTCTATACGTATTAAATTATAGTTTGGAATCCTGGTGCTGAGTTAATGTGAGTTCATGTGTAGCGGCTAATTGTATTGCTAATAGGCTTTGTGTTTGTAGATCGACTGAGGTGAATGAAGCTACAGTAACAAATGTGGTAATGGCTGGGGTCATTTTAGCTTGTTTTGGTTTTTTCCAAAGACCATTTTAGAGTTTTAAATTGTATAGAAATGCAGTAAAGGAGCTTCAACTTTCTTAAAGTTTGTTGGATGGGGCTATAGCCCTGGTTGACATCACTAGATAAAACAGTTTTCTTACATATCCCACTCTATTTGACTCATGTGCTATGATATTCATCAGCCGTGGGCATGAATATGAAAAACAGCATATTTTGCATAACAAAGTTATGAAAAGAGATATGCAATTTCATGCCAGGTTTGATGAATTACATCAGTAGAATAGATAGCAAATCGCTGGTATTACAAAGGAATCCATGTGGAAGGAAGGGAAGTTGGGAGAATGAATAGATTCATTATTCTGGCTGTCTTCCTATGTCTTCACTACACTTTTCTTCACACATGGAACTCACCACCATCTCATCATTGTTTAACAAAGTTCCATCAAGTGAAAATAGTGCTGTTGTTGCTAAGGAATGGTCGTGTCAAGTCAGGTATAGAGGGACACATTGTTTTGTTTTTGTTCATGTGGTCATCTTGGAGGAATGAGTCAAGAGAGAACTCGCAGATGAGTATCTCTGATGGCAGCCATTGTAGTTTATTTCCATAGGCATTAGATAAATAAGATCAGAAAGAAAGCTTATGTCAGTTTAAGCTCATTTCAACCTCAAGACAACTTTCAAATTATAAATCACAATCTTCTCAGCCAAAGGAAGTACAATATTATACTGTACAAGTGAACTATTCAGTTATGGGGCTGCAAAGAGTATTAGGGCAATACAATCTGCCTGTGGAAGACATTAACATATTAATACGAAGTGCCATTTTTTTGCTGGGAGGCTAACTCTTTCCCCCTGGTTGCACAGAGTCTTTGATCAGCCAACTCAGAACGTTAAGGCAGTTATGAAAATAGACGATTCAGAATTAGTGGAGCATCTCAGGAAATAATTTGAAAAGGAGCCATGCATACATTATATTTGGAGACTGAGAAACTCAAATATGAGATAATGCGAGAGCCCAGATGTTAAATGAAATTCTGATATAATAGGCAAGGCCAACTATTCAGTCTGATTCAGAATGGCAAGACATTCTTAAAATTCTGCCACATAATTATACAGAATTGTACATTGTGTAGTTGCTCCCACTGTAATGACAATATCATCCCATGGGGAACTTATTCCAGATAATATTAAACATAATCTATTTCTCCTGCTCTACAATCCTGTATATAAACATTCTCATTTCACATCAATCAGTTTATCACATGGACAGATCTACTCAGACTTAAAAAGCTGCTGTGAGGTCATACCATACCAACTGCCACTGTAGCCAATGTCGATGTGTACAAGCCTATTTATTTTCTGCAACGACACACTCACACATGACACATTGTAAGCAAGCAAGTGCCAGTGACTTCTAAGCCTTTAACTTGAACAGACTAGAGACAATTGACTTCAGGAAAAGTGGCTATCAGCTGATAGCGTAAATCTTTTAGCTAGCTACTTAGCTACGCTTTCAAAACAAACTCGTTTTAACTTGATTTGAGTTTGTTCTGCTGCTGACATCTGCCTCTTAATAACAGTCAAATTGCCCCCTCCTCTGTCCTTAACAGTGAGAGACAAACATAACAGATATAACAAAAAAATGTGCCAACTAGCTAGGCCTACCTACCAGTATTCAAACTCTCCGCTCGCCTCCACACTGCATGGAGCAACCAGACAGTGTCTACGCTTGGGGCAGGAGGGAGGGGTAATTTACCGAGGTCCAAGAGCTTATGAAATAAGCTAGTTTGATGTGCAATTCATTCCATTTAATATTAAAACATTGAAAAGAGACTTAACATTTTAATAAAAATAAATTCATGAAATAAAAAAAAATCCACCGAGCTGCGAGGGCACTTTTTCATAGGAGGACAAAAAGGCAGGTGGTGCTCGGGCACTAGTTGAGCCCTATCTGTCCACGTGCCTGCCTCCACCCCACACCGTGGTAACGTCACAGCTCAGTGAGTCAGAGAGGTGCACTGACATTCACCACTGTCTGGGATATGGCTTGGCTAGACACACATTCTTCCTTTCATTCTCCAACTTGGCATTTGCCTATCGTTTGTTTGCTTTTATAGAGGAAAAAGGGACAAAAGGACATGTTCCATGACAAAGATTTTAGCCATTTCCACTGATTTTACATCAGAGACTGGAAGCAAGGGAGTTTGTGTGGCAATTCTTTGTGTTGTGGTGTAAATATGAAAATAAAGGATTATCTTTGGATTCACTGAAATAGGACACTGTACAGAACAGAGGATAAATATGTCCTTCGCTTTAATCCCACGCCCTTACCTCACCTAGCTTGTTGCCTGTAACCGACCTCACTAATACTAAAATCTGCAGACTAACAGTAGTAGGACCTTTAGGTTACAAGGCTTCAGGTTGCAAAGTGACCTGATACATACACAGGTAACCACTACCAGCCACACAATTATGTAACCTACAGTGTAACCAAGTTATTTGGTTTAAGAATAAAGACACTAGGAAGTGAGTCTATGGCAGTAGAAATACTAGGGATTTGCGACAATATCCTTTTTGGAACTCTTTGTTCTTTTAATAGAGAAAGTGAGTGGAGCTAAACTGAACAAATAGTTTCTCCCACAAATAATTATTTCCTTTAAGACGGTAAAAAGTATGCTAAAAGCCATATTATGTCTGCTAACTGCACGATTACCATCTTCTCCCCACTTTACGTAACACCTTTAGAAAATAAAATCTCTCTCCATCGCTTAATGCTTTTAGCAAGAGTAGTGAGTAGAGAATAGGGCCATTTACCATATTAAAGAATAAAATGAATAGGATTGGTTTGCTAATGACTTCCCTCATAATGAGGGGCCAGGTGCATCGGCCTAAACTCAGTCCTCAGTCCTAATTGGATCTCTGCTACAGGGAGGAATGCCCGGTCTGTGAAGACATTTCACAGAGAGACCCAGGCCCATAGCCATCCCATAATTACTCACTAGCTAAACCTCCCTGATTGCAGCTGCTCTTTTTCAGAGTTGTCTGGACTGGAGGAACATCTACTGTTACAATGTCTCCAGAGCGTTGTATGAGGAGCACTAAAATTATTAGAAAGAACATCATGAGCATTACATTTCAGATGGCTTTCAATTTGTTTGAATATGATTGATATAACAACCACCAAATAGGTTATATAATATTTATATAAAAATCACAAGACTATTCACTTAGTTTAAAGTCCCCATCGTCTAACCCAGACGAAATCGTCCCCTGCGGTAGCCTGACCTTTGACTTCTGAACCCTGGCACTGACCCCTCCGCTGACCTCCCAAAGACACCAGTCTATCACAGAAAAAGAACAGAGCACACAAACACATGACCCTGTGGATCAATACAAAAATACCACTAGTCTCAAAGATCTAGTTCGCCATCAGAATCGTTCAACCAAACATTATGATATTGCAGTGGTATTCAAGCCTTTTCAGCGGGTACCACATTTTTTTCCAGCAGAATTTCTGTGAAGCCAATTTTTTTTGCAACATTTTCTCGTGACCCCACCTCACCCCAGATCTAATGACAACCTTACAAGTGGTACATTTCTATTATCCTACATTTCAAATACCCTTCAATTCATAAAATGTTCATCTCTTATCAAAATTAAAAGAAACCAATAGATACATTTAGTAAATACAATTGTATGTTTCAAATTACCTTTCTCAAAAACATTATACATTATATATATATATATATATATATATATATATATATATATTGTCCCATACAATAATCTATGCTCTTAATTTTATGTTCTCCCCCAAAATGTATGACCCCACTGCAGTACCCCTGCGACCCCACTAGGGGTGGCGACCCCCACTTTGAATACCACTGCTCTACTGTTTATTTCCATTGTCATGTAGCATACTGTATATATATTCAACCACTAGATCAGGGATAATGGGAGGGGTACAAGACCAGTGGTTATACCTGTATCGTCATCATCAGCCTCCTGCACAGGGTAGTAATCTCCTCTGTCAATTACTGCAGTAGAAACCCAACCTGGTCTCAGGGCAATTTGTAGGATTTGGTATGTAAATATGACTCCCTCAATTGGGTATGATATATTACCTTACGTTAGGTTACGTTATGAATGGAATAGCGGTCATACAACATCATACGAATTGCATGATGTAACTTATTATACATTTTGGAGGAAGTACCGTAAATTCCGGACTATAAGCCGCAACTTTTTTCCCACGCATTGAACCTCGCGGCTTAAACAATGACGCTTTCAATTTTTTTTCTCCAAAAAAACACATTCTGTGACGTGCTCAGTTTTTTGGCGGCATGAAGCTTTCATTAGACCAATGAAACTGCCGAAAGGGTTAAGGTCAAACAACTTTTTTGTTTACTGTTTAGATTCAATCGAGCGCTCTCAAACTTCCCATCATTCTGATTACGGTAGTCATTTTGTCACCCTCATCATGGTAAAGACACGGAGAAATGCATATGATGCAGCTTTCAAGTTGAAGGCGATTGATCTGGCTGTTGGAAAAGTAAATAGAGCTGCTGCACGGGAGCTTGGTCTTAATGAGTCGATGATAAGACGTTGGAAACAGCAGCGTGAGGAATTGACTCAGTGCAAAAAGACAACTAAAGCTTACTGCAAATTTTTTTTTTTTTTTACAAGCCGTGTTTCGTTAAAGCCTATTTATTTTTGTTACAAGCCGTGTTTCGTTAAAGCCTATTTATTTTTGTTACAAGCCGTGTTTCGTTAAAGCCTGTGTAAAGTTCATTTGTTTCAATGTACCGGTAGGCACCTGCGGCTTATTTATGTTCAAAATAATATATATTTTTAAATTCAGTCGGTGCGGCTTATATTCAGGTGCGCTTAATAGTCCGGAAATTACGGTACAGTATTATATGTCTTTCTCTGAGACCAGGCTTCTTGTTGCGTCATAACAAAAAGGAGAATTACAAGGAGAATTTACATTGTTGGCTAGGGAAACTAATGACAAAGGTAAGGAAAATGTACGTAAATGGTAATAACTAACAACAAAGTTAGGATCATTTATTTATCAGGTTAGGTGAATTAGGTTAAGGTTAGGAACAGGGAATGGGAATGGTTAGCTAAAATATGACAGTTGTCTCCGACACAACTCGAACACGCAACCTTTGGATTGCTTGATGGTCGCGGTATACTGTACACCCACCCATCCTCCCCAACCAACCTCCCTACTTTCGTTTGTGTCTTAAGTAACCATACCATTATTGCATTTGTAACATAACGTAGAATATCATACCTAATGGAGGTACACATTTCCGTAAAATAGCCAACATCTGTCCAGTGACTCCAGCCTGCCAAACCAGGTAATGATATATATTATATATTATATATATATATATATATATATATATATATATATATATATATATATATATATATAAAGGGGGTAAAATACATATATATATATATATATATATTACCCCCTTTTTCTCCCCAATTTCAATCTTGTCTCATCACTGCAACTCCCCAACGGGCTCAGGAGGCAAAGGACAAGTCATGCGTCCTTCGAGCCATGACCCGCCAAATCGTGCTTCTTAACACCCGCCCGCTTAACCCGGAAGCCAGCTGTACCAATGTGTCAGAGGAAACACAGTTCAACTGGCTACTGAAGTCAGCCTGCAGTCACCCTGCCCGCCACAAGGAGTCACTAGAGTGCAATGAGCCAAGCAAAGCCCCCCCAGCCAAACCCTCCCCTAACCTGGACAACGCTGGGCCAATTATGCGCCGCGCTATAGGACTCCCGATCAAGGCCGGTTGTGATACAGCCCAGGATTGAACCCGGGTATGTAGTGACACCTCTAGCAATGCAGTGCCTTAGACCGCTGTGCCACTCGGGAGGCCCATAATGAGAGTGTTTTGATCATTTTCACTCCCCACTAGCTGAGAGAATCAATAAAAAAGGTAATCTGTAGGATTCTCAAAGAATCATTAACCATCCATAGGTGTCAACGTGGTTGACCATGGTCGGTATCTACCTTCTCCTTTCATTATCTGCTGGGTTTCCAATATGCTGACATGGGCTTACTGGTATTGAAAAAGTCTGCGGTTAAAGTATCTACTGTAGGAAAATTAGAGGTTGACATGAAAGCTGGTTCTTGTCAGCAAGTTTTCGTTAATGTTTTGTTTTCTTGCTCATGGTTAATATAAAACTGTATAGCATTGAAGGAATTGCAGGAAATTCACATTCAATTCAAAACTATGTCTTTGAGAGATTTAATTGATATTCAAAATCTAGATATCAACCAGTGTCGATCGGTGATGTTTAAGAACATGGCCTTATTTCTATTACAGCATATTGGATGACTGTCATTCATATTCCATTCACCCTGCTCAATGTAACATCAATAAGTTGAGGCTAACACATGATGCTCTAATTTCCTCTGTACCCTTCACGAGGTTGCTACAACCTAGCCTATGAATGAAAGTTTACAATGTAGGAATTTTGAGTAATCAAAGTGACATACTGTGACATTTTCATTACCGCATTGCACACTCTTGCCTTCATCTGGCTGATCTAGAGTGTAATCATTAGTCCAACAGTTGCAAACGAGAGCTTCTATTGGACAAATTCAGGTATGTTTGATCCCCATTTCACTTTCATAGCAGCCACATACAAACAGCTCGTTGTATATATAATTCCTTCTCGCATCTGTCGACGTGATCTCCTCCCCTCACCTTTTCCCTTCGCATGTGGACTTCAGTGCACAACACATCAGCAGGCAAAAAAACCTTTCCAAGCCAAACCTTCATATCATGACTGATAACCGCACACAGCCTACATATTTGTCACGTCATAGTCAACATTTCTTCTGGAACTAACGAGTTAGTAAACCCACTACAATCATGCACTAGAGCATGCACTAGTCACATGCACCGAATACAACAAACGTAGACCTTACAGTGAAATGCTTACTTACAACAGTGCAGTTTCCAAAAAAATACGGATAACTATAAGAGATAAAGTATCAAGCAAATAAAGAGCAGCAGTAAAAAAATAACCATACAGGGGGTGCCGGTACAGAGTCAATGTGTGGGGGTGCTGTTTAGCTGAGGTAGTATGTACATGTAGGTAGAGTTAATTAAAGTGACTATGCATAGATGACAACAGAGACTGGCAGTGATGTGGAGAGGGTGGGGGGGCAATGCAAATAGTCTGGGTAGCCATTTGATTAGATGCTAAGGAGTCTTATGGCATGGTGGTAGGAGCTGTTTAGAAGCCTCTTGGACCTAGAGTTGGAGGTCCTGGATGGCAGAAAGCTTGGCCCCAGTGATGTACTGGGCCGTTCGCACTACACTCTGTAGTGCCGTGCGGTCGGAGGCAAAGCAGTTGCCATACCAGGCAGTGATGCAACCAGTCAGGAAGCTCTTGTTGATGCAGCTGTAGAACCTTTTGAGGATCTGAGGAGCCATGCCAAATCTCCTGAGGGGAATAGGTTTTGTCATGCCCGCTTCACGACAGTCATGGTGTGCTTGGACCATGTTAGTTTGTTGGTGATGTGGACACCAAGAAACTTGAAGCTCTCAACCTGCTCCACTGCAGCCCCGTCAGTGAGAATGGGGGCATGCTCGGTCCTCTTTTTCCTGTAGTCCACAATCATCTCCTTTGTCTTGATCACGTTGAGGGAGAGGTTGTTGTCCTGGCACCACACGGCCAGGTCTCTGACCTCCTCCCTTAAGGCTGTCTCGTTGTTGTCAGTGATACCACCTACCACTGTTGTGTCATCGGCAAATTTAATGATGGTGTTGGAGTCGTGCCTGGTCATCCAGTCATGAGTGAACATGGAGTACAGGAAGGGGCTGAGCCCCTGTGTTGAGGATCAGCTTGGCAGATGTGTTGTTACCTACCGTTACCACCTGGGGACGGCCCGTCAGGAATTCCAGGATCCACTTGCAGAGGGAGGTTTAGTCCCAGGGTCCTTAGCTTATTGATGAACTTTGAGGGCACTATGGTGTTGAACGCTGAGCTGTAGTCAATGAATAGCATTCTCACATACGTGTTTCTTTTGTCCAGGTGGGAAAGGGCAGTGAGGAGTGCAATAGAGACAGCATCATCTGTGGATCTGTTGGGGCGGTATGCAAATTGGAGTGGGTCTAGGATTTCTGGGATGATGGTGTTGTGAGCCATGACCAGCCTTTCAAAGCACTTCATGGCTACAGACGTGAGTGCTATGGGTCGGTAGTAATTTAGGCAGGTTACCTTAGTGTTCTTGGGCACAGGCACTATGGTGGTCTGCTTATAACATGTTGGTATTACCGACTCGGATAGGTAGAGGTTGAAAATGTCAGTGAAGACACTTGCTAGTTGGTCAGTGCATGCTCGCAGTACATGTCCTGGTCATTCGTCTGGCTCTGCGGCCTTGTGAATGTTGACCTTTTGAAAGGTCTTACTCACATCGGCTGCAGAGAGGGTGATCACACAGTCTTCCGGTGCAGCTGGTGCTCTCATGCATGTTTCAGTGTTATTTGCCTCGAAGCAAGCATAGAAGTAGTTTAGCTCATCCGGTAGGCTTGTGTCACTGGGCAGCTCTCGGCTGTGCTTCCCTTTGTAGTCTGTAATGGTTTGCAGGCCCTGCCACATCCGACTAGCGTCAGAGCCGGTGTTGTACGACTCGATCTTAGTCCTGTATTGACGCTTTGCCTGTTTGATGGTTCGGCGGAGGGCATAGCGGGAATTCTCATAAGCTTCCAGGTTAGAGTCCCGCTCCTTGAAAGCGGCAGCTCTAGCCTTTAGCTCAGTGTGGATGCTGCCTGTAATCAATGGCTTCTGGTTGGGGTATATACGTACGGTCACTTTGGGGACGACATCATCGACGCACTTATTGATGAAGCCAATGACAGATGTGGCGTACTCCTCAATGCCATTGGAGGAGTCCCAGAACATATTCCAGTCTGTGCTAGCAAAACAGTCCTGTAGCTTAGCATCTGCTTCATCTGACCACTTTTTTATTGTTCTAGTCACTGGTGCTTCCTGCTTTAATTTTTGCTCGTAAGCAGGTATCAGGAGGATGGAATTATCGTCAGATTTGCCAAATGGAGGGTGAGGGAGAGCTTTGTGTGCATCTCTGTGTGTGGAGTATAGGTGGTCCAGAGTTATTTTCCCTCTGGTTGCACATTTAACATGCTGATAGAAATTTGGTAAAACTGATTTAAGTTTCCCTGCGTTAAAGTCCCCGGCTACTTGAAGCGCCGCCCCTGGGTGAGAATTTTCTTGTTTGCTTATGGCGGAATACAGCCCATTCAATGCTATCTTAGTGCCAGCCTCTTACTGTGGTGGTATGTAAACAGCTACAAAGAATATAGATGAAAACTCCCTCGGTAGGTAATGTGGTCTGCAGCTTATCATGAGAAACTCTACCTCAGGCGAGCAATAGCTCGAGACTTCCTTAGATATCGTGCACCTGCTGTTGTTTGCAAAAATACATAGATCGCCGCCCCTTGTCTTACCAGACACAGCTGTTCTATCCTGCCGGTACATCGTATAACCAGCCAGCTGTATGTTGGTATTGTCGTCGTCCAGCCACGACTTAATGTCCCGTTGGTAGTTTAATCTTCCCAATAACTCGTCCATTTTATTGTCCAGAGATTGCATGTTTGCTTTCAGTACTAGATTAATTCTCTGATCCTTTGATTGGGTGGATAATATGTCAGTTTATGCTGCAAGAGCTCTGATAGGATGGAGGACCACCTCCAGAAGATGTCATAATTACTCTGCAAGTCTATGGATGGGGGTGAGAACCATGAGCCTCCTAGGTTTTGTATTGAAGTCTATGTACCCAGAGGAGGACAGAAGCTATCTGTCCTCTGGCTACACCATGGTGCTACCCTACAGAGTGCTGCTGAGGCTACTGTAGACCTTCATTGGTGTCACGTCCTGACCATAGTAAGTTGTTATTTTCTATGGTAGAGTAGGTCAGGGCGTGACAGGGGGTGTTTGTCTATGTTTTGTATTTCTATGTTCAGTTTCTAGTTTGGTATTTCTATGTTGGTTTTGTTTGGTATGATCTCCAATTAGAGGCAGCCGGTTGTCGTTGTCTCTAATTGGAGGTCATATTTAAGTTGATGTTTGTCCCACCTGTTTTTGTGGGTGATTAATTCTTGAGTAGTGTGTTTTCTCTCTGCGTCACGGTTTGTTGTTTTGTGTATTCAAGTATTTAGTGTTTACATTTTGTTTCACGGTAATAAAATATGTGGAACTACAAACACGCTGCATTTTGGTCCAATCCTTTGAACAGCCGTGACAATTGGATAACTTTTTTAATGTTTCACTATTTTTATTTTCATGAAATTCACTGAGGAGGATGGTCCTTCCTTTCCTCCTCTGAAGAGCCTCCACTGATATCAACCACCGATAGGTTCAACTTACATTAAGCGATAGGTTCAACTTACATTAACATGTCCCTTGGAACATTCGCATTCACCCTTGACAACAGGAAGTGAGGCATAAATCAAACTGTCATGTCATAATTTAAGCATGAGCCCTCCAATGGGACAGGACCACTTCACACATTAAATAACACATGACCTCAGCTCTGCCAATCTGGGCCCTCACTACGGCGCCATTATGGGCCCCTGTGTATTTGAATGATTGTTTGTCCCCCTCAATGTATCAATAACGCTCCTAGGAGTGAAGAATCATGTTTAGTATTTGACCCTTAGTCTCTGTATCATAGTATGTGCATCACCAGACGAAGATGAAAGAGAGAAGGAGGAGGGGTTGATGAAGTAGAGAGAACTCCTTTCCTTTGAAAGGCTTCTATTTTACTTACAATAGTGTTCCATTTTAATATAATTTTCCAAAAACCTTCTCCTTCCTTTAACTAATTCTAGCCCATGTTTATTGAAATGGTGGTTAATGAAGGTCCTAAGGGAGTAATATGAATGGTTCTAATAGGCTGGAATTATTGCTGGAGAGTAGAATCTTTAAGTGTCCTGACGCTCCTGGGAGCTCTGGAACGACAGCTTTGAAAGCCACTGATTGCATCCCTCCGGGGATTGAGGGCCTTCAATATCCATTAGCCCACAACAGGATTACCGCGGGAGGAGGAGCATTACGGAATCATTACGGAGTCACAGCATCCAACACCAGGGGCGTATTCACTACGCACCAAACGGAAGCCAAAAGAAGCAAACAGAACAAAACCAAGAGGAACCTACCTGAATTTGTCCAATAGATACTCTTGTTTTCGTTGCAAAACTGTTTGGAGTAAACGGTTTCTATTGCAAAGCTTTTTGGAACTGTTTGCAACTGTTTGCACAAACAGGCTATTCCAACATGCAAAAGGTATGTTATGTGATGTGTGGAAGTAATGGAAGTAAAAAGGCATATAGTATCTGTTCCCTAGTGACTTTCTGCTCTTATTTCTGTGGATTGGATCGCCCAATAGGACCCACCACAGCAGAATAGTACCTTGATTGTAGAGTGATGTGATAACCTCTGTGAATCTATTTTTTAACATGAAACTCAAATGTAAATGATTCATCAGGACTGAGGCCAGAGTGTTTAGAGGAAAATGCCCTCAGGTGAAGAGGCTCGTGTCCATCCAGAAAAATCTCTCGCATACAGTGGTATGGTTATATGAATCTTAAATATTCTGCAAACGTCATATAAAAGGTGTCGACAGGACTGTATGGTAGATCTGAAGTCGAGTAATGATGTAATATGTTATGTGCATAGTGCCTGCCTATCATAAATCAATGGAACAAAGGTGGGCTTTTGAATGTCTACTGTATATACCCAGTATAGGGAACAATATTAAACAACTTGAATTGTGGTGTTCTGTCAAATTACCCCTGGTTATGATCGCTTGCTCTAGAATACTACACAATGTTTATTTAATACTACACAATTTTAAATAGTTTTTCAGTATATGCATGATCTCTACTGTATTATTGAGGACAAATATACATCAAATATACCCATAGAAGAAAAACAAAGGCTTCCCCCTTGATACGTGGTGATATTCTACAGTGTAGATATATATCCTCTACAGAGATACAGTTCAGTGTTTTGACCTGATGATGTGAAATCAAGCAGTCACCCAGAAAACAGGAAATTGCTCCATCGCTTAGATCTCATTACCAGAAAACCTTGGCAGTGAGTCCCTCAATTAAACTTGTACAAACTCTACAACTCTGGCAGTAACTCGCAGGCCAACGCATCACTTGTTGTTCAGCCTGACTTCTCGCTCAGGGAAAGTTCCCCACTACAGTATGATTTAAAAGCGCCTGCAACATCAATGTTTTCGAAGGTAACGTGTTAAGTCCTGGACTTTCCAACAGTCACACATGAGGTTTTACTTTTACATTCTGCTTTGGTCAGATAGCTTACCTACAACCTTGAGCCAGGTTGCTCATACATAGTATGGGCATCTTAGTGATTTCGAAATAATACAAATTCCCCTGTGACTGATTCGGCTGCCATATGTTACTGTAGCAACTCATTGTAGATTTATGAATTTCGATAAAAAATATTTTTTACATTTTATTCCCTCCACAGCTGCCTGTCCTTGTCTTGAGTAAATATTAGTGTGTGGAAGATAGGGGAACGTGGGAGATTGGAAGTATTGTGGGGCTTAGTAAACTGAGTGTCCTGCCAGTTTGGACTATTTCCAGGTACAGTAACTAACGTGGCCCAGATGAGCTGCTTCTTCCAGGGATGTAGGCCCCATCTGACCTGGTCCAGAGTCTGGAGATTGCGTGGGTGTGGAATGGCTGTGGAGGATTTTTGTGAATCTCATGCATGTGTGTGTGTGCGTACAAGCGAGTGGAATTCCGAGTTGGAATTACAAGTCAGAAGTCAGAGAAAGTTTTTTTGAGTTCACTGTTGTCGCCTTCCCATATGAACTTGAAATAATCGTCTGTAGCCTTACCCAGTGACCTTTAATGTTATTGTTTTGGGCTAACAATGACTAAGTAGCTTGCATTTGGAATGACGTATTTGGAGTAAACTTGAGTACTGTAGGCCTATGCATGTATCAATTGAAGAGTCACCTGAAGCTTGAGACGAATGGGAGATGCAATAGAGGTGCTGAGGCAGAGGGCTCGTAGTGAGAACGACTGGCTACTATTCTGAACCATGTGTGGTGAGCTTTCTGTCGCCCAGAGCTGCTGAAGCATCACCCAAGTAGGTTTCATACATTGTGAAGGAGAAGTTCAGTGGCTACATGACTCAGGCTGGTTCCCAGAGTAGCCCTCTACAAGAGCGTCACCAGACTCTATCTTCATCAACCATATCCCTCACGAGCTTCCTCAAATCAAATGTATATTGTCACATGCTTCGTAAACAACCAGTGTAGACTAACAGTGAAATTATGAGTTATGGGCCCTTCACAACAGAGAAAGAAAATAAAGAGGTCCCCGTGTTGAGGGTCAGTGTGCTGGATGTGTTGTTGCCTACCCTCACCCCTAGGGGCAGCTCATCAGGAAGTCCAGGATCCAGTTACAGAGGAAGGTGTTCAGTCCCAGGCTCTTTAGCTTACTGATGAATTTGGAGGGCACCATGGTGTTGAGCACAGAGTTGTAGTCAATGAACAGCATTCTCACATACAGTAAGTGTTCCTCTTGTCTAGGTGAGAGAGGGCAGTGTGGAGTGCAATACAGATTGCGTCATCTGTGGATCTGTTGAAGCGGTATGCAAATTGGAGTGGGTCCAGGGTATCTGGGATGATGGTGTTTATGTGTGTCATGGCCATCCTTTCAAAGCATTTCATGGCTACAGATTTTGAGAAATACAGGGCAATAGTAATTTAGACAGGTTACCTCGGCGTTCTTGGGCACAGGGACTATGGTGGTCTGCTTGAAAGATGTAGGTATTACAGACTGGGTTAGGGAGAGCTTGAAAATGTCAGTGAAGACAGTTGCCAGCTGGTCAGCGCATGCTCTGAGTACGTGTCCTGGTAATTGGTCTGGCCCTGAGGCAAAGTGAATGTTAACCTATTTAAAGGTTTTACTCACATCGGCTATAAAGAGTGTGATCACACATTCGTCTGGAACAGCTGGTGCTCTCAATCATGGTTCAGTGTTGCTCACCTTGAAGCGAGCATAAAAGACATTTAGCTCGTCTGGTAGGCTCACATCACTGGGCACCTTGTGGCTGGTTTCCCTTTGTAAACCGTGACAGTTTCCAAGTCCTGCCACATCCGATGAACGTCACAGCCAGTGTAGTAAGATCTGATCTTAGTCCTATATTGACGCTTTGCCTGTTCCATGGCTTGTCAGAGGTCATAGCGGCAGCTCTAGCCTTTAGCTCAGTGAGGATGCTTCCTGTAATTCATGTCTTCTGGTTGGGATATGCATGTACGGTCACTGTGAGGATGACGTCGTCGATGCACTTATTAATGAAGCCGGGGACTGATGTGGTAAGCTCCTCAATGCCATCATATGAATCACGGAACATATTCCAGTCTGTGCTAGCGAAACAGTCCTCTAGTTTAGCATCCGCTTCATCTGAGCACTTCTGTATTGGGCGCATCACTAGTACTTACTGTTTGAGTTTTTGTTTGTAAGCAGGAATCAGGAGGATATAGTTTTGGTCAGATTTACCAAATGGCACTTAGGGAGAGCGTTGTATGCGTTTCTGTGTGTGGAGTAACGCCCCCATCACACCTATAGCGTCATAGCGCAAAATGGAACGCAGCATCATCTGGATATGTGTGCAACAAAAGTTCAACATTCACCTTCTGCTACCATTTCTGTCAAGCCGTCTATGCATAAAGTTTGATGCATACGTTCGATAAATCCAACGTATGCACCACACACAACGCATTGCAACTGCCTCTGCAACGTTCCATTGGAAATAAATGTACTTCTGGTGTACCAAAATGCAATGACCTTGTCGGTGTGATCGAGGCGTAAAAGTGATCAAGAGTTTTTTTTGCCTCTAGTTGCACAAGCCATGAACTGTCCCTCTCCGTCTTTGGAGGATTCTGCACCCAAAGAATTGGCTTCTATTGGTTGACCTAGCCAACTATAGCTAGGCTACTCATGACACACTAATATATATATATATATATATATATACATATATAGTGTATCATGAGTATGTGGACACCCCTTCAAATTAGTGGATTTGGCTATTTCAGCCACACTCGTTGCTGACAGTTTAGACAAACATTGTCAGTAGAACGGCCTTACTGGATAGCTCAGTGAGCTCACCGTTGTAGGATGCCACCTTTCCAACAAGTCAGTTCATCAAATTTCTGCCCTGTTAGAGCTGCCCCAGTCAACTGTAAGTGCTGTTACTGTGAAGTGGAAACTTCTAAAAGCAACAACGGCTCAGCCGTGAAGTGGTAGGCCACACAAGCTCACAAAAGGGGCCGCCTAGTGCTGAAGCTCGTTGCGTGTAAAAATCGTCTATCCTGGGTTGCAGCACTCACTACAGAGTGAGTTCCAAACTGTCAGCGCAATAGCTGTTCATCGGGAGCTTTATGAAATGGGTTTCCATGGCCGAGCAGCCGCACACAAGCCTAAGATCACCATGCGCAATGCCAAGTGGTGTAAAGCTCACCGCCATTGGAGTCTGGAGTGATGAATCACGCTTCACCATCTCTCAGTCCGATGGATGACTCTGGGTTTGGCGGATGCCAGGAGAATGCTACCTGCCCCAATGCATAGTAATGTAAAGTTTGGTATAGGAGGAATTTAAAATGTTTCATATGAGGCGACAGAACAGAATGTCACCTTTAATTTGAGGTTATTTTCATACCCCGGTAAACTTTAAGTGTTCTTATTGTGAAGTGGAAACACAATAACAACTAGAGTACTATGTGGTCTTACAGGTTGTGATGTACTGGAACAAATTCAAAACTACAAAGGGTTGGTTTCTGGACAGTAACTCATTGTCAAGGCCTTGATATCGCAGCCATCAGATGGGGGAATTAAACCGATTACCCTGCACTTCAGGGCACACATAGATTTCTGTAATCATAGTCTGTAAAAGTCCTTAAATTCAATTATTTATGTGATGTTTTTTCTCTTTTTGTTTGGGGCTGTTTTCATGGTTCGGGCTAGGCCCCTTTGTTCCAGTAAAGGGAAATCTTAATGCTACAGCATACAATGACATTCTAGATGATTATGTGCACAAAGCCCCCATACACAAAGCGAGGTCTGTACAGAAATGGTTTGTCGAGATTGGTGGGGCAGAACTTGACTGGCCTGCACAGAGCCCTGACCTCAACCCCATCAAACACGTTTGGGATGAATTGGAACACCGACTGCAAGCCATGCCTAATCACCCAACATCAGTGATCGACCTCACGAATGCTCTTTTGGCTGAATGGAAGCAAGTCCCCGCAGCAATGTTCCAACATCTAGTGGAAAGCCTTCCCAGAAGAGTGGAGGCTGTTATAGCAGCAAAGGGGGGACCAACTCCATATTAATGCCCATGATTTTGGAATGAGATTTTCGACGAGCAGAAGGCCACATACTTTTGGTCATGTAGCATATTGCTTGTTTGTTTTTTGATTTTGATGCGCTTTAAGATTGTTATGAAAAGCACTATAGAAATGTAATCAAGTATTATTATCATTATACCAAAGATGGTTTATTTAGTTTAGTAGAGCAAAAACCTCTGACGAAGGCCAAGAGGCCGACATGTAAGCTTCAATACAAAAGTGATACTAGCAAAAGCAGTGTGCGAGTTTCTTTTTTCTTTCAACTTACCATGTACCTGCAACGTTACCATTCACCTGCAATGTTATCATGCACCTGCAACGTCACCATGCACCTGCAATGTTACCATGCACGCGCAACAAGATAGCACTGATGTGCGAGTGCATATTTGAAATGTTGAAAGTAAAACACACCAACAGTAGTTGTACTGGTATCAAATACAAATGTTAATTGCAAACAAAAAATCACGTGTCAATGAGAAAACAGAAATCCAATTTGGGTTAATAAAAGGACTTCACCAAAAACAGTAGAAAATGAATACATTAATAGCTATAAACTACATACAAAATATATAAAACATTGTTCTTATTCATGGCCTCTAAAATGGCCATAAGGCATGCCACCCTGGCAGTCACCTCCTAGCTCCCGCCTCCACATCTGGACCGTTCTGGGAGAGGATCCCACAGCTACCCTTACAGCTCACACTCCTTCATGTAGATCCTGAAAAGACATAAGATGAAGATGAAGTACAACAAGCCGATGACCTCATTTCATGATGGCAACTACCTACATTCCGGTTAGCGTTGTGAAACAAAGTAAATAAACACGGAATACGTTGATTCACACTGGTGTCTTATTTGTCTGTCTGTGATCTACTGTTATTGATCACCAGCCCCGAGAGTCAAAATGTTCATTTGAAGGTTTTCACCAAACAGCAAACATCTTACAAGGTACGCTTCCATTTTGTCTGTGTTTGAGCTATAGCTACATGGGGGTATGAAATGAATCCTTATGTTGGTAGGAACAAATCTAGCCTATTGCCAATGTTATCTGATGATGTATGACTTAATGGCAACATCGAATGTCCACCGAGTGACTATATCTTTGCTCATGAAAAATATGATGAAAACACTTGGTTATGTTTCACTATATTGATCACTCCAATAGATTGTATCACTCCACGGCGGAGGGATTCATCCGAGGTGAGGATTTACAGATTCACTCCTGTGTACACCTGTGTCACGGCTGGAGTCCGCCCCTATATAGACCCCATGGCCACGACACACGTTCTTTCATTTTCTCGGTGGACGTCCGTATGGTTTGAAGTACAAACTTTCTGAAGTTCGCTTGGTAGGTAAGTGTAATATCTTGTGTGAAAGTATACTCACTGGCTGTTTGCAGCCTGGAGCAGCTGGCCCTCCTCTTGAGTGCTCCACTCGCTGCACACGGTTGATCTGTATCTTCCGCCCGTGGTTTGTCGTACTTGTGTTTCGTTAGCGTTACACTACGACTCCGTGTGCATCCATTAGTATGGTGGCTCTTGCTGCCACAAACTGTAATTTACCGAACACAACTTGCCGACTTGCTTGTTCTATGTGTGTGTTGTGAATTGCTTTAACATGCTGCTCCCCGCGACATAGGCTCGGGTTCTCTGCTAATTACCCTGCTGGGTTCTTTTCTTGTTCTTTCCCCTGCAGAGTGTAAGAGTATGATGGTGGGCTTTCCACTACGTTGAGACATTAACTCTGGAGTTCCTTAACGGAGTTACTCCATCATATGACTGTTTTTACTGCTTGGATATTAAACCGGCTAGGTAATATTGCAGTTGGCCTAAAACCAAAAAATTGAATCTATTACCTGGTTGCTGTTTTTTTGTCTGCCTGTTATTCCCACGCGTGTCTTCCCTGTTTTTTTGCAGAGGTACTGGGTAATTTATCCCTCACCGGGTACCTATTCCTCCAAACAGGTCACGACATAAGCTCTCCCAGGGCATCCGTGGCCTTGTTGGCTTGGCTGAGCTTATGGCTTCCCTTTGTGACAAGTGTGACAGTGGCATCCCCCTGGGGATCCGCATACCTGGTGTATGCACTGCCTGGGTTTGAGCCACGTGGCGAGGGCGGTGGAGCGCCCCACTAGACGCCTGTTTTGTGTGGTGTTCTCAGAATGCCTGCGCCTGGCGCGATTGGAGGTCATGTGCGAGTGGGTCGGCCAGGTTCGGGCTCAGGCTGGGAACGAGCTCCCTCCCTCAGGAGTGGTGCGCCCAATCCCGTTTGAACGGCTATAACTTCTAGTCCTAGCTACTAAAGCACATAGCTAGCTAGGAAAAGGCACGGCAGGCAGTAGGCTGCAAATCTGTTTTCAAAGCTATAATTTTAAGAACAAAAATGAATTACATTTGAGCACCACTGCAAAAGCTTTGCTATTCACCATCTTGTTGTTTACTTGAAGAGATCTAGGGATCAAAACTTCCCATTCCACTGCATTGTGGCTGTGAAATAAGTGGACAGCGACTTGTACTAGAAGAAAGCTGACATGAGTATAACATCCTGGCATTTACGACACTTGATTTTCCAAAATTCACATACAAATGAACTTAATATTTTCAGATACTGAGGATGCATTATGTGGGCGATTGTGTTTTCTGCTATTGGTTCATTTCGGTAGTGCATCCACATATCTAATAGACAGCTGATTATCAAAGCTGAAATTAGTATGACATCCGGGCATTTAAAGTATACTCGATTTTCGAAATGTCACATACTCAAATGACCTGCTATTTCTGATACAAGTAAGGGAATTTTGACACAGCCGGTGTGTCTGCACAATGAGAGAATAGACTGGAGCAAACTGCCATTGGAAGGGACTGGAGTAGAATGGATCTGGGAGAATTCATGCAGGGCACGGAGCATGCCACAGCACCCATGTCACAGCTCTTCCTCAGAAATAGTGCCTGGTTTTAATTTTGGGTACGATTATAACCAGAGCGATATACAGTACCAGTCAAAAGTTTGGACACACCTACTCATTCAAGGGTTTTTCTTTATTTTTACTATTTTCTACATTGCAAAGTAATGAAGACATCAAAACTATAAAATAACACATATGGAATCATGTAGTAACCAAAAAAGTGTTAAACAAATCTAAATATATTTGAGATTCTTCAAATTGCCACCCTTTGCCTTTGACAGATTGCACACACTTGGCATTCTCTCAACCAGCTTCATGAGGTAGCACCTGAAATGCACCTGGAATGCATTTCAATTAACAGGTGTGCCTTGTTAAAAGTTAACTTGTGGAATTTCTTTCCTTCTTAATGTGTTTGAGCCAATCAGTTGTGTTGTGACAAGGTAGGGGTGGTACACAGAAGATAGCCCTATTTGGTAAAAGACCAAGAACAGCTCAAATAAGCAAACAGAAATGACAGTCCATCATTACTTTAAGACATGAAGGTCAGTCAATCCGGAACATTTCAAGAACTTTTGCATTTTCTTCAAAGTGCAGTCGCAAAAACCATCAAGCGCTATGATGAAACTGGCTCTCATGAGGACCGCCAAAAGGAAAAGAAGACCCAGAGTTACCTCTGCTGCATAGGATAAGTTCATTAGTTATCAGCCTCAGAAATAGCAGCCCAAATAAATGCTTCACAGAGTTCAAGTAACAGACACATTTCAACATCAACTGTTCAGAGGAGACTGCAAAAGAAACCACAAAGAAACCACTACTAAAGGACACCAATAATATGAAGAGACTTGCTTGGGCCAAGAAACACGAGCAATAGACATTAGACCCATGGAAATCTGTACTTTGGTCTGATGAGTCCAAATGTGAGATTTTGGGTTCCAATCGCCGTGTCTTTGTGACTCAGAGTAGGTGAACGGATGATCTCTGCATGTGTGGTTCCCACCGTGAAGCGAGGAGGTGTGATGGTGTGGGGGTGCTTTGTTGGTGACACTGTCTGTGATATATTTAGAATTGAAGGAACAGTTAACCAGCATGGCTACCACAGCATTCTGCAGCGATACGCCATCCCATCTGGTTTGTGCTTAGTGGGACTGTCATTTGTTTTTCAACAGGACAATGACCCAACACACCTCCAGGCTATGTAGCGGCTATTTGACCAAGAAGGAAAGTGATGGAGTGCTGCATCAGATGACCTGGCCTCCACAATCACCCAACCTCAACCCAATTGAGATGATTTGGGATGTTGGACCGCAGCCAACAAGTGCTCAGTATATGTGGAAACTCCTTCCAGACCGTTGGAAAAGCATTCCAGGTACTACATATAAAACCAAAGCCATTTTACCAAGACTTGCTGCTATTAACCCTATCCTTTGAAATGCCCCACTATATTAGCCAAGGCTTATGGCAGCTGTGTGGCACTAGGACAGCTATGCTAGAGGGGTTTTGGGGGGCACAGTTGACAGTAAAGAATGCAGTAATGCACCCCTCTCTCCACAACGCTGCACGGCTCCCATAAAAAACAAGGTGCAGTGCAGATGCCGACACTTACCCTGTTGGGCCAGCTTTATAATAACTCTGGGAATGTCTTTGATCCAGGAGGGGCAATAAAGTGACAGTTTCGGCTGACATTTAGCTAACCAAAGACACACAAACAAGCCCCTCGCTTGGTGCAATTAGTGCTAGTTTTAGGTGCTGGCTTGTGTCGTCGCAAACTTGAACCCCCTTCAAAATAAACTGTGTCCGTGTGTGTCCCCCAAAAAATCGGGCTAGTCCTCTCGACATCTCTTGTGAATATTTTGTTGGATAGTTTGCCTTGTGAACTATGTTAAAACACTTAATAGGCTTCAATAGGCTGACATTTGTTGCTGACATTCCATGTGCCATCATCACAGCTATGAGAGCAATGTGACACATACTGTATGGGTGTCATCATACAGTAGTGACTAACCAAAAGCCAAGGTAATGAACTGTCACTCGAGTCCAAAGCCTGCTGATCCCCTATGTTCCAGTGTTAAGTACACACTGTATATGGCACCCAGCACTGACACTAAACAAGTAAAAGCTCAGAGCAGAAGAATCTGAGGACCACAGCTGGGCTACAGCACACACTTCCCATCCACAGCAGCACGGATGACTCAAACAATACAAGTCAGATGTTCTTCCACTCAGTCTTCTGGACAGCCAGCGCTAAGTGACATGTGACACGTCAGATATGCACCTCACTGAGTAACACGTCAGTAACAGTTATCTAAAGTGTTGTTCTTAAGTTTACAGTACACTTCCATATACACTGAGTAGAAAAAACATTAGGAACACCTTCCTAATATTTAGTTGCACCCATTTTGCCCTCAGAACAGCCTCAATTCGTTGGGGCATGAACTCTACAAGGTGTCGAAAGCGTTCCACAGGGATGCTGGCCCATGTTGACTCAAATGCTTCCCATTGTTGTATCAAGTTGACTGGATGTCCTTTGGGTGGTGGACTATTCTTGATACACACAAACTTTTGAGCATGAAAAACCAAGCAGTGTTGCAGTTCTTGACACTCAAACCGGTGCGCCTGGCACCTTCTACCATACCCCCGTTCAAAGGTACTTAAACTTAGGGCTCGGATCCCACTAGCGGGATCAAAATCGACAACATCCGGTGAAGCTGGAGCGCGCCAAAATCAAATTACAAAATTCTAATATTAAACATTCATGAACATGCAATTGTCTTACATCATTTAAAAGCTTAACTTCTTGTTAATCCAACCGCATTGTCAGATTTCAAAAAGGATTTACAGCGAAAGCATACCATGCGATTATCTGAGGACCGCACCCGGCATCTAAATACTTTTTCAACTAGCACCGGCTTCACAAAAATCACAAATATCGATAAAATAAATCCCTTACCTTTGAAGATCTTCCTCTGTTTGCAATCCCAAGGGTCCCAGCTACACAACGAATGTTCATTTTGTTCGATAAAGTCCTTCTTTATATCCAAAAAGTCTGTTTAGTTGGTGCCATTGATTTCAGTAATCCACTCCTTCAACATGCATACAAAGGAATCCAAAAAGCTACCGGTAAACTTCGTCCAAACAAGTCAAACAATGTTTCTAATAATCCTCAGGTACCCTAATATGTAAATAAATGATAATATTTCAGACGGAAAGAACGGTGTTCAATAGAAAAGGAAAATAATGAAGAGCGAGCCAAAAGTCTACCTGTCCTGATGAGAACACCTTGGATAAACTACAACAACTTGTTCATTTTTCAAGAAACAAGCCTGAAACCCTTTCTAAAGACTGTTGACATCTAGTGGAAGCCATAGGAGCTGCAAACTGGGGCCTATTTTATATATATATATATATATATACATATTTTTTTTGTATATCCCATAGGATAGCATTAAAAGGGCATGTGACCTCAAAAAAAAATATTTCCGGATGGATTTTCCTCGGTTTTTCACCTGCCATATCAGTTCTGTTATACTCAGACATTATTTTAACAGTTATAGAAACTTCAGAGTGTTTTCTATCTAATGCTACCAATTATATGCATATCCTAGCTTCTGGGCCTCAGTAACAGGCAGTTTACTTTGGGCACATCAGTCATCCGGAAATTCAGGATACTGCCCCTAGCCCTAAGAGGTTTTTAAGTCTTGCCCATTCACCTTCTGAATGGCACAAATACACAATCCATGTCTCAATAGAATGAAGACTTAAAATTCCTTCTTTAACCTGTCTCCTACCCTTCATCTACAGTGATTTGAAGTGGATTTAGCAAGTGACATCAATAAGGGATCAGAGGATTCACCTGGTCAGTCTGTCATGGAAAGAGCAGGTGCTGACATGTACTGTAGCCCTATGTGTTTCCTCTATCAAGGTCACTATGCCAAGTTCTCATCTGGCTCCTCTCACTTCTAGCAGAGTTGATCAATCTTTAATCAAATGGACAAGGCTGTTACCTGTTCAGTGGGGCTTTTATGAGTTAGAGGAAATTAATTATTGGTTGTAGAGGCTAGAAAATGTCCTTCTCACCTAAGGAACCATCAATACATCAACAATGTACAGGGAGGGGAGGTAGGGTTGTTGTTTTCATTTAGAGGCATTAAGTGTAAACACGGTAATGGCAGTTGTTTAAGAATATGGAAGTTAATTAATGCCTTTTTATTGGCCCGTACCATACGCCTGGCCCTGAGCAAAGCTCAGAAACCTCAAAGACTCCTGGTGCTTGAGAGAGTGCACAGACCTAGCTGGCATAAGTGGTTATTGAGGCCCATCACTAACACACCGCGTCACTATTGGCCTGATGTGGTGGGGAGAAACCCAGAGACTTTTCCACAATAAACTGCTGTGAGTGAAATAGCGCAGTCCATCCTTGCCCAGCGGGCTCAGACAGACACTCCACAGGCTAGCTTCCCATCCCAGTGGAAAACAAAACAGGAATGTGTTATTTAAAGAGGGCTGCTGTGCTGTGAAGAAACCTTTGGTCTCTCACTAGGGTTGGTTTGTATGGTGGAACTCCGGTGAAGTAGCCTACAAAGTTGCATCAGAAGACATTTAAGAGTCACTCCAACAACCTTGTTGTCCACTGATTCCATAGTTTTTTTCTCCATCCTACTGTACTTAGCTTGGCCTTTACATTGGAGTATTATCCCATCCTTCCATTTACATTAGTTAGGCTTGATAGTAGATTTGATTATATGAATGGGTATACATATGTATTCTTCCCTAACTTGAGCTGAAAGCTTTTGTGTTTGTCTTGTGGTTTTATAAATAAATCAAATCTAGTAAAAGTGTGTCTTGCTTCCCACAAGACATTCAACAGACCTTGCGCAAGCAAGATCAAAATAAACATACAAGCTCCATGTGCATGTCGACAGAGTGGCAGTTGAAGAATGCCTGTTCACGCCACATGGTCCCTCATTTCCTGAACGGTCACAGGCCATATTTCCTCACCCTGGCTGTTTACAGCTCAGGCACAACTATTTTAACACCCCGCCATTCATCAACAAGAAATGAATCTCCAAAGACTGTCAGAAGCAACTATTCATAGGAACGCTGCCATTCCAGAGATAGCCTTTTCTTTCCCAAAATGTTTTTTTTTTTTTTTTTACTCTCAGGATGTTAGGACACTCTCCAGACGACACAAAACCCTTGGTGATTTTTTATTTTTATTTTTTATATCACGCCATATTGTGATTAATACCGTTATGAAGTGATTTGTATTCATTGATGCCATTGTCATTTGAATAAATCTGTCATAATGGTCCTGTGTTAGGCCATAGATTGGAGCTGGGCCATAGCTTTGCCTCTAGGTCTTCCATGAAATGAAATTGTGCACCAATATTGCATTTTAAAAGCCTGTCATATTTAATGAAGTGGCATTTAATATAGACCACATGGATAATTCAATAACTCTGATATTAATAAAGACTTGCTAAAGTGCCCAAATTCAGCATTTTGACATGTCACTGTGTATTTTTTACCCAATTAACATTTTTCAAAGTTTTCACCACCATAGTAAAGCTCTGGTTATTTTGTTACTTTGACAGTCATTTCTGAACATTAGTATTTGTGCCATGCTATTTGTGATTCATTTTAAGGTAAAAAAAACCAACCTGTCCCTCATTTTAAGGTCAACCCTGTTACGTGAACTTGTTTTAACATGGTGAAACTATTCCTTTTAAAATATTTTTTTCAAACGAAACATTGGACATCTTATAGTCAAATCATAGTGTAAAAGTGGGTGAGCTGCCATGTTCTGGTGTTTTGTGATGTAAAACAGAGTGGGTTGGGCCTGTTACACATAGATAGACAGGTTTAGAAATGTTAAACAAATGTGTGTGTGAAGCCTGAATTCAATTGCCCCTCCCTGTTGCACACAACCAGCTTCCATTCCCTCTGTCACAATGGGATTTATGGAACATTTTTATGAAGTTGAACATTTGCCCTTCATGACAGAATGTTACAATTAGGGGAAATCAAGTTTATTTTCACCAAGTTACACTACCCAAAAGGGACTCATTTTGTGGAACAACCCCCCCCCCCCCCCCCCCCCCCCTCCCCAAATGAAGGAACCAGGATGAGGAGGACACTGATGAAGTAAACATACAACTTTAGTATCCGCGGCAAAATAGTTTATCAGGTTGACAGGTCCCATCCGGTGTGTCGTCAGACAGCAGCGAACCCAGACACCTTTCCCATTTGGTAAAGGTCCCTCTCTTCCAGTGGACCAGTTTTGTTGTCAAAAAGTTTCTGCAGATGCATTTTTAGATACCGCTCAGTGGAATGTCAAAGTCTGCAGCTGACGGTCTGATGAGTTTCCTGGCCTGCAGGTTGGAGATCAATGTTTTGGCCGTCAACATCCCCAAGTTCAGTGTCCTCCCGTCTCTATGGCATGTGTTTTAATCAAACAGCCCTACAGAGCACTAGCCAATAGGTTAGGAGCTTCCAACTCCTGCACACATGTAGACACACTATGTTGCACATACTGTGTTTCTAGCATGTTTGACAGCTCAGATAAATCAATGGTAGATAAAGCCTTGTGTCAGATATGAGAATAGTGAACACTGACTACCCACTACTAATACCCCAACAACCAAGTCCACACACTTCTGCACTCACACACACACCATCCTACTGCCTGGGAATGCAGCTACCCCATGAGAATCGTTGAAGTCAGAGTCCAGTTTCTGTTGCTCGTAAAATCCTCCAGCGCGCAGATTTATGGTGCAGAGGTCCTTTTTATAATGTACGACATGCATGACTTACAGTCCTCCCTCTACCCTGCCTGGCGAACAGAAACTCTAAACAGATTCTCTCTGTGTGTATGTGTGTGTGTTTGAAAATGGGAAAGCGAAAAGGTTGGTCTGCCAAAAGCACCAGACAACAGTTACTGAGGGTATAATATATAGTGTTCTGACTTAAGCCCTTCGCCCTGAGGAAATATCCATTTCATTGTCAGCCCTTTCCGCTAGATGTCAAACATACGAGATATAACGAGCAATTCCAATAGCCTGCTATCTATTCACTAATGGATAAGGAAATTATCATTGGAAGTTTTGAAGTCTCCTAGGCTGTATGATATGTAATAATTAGACACTTGTCATGACGTTGCCCTCTTTGAGTACAGGGAGGACAGTTGACCCCCTCCCCCTTGCACCATCCCCCAACCTACCTCCCCCCACCCAGGCCCCGTGTGAAGGGGTTGTAAAATTCTAGAGGAGAATCTCCGGCCACATGGCCCATAGAGAGACACAGGAAATTCTTCCAACTCACAGAATTGGGGAACCGAACGACATTTATGTTCTGGAGAAGGTATAAAAGATTGGTGAAGAATCCAGCTACGAACTGGTCCATTTGGTACAATTTTGTGATACTCAGAAGAGACAATATAGCCATATTACCATAATACTGTTTATATAATAGCCTCAGCTATGGGACTTGCATCTAAATGGTTGTATAAGATGTATTAATAAGGATAAAGCTATTTGTAATACATTGAGATGCTATGTACTGATGTTAATGTGATAGAATGTATTTTCTTTTCAAAGATTAAATCAGTCATCGGCACGCCCCCAGGGACATGGACAGGACAAGGCGTCATGTGACAAGCCTGTTCTATGTTCACGTATAAAACCCCACCTAGAAGTTATTTCTTGAGACCAAGCCTCCACTCCATGACGAGTTGGCCAATAGGTTTGACCACCCAATTCCTCTACTGAAAGTTAAACTTTTAGACTATCGAGACCGACAGAATAAGAACAAGTCTTTGATGTTAATTATTAGTCTGCAGCTAAGTAAATTACATAATTGAATGCGAAGACCAACGAAACATCCATTCTATAACGACATTAATGAATGTCGCTTTGAAAGATCCATTCTAACCGAGAGAGAGAGAGAGAGAGAGAGAGAGAACTCTCCAAAAGAACGACTCTCCAACAAGGATCCCGACGACACACTGAGCGTAAATATATATTGATTGCAATTGTTCCCGAATGAGTGAGCGTTCATGTGCAAAGGATTAGCATTTCAATTGTTAATATTAATGAACTCTGTGTGCCTCCTCAGCTGCCTTTTATGACCCTTTGTTTAACAAGACACCAGCCATGCCTGTTTAGCCCACTAGGACACATTACTCTACCAATTCTTTGTGACGATAATTACTGTTTGTATGCTTTCTGTGAATTACTTAGTTTAGTAAATAAATGATTTTAAGACAATTGATGTATGGATGACTTTAGTAAAGGCTGGATTCGTGCAGATACAACAATTTACGACGTTTGGAATGAGACTGGACGCGAGGTAAAATACACCATTTAAACCAGAAGATAATCGGCCTATACTATAATAGAATAGAATATATAATGTTATAATATAGGAAAGTTTTATATTAGGAAAATTATAACTTCGTAATCTGAATATTTTCCTTGGTGCCCCGATCTCCTAGTTAATTACAATTAAACAATTAATCAGTTTAATCGCGTGATAATAATTACAGGGAGTTAATTTATAAACATGTCTTCAGTTTAATGGTGCCTAAAGAAACGACACACTCTTCGATCTCTGATTGATAGGGATGTGCATCTTTCCATTTCAAGACTATTCGTTACATACAGTGAGGGGAAACAAGTATTTGATCCCCTGCTGATTTTGTAGTGGTAGGTTTATTTGAACAGTGAGAGACAGAATAACAACAAAAAAATCCAGAAAAATGCATGTCAAAAATGTTATAAATTGATTTGCATTTTACTGAGGGAAATAAGTATTTGACCCCTCTGCAAAACATGACTTAGTACTTGGTGGCAAAACCCTTGTTGGCAATCACAGAGGTCAGACGTTTCTTGTAGTTGGCCACCAGGTTTGCACACATCACAGGAGGGATTTTGTCCCACTCCTCTTTGCAGATCTTCTCCAAGTCATTAAGGTTTCGAGGCGGACGTTTGGCAACTCGAACCTTCAGCTCCCTCCACAGATTTTCTATGGGGTTAAGGTCTGGAGACTGGCAAGGCCACTCCAGGACCTTAATGTGCTTCTTCTTGAGCCACTCCTTTGTTGCCTTGGCCGTGTGTTTTGGGTCATTGTCATGCTGGAATACCCATCCACGACCCATTTTCAATGCCCTGGCTGAGGGAAGGAGGTTCTCACCCAAGATTTGACGGTACATGGCCCCGTCCATCGTCCCTTTGATGCGGTGAAGTTGTCCTGTCCCCTTTAGCAGAAAAACACCCCCAAAGCATAATGTTTCCACCTCCATGTTTGACGGTAGGGATGGTGTTCTTGGGGTCATAGGCAGCATTCCTCCTCCTCCAAACACGGCGAGTTGAGTTGATGCCAAAGAGCTCCATTTTGGTCTCATCTGACCACAACACTTTCACCCAGTTGTCCTCTGAATCATTCAGATGTTCATAGGCAAACTTCAGACGGGCATGTATATGTGCTTTCTTGAGCAGGGGGACCTTGCGGGCACTGCAGGATTTCAGTCCTTCACGGCGTAGTGTTACCAATTGTTTTCTTGGTGACTATGGTCCCAGCTTCCTTGAGATCATTGACAAGATCCTCCTGTGTAGTTCTGGGCTGATTCCTCACCGTTCTCATGATCATTGCAACTCCACGAGGTGAGATCTTGCATGGAGCCCCAGGCCGAGGGAGATTGATAGTTATTTTGTGTTTCTTCCATTTGCGAATAATTGCACCAACTGTTGTCACCTTCTCACCAAGCTGCTTGGTGATGGTCTTGTAGCCCATTCCAGCCTTGTGTAGGTCTACAATCTTGTCCCTGACATCCTTGGAGAGCTCTTTGGTCTTGGCCATGGTGGAGAGTTTGGAATCTGATTGATTGCTTCTGTGGACAGGTGTCTTTTTATACAGGTAACAAGCTGAGATTAGGAGCACTCCCTTTAAGAGTGTGCTCCTAATCTCAGTTTGTTACCTGTATAAAAGACACCTGGGAGCCAGAAATCTTTCTGATTGAGAGGGGGTCAAATACTTATCTCCCTCATTAAAATGCAAATCAATTTATAACATTTTTGACATGCGTTTTTCTGGATTTGTTTGTTGTTATTCTGTCTCTCACTGTTCAAATAAACCTACCATTAAAATTATAGACTGATCATTTCTTTGTCAGTGGGCAAACGTACAAAATCAGCAGGGGATCAAATACTTTTTCCCCCTCACTGTATCTATAGATACTGTACATGGGCACCGATACGACATAGAAACGATACGTTTTAGTTTTAAACGATTCGCTAATATTCAGTTTGATTAGAGAATAAATTGTTGCGATTCGGTTCGATGCAATACAATTCTATGCACTAACATCTGTTGCATAAACGCATTTAAATCAAATCAAACTATTTGTCACATGCGCTGAATACAAGTATTTACCGTCAAATGCTTACTTACAAGCCCTTAACCAACAGTGCAGTTCAAGAAGAGTTAAGAAAATATTTACCAAGTAGACTAAAATAAAAAGTAATAATAAAAAGTAACACAATAAGAATAACAATAACAAGGCTATATACAGGGGACACCGGTACCGAGTCAGTGTGCGGTGGTACAGGTTAGTTGAGGTAATTTGTACATGTAGGTGGGGGTGAAGTGACTATGCATAGATAATAAACAGCGAGTAGCAGCAGTGTACAAAAGGGAGGGAGGGAGGGCGGGGTGGGGTGGATCAATGTAAATTGTCCAGTGGCGATTTTATTTCAGCAGTCTTATGGCTTGGGGGTAGAAGCTGTTGAGGAGCCTTTTGGTCCTAGACTTGGCGCTTCGGTACCGCAGTAGCAGAGAACAGTCTATAACTTGGGTGACTGGAGTCTCTGACAATTTTATGGGCTTTCCTCTGACACCACCTATTGTATAAGTCCTGGATGGCAGGGAGCTTGGCCCCAGTGATGTACTGGGCCGTTCGCACTACCCTTTGTAGCGCCTTACAGTCAGATGCCGAGCAGTTTCCATACCAGGCGGTGATTCAACCGGTCAGGAAGCTCTCGATGGTGCAGCTGTAGAACCTTTTGAGGATCTGGGGAACCATGCCAAATTTCATTTTCCATCCTCTAAATTAAAATCTGCTGCTGATGAGCATGAGTTGGGTGTTTCTGAGCTGCATCTGTCTTTTGTACAGTATCAGTCAAAAGTTTGGACACACCTACTCATTCAAGGATTTTTCTTTATTTTTACTATTTTATACATTGTAGAATAATAGTGAAGACATCAAAACCATGAAATAACACACATGGAATCATGTAGTAACCAAAAACGTTTTAAACAAATGTAAATATATTTTACATTTGCGATTCTTCAAAGTAGCCAACCTTTTTCTTGATGACAGCTTTGCACACTCTTGGCATTCTCTCAACCAGCTTCACCTGGAATGCTTTTCCAAGAGTCTTGAAGGAGTTCCCACACATGCTGAGCACTTGTTGGCTGCTTTTCCTTCACTCTGCTGTCCAACTCTGTCAACAATCTCTGACAAGGACATGAGGGGAAACAGAGGGTTAAATACACAACATGTAATGAATGGGATTGGAACCAGGTGTGTAGGAAGACAAGACAAAACCAATGTAAAATTAAAAATGGATCAATGATAGCTAGAAGACCGGTGACGTCGACCGCCGAGCACCACCCGAACAAGGAGGGGCATGGACTTCGGTAGAAGTCGTGACAAACTAATTGCAAACCATCTCAATTGTGTTGAGGTCGGGTGATTGTGGAGGCCAGGTCATCTGATGCAGCACTCCATCACTCTCCTTCTTGGTCAAATAGCCCGTACACAGCCTGTAGGTGTGTTGGATCATTGTCCTGTTGAAAAACAAATGATAGTCCCACTAAGCACAAACCAAATATGATGGCGTATCGCTGCAGAATGCAGTGGTAGCCATGCTGGTTAAGTGTGCCTTGAATTAAAAATAAATCACTAACAGTGTCACCAGCAAAGCACTCCCACACTATCACACATCCTTCTCCATGCTTCACGGTGGGAACAACACATGCAGAGATCATCCGTTCATCGACTCTTCGTCTCACAAAGACACGGCGGTTGGAAACAAAAATCTCTAATTTGGACTCTGCAGGACAGATTTCCACCGGTCTGATGTCCATTGCTCGTGTTTCCTGGCCCAAGCAAGTCTCTTCTTCTTATTGGTGTCCTTTAGTAGTGGTTTCTTTGCAGCAATTCGACCATGAAGGCCTGATTCGCTCAGTCTCCTCTGAACAGTTGATGTTGAGATGTGTCTGTTACTTGAACTCTGAGAAGCATTTATTTGGGCTGCAATTTCTGAGTCTGGTAACTCTAATGGACATATCCTCTGCAGCAGAGGTAACTCTGGGTCTTCCTTTCCTGTGGCGGTCCTCATGAGAGCCAGTTTCATCATAGCGCTTGATGGTTTTTGCGACTGTCAAGTTCTTGAAATGTTCCGCATTGACTGACCTTCATGGCTTAAAGTAATGATGGACTGTCGTTTCTGTTTGCTTATTTCAGCTGTTCTTGCCATAATATTGACTTGGTCTTTTACCAAATAGCCCTATCTTCTATATACCACCCCTACCTTGTCACAACACAACTGATTGGCTCAAACACATTAAGAAGGAAAGAAATTCCACAAATGAACTTTAACAAGGCACACCTGTTAATTGAAATGCATTCCAGGTGACTACCTCATGAAGCTGGTTGAGAGAATGCCAAGAGTGTGCAAATATGTCATCAAGGCAAAGGGTGGCTACTTTGAAGGATCGCAAATATAAAAATTATTTGGATTTGTTTAACACTGTTGGTTACTACATGATTCAATATGTGTTATTTCATAGAATTGATGTCTTCACTATTGTTTTACAATGTAGAAAATAGTACACAAAAAGAAAAACCCTTGAATGAGTAGGTGTGTCCAAACTTTTGACTGGTACTGTATGTCTATGGTGTATGTACTATGTACTGTAGGCACCTGATCTGAGCCATAAAGAAGACTAGGCATCTACCACCCCTATACAACTATCAGATTATGGGGGGCAATGTAACCTATGTTTTTTTTTTTTTGTCCCCCCACTTTAGTTCTGAAATCACCATCACCCACTAATTAATAACTTGTCATTTTTGCAGATTGAGTTTGAGCTAGTAATGTATCAATATTTATTGTTTACAAATTAGCTATTTAGCTATGACATAGCCAATGAATATATAGCACAACTTTGGATTTCACCCCCCCCCCCCCCCCCCCATATCTAAAAATTGAATGGTTTTGACTGTTTGGACATTTTTACAGAGTGATCTTCTCTTCTCGCTTAGGCCATGCAGGGAGCCCTCGCAAAAGTGATTGCTGTCCTTGTCTTGAAATTATCAACTTTATCCTGTGTATATCACAAAATGGCGATTTACACTGATTATTTAAAGCAACACTACCAAAACTATTGCTGCTGTTTTGGGCTCCCGAGTGACACAGCGGTCCGAGGCACTGTATCTCAGTGCTAGAGCCGTCACTACAGACCCTGGTTCGATTCCAGGCTGTATCACAACTGGCTGTAATTGGGAGTCCCGTAGGGCATCGCACAATTGGAACAGCGTCGTCCGGGTTTGGCCCGGGGTAGGCCGTCGTTGTAAATAAGAATTTGTTCTTAACTGACTTGCCTAGTTAAATAAAGGTTCAATAAAAAATAGAGGTTGAACCTGAACAATCACAATAAAATAAATTGTAAGCCCCGTTTAGCAGGCATAGCCAGATGTAAGTTGTCTCCGGTAACTTACTTTTATTCCAGTAAAACAATTTTCAACAGCGCATAGATAACAATAGCCTAGTAAATGGCATAGTTTGTCACTCAACTAATAAAGCATAATATCATGCAGGCTATTTTAGCATTTGAATGCTGACGATGCCGCACAGATGTGCAAGATCAGGAACAGGCCGCCAACCTTGCGATGGTCAGCGCGTGATGCTAGGTACAGTGCGCATTTTGACCAGGCTACTGATATTGCCTGGGGTTGTTCGGCATGCAAAATGACTTGTAGATCAATGACTGTAAACACAGTTGCATGCAGTTCGACACTTAATTAAGGAGAGGACGCATCAGCTGTCGCAAAAGATGAGCAGTGTCTCTGGAAGATATAAATAATATGAGCTAAACATTTTAGTGAATCTGTGATTTGTAACGTTTGAATCGATTTTCTGACCAATGCATGCTGCATTTGGTTCGGTTTGGGGTCTGCGGACCTATGCATTTGAATCTTAAACATTTTAATCTGGGACTGATGCATGTTGGTGAATCGTTACATCCCTACTGATTGCATATACATTTTCCTCTGAGTATGGGGGACTAGGTAAAAGCTGAGTGTAAATGTGAGGGTTCGGTTGTTAGATCAATCTTTATTCACCTACTGCCCATTTCAGCTTGTACAACCATCACCAGACAAAAATGTAGACAGGCTGTATGATATTTGCTAATGCTAGAAGTAAAATAGAAGTTCTCAAACAGGCTTTCCTTTTCCATTCATGCTCAATGTTCCTCACAGACAGTCCCAAAGCTCCTCTCACTGATCGTCTGATTTGGCAACTGCTGCAGCAGTCTGTGCGAGTTGTGGAATGCATTGGTCCAATCAGCCTATCCTCTTGCCCCAACCCCTGGCCCGGATCTGATGTCAGCTACCCAGGAGAAGGCTGTTTATACTCAGTGGGTGCCCAGAGTCAAGGCTTCTGGGACGGGGGCCACAGGCCACAGAGGAGCTCAGAGTGATTTCACAGAGAGACAGAGACCCAGGCCAAGACCTCAGCCAACAAACCACCAGACCAGACCTCCTCTAGGAGAGGAGTGCTCCTCACTCTACCTCCTCAGTCTCCACTCAGTTTCTGACCAACCAGGCACGTGTCAAACAGCACTATTTGTTGTTTACAAGTATGATGTTTCACTTCATTCCACTGGAAAAGATCAGAGTCTTACCCTTCAAATAGACACCAGTTACCCATTGGTTACAGAGTAGTTTGTCTTACTAGGCTGACAAGAAAAAAGCAGTGTTGAAGTATTGTGTTTATGCTGTCTGAATGGTCACTTACTGTAAGCAGAGACATTTCACTCTGCAGGCCAATAACGGACAATAACACAGAATGCGTAAGCAAGTGATGACTCGCCAAAGATTATTGTGCCTAAATCAGAAATATTTCTCAGTCAAACATAATTTGTGTGTTTAAGGGACAGCCTTGGCATTATGACGTCAGCTGTGCATATGCAACATAAACGTTTTATTGTCCCATGCCAAATTGATACTGCTGGCAAAGACGTCAATATCTAGCCCAAACTCAATCATCAGAGACGGCTACAGACAGACCTTAACCAATCACATTTCATTCTCTCATTAAGAGAGGGAGTAGCTGACAAAAACATTGTTTTGTAACTGTGCGATGTTGGTGCAATGGGGTGCAAGGAGGCAGCTTCACGGTGGAAAAAGAAGGAAAGTTGCCAGGTAATGCATTGCACACCTCATTTGCATCTAAATCACTGTTTTAAATATTCATACTGAGGACGGTGATATGGCATTGGCCAGATGAGAGGAGACACTGCTTGCGTCCCAAATGGCAACTTATTCCCTGTATAGAGCCCTGGTCAAAAGTAGTGCACTATATTGGGAATAGGGTACCATTTGGGATGCAACCATACTGTACCACCACTGACTTCATCAGAGCCTTGTCCAAATATATTAAGCGAATGCATTGTGTATTTCTTCAGGGTCATGTTTAGGATCATATTTTTGCATTGTGTATATTTAAGTGCCATAGTTTTTTCTGTCACAGTAGAGACTCAGACTGATGGAATTTAAAGCACACTACTTATCCTTGAAGAAAAAGGTTTCCAGTGTTTTGGTTTTGTGTGTTGAAATTATAGGGTGTGCGATGGAAATTGCACTATTTCAAAAGATTGTCTGGTCTGCTCAGAAGAATGTGATGGGAAGTTAATCATCCTTCTAGAATAGTCCTGTGGTTTTAACTACTGGCTGAGTCATGTTGCTAAATCCGGTATTCATTTATTTTGAGTATTTCTGGAGGGTTTGGATGGTAGAGAGAACATTGAAATTAGTTGGTCCAAATTATACAATGAAATAACTTTTAGCAACTATTGTACATACCGGAGACGGCCTTCACAAGCTAGTTTATGGAAATGGCTGCAAACCATGGTGGAGATTATAGGCTCCAGGATAGAGTTTGGTAAACCCTGGGCTAGTTTATACTCCTCCCCCATCCACTCAGTGCCATAGGGTCAAAACAAAAGGTGAAAGCATACATCAACCTTGCACTTCATGTCAATGGAATGGCATTAAGGAAGACAAAGCAGTCAACATTGTTTATTCACCAGCACATCTCAAGCTAATCCTCACATCCATTGCTTCCTGTCATACAGACAGACCATTATCAATCTACCAATAATATCTATGATCTGATATTTAGGTTTAGCCAGGGGCTAATCGGAGCTGTGACCTTTGCATGTGTGTCAACAGTAGAAATCATCTACTAATGATGGACTGCGTTTTCTTTCTCGCTTTCCTCCATCGGGCGCGTCTTGTCTGGGTCTTTAATCTGGATCGTGTTTATTTTTCCTGAGTGTCCAATTATTGCCTTCACCTGAACTGACAGGAAAGGGTCAAAGACCAATCAGGAAGCCCCCTCCCCTCCTGAGGCCAATCCAAACAAAGTGTCAGCCATGTGAGGGACTGCGTGACCTGCCTCCAACCGTCAACGTGAATGGAATGTAGAAATGAGTCTACCCCCAAAGCCCTCAACTACATGCAATGTGTATGTACACAACAATGAGTTGAATACATGTGCACAATCATACATGTGAAGAATACATTGCCAGTAGCAGTCTTATGGCATGAGCAGCAATGTGAAAGTGATACATAAAGATTACACTGTGTTACCAAGGTGTGAGACACTGAGGTGTGACAGAATAACAACATCAATCTGTCTGCACCGCTTCCACTGAGCTTCAAGCCCACCCACACAGCCCAATATGCCCTTGCTGACATCCTTACAAGTCATGCCCTACCCTGTGTCCTTACAATGAGAAGTGGAAACGTAGTCCCAACCCTTGTTTGCTATGATAGTTATAACATCTCAGGGACCAGGCAATGTGAGCAGGTCCATGGGGTCCATGCATGTGATAAAGTGCCTTGTCGGGAGTCGACACTAGTGATGGGAAGTTCGGCTCTTTTTACTGACCCAGATCATTTCGACTCGTTCAATCAAAAGAACAAATCTTTCGACTCACTTCGTGAATTTTTTATTAACTTATATTTATTCAGGGGAACCCAATTGAGACCGGTGTCTCATTTACAATGGTGCCCTGACGACAATGTGATTCAGTAATGCCCAGAGCATGCACGATCCCCTACCGGTGAACGATGAACTGAAAACTCGAAAGAGTCATGAATCTACAAGCCTCTCGTTCACCATGGAGGGCTTTATTGGTGCTATAATTTGTGACTGAGACGTGTGCTTTAAACAATGTACATTTGTTGATTGCTTGGCATACAGATAAGATAATTTCTTGATACATTTGAAACGAGGTCAAGTTGTGCAGGTTGGAATTTATTGTCATGAATCTTGCGCTTGAGGCATCTCTGCAGTGGTCAATAGCTGGAACAGCCACAGTCATAAAAACAGATTTTAGAGCTCACCCTAACCTTAACCACACTGTTAACCCTAATGCCTAATCCTAACCTTAAATTAAGGCCAAATAGCATTTTTTTTTTTAAATGAATTGTTACAATATAGCCAATTTTGACTTTGCAGCTGGCCCATCTAGCAGAAATAACTCAGTTTTGCCTCCAGAGCAAGATTATTTTATATTTTGTTGTATTTTATAATTTAACCTTCCTTTTAACTAGGCAAGTCAGTCAAGAACAAATTCTTATTTACAATGACGGCCTACCCCGGCCAAACCCGGATGACGCTGGGCCAATTGTGCGCCGCCCTATGGGACTCCCAATCACGGCCGGATGTGATGCAGCCTAGATCATGACAATAACCATCAACCTGCTCTGGGCAGTTGTGGCCGCAACCGGACTAGATAGTCAACGATTCTTGGCGAAATGCATTGCTTGGTGATATAAGCACCATATCGTTCGCGAACTGCAGCCCCCCAAACAATTCGTTCACGAGTTTGAGTTTGTTGAGCAGAGGCTGTGTATGTTTCAGTTCTATAGAGCTCATCATAACATTCAATAACAATTTCATTGCAGTCATTCCTGCACCATGCAATCAATTTAGTTCTAAACATCTATTTTTCTTCTCTATGCTGCCTGGCAGTATGATCTATTTTACTGTGCACATATACGAGAGAGTTGCTGGTCGGAGCACGTCTCTGAAGCCGCTGAGCCGGAGAAACATGCATCAATCCTGCTGTAGGACTCAATGCGGCCAGCAGGTCGAACCACTAAAAACAAATCACTAATGAACTCAGAAAAACCAATTATGACTCTGGAGTCGGTAAAAAAAAGTTGTTAAAAAAGAACGAATCTGCACATCACTAGTTGACACGCTCACTCATTCTGACAATACCTTGACATTCCCGTTCCACCATCCACCTCAATCCACCTCCATCCACTCTATACCTCAAACCAGGGTGGGGGAGGAAGGAGAGTACATCCATCAAGTTCAGCACAGGCGATAGAGCCCCCAACTTCCCCCCCAGGACCTTGGACCCCCAACCCTACTAACCCCTCCATCACAACCCCCCTATTCCCCCCTTTCCTCCGGGGCCTGTTTTAGGGCTGCCGTGGGGTCCTGTCTGGCTGGACCGGATATGCATTCCAGGACCCAGGGACGGCCTAGCACCATCTGTCATCCAGCTAACAGGGGGACTGGCTGGGCTGGGCTGGGCCACCATTGTGTCTGAGGCCTGGAGCTTCCGCCCTCCACAGCTAGGCCCAGGTCTGGGTCGCGTCCCAAATTGCGCCCTATTCCCAATTTAGTGCACTACTTTTGACCAGGACCCATCCATAGGGCTCTGGTCTAAAGGAGTGCACTATATAGAGGATAGGGTGCCATTTGGGACGTAGCACAGATTTGGCATGCCAAGGTCACAGAGCCCTGGCTGCTGGTGACATTGACTGCCATTTGGCGGGTTTTCCAACTGACCTGCAATTTCCTCATGACAAATTAAAGCCCCTGATCACAGGCTGCAAATGCTTTTAATTTCCTTTCAGCCAAAAACTATAATGCATGTGAAAAAATGGTGTGTGTTTACAAAGAAAGTATACAGAGGAAGTATGCCATGTCATTCTAATAATTTCATTGATTTTCTCTATTATGGGCTGGTTAGGCAAAGAGTTCTGGTTAAATGCAGAATCCATCCATGAGCTTACATTTCCAGACAAGGTGTGTTTATAGCGTCAATCTGATTCTAATGTATCAACACATAATTTACTCTGCTCTGCACATTTATAAAACAAAGGCATGCAATTCACTTTCCTTGAGCTACGTCTGACTTCAGGAAACCAACATAAATGACTGGCTTAGCTAGCCCTGAAGGTCAGAGCCAGACAGACATCTGCAACAGCATCAGAAAACCCATTGGCACATTTGCTCCTTTACTATTTAGTACGAGGGGGTGTCAGGGGTACCATTTGGTAGCCATTACTGTTGAAGAAGGAAATCGGGGGAGGCGCAGTGGTGCGGAGGGGGGGGGGGGGGGGGGGGCAAAACAGGAAGCAGTCCATATGCAAACCATTACCCTGGCTCTTATCGGACAGCCTCAATATCATAACCCTGGTATAAAATGCAGGGGAGATTTAATACACACATCTGAAACGCAATGTGGATCTTTGATGCCTGTTGCTTTTTAATTAGCTAAACGCCATGCTCAAGAGAACGATGTATCCTTCTACTGCATGTCTGTTTTTTTTTCTCTCTAGGCACCATTGCTTGAAATAGTGTGTGTGTGTGTGTGTGTGTTTTATGCGGTCTAGGATTCAGTTAGATGGTCTGACAATGTTTAATGTAGTGTGAGCGCAATTACCGCAGCAGTTCTGTCTGTGCTGGTGTGCCCTGTTACACCCGTCACTGGCTCCAGGTGTTGCTGTAAACACTACACCCTCTCTAAGTGTTTGGAATACCACAGCACAGCCCTCAATGTCTCCTCCCACTCTCCAGATGTCTATAACTGTGTGCATGTGGGTATGTATTCCTTAATAGAACAGAAAATGTATGAAATATGAATGAGCTTGTATATGAGATGTAAGTGGTGAAAAATATGCATGTTCATATCTTTATGTATTTAAGTGTGAGGTTTCAGGCATGGGTAAATAGTCATCCATGTTATAGAGCAAGCACAGCTCAACTTGTTGGCCTTGTGCTTCAATAACTCATTGCCATTTGCCTAATTAACTTTCACAATAGTTTATCCCCAATTTCTAAGACAGGAGGAGACCTCTGCACTTTGTACAACAGAGGAAGGGACGCTCAGGGCAGATATGCTGCCAAATACAGGGATGACACAGCACTGACGCTCGGGGTCTCTACTGTGACCTATCCCTTCCCGCTAGGGACATTTAGACAACGTACCATAGCAGATGAATCCTCTTTATCTCTGAGCAGTCAGCGGCTGAAACGCTTTATTAGTATACTCTATGACACTGCCAGGGCAAACATTGAAACGAGGCATAGAATGGAAACAAAGTGGACAGAAATGAAGATTTCAGAACAGCAGCGAGAGTGTATTGTTTTCAGACACTTCATACATCTGTACCTCTGCCATTTTTCTCATGAATCAGCTAGCCAAGCACCAAGCTTTAGGTTCTATCTGATTCTCTGCATAATCATTATTATCATTCCATGCAGCGCTCCAAAGGGGCAAAAGTTCCCCACCCTAAAACTTTTGGGTCCCTCATTTTTCAAACCTTGATTGCGTTTGAAAAGTTTCCTCTAACGAGGCCCTCTCCTGTCTCCTGGCTGGTCGGTGGCTGCCCATGCAGTGAAGTCACTGTTATTCCAAAATCAGCTCTGGAGCCTCCAGGCCTACCATCCAGACCTGAACTAATGAGATGGAGCAGTCACATACAATGACTGTCTGATAAGCCAACACATTATTTCTAGGTCCCAAATGGCACCCTTTCCCTATAAAGTGCACTACTTTTGACCAGAGCCCTGGATAGGGTGGCGGCTGGATGGAGCATTAGTGCTGGAAGTTGAAGAAGAGTCAGATTCCATATTAAACTTGAAGGAATGGAGTATATTTCTTTTGGAAGAGCCTTAGGAGGGCTATGAAGCTGCAAATACTCATATAACGCCAATGAGGCAATGCTTTTTAGGATTAGATGTTAGTATTAATCTCTTCATTAAAATATAATTTCACCATAGCTGATTTTTTTAACACAATCTTTCTCCACCACATGTCAGCAGTTTGAAATCTTAAAATCTTAATCGTACATTCAAAAGAAAGATCCTATTCTTGGGGAAAACTATAGTGTTCAACTGAAAAGTTGTCTAAAATTACATAGCTTAATCAGTGTGTGTGTGGCTCAGCGGTTTATCCAAAAGAGATGCTCGTTACTTGGCACTTTTGATGTTTCAAAGAAATGCTAAGTGTAACAATAATGAGTCGAATCTCCTTCATTTCAGTGTCGCAGTGCTAGACTACCATCGTTCCACATCTCAACTCACACTGCAAAAAATAGGGAAACATTTGAAGTGCAGAGTCTGTGTGAAACAAACAGAATGACAGTGTCTGGTCACTCGAGACAATTTTGCAATCCTTTTTTATAATTTCTGCCTATCAATTTATTAATAATTCAAGCCTGTCCAACATAGCCAGTCTCTTCAGTACCAGCACTATATAATGAAGATCGAAAGGAATAAGGATATTAGGTGTGACTCTAGCTGTTCCCCCAGGGACTGGCATGATGGCATCCACCATCTACAAAACATCACCTCAGAGCACAGCAACCTTTACCCCGATCGGACAAATCCTGGCATAGCGCCAAAGCATATTTAAACAGGATGGATTCCTAGAATCCATGTATTACATTTTTACCATTATTTTGACAGGTAAGTTTGACTGAGAACAAATGATCTTTTACAGCAACAAGCTGGGAAAGAGTTGCAGGGGGGAGGAGCGGGGATGAATGATTCAACTGGAAGCTGTGGATGATTAGGTGGTGGACATGATGGTATGAGGGCCAGATTGGACATCCTGCCATGACACCGAGATTAGCACACCTACTCTTACGATAACCGTCCCACCCAAAAGACTGCACGCTACGCAGGCCAATGTCTCCTTAACTGCCCTGGGATCTCCTTAGACCAGAGGGAAGAGTGCCCCCTACTGGACCTCCAACAGTTCTTCCAGCAGCATCTGGTCTCCCATCCAGTGGACCGACCCTGGGAAGCCAGCAGTGGGATGCAGGGTGGTATGCTGCTGGCTAAACATATTGACAGACTTGGCAATGTTCTTTCTCACTGCAATATGCTGTATGTCTACGCACCTAAGAAGATTTGAGGAGGGATCGATATCTAATACCTCTCCTCTCTCAAGAGCTCTTTAAAAATATAATTTCTGTTTGTTTTCTTAGACTACAGTCATTCCTAAGAGGATAAACTAGAACAGCAGAGAGAGGGAGAGAGAGAGAGAGAGCTAACCTGGCTGGTTCTATTAGTCTGACTGTAGCCTTGGCCCTGGGATATGGACATAAAACAGAGGGACAGATGGGTGTTAAAAAGCCTTATGAGTAATGAACAGAACTCAGAGAGCAATAAGAGAGAGAGGGGAAAGGAAGGAGAGACCACTTGTCTATGCTCTCCTTACAACGTATTGAAGTGTAAAGTATTTATGTCTTGCGCAACGCTCTCCCTCATAACATCGGTATGTTTTGTATAGCTTGTTTCAAATCAGAACGGTCAGAACGTGTTCGCATTCTAAAAGAGTTGGAGAGGAAAGCAAATGCAGACTCAACGTGGAGAAGAAACACTAGTTGGTGTGGCTTTTGGCTGGAGCGATGTGGATGGGTATTCAGGCTACAGTAGGTATATCACTAATCAATACTCTGAGTAGTCTGTACACAATGTGACAGCGCCAGACAGAAACGAGACAGAAGATGGATATTTTTTTTAAACATTTATTTCACCTTTATTTAACCAGGTAGTCTAGTTGAGAACAAGTTCTCATTTACAACTGCGACCTGGCCAAGATAAAGCAATGCAGTGTGACACAGACAACAACACAGAGTTACACATGGAGTAAACAATAAACAAGCCAATAACACAATAAACAAGTCAATGACACAGTAGAAAAAAAGAAAGTCTATATACAGTGTGTGCAAAATGCATGAGGAGGTAGGCAATAAATAGGCCATAGGAGCGAATAATACCAATTTAGCAGATTAACACTGGAGTGATAAACGAGCATATGATGATGTGCAAGTAGAGATACTGGTGTGCAAAAGAGCAGAAAAGTAAATAAGATAAAAACAGTATGGGAATGAGGTAGGTAGATTGGGAGGGCAATTTACAGATAGACTATGTACAGCTGCAGCGATCGGTTAGCAGCTCAGATAGCTGATGTTTAAAGTTGGTGAGGGAAATAAAAGTCTCCAACTTCAGCGATTTTTGCAATTCGTTCCAGTCACTGGCAGCAGAGAACTGGAAGGAAAGGCGGCCAAATGAGGTGTTGGCTTTGGGGATGATCAGTGAGATATACCTGCTGGAACATGTGCTACGGGTGGGTGTTGTTATCGTGACCAGTGAACTGAGATAAGGCGGAGCTTTACCTAGCATAAACTTATAGATGACCTGGAGCCAGTGGGTCTGGCGATGAATATGTAGCGAGGGCCAGCCGACTAGAGCATACAGGTTGCAGTGGTGGGTGGTATAAGGTGATTTGGTAACAAAACGGATGGCACTGTGATAGACTGCATCCAGTTTGCTGAGTAGAGTATTGGAAGCTATTTTGTAGATGACATCGCCGAAGTCGAGGATCGGTAGGATAGTCAGTTTTACTAGGGTAAGTTTGGCGGCGTGAGTGAAGGAGGCTTTGTTTCGAAATAGAAAGCCGATTTCTAGATTTGATTTTGGATTGGAGATGTTTAATATGAGTCTGGAAGGAGAGTTTACAGTCTAACCAGACACCTAGGTATTTATAGTTGTCCACATATTCTAGGTCGGAATCGTCCAGGGTGGTGACGCTAGTCGGGCGGGTGCGGACAGCGAATGGTTGAAAAGCATGTATCTGGTTTTACTAGCGTTTAAGAGCAGTTGGAGGCCACGGAAGGAGTGTTGTATGGCATTGAAGTTCGTTTGGAGGTTAGTTAGCACAGTGTCCAAGGAAGGGCCAGAAGTATACAGAATGGTGTCGTCTGCGTAGAGGTGGATCAGGGAATCGCCCGCAGCAAGAGCCACATCATTGATATATACAGAGAAAAGAGTCGGCCCGAGAATTTAACCCTGTGGTACCCTCATAGAGACTGCCAGAGGTCCGGACAACATGCCCTCCGATTTGACACACTGAACTCTGTCTGCAAAGTAGTTGGTGAACCAGGCGAGGCAGTCATAAGAAAAACCAAGGCTATTGAGTCTGCCGATAAGAATACAGTGATTGACAGAGTCGAAAGCCTTGGGTGGAGCTGTTGGCCGGGGTTGGAGTAGCCAGGAGGAAGGCATGGCCAGCCGTTGAGAAATGCTTAATGAAATTTTAGATTATCATGGATTTATCGGTGGTGACCGTGTTACCTAGCCTCAGTGCAGTGGGCAGCTGGGAGGAGGTGCTCTTGTTCTCCATGGACTTTACAGTGTCCCAAAACTTTTTGGAGTTAGAGCTACAGGATGCGAATTTCTGCTTGAAAAAGCTAGCCTTTGCTTTCCTGACTGACTGCGTATATTGGTTCCTGACTTCCCTGAACAGTTGCATATCGCGGGGACTATTCAATGCTATTGTAGTCCGCCACAGGATGTTTTTGTGCTGGTCAAGGGCAGTCAGGTCTGGAGTGAACCAAGGGCTATATCTGTTATTAGTTCTGCATTATTTGAACGGGGCATGCTTATCTAAGATGGTGAGGAAATTACTTTTAAAGAATGACCAGGCATCCTCGACTGACGGGATGAGGTCAATATCCTTCCAGGATACCCGGGCCAGGTCCATTTAGAAAGGCCTGCTCGGAGAAGTGTTTTAGGGAGCATTTGACAGTGATGAGGGGTGGTCGTTTGACCGCGGACCCATAGCGGATACAGGCAATGAGGCAGTGATCGCTGAGATCCTGATTGAAAACAGCGGAGGTGTATTTGGAGGGCAAGTTGGTCAGGATAATGTCTATGAGGGTGCCCATGTTTACGGATTTAGGTTTGTACCTGGTGGGTTCCTTGATGATTTGTGTGAGATTGAGGGCATCTAGCTTAGATTGTAGGACTGCCGGGGTGTTAAGCATATCCCAGTTTAGGTCACCTAACAGAACAAACTCTGAGGCTAGATGGGGGGCGATCAATTCACAAATGGGGGGTCGATAGCAGGCGGCAACAGTGAGAAACTTATTTCTGGAGAGATTAATTTTTTTTATTAGAAGTTCGAACTGTTTGGGTATAGACCTGGAAAGTATGACAGCCTGCAAAGTTCTATCTCTGCAGTAGATTGCAACTCCTCCCCCTTTGGCAGTTCTATCTTGACGGAAAAAGTTGCAATTGGGTATAGAAATCTCTGAATTTTTGGTGGCCATCCTAAGCCAGGATTCAGACACGGCAAGGACATCAGGGTTGGCGGAGTGTGCCTAAGCAGTGAGTAAAACAAACTTAGGGAGGAGGCTTCTGATGTTGACATGCATGAAACCAAGGCTTTTTCGATCACAGAAGTCAACAAATGAGGGTGCCTGGGGACACGCAGGGCCTGGGTTTACCTCCACATCACCCGAGGAACAGAAGAGGAGTAGGATGAGGGTACGGCTAAAGGCTATCAGAACTGGTCGCCTAGAGCATTGGGGACAAAGAATGAGCTGATATGGAAGGGATGAATGTGACTGTTCTGTCACAGAGGGATGGATGTCACCTAGATCTCTGAAGGTCGGAGTTGTTCGTCCTCTCTCACTATCTGTCGTTAAGAGGACCCCTACACCTGTGTCCAGTGTGGTGACTGACTTGTGAGAATAAGTGGGCCGCAAAGGATCATAAATCCATCTGATGTTCAGCCGAATCACTGTCTGTGACCTTAGAGGAGTTAGTAGCTGAACCTCCAGCACTTTGGGGTTCTCTAGTCATTCAATCACACCCCTCTGTCGTCCTCCCAGACTGCACTGCTCAGACAGTGTCTCCCTTCTTGAGCCCTTCGCTCTCTCTTCATTTGTGAATCCATCAGCTCATTTGGCGGGTAAAGAACAACACAGTCTGAGCCAAGGGAGCTAGATTAGATGGCTCCCTATTTTAGGGTGCCCAATATGTTGCCATGACACTGGTGGAGTAATGGATCTGGTTAAGTCTTGTTTTCCAATCCTCATCAGTCCCCGGACTCCAAAGATGTATGCATCAAATGGGCCAGTAAGTGGTTTTGTATCAGCTGGCCGGCCCAGCTAAATTGGCCCTGCAGACCACTTCAGTCATACATTATTCACTGTGGGGAGACATTCTTCTTATTTGAATGATTGAGTGAAGGCTAAATAATCCACGGCAGGAAATGTATTTGGCTTATTTTGGCTCCATTCAGGGTGCCAGCGGCTTGTCTTGGCAAAATGAGATAACAAACCTTTTAATGAGGAATATATCCGTTACAACTCAAACTCGGGGAGTCGAATTAGGGTTGGTGATGTACTGTTTGGAAGCACTTCAATTGTCACACTCAATTTCTCTCCCTGTTTCACACTTTTCAGCCTCTTACCCTGTCAGAGTGCAAATCTCTCTTAAATTCAACTAGACGGCATCAATCACATCACCACCTAAAATGTTTGTTGAAGGGGTTAAAAAGGGTCATTTTTACCTTTTTATTAAACTAGGCAAATCAGCTAAGAACAAATTCTAATTTACAATGAGGGCTTTCCAAACCCGGACGACGCTGGGCCAATTGTGTGCCGCCCTATGGGACTCCCAATCAAGGCCGGATGTGATACAGCCTGTAGAACCAATAACTCTTGCACTCTAGCACTGAGATGCAGTGTCTTAGACTGCTGCTCCACTCGGGAGCCCCCAAATGGAAGAATAAAAATGTCATGCTCTGGGCTATGAAAGTCCGGCTTCATCCTTCCTATCACCCAAGATATCCCCTGGAGAGATTTGGACAAATGCATCTATTCTGACATTCTTACCTCACACTGGCATGCGACATGGATCATACTGTATAGAACCCAGGGATGTAGGGACAAGCAGCCACCATTCAACCAATTAGGAGCTGTAGTAGAAGAGAGGCTGGGGGAGGCAGAAGGAGTCACTGAGGCAGGCAGGGGGGGTTGGGTGGAGGCAGGAAAGGGGAGGCAGGCGGAGGTGAGCAAGAGGGAGCAGTCTCTCTCTCTCTCTTTCTCTTTCTCTTTCTCTTTCTCTTTCTCTTTCTCTCTCCTCTCTCTCTCAGTGACAGATGGGTTAAATCATTAAGGGATCTTTCCTCCCCATTTCACTTTCTAATTATGGTACTAGACAGTCTCCCCAGCATGACTTACTACCGTCTCACTGTACATACACAGCCTCAATGTCTCGTACTGTAGATTTTCATTACTGTACCTCACTCAGTCAGCCAGGGCTGGAAGATAGATATGAAGTGACAAAAGATCTTGCCAGGGTGTAAGGTTATACTGGGCATTGTTTTGGGTCCTCATTGGTGTTCAATTCAATGGAACAGCACACATGAAAGCTTAGACTGCCAGAGCAGTGTTTCCCCTAGGATTTTTTTCAGCAGTGACAAAGTTAGGTGGGGGAGAGGTTTCAGAGGCCCTCTTGGCCACGGAGACAAAATGTTGCTGTTTGAAAGCTAATTTCCTCCAATTCTACACGTCGCCATGGGGTGGAAAAAACATTTACAGTTGTAAAGCAGATCTTCTGCAATTCTACACATTTGGTCATGGGTCTAAGAGAAAAATGTAAGTTTCAAAGCTAATTTCCTGTAATTCAACACAACTAGCCATGGCTTATGCTATCTGAGTGACTCAAACATAACAAAATGAATGTGGTCCCCATGTCATTTTTTATCATTTGGATTCTCCCTGACCGTCTAGTTTTTATATTTTGGTGATTTGTTTTTTTGTTGCAGTGGCGGCCACGATTTAGCAGCGGCAGTGCTTTAATACCTCCATATTCATGTCAGGGATTGATTTACAGTCAGGGTTAAGTCAGGGAAAATCAATAAATATTACGAATAGCCATACTTCTTGACTTATGACATGGCATGCTGTGATTGGAGGCAATAACTGCAGTTGTAGGGCTTTCAATGATGAAAAAAAACCTTTAATGGCCACTGTGAGATGTATGAGTGTCCATAACAGAGAATGTGTAGGTCCCAAATAGCACCCTATTCACTTTAAATAGTGCTCTCCTTTAGACCAGAGCACTGTAAGAGGGGCACTATATATGGAATAGAGTGCCATTTGGGATGTGTTCAATGTATCCTAGATGCCTGTGTTTTGCATTTCTGATGATGCCATTTCCCATCAAATTATCAGCATTATGGGATGTTTGTAGCCCTCCTATGCTGACGTAACAAATAGCTTATTACCTGAAATAGCCCATTCAAGGTCAGTTTATGATGCATGGCTGAATTGGTAAAGATTTGTAATCTAGTGTTTGATGAAGGTTGGAATAATGACAAGGCACTGCCATCTAGTGGCCTTCAGCAGTCATTATGAGCTGAGCGGTACAGTACCTTAGACCAGGTATTCCCAAACTGGGGTACACACAATGCCGTCGGGGGTAAGCCAAATAAAAATGTGATTCACATTTTTTTTTTTATATATATATATAAAAATATAAATTGTCTTCACATTTTCAAACAGTCCATTTACATTTTCCAAAGGGTTCGGGTGAGGTTTTTTTCACTCCTGAGTAGCCTCATTTCACTGCCAAAAATAAAATTAAACCATCTAGTGTTCAGTGAAATAACAACACAATGTCAAATACAGGTAGCCTAGTCAAATAATTAACATCCAATCACATTAACCATTACTCTCTCGCGGGAATTCCACTAACGGTCCGTATGTAGCCAAATATAGCTGCTGCTCATGTTGGTGTCTGTACTGATGGTGCAAAATCCATGACAGGGAGACATAGTGGAGTGGTAACGTGCGTGCGTTGCTCCGATGTCACTTGGGTACACTGCAGCATCCACCGAGAGGCTCTTGCTGCCAAGGGAATGCCTGACAGCTTGAAAGACGTTTTGGACACTACAGTGAAAATGGTTAACTTTGTTAAAGCAAGGCCCCTGAACTCTCGTGTATTTTCTGCACTATGCAATGATATGGGCAGCGACCATGTACCGCTTTTACAACATACAGAAGTGTGCTGGTTATCAAGGGGCAAAGTATTGACATGTTTTTTTTTTAATTGAGAGACGAGCTTAAAGTTTTCTTTACTGACCATAATTTTCACTTGTCTGACCGCTTGCATGATGACGAGTTTCTCACACGACTGGCCTATCTGGGTGATGTTTTTTCTCACCTGAATTATCTGATTCTAGGATTACAGTGACTTTCCACAACTATATTCAATGTGCGGGACAAAATTGAGGCTATGATTAAGAAGTTGGAGCTCTTCTGTCTGCATTAACAAGGACAACACACAGTTTTTTCCATCATTGTATGATTTTTTGTGTGCAAATGAACTCAAGCTTACAGACAATGTCAAACGTGATATAGCGAAGCACCTGAGTGAGTTGGGTGCACAATTACTTTCCCAAAACAGATGACACAAACAACTGGATTCATTATCCCTTTCATGCCCTGCCTCCAGTACACTTACCAATATCACATTTACATTTTAGTCATTTAGCAGACGCTCTTATCCAGAGCGACTTACAGTAGTGAATGCATACATTTCATAAATTTTTTTCCCATACTGGTCCCCCGTAGGAATCGAACCCACAACCCTGGCATTGCAAACACCATGCTCTACCAACTGAGCCACACGGGACCACATGGACCACAATATCTGAACAAGAGAGCCTCATCGAAAGCCACTGCCAGATTTCTGGATAGGGCTGCGCTCAGTGTATCCTGCCTTGGCAAATCGAGCTGTTAAGACACTGATCCCCTTTGCAACCACGTACCTATGTGAGAGTGGATTCTGAGCCCTCACTAGCATGAAAACGAAATGCATGCAGAGAGAGAGTGGAAAATGACTTAATACTGAGACTCTATCCAATACAACCCAACATTGCAGAGTTATGTGCATCCTTTCAAGCACACCCTTCTCATTAACCTGTGGTGAGTTATTCACAATTTTCGATGAACAAATAAAGTTTTATATGTAAGATGGTTATATAAAAAGCAATTATATTATTTGTGCCCTGGTCCTAATAAGAGCTCTTTGTCACTTCCCACGAGCCAGGTTGTGACAATCTCACACTCCTTCTTATGTTTAATAAAATTATCGTATAGTGTGTGTGTGGCAGGCTTACAATGATGGCAAAAAACAACATTTGAGAGTGCACTGACCCTGATGTTAGAGGGGGTACGCAGCTGGAGGTTGAATGTTTGAAGGGGTACAGGACTATAAAAAGTTTGCAAACCACTGCCTTAGACAATACAATTATCAATTGTATCACGGTTTTAATACTGATCAATAAGGTTACCCATCAAATATATTGATGACTAATTTCATGATGACAGATTAAAATCCTTGGTTTGAAGTTGAGCATAAAAAATGTGTCCTTGATTCATACCAAAGACGCTTGGCACAGAAAAAGAGGCATAGTGTCCTTAGATGCAAATAAAAATGCACAATACTGTTGTTTACATCAGGTTTAGTTATTCACCAGTTATAAAGTGTGTTTAAGTTGTCTCCCTTTGTGTTTCTAAGACTGCAGGGAGGGAGATGCAACAAAAGACAGCAGACAATGGACAAGTGAATTCAGATCAAATAGTATTTGTTTTCTTTTCTATCAGATTATCTACATTATATTACTTTTATTATTTTACTTTAATCGTCTTATCAAGGTAAAATAGCTTTAGCTTGTTAAGAAAAAACAATAAAAAAAGTAATTATCAGTCATTAAAGGATATTTAGGCTTGCTTCCTTTTTGCAGCTTGATAATAGCTTGTTCCATGTGATTGTACTGCATTTGATGATTTGTTCTGCATATGAATCTCTTTGTAAAACGTTTTGTTTTGCATTACTGTTTCCATATGTGTTATGTACTAGCATGTAATACAACATTAGTCTCATTGCCTGATACCTCCTAATTGCAGTATCAGGTGTAATCTATTCTTCCTCATAGTAACCAGATGTCTTCTATCATGTTCTATTCAATCTGCTCTGTTAACAGATCTGTGGGCCTAGGTGACATCATCAGTTGTTCTGCTTCTAGAGTCTCTGGGTCTTTGAAAAGTGCCATATAAGTCTGTTGTGGTGTTCTGATTATTATAATGATCATAATGATGATGAATGTAATTATTATTATTGGGTAGAATGCATCTGTCATGTCTGCTCCTGCTACGCCCTCTGGTGGTCGTCCGGTGTCTCCTTGACCTACAGCTCTTTCCCTGTACTCGCTCTCTCCCCCTCCCTCTCTGTTTAATTGTGTGGTTGGAGAAAGGTGTGCTGGAGTCAGAGCAGATCCATACCAGCTGCAACTCATCCATAAATCAAGACTTCTACATATACCCATTCCTGCCAACTTCCACTCTGCCAGATCGTAATCTCTGCTCAGTCAGTTATTATTCTAGCCTTTTGTCTTTTCTCAAGATCCTGTTGCTCTGCTATGCTTGTTTCCCTGGCTTACACCATTTTTTGTCCTCTCCTTGCAGTACCGCTCTGTCTCTGGCTCCTGTCTACTGTTCCACATCTCACCACCAACCACCTTGCTCTGGATTTTACTCCCCACCATTACCTTGGATTCCCCTCAGGACCTGTTTCCCTGTTCTGCTCAGGCAACTCCAAACTCACTCTACACTCCTGTTTTTTTTTTTGCGCTCATCTGAGCTACCCCGGTTCTGCACTTCATATTTCTCTGTGTTCAATAAACATTTTGGTGCATTCCTCCCGGCTTCCTCTTCTGAGTCCGCTCTTGGGTTCCCCCCCTTCACTCCTCGTAACAGTATCATGCATGTTAATGTCTAAAGTGGAAGGACAGTTCTGTATCAGCTACTTTCAATATGTGCCAACCACACTGTTAGTTCTTGTTTCCACACACTGCTAGTCAGTTGATTTACTGTACAAGTCCTTTCCACTTCACTCTGTAAGTACGTGTGACAATATCTTATAACATTGTGTTTAATTTGATGTTTTTAGTAATAAACCATATATTGTGATAATGATAGGGTCGTTGGCCTTAACGCTATGGTCAGAATTAGGGGGGGAAAAAATATTTTGAGCAATACATATACACTGCTCAAAGAAATAAAGAGAACACTTAAACAACACATCCTAGATCTGAATGAAATAAATAATCTTATTAATTACTTTTTTTCTTTACATAGTTGAATGTGTTGACAACAAAATCACACAAAAATAATCAATGGAAATCCAATTTATCAACCCATGGAGGTCTGGATTTGGAGTCACACTCAAAATTAAAGTGGAAAACCACACTACAGTCTGATCCAACTTTGATGTAATGTCCTTAAAACAAGTCAAAATGAGGCTCAGTAGTGTGTGGCCTCCACGTGCCTGTATGACCTCCCTACAATGCCTGGGAATGCTCCTGATGAGGTGGCGGATGGTCTCCTGAGGGATCTCCTCCCAGACCTGGACTAAAGCATCCGCCAACTCCTGGACAGTCTGTGGTGCAACGTGGCGTTGGTGGATGGAGCGAGACATGATGTCCCAGACGTGCTCAATTGGATTCAGGTCTGGAGAACGGGCGGGCCAGTCCATAGCATCAATGCCTTCCTCTTGCAGGAACTGCTGACACACTCCAGCCACATGAGGTCTAGCATTGTCTTGCATTAGGAGGAACCCAGGGCCAACCGCACCAGCATATGGTCTCACAAGGGGTCTGAGGATCTCATCTCGGTACCTAATGGCAGTCAGCCTACCTCTGGCGAGCACATGGAGGTCTGTGCGGCCCCCCAAAGAAATGCCACCCCACACCATGACTGACCCATCGCCAAACCGGTCATGCTGGAGGATGTTGCAGGCAGCAGAACGTTCTCCACGGCGTCTCCAGACTCTGTCACATCTGTCACGTGCTCAGTGTGAACCTGCTTTCATCTGTGAAGAGGACAGGGCGCCAGTGGCGAATTTGCCAATCTTGGTGTTCTCTGGCAAATGCCAAACGTCCTGCACGGTGTTGGGCTGTAAGCACAACCCCCACCTGTGGACGTCGGGCCCTCATACCACCCTCATGGAGTCTGTTTCTGACCGTTTGAGCAGACACATGCACATTTGTGGCCTGCTGGAGGTCATTTTGCAGGGCTCTGGCAGTGCTCCTCCTGCTCCTCCTTGCACAAAGGCGGAGGTAGCGGTCCTGCTGCTGGGTTGTTGCCCTCCTACGGCCTCCTCCACGTTTCCTGATGTACTGGCCTGTCTCCTGGTAGCACCTCCATGCTCTGGACACTACGCTGACAGACACAGCAAACCTTCTTGCCACAGCTCGCATTGATGTGCCATCCTGGATGAGCTGCACTACCTGAGCCACTTGTGTGGGTTGTAGACTCCGTCTCATGCTACCACTAGAGTGAAAGCACCGCCAGCATTCAAAAGTGACCAAAACATCAGCCAGGAAGCATAGGAACTGAGAAGTGGTCCGTGGTCACCACCTGCAGAACCACTCCTTTATTGGGGGTGTCTTGCTTATTGCCTATAATTTCCACCTGTTGTCTATTCCATTTGCACAACAGCATGTGAAATGTATTGTCAATCAGTGTTGCTTCCTAAGTGGACAGTTTGATTTCACAGAAGTGTGATTGACTTGAAGTTACATTGTGTTGTTTAAGTGTTCCCTTTATTTTTTTGAGCAGTGTATAATACCGTTGTGTGCTAAGTATCAATTGTAGTTATTCAACAGTTATAAAGTGTGTTTTAGTTGTCTACCGTTCTGTTTGTAAGACTGCATGGAGATGCAACAATGGCATTGAGAACAGCAGGAAGTGTGTTGATGGTGTTTATCTGGTCTGAGACAGGTATGGTCTCATTCATAACCTTTCAGTAACCATCCTTTTCCTATCCTTTGCTATTCAATCTATAGACATTTCTAAACAATTCTAACAATTCACAATAAGTTGCTTCTCAATGTTCATTTGGTGTAAATTATTCATTTCCTTGTTAATATTTAGATTTGCTCTTCACACCTCACATACAGTATATGCTTGTGGTTTCCATTCGCTCATCTCTCCACAACTGTGGAACAAATTGGGTGTGGGCCACGGGCTTCTTTAATGGTTCTTTAGTTGCCCTGTGATGTGTGACTGTGTTGCAGTGGTTCTGGGTCAGAATGGCTGAAGGGTGACTTACAACACTCAGAATATCTGTGCCTTGAAGAGGTCAACAGTGAATCTGACCTGCTCTTACACGTATCCCAGAGGTCATACCGTCACAGAGACATCATGGTTCTATAGATGGTCTGTTGTGAAACCTCAGAATGATGATCGTGTGGAGTACTATGGGGACAGAGTGAATGACTGCACCCTGAGAATCACAGACCTGAGAGAGATCGACTCAGCTGAGTACTGGTTCACATTCGAGACTCAGATCCTACAAGGTCATGTCTTTCAAAGTGTGAGAAGTGAGAGCTATTCTGGCAGTCCTGGAGTCAGGCTGTCCGTCACAGGTACACTATTTTGTAATGCTTTATCAGTTACATTCAAGTCTTTGTAAATCTGTTTTAATTTGACATTATACAGTCCATTAGGAATGACAGTCTGTATATAATATGGACGTCTTGTTTCATTTGATTGCAATGGTTGTTGGGTAAGTTGATAAGGTTAAGTTTGTTTTTAATCACAGGCCTGAAGGCAAAATTTCAAACTATAGTGACAGAGGGACAGACTGTGACACTGACCTGCAGCACCACCTGTACTCTGACTGACAACCCCAACCCCACCTACATCTGGAACAAGAACAGACAACGTCTCACAAACCCAAAGACCAAAAATAACTAGCTGTACCTAGACCCAGTCAGCAGTGAGGATACAGGCAGATACTCCTGCACTGTAAACGGCCATGAGAATCCCCCCTCTGCTGAAGAGACTCTCACTGTCAGATGTGAGTACAATAAATATATATATAATCTAACTGTAATTTAATTATAGTCTTATACACTGCTCAAAAAAATAAAGAGAACACTAAAATAACACATCCTAGATCTGAATGAATGAAATAATCTTATTAAATACTTTTATATTTACATAGTTGAATATGCTGACAACAAAATTACACAAAAATAATCAATGGAAATCCAATTTATCAACCCATGGAGGTCTGGATTTGGAGTCACACTCAAAATTAAAGTGGAAAACCACACTACAGGCTGATCCAACTCTGATGTAATGTCCTTAAAACAAGTCAAAATGAGGCTCAGTAGTGTGTGTGGCCTCCACGTGCCTGTATGACCTCCCTACAACGCCTGGGCATGCTCCTGATGAGGTGGCGGATGGTCTCCTGAGGGATCTCCTCCCAGACCTGGACTAAAGCATCCGCCAACTCCAGGACAGTCTGTGGTGCAACGTGGCGTTGGTGGATGGAGCGAGACATGATGTCCCAGATGTGCCCAATTGGATTCAGGTCTGGGGAACGGGCGGGCCAGTCCATAGCATCAATGCCTTCCTCTTGCAGGAACTGCTGACACACTCCAGCCACATGAGGTCTAGCATTGTCTTGCATTAGGAGGAACCCAGGGCCAACCGCACCAGCATATGGTCTCACAAGGGGTCTGAGGATCTCATCTCGGTACCTAATGGCAGTCAGGCTACCTCTGGCGAGCACATGGAGGGCTGTGCGGCCCCCCAAAGAAATGCCACCCCACACCATGACTGACCCACCGCCAAACCGGTCATGCTGGAGGATGTTGCAGGAAGCAGAACGTTCTCCACGGCGTCTCCAGAGTGTCACGTCTGTCACATGTGCTCAGTGTGAACCTGCTTTCATCTGTGAAGAGCACAGGGCGCCAGTGGCGAATTTGCCAATCTTGGTGTTCTCTGGCAAATGCCAAACGTCCTGCACGGTGTTGGGCTGTAAGCACAACCCCCACCTGTGGACGTCGGGCCCTCATACCACACTCATGGAGTCTGTTTCTGACCGTTTGAGCAGACACATGCACATTTGTGGCCTGCTGGAGGTCATTTTGCAGGGCTCTGGCAGTGCTCCTCCTTGCACAAAGGCGGAGGTAGCGGTCCTGCTGCTGGGTTGTTGCCCTCCTACGGCCTCTTCCATGTCTCCTGATGTACTGGCCTGTCTCCTGGTAGCGCCTCCATGCTCTGGACACTACGCTGACAGACACAGCAAACCTTCTTGCCACAGCTCGCATTGATGTGCCATCCTGGATGAGCTGCACTACCTGAGCCACTTGTGTGGGTTGTAGACTCCGTCTCATGCTACCACTAGAGTGAAAGCACCGCCAGCATTCAAAAGTGACCAAAACATCAGCCAGGAAGCAGAGGAACTGAGAAGTGGTCTGTGGTTATCACCTGCAGAACCACTCCTTTATTGGGGGTGTCTTGCTAATTGCCTATAAGTTCCACCTGTTGACTATTCCATTTGCACAACAGCATGTGAAATGTATTGTCAATCAGTGTTGCTTCCTAAGTGGACAGTTTGATTTCACAGAAGTGTGATTGACTTGGAGTTACATTGTGTTGTTTAAGTGTTCCCTTTATTTTTTTGAGCAGTATATTTTGGGTACACTGTGTGTTCATTTGTATGTCATTCCCAACACTAGATGGCCCAAAGAGAGTGTCAGTATCAGTCAGTCCTTCTGGTAAAATAGTGGAGGGCAGTTCAGTGACTGACCTGCAGCAGTGATGCCAACCCACCTGTGGACAAATACACCTGGTACAAGAAGAATGTAAACTCACCAAAAGCATCAGGGCAGAGTTATAGCATCACTAACATCAGCTCTGAGGACAGTGGAGAATACTACTGTGGGGCTGAGAATACAATTGGAGCCCAGATATCTACACCTCAATTGATCATTGTAGCCAGTAAGATGTGTTTTTATTTTAAATTTCAAGTTACACTATCAGATAACATTCATATCACTCTTTATGCTTTAGGGAAACAAGCTTCTGTGAAGAATGCATCTGTAGGAATCATAGTGGTTGTTCTGGTTCTCATCCTCTGTCTCTCTGTCCTCATGTGGTTCAGGTCAGTGTGAATAATTTACCTCTCCTTTTTACATTCTGTTTTTTATAATTGATCTTGATTGATTTGAATTGATTCATTCATTCATCTGTTCATTCATTCTTTCATTAACAAAACAGGAAGAAGGCCTCCAAATCCATCTCCGACACAAGAGACAGAAGAGAGACAGTAGAGAATGGACAGGTGAGTGTTGGAATCAGTTGACTGAGAACTACAGTGGTCTGTGAAGAGATGGATTCAATGACTGTGGTATTACTTTATTTTTCAACCCTCATGTTGTCTGTCCTCTCTCCTCATCAGCAAGACTCTAGTCCTGTGTATGACAACGTCTCAGGCATGGCCATGACCCATACTGCAGCACCGACAGTGGACACAGACAACCAGGATCACGTTCACTACGCCAGCATCCAACACAGAAACCAGGAAGTGCCTGAATACTCCACTGCCCAACCGTCTCAACCCCAAAAACAGGAGGAGGATGTCCAGTACGCTGCTGTGAAATATAACCACAACAGTGCTGTTGACATGCCAGTAGAGACCACTGTGGTACAGTCCACTGGAAACACCAGGTTTTAGTGTAGCTGGTGAGACATACAAAAGTAAAGAGAAATAAGCCAATTGTTATGGACGAATTATAGGGATATTTTCCAACTATTCTTCTTGTATAATATGTTTGCTCCAAAAATGCATTTCTTGTAAAGACTTTCACTGACGTTTTGGTTATTGAAGACAGGACGTCAGCTCTGCATCCCAATTTTAGTCCCTCAGTACTTCTAGTTGGTGTCAACCTCAGACATCACATTATTCTGTTTCACACTGTCAGTAGGTCCCCTGCCAAACCTCTCTCTCTTCACCTTGTATCACTTGATAATATATTATACTGAACCATACCATGTTCTAGTTTATTAGATATTTTTGCAATATGAACGCTTGCTTCTGAATATCATTTAAAAAATGTCCATTTGGTGTGTGGTTTCATATATTTTGTTTTGTTCAGCATTGCTGATTCCATATAAATGTTTTAATAAAGACTGTTTAAAAAAGTATAGTTGAGTACGTAGAGGAGACCAGGATATGTTGTTGGCCTGGGTCCCAATACTCAATGTTATAGTCATGGTCCTGAGAATAAAACAGGTTTAAAACAATCAACTGAGAAACACGTGTCTTACAGCGCTACACATCTGCTATAAGTGCTTTTTTTTTCAATTGAAGTATCAGGATTAGTTATTCACCAGTTATAAAGTATGTTTTAGTTGTTTATCTTCATGGCACTAAGACTGCAGGGTGGGAGATGCAACAACGGCCTTGAGAACAGCAGGAAGCGTGTTGGTGGTCCTTCTCTGAATGAGGCAGGTATGGCCTCATTCATAATGTTTCAGTAAACATTTTTCTCCTATGCTTTGCTATTCAATCTATAGACATTTTTAATAAAGGACAGTTGTTTCTCTATTTTTCTGGCGTTTTCACATTTAAGAGCTGTTCTTCACAGATGCACTAGTGGTTTCCATAACTCTCTCAGCAACTGTAAAACTAACTGAGTCAGAGGGATGCTTGTCTGTGGTTACTTTTCTCACTCAACTCTGCAACTACGGTACTCAAGTGTGGACAAACTCTACTGTCAGTATGAGCTGACAGGTTTGTGCTTAATTTAATGTCCTTATATTGTGTGTTTTTGTTTCAGTGGTACTGGGTCAGGATGGCTATAGTGTGACTTACACTACTCAGAGTAACTTTACCGTGAAGGGGTCAACAGTGGATCTATCCTGCTCTTACACACATCCCAGAGGTCACACAGTCATAAAAGCATCATGGTCCTATAGATGGTCTGGTGTGAAACCTGAGAATGGTGGTCATTCAGAGTACTATGGGGATAGAGTGAGTCACTCCACCCTGAGAATCACAAACCTGAGAGAAAGTGACCGAGTACTTTCACCTGGTGACATTTGAGGTTCAAATACAAGGATATTTCATTTCAAGCTCCACTATATGATAATGTGTATTCATATCATCCACCGTTTTTGTTGAACCTTTAGGGAAACAGACCTCAGTAATGACTTCAGCTGTAGGAATCACAGATTCTCATACTCCGTCTCTCTGGATTCACGTGGTTCAGGTGAGAATCTAAGACTTTCATTTCACGTTATCATTTGGATTTAATAACTTGATTCTTCATTCATTTGTTCACGTATAAAACAGGAAGAAGGCCTCCAAATCCAACTCTGCACAAGACACACAGCAGACAATGGACAGGAGGGTTAAGATCATATAGTATTTGATTAATTAAAGCTCCGGCAGCACTACACCTCCACACATGGTGACATTGATTTACTCCATCACTACACCCTGGATACACCTCCACCTCCACACCTGGTAACATTCATTTACTACATCACTACACCCTGGTTACACCTCCACCTCCACACCTGGTGACATTCATTTACTCCATCACTACACCCTGGTTACACCTCTACCTCCACACCTGGTGACATTCATTTACTCCATCACTACACCCTGGTTACACCTCCACCTCCACACCTGGTGACATTCATTTACTCCATCACTACACCCTGGATACACCTCCACCTCCACACCAGGTGACATTAATTTACTACATCACTACACCCTGGTTACACCTCCACACCTGGTGACATTCATTTACTCCATCACTACACCCTGGTTACACCTCCACACCTGGTGACATTCATTTACTACATCACTACACCCTGGTTACACCTCCACACCTGGTGACATTCATTTACTACATCACTACACCCTGGTTACACCTCCACACCTGGTGACATTCATTTACTACATCACTACACCCTGGTTACACCTCCACACCTGGTGACATTCATTTACTACATCACTACACCCTGGTTACACCTCCACACCTGGTGACATTCATTTACTCCATCACTACACCCTGGTTACACCTCCACCACACCTGGTGACATTCATTTACTCCATCACTACACCCTGGTTACACCGCCACCACACCTGGTGACATTCATTTACTCCATCACTACACCCTGGTTACACCTCCACCTCAACACCTGGTGACATTAATTTACTCCATCACTACACCCTGGTTACACCTCCACCTCCACACCTGGTGACATTCATTTACTCCATCACTACACCCTGGTTACACCTCCACCTCCACACCTGGTGACATTCATTTACTACATCACTACACCCTGGTTACACCTCCACACCTGGTGACATTCATTTACTCCATCACTACACCCTGGTTACACCTCCACCACACCTGGTGACATTCATTTACTCCATCACTACACCCTGGTTACACCTCCACCTCCACACCTGGTGACATTCATTTACTACATCACTACACCCTGGTTACACCTCCACACCTGGTGACATTCATTTACTCCATCACTACAACCTGGTTACACCTCCACCTCCACACCTGGTGACATTCATTTACTCCATCACTACACCCTGGATACACCTCCACCTCCACACCAGGTGACATTAATTTACTACATCACTACACCCTGGTTACACCTCCACACCTGGTGACATTCATTTACTCCATCACTACACCCTGGTTACACCTCCACACCTGGTGACATTCATTTACTACATCACTACACCCTGGTTACACCTCCACACCTGGTGACATTCATTTACTACATCACTACACCCTGGTTACACCTCCACACCTGGTGACATTCATTTACTACATCACTACACCCTGGTTACACCTCCACACCTGGTGACATTCATTTACTACATCACTACACCCTGGTTACACCTCCACACCTGGTGACATTCATTTACTCCATCACTACACCCTGGTTACACCTCCACACCTGGTGACATTCATTTACTACATCACTACACCCTGGATACACCTCCACCTCCACACCTGGTGACATTCATTTACTACATCACTACACCCTGGTTACACCTCCACACCTGGTGACATTCATTTACTACATCACTACACCCTAGTTACACCTGATGAATGTTCTCCAAGCCTCCCTCTGCCGTCGATGCCATAGACGTGCACAAAAGTTGCGATGGATGGAGGTTAATGACTCTTTTGCCTAGGTAACACTATAGTGGCCTGGAAATATGATGACATTGAGAAAGTAGGCAAATGTTTAGTAGTGTTAGGTTCTAATTTTTTTTGTAAATAACTCAACGAACAATAAAGTAGCTTAACCAAGTTTAATTCTTCCCAAAGGGTCGATACAGCTACATTCAGACATCACATGTTTCCACCACCACAAGTATATATACTCCAATTTAAACACTCCTCCTTCTCTCCAATCCTTACATATTTTATGGTCCGACAGGAAGACGAAGTGATAGGATAATAAACCATTGTTTCTCCCTTAAGGGAAACTGACCTGAACTCAGCCCCCTTGAGACCTAATCCAAAGATCTCCACCCGTCTCCCCTAACACATTCCACAGCCATCTGTCTCCTACAGATAACCATTCAACTTTGTATAAGACGTACATATCAGTTTTGGCATCATATAGTGCTAAATGTCAGGGGGGTGTAGAGTTCATGGTGAATGCTGATTAATGCATCATTTCTAAGGCATATTCCTGTGGTACCAAGTACTGAGGAACATGAGTATAGATGTACTGTAAGAGGATGGCCGTTAGTGTTAATGTTAGGCCTCCACCTCAGCGGCATCCTCAGTGAAGAAGGCTTTCACCTCCTTTCCCCTGGAGACGTGCTTGATGCACTCCATCTCCCCACCGTAGTTACTGGGATTCTGGAAGTGAATCTCCAGGTAGTCCCGCAGGTCCTCCTCATCCAGGATGTATTCTATATCGTTCAGGAGGATGGTGCGCTTTGGAGTGCCACAGAACGTCTGGAATAACAGAGTGGAGAAAAGTTCCACTGTTAATCTCGGAACACAACCAGAACCAAGTCTGGATTTCTGTTAGCATTCTGTCACAGGAGACTACAACACAGTAGATAGGCATGTGTTAAAGTCCTGCTCCAACAGAGACTATATAACCCAATAAAGTAGCATGTGGTGCCTGAGTGGGCAATGCTTTTGACATACATAAATAAATGCCTGGCGAAAGATTAGTGAATATTATTTATCTTACCAGAAACTTCTTCAGTTGGTAACTGTAACCGAGGCCAACGTTCACTTCACGGTCGACATCCACACTGTACTTCCTTTTCATGACCAGACTCTCTGCCACTTGAATAGTAGACAAAAATTATATTTTGTGTAAACTCTTCTCTGCTTAACCATATTGAATACTGCACTCACAAATCAAATCAAATTTTATTTGTCACATACACATGGTTAGCAGATGTTAATGCGAGTGTAGCGAAATGCTTGTGCTTCTAGTTCCGACCATGCAGTAATATCTAACAAGTAATCTAACAATTTCACAACTACCTTATACACACAAGTGTAAAGGAATGAATAAGAATATGTACATAAAAATATATGAATTAGCAATGGCCGAACGGCATAGGCAAGATGCAGTAGATGGTATAGAGTACAGTATATACATATGAGATGAGTAATGTAGGGTATGTAAACATTATATAAAGTGGCATTGTTTAAAGTGGCTAGTGATACATTTATTACATCAATCTTTCCATTATTAAAGTGGCTAGAGATGAGTCAGCATGTTGGCAGCAGCCACTCAATGTTAGTGATGGCTGTTTAACAGTCTGATGGCCTTGAGATAGAAGCTGTTTTTCAGTCTCTCGGTCCCCGTTTTGATGCACCTGTACTGACCTCGCCTTCTGGATGATTTTTTTGTTGACATTGAGTGTGAGGTTATTTTCCTGACACCACACTCCGAGGGCCCTCACCTCCTCCCTGTAGGCCCTCTCGTTGTTGTTGGTAATCAAGCCTACCACTGTAGTGCCGTCTGCAAACTTGATGATTGAGTTGGAGGTGTGCATGGCCACGCAGTCATGGGTGAACAGGGAGTACAGGAGAGGGCTGAGAACACACCCTTGTGGGGCCCCAGTGTTGAGGATCAGCGGGGTGGAGATGTTGTTTCCTACACTCACCACCTGGGGGGCGGCCCGTCAGGAAGTCCAGGACCCAGTTGCACAGGGCGGGGTTGAGACCCAGGGTCTCGAGCTTAATGACGAGTTTGGAGGGTAGTTTGGTGTTGAATGCTGAACTGTAGTCGATGAACAGCATTCTTACATAGGTATTCCTCTTGTCCAGATGGGTTAGGGCAGTGTGCAGTGTGAGTGAACACGCACACACACACACACACACACACACACACTAATTATTAATAGAATAGATCTACTGTACCTCCAGTGTTGAGGAAGGTGATTTTTCCTTTCCCAGAGTGCATGTCATAGTCCATCCTCTCCCCTCTCCTCCCCCTCAACTGGGCTTGGAGAAGCTAATCTCCAGACAATTTCTCATTTGCTCCTCACATCAAGGTGCACCTGCACAGCGACAGCCACAAACCTTGTTCACAGTGTGCCACCTTGTCAACAGTACAGCACTTAATCAGCCATAATATAAGTAACGGTGGACAAGTGCCAGGCGAATGGCATCATTTTCTTGAACGTACCCCTAACTCCTAACTCAAAGTAAATTGGAACATGCCTTTACACTTTGCAGTAAAGATGGTTATTCCCTAGCCTAGCACACACACAGAGAGTCCTTGGTAAATGAAATCATTATCAGGTGTAGGAGATTGTCTTTTAAGGGCCACTAAACACACCGATTGGCATGTGTGTTTTTCTGTTGCTCATTAGAAAAACGAGATTTCAGTCTTGGAGGTGTGTTTCATCCCCGTTTGGTTATTGACGTTTGTCCCCCATGAGACACTGTAGGCACGGAAGCCTATTTCACTTCCTCAAAATAACCATAATGATGTTTTTGCCAAGGATGTTTTAGTTTTACATCTAACTAAGGTGTTTGGTGCATTATTTCTCAAGTAAGAAAATGTGCAACGTTTTGTCTTATGAAAACAAAGTTAGAGGTGCTGGGCAGGTGTGTCTCACTGTCTATGCTATTGGATAGGACAATCACCGCAGCTGTTCACCCCATGTTAATGGGCAAATGGACATCATCAAATCAAAACCCAACCTTCATTTACACGTTGTGACGCACAGATGTTCCAAACTCCGTTTTGGAAGACACTGACTTTATGACAAAATGTAACCTATTTACACTTTGTAGTCAATTTTGACAGTAGAATAACTGTTTCTGACTCGAATCGATGCCACATAGTCCATTTTCAAAGGGATTTGTTGCTTTTTAAAGGCAGTCACTCTTTAATGTCTTCAAGGTACTTAATTATAACATTAATTGTGTGAACTACTGTACCTCAAACTTGACAGAAGGGTCCAGTGTAAGGCTTTTAGGCTTCACATACACCTTGTCTTTGTCACAGGACACAGTGCACTTGGCCATCTTCAGGATCTGGGCTGCCACTAGAGAAAAAAGGGGAATCCCAGTATTTCACATACAATGAACATAGATAACTCTGGAATAGGATCAAATCTGATTTGTACAGTACATTACTATACATGAATTTGTCCTTTATCAAGCCACAAAAGTAAGTGATCTATCCTATTATATATCAAAGGCTAATCCAAAATGAGAAGACATGGTCCCTTTGTCTGTTCATATCTGGCCGTCCTGATTCCTGTACCTTTTTCCTTGATGCACTGACCGCTGTCATCGCTGCCCTCGTTCTCCTTACTGGTAAACTTCACTTTCTTCTCAGGGATCTGGGTATAGATCTGAAGCCAGCAGAGTCAATACTGTGAGTGTTTGTTTCTTTTTAGTCCCCTCATATTAAGTTCATATCAAAGCAATCTGTTGTTACAGCCTGCCAGTCAAAATGACAGAGGGGTGGACATTCTGAACCTTGTTTGAGGTCAGTAGGTCACATGACCAAGGAGCTATTGAAATTAGAAACATTGAAAAATTGTGTGAGATGAAAATAGACAAACTAAAGGGTCTGCAATGTGTAGGCCTGCTGAGTGTACATTCTGAACCTTGTTTGAAGTCATTAGGTCACATGACCAAGGAGCTATTGAAATGTTGAATTTTAAAACATTTATGTAAAAACGTGTGAGATGAAAATGGACAAACTAAAGGCTGTGCAATGTGTAGGCCCACTTAGTGGACATTCTGAACCTTGTTTGAAGTCAGTAGGGCACATGACCAAGGAGCTATTGAAATTTGAAAGTTTGGAAAATTAATGTAAAAACGTGTGAGATTAAAATGGATAAACCAAGGGGTGTGCAATATAGAAGGGTAGTCAGTGGACATTCTGAACCTTGTTTGAGTCAAATAGGTCACATGACCAAGGAGCTATTGAAATTCGAATGTAAAAGAAGTTTAAACTTAGTTTACGCTCCCTAACTAATTCATCTAGGAATACAAAATGCTGCTCACATTTCCACATGTTTATTAGCTTTGTAAAGCGAATGAATGTCCTAATCGTGAAAATAAGACCTGTGCAATGTTGTGCGCAATTTTTCCAACATCATGACACTTATTTGGAGTCTGTGGCTCAAGTGGTTTGAAAGCGCGAATATCCGTCGAATATCCAATTTTAACTTTCTAGTTCAGTAAAATATCAAGTTCCTCGAAGTCACGAGGTTAAAATCAAAAGTGAAAGTTATTTTATGCACTATACAGGGCGCAACCATCAGGGCTCAACACAACATATTAGCACGGGTTTTCCATAACAACCGAAATAGCACGCTTTCAGAGTGTGGAATTTCAGAATCGTCGTTCCCCTGAGACACGAACTGTCACTTCAACAGGACAGGTGAGCAATCAAAGTTTCTGAAATAAGAGTCATACAAATATTATCATGCTTCAATCAATATAGGCCGACCTAATTGTCTGAATAATGACGGAAAAAACAGTGATTTTGGAGGGTCTGCCAGACGACCTAGACAAAATTAGATCCAAGTTGGATTTGTACTTTAAAAACAAAAGGAGGTCTGGAGGAGAGGTATTACAAATTCAAGACTATCCTGGGGACAAGAAGAAGGCTCTGCTCGTTTACCTCGAAGATGCATGTAATTATACAAATATTTTGAAATCAAAATATTTACATACTGTCAATTTAGACACATAATCTGATTGTGAATAAATTGGCCTAGTTATGCAGTTTATCTATTGTGCTCAGGCCTATATCTGAAGTATTGTGATAAACAGTTAATGTAAACAATCTAAGTATTTTGACAAACATCTGAAGCACCAAGATTGTGTTCAGTAATGTAATGTCTTAGGAGCCAAAACAGCAGAATCTGGTTTTGTACAATGGATTAATTAGGCCAAGACTACATATACTGTACCTAATGATGGTATTTTATCATTTCCCCAGCTCTGCAGAAAGTGTTGGCTAAAAGAGATCATAAGATAGATTTTAAAAAACCCATTGGGGTAGTTGAGCTTCAAGTGAAACTGAAAGAGAATGGCGGTGAAACAAAAGTGAAGAATGTTAAACCACCACTATTACCAAAAAGAGACAATCTGACTCTTGTGGGGAAATCTGCACTCAACACCGAAGAAAAGGTGATTATTTGTTTATTTGTTATATTGCATCAAGTTTGCCATATTACAATATTTTGACATGTGTTTTTCTGTACCTGTCTTTATCTGTGATGTAGCAGCCAGTGTCAGACAGTCAAGCAGGTAAGACTGATATTCATAAAGACACTTATTCATCAATATATAACATCAATATGGGAATCACATTCATGTTAATGCTCTCTCTCTCTTTCTCTCTCTCTCTCTGTGTGTGTGTGTGTGTGTGTGTGTGTGTGTGTGTGTGTGTGTGTGTGTGTGTGTGTGTGTGTGTGTGTGTGTGTGTGTGTGTGTGTGTGTGTGTGTGTGTGTGTGTGTGTGTGTGTGTGTCTTTCTGTTTATTTTTCAGATTCAGTGGAGGATAAGGATATTAAAGCAGACACATATACACTGCTTGTTAGAACCACCAAGGAACTCGAAAAGGAGCTCCTTAAATTGTATTTTGACCAGTTTGCATCGGAAGAAGAAGGGGTCAGCATTACAAGACATGGCAAGAATAGCTGGATCCTCAAACTGTCCTTTCAGTCAGGTAAGGAGTTTTTTTTACATAGACTATATAATTTAAATATTCTTTCCTCAAATTAATATTATATTGTGGATTTACTGTATGTGGGAGTTATTAACCACGCACTTGGATTTATTTTACTGTATTCAGTGTTAGAGGTCGACCGATTATGGTTTTTCACCGCCGATACCGATTATTGGCAGACCAAAAAAGCCGCTGCCGATTAATTGGCAGATTATTATTATGATTTTTTAAATATGTATATATACACACACACACACACACACACACACACACAGCTCTGAAGTGACAACGATACTGAAGAGTCTGCTTAGGAGACAAATACTCTCAACTGTTTGAATAATAAAAATAGTGTTTAAGTTACCTGTGATGAATGCTGAAAACAAAAACTGTAATTTCTATATGCAGGAAATCCTATTTTAATAATGGGCATGGTAAGAATTGACTACCAAAGTGCGAGTCATAATTCCCATGACACCTTCTAGCAAAATCTGAAAAGCGGTTCCTTCATTTATTCCATAGGATATTTTTAGATTAACTTAAAATAAGGTCTGTGTTTGGTTTAGGCTTACACCACCTTGCCAATTTTATAACTGTGTAGATATCCATAGGATATAACTCTGATCAATATAAGCGAAGATCATTTTTTTTGTAGAGTGGATTTATGAAAATATGTTGACAAACGTTATCTAGGGAGATTTACACGGGTATCAAAACGCCGAGGCGGTTTAAGCACAAAACACAGACCTTATTTGAAGTAGATGAAGACATTCTCTATGGAAGACATGAACGGTAAAATAACGAAGGAACCCCTTTCAAGTTCAGCCGCAAGTTATTACAGGAATTATGACGCGTCCACTATTTCTCTCTAAACCATATACCTTTGACTATTACGAGCCTGCTGCTGCCTACCACCGCTCAGTCAGACTGCTCTATCAAATATCAAATCATAGACTTAACTATAATAGAATAAACCTTAGGTCATTAATATGGTCAAATCCGGAAACTATCATCTCGAAAACATTATTCTTTCAGTGACATACGGAACCGTTCCGTATTTTATCTAATGGGTGGCATCCATAAGTCTAAATATTCCTGTTATATCGCACAACCTACAATGTTATTTCATAGTTCCGTAAAATGTTGGCAAATTAGTTCGCAACGAGCCAGATTCTGTATAGTCTGATTCTGCGTGCAACGAACGCAAGAGAACTGACACAATTTCACCTGGTTAATATTGCCTGCTAACCTGGATTTCTTTTAGCTAAATATGCAGGTTTAAAAATATATACTTCTGTGTATTGATTTTAAGAAAGGCATTGATGTTTATGGTTAGGTACAGTCGTGCAACGATTGTGCTTTTTTTCGCAAATGCGCTTTTGTTAAACCATCCTCCGTTTGGCGAAGTCTTTGTTAGAAAGAATAGTCTTCACAGTTCGCAACAAGCCAGGCGGCCCAAACTGCTGCATATACCCTGACTCTGTTTGCAAGAGAAGTGACACATTTTCCCTAGTTAAAAGAAATTCATGTTAGCAGTCAATATTAACTAAATATGCAGGTTTAAAAATATATACTTGTGTATTGATTTTAAGAAAGACATTGATGTTTATGGTTAGGTACACGTCGGAGCAAAGACAGTCCTTTTTCGCGAATGCGCACCGCATCGATTATATGCAACGCAGGACAAGCTAGATAAACTAGTAATATCATCAACCATGTGTAGTTAACTAGTGTTTATGATTGATTGATTGTTTTTTATAAGATAAGTTTAATGCTAGCTAGCAACTTACCTTGGCAACGTAAAGCAGGTGGTTAGAGCGTTGGGCTAGTTAACATAAGGTTGCATCCCCAAGCTGACAAGGTAAAAATCTGTCGTTCTGCCCCTGAACAAGGCAGTTAACCCACCGTTCCTAGGCCGTCATTGAAAATAAGAATGTGTTCTTTAACTGACTTGCCTAATTAAATAAAGGTTTAAAAAAATATATATAATAATAATTCGGCAAATCGGTAAATACCGATTACCGATTGTTATGAAAACTTGAAACCGGCCCTAATTAATCGTCCATTCCGATTAATCGGTTGACCTCTAATTAGTGTACATTTCCACTTTGTGCCTGTTGGAATAAACACTGTAATTAGATCTGCCATACTTGTTTATCATTCAGAGGTTACTTTGCTATGACTGTAAAATGGAATGTCTCATCTCAGCTGGGAATAGGGGTCATGAGCCATGGCATTTTTTTTGCCTTTACCTCCCTTATCTCACATCATTTGCTCACATTGTATATAGTCTTATTTTTTTTTTCTACTGCATCATTGATTGTATGTTGTTTTACTCCATGTGTAACTCTGTGTTTTTGTATGTTGTCGAACTGCTTTGCTTTATCTTGGCCAGGTCGCAATTGTAAATGAGAACTTGTTCTCAACTTGCCTACCTGGTTAAATAAAGGTGAAATAAATAAATAAATAAAAAATGAGGAAATGCTTCCTTCCCAGTCACAAGAACACAATGGCTGCTATTTGAGTCTTTACATTTTAGAGAATTTACATTGTTATATTACATGCCATCTACTTATATCAACAGGTGAACATCATATGAGTTTATTTCTTGAGTCTGTTTGGACATTCATGCCCACCAATAAATTCTTTACCTCCTGTCAGATGCAGAGAAAGTCCTTGCCAAGAAGGAGCATCACTATGGCATTTCTGTTGAGGTGTACAATGAGACTGCTGTGGAAGGGAAACTGGACAACAGGCGCTTCGTCCTGACTGGGTTTAATGAGAACTGCAAGTGCGACATCATCACTCTGTTCATTGGCAGCTGCAGCCAAGGGGCTGAGCATGCCTGGGAGACCCTGGACGATGGAGACAGAGTAGTGGTCAGCTTCAAACAGAACATTGGTGGGTCCACAGATACATCTAAAAGATGTACACACAATATCTCTAATATTCCGCCATTAAATTAAGTTCAATGACCAAACAACGACATACAATACTAAACTAACTATTAACATTTTATGTTACGCAGACATAAAGTCCTTCCTTAGGAAATGTTCATCAAAGAAGTTCCAGGGCATGGAGATCGGGGCGTGTCGTTTAGAGCTGACAGACTCTGTGCTTGTCCAGGGGGACATGAGCCAAATCAAAGGAGGAGTGGAGGAGGCCCTCAATCTCTACTTCTCCAGCAAGAGGAGCAAAGGAGGAGATATCAAGTCCCAGATCTGGGTTACCAAGGGCAAGAGCATGGTCATCACCTTTGAAGACTGTCATGGTAGGCCCCTTTTCAATTACATTATCCTCTAGAAATAGGATGACGTTTTAAGCTAACGTGTTCAGTAAATAATTCTGCCCTCTGTTCATCTTATTCCAGTTGCCTATCGGGTGGCGGAACACAAGCATCATTTCGGTGGGGTGGACCTCATAGCTCAGCTATTCTACTCCAGTCTGCAGAAGGCGTTAACAGGGCAAACAGCCCCCCAATCAGACATCCCTTCTAACATAGCCCTTTGTCTCAGTTCAGCACTTTTCGACTTCATTAAATGTGATGAAGCCCGCAAGCAGGATTTAACAACTGGACTACGTAAGGTCAATGCTAGCGTCTCCTTCAATAGGATCACAGAACCCCCACAGATGGAGCTGGACATGACCATGGAGAAGGAGTCCTTGGGTATGCTCAGACTGGGCCCTAAATGGGGAAGAATTGCCCGGAGCGAGGCTCTGGCCTTGCTAGAGAAATACAAAGAGGTTCAGCTGCCCACAGCGGTGGAGGTCTGGGAAAGGGTTGAGAATAGTTGTCTTGGTCTCAAATCCTCTGATGCCAGCATCTCTTACAAGAAGAGCAATGGTGAGATTGTGGTGGTAGGAGTGCAGAATGAGGTGAAGACCCTTGTGGAGAAGATTGAGCACATGGTGAAGAAGGTCAGTGATGAGCTTGAGATGGAGATGAACACAATAGTAAAAAAGATCTCACTGGACTCCAAAGAGAAGTTTGAGATCATCTGGGATCTTGTCTCTGGCAAACTAGTGGACGTGGAGTTTTCCAAAGATGAAGAAAGCTTCATCATATGTCTAAAGGGTTTAGAGAACAAGGTGAGTACCGCAGAAGGTGTTGTCCATGAGGCAATGGGGAATGTTGAAACCAGACTGCTTAATGTATCAGTGCCTTTGATGGAGTTCTTGAAATCTCTGGACCTGAAGAAGTTTGAGAGGAAGCATTTTGCCCAGAACCACATATCGTCTGTATTCCTCCTTGGTGACGGTTCCATCCACATCCTTGCAGAAAGAGCTGACATCCAGAGAGCTGAAGACACATTACATGAGGTCATCAAAGAGGAAGTCATCAAACTCACACCAGACCAAGCCCATGTGACCAATGGCGAACAATGGACACAGTTCTTTACCATACTTAATGGCGACCTCAAATTCACCAGGAACAACCACAATGTCAGCATTTCCGTAACACAGGAGAAGATTGGAGTCTGTGGATTCTCCAGTGTGGTGGCAGATGTGGCAGGGAAGTTGAGGGGATACCTGGACAACAAGAAGCCGGAAACAGTGGATGTCTCTCTCAAATCTGTCCAGGAAGTAGAGTTTGTGGCCTCTTGCATGAACCTCTCAGAGGTCCCTGAAATCAAGGCTCTGGGCGTGACTATACTGCCATGCAAAACACTAGCATCTCCTTGTCTGAAGATCACGGCAGCGAGTGATAAAATCAAAGAGGCCGTAGATGCAGTGAAACAGCAGGTCAGTACAATTACAACGGAGAGGTACACGTACTCCAAAGCCGGAGAGTCCAAAGTCCTAGAGAAAAACCAAGTGGATCTGCAGTCTAAGTTCAAGGATTTAGGGTGCAAACTCTACCTATCACCAGTGATTACCCACTGTCAGAAATACAGATACAACATTGAAGGTTGCCTCACTTTAACTGTTGGTCAGGGTAACATCTCCCAACATGCTGCAGATGCATTGATCTGCCCTCTGAGCAGCAATCTGTCCTTTGATACTCCGATCGCCAAGCAGTTCCTTCAGATTGGTGGGCCTGATATCAGGAAGGTGTTTGACAAGTTCCTGAAGGAGAGGCAGACTCTACAGCCAGGAGATGTGGTCTTGTCCAACCCAGGCACCCTTGGAGCTCAGCACCTCATCTATGCAGTGATTCCAGTATGGGGGAAGGACACCTCAACTCTTAAAAAGATCAATCTACAGTCGACGGTCCAGGACAGTTTACTGAAAGCAGACATCAAGAAGTGCGTCTCCATATGGATGCCAGCGATGGGGTGCGGTACCTTTGGTTTTCCCATCACAGAGAGCTGTGCAGCAGTTATCAAGGGAGTCCTTGGTTTCATTAAACAGAAACCCCAACACCTGAGGAACATATTTGTGATAGACTCTGATGCCAAGATAGTGGGGGAGTTCCAGTCAGCCATTGAAGGAGAGGTATGTCCACTTATCAACATTCCATTCGATGTTTAGTGTTTGTTTATAATGCCACCTGGCTACACCTGTGATTAACATATCATGTCAAACCTTGGTACATGCATGGGTTTGATTAAGGAGGAAATGTCCAGTGTTATTGTAAATGGGATCAAGACTTCCTGTTGAAAGTCAAACCTCTTCTTGTCCTACTTCATTGAACAGGGTTATCGTCGACAACAAATAACCAACGAAACAGCAACAGGCACAACTCCAACTGCTCCCTCTGCAGCCGCTGCCCCACATAACACACATCCACCACCCCCCCTAGTGGCTAAGCCAGGCTTAGACATCAAAGGTTAGTTCCTTCAACCATACTTTTTATATAATCATACCATACAGTTGAATACTGCAGGAAACCTATAGCATGCCCTGTCCTCACAAATTGATTTCCAAGTTTTTAGTATAAGGTTTTTCAAGATGAGTGATGAGAAGAGAATCATCCAGCCCATTGCTTATCTCACTACACCCCCATATGAAATATGCAGACAGATGGATTAAAAGTATGGTTTCATTGTAATATTTCTGACAGCCAACATTCTAGCTCCGCCCATAACTTTTGGACTTCATAGCGTTCCCAGAAAGCGTGGAATATTGAGTAATTGTTGGTTTTACACTTAAGACATGACCGTTATGCTGTAGAATTTGTGAATTTTGTCTTTTGTATAATACATTCTATACGGTAGTTTATACTGAATTAAGCAGACATTTTAGTTAACTTTAATTTCATTAGTTATGCTCCAACATTCTCTCCATCTTGTGCCAACATCAATTCTTTTTAAGTCTTGGTTCCAATAGTTTATTTATTTTTTCTGAGATTGTCAGTTGGATATGTTCTCTGCAAGGTTTTGTATATCTTACCTATCATATGAGCATCCTTTTCTGACTCAATGTCCAAAAGATTTCAAATCAAAAATGTTGTGTTATGTAACTTTTAAGTTGCATGTATTTGAAAATATCTACATTGATCAGTCCATAACTAAATGTATTTCCTGTTACCAAATAATTTACAGTTTCTGTGCCTTTAGTTTTCCATTTGGACCAATTTATCGATTAATTCTTCAAAGCTATCCAAGGATTGTTCCTAATGTTCCTAATGTTTGGTATACTCAGTGTATATGTCGCAAGTAAAAACATTGGGTAGCAAGTTGATACAATTCATCGTCTAGAAGGTTAAAACCACCCTCAGGCTTGAACAGGCTTGAGCCTGTTTCTTATGCTGAGGCCTATAAAGCACTGAAGGCAATCGACACTAAAATGTCTGCAGGTCCAGACAACCTGGATCCCTACCTCTTAATAATAGCAGCTGGTATTATTACTGAAGTCTGAATCTCTAGTGAAATCAGTTAAAAAACGTCTTAATTGAAAATAACATACAGAGCAGAGTTCAGTCTGGCTTTAGATTGGGCCACAGCACCACAACTGCAGCTATGGCCTTGGTACATGACATCATTAATGCACTTGATAAAAAGCAACATTGTGCTGCTCTGTTTGTGGATTTATCAAAGGCATTTGATTCAGTTGACCATGAATTGTTGCTAGGAAGACTCAGTAACATTGGTCTCAGTGAAGGGGCAGTAAATTGGTTTAGGAACAATTTTTCTGACAGATCACAATGTGTACATACTGACAATCACAAGTTTAGCTTTCTTGAGATTAGTAGAGGTGTGCTCCAGGGTTCCATTTTAGCTCCTGTGTTGTTCTCAATTTCTATTAAAGATTTAGGAAATGGGATGCAACCAGTAAAGTTACATCTAAATGTAGATGACACAGTCATAATACTCATGTGCTCCTTCTCTGGTTCAGGCTGTTGAAGAGCTCCAGACTGCTTTTCAGTCACTGCCTCCCTTTATGGTCTTCAACTGGTCTTGAATGTACAAGAAACAAAATTCATGACCTTTACCAGAGCTCGAACTCTGCCAGAGAAGGTTAGCATTGTCACATCTGGTGGCTTATCTATTGAAAGAGTGTCATCCTATAAATGCCTAGGTATATGGTTGGATGACAAGTTGTCCTTTTAAAGTTCATTTGGATAATCTTGTGAGGAAGCTTCAATTGAAATTGGGTTTTTATTTTCGTAATAAGGCTTGCTTCCCGCTTATGGCTAGAAAGAAGCTTGTTCAGGCCATTGTTTTCTCTGTAATTGATTATGGTGACTTGTTGCATATGCATGCAACCTCCTCCGTCTTACAGAGACTGGACTCTGTTTATCATGCATCCTTGCGCTTTATTACAAATGTCACTCACCCACCACCTTATACCAAATGGAAGGTTGGACCTCACTTTATATGCGCAGGAAGCTATATTTGTATGTGTTCATCTACAAAGCCCTTTTGGGTAAACTCCCTCTACCTCTGTAGTCTGGTCTCCTTCCCCACCAGCAGTTACCATACCCGGTCTGCTAGGTGGTTGCTACTTAAAGTCCCCAGGACATTCACAGTATTAGGCAAGACTGTATTCTCTTCTTGTGCACCAGAGGCATGGAATAGTCTACAATCCATGCTTCATCTAGATATGTTAGTGCTACTGAATGAATTAAAAATATTGATGGGAGACTCTTACGGAGGAGTGTAAATGCTTTTTTTAGGCTGGATCGTGTTGTATGTTTTAATTCTGTATTGATTGTTGCTGCCTACTTTTTTAAAGAATGTCTTCGGTGGGGTAATTGTTTAATACATTTTTCTTCTATTAACAGTGATTATTAGTGGAGTGTCAGTGATCCTGAAGAAGGGAGACATCACCAAAGAGACCGTGGATGTCATAGTGAATTCCAACAACCATCATCTGAATCTTAATTCTGGCAAGTGTGTTTTAATGTTTTTAATGACATGTTCACACGGTTTGTTTTCAGTTTGTTTTCATTTGTCGGTGTACGGTAAGTCTCTAACTTATGTCTTATCTCAACAGGTGTGTCTGGAGCCATCCTAAAAGAAGCTGGGAAATCAGTAGTGGGTGAATGCAGAAGAATGGTACAATTACTTGGTAAGGTATACTTTTTTTATTCAACCTTAATTTATCCAGGAAGTCCCATTTACAAGAGGACTTAGTCAAGCGATAATACTTGATATGATAAGATTAGGTTATAAAATCAATATTTCCAGAAATAATATAGTATTCAGCTTGCTACCAGACCATTAGTGTTGAACCTTAATCACAGAATACTGATTATTTTTTATTTTTTTTTCCCAATTTCACCAGGTGTCCTGAAGGACAATGATGTTGTGCTCTCATGTGGTGGGAAACTGAACTGTCAGAACATAGCTCAGATAGTTGGGCCCAAGAATGCTGCAGATATCACTACCTCCATAGAGAAGGTCCTTAATCAGTGTGAGCGCAGGAAGGCAGTCACAGTGTCCATTCCTACTATTGGCACAGGTGATTCAACTGAAATATATTGTAAAACTAAATGTTCCATTCCAGTGTCACTTGTATTGATTAATCAATCAATTTATTTGTTTCAATTGATCTATTTCTCACTTTGGATGCTGATGTCTTGTGCTTCAGGGAAAGGTGGCATTGAGCCTAAAGATTCTATCAAGGCCATACTAAAAGGACTGGAGAGGCACATATCACAGATGCCTTCATCCAGCATCAAAATCATCTTCATAGTGGCCTTTGAGCAAAAGATCTTTGACCTCTTGAGAGATTACTTTAACGAAAGGAACCTGGGCCCACACAAAATCGAGCAGGTAGATTTAATTCACTTAAGGCTCATTTGAAAATGTTTTGTTGTTTTGTTGATGAGTGTGATAACTAGAGGTTATGGGCTTTCTCTAGGCAAAGGCTGCATCAACATCTACACCTTCTCAGTCCAGTCTTCCCCCAAATCAAGGTCTGACTTTGATACTTTGTTTGAATTTGAAATTAATTCATATTTGTTTACATTTCAAATGAGTTCATGGTGTCCTATTTTAAAATGTGCATTGGTATCATTATCACAATGTGTGTGGGTGAAATGTTGACCTTTTCCCTCCCCTAGTTAAAATCCATGGTGTCAGAATTGAAGTGAGGAGAGGCGACATCACTCAAGAAACTGTCAGAGGCATCGTGAATACCACCAACTCAAGTATCAGCTTAACAAGAGGTCTGTATACTGAAGAAAAACGACATAAAATGTTACATTATTAGCGCACTCCAGAAAATATGATTTATTCTGTTAATATAACTTTCTTCCTACCTACTGGATACAACCTCATTTTAAACATGTTCTCTTCAGGAGTTAGTGCTGCGATTCTCAAAGCAGCTGGGAGCGCAGTTGAACAGGAGTGCAAAACCATTTGTGAGTGTCTCCCCATCTCAGGAAAAATGTAACCTGTGGTGTATCACAGCCATTCAGTCTGACTCTTTTCTCTCTCTGTGTGTGTCATCTGCTTTATTTCTCCAGGCCCTCTGAGGGCTGATGCAGCAGGGGTGACCAGTGGAGGGGCCCTGCAGTGTGACTTCATCCTCCACATGCTGGGGCCCCACTCTGTGGCTGACACTACACTACGAGTCACCAAGGTGCTGAAGTGCTGTGAGGACAAACAGATCACAACCGTGTCCTTCCCTGCTGTGGGCACTGGTAGGCAATGGTTTATTAGTGGTTCAGTGTTATTACAGGTTATTATAAACAGTTGTTATTGTAGGCTCCCAACATGCAGGCATTTTAATTTGTTGAGTTATCCACAGCTATTGTCCTATTTTTCAGCAACACCTAATGCAGTGATTAAAAAAAAAAAAAACGTTCTCATTGTAGGAGGTGGCGGCCTTAATGGTGCAGACTCCATGGGTGCCATCCTCCAAGGCATCCAGGATCATCTATCACAGTGCCTCGTTCCTACCATCATCAAACTGATCTACATTGTCATCCACGAGGACAAGGTCCTGCAGGAGTGTCAGCTGGGGCTCAACCAGTGGAAGACTAGACAGATGGTATGTTAAAACTAGAATCCTTAATTGAAACAATAACAAAGCGTTTTCCCCGCCCCCGTTTCACTAAAAAGCTAAGGGGTGGGGCTGGGGAACCGCTCTCAGATCTATAGACAGCGCTATGGATGCAAGGACTGGCCATCCATGATTGAAATTATAGTTTTAGACATGTTTTGAGGATAAACAGTGTTTGTTTATGTTGTTTCTAAACATTGGAGTAAAACAAGCTTATAGTTTGGGTTCTGGTGGGGTACAACATTTGAACTAAGCTCATGAGGCAGTTATAAGTTATATTCTTCAAGAATCAATGGGTACATATCATTCTTTTATAAGTCCAAAAATGTATGTAGCTAAGGATTCTAGCTTTAAAGAAATAGAAAAAAATGTACTAACTTTGTAATAATAATGTCATAACTGCCATTGTTAATATAACTTCACTTCAGGCACACTGTGGATGTATAGTTACACTGAGTGTACAAAACATTAGGAACACCTGCTCTTTCCATGACAGACTGACCAGGTGAATTCATGTGAAAGCAATGATCCCTTATTGATGTCACATGTTAAATCCACTTCAATCAGTGTAGATGAAGGGGTTGAGACCGGTTAAAGAAGGATTTTTAAGCCTCGAGACTATTGAGACATGGATTGTGTATGCGTGCCATTTAGAGGGTGACTGGGCAAGACAAAATATTTCATGTGTCTTTTAATGGGGTATGGTAGTAGGTGGCAGGCGCACCGGTTTGAGTGTGTCAAGAACTGTAACACTGCTGAGTTTTTCATGCTCAACAGTTTCCTGTGTGTATCAAGAATGGTCCACCGCCCAAAGAACATCCAATCAATTTGACACAACTGTCAACATGGGCCAGCATCCCTGTGGATCGCTTTCCACAGGGATGGGGGGGGTGCAACTAAATATTAGGAATGTGTTCCTAATGTTTTGTACACTCAGTGTACATTACTGTGTATAGTTATTGTTTTTAAACCCATTCTTTAGATTCTCAACCAGGATGAAGATGATCTTTGTAGTGATGATGATGACGATCACAGTGACTCTGAGGATGATTTTTATGATGATGACACCAGCTCTGGGGAAGAAGACGGCGGCGGTGGTCAGACAGGTTCGTACAGTTCCAATGTATTACAGCATGTGACATTCTGCGACAGTGTGACTGCTATTTATCCTCCCTCTGTAACCTTTACCCTTTATCCAGGAAACACCATTGAAGCAATAATTGGGTCAGTGAAGGTCAAGGTGGTATGTGGGGACATCACTCAGGAGAAAACGGACGCCATCGTCAGCAGTACAAACTCAAGTCTCGATCTGAACTCAGGCAAGATCCTAATTCCAACTTTCAAATCAGCTGAACATATCTGATATTCTTTCATCATAAAAGGTCTTCAGGTGAAGATAATTAGACTCATGTTGTTCCTCACTGTGTAGGCGTTTCAGGAGCCATTCTAAAAGCAGCTGGACAGTCGGTTGTGGACGAGTGCAAAGCTTTAGGCATGAGTCTTCCATTTCTTCCATAAATACAAACAAAGTAAACGAGAATTGAAATATGGGTAACTGAAGAAAAAATAAGTGCTGTTTGTGTTAGAAGTGAGACATGCTAATGCATTTCTTTTCTGACCCCAGGGACCCAACCCAATGATGGTGTTGTCATGACCAAACCTGGAAACATCCAGACCAAGCACATCATTCACATGGTGGGGCAGACCAAGGAGAAGGAGATCACCGGCTCCATGCTCAAGGTGTTGAAGATGTGTGAAGACAAGAAAATCCAGTCGGTCTCCATCCCAGCACTTGGAACAGGTAGGCGTAATAACATTGTAGTATCATTGTTAAAAAACCTAAAAGTGGCATTTATTATTTGCTATGCATGTACTGTAATGATAAAAAAATACACTGGACACCAAAAACACAAACGTTTATGCTCCTGTACAGGTGCTGGTAACTTGGGAGCAGTGGAGGTTGGGAATGCAATGTTGCACGCAATAACTGAGCTACAGAAAACCATCGGAACCCCATCGGTTAAAACGATTCACATTGTTATATTCCAAACCAAGATGATGAAGGACTTTGATGAGGTTATGAAAAAGTTCAAAAAGTTGACACCCAAGACTGCTGGTTAGTAGTAACCTAATCGTCTTCAGAAATATGACTATATAAGCCTTTAAAATACTTTCTTTACAAGTGTTTAAGCCTTTACAAGTGTTTAATCTTTTTCACAAGTATTACTATGCATGTTTCTCATATATTATGTATTTATTTACTTCTACAACAGCCAAACAGTTATCAAAAACGGTCAAAAAAAACACACCAGCCCAGCCTGCTCCTACCAAACGAGCCCTGTGTTTGGCCAGCGCCACAGCAGCGGTGGTCTTCCCCAGTATGGAGGCTGAGGTGTACGGGCCCTCCCCTGCCAGCCTGGCTCAGGTGAAGAAACTTCTGGACGAGCTGCTCTCGGAGGAGTGCGTTAGCCAGGACCTGCTCTCCAGCCACCTGCCCCTGCTGCTGGAGCCGCAGAAACACGCCATCGTGGCCCTAAGCCAGAATAACCAGGTCCGTGTCCTGGTAGCATCCCCAAACAAAGTCACTGTATCTGGGAAGAAAGACAACGTTTTTTCCGCTGTCCTCCAGATTAGGGACTATCTGCTGGGGGCGAGGGACAGGGAGAACCGGGAGGGAGAGGAGAAGAGGATGAGGGAGACGGTGCGCTGGGAGGCCGGGGAGGGAGAGGCCTGGGGAGAGCTGGACCAGAGTCTCAGCTATGACCTGGAGCTGGCCTGCCACAGGAAAGACAAGAGTTTTAAATATAACCACCAGGGGGAGACATTCACTGTTGATCTGAGCAGAATGCAGCAGACTGACAGCAAAGGGACCATCACCTGGGTCAAAAGGAGCCTTGTGGCAGACTCTGACACAGGTAATACCTTGGTTATATGTTTAGGAAAAAGCTTTATAGTCAAGCATCATTTATAGTTCATACAAATGTATAGTTTATCAAAAGTGTATCATACAGAACATCAAGAGAATATGAATTTAAATAATAAAAATGTATTTGATGATAACTAATTGATCCTGACTTTTTACATTGATGATCTGTTCAATGGTTTCCTCTATGCTCCTGTTTTTCAGCTGTCATTCAGTTCCCACGTAGCTGGACCAGAATGGACGGCAAGGATCTGGAGATAGTCACACTGGCTCCTAACTCAGGGGAGTACCAGAGCATAGAGAAGGAATTTGTTGCAACCTCCAAGAAACCAAATACTAAAACACAATCAACCGTTCAGATTGTCCAGGTAAATGAACTATTACTGATATGATATACACTGAACAAAAGTATAAACGCAACATGCAACAATTTCAAAGATTTTGCTGAGTTACAGTTCATATAAGGTAATTAGGCCCTAATCTATGGTCAGTATCTGGTGTGACCACCATTTGCCTAAAGCTGTGCGACACATCTCCTTCACATGCTGTTGATTGTGGCCTGTGGAATGTTGTCCTAATCCTCTTCAATGGCTGTGCGAAGAAGCTGGGTATTGGCAGGACCTGGAACACGCTGTCGTACACGTCAATCCAGAGCATCCAAAACATGCTCAATGGGTGACATGTCTGGGGGTTATGCAGGCCATGGAAGAACTAGGACATTTTCAGCTTCCTGGAATTGTGTACAGATCCTTGCAACATGGGACCGTGCATTATCATGCTGAAACATGAGGTGATGGCGGCGGATGAATGGCACGATAATGGCCCTCAGGATCTCATCAAGGTATCTCTGCATTCAAATTGCCATGGATAAAATGCAATAGTGTTCGTTTTCCATAGCTTATGCCTCCCCATACCATAACTCCACCATGGGGCACTCTGTTCACAACGTTGACATCATCAAACCACTCACCCACACTACGCCATACACGCTATCTGCCCGGTATAGTTGAAACCTAGATTAACCCGTGAAGAGCACACTTCTCCAGTGTGCCAGTGGCCATCGAAGGTGAGCATTTGCCCACTGAAGTCGGTTACGACGCCGAACTGCAGTCCGGTCAAGACCCTGGTGAGGACTACAAGCACGCAGATGAGCTTCCCTGAGATGGTTTCTGACCGTTTGCAAAACCCACAGTTTCATCAGCTGTCCTGGTGGCTTTTCTCAGACGATCCCGCAGGTGAAGAAGTCAGATGTGGAGGTCCTGGCTGGGCTGGCGTGGTTACACGTGGTCTGCGGTTGTGAGGCCGGTTGGACTTACTGCCAAATTCTCTAAAATGGTGTTGGAGGTGGCTTATGATAGAGAAATGAAAATTAAATTATTAGGCAACGGCTCCGGTGGACGTTCCTGCAGTCAGCATGCCAATTGTACGCTCCCTCAAAACTTGAGACGTCTGTGACATTGTGTTGTGTGACAAAACTGCACATTTTAGATTGGCCTTTTATTGTTCCCAGCACAAGGTGCACCTTTGTAATGATCATGTTGTTTAATCAGCTTCTTGATATGCCACACATGTCAGGTTCATGGATAATCTTGACAAAGGAGAAATGCTCACTAACAGGTGTAATCAAATTTGTGCACAACATTTTAGAGAAATAAGCTTTTTGTGTGTATGGAACATTTCTGGGATCTTTTATTTCACCTCATGAAACATGTGACCAACACTATACATATTGCGTTTATATTTTTGTTCAGTGTAGATTATATACAACCAGGAGAGGAATGTAGTGCTTGTATCACTGACAATATCTATAATGCTTCATTTACAGATCCAGAGGATTCAGAGCAAGGACCAGTGGCAGAGGTACGCAGTGAAGAAACAGGCGTTGGATAAGAAGTATCCTAAAAACAAGAATGAGCTGAACCTTTACCATGGCACCACCAAAGACATCTGTCAGAAAATCAACGCCTGTGGTTTCAACAGGAGCTTCTGTGGGAGAAACGGTAAAGAACATTCTTTATCAACTCATACACTGTCCTCTCCATTCACATAACAGTAATGCTCTGTAGAGCTTAATCAAACAAAGATTCAAACAAATTATCCCTTAAAAAACTGTCTCGTCATTATAGACTCCTGTAGTGGAAACCCTCCATTTCATTCCATATTTAACTCCTTGAAACTTTCTTGAATCGTTCGGTTTCTCGAATCTTTTGGATTTTCTTTGGTTTCAGCTACTGTTTACGGGGATGGGACCTACTTTGCCAAAGAGCCGTGGTACTCGTGCCAGGATGCCTACTCCAACCCAGATGCCAGTGGGCTAAAGTACATGTACCGTGCCAGGGTGCTAGTGGGTAATCCCTGCCTAGGGGTGGGGGGCATGAAGGAGCCGAACCCTCTGAACCCTACTGATTTCCATCAGGGCCTGCATGACTGTGCTGTCAATGACCTGCAGAATCCCTTTATTTATGTGGTGTTCTGTGATGCAGGGGCCTACCCCGACTACCTCATCAGCTTCAACACTGTCTGAGAGAGAGAGGCACCTGTTGGCCTTTTCTTTAAAGAATACAGCACTGAAACGCCAATACTGGAAAATGTAACATTTGCACTTTATAAACTGTAGAAACTACACTATATATACAAAAGTATGTGGACACCCCTTCAAATTACTAGATTTGCGCTTTCAGCCACACCCATTGCTGACAGGTGTATAAAATCGAGCACACAGCCATGCAATCTCCATAGACAAACAGTGTCAGTAGAATGGCTTTAGTCAAGAGCTCAGTGACATTCAATGTGGGACCATCATAGGATGCCACCTTTCCAACAAGTCAGTTAGTCACATTTCTGCCCTGCTAGAGCTGTTCTGGTCAACTGGTTAGTGCTGCTTATTATGAAGTGAAAATATCTAGGAGCAACAACGGCTCAACAGCCCAACAAACAAGGCCAAACAAGTTCACAGAACGGGAGCGCTGAAGCGCGTAGCACACAAAAATTGTCTGTCCCCGGTAGCAACACTCACTACTGAGTTCCAAACTGCCTTTGGAAGCAATGTCAGCACAATAACTGTTTGTCGGGAGCTTCATGAAATGGGTTTCTATGGCCGAGCAGCCGCACACAAGCCTAAGATCACCATGCTCAACGCCAAGCATCAGCTGGAGTGGTGTTAAGCTCGCCGCCATTGGACTCTGGAGCAGTGGAAATGCATTCTCTGGAGTGATGAATCACGCTTCACTAACTGGCAGTCCGTCGGACGAATCTGAGTTTGGCGGATGCCAGGAGAATGCTACCTGCCCCAATGCATAGTGACAACTGTAAAGTTTGGTGGAGGAGAAACAATGGTCTGGGGCTGTTTTTCATGCTAGGCTAGGCCCCTTTGCTACAGTGAAGGGAAATCTTAACGCTACAGCATACAATGACATTTTAGATGATTCTATACTTCCAACTTTGTGGCAACAGTTTGGGGAAGGCCATTTCCATTTTTTGCATGACAATGCCCCTGTGCACAAAGCGAGGTCCATACAGAAATGGTTTGTTGAGATCGGTGTGGAAGAACTTGACTGGCCTGAACAGAGCCCTGACCTCAACTCCATCGAACACGTTTGGGATGAATTGTAATGTGACTGCGAGCCAGGCCTAATCACCCAACATCAGTGCCTGACCTCACTAATGCTCTTGTGGCTGAATGGAAGCAAGTCCCTGCAGCAATATTCCAGCATCTAGTGGAAAGCCTTTCCAGAAGAGTGGAGGCTGTTATAGCAGCAAGGGGGGACCAACTCCATATTAATGCCCAGTCGTACTCAAGACCTGTCTCAGTCTTGAGTCCGGTCTGGAGACCACATATTGAGTGTCTTGGTCTTGTCTCACTGTCGTCTTGTCTCAGACAGTGAGGACTAGTAATTTCTTCTCAAGACCAGAAAAATGTTTGCAGTCAGAGTGCAGTATAACTGTAGTTAGAGTCAGTATAACTCCAGTATACTGCGTCCAAAATACGTTTTTTTTACTGCAGTAATTTTGCAGTGTGACTGCAGTTACAGTGCAGTATAACTGCAGTAATTCTGCAATTACTGCGTCCGAAATACCAGTCGACTGCAGTTTCAAAACGGCTATCTTTTTTTGTAAGGGGAGTAAAAAAAACTCATTATCAGCTTCCATTCAGTCAGCACATAAAACCGCATCGCCAGGCCAAATATATACACACCTTTCTTGAAACTTGAATATCTTAACCTTACCTATTATAGACATGTTTGCGCAGTGGTGAACCTATAGGCAGGCCTTCAGTGTGTGACCGGTTCGTGATTCTGAAAGGCCAGCAACCGTAATAACAGCGCACTCATGTCGGAGTGCACTTTTTGTAAAACACAAAGGGCCAGTGGTGTAGTGGAGGGTATACGCAGGTATAAACCATATAACCACTTTTTTTATACTCACTTCTTATTCCCTAATGGTGCGTAGTGTAGAGGCGGTACGATTTATCAATTATGTGGTTCAATAGAGAAATCATGCACAAAGTAGCCTACACAATCGCAAAGCACGTGAAATAAATGCACATGCGCGCCGCTCATATAGCCTAGTTTCAGCGGAATATGATCTGCAGGCAGCAGGAGCGTGCAGCTCTCAATTGGATTTGGCATGGAGCAGCTCACAGAAGAATGACATCGATAGCCGGTAGAGTAAGAAAGACGGTTCAATTTATGATATCTACCAGTATATGCTAACTAAGGCAACAACGTGTGTGCAAACCATGTGTTCAAAGTTTTTACCCTGACGTGTTTACTTAGGAGGCTATTTGTGATGCTCAATTGTCTTCATGCGCTGTTTGCATCAGGGGCGCAGACACCCACTGTGGAGCAGGTACCTGACAGGCCCGTCCAATCACATTGATGTGGTTTAAGCATTGTTGTTGACTTAGACCTTTTTTCATTTTTTCAATTAAAATAGTGTGATTTTGAGAGTGAAAATCTGATAAATCTGTAGGAAACCTCATCAAAAAAGACATAGGAAAACAGGATTTTTCATACAGGGTGCCTTTTCTTCGCTGGGCAGGTCATTTGGGAACTTTTTGGCAAAATTAGAGTATACCCACTTCTGCAGGCACCACTGCATAGGGCCGATGGAAAGACAGCAGTCACACACAGTATGATGTTAAAGGATAAGCAGTCCATGAACTCGGACATAAGCCAGTAGGTCCTAATCATAAGAATAGAAAAACACAACCATTCATCAATCACATTTATTTATCAAGCCCTTTTTACATCAGCTGATATCTCAAAGTGCTGTACAGAAACCCAGCCTAAAACCCCAAACAGCCAGCAATGCAGATGTAGAAGCACGGTGGCTTGGAAAAACTCCCTAGAAAGGCAGGAACCTAGAAAAAAACCTAGAGAGGAACCAGGATCTGAGTGGTGGCCAGTCCTCTTCTGGCTGTGCCGGGTGGAGATTATAAGTGTACAAGGCCATCAAGGCCAGATTGTTCTTCAAGATGTTCGAATGTTCATAGATGACCAGCAGGGCCAAATAATAATCACAGCATTTCCAAATCGAAATGTACTATTACTTCCCATTGAGAAAAACATTTCATGTTTAGCACACAAAGTAACCAGTGACCTAAAGTTTAAAGTGAAACTGACAGTGTTAACTACTTTGCAGATATGAACAGACAGACAATCATAATATAATAATCTGTCAAAAATATACAATTCCCAGTTTATGCTACAAAACCAACTTTATAAGAGGTTTTAAAAATAGATTATATTTGACTCAACGTTCCATGATGCACACAAAGGAATTGTTGGGAGAATAGATGGATGCAGTTCAATGCATGATTTAATATAATCCACCAATACATTTCTTGGTAGTCCAAAAAATATTTCTATCAGGTTGTAAATGACAGCTGACCTGGTACATTGTTTGCTGCCTCCATTCAGGATGCACCGTTTCAGTTTCAATGACTTAATATTCTATATCCGTTGTTCCCCACTGTGTTTGGGTTGGTAATCATTTGTAGAGTGGCTTTATTTTACTATTGTGAACATCTAAAGAATCTATATGTTCTGAAGTATGGGCACTGAAATACTGGACATTTTGAACTCTTGTTATGGTAATGATTTGTCAAAATTACAATCATGGTCTTGAATTGGACTCTCATTGTTCTGGTGTCGGTCTCGGACCCCTTGTCCCCCTCCCGATCTCGGTCTTGACACAGACTCGATTTGCTCCGGTCTTGAATCGGTCTTTCTTTAGGTGGTCTCGAACACAACACCGTTAATGCCCATGATTTTGGAATGAGATGTTCGACAAGCAGGTGTCCCACATACATTTGGTCATATAGTGTAGTTTAGTGGTAAATAATAGGCCTAATGCCTTAACATATTGTATAGATTTTCCTGGGTTCACTAAAAGCTGCCGTTGTTTGGGACAGAAACTGTGAACTGTACAGTTTTACGTTTAGTTTGTTTTTGAAATTCTGACAATACCCATGTCAAAATAAGTAATCTGGCTTTTATGTCTCAAATCAATATGATCTCTTCTAACCTGTCCAAGTGCCGCCAATAGTGTAGCTCAGTGGGTAGGGCATGGTACTTTGTGGGTTTGATGCCCACAGGTAACCAGTATGAAAAAGAATGACGTATGCACTCACTATAAGATTCTCTGGATAAGAGTTTCTGCTAAATGACTAAAATGTAAATGCATAACTTAATGTCCTGTCTTTACCCAAATAATGTTCTCACGGTATTTGTATATACTGTGCTTTCAGAAAGTCTTTACACCCCTAGACTTTTTCCACATTTTGTTGTTACAGCCTGAATGTAAAATGGATTCAATTGAGATTGTCACTGGCCTACACACAGTACCCCATAATGTCAAAGTGGAATTATGTTTTGACAAATTTTAACAAATATATTAAAAATGAAAAGCTGAAATGTCTTGAGTCAATAAGTATTCAACCCCGTTGTTTTGGCAAGCCTAAATATGTTCAGGAGTAACAAGGTGCTTAGCAAGTCACATAATAAGTTGCATGGACTCACTGTGTGCAATAATAGTGTTTAACATGATTCTTGAATGACTACCTCATCTCTGTACCCCACACATACAATTATCTGTAAGGTCTCTCAGTCGAGCAGTGGATTTCAAACACAGATTCAACCACAAAGGCCAGGGAGGTTTTCCAATGCCTCGCAAAGAAGGACAGCTATTGGTAGATGGGTAAAAAAAAAAGAGCCAATATTGAATATCCATTTGAACATGGTGAAGTTATTAATTACACTTTGGATGGTATATCAATACACCGAGTCACTAGAAAGATAGATACAGGCATCCTTCCGAACTTAGTTGCCGGAGAGGAAGGAAACCGCTCAGGGATTTCACCGTGAAGCCAATGGTGACTTTAAAACAGTTAGAGTTTAATGGCTGTGATAAGAGAAGCTGAGGATGGTAGTTACACAATACTAACCTAAATGACAGAGTGAAAAGAATGAAGCCTGTACAGAATAAAAATATTCCAAAACATGCATTCTGTTTTCAACAAGGCACTAAAGTAAAACAGCAAAAATGTGGCAAAGAAATTAACTTTACTGAATACAAAGTGTATTGTTTGGAGTAACTACAACACGTCATTGAGTACAGGGCTTAAAGCAAAAGAAAATCCCATGACTGAAATGTATGTCGATCTCAGATCAATTGTCAGGGGGCTAAATTAATCTCCCATTTCATGTAAGAAAGCCATGACCATCATGCTTTTAGGGAAAGAGGATGATTTTGTACATGCAAGTTTGGCCAATTCCATTCCCCTTGCTTAGGGATCCATGGTCCTCCCCAGGATAATTTTTATGTAGAATGACTGAGAAGCTCAGTTCTGGTGACTTTTAAAAAGGACATTCTACTCCGAAATTAATGAAAATAAAATAATGCTGACACTATCTAAAATATAATTTCCACATCCAAAAATGGGCCCAATAATATATTGGTAAAATTACTTTAACATTTTTTCAACATATTAGACCATGCATATACAGTTGAAGTCAGAAGTTTACATACATCTTAGCCAAAGACATTTAAACTCAGTTTTTCACAATTCCTGACATTAAATCCTAGTAAAAATTCCCTGTCTTAGGTCAGTTAGGATCACCACTTTATTTTGAGATTGTGAAATGTCAGAAAAATAGTAGAGAGAATGATTTATTTCAGCTTTTATTTCTATCATCACATTCCCAGTGGGTCAGAAGTTTACATACACTCATTAGTATTTGGTAGCATTGCCTATAACATTTTTAACTTGGGTCAAACATTTCGGGTAGCCTTCCACAAGCTTCCCACAATAAGTTGGGTGAATTTTGGCCCATTCCTCCTGACAGAGCTGGTGTAACTGAGTCAGGTTCGTAGGCCTCCTTGCACGCACACACTTTCAGTTCTGCCCACACATTTTCTATAGGATTGAGGTCAGGGCTTTGTGATGGCCACTCCAATACCTTGACTTTGTTGTCCTTAAGCCATTTTTCCACAACTTTGGAAGTATGCTTGGGGTCATTGTCCATTTGAAAGACCCATTTGCGACCAAGCTTTAACTTCCTGACTGATGTCTTGAGATGTTGCTTTAATATATCCACATCATTTTCCTCTCTCATGATGCCATCGATTTTGTGAAGTGCACTAGTCCCTCCTGCAGCAAAGCACCCCCACAACATGATGTTGCCACCCCCGTGCTTCACGGTTAGGATGGTGTTCTTCGGCTTGCAGGCCTCCCCCTTTTTCCTCCAAACATAACGATGGTCATTATGGCCAAACAGTTCTATTTTTGTTTAATCAGACCAAAGGACATTTCTCCAAAAAGTACAATCATTGTCCCCATGTGCAGTTGCAAACCATAGTCTGTCTTTTTTATGGCGGTTTTTGAGTAGTGGCTTTTTCCTTGCTGAGCGGCCTTTCAGGTTATGTTGATATAGGACCAGTTTTACTGTGGATATAGATACTTCTGTACCTGTTTCCTCCAGCATCTTAACAAGGTCCTTTGCTGTTGTTCTGGGATTGATTTGCACTTTTCACACCAAAGTACATTCATCTCTAGGAGACAGAAGCGAAAACCTCCAGCCACACTCTGCCCTCCGTGGAATGAGTTTGACATGTGATATAGCCTATGCATGGACTATATTATCAGATGGGCTATTAGCAATAAGCATTATCATCCCAACTGATGAAGCATAGTGGCGATAAAATGTGCATAGGCTGAAGCATGAGGTTTGTCCATCTACATTTACCACATTGGACACATCCTGATTTGTTATTATTAATTATATTTTATTATAAATATATAAATAATTATTTGCTCTAAAATGTGATCTATATTACAAAGTATGTCATTGCTCTTTAAGAACTATGTTACGCAGCTGCATCTAAGACAACTTATGCTTGATCTGAAAATGTAGTCGGAGGCGCCGTGAGGAGTGTGTGACGCAATTGCGGAGCCTCCAGAGTTATGCAGAGGCCAAATTGAACTTCGTACCGCATCGCCGTGCTCCTCCCAAATGTATCAATGCGGAAAGCTCCTTATAGCTCCACATTGATATGATTGGTTGACGGTAGGTGGGGCGAGAGTTCCTGTATAAACACCAACTCACTTCTTTGGCATCCGCTCTGCTACGCGAACCAGAAGACGTAGGAATGCCCCATAAGTGCTAGAAACTCTGGTTGTAAAATATGCGTATTCTGACCTTGAATTTAAGCATGAGAATGGCATGCTGTTCACCCCGCCACGCCTGTGAAGCCCATTATGCACCTTCAAAGGTGATTCTAACATGTATTGACTCAGGGGTGTGAATACTTATGTAATGAGATATTTCTGTATTTCCAATACATTTGCAAAAATCTCTAAAAAACGTTTTCACTGTCATTATGGTATTGTGTATCGATGAGTGAGAAAAATAAATAATTTAACAAACTTTGAATTCAGGCTGTAACAAAACGTAGAATAAGTCAAGGGCTATGTGCATTTGGGAAGTATTCAGACCCCCTTGACCTTTTCCACATTTTGTTACGTTACAGCCTTATTCTAAAATGGATTCAATTGTTTTTTTCTTTCATCAATTTACACACAAACCATAACGACAAAGCAAAAAAACGTTTTAGTGTAGCAAATGTATTATAAACTCACATAAGTATTCAGAAAAACCTTTGGTATGACGCTGCAAGCTTGGCACACTTGTATTTGGGGAGTTTCTCGCAGATCCTCTCAAGCACTGCCAAGTTGGATGGGGAGCGGCGCTGCACAGCTATTTTCAGGTCTCTCCAGAGATGTTAGATCGGTTTCAAGTCTGGGCTCTTGCAGGGCCACTCAGAGACTTGTCCCAAAGCCACTCCTGTGTTGTGTGCTTCAGGTTTTTGTCCTGTTGGAAGGCGAACCTTCTCCCCAGTCTGAGGTCCTGAGCAGGATTTCATCAACAATCTCTCTGTACTTTGCTCCGATCATCTTTCCCTCGATCAGGACAAATCTCCCACTCCCTGCCGCTGAATAATATTTCCACACATGATAATGCCACCACCATGCTTCACCGTAGGGATGGTGCCAGGTTTCCTCCAGACATGACGCTTGGCATTCAGGCCAGAGTGTTGAGTCTTAGTTTCATCAGACCAGAGAATGTTGTTTCTGAGTCTTTAGGTGCCTTTTACTGAGGAGTAGCTTCCGTCTGGCCACTAACAGGATGCACCTGAGCAAAATTTCGTGTCTCATAGCAAAGGGTCTAAATACTTATGTAAATAAAGATATTTTTGTACATTTACTTTGTCATTATGAGGTGTTGTGTGTAGATTGACAATTGTTATTTATTCCATTTTAGAATAAGGCTGTAACATAAAATGTGGAAAAAGTCAAGGGATCTGAATACTTAATGCACTGCAGGAGTACTTACTAATGTACAAGCAACAAAGATCTTTGGTTCACTGTGATATCACTGCATGACATAAGACCTGACTTCCACTTAAACCACAAAATCAAAAAAAGGTATAGAGTCAGCCAAAAGCTTGTTTATTGAAAAACATGTATTTTTATTCCCATAATTAAATGAGAGCGGTACAGTGGTTTCTCATGTTCAACTAGTAGTAGAAACAACCCATTCTACTGCCGAAGGAGGCAGTTTATGCCAAGGGGGCCACAGCCTTGGTATAAAAACACACAGCTACACACACAGCCCCTTCCACCAGACCAGAGAGAGCCCTCATACATTTTCATTAAGTTGAGTTTTGTCATCTGGGTTACTGACTGTTAAATAAAACACAAAAAGGTTGTTAATAATGCAGCTGTCAACATATCCTTTAGACAAGGACTTCAATCAACACCTCTGTCTCAACCCTTCAACACAGTACAGTAGACATGTTAGAATACTGAAGGAACCCCTGGCCAGTCGTATTCTAAGAGGCTGAATTAATCAAATAACAGTTTCAACACAAATCATCTCTGTTCGAAGGCCAACGGTCAGGAGGTTAACTTGATTACATCTACCCATGCAAGGGAGGAGCAGGGTACAGGCTTGGACAAGAGAAACATAACAGAAAATCATAGCCCTAATATCAGCATTATCCTCCGTTAGACCGACCGACACGCACTCAGGAACCTCACCAGGTCAGAGAGGGAGGAGAGAGTGAGACAGTGTTATTGCACTACATCTGCTGGGTAGAGTTGCCGTTCCAAGTGTTATTCTCATCCTCACTGTCCTCGTGGTTCCGTAGCCTGTGGATTTTTCCATCTTGTTTGAAGTCTGCTGGTTGCTTCTCCAGTGTGCGTTTGCGAAGGGTTTCTCTGAGAAAGTGGAAATGGATGTGAAATAACCCAACTAGGCCTTAAACATGTTTTATTGGTATGTAACTGTTATGAAAGTTGTATTGTCAATTTTGTTTTGTCTTTAAACGTGTACATGACACTGCAACAGAATTTCCCCATGGGGACAATAAAGTCACTAAGTAAGTAGGCTTTAGAGCACCCAACCACATTGCTCAATCAAACCCCTAGATTAATTCTCCAAATTCTTTGCACTCTGGTTACAACAAATCATGTTAAAAGGTGGCTGTTATGACCCCTGACAACAATTAACCTGGACCAGTAGACCAGCTTAACCATTCAATTACATTGTAACAACCTGGCAACATTTTGTCACTAACTCCTAACCATAATGTACCACCACAACAATCTCAACTACTCTTAAAAATATGCCTGTATACCGTGAGTACATAGAGGACACTGCTGGATGGGGCCTCACCTCTTTGGTTCACCAGATGAGGTTGAGGAGCCAGAGGCAGTGTTGGGCCGCTGGGCTGGGCCTCTGGGGCCTGCTGCTCCAGGGATAGGGGGGCTGGTGAAGAGGAAGCCACTCAGGAACCTCCACACAGCCAGCAGAGGGTAGAGGATGGTACCCAGCACAGCCCAGATACCCCCTCCAGCTGTCGACTGGACTACCGTGTTGCTAGGCCGTCCCGTTTGCTGGAAGGATATAAAACACGTTATTCTCAATGCTATCATTCTACTGGGGAAACCAGAGAAAAAGATGGGAAAACAAGCAAAAAGTTCCCAAAACAAACATTGGGAGCTACATAACATTCGGAAAGTATTCAGACCCCTTCCCTTTTCCCACATTTTGTTACGCTACAGCCTTATTCTGAAATAGATTCAATTATTTTATTCCCCTCAATCTACACACAATACCCCATAGTGACAAAGCAAAAAACAGGTTTAGACATTTTTGCAAAAAAACAGAAATAACTTATTTACATAAGTATCGAGAACCTTTGCTATGAGACTTGAAATTGAGCTCAGGTGCATCCTGTTTCCATTGATCATCCTTGAGATGTTTCTGCAACTTGATTGGAGTCCACCTGTAGTAAATTCAATTGATTGGACATGATTTGGAAAGGCACACACCTGTCTATATAAGGTCCCACAGTTGACAATGCATGTCAGAGCAAAACAAGAGCTAGAGCTCCGAGACAGAATTGTGTCAAGGCACAGATCTGGGGAAGGGTACCAAACAATGTCTGCAGCATTGAAGGTCCCCAAGAACACAGTGGCCTCCATCATTCTTAAATGAAAGAAGTTGTGAACCACCAAAACTCTTCCTAGAGCAATAGGGGGAGAAGGGCCTTGGTCAGGGAGGTGACCAAGAACACAATGGTCACCCTGACAAAGCTCCAGAGTTCCTCTGTGTAGATGGTTGTCCTTCAGGACGATTCTCCCATCTCTGCAGCACTCTACCAATCTGGCTTTTATGGTAGTGGCCAGGCGGAAGCCACTCCTCAGTAAAAGGCACGACAGCCCACTTAGAGTTTGCCAAAGGTACCTAAAGGACTCTCAGACCATGAGAAACAAGATTCTCTGGTCTGATGAAACCAAGATTGAACTCTTTGGCCTGAATGCCAAGCGTCACGTCTGGAGGAAACCTGGCACCATCCCTACGGTGAAGCATGGTGGTGGCAGCATCATGCTGTGGGGATGTTTTTCAGTGGCAGGGACTGTGAGACTAATCAGGATCGAGGGAAAGATGAACGATGAAAACCTGCTTCAGAGTACTAAGGACCTCAGACTTGGGCGAAGCTTCACCTTCCAACAGGACAACAACCCTAAGCACACAGCCAGGACAACACAGGAGTGGTTTTGGGGCAAGTCTCTGAATGTCCTTGAGTGGCCCAGCCAGAGCCCGGATTTGAACCTGATCGAACATCTCTGGAGACCTGAAAATAGCTGTGCAGCAACACTCCCCATCCAACATGACAGAGCTTGAGAGGATCTGCAAAGAACAAATGGGAGAAACTCTCCAAATACAGGTGTGCCAAGCTTGTAGCATCATACCGGAGAAGACTCAATGCTGAAATCGCTGCCAAAGATGCTTCAAAGTACTGAGTAAAGGGTCTGAATACCTATGTGAATTTGAAGGTTTTTTATTTTTAATAAATTTGCTAAAATTTCAACACAACTGTTTTTGCTTTGTCATTATGGGGTATTGTTTGTAGGTTGATGAGGGGAGAAAAAAAACAATTTCATGCATTTTAGAATAAGGCTGTAACGTAACAAAATGTGGAAAAAGTCAAGGGGTCTGAATACTTTCCGAATGCACTGTACACAAAGAAACCTAAGAGGCGTAAATATAAAACTGTGCAGCGATTCTATGACACTGTCTTGTGAATTCTCAAAATGGGAGATGTAGCTATGGACACTAGATACCAGTAGTCATCAATATTAGCAGAGGTTTACAGAGAGAAATAGGGAGCTCACTCACAGGCAGCAGCACTATTGAAGCACTGGGGGCCAGGTCAAGCTCCAGAAGAGTCTTGTCTAGGTCGTCAGCGGTAAACTCTCTGCGAGGGAACACGGTTGCCAGGGAGAAGTTGCCATACCTATTTCCCACTTCCTGAGAGGAGAAATAAACTCTTAAGTGACAGCCAGCATTATGATATTTAATATCATATTCCACCAAAGAGGATGAACATGTTCTTAATAGTCACTTGTCCAACTCTTAAATTATATCGAGTTAGAAAAAGTATCTTACATTGACAGCGAACTGCCGAGCTTCCTGCAGTCTGGCCTCTGAGGGGAACTGGTTGGTGAAGAATAAACCATCTGGTAGACGGAACTGTATTCTGGCTATGGCGCTGGAGGACAGTAACACACAGTTTGATGACAATCTAGAAATACATTAGCAGTGACATACAATATAAAACTTATTGAAATAGTTTAAACTTTTTTTTTTAAATTGAAAGTGACTGCTTTAAAACTTCCTCATGGATATATAACTTCCCCTCCAGCCCTGTGACTGTAGAATAGCTCCATACCTCCTCTCCCTTTGTGCATTCTCCTTCTTGGCCTCTGTCTCTGCCTGTCTGGCCTGCAGTGCTGCCAGCCGGGCTGCCTCCACCTCATCCTTGTTGTTGGCATAGCGGGCAGCTCTGTCAGCGCGGTCCTGTAGGGATAAAGGTGCATCAGCCAGCCACTACCCTCCTCCCACAACAAACAATGGCTATTTCATCAACAAACCCTGCAGTGCTCTTTTAGGTCACTAGAGGGAGTTATGAGGGAAAGTTCAATCAGAGAGGCCCAACCAGGGATTAGTTATGAGTGAAAGTGTGATGTGTTTGTTTACCAGGGCGATCTGTGCTTTGACACGCTCCCTGGCAGCCTTCTCCTCTGCCTTATCCCTGTTCCGCTCATCCATAATGCGTTTGGTCTTCTCATCCTCATTCTTCCTCTTGAAGTCAAGCATCTCCTTCCCCATCTTCCTTCTCTCCATCTCCTTCTTTATTTCACCCTGACCATCATCACACAGAAATAGATACAGGTGCACACAAGCATTAACACCAGAATCGCCAGTTTGATTTTGTAAGTAAAAGGAATCGGCCCAAAAAATAAGCCCCGTCCTGCTCCTTGACTTTTCTTAAAATGTTTGTCTTTTACATTGCTCAGTTGTCAGAATTTACTAATTACAAACAGTAAAGTGTTAAGGGCTTTTTTTTTACCTGTCGTTTGGCGACGAGTATGAAGCGAGGGCCAACCAACGAGAGCGTACAGGTCGCAATGGTGGGTAGTGTATGGGGCTTTGGTGACAATACGGATGGCACTGTGATAGACTGCATCCAGTTTGTTGAGTAGAGTGTTGGAGGCTATTTTATAGATGACATCACCGAAGTCGAGGATCGGTAGGATGGTCAGTTTTACGAGGGTATGTTTGGCAGCATGAGTGAAGGATGCTTTGTTGCGCTATAGGAAGCCAATTCTAGATTTAATTTTGGATTGGAAATGCTTAATGTGAGTCTGGAAGGAGAGTTTACAGTCTAACCAGACACCCAGGTATTTGTAGTTGTCCACGTATTCTAAGTCAGAGCCGTCCAGAGTAGTGATGCTGGACGGGCGAGCAGGTGCGAGCAGTGATCGATTGAATAGCATGCATTTAGTTTTACTTGCGTTGAGCAGTTGGAGGCCACGGAAGGAGAGTTGTATGGCATTGAAGCTTGTCTGGAGGTTAGTTAACACAGTGTCCAAAGAGGGGCCAGAAGTATACAGAATGGTGTCGTCTGCGTAGAGGTGGATCAGAGAATCACCAGCAGCAAGAGCAACATCATTGATGTTTACAGAGAAGAGAGTCAGCCTAAGAATTGTGGTGATTGACAGAGTCGAAAGCCCTGGCCAGGTCAATGAATATGGCTGCACAGTAATGTCTCTTATCGATGGCGGTTATGATTGTCATTTAGGACCTTGAGCGTGGCTGAGGTGCACCCATGACCAGCTCTGAAACCAGATTGCATAGCGGAGAAGGTACGGTGGGATTCGAAATGGTCGGTAATCTGTTTGTTAACTTGGCTTTCGAAGACCTTAGAAAGACAGGGTAGGATAGATATAGGTCTGTAGCAGTTTGGGTCTAGAGTGTCACCCCCTTTGAAGAGGGGGATGACCGCGGCAGCTTTCCAATCTTTGGGAATCACAGACGATACGAAAGAGAGGTTGCAACAATTTCGGCAGATAATTTTAGAAAGAGAGGGTCCAGATTGTCTAGCCCGGCTGATTTGTATGGGTCCATATTTTGCAGCTCTTTCAGAACATCAGCTATCTGGATTTGGGTGAAGGAGAAATGGTGGGGGCTTTGGTGGGTTGCTGTGGAGGGTGCCGGTCAGTTGACCGGGGTAGGGGTAGCCAGGTGGAAAGCATGGCCAGCTGTAGAGAAATGCTTATTGAAATTCTCAATTATAGCGGATTTATCGGTGGTAACAGTGTTTCCTAGCCTCAGAGCAGTGGGCAGCTGGGAGGAGGTGTTCTTATTCTCCATGGACTTTAGTGTCCCAGAACTTTTTTGAGTTAGCACTACAGGATGCAAATTTCTAGCCTTAGCTTTTCTAACTGCCTGTGTATATTGGTTCTTAACTTCCCTGAAAAGTTGCATATCGCGGGGGCTATTCGATGCTAATGCAGAACACCACAGGATGTTTTTGTGCTGGTCAAGGGCAGACAAGTCTGGAGTGAACCAAGGACTATATCTATTCCTAGTTCTACATTTTTTGAGCGGGGCATGCTTATTTAAGATGGTGAGGAAGGCACTTTTAAAGAATAGCCAGGCATCATCTACTGACGTTGGGGCACAATATAGAGTCCGATACAATCAGAAACTCATTTCACACATAAGAGTTAGCCTAAAGACAAGATTAAAATGACAATAGTATGATGACTGACAATATCAGTTGTCAAATTGTACATGAAGATGGGCACATCTTGGAATTGACAGAGAAAGGAGCACCACTTTATCAAATTCTCCTTCAGAGTCACATTCAGGTAAAACTGTGATTGTATCAGCAATAGCATATTCTGCAGTTTCTAAGACACTTTTGTCAAATAACTCAAAATTCAAGAGCTGCAGCTCTATTTCCAAATATTACTTTTTCAAAGCATAACCGTGCTGTCCATGGGGCAGCATTGCTGAGGTTGCTAAGCAAAGACTAGTAACATAAACGTAAAATATGCTATTTTGTCTATTTTTACATAAATGTTATTATTTCCACAATGTTTTTTTAGGCCTGCCAACAACAACAAAAAATTATTTTCTTTGTGATGGATTTAACTCTTGAACTAGTGGTTTTTCATTTTTAACTTATAGCCTAGAGTAACAAACTAATGAAAATTGAATAATATTCTTTGAAATAGTTGTTTTCATATTCTAATGTTTCCTAAGACCTTCATAAACACAACCAAATGATTATTCTTCCCATAGCATATATGAAATGTATTTATTAGACTGTTAGAATGTTGACCCATCATTGGTTGGGAGGGGGTTCCAACGAGGCCGGGTGTATGCTTATGGAGCCGCCCGACAACGTTCTCTAGTGGATACTTATAGGCTGAAAGGCCCGGCGATTCTATTATTAATAGGCAGTTCTTACTATGTATACAAATTGAGATTAGGCAAAATTTGCATTACTGCGGTGTCAATATGGGACACCAATGTCTACAGTTATTCTTTACCTCCTCCTCTCCTTTCTTTTTCTGCTCCCGTCTTTCCTCCAGTTTCTTTGTTAACCTACTGAAGGAAAGGTTTCAGTTTGAAAAGATAAAGCAAGTTTCAACCTTTTGTCCCACCTCCGTTGTGTGTGTGTATATAGGTCCTACCTCTCCACCTTGGCATCGAGGCCTTCGTCAGGCTGAGAGCTGGTTGATACGTCCTCTGATGATGCGCTCCTGTCATCCCCAAAGGTCACAACCTCTGAGGCCGAGGGGCCGCCTTCTTCTGCTGGCCTGGACAGGGATTCTGGGTTGGACCACATCAAAGCAATCATTATCAGCAATCATGACAGTGTCTCAACTTCAATCTCTCAATCAACAGGACACATATCAAATAACATGCACAGACATGCATTTACATATAGCCCAAGTACTTGTAATTTTGTTGCATTGCTTTTCAGTAAAATTACTTAATCAACATTCCAAAGTGACCCCTCACACAAACACACCTTTAGACATTGCTGGTGCTGCTGCACTGTCTGTGTCTGCTGGTGGTGTGTGGCTGGGCTGGAGCTCCTGTGAGGTTGAGGGGGGCTGTGCTGGGGCTGGCTCTGAGGCTACCGTGGCTCGTGGGAGCCCCTCCATGGGAGCCCCTGCATCCGCTCCCTCACCTGCCATCTGCTGAGCGTGCATCTGTTAGGCACAAGAAATGCAGGTTAAGTGTGACATGCTCTAGGCTGGCTGATGCGCAACGCACATGACTACACAGCGAGCTGGAGACTTCGAGAGCAGGTGTCAGCCAAACTAGATACCCTTTACCTTACATCTATCTCAGTGCTCTTGGAGACCATTTACTGATGTTGTTTAAGTGTTTTCTGTGTTATAATTGGCTATCATACCTGTTTGACTTTGTCAATTCTTTTCATGAGTTCCTCTGCAGAGACACTTCCGGCAACAACTTCCAGGGGGATTCCATTCTCTCCGATAAAGAAACTGGACGGGATGCACACCACTGGGTCTTTTTCAGAAAGTTAAAGGCAAACCAACCATGCTCATAAAAATAATAAGAAATGGGATTGGACTTAATTGCATGATCTGGAACAGGTATTCCCAAACTGGGGTACGCCAAATAAAAATGTATTTTTTTCCTTCTTCACATTTCCAACAGTACATTTATATTTTCCACTGGGGCTATACATTTGGGTGAGTTTTTCCCCCCCTCACCTGAGTAGCATCGTTTCACTGCCAAAAATGTAATTAAACCGCCAAAAATTGTATTAAACCATCTATTGTTTATCCGAAATAACAACACAATGTCAAATACAGGTAGCCTAGTCAAATAATTAACATCCAATCACATTAAACGTTACTCTTGCGGGACACCTTCACTCTTGCGCAGACATTTAGAAACATGACAATTTGAAAAATAAGCCACGGGAGTTTTTTGAGCAAGAATAAAGATGACTTTCAAGAAGTAATATGTATAAAAGATACCATTAATAAAAAAGGGCTAGAAGCATCTTATATGGTGAGGTACCAAGTGGCTGGGACAGGCAAGCCCCATACTATTGTGGAGGACTTAATTCTTCCTGCTGCCACAGATATGTCTGGGACAATGCTGGGGGAAAAGGCAAAAAAAACTACACAGACAATGCCTCCATCAAACAACACTGCTTCATGACGCTTCAGTGACACGGCAGGAGATGTTTTGAAACAATAACTGCTTCGCATACAAGACAGTGAAATAATGTATTTTCTGCACTATGCAATGATATGGGCAGCGACCATGTACCGCTTTTACAACATACAGAAGTGTGCTGGTTATCAAGGGGCAAAGTATTGACATGTTTTTTTTTTAAATTGAGAGACGAGCTTAAAGTTTTCTTTACTGACCATAATTTTCACTTGTCTGACCGCTTGCATGATGACGAGTTTCTCACACGACTGGCCTATCTGGGTGATGTTTTTTCTCAACCTGAATGATCTGAATCTAGTATTACAGGGACTCTCCGCAACTATATTCAATGTGCGGGACAAAATTGAGGCTATGATTAAGAAGTTAGAGATCTTTTCTGTCTGCATTAACAAGAACAACACACAGGTTTTTCCATCATTGTATGATTTCTTTGTGTGCAAATTAACTCAAGCTTACGGACAATGTCAAACGTGATATAGCGAAGCACCCGAGTTGGGTGCGCAATTACTCAGGTACTTTCCCGAAACGGATGACAACTGGATTCGTTATCCCTTTCATGCCCTGCCTCCAGTCCACTTACCGATATTGAGGTTCTGTGAAAATTGAATTTAATCAGAAGCCACTGACAGATTTCTGGATAGGGCTGCGCTCAGAGTTTCTTGCTTTGGCAAATCGCGCTGTTAAGACACTGATGCCCTCTGCAACCACGTACCTATGCGAGAGTGGATTCTGAGCCCTCACTAGCATGAAAACGAAATACAGGCACAGACCGTGTGGAAAATGATTTAAGACAGACTCTCTCCAATACAACCCAACATTGAAGAGTTATGTGAATCCTTTCAAGCACACCCTTCTCATTAACCTATGGTGAGTTATTCACAATTTCTTATGAACAAATAAGGTTTTATATGTAAGATGGCTAAATAAAAGAGCAAAATTATTGATTATATTATTATTTGTTCCCTGTCCTATAAGGGCTTTGTCGTCACTTCCCACGAGCCAGGTTGTGACAAAAAGTTACACTCATTCTTATGTTTAATAAATGTATTGTATAGTGTTTGTGTGTAGCAGGCTTACAATGATGGCAAAACACAACATTTGAGAGTGCGCTAACCCTGGTGCTAGAGGGGGTACGCAGCTGGAGGTCGAACGTTTGAAGGAATACGGACTATAAAAGGTTTGGGAACCACTGATCTAGAATATGTCTGAAAGACAAAGCTTTAGGGAAATCAAGCCTTAGGGACCACAAACACAACAAAGAACCCTTTGGAGAGGAAGGATACAGATTTGGGAGAACTGTGTGCATGTCTCACTGCAAGAAAAGAAAAACATTAAACATAAAATGCATCACATTTGTTAGTATTTCCATTTTGATAGTGCTGTACAGAAAGAGTGTACATCATATCCACACAAGTTTAGGAGGATTCCATTATAAAGGCTACCTCTTGGAATCAACCTTGATTGCAACACAGCAGTTACAGGAGGCCTCGGCCACTCTGTCGTCCTCCCAACTGGACATCATTTGTCCTGACACCTCATCGTCGCCTAGTAGAGAACAAGAATGTCAGCTTCAGAAGTGGTGAATCACTCGTCCTACGACACTCAATGCCCAGTTCCCACAATACAAGTCTGTGGTGTTGGTGTAGCGGACTAAACTCCACTCCATGGTGAAGGAAGGAGTTTAGTCCGCTAGTGTTGGTGGTGACAGTCGCCATCCAGAATAATTGCGACTCGTTAGCTTGCCCGTCAGCCAGTTAAATTGTCAACTAGCGATTAACACACTAACGTTAGTAGGAAGCTAGCCAAAGCTAACTATCTAAATCGCATTAACTAACGTTAGTTAGCTGCGATTTGACAACTGTCATTCCTTTTCGTTTTGACAAGTTAGTATTGGCTACATCGACACTTCGAGTTTCATGTAGCCATGAACTACACACACGTATTTAACTAGTTAAATAGCTGACTGACAATGACAGGGCTCGTTTGCTCTCCCGAGCTTGAGTTTTATTCGCTACTACGGCGAATCTTTCGACTGGTTAGCTTTGCTAGCATACACATCTGCGCAAGCTAATCTACAAAACAATACCTGTTATTACGACGACGAAGATGGAGCTTTGTTGTTTTGCGGAGATAATGGCTGCTGGAATAGAGCCTTCAAACCAAATCATTTTTAATAAAATGTGTTGGCTTTTCCTGTTTAATCGTTTCAATCCTGTAAATGCCTAGAACGTTCAATCTCGTCACAGGAACTAACGGAGAATGATGGAAGTTGTAGTCCATAGATACGTATGCTTGCTTATGGGACTTGAAGTCCGTTCATTATGTCACCAAATTAACATTAGATGGCGCTGTGGTACTGATGAAGTAATTGGTGCAGATAACTAACTGTCCCCCACGAAGAACTCTGACGTGGACTGGATCTCGCTCAGTCCGTTTGTACATAGTCACACGAGATCTCAGTCACCACAGGTACGATTTTGACGAAATGTTGGTGAGATCCGGCATTTACAAAATTAAAGACTATATATTATAGTGACAAGATAGTCACATGACCACTATAACAATGGAAATAAAGTGCCACAGTATGAGTCATAATACCCTTAAAACCTAGAGGTCAAACAGGGAAATGGTTCCAATCGTTTTCCACCATTCATTCTTCCCATAGGGGTTCTTAAATACACTTAAAATAAGGGCTGTGTTTTGTGTAGGCTTACCCTGGCGTGACGTTTTGATAACTGTGTAAATCTCTCTGACTTTTATCAATATATTCGCCTTTATTTGTGCTACAAAATGAAACGCTAATTAGCTGATAATGTGGCTATCCTAAAGAACTAGAAATGCCATGATAATCTGGACAAGACTGCCGAAACGAGGCAAAGGTAAGAATCTCTGAAATTAACTAATGTTAGATAAATGTAGTAATGAATAAATTGGCTACATCTCTTTAAATTGGCAATTCTGTGAACTGTCTTGTGCAAGTTTTAAATGGACACAATACCTGTTAGCAAAGGTGTCAATTAGAGATGATGCGCAGGAGCCTGCAGGGATTTGTATGATGTCTGTTTTGATGCCAATTAATATTTTCGAATCTGAGAGTAAATACAGCCGAATATATTGATGTCACCTTGTCCGACATAAATGTACATGGTTATCAAAACGTCACATCAGGGTAAGCCCACACGAAACACAGCCCTTATTTTAAGTGTTTCTAAAAAAAACCTATGGGAAGAATGAATGGTAGAAAACGATTGGAACCATTTCCCTGTTTGACCACTAGGTTTTATGACACCTCCACTGTGGGGCTCTATACATGTCATCAACGATGGAAGGCAGGCGGGAGGCGAGATCAGGTGGGACCATTCTAGCCCATGAGAGGGCAGATGCGTGTGTGAACATGCCATAGAGATAGATAGGACTAATTTTTGTATCTGTGCCAGTATCGCGTCTGTAACACATGGGCAGTGCCATTAAGGCTATCTCCATTTTAAAGTAGTACATTTTCTTCTTCATTGGCTGATTGCTCCCAACTTGTAGAAATCCCCATCGAGTAGACTACTTTAAAATGGTGGAAGCCCTCAATGGCATTGTCCATTTGGATTTGAAATCAAATATGAGGTTAAAGTGCAGACTGTCAGCTTTAATTTGAGGGTATTTCCATCCATATTGGGCAAACTGTTTAGAAATTACAGCACTTTTTGTACATAGTCCCCCACATTTTAGGGGAGCAAAAGTATTGGGACAAATTCATTTATGTGTATTTAAGTATTCAAAAGTTCGGTATTTGTTCCGGTAGCATGCAATGACTACATCAAGCGTGTGACTCAACAAATTTGTTGGATGCATTTGCTGTTTGTTTTGGTTGTGTTTCAGATTATTTTGTGTCCAATAGAAATGAATGGTAAATAATGTACTGTCATTTTGGATTAAAAATCCAAATTTGGAGAATAGAGCCAAAAGAAGAACAAATGCTTCACTGTCCCAGTAATTACGGAGGGCACTGTATATCAGTGGTGGAAAAAGTACCCAATTTTCATACTTGAGTAAAAGTAAAGATGCCTAGAAATACTGTGACTCAAGTAAGAGAAAGTCATCTAGTAAAATACTACTTGAATAAAAGTCTAAAAGTATTTGATTTTATATATACTTTAAGTATCAAAAGTAAAAGTATAAATTATTTCATAGTGCTTATATTAAGCAAACCAGACAGCACCATATATATAGCTAGGGGCACACTACATGTAACAGTACTTTTGGGTTTCAGGGAAAATGTATGGAGTAAAAAGTACATTATTTTCTTTAGGAATGTTGTGAAGTAAAAGTTGTCAAAAATATCAACTGTAAAGTACAGATACCACTTAAGTACTTTAAAGTATATTGACTTAAGTACTTTACACCACTGTTGTATATGCAGCCCCTCATGAGCGACATGTTTCTCATAAGGACATAAACTACGCCCATTAGATGTTCAGCAAATTACTCGTTTTGTCCCGCACCAAACATATTATTTTTCGCTGACCATTTTTTTATGATTATATTTTTTTCACACTGTCGGATCAAGCATAAATAGTATTTTATGGTCAATCTGGCTTCTGTATTGGCCCTACAGCATTTACAGAGATGCGACCTTTGCAGAAGTCAGGTAAATCATACTTATTGCGACTCGTGGAGGTATTTTCAGCATACCCCCATCTGTCGTGAAGGACGTTGTCAAGGGAGTTTCTGTTTATACAGGACGTATCGCCTCCACCTACGGTCAAACAATTTTCTCAATCCGGAGCTACATGTATATAGAGCCCTCCGCATCATTCGTGGGGGACGACATGTTTACTGTTGCCTTGTAACTATGGATCTTTGATTAATAACAAGACCCTCTAAAAAAAACAAACGGGTGTGGTAGCTCACCAAACTCAACACAGAGATGTATTATGCAATGATTAATAGAACATTGCATTTTATTACTGTGCTAATAGATCAGCCTCCACTACATTACTTTGTAATGCCATATTAAGATAGTATGGGTTAAAATACGTGCACTATTTGCATTCTTACAAAGCAAATAGTCACAAAATGTCTGTCTTAGCATGTCAAACATCCCAGTGATTTTCCTATTGATCATTTCCCCACTCCAGAAGGCTCTGTGGTTAGTAACCAGTACTGTGACACAGTCTCTGCGGAAGTCAACGCATTCATACTTCTTGCAATTCGTGGAGCAGAGCAGCGCTGTTGAGGCATTTCTACGTCTTCTGCTTCGCGTAGCAAAGCTGTTGTCAAGGAAGTGAGTTGGTGTTTATGCAGGACCTCCCGCCCCCACCTAGCGTCACCCACTCATGTCAATGCGGAGCTACTGATAACAATTCACTAGCTTCGATTGCAGTCCGAGACCAATGTGTCCCAGGGGGAGACTATACATTTTCACCACTGGTTTGCTTTCTCTATCAATAAGATTAGCATTGCAGTGACATGCATTTTGTTTTGGATGTTACATCAGGTTGAGAAAGAAAATCTTATTTGATAGTCACTGTGTCTATGAATTCTCATCTGTCGTTTTGAAAATCAATCTAACCATTTAGGGTGGTTGTGGTCCCCAGATGCCAGATACCCAAACAAGTGAATCCTGAACAAACACCAGATATTTACCCACATCATCAACCTAGATTCAGCATACCCCTCTCTATCCAAGCACCTATTCCTATGGTCACAATGCTTTCCCTATCTTACTGCTGAACCATCAGTTTTAAACAATCAAAACTACCACCTGTACTGTCAGGGCCTTAGGGCCAGTTTCCCGTCCCAAAAGCCTAGTCCTGGACTTAAAAAGCATGTTCAATGGCGATTCTCAATTTAAAGTGCTTTTTAGCCCAGGACTAGGACTCATCTGTCAAGGAAACAAGCTCTCTGTGTTTATAGTTTAATAAAGGCGTGAAAACCTTCACCACCCCATTTTAATAGTAGGAAAACAACCGAATTGGCACAGCTATTAAAGCTGGCTGTAACCTTATCTACTGTCTATGGAGCCCTTTCCAACCTGCCCTAATTTTAGCTTTACTCCTACTGTGTCTGAGCTGACCAAGTCATACAACAGTGGAGAGGGTAATGGCAGCAGGTTGTCACCCTTCTAACAGTGGGAATAGCTGTTTTATAGGCTAGTGCATACAGTATGCACCAGGTGCTTCACGACACATCAGAGAAAAGGACCATTCTCAGTAAGAACTATGAGCACCTTTCAGAGAACGGGGTTGAATGTCATTTCCTTTCATGGAAACATCCCCCTGCTCACAGCTTTCATTCAATGATTTATGCATGTCTAGGACAATACTGGAGGTGATAGTGAGTGCAGCTTTGTTCAATTGGTTTTGTACTGACTTACCATCAATTCTCCATGGTCTTCAGTGCAGGTATACATTATAGAGCAACATTTATTAATATTACATTTGCTGCTTGAAATAACTTGACAATGCATAAATATGCTTAAGATCAATCCCTGTGCTAGACGTCGACCCTTGGGCAGGAAAAAAACAAAAAGAGGAAAAAAGGCATTGCAAATGAATATCATAAAAAAAGGGTAATTTATTGCTGAGAGAGAATTTCCTTAATAATGAAGGCTCCATTTCACCAGCCCTGGCTGCAACACTGAGCTAGGTCCTCCAGATGTTGGCTTAATTATCTGTTAATAATCTCACTGTCAGTATGGAGATCCTTAATGCCATGACCGGACACCTAACAGGCTCCTTCACATAACAGATAACCCAGATATTAAGCCATCCATTTAAAACGGTTTCTGGCAACACTAACTCCCCCAGGCTCTAGATGAGACATGGGGCAGGTGGTTAGATTTTTCTTGCGGTAAATTGCTTTATTGTTATTGGAAAGGAAAAAATATGACAGTGGAGGAAGGAACTGTGTGGCATTGGGTGAGATGAGGTTGGTGGGAGGTTAATGTAGCAGACAAGTTACCCTATAAAACCTGGATTGAGATGAATAGCACCAACCAAAGACCAAATTAGATAATGCCAAGTATAAAACCCACATCCCCACCAATAGCAAAGTAAACCACTATCTGCTTACACGGACATCTGAGGTAGGACTATACTTAGTGTTGATGAAAATAATAATTTTATCATAAGTTTAAACAACATGAAAGGACTTCTTGTGATCTGAAAAAGCACATATTTTGGTGTAAACATTTATTGGTTTCAAACTGAAATAAAAATGACTTGCACCAGCACTGAACAGCCTTTCAGAATCCACAAATTTTTATCTTTGGAGAGAAATAAAAAGGATATATATATATATCGTACCAGTCAAAACTTTGGACACATACTCATTCCAGGGTTTTTCTTTATTTTTGCTATTTTCTACATAGTAGAATAATAGTGAAGACAAACTATGAAATAACACATGGAATGATGTAACCCAAAAAAGCGTTGAACAAATCTAAATATATTTTGAGATTATTCAAAGTAACCACACTTTACCTTGACAGCTTTGCACACTCTTGGCATTCTCTCAATCAGCTTCATGAGTCAGGTACCTGGAATGCATTTCAATTAACAGGTGTGCCTTAAGTTAATTTGTGGAATTTCTTTCCCTCTTAATGCGTCTGAGCCAATCAGTTGTGTTGTGACAAGTCAGGGGTAGTACACAGAAGATAACCCTATTTGGTAAAAGACCAAGTCCATATTATGTCAAGAACAGCTCAAATAAGCAAAGATAAACGACACTCCATTACTTTAAGACATGAAAGTCAGTCAATACAGAACATTTCCTTCAAGTGCAGTCGCAAAAATCATCAAGCGCTATGATGAAACTGACTCTCATGAGGACCGCCACAGGAAAGGAAGACCCACAGTTACCTCTGCTGCAGGAGATACGTTCACTAGAGTTACCAGCCTCAGAAATTGCAGCCCAAATAAATGCATCAGAGTTCAAGTAACAGACACATCTCAACATCAACTGTTCAGAGGAGACTGCGTGAATCAGGCCTTCATGGTTTAATTGCTGCAAAGAAACCACTACTAAAGGACACCAATAAGAAGAGACTTGCTTGGGCCAAGAAACCCAAGCAATGGACATTAGACTGGTGGAAATCTGTCCTTTGGTCTGGAGTCCAAATTAGAGATTTTTGGTTCCAAACGCCATGTCTTTGTGAAACACAAAGTAGGTGAACGAATGATCTCCACATGTGTGGTTCCCACCCTGATGCATGGAGGTGGCGTGATGGTGTGGGGTGCTTTGCTGGTGACACTGTTGGTGATTTATTTAGAATTCAAGGCACACTTAACCAGCATGGCTACCACAGCATTCTGCAGCGATACGCCATCCCATCTGGTTTTGTGCTTAATGGAACTATCATTTGTTTTTCAACAGGACAATGACCCAACACACCTCCAGGCTGTGTAAGGGCTATTTGACCAAGAAGGAAAGTGATGGAGTGCTGCATCAGATGACCTGGCCTCCACAATCACCCGACCTCAACCCAATTGAGATAGTTTGGGATGAGTTGGACCACAGAGTGAAGGAAAAGCAGCCAACAAGTGCTCAGCATGTGTGGGAACTCAAACTGTTGGAAAAGCAATCCAGGTGAAGCTCGTTGAGAGAATGCAAAGCTGTCATCAAGGGTGGCTACTTTGAAGAAACTAAAATATATTTTCATTTGTTTAACACTTTTTTGGTTACTACATGATTCCATGTGTTATTTCATAGTTTTGATGTCTTCAATATTATTCTACAATGTAGAAAATAGTAAAAAAAAAGAAAAAAGGTAGGTGTCCAAACTTTTGAAGGGGTACTGTGTATTCAGTTGTATAAATGTGCAAACTGTCTTTTTTCCCAGTGACCCAGTAGGTATATCATTTAAAAATACCTAATGAAAGATTTTAAACCATTGGCCTTGTAGGAGGAGAGGAGAAAGAGGGAGAACAGTGTGGTGGAGAGAGGCCATCCAAGCAGAGGATTGCTAAAATATGCAGTTGCAGTGGAGGAGTGTCATTTTTATCTCGACTTTTAAATTAAGTTAAAAACTAGGCGTGTCAAACAAAAGCCTTTCTTTGCTGCACTCATCTGTGCCTGCCTGTGACCAACACATACAGACCATTCACTGTGAAATGAGAAGTGATTCAGTTACCAATCCTATATAAATTATTTACAAGGTGCAGGTCTTTTCATTTAACAATAGACTGACTGGGGTGTCATTTTGTGTTTCTTGGAGAATAAATCAGTAGACTCTCAAGAGAAAGGCACAAGAGACCCATTGTGTAGCTAAGGGCGACTCCATGATGTACTGGCCACAATATGGGGCAAGTGACTGGTGGCAGGGTGGCCGATAATCAGCTACCCTGGGGTGTGGGGAGGCTTTGGTTGAGTTAAACGGAACCAGGACAGACACTGCAACTGGGCTGGGGGAATAATAATGAGCTTTGGGTCTGACTCAAGATTTCAACAACTATAAAACAAATTAAAAAATAAAACAAAAATACAGACTGCCCTTTTGATATGTTCCGGCCTGTTCTCAAAACAGAGAGCAGACGGGTTTATAATATTTGGAACTTCAATAATCGTGGTTTTTAAATGTTCGTTCACGTCGGATCAGTGTTACGTTTCGCTCTTTTGTTCTTTTTCATCAAATCATTAGTAAGAACATTACAAAGTACAACACATTCCCCCTAAGCAAGTCTCTAGTGGAAAAACAACCCTTTACAACAAGCCAACTTAGTGAGTGAGGAGGGGGGGACTGGGGGGAGTGATGGCAACAGGAAGTGACTGGCGGTGCTGGTGAGGGGTGAAAGGTCAAGCCAGGGGGTCCTTAGCGCCCTCTACTGGGAGCTGGCCCTCTCCAGGGGGTGTCTGTGGCACCTGCTCATCGTGAGTCTGAAGGAGGCTTGGGGGCCATTGTGGTGGAGGAGCGTGTCCTGCGCAGTGTATCCGGAGAGGAACCTGGCCAGGATGGTGTAGGCGAAGGCTGGGTCAGCAGGGGCTTGACCGTGGGTTTGGGTGGGGGTCACCGTTAGCCCCCCGACTGCCAATCCCGGTGGCTGTGGTGCTCTGGGAGCCATCCGACTACAGCCCCGGCTCTGGAGAGCTCACCCAGCAGAGAGTCCGCCTCGGTCCTGCTGATCTCTCCCGGCAGGTCAGTCACATCCAGGACTTGTCTACTCACTGTCACACACAGAGACAGAGCAGCGAGAGACAGAGCAGCGAGAGACAGAGCAGCGAGAGACAGAGCAGCGAGAGACAGAGCAGCGAGAGACAGAGCAGCGAGAGACAGTGCAGCGAGGGGGGGAGCAAGAGAGAAACTGTCAAAACCAACTTGGAGACAACCTTAGGCCCATGACCTAATTAGTTAACGTAGTACAGACTAACCCTAGCGTCCTTTGCAATCAGTTTTGTTCTATGTACAAATCTGTGGGAATTCAAATCAAAGAAAAATATAAGATAGATCTAAGAGTGAGATATGAGGGGTTTTTTTAGGCTTGGAGGTCCACATCTCTGTCCTCTAACAGACAGAGGGTGTTCCCTACCATTACCTGGATCACCTACACTGAGATCTGTAGACAGAGCTTTCCTTGTCTGCTTCCTCCCTCTGCCCCCTCCACCGCTGTGCCGCATCCCCATGGGTACCTGGGTGCAGAAAGAAGAACAAGAGCATATTCAGATTACCATCTCTCGCAACTATACTTTCTGTGGACTCCAGCTTAAGGTATCGGAATGATATTGATTCAATTGGAAGAGAAATGAAGAACAAAACAATCAGAGACCAATGTTTGACTTCATCTTTTGTTTTATTTGCACAGTACTAAAGAGATGTTTCCAGGTTTTGCCAAGCATTTCAGAAGGGTATATAGAAATCCCCACATAATTCCTCCTATAAACAATAGGTAGCTTCAACTTAAGTGGATGTGTAGACTTAAGTCTTGTGTAGACTCACCTGATGGTTGGGGACCATGGGTGGAGCGTGGAGAGGAGGACGGATCTGGGGGTTGTACTGGAGGGGCTGCCCTAGTAACGGGTACCGCGCATCTCCTGGGAAACACCGAGACGACAACACGCTTAGTTTGGCTCAATTTCATTAGGGTTACAATTTTCCATAGAGATGGAGCAACTGAGCTGTCCTCAGGGACCCTGAGCATTCCACACATTTGTTGAATTTAGTATTAGCACACCTGATTCTTCTAGTCAACTAATGACAGCAAGCCCTTGGGATATCATATTCCTATATAATTTTAATAGATTAAATATGTAGAAATATCTGGTTGAAGGTCCCCCAGGACTGGGTAGAAAAACACTGGGTGTGTCCCTCACCTTGCCCTGGCATAAAGGGTCTGGAGAACTGGGGCATCATGGGTACGGGGGCGAGGCCTGGACGGATACTCTTCACATTGGTTAGGTGGTGTGGGTGGGAGGGAGTTGGCGACTGGGCGGGGGAAGTTGAGGGACTGCCCAGCTGGGGAATGCTCTGTACGGACAGTTGGAGAGGACAGGGGAGGGCTAGTGGGTGAACACAGACCTCACAGACACCATTACATTTAGTCTCAGGGATACTCCCTTCTTAGAAAATTAGACCATGGTTACGACTGTCCACATCATCAAACCAAACCTCATTACTACATTTACACTCAGCATGTAATACTGATAAATATATTTTTTTAATTAAACTGTTTTTGTATACATATATTTTATTTTTTACATCTGCAGGTTCTCTCTAGGCTCAGCTGGGTTCCTGCACTCACCTGTGAGGTGTCTAGGGTGGAGAGCTCTGTGGACTTCTGTCCTCTCGTGTGGTCCAGACTGTAGTACTTGCTGTGTTTCCACTGCGGGGGCGAGTGAGGCCGTGGTTGCTGGCCGGGGGGCAACGTCAGCTGCATCATCACCATCCCACCGCCTGGGGGAGGGGGAACGCCTAGGGGGGCACAAAGACAGACATTAGAATCTTATATTAAATTCAATAAACGTTTATTTATCCCCTCAGGGGCAATTAAAGATTTAATGTGTATAAACATCTTGTCCGCCTGTTAACGTGGGAATTCCAGTATGTTCATCCTGTGTGTAGCAGGTTTACCTTAACGATATTTATCAAGTTCAATAAGATCAGTGTAACTTACTATTTCAGAGCTTATTATTTCCTTCTGTTTGTATTTCATTAGTGCATTATGAAGAAAAACAAAATGTCCACGTTTGCTGTCTCACCGCTAGAATCCTTTGTAATCGTTAACCTCCACTCATTTGATATGCAATATGTTATTAGTAACTGAATTCCATGTTTGAACAAGGTGTTTGTTGATATGCGTATTATTCTTGTCTGGTCCTTCTTTCCAAGGACAGCGCTGACCACTACTACATAATCATATCTAAAACCTTCAGCCTTCAAGCATCCATTTAAAGTTGTTTGCACAACAATGAAGGGTTAGGGAATTTACTAGACCTGCACATGGCCTTATTAAAAGAAGAGTTCTGACTGCACTTAGCCTGTCTAATTATTTTTGGCGGGGGTTTAAAAGTAAACAGTGTCTATATAATGCTCTTATCTTGACAGGGTGTAAACCACTGTATATGGCTAACTCATGCATGAAAAAAAAGGGAAAGTCTTCAAACAAAGTGTGCCAAAAAAGCTGTACTTGTAAGAAAACCAGGCAAAAGATTAACCTCAGTTGTACTACCATCCTTGGATTGAATCTTTAGGCCCGTCTTGGTGCAATATGATGCAGTTTATTGGGATTTAATTGCAAATGAAGAGGCCACAGTGAAACAAAGTTGACCATAGAGCAGCTTAAGAACCAAAACACAATTCCACATTCAACATTTAAAGAAAGAGAATGCCATTATAATTTTGTATAAAGGACTTATCTAACTCCTCGTAAGCTGTTTCATATGGACATTTTGAATGATGCATCCTGTACATTGTGCCCTCTTAATGAACCTGTTACCTTTATACACACATGGTTTAGGAATGCCCTCGAATCTATACTGAACAAAAATATAAACGCAACATGCAACAATTTAAGATTTTACTGAGTTAGTTCATAGAAGGAAATCAGTCAATTGAATTAGGCCCTAATATATGAATTTCACATGACTGGGCGGGCATCACCCACCAGGCCCAGTCAATCAGAATAAGTTTTCTCCACAAATGGCTTTATTACAAACAAAAAAACTCCTCAGCAGAACTTTCCCCCCTCAGATGATCGAGCCGGATGTGGAGGTCTTGGGCTGGCCTGTTAACACGTGGTCTGCAGTTGTGCCAAATTCTCTAAAATGACGTTGGAGGCGGCTTATGGTAGCGAAATGAACATTACATTCTCTGGGCAACAGCTTTAGTGGACATTCCTGCCTGCAGTCAGCATGCCAATTGTACGCTCCCTCAAAAATTGACACATCTGTAGTATTGTGTTGTGTTACAAAACGGTACATTTTAGAGTTGCCTTAATGTCCACAACACGAGGTGCACCTGTGTAGCGAGCATGCTGTTTAATCAGCTTGTTGATATGACACACCTGTCAGGTGGATGGATTATCTTGGCAAAGGAGAAATGCTCACTAACAGGGATATAAACAAATTTGTGCACAGAATTTGAGAGAAATTTCTGGGATCTTTTATTTCAGCTCATTGAACATGGGACCAACACTTTACATGTTGCGTTTTATATTTCGGTTTAGTATATATTCTGGGATGAAGTAGCTTCGATCTTGTCCACTCTGATGTCCGAAAATATTCCTGCATTACCTTTCGTTTTACTTTTAAATGATTTCTCTGTACTTCATTTCTTTGTCAGTGGCACATTCTTCTTGCTGTCCTAACGGCTGCAAAGAAAATGATTGCCGTATGATGGAAGCCTCCACACACTATCCGTCAATGGATCCTCACTTTTTTGGATGTAATTTATATGGAGCTGTCTACCTCTCGCATTCAGGGAGCTAAAGAAGTCACTTTGAACCAATGGCTTCTTGCCGCTGAAACACTTCGTGATGTGTTGCTTTGAGTTTCTCTTTTCCTATCTTTTCCATTTATTTTGATCCATGTATGTTTATTTCATTTGATACCTTAGGTCCTCGTGTGGGATTGGGGGGAGGGAGGTGTAACTTCATTTTGTATGTATGTATGTATTCATGTTTGCTGACAATCATTATTACTAAATAAAATAAACATTTCATCACAAAAAAAAAGAAACAGAACACAACAAAATAAATATTTTAATTTGATAGCATTTGCCACAAAAAAAAATGGAATTACTTTTCACTTGGTAATCCCTGCATGAAATTAAATCATTTACCACCTCACTTCTGAACGGAGCGAAATCTAATTTCAGGATTTGAAAGAACATTTCCCTTTCCATTTTAATTAGATATTCAAGGAGAAAAGAGAAAAAGAGAAGGAGAGATGGAAAGGAGAGAGAGATGGGGTGACTGACGATGGCTATACTGATTCACAGGAGCTTCGCCAGAGAGAGGAAATTCACATTAACTGAAATTAGAACACCCATGAAAGCCCTTACTTTTTTAAGATGGCCATAACTGGGAACAAAGCAGCAGAGGAATTACTTTTTAATTACCAGCCTATATCTGTTCAATAATTAGATCGTTAAGACTTGGAGTGTCATTTCAATTAGCACCTTAACGCTTCACAGCTAACAATCGAGGAGGGGGGGATGGGAGGGAAGGCTGGCAGGGTGTTAACGCATCTACATGACTACCTTTCTTTTGTTGTTGCCACGCCGTATAATTATAGCTTTGGCCCTGGGAGATGAGAATGCTGCCTGCCTGTCTGTGCCCCCTCACCCTTTTAGAATCGATTCAATCCATTTTGAATTGCCAGAGAATTCAGTCTGAAGTGATTTCTCCTGATGACACCTGCCTCTGTTAAGTGGGGTTCTAATTCCAGGGTTTGGTGAAAGGTTATTTTAGGGTTAGATTGAAGACAGTATTAAAGAACAAAAAAGTAGAGGTAGGAGAAAGGTTTAAAACAGGGTCCGAAGAGAAAGTCGTACAGAGAAGCTAGTGATCTGTGGGTTTTGTTCCAGAGACGACCTATACGGCAGCTAATTTTATTGACAGTGATTGATATTTACTTCCTAGTTGAGACCTGGTTGTATTGGATGCTGTGGCTCAGGCTGGCTGTGCTGTGACTGGGCTGTGTACCTGAGCACTGCTGTGCCTGATGGAGGGGCTGCTGGGAGGTGCAGGGGGAGGACGGCCGAGGGAACTGCATCTGCTCTGATCCAGGAGGAGGCAAGAACCCAACAGAGGAGCTGCAGAGAGAGAAACACACACACACACACACTTTTTAAAGCTGAGCAGCAGTGAGGCAAAGCTCTGGCAGCGCTTCACTCAATGTAATCACAATTTGGCTCATCAGTTTAAAATGGGCTAAATTACTGAAGTGGAACACTGTACACAGGGGCATTAGAACTACCACTAATATCCTCAATCAGAAACGAGTAAAGGCTGGGAATCGCTACGGACCTCATTTTCTACAAAATCAAAACAAATCAAGGGCAATCATCATTTTTTACTGTGTCTCCGTAACCGAATTGCGGTGGCAGTGTGCAACTTTGGGTTTTCTGCTTTCCAGGCTCTTCTTTCGCTCATTTCAGTTGTGATTTAATAAGGATAAAAGCAAAGCGAAGGCAGGCAGAAGGCAGGGTGATGCGTCAGCCCAAAGCACAGAGGCAGGCAGCTGCTGCTGGAGACAGTCGGCTCTTCGCTCCGCTCGGCACCCTGAGGAATAGTGTGCGTCTGCACAGCGGACCAGAGGGCTGGCATGAAGGATGGTGTAGAGAGAGCAGCTCACCACATGGGACCAGCAATGTTATATTAAGACTCAGTAGATATCTGGCCTTATAAATCATCTTGAACATGGCCTACTAAAGTAGAGGCCCCATGAGGGGGAGGGAAGAGGGGGGTGGAAAGTGACCCCTTTCTTTGCCATGCATAGCCCAGTGTGAAGCATCACAGAGATGGGCTAGTTATCGGTTAAAACTAAAAACGTCTCACTGTAAAATTAGGAATATATTAGTGGTCTGTAATATTGTAATTAGTCTATAATCAGAGTATGTTCACATTAAAACATTGTGATTTCCTACTACATGGTGTTTTGTTAAACTGGGAATACATTTAAAACCGGTATTCAACAATGTAATGGGTCTACAATAAGTGTAATGGGTATAGGTATTTCCATGTTAAAACAGTGTGGTGATGATGATGTCCAACCTCATGGTGTTCTGTTGATTGGGTGTGATAACACTGTAGTAGACCTGGACACCAGAGCCAGGCATGGGCCCCTGGTTGGACTGGTTGTGGTTGGGGATGATGATAGGCTGCTGATATGTCTGCTGTGGCACACCCTGGGAGCCTTGGGGGTGCATGGATACCTGCCAAGACAGACCCAAATTACACATGGTCAACATGGGATGCCAAAAAATATACAAGATCGTTATTGTAAACGAGAAGGGTTCTTAACGACCAAGATACTTGGCTAAATAAAGGTTTAAATAAATATGCTTTTTTAACGTCTTAATAATGTTCATCATTGACAATTGTGTTTTTACATTATAGACTTACATTGACTTAGTGTTGGTGAAATGCCAAGTACCCACCTGATAAGATGGCATGGAGGGATACTGGACCATCATGCCTTGCATCTGATTTCCCATATTGCTATGCAGGCCACTGACAGTGTTCTGACTCTGTGGCACTCCAATCATACTCTGATAGCTCTGTGGCTGATTTGGCATCACAGTTTGGTAACCTGGAGAAATAAAGAGAGCGAGTTGAAGTTGATACAATCAAAAAGTGGACACAAATGACTTGAGATTCTTAGATTTCAGCAGACTTGCATTGAAATGAAATGCAAAGTTCCTTGGCACAGGACAGGCTGTGTGCTTATTTATTTGAAAAGTGATCAATGATTCAATGAAGTCAACATTAAAATGGTTTGGTGAATAAACAACCTTTATGAGCCAAAGATTTATCCTCCGCTGGTAAGATTATGGGAGATGAGGAGAGAAAAAAAAAAAACTTTTCATAGAGTATGTTAGAGAAATTATCCTCTTTTTTTCTCCACAGGGTAAAATACATCAATGTCAAGGTTACCAGAGCGCGTGTAAAGCTCTGAGAATGCCATTGAAAAACCCTCCAAAGCAGGCGCCCTGAGGAGAGGTATGGGGGGATGGAGGGGAGAAAACTGCAGGAGGTAAAAAGGAGGAAGGGAGTGAGGTGGGGGGCTGGGCAATTTTCAATTTCTCCTGGCTTTTGGCCAGAGCGACAGCAATCAATTTGGTCCAGATGAGAAGAGAAGTGGGACAAAAGGAATGGATGGCCCCCGGCGGGGAGTGTAGGAGAGGCAAGCGACAAGAGAGGCTGGTCGCTATTTTTAGTGTCATTCTCTCACCTCCACTTACAAACTGAGCATGAAGCGAATATAATATTAAACACTCTCTGCTTCGGCTGACTGAGCAGAGGAAGGAGAGGAGAAAGGAGACGCTTTGCACTATGGTACCACACAGACCCTGAACCTGGACCTAGGGACTCAAAAGGCTTGAATTGCTTGCCTTGCTGCTTGCAGACAGCCTTGCCTGCCTGGTTAAAAAAAGGCACTGACTGTCAGGCGGCTATAGCAGATAAGATGAAACAGGCACGCCACCCCTCTCCTTGTTACAGTAGATAAACTGAGGCGTCTGCTGCCTTTCTCAAGTTCAAAAGCTTAATCTTTGCTTACAAGAATAAGGGAAAGGACTAGGCTTTCTCAAACGCCTGGGGAAAGGAGTTTTCAAACGGTACTGGTGTCCTTCAACTCAGATCTACCACAACATTTTTCTTCCTCCCTCTTGTCACCCAAAAACATTTTCCTTCGGCTTTATTTGACCACATGTGGAGAAGTATAGTACATTTTCACAGACAATGTCAAGTTTCTGCTGACATTAAGAATTCTGCTGATATTTTATTACAACAATTGCACATATTATGAATATAATACTTTGTCTTCATAATTGCAGTTGAGACTCTTGCACAAGCCTTTTATAGTTAACAGAATCAGCAGTATAATACATGTTAACAGAATCTGATTTTATTATGAAATAAATGTAGAAGTGGAGCACACAAAAAAGTTGTAGTCTGATGTAGAAGTCAAAACCAAAATGAGGGCACTTTTTATGGCAGGAACATCGAGCATAAGAACAAAAATACACAGAGTCTTCACAAATATTCACGGCGAGATACATTTAAAGTCTCAGTCAAGTCAGAAGGCCTTCTGATTTGATAGTCAATAATCAAGAATGCCCAGAAGACAGGAGGGCTTTAACGTGTGAGTTTTACAGCAGTTTGATTGCGTAATCATTAGTGCTGAGCGATTAACCAACATTTCTGTTATTTTTCATTTTTTAAAACAACTATTGTCCAACTTCGGATTCCATTTCATTCAGGGGTTTTTGCGAGCTCGATGCAAATTTTCTCACTGCAGATTCTCTAAAGATAAATCAGATCAACCCCGAACTGTGCGATGTAGTAGGGAGTTGAAGTTTTCAACAGGCCAATATTCTATAGTTTAGCGCAGTGTTTCTCAATCCTGGTCCTCGAGCACCCCCAACAGTACACAATTTCGTTGTAACCCTTGACAGACACACCTCATTCAACTCATTGCGGGCCTGACTTTTTTTTAATTTAAATAGGCAAGTCAGTCAAGACCAAATTCTTATTTACAATGACGGCCTACCCCGGCCAAACGCTAACCCGGGCGACACTGGGCCAATTGTGCACCGCCCTATGGGACTCCCAATCACGGGCGTTTGTGATACAGCTTGGAATCGAACCAGGGTCTGTAGTGACGCCTCTAGCACTGAGATGCAGTGCCTTAGACCATTGTGCCACTTGGGAGCCTGATGATTAGTTGACAAGTTGAATCAGGTGTGCTTGTCCAGGGTTACAAAATGTGTACAGGGTTACAAAATGTGTATTGTTGGGGGTACTCGAGGACCAGGGTTGAGAAACACTGGTTTAGCTCAGAAAACATAGCAATTAACTACAATTACCATAATCCATTGCACGCCTACTTGTCCGGAGACAACGCATGATGGAGAGGGCTAAAGAGCAGTTGCTTTGCGAGGTACTGTATCTCTACCTGAAAATACATGATCTAACTGATTAATAGTTGGTATTCAGCAGTCAAAAGTATGCCTTATTTACTTTGAAGAACAAATAAAATAAGATTTTGTCAGACAGCAGCTCTATAGAGATGACTAGGAATTAAATGAAGTAATCAAATAAAACAAATGTAATATACACAACTGAAATATTAAATTAAAGTGATGTGAATAAAAGATGGGTAATAAGTGATAAGCAGTAATTGGTAGTCACTACCATCATGGGACTTTTATTAATTGTTTTATTCTGTGTTACAGCATAATGCAGTGTGCTTCTGCTGCCTTTCATTAAAAATGTCTACAAAAATTCTATAAACTTAAACCGACCTCAAAAAGCACTAATCGCTCAGCACTACTAGCGGTAGAGTGTGGTTGGCGAACAGTTTTGTCTGAAGAGGTGAGAGTGAGGGGCTGGAAAAGAGACCGGTTCACTGTGAGAATCATAGGCCTCTCAGACAGTGCCCCGGCCCCGTATCCTGAGCCTCTGGTTTTACCATGGAGGGCCAATACCTGGTTCCACCCATGGAGGGTCAAGATCCACCAGTATCCAGGACAGGCCTTTCGGTTCTAACCAAGTCTGGAGGGCTGATATCCAGGTAGGAAACCCGTCTAAACACCTGACTTTGGACCCACAGGCATATAAACGTTCTGACATTTCCCTGCTGGAATTCACCATCATTTTCCCATTTGAAATACCCATCCTTTTCTCCACTGCCAACCTGCATGACAGATGCATGTACAAAGGCTGGCAGGTAATTAAAACAAAATTCCCCATTTCCTTTTAGAGTTCAGATTGGCTTCTGGATTTCAGTGGTGCAGCGGAGCATCTGTTTCTCTAGACAGGCCAGTGAATAATGCCTCAGCGATACACAGTGGGGGGGAGGGAACAATGCTAATAGTGTATTTGATTAGGAATTGTTATTATAGGGTAAAAGGGTAAGGCAAAACAATGGCCAAAACTGCAGAGAAAAGCATTCCAACACAGTAGTTAGCTTTTCGCTCTGCCCCAGGGGCACTGTCTAATTTCCCCTCTGCAGTTTACTTAAATTAGCATATTGTGTACCCGCCATAAAAGCAGATAACCGGAGAGAACAAAGTGCTGAGTGTAATAGAAAAGAAGTGTGAAAAGGGAGGGAGGAGCGGTAACAGCCATATCCCCGCAGCTTGATATAAACTGTATTAAAATAAACACACAAGGAGGTGTGGTATGGGGTATTTTACCCCCCATGTAGATACCTTTAATACAAACCACTCCACTGATGGTATTACATATATTACACCAGAGAAATAACACACACCTGAAAGTAACACCCGTTTTTAATAGAAGAACTTGGCAGCTGAGATGAATGGTTGAGTTACTGGTTCAGCCTGTGCTAGATACCTACCTGTCTGTTGTGTGGGCGGGGGCATTGGCTGACTCTGTGGGGCGCTGTACTGCACTGTGCCCACAGGTCTGTACTGCTGGTTGGACAGGGGGTACTGGCCTGGCGCACAGTAACATGCTGGCATCTGTAGGCAGAAATAGAGCAGTCTAAAATGGCATGCCATTAATACCAACACAGCTATCCATCTCTCTGAGGTCTCTGAACATACAGTACCTCAGCTGGTGTGTGGCATAGTTACCAAGTGCCATTTAAATGCTATTTTAAGTAGAGAGCGAAAGTATTTATGAACAAATGTATTGTACATGTCTTTCTCAGATAGTAATGATGGAACATTACAATAATGTAGTTGAGGGAACAAAGACACTGGCCAAGCATTGATTAAGATAGTCAGTTAGATGGAACAAAAGTATATTAGTACTAATGTAACAGAATAGTGTAAAGTCTAATAGGAGTAAACCAGGTTAGGCTTGGATGTACAGAAACTACCTGCTGCATGTAGCCCTGTTGCTGCATGACCGGCTGGTTGACAGGCGGAGGGGCGGGGGTGTTGTAGGCCTGGGGGGCAGGGACGGGCTGGACTGGAGGGGCCACCATGTAGCCCTGCTGCTGCGGGGGGGTCTGGAGCACGACGGAGGAGGGGTACATGGCAATGTGGGTGTCCCGACCTGGGCCCTCCCCAGAGGCCTGCCGGGCCAAGCTCATGTGGCTGAACTGGGCTCCCAGGTTGTTTTGCTGTGGGGAGCACACAGAAACGTGTTAAATTGATACATTATATTATTACAAGTCTTTTATATATTTATTCATATAATGGGAGTTCAGTCATGGCCCTACTTGAACTACAACAGAACCTTGTATATAATTAATAATACATCGTACTTTTATATAGCGATTTTCTGAAACCCAAAGACTTCTATAGAAAACCATAGGCTAGTACTACCGAACTACTACTGCTGGCTCTTTGTGTCGTCACGGTGTTCGCTGAACAGCCTACAGCAATTCAATTGGATACAACCACCCATGCAAAGCAAAAATCCTAAGGCCCTAAAACTGAATTCCTCCTGACCTGTTTAAGTGTGGTTTGGTTTACTTTACAGGGTGGTGGGTGGTTAGGGACTTTCAGCATTGCTATTCATAGAACATCAAATTCCATCATCTGCTGTGAAATTAATTATTCAAAGCAGCCTTCCACAAATGTAAAAATGTAATTAGTCATTAAGGGATGTTTATTGGTAGAGGGAGGTCAGGAAAGAGGTTAACAGAACACATGATTTGCATCAATGGATGGAGTGGGGTAGAAATACACAACACATGAAAATAAAACTGATTCCATTTAGCATTAATTGGCATATTAAGTCTTACTATGGGTGAAAAACACTAACCATTGACTAACTGCATTCAATTAGCCTCGAGAAGTAATGCTAAGCAATGCCTGACACTAGTGAATATAAGTTAATTAAGGAACTTTTGCCAGTCTTGTTTGAAATTCTGTCCTTGTGTGTATTTTTTCATGAACATTAGCCTACATGTTACATTCAGATCTTAATGTGGGCATATAGCAAGAACAGAACATTAGCTCCATTCATTTTGCTGGAGAGAATTTCTATATTTTATTAATCACAGTCATCTATCATATAGCTGGAAAATGACCCTATAATATTCCCATTTAGCAGTCTCAGGCACCTACAGTAGCAAACACCAGTTTGGCTCTGTACCTAGTTCACTATGCAATTACAAAAGTTATCAACAGATTTTTTGGCTCTGTACTAAAGTTCACTACGCATTTACAGATTTTTTTAAACAAGCCATAAGAGGGAAGATGGGATGGAACCCAAATATTGAGGTTTTAGGAAGAGGTGAATGAAGGAAGAGTAAAGAGATGAAAGTCAAGTACCACAGTGTATTGTTGGTTAGGGGAAACGGAGAGCAGCTGAGGTGGGTAAGAGACAGATGAGTACTGGACAGGCTGAGCAGAAGGCTGGAGGGGCCGGACCGGCTGAGGAAGGGATAGAGCAGACTGAGAAGAGGAGGACAGGAAAAGAGGTAGAGGAGAAGAAGAGGTAGAGGAGGAGAGAAGAAGAGGTAGAGAAGAGGCAGAAAAGACAAGAGGTAGATTAAAGGAGAGAAGTAGACATAGAAGGTGAAGAGGAGGAGAGGTAGGATGAGAGAAGTACAGGAGAGGAGGAGAAGCGGTAGAGAGGAATGGGTTTAGTCAAAGACATTAGGCAGAAGATGCAAACACTGCAAGAGGAGAAAGCATTGCCATCTCATAAACAAAATAATTACAGTAGAGGAAAAGGATATTAGTTTAGTGCTAGCTCCTGGGGAAATACAACTAAACAGTAATGAAGTTAATTAAGACAAAGAGCTCAGTCAATAGATGACCATGGATATGAATATCCTCTATCCTCTACCAAGGTTGACTGGTGGAAATCAATTACAAGACATTAATATGAACACCATGGGACAGCTCTTAGTTCAAAATAAATATCCTCCAATTTGCAAACCTCTTATCAGTCTCATCCCATGTGTCTATAATGATGTCTTTATTAGAAAGGGACATTGCTGCTTCGCGTCATCGGAAAGGCATCCTTGTCCGACCCCTGGGTTGTGCACCCACACTATCAGAGGTCAACTCATTTTCCTGCCCTGGTATTTTCACTAATGAAGCTCAAGCCCTCCGGCTCCGTTTCGTTTTTTAAAGGACCTCACCATGACAGGTTGTGTTGATGGGATCTTGCTATTAGAGATTGCTATTCCTACCACCGAGGGCCTGTAGAAATTCTAATGATTACCGTTTGGGCTGTGTGCTGCACCAGGGTCACAGTGTTTAGCCGACACTCTGAACTCAATTCATTTACTCTGACAGGGGTGGCGACTAAGGAGAACGGCAGGTTGCAACATTTCCTCAATGAATTACACCGTAGGAATGTCAAGCTCCGCCATGGTAATGTTTTGAAATGGGGGCCATGTCAATCACCAGGGTGTTCTAGGATGACTGAGTAAGAATTTAACATGTGCATCAGTTGTTTTCCTACTTTCCCTTGCCCTGCTAGGGATTAAACAAGCATGTTATGGTTTGTAATGTGTAGATGTTATGAATAAGCCGGTAACATCTACATTTTCTCCTAGGCTTCAATTGAATTGAATTAAATGTACAATTAAATTCAGTGCCCTGCTAAAGGGTGTTAGCGGACCTGTGAGAGGACGTGGTTGTGATTGGTGGGCTGGTGTTGGTGGCGGCCAGGAGGGTGCGGAGAAGGGAGCATGGGCTGCTGGGTCCTGCCCTGCTGATTATGATGCTGATGATGTTGATGCTGAGGAGCCATGCCGTGGTTTGGGTTATACACCACAGCACTGCCATCCGGGTTCACAAAGGGCTGGCCTGTAGGTAGAGAGGAGAGGGGCAGGGCTGAAACACACTGGAAAACCACCCAGCACTGGTATCTCTATTAACACATTAATGATCATAATCCATCTTTTTAATCACATCAATCATTATTGTCAACATTCTCTTCATCCCTATTGACATTGGCCCCATTATCAACATTAAACAGATTCTTCAATGCTTTGATACGAATTTGCCTAATTGCTAGGTATCCAGAAATTTAATTTGGCTAACATTATCCTTACAGCAGTTGTAGACAGTATAGTGTCCAGAGGGCTTCATTTACATAGCCTATTTCTGAATTCACACATTGAAGTGAGTAAATATTTATAATAAAATGTGTACCTTTGCATGAGCAGGAAAAAGACCAAGAATATTGTGTGCGGAGGCACCTTGTGTAGAGAGAATATGAAAGAAACATCTAGGATATATGATTTCTGCCCTCATTCTTTCCTAGGGCTCATTTCTCTTCTGAATTGCAGGTGAAAAATGCATTGATGGTTCTATGGGGCTTCACTGTGAAATAGGCTGGCTCCGAATGCCGAATATCCTTTTGTGAAGGTATTTTTTTAATGCAGAAAGGAGGTTATTGCCACGGAGCAGTGCAGAGACTCAGCTCCAGTGTATGACTTGGCTGGTAAAATCTTGGCTGTTTTTTCCTTACATTTGTATTCTACACACGTCTAATGAAGTGCCTGTTGGTAATATATATTATCGTAAGGACAAGGGTTCACACTCCACAGACATGTCTGCTTTGTGAGCTCTAAAGTTACTCATATACTACGAGGATTAGAGAGGGTTTGGCCATGCTCTTATTTGACTAAATCTAATATCGGCGAGTATCTACTATAGTTAGCATTTTTCCTACACATTTGGAGTCATAATAAATTATTGAGAAGAAAATATATGGGCTATACACTTGCACTCTGGGCTCATTTGCCAGTGGTGAGAGGATGGGTTTTTCTCGATTTTTTGCACGTGTGACGCCCACATGGCCCTGAAAATAACTCCTCTTGAGTTTTGAACTATCAGGTGGCTAAATTAATTCCTGGGTGCTACACAAGACATTTTCCAAGTCCTTAAGAAAGGTCAATAAGCAATTACACACCCCTGGCTGGCTCTTGAAAAACATATTAGTGCCAGCTCCATATACCCGGGCTTATCAGCCAGACCCATGCATATTTAAGAACTAACCTTCTCTATGTCGGCCACTGAACGAGCAGACTGAAGAGGAATGCATTATACATCAGAGCGCCGACTTAGACTCTCCAGTTTTTCTATATTCAATAACACCGTACACTATGGCTCCATTGTCCCTTGTCTCAGCAACACTTGAGGGAATTTGTTTTGACCAACGTCGGGAAATATTGATCTTGCGAGCGCGCTATTGTTTTTCAAAGTGCTTCTGTTCCGACCTCATCTGCGGGCGGCAGAGACGGATCCTCATTTGAATGCAAGCCGCCTCAGACAGCGACTCCAGTGTCAAATCTAAATAATTTGAGGAAAGCGATACACATTCTGTCGGTTGGGTTTACTATTTAAAAAGGACAATCAAAGCAGGTTCTAATTTTCACCTCCACCAAAATACTCAGCAGCATCAGAACTCAAACACATCATAAATAATGCATGAAGAAATGCCTTGCGTTCCACCACTTTTCTTCCAGATACACCCCCACCCCCCAGCTGGCTCCAACGTTACACACTACAGTACGCTGTCTGTCTCTCTACGTACCACAAGAAGAAGAAAGCAGTCAAGGAATAAGCAGCAAGTTGTGAGAGTCTGTGAGTTGTGTTAGTTTGAAGGAGAAGATATCGGTTTGTGAAAGAAACCCAATGGCAAGACACAAGACACATTTTACATCCCCCATGGCAAGCCCCTGTACTGTACAACTAACTTACTCCTAACCAACCTGGTCCGATGGTAGGGTTAGAGGGTACCAACCTGTGTGTGGGTTGACCAGGATACTCCCTGGCGGTATCCCTGTGGCTTCCAGGGGAAGCAAATAGTAGCTAGTGTTAGCTGTATTTGCTGGTGGTGGCGGCACCGGGCCGCTCCTGCCTCCCGCCTCATAAGTCACAGTACTACTAGTGCAGGTGCCTGGGTAAGCCACTGGGCAGGGGGGCGCGGCGTGGTTGTGAGGGTGGCCAGCCTGGGTTAGAGCTGGGACGGTGAGGGGCAGCTGGGAGCGAGAGAGCGAACCCGTGGAGGACCCTACACTACTAGAAGACTCTAGGGAACCTAGGGAAGGAAGGAAGGAAGGAAGGAAGGAAGGAAGGAAGGAAGGAAGGAAGGAAGGAAGGAAGGAAGGAAGGAAGGAAGGAAGGAAGGAAGGAAGGAAGGAAGGAAGGAAGGAAGGAAGGAAGGAAGGAAGGAAGGAAGGAAGGAAGGAAAGCCTTAACCTACAGACACAGCAGAGTTAACACACCATGCTTAGAGTTGTTATATGGGGATGGACAGGGAGAGTCGTTAGATGCATGCCAAGGGTCAAAGGAGATACTGATGGTATCTACTGGAGGAGAAGCTGCTTGAATTCATTGGGTATTTATATTAGTCTGGCTTAGACAATCACCTATAACTGTATAATGCATCAATGGTTGAGGCCACATCCATAAAAACCTTTAGTTGACCCAAGTAGAATTCTAATGTTTTTCATTAAGAAATGCACTACTTTGAAAGGTCAGTTTTGAAATTCCAAACCTACACAACCAATGATCTATTCTAATTACCTGTGGGACTGATGCGGTCATAAAATAGAAAGAGGATGATAATATCGTCAGCAGCTCTAAATGACAAGTTAATTAATTTCTTGATTAACGTCTAGCTATTCACTTTGTTTTGCTATTCACTTTGTGTGTACAAGCACCACCACCATGTCCATGGTGGGCAGAACAGAACACAACACTTAATGAAAGTAATAGATTCTTGAACTGTACATAATTAGATCATTAAGACTGGAATCTAATCACTGTCTGGTAAACAAAATAAAACATGATTGACTAAGACATTCTACTACAATTCTAAAAGAATAGCAAACCACTGATAGCATTTTACCATAACATTTGTAGAACTATGGTTCAAAGAAAGGAAGAGAAAATGTATAAATGCAAAAATAATGCTTTGTTGAATTGGCTAGCTACTTCCCCTATTAAACTGACCATTGTATGTTTGAGATGGGGCTCTTCTTTTTGTGAACGTAATAACCAATGAATTCACACTCCAGATACCAAATGGTTGTAATAAAATGAGAGAGGAGGAGCGGCAAATATAATAAGAGGAGAAAGTATGCTGGAAAGGCACGCATTAGAAAGCACACTGCTAAAAATGTACACACTGTCAACATGTGAGTGGTATGTTAAGTGTCAGCAAGGTGTGACAATGCACTAAGACCTGCATCAGTCTTGTGTTGCCAAATAGAAAAGAAGTGCTCCGTCAATATCTTGATCAAATAAAATGAAGGGGGGGAACACACAAAAAGCATCCTATATCAACGCAGAGACAGGAGATGAAATGTGCATGGTTTGGTTTTCCTCATCTGCCAACATCTGTTTGAGAATACACCTACAGCACAAGACCACACAGTGAAGCACCCATTTCACCTGGCAGGAGTCTTCATAGGGAATTTGTCTCTAAAGACTAAAAACATTCAAACCCTTTGACAGAATGATGGGCATTATTCTACAATCTGCTTTTGTCATGTCACATGGCTTCTCTGATTGGACACTCCTCTAATGGACAGGCCGTTTTGACAGGTGCTGCACTGCTGATTGGCCAATATAAAGGTGGAGATTTAGAGTGAAGTGAACTGTGCTTGGTGGTTAGTTTGGTTAAACCACACTGAACTCTGCACTCACCATGGAGGGTGGCATTCAGTCTGGTTTAACCAGGCTAGTTGATAGTGGAAGTGGTGGTTATTTACCAGTCTTAGAGAGGCGACCCATGCTCTTGCTGCTGCCCGAGCTGTCTCCCCTGATGAGGACGGAGATGCCGCTGAAGCTGCTGGCCTTGGTCATGGCTGGCCTCAGGTTACGGTTGGAGCTGTCAGAGTCTGTGCTGCTCCACGGCCGAGGGTCAGAGTACTTGGGTTCGTTCTCAGAGCTGCTCTGGCGACTGTTGGCCGGGCGGCCATCTTTTAACCTGAGGAAGGAGCCATTTTAAACCATTATGGGATTATACATTTATTAGCTATTATAAGAGATAGAAACAGATTAATAGCATAACCGTTTCCTAAGTAGAGAGTAAGAGATGGGGAATTTGTCATGGCTATGTTACGGTGAGAGATAATTACCTAAACATTTGCCGCCTTTGCTGTGTGCTGTTACAAGCATCATCCTCCTGTATCCTTTTTTCAAGAGCAAAGCCATCTGGACCCTGTAATAAAATAGGCTCTGTTCGCTACTTGTACTTATTGACTCAAACTCTCGTAATCTGCATTGAAAACCTATTAAATTAATATTAAGGGAATTCTATGGGATGGTTCTTACATCTTGAGCAAATATCCTGTCTCTGGCCCTCTGGTACTCCTCCTCTCGTTCCTCTATAGACTTACTCCTCCGGTCGTCCTTCAGCCGCATCCTCATCTAGACACGTCAACACAATGCTTTAGCACTAACATCTGACACATCCATCAACTGTCTCCTTTAGCAATGGTTTGTTAGTTAACAGTAACAAAGGGCTAAGGGAATATACTCTAGGAAACACTGAACTAATCACCATTAATACCATTTGGCCATTGACTACGCTTGGCGCATCAAGGAAAAACACTTTTCAAAATGGGGTTGTCTTTTTAAAACTTTACTGGCTTTCATGGAGAAAAGCTAATTATTTATTTTCGCATTTTAACTTTCTTTCTTGGAAGCTCATTGATCATAATGAGGTCTAGTATTGGGGAGCCTCACATCAAATGACTATCTTACCATGTTGTCATCTTTGTCTGAGCCGGAGTTGTCCCTTTTGAGAATGTAGCGCTTTTGGAAGTCGTCAGTTTTGTCGTCTTTGATGTGTTCTGAAAACTTTTGATCAGGGCTACAGAGAGAAAGAGAGAGATATGGGGGGGGGGGGGGGGGGGGTTAAAATAAAACTTGAGTTGTAGTACGAATTCGTTCCAAGAAACCTGAGATGTTTACACCATCTCCCTTCCGCCTCAAACGCTGTTGCTCTCCTCCCAACCTTCATCACCCAATATTGAAAACGCAGATAATTACGTTTCTCCAAAAACTCATTTCGAGGGCTGCAAAGGAAAATCTCTTTTTCCTTGGCAGAATATTTCTGCAGGCTTAGCCATTTGAATTAAGAGTAGGGATGAACATTTAAATTATTGGTTGCGGCAGAGAGGGACGAGAGACATTACTCACATTCTTGTATTGCTAGTTTTGTTGATGATTACAGATTTCCCGGTTTGGTCGACGTTGTGGTCTAGGCCGAAGTAGGCGGCGACGCGGTGCAGCAGCATTCTGTGGTAGGAGGTCATTGGAGGGAACTTTCTCTTCTGGCTTCTGAGGAGGAGGATGAGGAGAGGACAGGGAGGAGAGGAGGAGAGAGGACAGAGGAAAGGGGGAGAAGACAGGAGGTGGGAGAGGATGGGAAGAGAGTGGGAGAGGACAGGGAGAGAGGAGGATGGAGGAGAGGACAGGGAGGAGAGGAGGATGGAGGAGAGGACAGGGAGGAGAGGAAGAGAGAGGACAGAGGAAAGGGGGAGAGGACATGGGGAGGTGGGAGAGGATGGGAAGAGAGTGGGAGAGGACAGGGAGAGAGGAGCATGGAGGAGGGGACAGGGAGAAGAGGATGGGGGGCAAGTACAGGGGACCAAATCAATAATTCAAAGAGGGACTACAGGACAATTAGGAACAGTCGTTCTGTGCAAAACGGTCCAACATAGCCTGGAGTCAAATCTCATTAGTTCTCCCCAGGCAGAGAGAGACATCACACAAAATTATGCATGAGGCTTAATAAATGAACAGAAACAGCTTATTCTGTTGAAATGAACCACCCCCCCACCAAATCCTCAACAAATCAAGACACAAGAGACTCGGAAATTCAATTGAAATGCACCCCAAAAAAATCTAGACTCAGCTGAACTACTCACTCGTTATTACTGATAAAGTCGAGAATGTCCTGTTCCAACTTCAGCAGCATCATTCTGTCCCTGTGAATATAATGGATTGAACATGGAGAGAATTTGTTTGGAGTCTGTTTAGTCATTTGAGCATCCATCTCATTACCTCAGGGTATGAAAAAAACTGCAATTAGTAATCGACTGATGAAGATGCCAAGTGTTCAAACCTTTTAGAGAATGAGTCTTTGCTTATTCACCAGTGAAAGAGAACAGCTGGGCTTGTGGGAACAGACAAAATATTTTTAAATGATTGGCATGGCTACACACCTGGGGTTGTTTTTCAATGTGTTTACTAAGAATTCATGGATATCGATCCCGGTAGAGTCTGTGTATTCCTGACTGGAATCTGGAGGGGAAAAATAGGCATTAAAGAAAAACTTTTCTATTGTGTCTCCTCATTTCGCAGAAACTTCGCAAAAGTTAGAGCATTAATAAGCAAGAAAGATAAAAAATAAATAAATAAGCTAAACTTGTAGGACATAGACCATCCATTGCTTTTTCACTTAATTTTACAGAAATGTTGAAGGTTCATTGAGTGCTGACTGAGAAAGCTGTTATTTTAGTTTATTTTAAATAAACTTTACAACCTCTGAGAAACCTCTGGTTCCAGACAATAGCCGGTGCTTTCCCACACAGGATGGCTGTCCCCCAAATGGAAACCTATTTTGTATTTAGTGCACTTCTTTGGACCAGAGCCCATAGGGGACGCAAACAATGCCTACCTCTGGACAGCATCTTCCTGGGCATCCTCTCAGTCTTTTCTAGCAGCTTCTCCACACCTTTGTTCTCCTCATCCTTGATGGGTGGCACCTCCTCTTTGTCAAATGACTGGGAGACCTGGATCTCAACTTCATCCTGCAAAATAAAGACAAGACTGTTGGAGTCACCTTTTATAATGAAATAAATGGGATAAGGTGATTTCTATTTCTTAAGGAGCTATCCATCAGGATAATGATGAGGACCCCCCCAACTTTCCAAATGTACAGATCATGTAGCTAGTGGGGTGGCATGGTAGGAAAGCCCATGTGTACTAAGGGTTATCAGTTTAATGCTATGATCTTGAGCATTCACAGCCTACAGAGTAGCTAGAAACAAAGGTTTCCCGCCTACTCTTTTTCTGATTAAGAATCTGAAGCACCCAGAAAGTCTTTAATTTAATCTTTTGGTCAATACTAAAGTTCAAGTAAAACAAGCACACAACGAGGCCGAGGGACAGCAAATGTTTTTTTGTTTTTTTAAAATGGGGAAATCTGCAATGTTTACATTGGAAGAAAAAAAAAATTGCACCGCCCCTGTAAAAAGTACTAGTTTAGGGGAGTTGCAGCTTGCTAACAACGCTTTGATGCGGCACAGACTGAGTGAAAGCAAGAGAGTGAAGGATGGTGAATAGAGTGGGGGGAAAAACTCCTGGGAAAGGAAATCTCAATCACACACCAGTTCAAGGGCATAAATCTGACTGAATGAGTCTTAGTGACACCCTGCCAAGCGTATTCTTTCATGAGGTGGGAGATAATTTGACAAGCATTTGTTTAATTCACTTACACAGTCAGGGAGTTTCCATATTGCTCCTGATTTAGGGTTTTTATACAGTAAACCAGTTAAACGAGACACTATTTCATTCTATGGAATGGTTGGAATGAAAGAAAGTTGGCCTAACACCTAATAAAACAAACGTGTTCTACAGAAACTTGGATTCAATTAATTAGACAGATTTGAACCCCTGCTGTCAGATTAAAACAAATTATATGAATAGGCTAATTCTAGTATGACCTTTTGGGTCTTAAAAAAATTCTGATTTCATGTTGAACAAAAAAAATGTGAGAATCTAGACCACAGCTAACACGGAACCCAAATCGGCTGCGCGCGTGCGTCATCGTGCATACATTTATTTTGTCCCCCTACACCAAACGCGATCACGACACGCAGGTTAAAATATCAAAACAAACTCTGAACCAATTACATTAATTTGGGGACAGGTCAAAAAGCATTAAACATGTATGGCAATTGAGCTAGTTAGCTTGCACTTGCTAGCTAATTTGTCCTATTTAGCTAGCTTGCTGTTGCTAGCTAATTTGTCCTGGGATATAAACATTGAGTTGTTATTTGACCTGAAATGCACAAGGTCCTCTACTCCGACAATTAAGCCACACATAAAACGGTCAACCGAATCGTTTCTAGTCATCTCTCCTCCTTCCAGGCTTTTTCATCTTTGAAGTTAAATGGTGATTGGCATCTACACTTTCATAGTATTACCATGACAACCAGCAAAACATTTCGTCTTTCAATCACCCACGTGGGTATAACCAATGAGGAGATGGCACGTGGGTACCTGCTTCTATAAACCAATGAGGAGATGGGAGAGGCAGGACTTGCAGTGTGATCTGCGTCAAAAATAGAAAGGAGTTCTATTTTAGCCCTTGGCAACGCAGACGCTCGTTGGCGCACGCGAGCAGTGTGGGTGCAATAATTGAATAACATTGATTTCTAAATTTATGAATCATGTGGTGAGTGACCTGAAACTAGGTAGGTGCTTCAATAGTCACAAATCCTTTCAAGCAACTGGAAACGTCGTGTTATTCAAACAAATTCCTTTCTGAAGCTTTTGTTGGGGGAAAAAATGCTGTTCTGGAGGCTGAAGATAACCAAAGAGGGGAACAGTTGGTGAGGTGTGGAAACTACAGGAAATTCTTGTGAACCTCTTTCTTGACGTTTCACTATTAAAAGAGATGCACTTGTGGGGTATAAATATGCAATGAAATGATGGTTTGACACCAGCTGATGGTTTGGGGAGAGGCAGTGAATTGTCATAGGAGGGGCGTGGGGGATTTGCAGTTTACCTTGTGTTCTCGAGGCAGATCAGTGGTAATAGGGAGAGGAGGAGAGGACTCTTCGCAAACAGCCAGGCTCCGAACTAACTTTAACTTTGAGTTAGACTGGGGATTGGAGAGTGGTGAGGGTTAAGAAGAGAGTCAGGGTGGGACAAATACGGTGCAGGTAGAGTTTGAAAACACACCACAAACCAAGCGCATGGAGGGAGGGGGTATCAGAAGGAAAATTAAAAGGAACCCAGAGTTCCCGTGCAAGCACAGCACACACTAGCATGGCAACCCAAGCTCAAGACAACACCATGCACACGGTCACCTAGGTTAGATTGACCATTAACTGGTCACTGGTTAGATCACTCGTCATGATTCTGATGCATTAGAATTTAGAATTTGCACTTGGATAACTGAAATCCACAAGCTTAAAAAGTGTAAAAAATATATACTACACAAAATGGGGGGGGGGGGGGGGGGGGGTGCAGGCAGTGTAAATTAAAAGGGAAAAACAACTCATTGTCAGCTATTAGATGGTGGGGTTCATCAAGCAAACACTGTTACAGACATGCCTCTTGCCACTGTACCTTGGGCCTTTTTCCCATCTGTCCCGGTGTTTGCCGCTGTACGGTAGGCAATGAGACAAAATGGATCACATGAGACAAGGGTCTCATTGTCTGTAAGCCCTGGGATGAGTCCCCTTAATAACAAAATGACTGAGGACCATTACATAGTAAAGATAGGAATCTGCTCTCGAAACCAATTATTCCATCTCTTACAAAAACAGATCCATTAAATGTTTTTGTAATGAAGAAATGTTAAGATGCAACCTTTTCTTTTGCCTAAATATGCAACAGATTCTAACCTTATTTATAAATGGTTGATGCACAATAACATTTTAATTTGTTTTCCCTAATGCATCAGGCTAAACTATACCCAAGTCTAAATAAGTCACTGTAGTAGAGGATTTGGAAAGAAAGCGTTCCTTGCCCTCCATGCTACTCTAAATTCTAGACTTGGAAGAACGGCCGCGGGGAATGGTAAAATAACTGTTCTCTCCTGCACACACATCTAAAACAGCACCTTGTGTGCAGTGAGGCGCCTCGATCTGCAAAGTGGAGGAGACAGATGGCGGTAAAGGCATTTGTTCCGCCTCCTCATCCCCCTAGGGTAATACAGGAGAAGTTTGTGGATAAACTGGGATTTGAGATCGAGATTATCTGCTTTTCCCCTCTTGCATGGATCTCCTCAGCAGACTGACTGCATGGTTCTTGGCCTTTCCATTCCCTTACAGGTATATTCTCCCCCCCCCCCCCCCCCCCTAATCTTTAGTACTATACAACCACCTTTACAAGGGGGGGCAGCCAGGCTAAGATATAACTGAAATGGCAATCTATTCCATATAAAGTGCACTACTTTTGACCAGAGCCCTATAGGCCCTATATAGTAAATAGGGTGCCATTTCAAATGCAGCTCTCCTCTGACTGCTGTAATACCATATATAACCACCTATACACATGGAGCCAGGTTGAGAGTAGACTAGTGGTGCTGAGATATGAAAAGGGTCAAGGTTTTTCAGAAAGGGGGATAGCATGAGGGAAATGTTACAGCATGAAAGGAGACTAGCCTAGCTGTTCAAATCTTTCACGCACTACCTGTCAGAGGATGGGAGAGAAAAAAACGATATAGGCCGCCTGACATATAAAACCTCCACAAGGTTAACCTTCAAGCGTATGATAACTGAGTAGTGGTTTTGCGGTACACCGCTTCTGCGGGTTCTCACAACTCAATTATCTGACAATTGATTGGTTGTGCTTTGCCAGGGACTCCCCAGGGCCCCTGAGCCTGTGCTGTATCAGAAAGCAATTATTTCTCCCCGCTCTGCTAACCATTACAAAGCCCACCGATACCCCCAACCCTCACACGTCTGTCTCACTAGTCCCCTACCATTTCGCGCTGCATATACCTTTAGTGTAGTCCTCCGATACATAACCCAACCCCGTCAACTGACATGCCATACTTTGATACGGAAATTGTGTGGGTAGGGATGGTTGATTTTGTGGGGAGGAGGGGTTGCAGGCGTTGGTAAAAAAAAAAAAAAAGGCTGACTGGTACGGGACGGTGTTGGGCCCAGGGGGTAAGATACAACCCTGCTCTGATGAGATTTACCTGAGTTTCGTTCTTGTCTTGGCAGCAGCTCTCTGGTTGAATCTTGGGTTGGAGCTGGGTTTGAGCTTTGGCCTGTGGCTGGGTCTCTGCCTGCTCCCTGCCGTTTGTCTTGGTCGGGCTTGGTTCTTCTCCCCCCGCTGGTGTTGGTGTGGCACTGGCATGGTGGCTCTCCTTCGTCTCCACACCTCTCATAGTGTCGCTAGTCTCCTTTACAGTGACAGTATCAGACATCCTCATTAGAGAAGGCTACTTGGAGCTTCGTCTACCAAGAGCTCGAGACCTAGAGAGCAGAAAGAGATGGACAACACACGAAACGGTTCCTTCGGTCAGCCTCAGCCACTGCTTGTTCTCCTCGAGGCTACTGTTTCAGCAGCAGCTATTTGTATTAACAGATCAATGAAGTTTCCTCAATGACAAATCACCCAATATTATAGCCAACTGTGTAATAATGCATCATTGTAAACCCTTAACCTCTCCCCCTTTCCCTACACCCCTCCCTCGATCTAAATTGATGAAAACCATGTCCCTGAGAGTGTGAGCAGCACCTGGCCCTCAGGAGAGCCCAGCCAGCTCAAAAGTGCTAATGAGAATCAGTGGCTTCTGAAGCGCTTCCATTAACACTTTAGAGGGTGAGATATGCTCTACTCCTGTGTGTGTGACGCTCCTCTACTCACAACGTGGTCCTGCCTGACAGTGCGTGTCTGGTGCCAGGGCGGACGTCAGCATGGCCAGATGGTGCAGCGAGCTGTGACTGCTCTGCCTGCCAGGCTGCCTGCCTCGCAGGGAGAAAGACACGGTGGTGGTGACACTCCCATATGCGGGCCTGTAGACGCTGTAGCTAGCAGCACTGAGGCCTCCAGGGATCCCGATCTTCCTTATCGTGAAAACGGGAGAAGCAATCTCCCTGCGTTATCTCCTATCTGGCAACCTGTCACCACACTGGCATCCTATTCTCTCCCACCCAGTCTCTCTGGCTGTCACTGCCCGCTCTACCCTGCCTATCCAGTCTGCCATCTCTAGTCTGAAATGGACTGCCTCTTTAATGCTTTGTCCTGAGACATGGGCTGTGACTATTACTGCAGAGGATGTAATGTCTGTGATGCGAGTGATGTCTGATTTGTGTGTGTGTGTGTGTGTGTGTGTGTGTGTGTGTGTGTGTGTGTGTGTGTGTGTGTGTGTGTGTGTGTGTGTGTGTGTATTTACCGGCTGTGGTGCTTGGCCTGCAGGTCAGTGGTAGCGCCAAAGAGAAGGGCGAGACCCACTGAGGCGGGGTCCCTCTGCGTGCTGCTGCCGTTGGTGTCTGGGTGGTGCTGGACCAGTTGGTGGCTGAGGCTCTGGCTTGTGTGGAGCTGGGTCGTGCTGGAAGCCCTGAGGAAGAGGCCCATGTCCCCGTCACCAGCACTGGGTCCGGCAAGCAACAGCGCTGGCCTCCGACAAGGCTCTCATGCCCCTCAGTGACCTGGGGAGAGAGACAGGTGGAGGGAGGAAGAGAGAATGGTTTGTTAGCATGTGTATTCACTGGTGATTTATGTATTTAAATGTAAACTCATCTTTAACATATTTGTAAAACAGGGTGTTGAATTTATCACGTGCATACACACTCACATAGAGTAGGAGTGATACTAAAACAATCATTTTGAATCAACTTTATTTGGCTGACCGAATGGCCACTGTCTAGCTGAGAAGACGTGGATTCGTTGCTTCTCTGATTATTTTCTCTCCTGTGGTTGGAGGCCAAACTGCAGGGCAGGAGGCTGTCACAGAGAGCTAACGTTTCCATTTCTCAGCTCCCTCAGAGCTCCGCCACGCTCTAACCCCGCTAAACTCTGCTCTCTTCTGGGTTAAGAAGCTGTGTGGAGGAAGTCCCAGTCAGAGGGGTCGGCCAGGAGGTCAAGTGGATTTCCAGCTCGCTCCATAATCCAGTTAACAATGGCTCCAACTCATCTCTTAGCCCTATGGAGCCCCAGGTAACCGGGCACTGATTCACCTCGTAGAGGTTGCCATGGGCACCAAGAAGCATGGTGTCATGGTAGCTAGTTCCTCCTAAAACTGGTCCCTCTCTTCAGTCCAGTTTACTGAACAGTTATCTGATCTGCTCTACACTGGCCAGGATAACTCTGTTGGTGCTTCTCAATTCAATTTTTTTTGCAGAATTGAGCGGTGTAAATACCAGTCCAAATAGAGGCCTGAGATCATAGGGACGTGTTGACTTGAGAATGGCAGGGCACAGCTAAGCAAACACTTGCTGTGTACCTGACTGACAACGTAGCACATTTATCAGGCTAATGGAGATGGCGCAGAGCTGAAGCAGGGGCTGCTGCATTATTTAATCTTCCGATGGCCTCGCCTGATTGGGATTCATGAGATCTGTAGCCCAGGGCTGGTGGGGGGCTGTCAGTAGAGAGGACAGGTGTGTGCGCGTGTCTGGTTGGCTTTTAGTGTGACACACACACACACACACACACACACACACACACACACACACACACACACACACACACACACACACACACACACACACACACAAATGCTTGTCAACACACACACACACACACGCACACACCCGTCTGTCGGTGTGCTGCAGCCTCCTGTCTGTCAACAGGGCGTGTGGTGTCTGTCACAAGTCCCTCTGCTCCGTCTCTTTCCCCAGGCCTCCTGCTGTCTGGGCTGCCTGCCCTGTGCTTTTTGGGAGTGACAGCCTGCCATAAGCCCTCCACATCTCAACTATGCGAGCTGCGCTGTGGGGGTCACAGGGACCAGACGTCGGCGAGGGGCTGAACGAGATACTCTGCATATTTTCCCACCTCTTCTCTAGGCGGACTCACACTCAAGGACAATTATGCTTTTAATGCGACCAGACAAGAGCAGTTCTGGAATTCATGAGAGCTCAGTAGTTCACCAATCCCCCCACCGCCCTACCACCCCTCCCGTTTTTTTCCGCAGCACATCCGGCGTCAGGAGAGCAAGGACGACCATGCCTGGCCAACCTTTTCCCTCCCACGCCCCCACTCTGGAGTGGCCACAGATGGAGGCTCCCCCAGGCAGAGAGAAGGAGAGCAGGGTTGGTTGGTGGTGGAGGGCTGGTGGTAGAGAGGAGAGTACAGTACCGTCTCTTCTAGTGGGAGGACCAGTGCTGCCTGACTGAGGCCCCATGAGGATCAATCTCCATTACACAAGTTCGTGGTGCGGTCATCTAAGAAGCAGGTCTTTCTTGACCCTGGACATTGAGCCTTGTAGTCACATGACTCTTCAGGGACTTCTGGTCTCAGTAGAATTTTCGGTGTCTGTCCATATGCTTGTGGTTTGTGTTTTCTTATAAATTTATGAGTGCATCATTTCTACGGCAAATGCTCGTTCTCCTCACAAGGTGACTTGGTTCACACAAATGTATTTGTGGATGACAGATGGAGAATATTAGAGGCAACCGGCATTTTTATTTTCCTCAGACAGAAAATCTGCAAAAGGTCCAATTCATGGAGCTCTCTTCTTTCTCCAGGGGATTTTATTTTGTTACTTTTCCTTCTTTCCTCTTCAATGGGGGGGGGGGTTCCGTGTCCACATTTCGCACTAATTGGCCAGGGTGTTCTAGCCGAGCGGCTAGCCGGAGCCAGACAGAGACAGCACCGGCCATCTCTTCTCCTCACAGTTGACTCGAGGAATGCTTAGGTGGTTAGGGCTTTACATCAAGCTGCTCAACCAACTGTGGCCGACCAGTGAGCAGAGGGAAAACTAAGAGTACAAATAAGGGTGGAAGTGGCGAGTTTGTGAGTGATTGTAACATGTGTTTGTGTGTGTGCATGCCTCTCTCTTTCCGATCAGTCATCCAGTCGGCAAATGGATCTTGGGAGATACAAATGAGATCTGTGTTGTGTCAACGAGTGACAGCTAAGAGTGGAAAAGGTATTGATTTTGTCAGGCTGGATAAATAAGCTGTTTGCTGCTTCTTCATCCCTGCTGTGTACAAAACAAGAGGCAGGGTAGCATCCCAAATGGCACCTTACTCCTATATAGTGCACTACTTCTGACGAGGGCCTGTCCAAAGTAGAGCACTATATAGGGAACAGGGTGCCATTTGGGACTCATGCAGGGAGGTGTCCTATAGACTTAAATAGTGAGGAAGCATGGCACGAACATGGGCAGGAGGACAAGAAAGCAGGAGCAGTCCGCTACGGTCGATCTGCAAGTTGACACTGTAATAAACCACAGAGACAAATGGACTGATCTGTCTGTGACAGTCCAATCATGTGTTAACTAACCATGAACATACACAATTTTAGTTTCCAGAATATAAACTAGGTAAACAGTATTTCCTTCGTATGAAAGCATGTGACTCACCAAAAATAATTCTACCCTTTATCTGTGGGGAAAGCATTTATGGCAATGCAACAACTACCATTTTTTGGGGTCAAGAATAAAATAGTCAATTTATGTAATTCTGCAAGATTAGAATCCTTCGTGATATTGAAATAAGAACTGAGGGAGATGAAAACTTTAATTAAATTCCTTCCTTTCAACCTTTGTTATCTTTTAAGCACATAGACCTGGAGAGAGTTTCTCTCTTTTTTTACCACCCACACACACACACAGGGGGATGGCGTCCTTATTAATAATCCCCATCAGCACTGGGTGAACTATTTTTTCATAGCCAATTATATTTACGGATGATTGACAGTTGGCTGGCGTCAGAACAGAATATAATTTGCAAGGGGGGGTGCTCTGAAGCCTGCCACTACTGTGCCTTAACCACACACACACACACACACACACACACACACACACACACACACTTAAAACACAAAATGAAAAGAAAAATACCACAGTGATGCCAACTCCGTAACTGCCCCTTTTTGCTCCCACCGTGCCCCCTTCCCTTACATACATTACCATCTGAAATATGTCATTCCCTGGCTTCAGTTTGGAACTGCGCCAAGAAGTACACTGTTCCATTGACGGACTAAGATTCCGGTGCATTCAACACTCTGAAGGCTCAAAAGACAGTCCACCTCTAGCCCCAGGGTGCTTTCTTTAATGACGCTCTCTGAGTTACGGGAGATTTTTTTTTAAATGCCCCCGAGGCAGGAGGTTCAACTCTCAGACCCCAGTGGTGCTGTTCATTTCCATCTGCTTAAACACAAAGCCGTGATCAAAAGCAGAGTCTTGCCGGCCAAACGGTTTTTTATTTTTATGAATGCAGGAATAAAGAAGTCTATATCAATGTCCGAGCCAGGGCTATCAAAAATGAGATGGGCGAATTCCCAGTAGTGCGGGGCAATATGGACAAAAATCCATATCACCATAAATGTAATGAAATTATCACGATAACGATACATTGAACGATACGTTTAACATTAATGTGCACCAATTACTTTTTATTATATTACCCTTAAAACTACTACTACTACTTTAAATGTGTCAATCATTGTCCCGTTAGCAATAGCCCATTTTAGCAGACTTATTTTATTTCAAACTTCACATTCCTCTATTAAAGGCTACTTATCGTTCTTATTGATATCAGTAAAAATGTCCTCGATAAATGGCCGGTATTGATACATTTTGATTGATCGTCCCAGCTCTAATTCACCATACATCGAACTACACTAATGACTTCAATAGCAAATCACAATATCCACTATCCATCATCTCATCCAGCAGAGAGAGGAGACATGGTGAATCTCTCACCTGCTGTGTGAGTTTCCTAACAGATGGGCCAGGTGACTTCAGGGCTGCCGTCAGAGGTGAGGCTACCTCTAGCTTCCTTTCAATTACCAACGGGGAAGAAAGAGGAGAAAGAATGAATGAAACATATAAGGGAAGGAAGGATAAGGATCAAAATCCTGGTGCAGTTTTTTTCCTTTGCTGGACGGCAGCAGCCGCCACTCAGCACACAAAGGAGCGCTACTTTCCACTAATGAGGACTTCCTGCGGAGGTTAGAGCGCAGTGCGCCGGGCTCCGCTCCCTCCCCGGCTACATCCATATAGCAATTACACCACTTAATTGCCTTCATGAGCCAGATATTCCCCTGCCTTTTGCCCCAATCATAATGCAATTACGCCAGGTTTCTGGGCAATGTTAAACGCCATCTCTGGAGTGCATCTCTGGGGCATTGTGGCTTGCAGTAGCACTGGGTCCCGTTATGTTATTAATTTCAACCTCCTCTTAGAGTGAGGCTGGAGGAGACTGAACTGAATCATTAGCCAGACTCTGAAAATGACCCTCGTCGCCTCGCTCCGGCCGTCTGGGACTGTGATGGGAGCCAAAGCTCACTGATGGCAAGTGACATTTGGGCTAGGCATCAAATTATAATCCTTCACTTGGTCCCCTTCATTAGATGTGCGATTAGTAGACATAAAAGGATATGAATTGAAGACGGGGGGAATTGATGAGAATGGCTGATGCAGAGTAGCCGTTAGGTGTGCGGTGCCAGTGGTGGTCTGACGGACTCCATTCCCATCATAACCTTGTCCCACTTTACCAGAACTCTGATTGCCCCATTTAACAGAAATGAGATGCATAGTATTCAGGGAAACTAAATACAAGTGGCCCCACTCTACCAATTACGGCACAGTTCGCACACACTTAGCATAAAAATGATTTGCTAACAGTCCCCTAAGGTATCATATGGGGAAATAGAATAGGCGCAATTACCAGTGAACTATTAGCAAATAAAGCCAAGCTCGTAACGCTATAGAATAATCTATGACAGGGATAATAACCAATTCATCAGCCAGCCAGAGGACGATTGAGGAAACAAACACACCTGGAGACACAGAAATGAGCATGAAAATGCTGACAGAGGCACAAGACAAAAACAGCAAGCCTCAACACTTCTAAATGGCTTATGAGCTGATTGAGCACTTATTAACAGAATTGCAAAAATGACAGAAGAAAAATAAGAAGCGCACTCCTACTAGACAACGTAATAATATTCAGAGTTGCAAAAGATCTGCATATTCCGCGCCCCATTAGACGCAACAACTTTTCCGGTGTGAAAAAAGCCCCCGTGTCACAAATTGACAACGCCATTGAAGGAGAGAGATGGAGACTGTCTTACTGTTGCATTCATTTCCCTCCTGGTCCAAGCATGGCACAGCGAGTAAGGTTTTAGAGAGGGACTGAGCAGCTTGGGTCCGAGTGCCGTGGTGCTATTCAGCACACATCAAAAGATCTCAGCAGGGGATCAAGCGCACCGCTTCCTTCCCCCTCTCTAACCTAAGGGGAAAAAAACTTTGGGAAAGAAACAACGTCGCAGCAGCGCAAATAACAATATTTTCAATGGGGAAGTTAATGGGGCTACGGCCAAAGACAACCTTGTTGCAAAAAAATCACAAAGCTCCAGACAGCTAATCATATTCCTCCTTTTCGTACGCAAAGCTTGTGAACTTCTAGAAAAGCCGCAGCATATCCCCGGCAAACTCTGCTCTCTCACTGCAAATTGCTGAATACTACAGCCACGCTCACAAACAGTCTCAGGTTTATTTCGCTATGTACAAAGACAAACGGAGACAAGACACTTACACAGGGAGCTCATATAATGGACATTGTTCTGGTAGGTACTTGCACCTCTCGAGAGGAGTGTGCACAGCACATATCACTCACCTGCCACATTGTAGCCACCATTATTTCCATTGGTCAGGGGTTTAGTTTCCATAGTACCAGAGGCTGCATTGGCTGTGAAAGTTGCTGCTCGGAGAATTGTCCCCGAGACAGCCCCCTTCTTCCGCCCTTTCTTTCTTCCTTTCTTTCTTCCTCTCTTCGCGGCGCTAGCTCGCTCTGTCTGTGCCGGGCTGCCTAAGTGCCAGAGCCCATGGTTGGGTTGAGACTCTCACTCCGAAGCCTCGGAGACAGAGCCAAATCAACGACTGGGCTGTATGATGTCAGAGCTGGGCTCAGCCACTCAGGTGGCTCGGCTGAGCTCGCGGCACGTCACTGGCTAAATTGAGCTCTTTATTAGCGATACAGCCCGAGCCCACGGCGTTGAGAGGAGCCATGGGATGTTTACCTACCTCACCCATCCCTCCCCCTTCATAACCAACCACCCCCCCGCAATAAAATCACACCCCAACCAGAGAGTGTGTGTGGGTGTTTGTGTAGGAGTGAGTGTGTGGGAAAGGTGGGGGTATGTTGGACCACAGTATATGCCTTACAGAGAAATAGTGTAAAGAGGTAGTGTGATGTAAAGAAAGATTGAGAGAATTCTACTGTCTATGTGTATTTGATTAATTGACTGTAGCAGTCAATTAAGGGGGAGAAACATCTCATTTGAATAAAGGTTTTGACCCGTCTCTTCCGCAAGTCTTTTAGTGAACAAAACGTGTTTATAAAGAGATAGTTACTACAAGATAAAATATTTGATTATTCATTAGCGATGAAGAATTGTTCATCAAGGAATGCTTGGCCTAATCAACCAACTAGGACAACATACAGATGCTCAGGCCTACCCATGGCTGCGCCCCTGCCCAGTCATGTGAAATCCAAAGATTAGGGCCCAATTAATTCATTTAAATGGACATATTTCCTTAAATGAACTGTAACGCAGTAAAATCATTTAAATTGTTGCCTATTGCAGTTAAATTTTTGTTCAGTATAGTTCTGTACGATGGCGAGTGGTCGGGGTCGATAAACCAGGACGATTCTCCAACTTTTAAATCTCCAGTTAGGGAACATTTTGGCTTCACAGTAGACTGCAACGGCGATTGAAAGAGTGGGTATGTTGCCACTTCTCAATGAGAATAGCCTACGCAGCTGCCAACACCTCAAACATGTTGACACATTTACACCAACATGTACATTGTACCTCAATTACCTCGACTAACCGGTGCCCCGGCACATTGACTCTGTACCGGTACCCCCTGTATATAGCCCCGCTATTGTTATTTACTGCTGCTCTTTAACTTTTTTTTATAGGTATTTTCTTAAAACTGCATTGTTGGTTAAGGGCTTGTAAGTAAGCATTTCTGTTGTATTCGGCGCATGTGGCGGCAGGTAGCCTAGTGGTTAGAGCGTTGGACTAGTAACCGAAAGATTGCAAGATTTAATCTGACAAGGTAAAAAAAATCTGTTGTTCCGCCCATGAACAAGGCAGTTAAACCCACTGTTCCTCGGCCATCATTGAAAATAAGAATGTGTTCTTAACTGACTTGCCTAGATAAATAAAGGTAAAATAAAAAACATTTTTTTAAATGTGACAAATAAAATTTGATTTCAGTATTCCTACCAGCCGAGCAAGACGGAAAGGCAAAGGGCTGCTTTGCAGCGGATTCTGACCAGGCCAAAGAAATAACAAGAGCGATAGTTATGTTTATAACTGGGGATATGCGCCCATTCTCAGTGGTTGAGAAGAATAACGGGTTTCAGCACATCGTGAAAGTGCTATAGCTACGTTATTAACTTCGCCCTCTCCAACCCATTTGAGAAAACGGTTAATACCAGCTCTATATAAGCAAGCTAAAGCCAAAGTTGTCAATGAACTGGCCAATGCATCCTGTGTTGCGATTACAACAGATGGAAGGAGCTCAAGGGCTACAGAGATAGCCCATCACATTACCTCGGAGTGGGAAATTAGAAGTACCGCGCTACAGATATCGGTGCGCATGTTTTTCTCTTTGTAAGAAAACATGGCATAGCCCTATACAATGTCTGAGCCATTTTTACATATTGATTTCATACACATAATGCACTGTGTTTTAGTGTTGCAGAGTAATCGTGTTTTCATTTCAGAAAATACAAAGTGTTGGTATTCCTGGTAGTGCTCTCATTAGGCATTATATGACTCATGATCATATATGGAATCAGGAATTCCAACACTTTGTATTTTCTGAAATAAACTAAACTTAACTACAGTACCAAAACTGAACAGTGACCCCAAAACCGCAATACTACTGAACATACCTTACATACCTACTAAACAAGTAATTAAAATCTGGATGGTATTAAAATAAACAATGGCATTTCTCTCAAGGATAGGGCACAGGCAGCAAAATCCTTTCTTACCCCTCTGCCATTGATCTACGTGGGGTCCTCATAACCCCCTCGGGCAAACACACCGACACCTAAAAAAACATCCAATAAACAATTACTGCAGATGCGTGCGGCACCCTGCCTCTACTGTAAACAAATGTGATTCTCACACCTTCAGAATTATACAGTTCTAGCAGGGAATGAATGCTTACTTCCTCCATCCTCCCCCAATAATATACTACAGATGCCTGTCAAGCAACCATCAGGAGTCTGTGTTCATTAAATGTGTTTACATTATACTGCAACGACGTGGGGAGTTGAGCCCAAAGAAATGGTGTTTGGCAATAACAGACGCTTTGAATGCCTCAGTAAGAAGCAGATGAGAAAGTTGGAGACAATTGGAGGGAGAGGGAAAGTTAGTATAAAAAAAAAAATGTAACCAAGTGTTTGTTTTTGCAAGCATTTCCCTGAAACCTTGTTGCATTATCCCTGGCAGGCTCGAGTCCTAGATTAAAACATGTCCCTGGGCGTCCCTGACAATATTCATATTTGATGATAGCTCCTGAAACGATTGAAACTGCAAGTGCACACACCTTCCCTAAGCTGTAGGAAAAATATAATTTGACTATGGCTTAAATTATCCTGAAAGATAAATTCCGCTGAAAGAGAGAAGAGGCTACTCCTGTATATCCAACCCATTAGACTTTACTCTGTAGTTGAAGAAAACTGCACCCCTGAAACCTGTGCGGACAAACAACTATTTCAGAGAAATAATGACATAAGGTCTAATTAACTAAATTGGTCAAAGAGACTGTTTTTTTTTAAGCATCACACCATTGAGCTGGAAAGTTTCACCGTCACCTCTGGGTAGACGACTATAAGTGGAGGTGCGAGGGACGTGATAGCAGGCAGGCTGGGGATATAGTTGTCGACGCTCTTGAGTGCTAGAGCAGGTCTGGTTGGGCGAACTGTGACAAGCTCACAGGGCTATTTGCATACACACCAACAGGCTACACAGTACACACACAAGCTATACGCTTGCGCACACACAAGCTATACTTACGCACACACAGGCACACACACTCACATCATGGTGTGGTGGTGAAGCAAACATCTAGGCACACAGGTGCTGGTGCCCTCAGCATTTCATACTTCACCAGTGATTGGAAGAAATTGAGTTACACATTGTAATTTTATTTTTGGCAATATTATATTGATACTTTTGACTCAAATGTTTTGCTAGGTAGCATTGACTAGAGCTAGTCGGCTGTACTTGCGGCAAAACTCCGGTATTTTTCATCCTATAGCTTGTTTGCCATCTTTTTAAATATTGAGTAAACATGTTTTCAGCACTTATTTCCTCATGCTCTCTCGTGTTTCTGTAGCCGACATATAGTGAGCAATATGTTTGTAATATCAAATCGCAATACATATAGAATCTCAACCCACATCGCTTTGGCACCTAAGAATTGTGATATCGTATTATGAGTATCTGGCAATTCCCAGCCCTTCAGCTGAAAAGATTGGTTAACAAAATACCTCTGGAATATATCTGGAAGATAAAATCCACCCGGTGCACTACACTACACACCCCTGGCGAATAAGGTAGTTCCTTTCGCCGCTGTAATTGGAGAATATTCACTCATACTAATTAACTGAATGCATTGCAAACCAAGCTAGGGAGGAAATGGATTCAGATTAGGGCTGGCGATATTACCAAAATATCATATTATGTTTGTTTTTGAATAATAAAAGTTCTACATTTGCTTTATGAGTAGCGCTTGTCCTTAGGGTGGCAACACATACATTCTAAGTGATTTCAAAATGGGGCTTTCTATTCTGATAGTTTTATACTGTTCAATTAAACTTCAACCAAAAATATTTTTCAGCATTATCAATTTCCTGCACTCATTTCAGACCACACTGCAACGTAGGGCTGTACTGGTGGGCAAAAAATCTAGACCTTATTTTAACGAAATATTGCAATTTGACTTATGATTTACATCAAAACACTTAAGTGAGAACTGTTGGAATCATGGAAATAGAACGATTATTCTAATAAGTGGGCACCACCAAATGTGAGATTAGCATTAGCGGCTTACCTAATTTGGCCACAAACTAGCTGTTTATAGACAGTAAGAAACAAACAGTGTAATTATAGAACGCTTGTAGACTTAAATTAAGAAGCAAAGTGGAAACAGCATTGTCGTCATCATCTTGTTGCATGTGCTGCATTGACCATGCAGACTGAACGCAGGTGTTCTCACGGTCGAGTAACAACTGCGATCCTTGAGCTTGAGTGACAGGGGACGGGCTAGGTCTGTGTGGAAAGCGGCAGGGAGAGGAGAGAGACGACTCAAGTAGCAAAGTAAACTATAAAAATGGACGTTACACACGGCGGAGTAGCGCATCACAATTAAACAAACCAAACATTGAAATAAGGTTATAGAAGGTAAAGTAAAAACCTAAACCGGTCCTTGCATCAATACCGGTATATAGTCAAATTGTATACCTCCCAGCCCTAATTCAGATTAGCACTGATTTGGTTCAAACTGACAAGTGTGGTAGTGGTGGTGGAGACAATGCATTTACAAAGAGCAACCAACCCATGAGTGACTAATTATAGTAGTGCAATACATACTGCAGTCAATTTAACATGAGGAACACACAGGTAACTGCCAAATTAAAGGAAACGCCAAGATAAAGTGTCTTAACCTGTTATGGCTAGGGGGCAGTATTTTCACGGCTGGATAAAAAACGTACCCGATTTAATCTGGTTACTACTCCTGCCCAGTAACTAGAATATGCATATAATTATTGGCTTTGGATAGAAAACACTCCAACGTTTCTAAAACTGTTTGAATGGTGTCTGTGAGTATAACATAACTCAAATGGCAGGTCAAAACCTGAGAGATTCCTTTACAGGAAGTGGCCTGTCTGATCATTTCTTGAACTTCTTTGCCATCTCATTCAATTACAAAGGATCTCTGCTCTAACGTGACACTTCCTACGTCTTCCATAGGCTCTCAGAGCCCGGGAAAAAACAGAATGTCGTCATCCCAGCCCCAGGCTGAAACACATTATCGCCTTTGTCAAGTGGCCGATCAAGGGACTGTGGGCTTAGGCCATGCGCACGACCCTGATTTACCATTTCGGATAGTTTCTGGAATGCACGAACAAAACGGCGCTATTCGGATATAACGATGGATTATTTGGGACCAAACCAACATTTGTTATTGAAGTAGCAGTCCTGGGAGTGCATTCTGACGAAGACAACAAAGGTAATAACATTTTTGTTATAGTAAATCTGATTTTGGTGAAGGCTAAACTTGCCGGGTGTCTAAATAGCTAGCCCGTGATGGCTGGGCTATGTACTTAGAATATTGCAAAATGTGCTTTCACCAAAAAGCTATTTTAAAATCGGACATATCGAGTGCATAGAGGAGTTCTGTATCTATAATTCTTAAAATAATTGTTATGCTTTTTGTGAATGTTTATCGTGAGTAATTTAGTAAATTGTTAGTAAATTCCCCGGAAGTTTGCGGGGGGTATGCTAGTTCTGAACGTCACATGCTAATGTAAAAAGCTGTTTTTTGATATAAATATGAACTTGATTGAACAAAACATGAATGTATTGTATAATATAATGTCCTAGGAGTGTCATCTGATGAAGAACATCAAAGGTTAGTGCTGCATTTAGCTGTCTTCTGGGTTTTTGTGACATTATATGCTAGCTTGAAAAATGGGTGTCTGATTATTTCTGGCTGGGTACTCTGCTGACATAATATAATGTTTTGCTTTCGCTGTAAAGCCTTCTTGAAATCGGACAGTGTGGTTAGATAAAGGAGAGTCTTGTCTATAAAATGCTGTGAAATAGTCATATGTTTGAAAAATTGAAGTTTTTGTATTTTTGAGGAATTTGTAATTCGCGCCACGCCTATCATTGGATATTGGAGCAGGTGTTCCGCTAGCGGAACGTCTAGATGTAAGAGGTTAATAGGGCACTGGGCCTCCATGAGCCAGAACAGCATCAATGCACTTTGGCATAAATTCTCCAAGTGTCTGCAACTCTATTGGAGGGATGGGACACCATTTTTTCAAACAAGAAATTACATAATTTTATGTTTTGTTGATGGTGGTGGATGGGGGCATTGTCATCCTATGCAGGGATAGCCATGGGAGCCAAATTAATAGCCAAAATAATGGCCTGCTGTAAGGGTGGATGGTAGGCCCCTTACTTAATCTGGTGAGCAAGGAGAGGCAGGAAGCAGAAGATCCCGTGCAAGGTATTTATTTAAGGCTCTTGGAGCAGGTGTAGGTATTTACCAAATCTATAAATCATCCAACAAGATGGTGGACCAGGCTCAAAAGTAAATAATAAACTGAAACTAGTCAAATGAATATAAAGACGGAAGATCAAACAACTCTACAATAACAGTTGAGATACTATAACCTGTACGATACAGAAATATATATAGAATACTTTTAAAGAGCTGGACTAGAGCAGAAACTCTCCCCCCCAATTAGTAATGGAGTGTCCCTTCTTAATGAGGTCTGCTCATCACACCTGCGCCTTTGGTGGCCACGCCAAACATTTGTAGAGACAGATCTCACACACAAAAATGTGTAAGTAATGCTTCAGACTAGCAACATAAAGTTTATTACTTATCTAATTTAAAGTTTTGAAATTATTTAGACTAGATCAAAACACATGTAACACACTTAACCAAAACGAATGTTTGGTGAGGTGACCAAGCAATTATATCACCATGTATACTGTGAAATGGGACTAGTGAGGAAGCACAACTGGCTTTCTCACACCTGCCCAACATTTTTATACATGGCTATAATCATGATGAGATGTTAATTGCTTAATTAACCACATCTGTGTTTAAGTAACTGCTTTCAGCATACTTTGTATTAGAGGTCGACCAATTATGATTTTTCAACGCCGATACCGATTATTGGAGGACCAACCAAGGCCGATACCGATTAATCGGCCGATTTTTAACAATGATTTTGTAATAATGACAATTACAACAATACTGAATGAACACTTATTTTAACTTAATATAATACATCAATAAAATCAATTTAGCCTCAAATAATGAAACATGTTCAATTTGGTTAAATAATGCAAAAACAAAGTGTTGGAGAAGAAACTAAAAGCGCAATATGTGCCATGTAAAAAAGTTAACGTTTAAGTTCCTTGCTCAGAACATGAGACCATATGAAAGCTGGTGATTCCTTTTAACATGAGTCTTCAATATTCCCAGGTAAGATGTTTTAGGTTGTAGTTATTATAGGACTATTTCGCTCTATACGATTTGTATTTCATATACCTTTGACTATTGGATGTTCTTTTAGGCACTTTAGTATTGCCAGTGTAACAGTATAGCTTCCGTCCCTCTCCTCGCTCCTACCTGGGCTCGAACCAGGAACAGATCGACAACAGCCACCCTCGAAGCAGCGTTACCCATGCAGAGCAAGGGAAACAACTACTCCAAGTCTCAAAGCGAGTGACGTTTGAAACGCTATTAGCGCGCACCCAGCTAACTAGCTAGCCATTTCACATTGGTTACACCAGCCTAATCTTGGGAGTTGACAGGCTTGAAGTCATAAACAGCGCAATGCATTGCGAAGGGCTGTTTGAATGAATGCTTACGAGCCTGCTGCTGCCTACCATCGCTCAGTCAGACTGCTCTATCAAATCATAGACTTAATTATAACATAATAACACAGAAATACGAGCCTTAGGTCATTAATATGGTCGAATCCGGAAACTATCATCTCAAAAACAAAACGTTTTTCCTGTCAGTGAAATACAGAACCGTTCCGTATTTTATCTAACGGGTGGCATCCCTAAGTCTAAATATTCCTGTTACATTGCCCAACCTTCAATGTTATGTCATAATTACGTAAAATTCTGGCAAATTAGTTCGCAACGAGCCAGGCGGCCCAAAAAATTGCATGTACCCTGACTGCGTGCAATGAACGCAAAATGACACAATTTCACCTGGTTAATATTGCCTGCTATCCTGGATTTCTTTTAGCTAAATATGCAGGTTTAAAAATATATACTTCTGTGTATTGATTTTAAGAAAAGCATTGATGTTTATGGTTAGGTACAGTCGTGCAACGATTGTGCTTTTTTTGCAAATGTGCTTTTGTTAAATCATCCCCCGTTTGGCGACGTCGGCTGTCTTTGTTAGGAAGAAATAGTCTTCACAGTTCGCAACGAGCCAGGTGGCCCAAACTGCTGCATATACCCTGACTCTGTTTGCAAGAGAAGTGACACATTTTCCCTAGTTCAAAGAAATTCATGTCAGCAGGCAATATTAACTAAATATGCAGGTTTAAAAATATATACTTGTGTATTGATTTTAACCTCTATGGGCTAGGTGGGACGCTTGCGTCCCACCTACTCAACAGCCAGTGTAATCCCGTGGCGCGATATTCAAATACCTCAAAAATGCAAAAACTTCCATTTTTCAAACATATGACTATTTTACACCATTTTAAAGACAAGACTCTCGTTAACCTGTTAGGGCTAGGGGGCAGTATTGACACGGCTGGATAAAAAACATACCCGATTTAATCTGGTTACCACTCCTACCCAGTAACTAGAATATGCATATACTTATTACATATGGATAGAAAACACCCTAAAGTGACTAAAACTGTTTGAATGGTGTCTGTGAGTATAACAGAACTCAAATGGCAGGTCAAAACCTAAGAGATTCCTTTACAGGAATTTTCGCAAAGCGGCGTTTTGTTCGTGCGTTCAAGACACTATCCGAAAGGGTAAAGAAGGGTTACGAGCACGGCGCATTTCATGACAAAAAAATTCTAAATATTCCATTACCGTACTTCGAAGCATGTCAACCGCTGTTTAAAATACATTTTTATGCCATTTCTCGTAAAAAAGCGATAATATTCCGACCGGGAAATCGTTTTTTATTACAAAGAGAGTGAAAGTAAAAGCATGCTATCCCCTCATGCACGAGCCTCAGTCTAATGGCCCTCTGATAGAGCACTTGCCAAACGCGCTGTTTCAGCCTGGGGATGGAATTACATCGTTCAGCTTTTTCCCGCCTTCTGAGAGCCCATGGGAGCCGTAGGAAGTGTCACATCATGCCAGAGATCCCCTGTATTTGTTAGAGATGATCAAGGAGGGCAAGAAATTGTCAGACATGCCACTTCCTGTAAGGAATCTTCTCAGGTTTTGCCTGCCAAATGAGTTCTGTTATACACACAGACACCATTCAAACAGTTTTAGAAACTTTAGGGTGTTTTCTATCCAAAGCCAATAATTATATGCATATTCTAGTTACTGGGCAGGAGTAGTAACCAGATTAAATCGGGTATGTTTTTTATCCGGCCGTGCAAATACTGCCCCCTAGCCCCAACAGGTTAAGAAAGGCATTGATGTTTATGGTTGGAGCAACGTGTACCTAAGCGATTATATGCAACGCAGGACAGGCTAGATAAACTAGTAATATCATCAACCATGTGTAGTTAACTAGTGATTATGATTGATTAATTGTTTTTTATAAGATAAGTTTAATGCTAGCTAGCAAGTTACCTTGGCTTCTTACTGCATTCGCGTAACAGGCAGGCTCCTCGTGGAGTGCAATGTAAAGCAGGTGGTTAGAGCGTTGGACTAGTTAACCGTAAGGTTGTAAGGTTGAATCACCGAGCTGACAAGGTAAAAATCTGTCGTTCTGCCCCTGAACAAGGCAGTTAACCCACCGTTCCTAGGACGTCAATGAAAATAAGAATGTGTTCTTAACTGACTTGCCTAGTTAAATAAAGGTAAAAAAATAATAATTTTTAAAAAATTAGGCCAAATCGGCATCCAAAAATACCAATTTCCGATTGTTATGAAAACTTGAAATCGGCCCTAATTAAAATCGGCCATTCCGATTAATCGGTCGACCCCTACTTTGTAACCCTTATTTATTCAAGGGTTTCCATTATTGAGGCCGTTACCTGTACATGTAGCCTATATGAGAAAAATACAGCCTACAAGGCGACGGCTCCGTCACGTATACTCACTCCCTCTCTGGCGCTCGAGGTCACCAGGCTGCTCATTATTACGCACACCTGTCACCATCGTTACGCGCACCAGCGCCTCATCAGACTCCATCACGTACTAGATAGATATCACTCCCTTTGGTTATTTCCCTAGGCGTTATGGTTTCTGTTTCAGTGTTTCATGTCTGTACGCTACTCGTGTTTCTTGTTTTGTTCCTTGTGTTATTTATTATTAACGTCACTCCCTGTACTTGCTTCCCGACTTCCAGCGTACACGTTACAGGCTCCTCACTTCGGCTGTGTCTGACAAAGTTACTTGAGGTCAAATCCTTGCTTTCGTTCTTGTTTCTATCAATTCTTTTCAAATCTCATTTTGGGAGTAAAACACGGATGGAAGAAGCAAGGATTTGAGGCCGGCAAGTAAGGTTTTCAGACACAGCCTTGGAGTTGACCAGAGAGACAGTAAGTGGAGTTGACCAGAGAGACAGTAAGTGGAGTTGACCAGAGAGACAGTAAGTGGAGTTGACCAGAGAGACAGTAAGTGGAGTTGACCAGAGAGACAGTAAGTGGAGTTGACCAGAGAGACAATAAGTGGATGAGAGAGACAAAATAAATGCCATTTCTTCATCCAGGTTCCACCATCTAATTGCCCCTCGCCTTCTTTCTCCCATATGAAAATTATCCCCCTCTCTGTTATTCAATTAGAAAGAACACATGTCACGGGCAACTCAGCGTTGGCAAATTATAACCCTTCTGACCATAAATCAGAAGTAGCGTCACTGCACTGCTAATTACAGACACTCCAGAGGTTCGGAGAGTCAACCACACCGTGCCACCCTACTTCAAAATAATTAATGGACGGACACTATGCACACTCACTTGTTCATCAAGATTCTAGAATCCCATGGAAAGAACAAGAACATTTGGGGGAAATAAATGGCTGGAAAATTTTTAGTCGTTTTTGACAGAGGGTCGCTTATAATGGCCAACAGTAACACAATCACAATGCTTCCTGGGCCCCGACCTGTCAACCCATTTCCCAAGATGTCAACAGTGACAACTGGGTGTTTTGAAGTCCAACAAAATAAATTGAATAATATTCAAGCGTGCATGCACGAGCGCACACACACACACAAAGTGATAGAAACCTAATCTCTCAAATGCCAACCCAACACTTAAATAGCAGACGTCTTGCCTTTTTGTAGTTAATAGATCCAATGTGAAACGTGATCAACTAGCATTGAAAAAGTTACTTGATTGTTCTCCAATTAAACATCTTTCCCTAATCTCTGAATCACACCTGTAACATCAGTAGCTACAGTAGAATATGCATGCTTCGGAGCGAGGGGCAGGTAGCCTACACACACACACACAGGCAAAGATGTTAGGTTGGCAGTCTGGAATAAGTTTGAGAGACAGTGAGGGCTTTGTTGCATTTTCTGTGGGACTGAAAAATCCAAGAATGTAAAAAAAAAGTTATTAACTGGTTCCCATGCTTTTAAAATCGCAGTGCTGTTCCGGGAACAGTATAGTCCACTTTTGTTCTCGGTTCTGTTCCTCAAAAAAATATATTTTCCCGTTTTCGCTACTGTTCCCTGAGCTGGTTCCAACCCCAGTGATTTACATTTTTGGGAATCTGTTCCAAAAAATATTCACATGCATAATAAAGATGTGATCATATACAAGTTGAAATTATTATGTTTTTGTCAAATACATCTGTTTGGGCTTCTTGCAGTCAACAAATTATTTGTATTTATGTTCCGGGCTCCTGACCATGCCCTCAAGAAAAAAAATTGTCCCACAGCTGAATCAAGTCGAGATTACCCTGGGTTATTGGCTCAGCGGGATCTATACATTTTTCTTTGATGGTCGTTCCAAGGCAAAATAGCTTGCATTACTTTGCAGTGATTTACAATGTTAAGAAGAGCATACCTTTTGCCAACCAGACAAGAGTCAGATGCCAATGGCAGGGTTTTTCATGCCTATTTGTACAGTTATAAAACGCATTGTGTATATATTATATTACATTGCTCCCCACAGTGATATGCTGCTGGCCATTATTCTGTACACTTTCACAGTGAAAAGCCCAATCAAAAACAGCAAAGGGGTCTCATTGAAGTGACTAGATCAAAATCCTCCCAATTGACGTCAATCCAAATTACACAGGGGAGTGGGTCTTCAACATCAAGCCATTTTAAGTATGAGTTTTGGAATGAGGGGGTTCTTCTAAGCAATAAATGCACTTTAAGTGACTTGGCAGAGCTGAATGCGCTGGCTCAGCTTGGGAAAGGAGAGCAAACGGAGAGGCAGATCTAACAATGTTGTCACACCCACTATTCCCACTGTCTCCTTTTCACAGAGATTTTGAGATTGAGCCATTAACAGATGGTATTCTCAATACAAAGCAGTAAAATCAAACGTTTTATCATTTGACTCCATCCAAAAGATTTAATGAGGACAGACCACCAGCCAACTATATTCCTGCCTGCCTTCTGTAGTTTAATAAGCTGTTCTCAGGTCCATTCTTCCCACTGCCCATGCAATGGATCCACTATCAGATGTGGAGGTTTGTGGCTGGCCTGGTCAGGTGGTGGAGGTTTGTGGGTTTATGAAAAGGAGGAGAGGAACCGGAGAAGGCGTGTCAGGGAGCCCTAATCTCCCTATAAAAAGGGTTTAAATATTAAACGACTGATAACACCTGCAGGCTATTCAGCACTGCAGTTCTCAGGCACATTGCACTCTGGATTTATGAGTATCAATTTCCACGTTTGGCAAAGATGGTTTCCCGGGAAAAGGGCAGAGAGCGAGAGGGTTCCTGAATAACTGAATGCTGAACAGCAGTCTGTCCAATACGCACTCGACAGCCACCACTATGCACCCAAACTGTAACAATGGATACTAAAGTAGCCCGTCACTCATGTCTTTCCAGCACTATAGCTGGAAAAACAGAGGAAAAACTAATCTGTCAAATAATTATAGCTTGTCCTATGATTTCACAGTGCAGTTGTCTTTTTGATTCTTTCACATGCAAAAAATAAAAGAGTCCCCGGCATTCAGCTTGGAAACACCTGGCACGGGGCTTGTGAGACAACACTTCCAAACCGCTCGACCAATTCATTTGCATAATAAAGAAAGCGTAATGGCAGCGTTTACTAATTAAGCCTCAAATTGCAATTTGCTCCCAAGAAAGAGGACGAGGGAGAAAAATAAGAGGGAGGAGATAGAAGTGACAAATGCGTTTATTAAAAATTTTCCCCAAGGACATACTGATTCCTGCACCTTCTAGGAAGGCAAACATTTTTTTTTTTTAAATAAACTTTCTTATGAGGTCCCTTGGCGTGTATGGAGAGCCTTCCCTCTCTCCCGCTTTCTCTCCTCCCTCTCTCTCGTTCCCTGTTTCTCCCCCTCTCTAACGTGACAGCGCTCCTGTGGACACGGTTCTATCCTTAGAGCAGAGGCAGAAACCGGGGCTGCACAGACACTATAGGTTCCGCATATGTCAGACGGTGACACGTCCTCACACCGTGAAATGCTTGTGCCGAGACGAGAGGACTGGTGGTGGTGGGGGGCAGCAGTGCGAGCACGTAATGTATTCTGACAGCCCAAACCAACGTTAGTGTACATTAGATTTCCAGTGTGCTCTAGCCAATAGAATAATATTGGTCTAAACTTTGTGATTGGCTGGGTCAATTCAGGCAGCTCGCAAATATTGCATGTCAACAACGGCATACAACTGCAAAGTTGTAAAATGCTTTAAACAATGAAAATGATGTGTTTGCAGAACAGGTCTGGGGTGGTTTGTGATGGCAAACCTTGATCCTCAAATGACGACCTCTGGTACACATCTATTGATCTGAAGAGCACGATTTCCTCTGGGCTTTTTATAGGACACCGTGTTTCTTAGCAACCGTTACATCATTGTTGTTTTTTTCTTTACCCAAGCTGGCGGAGCAAAGCCCTAAAATGATTATGCGACTCCAGACAGTTTCCCAAGCCCAGACTTCATAAACAAACACAGCATATTAATGCAGGAGGCGACAGATCACTGCTCACATTTATTGATTCCCAGAGCGGCAGGCAGGCAGTACGATGCACATATCCAGATTGGCATCTTCACACACACACAGTGCAGAGCGTCAGTCCACAGTTGCTTAAGGTAATAATCTCCATGCAGTGATTGACCTTTTCTATTGCATAGGTATACAGAGCAGCAGAGAATCCACTCCAGGGAAAGGGCAACAGTGTTTGTAGAGCAATATTAAACCCCTATAAGGACCAGACCGCAACGTTTCTCTACATCGCTCCTGCTCTATCCACAATCTGCAAATATGTGTGAGAAAAATTGCTAGGGGAGAAAAAACTAATTAGAAACACACGGGACAGATCCGTAGCAATTAGAGGGGAACTCGTCAGCTGTGAACCTCTACTTGCAACAGTGGCTCTGCAGCTCCGCCATGCACAGATGACAGGGTGAGCTCTCAGCACAACTGACGCGCTGTCTGCCCGCCTGATCTCCCTCTATCCCCTTCTTCTCTGCTCTCTGGCGGCCCTGAGCGTCGGTGGAAAGTATGCAGGACTAGGGACAACCTCAGAACATTTCTGTGGGGGGCGCGGAAGAAAGAGTGGATAAGCGGGGTTTCGCCAGGCATATGTTCTTCCTAGGTCAACCCTTGTCCTACTAGTCGACCTCTACCTTGATTTTACAGAACCAGGTGCTGGTGGACCCCCGCCTGGCTCGCAGACTGCAGGGAGAAGGGGAGGGAATAGAGGGAGGGAGAAACATCAAAGGGGAGGGTATCGTTCAAGCCCAGGCGAAGGACTACCAGACGGCAAAACAAAAATAGATTACCGTCTGGCGAGAGCAAAAATTTACAAAAACAGGTTTCTTGGGTTTCCACCCTGGCTTTCAGTGCTTTATCGCTTGTATGTTGCACTTGCAAGCTTGCTTACAGGGAACTGAATGCAATAGAAATACCTGACATTGTCCTCATGCTGTGTAGAATGATATACATCGCTAGCCAGCCATCGCTGGTTATTCCATAATTTTATAGCAATTTAATTGGTTCTGACGACGGACGACTCCGGATTTGGAGAGCATTCAAACAATGAGAAAGACTGATCAGAGTCAAATGGCTTAAAAGAGAGCACTTTGGTCACTGCAAAGGTGGATAGATAAAACTGCTATCTGCCTGCCTCAAAGGAAAAGCTCCAACAAATCTTGAGTGTCAGGTATTTCACATTTAGGTGTTTTTTTGGGCAGGAGTACCGGCACCTAAAATGTTCTTCTGCTTGCGTTACTGCACCGCCTATAGAATATTAGCTCAAAATTATTGAGTTCCTGCACATATTTCAGTCCAAGTCAAGCACTGGCCTAGACATGCATACACTATCAAATATAATTCATAGCAAGCAGTAGGGAGGGAGTGAGACAACGAAAGGTATATACACTACATGACGAAAAATATGTGGACACCTGCTCGTTGAACATCTCATTCAAAATCTATTGGCATTAATATGGAGTTGGTCCCCCTTTGCTCCTATAACAGCCTCCACTATTTTGGGACATTCAACCTCCAGCTGCGTACCCCCTCTAGCACCAGGGTCAGAGCAATCTCAAATGTTGGTTTATGCCATCATTGTAAGCCTGCCACAGATTGAGTGTGAGTTTGTCACAACCTGGCTCGTGGGAAGTGACAAAGAGCTCTTATAGGACCAGGACACAAATAATAATAATAATAATAATCAATAATTTTGCTCTTTATATAACCAGCTTACATATAAAACCTTATTTGTTAATCAAAAATGGTGAATAACTCACCACAAGTTAATGAGAAGGGTGTGCTTGAAAGGATGCACATAACTCTACAATGTTGGGTTGTATTGGAGAGTCTCAGTATAATACTAAGTCATTTTCCACACAGTCTCTGCATGCATTTCGTTTTCATGCTAGTGAGGGCTGAGAATCCACTCTCACATAGGTACGTGGTTGCAAAGGGTATCAGTGTATTAATGCAGACAGAAGAGCTCCAACTTCTTAATCATCGCCTCAATTTTGTCCCGCACATTGAATATAGTAGCGGAGAGTCCCTGTAATCCTAGAGTCAGATTATTCAGGTGAGAAAAAACATCACCCAGATAGGCCAGTCGTGTGAGAAATTCGTCATCATGCAAGCGGTCAGACAAGTGAAAATTATGGTCAGTAAAGAAAACGAAGCTCATCTCTCAATTAAAACAAAATGTGTCAATACTTTGCCCCTTGATAATCAGCGCACTTCTTTATGTTGTAAAAGCGTTACATGGTTGCTGCTCATATCGTTGCATAGTACAGAAAATATGAGAGTTCAGGGGCCTTGCGTTAACCAAGTTAACCTTTTTCACTGTAGTGTCCAACATCTTTCAAGCCGTCAGGCATTCACTTGGCAGCAAGAGCCTCTCGGTGGATGCTGCAGTGTACCCAATTGACGTCGGAGCAACTGCTTGCATGCGAGTTACCACTCCACTATGTCTCCCTGTCATGGCTTTTGCGCCATCAGTACAGATACCAACATAAGCAGCAGCTACGTTTGGCTACATACGGACCGTTAGTGGAATTCCCGCGAGAGAGTAACGGTTAATGTGATTGGATGTTAATTATTTGACTAGGCTACCTGTATTTGACATTGTGTTGTCATTTCGCTGAACACTAGATGGTTTAATTTTTATTTTTGGCAGTGAAACGAGGCTACTCAGGCGATTAAAAAAAACCTTGCGGGCTGCTGCAGCATTCTGTGGCACATTATCTATTTGTCAGCCATTTTTTCTGTTAATGCAAGTTATTGCTAGTTTGACCACCAGAGGACATCTTTGAGAAGCATTTGATAGTCTTCCGAATTTGGCATTTTGGTATTTTATTAGGATCCCCATTAGCTGTCGCAAAAGCAGCAGCTACTCTTCCTGGGGTCCACACAAAACATAATACAGAATGACATAATACAGAACATCATTAGACAAGAACAGCTCAAGGACAGAACGACATACATTTTTAAAAAGGCCCACGTAACCTACATATCAATGCATACACACAAACTATCTAGGTCAAATAGGGGCGAGGTGTTGTGCCACGAGGTGTTGCTTTATCGGTTTTTTGAAATCAGGTTTGCCGTTTATTTGAGCAATATGAGATGGAAGGAAGTTCCATGCAATAAGGGTTCATATAATACTGTATGTGTTCTTGAATTTGTTTTGGATTTGAAACTATGAAAAGACCCCTGGTGGCATAAGTGTGTGTGTTAGAGCTGTGTGCAAATTGACTATACCAAACAATTTGGGATTTTAACCTCTTGGCGTTCCCCTAGGATAGGGGGCGCTAAAGCGATTTTTGAAAAAAATTCGTGCCCATTTTAAACGGCCTCCTACTCAAACTCAGAAGCTAGGATATGCATATAATTAATACTTGTGGATAGAAAACACCCTAAAGTTTCTAAAACTGTTTGAATGGTGTCTGTGAGTATAACAGAACTCATATGGCAGTCAAAACCCCGAGACAGATCGAACATAAAGGAGTATTTTTTTTCGAACGAAAATACATTTGTTGTGGACCTGGGAAATCCTGGAAGTGCTTTCTGATGAAGACAACCAAAGGTAAGGGATTATTGACAATAGTATACAAGACTAGATGTGATATGCGATTGTTCCAAGATGGCGCTGACCTGTCACGTTAGCCTATTTTTCAGAGTATCGCATCCCCTTTCATCGCAAAGTATGATTACCCAGTAAAGTTAATTTTAAATCTGGCATCACAGGTGCTTTCAAGAGATATTCATCTATAAATCTTAGAATGACAATATTACATTTTAAAAATGTTTTCGAATAGTAATTTAGTAAATTGTAGCTCTGTATCATCGGATGCATTTGAGGGAAAATAGTTAGTCAACGTTACGCACCGATGTAAAATGCTGTTTTTATATATAAATATGAACTTTATTGAACAAAAGAATGCATGTATTGTGTAACATGATGTCCTAGGTGTGTCATCTGATGAAGATTGTCAAAGGTTAGTGCTGCATTTAGCTGTTTTTTGGTTATTTGTGATGCATGTGGTTGGTCGGAAAATGTCTATGTGGCTACTTTTACGATATACTCCTCTAACATAATCTAATGTTTTGCTTTTGCTGTAAAGCCTTTTTGAAATCGGACAACGTGGTTCAATTCAGGAGAGGTGTATCTATAAAACGATATAATTTGAAATTATTTTGTTATTTTTTTAATTATTACATTTTGTTACGCTAATAGCGATATGATTTTTCGCTGGATGTCCGTCCCGAGGCCGCACAGGGGTTAAACACAATGTTTCTTATAAAAGAAGAAGTGATGCAGTCAGTCTCTCCTCAACTCTTAGCCAAGAGAGACTGGCATGCATAGTATTTATATCAGCCCTCTGATTACAATTAATAAGAGCAAAACGTGCCGCTCTGTTCTGGGCCACAACTGGACAATAATCAAGATAAGACAAAACTAGAGCGTGCAGAACTTGCATTTTGGAGTGTGGTGTCAAAAAAGCAGAGCATCTCAGAATTTGTTCTTAACTGACTTGCCTAGTTAAATAAAAGGTTACACTAAGAGCATAACATTTCTGCACCCTAATTTCTAATTCTTGTCTAACCAATACCCAAACGAAGATTAAGTGAAAATAAAAAAACAGTCCCCATGCTTGCCTCAGAGCAGCGCGAAACGGTGCTAAAATAGTTGTAGGCTTTTGCTTCCGATTTCAATATGCTCTTTAAATAACTAAGACCCACACCATATTTAACAGCACATTAACTCAACACTTGTGAGACTCATTTCGCCTATGGTAGGCCTACAGTTTATCAACAAAAAAATGTTGTTCACTGATGTGACTCTCCGCCAATATTTACATTTAGAGGATTGGAGGACTCTAAATTAATATCTAAGGGGCATTTTCCGTTAGGATCTGTGAGAATATCTGAGAATATCTAAGGGGCTTTTATAGAATTCTAAATTAATTAATAATAATAGCTTTGTTTAAAAATTAACAATATTTGAGATTTTGTTTTCATTTAACTTAGAGCGAGAAAAAGGCAATTCTTGAACATATGGTGAGACATTCGCACTCATTTGTAAATAAAGCCAGTTTGTTATTTAGAATTATTTATTTATTGAGAAACCCAACTTGATTATTTTGCAGACATCACTTGCTTATATTCATGAAGATGATAAAGGCAGTCTAATCTGCTAACATCACAACATGACATCGCTCTAATTACAGTCAGAAGACAGTTGAAGAAACTAGCGTGGACTTACGGAAAGGCTCGGTAAGAAATGTTATTTTTATTTTATATTTTTTATTATCAGAACATTAACCGTGTGTTTGCTTTTGTACTGTTCTGTAGTTTCGACCCAATAATTCATCTGACAAAGCATCAACCATGGCCCTTGAGCAATTTGCTCAAAATCGCTACAGAAAAAAAAGGAAGAAGATCAAGGAAGCCGAGTCCCAAGCATCCACTCAAACTCCATGTGTGGGGGGAGTAATATCTCGCCAGGGACCAGGCCCATATTTGATTTTGATGGTAAGTTTGGCTATTTAAAAAGCAAAAGGTACATAAAATATTGTAGCCTACACCTCATGGACTGTTATGTGTGCCACAATAATTCACTCTTGCCTCCTTTTTCAGGTATCATGGCTTGAGATTTCTTTGAGGAAGAAATCAAGAGATATGCTGGACCCTATGTCAGAGAAGTGTTTCTGGGTACACACTGTTTCTTTCAAGGTAGGATTACAGCAGTATTTTGTTACGTTTAGGCCCATTTACATGTATAGTTCTATTATTGTACCTAATTTTGTCTGTTAGGCTAAATGTCTTTTTTTCTTCTCCAAATGCAGACAATGACCCAAAACACACTACCGCCCGGGTTTGCATTGCAAATGAGGGCATAAACTGGGTCAAGATGCCAGCAGGGACAGTAGACCTTTATGTTGTAAAATAAAGGTTAAATAAAAAAACCTACAACACCTTCGGTAGGCCTACAGTATATATAAAAAAATAAAATTAAAAAAAAAAGTTTTATATATATATATATATATATATATAGAAATGCCACCCCACACCATGACTGACCCACCACCAAACCGGTCATGCTGGAGGATGTTGCAGGCAGCAGAACGTTCTCCACGGCGTCTCCAGACTCTGTCACGTCTGTCACGTGCTCAGTGTGAACCTGCTTTCATCTGTGAAGAGCACAGGGCGCCAGTGGCGAATTTGCCAATCTTGGTGTTCTCTGGCAAATGCCAAACGTCCTGCACGGTGTTGGGCTGTAAGCACAACCCCCACCTGTGGACGTCGGGCCCTCATACCACCCTCATGGAGTCTGTTTCTGACCGTTTGAGCAGACACATGCACATTTGTGGCCTGCTGGAGGTCATTTTGCAGGGCTCTGGTAGTGCTCCTCCTGCTCCTCCTTGCACAAAGGCGGAGGTAGCAGTCCTGCTGCTGGGTTGTTGCCCTCCTATGGCCTCCTCCACGTCTCCTGATGTACTGGCCTGTCTCCTGGTAGCGCCTCCATGCTCTGGACACTACGCTGACAGACACAGCAAACCTTTTTTGCCACAGCTCGCATTGATGTGCCATCCTGGATGAGCTGCACTCGCCACTTGTGTGGGTTGTAGACTCCGTCTCATGCTACCACTAGAATGAAAGCACCGCCAGCATTCAAAAGTGACCAAAACATCAGCCAGGAAGCATAGGAACTGAGAAGTGGTCTGTGGTCCCCACCTGCAGAACCACTCCTTTATTGGGGGTGTCTTGCTAATTGCCTATAATTTCCACCTGTTGTCTATTCCATTTGCACAACAGCATGTGAAATTTATTGTCAATCAGTGTTGCTTCCTAAGTGGACAGTTTCATTTCACAGAAGTGTGATTGACTTGGAGTTACATTGTGTTGTTTAAGTGTTCCCTTTATTTTTTTGAGCAGTGTATATTTCCCTAGTTAATATTGCCTGCTAACATGAATTTCAAAAAATGTATATATGTGTACTGATTTTAAGGCATTGATGTTTATGGCTAGGTTGTGCTTTTTTCGCAAAAGCGCTTTTGTTAAATCATCACCCGTTTGGCGAAGTAGGCTGTGATTCGATGACAAATTAACAGGCACCGCACTGATTATATGCCAGATTACCGATTGTAATGAAAACGTAAAAAAAAAATATATATATTAAATATAAACAATCGGCCCAAATTAAATCGGCCATGCCAATTAAATCGTTCGACCTCTATTCTGGAGCAATGAGGCATTGACGCTGGGTACCTCTAAGTCCCGCGGTGTAAGCTCGCAACTTTTAAAGGAGGAACCACTGTATAGCCCCATTGGAAAATATAAAAATGGGCTGTGTAATTTTTTTATATATAAAAAAAGTGAATCACATTTTTATTTGGCATACCCCTGACGGGATTGCACTTACCCCAGTTTGGGAATACCTGCACTAGATGTTGGAACACTGCTGCCAGCCCATTCAGCCACAAGAGCATTCCTGAGGTTGGGCACTGATGTTGGGCGATTAGGCATGGCTTGCAGTCAGCGTTCCAATTCATCCCAAAGGTGTTCGTTGGGGTTGACATCAGGGCTCTGTGCAGGCCAGTCAAGTTCTTCCACACCGATCTTTGCAAACCATTTCTGTAGGGATCTTGCTTTGTGCACGGGGGCATCGTCATGCTTAAACAGGAAAGGCCTTTCGCCAAACTTGCCACAAAGCACCGAATTGTCTAGAATGTCATTGTATACTGTAGCAACTGAGGACAGTTGATTATTACGCGATACGTGCTTCATCACTTGCTGGTCGCATTCTGTCAGCTTGTGTGGCCTAACACTTCGCAGCTGATTCGTTGTTGCTCCTAGACGTTGCCACAACTTTTGTAAATATAGTGTACACTGACAATAATAATAAAAAAACATTTTATTTGGCAGATGCTTTTCAGATCACTCAAGGACATCTTAATTCAATAAAGTGCTGTACAAAAAAATATTTAATTTAGGCCTAGGCTTATGAAATGAATTTGAATAAAGTTTGATTATTTACTAGGGAAGATTTTAATTTTTTATGTAAAAATAAATTATCCGCTTATCAATTTCAAAATAATTATTGTTTCTGGTTAGGGGTATGAACGTTTAAATGACATTGGGATCATTAAACGAACTGAGAAAAAAAAGAATCGCAGTGCAGTTATCATAAAACTACCACACACCGATCATAATCACAAAGGATAAAATTAAACAACTACCTAATGCAACAATGCTGCAACGTTAGGAGGAGATATGCATCTTTCAAATTATTTGCCACGGATACAGTGCATTCGGAAAGTATTCAGACCCTTGACTTTTTACACTTTGTTACGTTACAGCCTTAATCTAAAATAGATTATTTTTTTAATCCCCTTCATCAATCTACACACAATACCCCACAACGACCAAGCAAAAACAGGTTTAGAAATGTTTGCAAATTCGTTAAAAAATTAAATTAAAAATTAAATATGACATTACATAAGTATTTAGACCCTTTACTCAGTACTTTGTTGAAGCACCTTTGGCAGCGATTACAGCCTTGATTCACCTTGGGTATGATGCTACAAGCTTGGCACACCTGTATTTGAGGAGTTCCTCCCATTCTGCAGATCCTTTCAAGATGTCAGGTTGGATGGGGAGTGTTGCTGCAAAGCTATTTTCAGGTCTCTCCAGAGATGTTCGATCAGGTTCAAGTCCGAGCTCTGGTTGGGCCATTCAGAGACATGTCCGAAAGCCACTACTGCCATCCTGCATTGTCTTGGCTGTGTGCTTAGGGTCATTGTCCTGTTGGGAGGTGAACCTTCAAGTCTGAGGCCCTGAGCGCTTTGGAGCAGGTTTTCATCATGGATCTCTGTACTTTGCTTTGTTCATCTTTCCCTCGATCCTGACTAGTCTCACAGTCCCTGACAAAACAATCATGTTTCTCATGGTCTGGGCAAATTCCAAGTGGGCTGTCATGTGCCTTTTATTGAGGAGTGGCTTCCATCTGGCCACTCTCCCATAAAGGCCTGATTGGTGGAGTGCTGCAGAGATGGTTGTCCTGCCATCTCCACAGAAAAACACTGGAGCTCTGTCAGATTGACCATTGGGTTCTTGGTCACCTTCCTGACCAAGGCCCTTCTCCCCCGATTGCTCAGTTTGGCCGGGTGGCCAGCTCTAGGAAAAGTCATGGTTGTTCCAAACTTCTTCCATTTAAGAATGATGGTGGCCACTGTGTTCTTGGGGATCTTCAATGCTGCAGAAATGTTTTGGTACCCTTCCCCAGATTTGTGCCTCGACACAATCCTGTCTCGAAGCTTTAAGGACAATTCCTTAGACCTCATGGCTTGTTTTTTTCTCTGACATGCACTCTCAACTGTGGGACCTTATATAGTTAGGTGTGTGCCTTTCCAAATCATGTCCAATCAATCAAATATATCACAGGTGGACTCCAAGTTAGAGAAACATCAAGGATGATCAACATTTGCAAAAATGTATTAAAACCTGTTTTTGCTTTGTCATTATGGGGTATTGGTAAATTGGTGAGAGAAAAAATTATTTAATATATTTTAGAATAAGGCTGTAACGTAACAAAATGTGGGAAAAGTGAAGGGGTCTGAATCAGGGATGCACGATATAGTCGGTGAACATATCGGAATTGGACAATATTAGCTAAAAATGCCAACATCGGTAACGGCCCAATGTCTAGTTTAACACCGATGTTAAAAACCGATGTCAAAGCTACCATGCATACCTATATAACGTAGGTACATGACGCCACGTAAAATGGTGCTACACGTGCAACACAGCATTCCTAACCCAGCCCACACAATGTCTGCTGTGTGGATTGAGCAGTCATTTGAAAGAGTAAGAACATTTCAGCGCGACAACTCAAAGGCGAAATCCATTAAAGCCAAGATAACGGAATTTATTGCCCTTGACAATCAACCGTTCTGTCGTGGGTGATGTTGGCTTCCGCCGACTGGTCGAGCACCGGTACACACTACCAAGTGCGCTATTTTTCAGATGTTGCCCTACCGGAGTTACACAGTAATAGGGTCACTGCTATTAGCTTCACGAAATATACACTATGGAAATGCCGTTTGGGTCTTTGTGTGTCAAAAAAGATACAGTAGCACTGTCAAAGCTGTACAAAAAAAGTCTACAAACAAGCAAACACCTGCCACGAACGATGTGTTTACAATACCGCGTTGGTAATAAAGCATCATTTGTTTGATTGCAACTTCTGGGGTAGCTAGCTTTAGCTTGGTACCTAGCTAGCACCAATACAACCAGCCTGAAAACCATGACCAGTAGAAACTGCAGTCACTTTCATTATTCTTAGCAATGATTTAGGAATCCTTTTAAGTATTAGCTAGGTTGCCACCTGTTGTTCGCCTATTGAAATTGAACTTCAGTTCATGAAAATAAATAGCCAGCTACTTATCCCTGTTGCCAAAGCTAACAATATAAGCAGCCAATTAGCTTCATCTGGCTAGTGAGGCTTGACCGGACCGGGTTATGTGTTGTCAAGGTAGCCACAATAAGGATTAGGCACAATAGTGGAATTTGCCGTTTGCCTTCAAAATAAAAGTATGCCATTGACAGTGATGCAAATGAATACAAATGGTAGAATAATGCCATAGTTTTATTTTGAAGGCTAACCGCAAAGTCCACTATTGTGGCTAATCCTTATTGTGGCTAGCTTCACAGATGGGTGTGACCACCATTAAATCAAATAAGAACAGTCTTATAAATTAGGGTTATTTTAGATGATGACACCTAGCTATATAGTTTGCTAGCTAACTATATAGCTACTGAAACAGATGTCGTTTTGCTATGTTTTTGGGTTAGAACATCGTTTGCATCCATGAGCTAGCTAGCTTTTTTTTCATAACCAGCACTGTAGGTGTGCGAGACTTTTGTAAATATAGTGTACACTGAAAATAATAATAAAAACAACATTTTATTTGGCAGATGCTTTTCAGGTCACTCAAGGCCATCTTAAATAAAGTGCTGTACAAAAAAAGTTTTAGTTTAGGCCTAGGCTTATGTACTGAATTTTAATAATGCTTGATTATTTACTAGGGAAGATTTTTATTTTTGTAAAAATAAATTATCCGCTTATCAATTTCAAAATAATGGTTGGTGTCTGGCTAGGGGTGTGAACGTTTAAATAACGTTTGAAAAAATCCTTAAACGAAAAAGTAAATCATTGAGTGATGATTACCAGCATCATAGCATACGTATCGATGAATCGTTGTGACATATGAAATACGAGTGATAGTTATTACACATTGATTACATTATGTAAAAAATGAATGAACGCGTTAAATTATTGTGACATGAAATCATATTCATGTCCTGATTGGTCAATAAGCGTGTTTGACACGTCAAATAGTTTTATTTGAAGTGTATTTTTTTGACACGCAAATATCATAACGGTGTTCGATATAAATCCTGGTTGAGAATGAAACGACTGAACAAATGAACAACAAAACAGAACAGCAAGTAAGTAGAAGAAATATGTTTTGATTATGTTACTGGTAATGGGGACAAATGTAAATGCCAACAAAATAACTTTTTGGTCAGTGGGTGTGTAACCTTTATTTAACTAGGCAAGTCATTTAAGAACAAATTCTTATTTACAATGACGGCCCGGACGACGCTAGGCCAATTGTGCACGCCCTATTGGACTCCCAATCACAGCTGGATGTGATACAGCCTGGATTCGAACCAGGGACTGTTATACTTCTTGCACTGAGATGCAGTGCCTTAGACCTCTGCATCCATGTGTGTGTGTTAACTATTTAACTGTACTAGAATGCTTAAAAGGCCGAAAAATGTTTAAATATCGGTTATCGGATTCGCTTTTTTTTGGCAAGGAAAATATCAGATATCGTTATCAGCCAAAAACGTCATATCGGTGCATCACTAGTCTGAATACACAGTATATGAAAATAGGGTATTTACATTGACAGTAAATACATTTTCCTATATCTTTCGATAATTTAATTTCATTGGATATAGAACTTTGCCCTGTGCTTCTTTGCCCATGCACTATAGTTGGGCCCTATAGGCTATTGATCATTTAATTGATATCCCACAATACATTGTAGGCGCAGTTGAACTCCCGCGCCCAGCAGAGAATGGAACTCGGCTTGCATTTTGACTATGTGATTTTGACTAAGAAAAGGTTGGTGACCACTGTTCTAGTCTATATAGGCTATGGCTGCCTATTGTGATTTATTACTGTTATATTAGGGCATTATGTCCTAGTCTCAGTCTAATTATAGGCCTATGATTTATTATGTGTAGCCCTATGTGAATCACATTTTAAATGCAAGAGTCACAGATTTTATGTAGGCCTACAGGACTATTTGGTCTGTAATGCGAAATCATATTAGATGGTTAGTTGTGTGCGATTGATTACATTAGGGTATAGGGTAGGCTTTTATGATAATTGAGTGATGATTTGAATACCCAACCTACGTTTTTGCTGGCCCTGCCATCAACAGATTGCTGCCTAATCCACTGCATTGGAGATGGGAAGACAGGAAGTTTTGATGAAAGCCACATGAAAAAGGTGAAGGTAAACTAGGGATACGGTGCTTTAGGGTATTGACAATTCAGAATTGCCATTCACATTTCCATTAAAAAAAAAAATAGAAGGGAAAGAAGACCGAGAGAGAGGGATAGGAAAATAAATGGTAAAAAAAAAAAAAAAAAAAAGGCACAGGTTGTCTGTGGAGGAAAGATTGCTACGAGCTACTGTACTACAACAAGATCAGAACAAGGTTGTTCTGAAATGTATGTATACACATACTGTGTCATGGCTGTATTTCAGTTTCATGACAACAAAGAGAATAAAAAGTTAGGACTTTATGAGCATAACAAAAATCACTGACATGTTTTCCTGTCTAAGTGCAGGTACAAGCTCCATTTCTCTTCCCTCTGGGCTTACAACTCCCTGCAATGCAGCAGTTTCCCTAGGAGAATTAAACTAGCAATAATCCATGCCAAACATTTGAGCTGTACCATTTCCATAAACCATATCAATAAACCAAAAGGGACAAATTAGTCACTCTATTTGTATGATTAATGAACGAGTACAAATTACAAAATACGATTCAATTAGCCAGTCAGTCACACAATGATGCTAGGCTAAAGCTCAAAAGCAAGGACACTATTCATCAGTCCCTCCTTCCTAGTCTCATCCCAGAGGGGATGGGAATTTTGTCATCCTTCTAGAACCTGGGGCCCTGTTACCTTAGTGCTCCATTCTCATCACAAGGAAGTGTAATTTAGCTGCAGCATCCGTGACTCAGACAGCACCATAGGTGTGGTAAAGAGATAAATCGAACTCAAACAGAACAATGGAAATGCCATGGCAACACCACTCAAGTGTCCCACCGAAGGGGACAAGATTCAGAATCTCCACATTGCCCCCCCCATCAAAATTAACCTACATTTAGGCTATTGTTAATGCGTGTATTTATATTATCTATTATGACTTTATGGAAGACTAAGTTATAAGGCTACTCCTGAACTACTATTTTAGTGTGTGTGTGCGCTTTCTGGTGCCCGTGACTGCCGTAGTATCACCCAAGTGGGTGCTGCATTTTGGTAGTAGTGAAGAGTAGTTGGCTAGCTACTAATCCATTGGTTAGTACGGAAGTCTAACTTCATCTGACTGAGTCCTACTATGAAGCCACAGACGGTGTGAATGGCAATACACAGGGATGACAGCGTGCTGCCTGCTCTCCCCTTTGACCACCTCCTCCATCCTCTGACCTCACTCAAGCAATGAACTTTCTCCACCTTCAGTCTCTTGACTGCCAATCTACCAATGACGATTCATGTTGTTTAGTGTTGTTGCTTTACAGCACAGATTTACCATATGTGTCGCAGGTAAACTACTCCATTCAACACCACAGAGCCTGCTTGCCTCGCCCATAATACCACTTAAGGCTTTTCAAAACAACATGATTAGAGAACAGGAAATGTAATGTACTATATAAGATAATATATAAAATACATGTTTAGCTTCCAGATGTTCAGTGGGGGAAGTGAAATTATGAGGTCATTCACAACATGCAGGTCAATAAAAATGCAGGCTGTATCCCAAATCAACAAGGATAATGCATCCTAAAGTGTGTGTTTGAAGTTGGGCAACGCTACCTTATTGCTGTGTTTCCAAACACGAGCTGTGCAAAGCCAGGCAGTTACTCAGGTGGGAGCCTCCTGGGGCCTAATGGAGACTGACGTTTGTTTCTGTTTCTCATTCCACACGAGCCCATATGGGCTAAGTCGCAAATGGCACCCTATTCCCTATGTAGTGCACTCTTTTGGACCAGGCCCTGAAGCAAGCAACTCATGCATCACATCCCCTCAGTCCCATTAATATCCCCGACAGATACAGGCCAGGGAAAAAGAGACCATTGCCAAACAATACTGAGACTGACATTAGCTGTAATGCAATTAGACAGCCTGACAAACCTCGACCAGAGAACATTACAGTCAGGGACGTAGCCTATCTGGAGGAAGGTGAGACTCATCGGGTGGTTCTTTCTCCTTTCAGAGTTTTTTTTTTTCACCTGACAGATAATCATGTTCTCTCGATAAGGCAAGGCATCGTCCTGACCGCATGGCACACGGCAAAGCGGCTGCTCTGTGCTTTGTCCAGCTTCACTTCAGTTGCCACTAGAGAGGACCGACTTATGATCACACTTGTTTGAACACCTTGTCTTGGTGGAGTGCTTTGCAAATTGGCTTAATGCCCTCGAGTAAATGGATGTCCTGGTGGATTAGTGTGTGACCTAACCCTGAGAAACAGGCAGAAACGGTTCAGCAGTTTGACAGTCAGTGAGTGTAGCATTGCTGAAAACCCACATGTATCTATTATGAACCACTCAAAGGCAGACAGGTGTATTAACACTGAGGTGCCGCTGGGCAGCCCTGATTAAAACGAGCCAATAATGTGGTTTGGAAAATTGCAGTAGTTGCAGGACCCGGAGAAGAGAGGAAGATCTTCCCTCAGGTAATCAACTATTTATTGCTTTGGAGCATGTGCCATTTCCCATCATGCGTGATATCATTATGTAACCACGTTTCCACCCACAGTTTTTATGCAAGTAAAGTCATACAGTATAAAAAAATAATAATGACAGCTGTGATGGAAACAGAACTTGTACTTTTATTTTTGGGGGGGGGGGGGTAAATCAGCTTTAATATTGCAAATAGGATTGTGGCTTCCATCAATGTAATTGTCTGAATCATTTCCAATCCTCCATATACAGTGCATTTGGAAAGTATTCAGACCCCTTGACTTTATCCACATTTTGTTACATTCCAGCCTTATCTATTTTTTTTTATCATCAATCTACACACAAGACCCTTTACTTTGTTGAAGCACCTTTGGCAGCTTTTAGAGCCTTGAGTCTTCTTGGGTATGACACTTCAAGCTTGGCACAACTGTATTTGGGGAGTTTCTCCCATTCTTCTCTGCAGATCCTATCAAGCTCTGCCAGGTTGGATGGGGAGTTGCTGCACATCTATTTTCAGGTCTCTCCCCAGATGTTCGATCGGGATCAAGTCCGGGCTAGGGCTGGGCCACTCAAGGACATTCAGAGACTTGTCTCGAAGCAAATCCTGCATTGTCTTGGCTGTGTGCTTAAGGTCGTTGTCTTCCCTGTGGCTCAGTTGGTAGAGCATGGTGTTTGCAACGCCAGGGTTGTGGGTTCGATTCCCACGGGGGGCCAGTACAACAAAAAAAAATGCATGAAATGAAATGTATGCACTCACTACTGTAAGTCGCTCTGGATAAGGGCGTCTGCTAAATGACTAAAATGTAAATGTAAATGTCCTATTGGAAGATGAACCTGCGTCTCAGTCTAAGGGCCTGAGCGCTCTGGAGCAGGTTTTCACCAAGGATATCTGTACTTTGCTCTGTTCATCTTTCCCTCAATCCTGACTAGCCCCTACCACTGGAAAACATCCCCACAGCATGATGCTGCCACCACCACCATGCTTGACCGTAGGGATGGTGCCAGGTTTCCTCCAGACGTGACGCTTGGCATTCAGGCCAAAAAGTTAAATCTTGGTTTTATCAGACCATGAGAATCTTTAGGTGGCTTTTGGCAAACTCAAAGTGGGCTGCACTATTGGTTAGAGCCTGTAAGTAAGAATTTCACTGTAAGGTCTACACCTGAAGTACTTAGCGCACGTGACAAATAAACTTTCATTTGATTTGTGCCTTTACTGAGGAGTGGTTCCGTCTGGCCACTCTACATTAAAGGCCTGGTTGGTGGAGTGCTACAGAGATGGTTGTCCTTCTGGTTCTCACATCTCCAAAGGAACTCTGGACCTCTGTAAGAGTGACCTTTGAGTTCTTGTTCACCTCGCTGACCAAGGCCCTTCTCCCCCGATTGCTCAGTTTGGCTGGGCGGCCAGTTCTAGGAAGAGTCATGGTGGTTCCAAGCTTCTTATGGAGGCCACTGTGTTCTTGGGGACCTTCAATGCTGCAGAAATGTTTTGGTACCCTTACCCAGATCTGTGCTTCGACACAATCCTGTCTCAAAGCTTTACAGACAATTCCTTTGACATCATGGCTTGGTTTTTGCTCTGACATGCACTGTCAACAGTGGGACCTTATATAGACAAGAGTGTGCCTTTCCAAATCATGTCCAATCAATTGATTTAACCACAGGTGGACTCCAATAAAGTTGTAGAAACATCTGAAGGATGAGAAATGGAAACAGGATGCACCAGAGCTCACCTGAGCTCAATTTCAAGTCTTATAGCAAACAGTTCTGAATACGTATGAAAATCGGGTATTTCTGTTTTATACATTTGCAAAAATGTATAAAAAAACAGTTTTCGCTTCGTCATTATGGGGTATTGTGTGTAGATTGATTATTTAATCAATTTTAGAATAAAGCTGTAATGTAACAAAATGTGGAAGGGGTCTGAATACTTTCCGAATGCACTACATTTTTCTTAAATATATCTATATTTTTTATATATTTTCCTTTATTATTTTCCCCTAACCCTACCACCACTCCCCTAATTGGTGTAAACTAAATGGCAAAAAAAAAAAACTTAAGCTTCTACTTCTGGCTTATACATAATATACACATTTTACAGACAGTATATTTTATAATAGTCATCTTTTGTTTGTTTTTAGTTCCATCATTCAGCTACCCTCAACCCCTCCGATCAATCTCTGACCACCCAGTTGATTTCTATTTGCCATATATTTTGAGACTGTGCGGTGATGTTTTACAAAAGCTCTGAACCTTTCTAATCTCGTAGTTTCTACAGATTGTCAAATTTAAAAAAAAATATTTCGCTAAGAATATATTATTATTGATCGTCAGCGGCCCAGCGACATCTGGGTTTGGCCAGGGTAGGCCGTCATTGTAAATAAGAATTTGTTCTTAACCGACTTGCCTACCGTAATTTCCGGACTATTAAGCGCACCTGAATATAAGCCGCACTGACTGAATTTTTTTAAAGATATATTATTTTGAACATAAATAAGTAGCACATGTCTATAAGCCGCAGGTGCCTACTGGTACATTGAAAAAATATTCTAATAATTTTGTCTCTTCGCACCAAAATCTGCAGAGCTGGGGATGGTTGTATCCCCCATATATTTAACGTTCTATTGGAAACAGGAAGTTTCTGTACTATTTTATAAATTTAGACAGAATTTGTGCGCTTGACATTGTGGGCTCTTTTTGTGTCTGTAAAATTAATTATGCAAGAAATGGCAGTGAAAATGCTTTTAAGCGCAAATATTGATATAACCATGAAATCGAAGTAAACTTGGAGTCACGCGATGATATGGTGTGCGGTCCTCCCACTACGACTCGGAAAACTATGCAATTTATTAGGCTACAGAAAAAATAAGTTATGAAGTTCACGGTGATTGCGTCGCAGCGCTGAGGCGCCACAACAGCCTCATGTTCGAATCTAGGCTGTGTTGAGAACTTCAGTTTCTTGGCAATTTCTCACAAGGAATAGCCTTCATTTCTCAGAACAATAATAGACTGAAGAGTTTCAGAAGTAAGTTATTTGTTTCTGGCCATTTTGAGCCTGTAATCGAACCCACAAATGCTGATGCTCCAGATACTCAACTAGTCTAAAGGCCAGTTTTATTGCTTCTTTAATTAGAACAGTTTTCAACTGTGCTAACATAATTGCAAAAGGGTTTTCTAATGATCAATTAGCCTTTTAAAATGATAAACTTGGATTAGCTAACACAACGTGCCATTGGAACACAGGATGGCTGCTAATAATGGGCATCTGTACACCTATGTAGATATTCCATTAAAAATCAGCCATTTCCAGCTACAATAGTCATTTACAACATTAACAATGTCTACACTGTATTTCTGATCAATTTGGTGTTATTTTAATGGCCCCAAAAAAAATTGCTTTTCCTTCCAAAACAAGGAAATGTCTTAAGTGACCCCAAACTTTTGAATGGTAGTGTATATTTTAATAACCAAGCATTTTCTAAATTCAAAACGAACCTCCTGCAAATGGACAAGGACATTTTATATGACTCCTGTTTCCACAAATCGAGGACGAAGACAGTATCGCCCAAGCTAAGGTTGGTCGAAAATGTTCTGTGCTACAGAAAACAGTACCTAACCTGCAACTCCCAGTATAATGGATACCAAAAATGTTGATAAAATTATATTATCTGGTGTTACAATCTGTAGCTATAGAATTACCAGATACCCTACATCACGTGTCCAACTCATTCCACGGAGGGTTGAGTGTCTGTGGGTTTTCGCTCCACCCTTGATTGATGAATTAAGGTCACTAATTAGTAAGGAACTCCCCTCACCTGGTTGTCTAGGTCTTAATTTAAAGGAAAAAAACAAACCTGCAGACAATTGGCCCTCCGAGGAATGAGTTTGACACCTCTCACCAACATTGACCATCACCTACAATTAAAAACGAATACAAAAACTTGATTGTTGAAACAGGTGTTTAGTGCTGGGCTGATACAAAACCCTGCATGCCCACCAGTAGCTATTAACAGGGTACGTTTTAGGCTGCGAGTCAGCAAGATGTCGGCCTAAAGAATTCTATTTCCAAAATTGGGGGATCCCCACAGAAGTTAAACTATATTGTCATTATGCTAGTAGTGACAAAGGTGTATCTAGCTACTGCACATGGATACCCAGTTGGGTGATACCTAGTTCTCACGAAACTGGCACTTGACAAAAAAAAAAAAGAAAATACATTTTCCACCATAATTCCTCTTGGATTACTAAAATTAGGATCTTTAGTTATCCATTTCATAATTGTTATGTATATTGATCAGAATGCATTTTAGACAATTTCCACAACTACCAATGCAAAAAAAATATCATTACCGCAATAGTTTTGAAAGTCCCAAAAAGTAAAACAAATAAATGTATATTTTTGCTCACCTAATGAAAAGGCCTGAGGTAAACATAAAATTGAAAACAAATATTTTAAAAAGTAAAATGTCTTATTACCACACAACTTTTTCTGAATCTTGTTTGTCATAAGTACTAGTGGATACATGTTATTTTTATGTACCCATATTTGGATAAAGCACAAAAAGGCACTATCAGATAAAACAAAAATTACTAAAGTACACAGTACCAGTCAAATGTTTGGACACCTACTCATTCAAGTTAGTGTAATTTCTTTCTTTCTTAATATGTTTGAGCCAATCAGTTGGGTTGTGACAAGGTAGGGGTGGTATTCAGAAGATAGCCCTATTTGGTAAAAGACCAGTCCATATTATGGCAAGAACAGCTCAAATAAGAAGAGACACGAAGGTCAGTCAATGCGGAAAATTTCAAGAACTTTGAAAGTTTCTTCAAGTGCAGTCGCAAAAACCATCAAGCACTATGATGAACCTTGCTCTCATGAGGACCGCCACAGTAAAGGAAGACGCAGTTACCTCCACTGCAGAGGATCATTAGAGTTCATTAGAGTTACCAGCCTCAGAAATTGCAGGCCAAATAAATGCTTCAGAGTTCAAGTAACAGACACGTCAACATCAACTGTTCAGTGGATACTGTGTGAATCAGGCCTTCATGGTCGAATTGCTGCAAAGAAACCACCACTAAAGGACACCAATAAGAAGAGACTTGCTTGGGCCAAGAAACATAAGCAATGGACATTAGACCAGTGGAAATCTGTCCTTTGGTCTGATAAGTCCAAATGTTTTATTTTTGGTTCCAACCACAGTGTCTTTGTGAGACGCAGAGCAGGTGAACGAATGATCTCCGCATGTGTGGTTCCTACCGTGAAGCGTGAAGGTGTGGGGGTGCTTCACTGGTGATACTGTCAGTGATTTATTTAGAATTCAAGGAACACTTAACCAGCATGGCTACCACAGCATTCAGCAGTGATACACCATCCCATCTGGTTTGCACTTAGTGGGACTATCATTTGTTTTTCAACAGGACAATGATCCAACACACCTCCAGGCTGTGTAAGGGCTATTTGACCAAGAAGAGTGATGGAGTGCTGCATCAGATGACCTGGCCTCTACAATCACCCGACCTCAACCCAATTGAGATGGTTTGGGATGAGTTGGCCACCAGAGTGAAGGAAAAGCAGCCAACAGGTGTTCAGCATATGTGGGAACTCCTTCAAGACTGTTGGAAAAGCATTCCAGGTGAAGCTGGTTGAGAGAATGCCAAGTGTGCAAAGCTATCATCAAGGCAAAGTGTGGCTACTTTGAAGAATCTCAACTATAAAATATATTTTGATTTGTTTAACACATTTTTGGTTACTATATGATTCCATGTGTTATTTCATAGTTATCATGTCTACACTATTATTTTACAATGTAAAAAATTGTCAAAAATAAAGGAAAACCCTTGAATGAATATGTGTGTCCAAACTTTTGACTGGTACAGTATATCCATAAAAATGATGCCAGCTGATACATTATTTCGACTGGTTGAGAAACGCTGCCTGCCTGTCTGTCTGTCTGGTCCCTACACCTTTATTACTATGGGACAGCTGGAGATGGAATTTGAATATTGAAACAATGTTGCAAATGTCAGAGACAGACAGCAAAGTTCATACAAATCTCCTCTGTTGAAAACTAAATGTTTGTCTAAGAGAAATGTGATATAATGTCTAGATGCTTTTTATAGTGGAGATCAAGTTTAGAAAGTGCCTGGTTGGGCTGATGAGACAGTGGATTACGCAGTCTGATGGAACAGAATAAATAGGCATTTTAATGTCATAGATTTAGCCAGTGGTAACTTGTTGAATAGACACTGGCTGGAATGCGGTTTTAAAAATTATTTAAGCTTTCAACCGATATAATGTATGTACCTAAATGTTTAATATCCATAATTGTATGATTATTTATTTGAATTGCACGCCCTCCAGTTTCACTTTAAGTTCAGCATTCAGGATTAGACCCACCCGTTGTATAATGTGCTTTATAAACTGGGTGGTTTGAGCCCTGAATTCTGATTGGCTGACAGCCGTGGTAAATCAGACCATATAACATGGGTATGAAAAACCATTTCTTTTTTCCCCCTCTAATTACATTGGTAACCAGTTTATAATAGCAATAAAACAACTTGGATACCAAGGCTAAGGGCTGTATCTAGGCACTCCGCCGTGCATAAAAACAGCCCTTAGCTGTGGTATAAAATGGTCAAATACCACACCCCCTTTAATAAACTATGCATCTTAGTCTTCAGAATGATAGTTGCATCATGGTTTTCTAACTCAATTGGTTAAAGCCATTATTAAAACTGGTTTCATGAAAATCACCCAGTCAATGTTGCATGTGCCTAAACTCGGCGAGCACCGCAAGTTCTCCTCCAAACATGAAAGTTACACTTAGCTATCTTTCAACTCAATACAAAAATCCAACCTCACCGGCTAGCTTGCGAGTCAGTTTCAAAGAGCATGAACTTGTTAAAAATGAACTTTGCTAGCAACTCGAGCAGGTCACATCTACGTCGACTGTTTAATTCATATACAGTATTACTGCATGCAACTAACTAGCTAGTTAACTAACTCGTTAGGCCATTGTGCACTGACACTAGCAAGAAAAAAATGTGCAAACTGGTGACTAGCTACCTAACCTAGTCACCTAACGTTACCGCCCCCTTGCCTTAGCGCCACAGAACGCAATTATGGCAGGCCTCACATGGTTAGCGAGCTTTTGCTAGCCACATAACTAGCTAACTACTTCTGCTAAATAACAGTTAAGTTAGCTGACTAAGTTACAAAGGTTAGTCACCAGTTTAACAAAATCCATATATGTATATATACTTTTTATTTTCATATTTTTTTTTTTTTACTAACGACTATGTTCGCATGACACGTGCTTAGAAAAAAAACTTGTCAGGGAGAATCCCTTGTTTTTATTCGTCAGGTTAGCTAGATAGCTATAATTAGCTAGTCTTTCAGCTAGGCCAAAGCTTCGTCAACGTTGCCTTTCTCGCCATTGGAAGCCGTTTAGCTAGCTAACTTGGCTGCGCTAATTACGTTCATAGAATATTCAAGAAAATAGTTAACGTTACATTTATAAACCATTAAATTGTCCTTACCGGCTGCGTTAGGTTGTTAGCGGTGTGTATATTTATGTTTCTATTTCCAGTCAGTCGGCAACATGAGGGGGAGGCAGCGCGTCTGCAACTGACTGACAGATAGGGGGAGGTTGCCTAATCAGACAGACTATGATACAAATGATTGTTATAGTAAAAACAAAACTCTGCCAGAATGTTGAATAACATTTCATTTGAATGTACTCTACCCTACCGGTTGGTATTTCAGCTGGGCAACATTTGAAACAAAATATCCACAGGAAAGTATTATTTACCCGACTTTTTAGAGTGTCAGTAGTGCAACTGAAATTTCACCTGGAACATGCGCAAAACCACGTGAACACCTGCAAGACTTCGTTGGTGTGCGTTCATGTGCTTCTGTCTTGCACACGTACATTAGGTCATGAGCTAATACATCTTGATTGCCATACACAGATACCTATTTTTTTTTTTGTCTCAGATTTCAACCAGCTGAAGGATCAACCACATGGAAAATCGGCAGAGTTTGTTCAAATATAATTGTATTCAACAGTCATCACAGAAAATGGATGTTTAGGTTTCTTTTAAATTTGCCATGATGTACACAATAGACGGCATTGCCACATTTGGGACTGGTGGGATGCAGAGTGGAACAAATGAATGACACTGAATCTTGTCCGATCACTAACTAGCTAGCCACAAGGTGTGTGGGGGGGGGGGGGAAATAATTATCACTATTATAAATTGATGCTATCATGAGAGAAGTCAATTATTTTAAACTTTTTTTGTTGAAAAAGTAAGTAGTCAGTTGCTCTCTGGAATCTATGAAGAGGCAGCCATGCTGAAGTCAGATTGTCGTTGTAAGGTGAGTGCAGTCGAGAGCAGGCCGGGGAGAAGATGCCAAGAATTAAAACCACCCAGGTAAAATCTGTGTGTGCGTGTGTGTGTCTATAATTTAAGTTGTTTTTAAATGACAGATAAAATGTAATGTTTAGCATACAGATAATGAAAAGTAGAACGCAGTATTTTGACAGGACAGGTGGTGGCAAGCATTTGGACAATTTGAGAAGAGTACGCATACTTTAATTTCACATTCTCATATCCTTATCACCATCCTTAGATTACTTCCTTTGTGAAACGCAAAAACTTTTGAAAAACATTTTACATCTGTTCTAGCCAGGGCTGTTTTCAGGGTTACAGATAAAAGACAAGTTTCTTCAAAGTTAGCCTCAGCTGATTCTAATTCCTGTGGGGTTGTAAGTCTGCCCAGGGACACAGTAGGTATCCCAAATGGCACCCTATTCCCTATGCAATAGTTTTGACCATGGCATTGGTTAAAAGTAAGGTACTATAAAGGGTATAGGGTGCCCTTTGGAACAAACAGAGTTGGTGGAGGGAAATCAATTCCCTGGGATGTAACAGTCGCTGCTCTGGTTAGGTAAGTCAGTCAATTGAGGGAGCAACATGGGACACAAGGGCCTGCGTTCCAATGGTCTTCTTTTTTTCCTGCTGATTTCTCAGTGCGTTAGTAAAGATCAGGTTAGCTAAAGCCTAGCAAGGGGCATCGATTTGAGGCTGAGCACTCAGACAATGCCCTTCCTTATAGCAAATTTGTTGATGTCCTCTCTGACTTTACCTTCTGAGCCAATAAAATAATCCAATGTTTTATTGAGTGCCTGGATACTAGTGATCTCCAAATGTACAGTATATTCATGATAAACAAAAGCAAATACATAAATTACCCAGCTTTAGAGCACCACTCATTGCTCTTGCCCGTGACACTTTTAAACTTAAAATGTTCCTCTTCAGACAATGGCACAAGCTCTTCAAACCTCAACATCCCCCCCCAAACAAAGCAATACACAAACAAGTGAACTTTAAAGCACCTTGTTATGTGCTGAGTACAGTATGCTCATATTCAATCAACCAGTTTTTCCACCCCTCCTTCTCCCCTCTCTCTCTCTCTCTCCCTCTTTCCATGTACATAGTATCTACATGGAAGTATTCAGACCCCTCTACTTTTTCCACATTTTGTTACGTTACACTTATTCTAAAATTGAATAAATCGTTTTTTTCCCTCTCATCAATCTACACACACACTTCCCCACAAGTTTTTAGAATTGTTTGCAAATTTATAAAAAAGAAACAACGGAAATATCACACTTACATACAGTACCAGTCAAAAGTTACCTACTCATTCCATTCTACATTATAGAATAATAGTGAAGACATCAAAACTGTGAAATAACATATGGAATCATGTAGTAACCAAAAAAGTGTTCAACAAATCAAAATATAAGTAGCCACCCTTTGCCTTGATGAGGAACTCTGGACCTTCTCCCCCGATTGCTCCGCTTGGCTGGGCGGCCAGCTCTAGGAAAAGTCTTGGTGATTCCAAACTTCTTCCATTTAAGGATGATGGAGGCCACGGTGTTCTTGGGGACCTTCAATGCTGCAGACATTTTTTGGTACGCTACCCCAGATCTGTGCATCGACAAAATCCAGTCTTGGCGCTCTACGGACAATTCCTTCAACCTCATGGCTTGGTTTTTGCTCTGACTGTCAACTGTGGGACCTTATATAGACAAGGGTGTGCCTTTCCAAATCATGTACAATCAATTGAATTTACCATAGCTGGACTCTAATCAAGTTGTAGAAACATCTCAAGGATGATCAATGGAAACAGGGGAGGCAGGTAGAGTAGTGGTTAGAGTGTTGGGCCAGTAACCGAAAGGTTGCTAGATCGAATCCCCGAGCTGACGAGGTAAAAATCTGTCGTTCTGCTCCTGAACAAGGCAGTTAACCCATTGTTCTCTGGTAAGCTGTGATTGTAAATAAGAATTTGTTCTTAACTGACCTGCCTAGTTAAAAAAAACAGGATGCACCTGATTTAAAGTCTCATAACGGTCTGAATACTTATGTAAAAAAGGTATTTCTGTTTTTATTTTTAGTACATTTGTCAACATTTAAAAAAAAAACTATTTTCGCTTTGATGAGGATTTTTTTAAAGTCCATTTTAGAATAAGGCTGTAAGGTAACACAATGTGGAAAAAGGGAAGGGGTCTGAATATTTTCCATATGCACTGTATCTTTATTTACCTGCGTAATATCTCTCTGTTTGTCGCTGTCTGATTCGTTTATGTGGGGAATTGCTTGTAAACCTCCATGGCGTCAATGCAGAAGAGAGAATGGTCAGGTTCAGGTAAAGCAAACCCTCTCCCTGTAGCCCCAGACTGATTGATACTTTACAGAAGCCAGTTTCTGACATTCATGTTGCCTACTTCTGTGAAGTGACAGGTTTTCTGATACCCTGTTATCTTTACATAACTGCTGTGTGGGAGGACAGGCAGCGTTCATCAAGAGGAGGGCCAGTGCCACAGCCCTGCATATGCAGCTGAGAAAGGAGAGCTCTGTTTGGAGCTGTTGAGATGTGTAGGCAGACACCCTCAAACTGAAATCTGGCTCACTGAGGGGAGAACTAAAAATGAAATTATGTAAAACACTCCAATAAACTCATAAGACAAACCGGGAATAGAAATGGACTCTATGACTTTGAATAAACAAAGTGGGGTTTAATTTGCAATCAAAAAGGATATTATGGAGTAGTTATGCATTTTCAATCTTTGCTGTATTGTTCATGAAGAACATTCCTGCCGGTAATATACTGTAGCTTTAGCAAACAATCTTATATTGAGGAGATTTAATTAGACTGAGAACATTTATGAATTAAGATTACGAATTAAATAATGCTCAACTGGTGAAAAGTGAGACATAGCCAAGGCCTATAAAGATGCAATTTTAAATATTGTCTAATGTTGACATTAGTATCAGTAAATATCAATTAATATTTTCCCTTTGAAAGATAAGCTACTATTGTAATTAACCAACCAACAGAGGACGGGATCAGAATTACAATTAAGGTATTGTTGCCTCAATGCAAGATAGCTGAAGATTGTATTCTACATTGGCCATTCAGTGAGAAATCCCTTTAGTGGCCAGAACAATACAGTCCTCAACAAGACGTGACAGCTTTTGGCTTATCTCCCTGGCCCATGTTGATGGCTGTGCTGGCTGGCTTTACAGCTGCAGACCAATAGACTGACTCCCCAGGTGCATGCGGAGGTTATTTCCCCCTGATCCTCCACTGACAGTGCAAATCCACAGATGTGTCCCAAATGGCACCCCATTCACTATATAGTGCACTACTTTTGACTCAGGCTCTATGTGCCCTTCTCAAAGTTGTGCACTACATTGGGAATAGGGTGCCATTTGGAACGCACTCTATGTCGAGGCAGCAGGCAGTGTCCCTCGGATCCCACAACAAAACCAGACAGAGCGGATTTCGGATGCTCCATCTCCTTAAATATGGCTGCTCCCTGGGGGGTTTTGTGTCACATTTTGCAGCGTTTTTACTGTGGATAGAGTGTAACCCTCCTCACCACTCTCCGACCTGGTTATTAATCTGTAAATTGATCGCAAACCCTCTTTCCCTGGGAGGTGTTTGCCGCTGTCTCCCTGGTTTAAATTGGGGGGTATAGGCTTTAGCCCTGCTCTTATTTAGCCCAACTTTAGCCTGGTATAATGGAGCAATCTGCTCCCCTCTGAATATCCACCACCAACCCCCAGATGGGCTCTTGCCATAGTATTCATTGCTGTATTGGCTCCCTGAGACTACACTTTACTGGCCAGTTGACCCTGCCTCATTCATATTTATCCCAGTGTTGATGGGCTCCTATATCATCCCGTATTGCCTGAGTGGTTTCGATTTTATTTTTCTCCAGGGCAGTTAGATCTTAACTTAAAGTTTTTTTTCCTTCCGAATTCAGGAAAATAAGGTGTTTCATTGAAGTATTGAGATTGCATTTATGCTGCGTTTGATGATCCATTTAGTCTGAATGATGCCTGCAAATTTGTGTGGGTTTGCTGAGGTTTTGTTGCTCATGCTAATCGGCATCACTCCTGCACATTTTAATCATCATTATTGGAACTAGTTGTATGACGGGTTGTATCTGAAAACCCACAGTGGCATTCATGGCAAACCATGTTAAAAGGATTTGCTAGAAAATGCATCAGATGATGATGCCAAGCTGTGTTGGGCCTTTGGGAAAGTCAGATCTGAACAGTGCGTGCGTCATACCATATGAAGAAAAAGAGCAACAGCCTAGCATTAAGGAGAGGAAAAAACCTCCAGAAAATGTTTTATAATTGTAAGATTGTTTTTTTGAAGACCCCCCATGGGCGAGGAAGAGTTTGAGGAAGAAGAGTGAGGTGGCTCTGCTTTGTGGTAAGTGAGTGAGTGAGTGGGAGTAAGGGAGTTGAGCGGTGGTGTGTGTGTATGAGCTACACTTCAAGCCCCGCTCTGAATCACCCCAGTGGGTGAGGGCCAGGAGAACATAGGACACCCACGCCCTCAGCCCACACTCCCCACAGCTCAGCGCTCTACTGCTACTGCCCTGGAAGCTGAAGAACACCGAGGGAGGGGGAGGACAGAGATGAAGAAAATAAGAAATACATATCTCCTTTTAAACTAATAATAGTCCACAGTCATCAATGTTATGTATGTGTTCCTTCGGATGCTGTGGGGATCATAGGTGCGTGGGTAAAGTACCAGACCTAAACTGCAGATTATTAGTGGACACTGACTGAAAGGAGCTGTCTTTGAAATAAACATCAGGGTCTGAAATAGACAAGGGTGTCCTGGCCATGAAAAAACTTTGGCTGACGATAAAGGTCTTACTTCCTGTTATATCATACACCTGAAGAAAAAAGGGAAACGCAAGCCTAAAGGAAAAGTTCTAAGAAAAGTACGTTGTGGCTTGCAAGTGACCTCCACCTCCTAGTCTGTTCGCTTTGCCGGTTCTTCTGCATTGTAATCTGAGGCACAACAGTCAAACAGATGAGATCCACCTTTGTGATTTGCGATCTGTGTTTTGAAACTTGCTGACTGTCACCATACTCACCCCCCTCATCCCCCTGACAGATTACAATCTCAGCCCCAACTGGATGCAATTCAACTGTGTGGAGAAGCTGTGCCAGGGAATTGGAAATGACATTTTCAGTAATATTGCCTTACCCCAGCCCGCTTTCATCCTACCAGCACACTAGGAACACAAGTGGACGTTGGCTTTCATGTGGCATAGATTTTTCTTTTCCAGAGATAGGCCTATAGCAAACCAGCTTTCCAGGGGGTCTGTATTGGAAGGCAATAAACAGGAGGGAGAGAAGTCCCCAATACTGTGTTATTTGGTCTTTTACCCTACTGTAGGCTACCTGAATGAGACTACAGTTTCTTGTCCCAGGTACAGAGGCGGTGGCGCACATTTGTTTCTGCATATACCGACGCCACACAAACAAGCTCTACAGAAGCTACACGTTTCTGACCTTTGGCTTTTTACCCTACCTATATAAGGCTACCTTCTTGTCCCAGGCACAAAGGCAAAGAGGCACACACTCGTTTCTACTTCTTCCAACAAACAGGACCGACAGTAGCTACATGTTTCAGACACCTTTCTCCACTCCAACAAATATTAACCAGCACAAACAAAGCTGGTAATAAGACCACTGTAACAAGCATGACATGAGGCGTCATTGAACCTGAAAGGCACAAGGAAGTGGAGGTAATGCACATCTGTGTTCACAGTAAAGATAAAGTTACATTTGTGAAGGCCAAGGCAGGTGGAAATTGAGGCGCAGCAGGCAGCAATTATGGATGAGCGTGCAAATGCAACATTTTGTCTAGCTCCTCACACCACAAGGTAATGAAATGCACACTGAATGCAAATTGGTGCACGCTGCATTCACAAAATCATCTGTGGTTAGTGTGGTAATGCATGCAGATCACGTACCCGGTAGGGAATGTGAGGGGAGGGGAGGGGAGGGAGGGTCAGTAACAATTAAGGCAGATAATTAACCCATGTCGCAAGCTGGAGTTGCCGTGGCATTGATGGCTATCTTTGTTACGAGAGCTAATGGATTGTAACGTTTCACGTTAAGACATCAAGACGGCTCCTCATCATACATCAGACAAAAATGTGTGCGTGATGAATTGTGTGTTTATCTTATTTCCCCTGTCCTTGTTCCCTGTCAGGCCTGTCACAGCTGTGCACCAAATCCTATGTAAAAGGCTAATAAAGAAGCAAAGACTGGCACCAGGGGCGGACCACAGTTGATGCTGGTGCCACTTTTCATTTAGCATCATTACTCAGCAGCCAACTACTAAAGCACTCTGTCTCTTACAGAGCTCTGTATCAGAAGGAATAAGAGATACAGTTTAAAGCCATATATACGCCACAGGAATTCGTCATGTATCTTCCCTTCTTCAATAGGGCATGAATCATGATAAAACAAACAGAACCAAGAGCGTATACAGCAACTGATTTGTATCGTCTGACCAAGGAATACAGCAGAAGAAAATCTGAAAATAAGAAAATATATCATATGAAATATGACATTTTGGACCTGAAAAGAAGCTGGGGAATTAATTATACCCCTTTAATAAATTCTCTATTCAGAGGAGGCACGATTATCTTGTATAGTTCAATTATGTCATTGTCACCAGATGGGATCCTCTGTCGTCCTTTCGGGGCTGCTTGTGCTCCAGGCCCTTGTGGGTTTGGAAGATAACATTTAGGAGTTCTGCATGTTGCTGTCAGGCAACCTTCGCCTAGGATGCCGTGCTGTTTGGAGCGTGAGCCCCTGAGTAGACACAGATGATTAATGCTCGGCGAGGCAGCAGGCACCTGACTGAGTCCTATCCATTGTGTGTGGAGGCAGGCCAAGAGGGAGCCCCAGCAATTAAAAAAGGACACCACTGGCTATGATGATATTACTCAAATAGCTTCAACTAACTTCAAATAAACCCCAGTGTCTGCGATAGATAGGCCTAATCAGGGTAGTTTTCTTATTCACCAAATCAGCACTAATGCCAGTTGTGTCTGGGACTTTTCGGCTTTGTTTATAAAGGCGACACAATTCTGATATTTTCTTTTCAGTAGTCTTTTAAATAATCAGATCACCTCTGAAAAGATCTGATGTGATTGGTCAAAAGACCAATTAGTGGAAAAAAAGATCAGAATTTGGCTACCTGTCTAAACGCAGCCTTAGAAACACAATTGGTGGATAAGAGGATAATAAAATAGACCGTCGTTATAACCTAGACAACAGAAGTCAACAACACCATCAGCGTTGATTTGCACAGCTCTGCCAGATACATAATTGCAGCGCTGTAAGGGGGAAAATATAGGGTTAGGAGCAAATAATGATGAAAATGATCATCTATAGTTTGCAGAGAGATTTTCATGAATAGCAAAGTGTTGATTTTGTTGGAGCCAAGCATCACATTATACATCCATCCGCAGATGGTTCTTTGATGAGCAATCAGGTCAGATATTTCAATTGATGCACGTATCTCATGGTGTATTCAAAGTGTTAATTGTTACACTGAAGAGGAAGTGATAATTAAGAGATCTCTTGCTTTTCTAAATGTTGTCAGGATGCAACTGAGAGAGGACGGAAAAAGGGATGGGGGTGTTTCAAAGAAAACACAATTCTTATCATCAATCATTTGTTTGGAGATGAGTTGAGAACATGCCCAGCAGCTCACTGTTATGTCTGTCTCTGACTGCTGTTTTGGAGTTTGTGTTTGGTAGAGGCATTATCAGAAGGTTGGCTGGGCCTTTCTTAAAGCTGTAATATGTTACTTTTTTAGCTGACCAAATTCACATAGAAATGTGTGTTATAGATCTGTCATTCTCATTGAAAGCAAGTCTAAGAAACGGTAGATATGTTCTATTTCTATGCTTCCGTTCTTAAGTTTTGTTTTTGCGTCTTTTACTTTTGATTTTGTACACCAGCTTCAAATAGCCGAAAATACAATACTTTTGGTTATGGAAAATATGTTTCACATAGATGGTACAATGATTCTCTACACTATACTTGTTTGTTTTGTCACATAAACTAAAATCAAGTGAACTATTAGAATTTTAGCAACCAGGAAATGGCGGAGAGATTTCTACATATTGCATCTAGATCACTTCACTTCTCCTTTTTTGTTTACAAAGCTTTTCTGCAGAAGCTTCCAACATATCTCACTTCTCCATAAAAATAAGGGGCAACCAACCTCCTCACAGGGTTGGGTAACTCTTGAGGTCCCTGGCCTCTCTACTACCAACCTAGGTAAATCAGCCTTTAGTTTTAATGCCCCTCCCACCCCATCCCTGGTGCCAATAGGGCAGTTTAGAACACTGATGAGGGATGAATTCAAATCAAATCAAAACAAATGTATATTTGTGTCACGTCCTGACCAGTATAAGGGGTTATTGGTTATTGTAGTTTGGTCAGGACGTGGCAGGGGGTATTTATTTTATGTGGTTCGGGGTTTAATGGGATATGTATTTATGTAAGAGGGGTGTTTGATTTATGTGTTCCGGGGTTTTGGGGTAATGTTCTTGTGTATTTCTATGGTTTTCTATGTTGTGTATTTCTTTGTGTTGGCCTGGTATGGCTCTCAATCAGTAACAGCTGTACTTCGTTGTTGCTGATTGAGAGTCATACTTAGGTAGCCCTGTTTCACCTGTCCCTTTGTGGGAAGTTGTTGTTGTACTGCTGTGTGTTAGCCTGCAACACTGTTCGGGCGATCGTTTTGTTTGTTACGTGTTCAATAAAGTAATTATGAGCACTCAACCCGCTGCGCCTTGGTCCACTACGTACGACGACCATTACAATTTGTCACATGCACCAAATACAACATGTATAGTAGACCTTACAGTGAAATGCTTACTTACAAGTCCTTAACCAACAATGCATTGTTAAGAAAAATACCCCACAATTGTTTTTACAAATAATGTAATGTTTTTTTCACTGAGGTTTGATTGTGGTGCTTTATTAGGGTTGTTGAGATGTATCTGCTGAATCCTGTAGTTAATACAATTCTTTCTGTTTTATTGACTTATTTAATAATCATGAGTTGTTTGTAATCAGGGCACCATCAGGGCACCATCGTTTTTGAGGCTGGAGTTGGTAATAAACTGTAACGTCTGCTTCCAACCCACTCTCAAACACACAGATCCCCTGAACGCAGCTCACTCTCCAGGTCCCAATCACCTGAATTCTGATCACCTTTTCACACAGCTGTCTTTCATTTACACACACTATTTAGTTCAGTTCTTTGCACCCTATCATTGTGAGGTATTGTTTGTTTTGTTACACATTTCTATTCGGAGTGCTGGTTTTCCGTATTAGTCCTCCTGTGTATCATAGTTTGGCCTGCCTCACTAACGATGCCTTTTTTGCCTATTCCCTGCCTATACTTTTGCCTATTGGATTTCCTGTCATCAACCTCTTGCCTGATCTCCTGGACTACGTTACTAGCCTTTTCCCTGCCTGTACTGTTGCCTTTTTGGACCCCCTGTGTATGACCTTCTGCCTGCCCCTGGACCCAGTTACCTGCCTCCTCCTGTGTATGACCTTCTGCCTGCCCCTGGACCCAGCTACCTGCCTCCTCCTGTGGTCCTTTACAAATATACACCTGCTGCGCCCTGCGCTTGAAACCAGCTCTCTGTCTCCCATCGTATTCATTACAGAAACTTCTGTCGTTTTCTCATTAGGTTCATATGGATTATCGTCAAATTGCATGCCTGCGTCATACAGGCCAGTATTTCTGAGTTAATTTAGTTAAGTCCCACACTGTTTCCCTGACCGACTACGTTTCAATTGTTAGAATTATATGTTGAAAATGAAGCAAGAAATTCCGTCCCAAATTAGACTTGAAGACACGTCCTCAGCTGTCAACTTTTGTAGCTGATCAATTTATATCAGTTTCTGCAGTCTTTAATGATGAGCAAGTGTCAGTGGAGTTGGCTGTCATATGTTAATAATCATTCCTTCATAGGCCCACATTCTGTAGTTGTCCTGCTGTTGTTTGTTTGATTAATTTTGGAGGCGTCGCTCGCCTCTGAGGAAACCATAGAAGCACCGCATCCAGAAAAAGTTTAACGCAACCCAGGCCTAAGCTGTTCTCAATCCAAACTGATTAATCCTCATTTGACAGGTTGCCGTATTCTCTGTAATTAAGTAAAATCATTCATTAATATTCGCTCACCATCAGAGTGTGAGTCTCATGAACGTGGACGTGTTCAGCTGTCAGCGGTGTCTTCTTCCATTACCTCATAAAGATCCCTGAAAAGTACAGCGTCTTGAAAGTTTAAGCACCATCATGGACATATTGTGTCGACAATACAGCTCCTGCTCCTCCTAACTTTCTTCTTCTTGCAATTTATTGCTTTTCAAAAATGTTGTTCTGACGTTTGGCTTGAAACACTGCCTGGAGACAAGGTGTTCTCTTTCTTGCCTCTTCATTGTGTAATTTTGTCAATCCCACCACATTGTAGAGGACAAACCATTTGAGAAGACATTTGACATTGTTCTCATACACTGACTTCATCAATATTGATCAATATACATCTGAACGGTGGTGGTGGAAGGACCCATCTCTTGGAAAATTGTCCTGGGGCTCTGTGAGGAATGGGAAACCCAACATGCTTGAACTTATCCTTTGCAGAAAAAAACGGTACTGTATTGAATTCCACAGGAGCGGGAAAACATAAAGAAACAGCTTCCAAGGGACAGAGTAAAAATTGTCATGTTAGTTTTAAGTAAAGATCAAGAACAAGTGATTCTCATTAATGAGTATCTGAAATGTCGGGGGATTGGCAGAGGGTACGCGAGCAAGGTGACATTTATTCTCTCCTACTTAATAGCTCTAGTAACAGAGCCATCCTTGACTCCTGTCTCCTTCTCTCTGTCATTTAATTAACCTTTGCGCAGATTAAAATGTTATCCGGTGTTATCTGAAAGCAGAGGGTGCAAAGAACAGTTTCTCGCTGAGTTTTAAGCCTATATGAAGTGAGATGTTCGGTTCGCCGCAATCTATTCCGTGCACACTGGGGATACCGGTATAATATGTGCTTTGATATTCAGAGGAATTATCATTGGGCGATGAAAAGGAGAATGAACAGGTTGGCGGGTCTGTCTCTTCAGAAACCAGCTGATTGGCATGGCAGCCCTGTGACAAATCACTGGGGCTAGATTAAACAACTCAGCTGCTGATCGTAAGGCCAATGCCTGTTGTTTCTGTCCTGCTCCCATCGCGTGGTCTATTCAACACTGGCACATCTGAATGGGCCAATTGTCATAATGTGTGGAGAGAAAGTCCCAGGAGAATGAACAGGATAGGAGGAAAATCAGGATAGGAGGAAAATCAATGCAACAATGCTTGGTTGTCATGTTGTGAACTACACATTCAAATCCGAAACATGTAGGTTTATTAAAAGTACTACACAGATGTTCTGATGAAAATTACTATTGCTTCTTAAAGACCTCATGCAGTGATTTTTCTCATATGTCGTAATGAAGAAGCATAGTCAAAGCAGTTAGGTACTATCAAACCTGAACTATGTTATGTTTAATCATTCAGGAATTCATACAGTTTTCTGAAAAGATCCATCCACATAATTAAAGTTTTTAATTGTAATTTAACCTTTATTTAACTAGGCAAGTCAGTTAAGAACAAAGTCTTATTTTACAATGACGGCCTACCCCGGCCAAACCCTCCCCTAACCTGGACAATGCTGGGCCAATTATGTGCCGCCCTATGGGGCTCCCGATCACGGCCGGTTGTGATACAGCCCGGGATCGAACCAGGGTCTGTAGTGACGCCTCTAGCACTGAGATGCAGTGCTTTAGACCGCTGCGCAACTCGGGAGCCTCCAAATGACAAGTTGACAAGCTGATAAGATGACAAGTTATCCAGCCAATTTGCAAACTTACAAGAAACCCTTTATTACTGTGTCATAACGCATTTGTTACACATCTGTAATACAATACCCCATATCGGCTTGTGTGTCCAAAGGAGTTTCGATACTGAAGGGTGTAACAAACCCTCATCCAACTGATTTTTTAAATTAAAACATTTCATTTTTCTACCATTTTTACCACCCATGAGAGAGGATGGCAGAGGCTACGGTAGAGATGATTCGGCTCCAGGATTCACAGGCCTATAAAGTGGGTTTATTGTGATTTGTGTAGCTCCACATCTCCTGATATCATGATTGCCAGGATGTGCCTGGGAATAGACAGACCAGGTGGATGTGTCGGAAGCAATTTAGGCTAGTGAAACCATACAGCTACTGTAACTGCTTGCATTGTACTAACCATAATTGGCAATAAGGTGAGGGCTGATACTGCACCATCTCTTGTACCTCATCATTGTCCTTCCCTTCCCTGCGACTGATGGCTATAAGCTTGGGTTGTCAGGGAGCAAAAACAGAATCGGCTCTGAAACCGCTGACACTCAGGTTTATAAAAGATTGATGTGATGCCTCCCAGCCTTGCACACTTTCTGTGTTGTTTGTCGGCAAGGAAACAACCAGGTACAATCCCCATGTGATATTCGGCATGCTGAATGTTTTATGACTCCGGAGTGCATCGGGACAGAGGTGCTGCGATGTTTGGCTACTTCAGGAAATTGTCTTGTGTTGCCCCATAGGACAAAAAGGGAATCATGAAAGAGATGCCAGAAAAAGACAAGAGACAGCAGCCACTTCTGCGCTTCTTCTGTTTCTCAATTTCTGTGACACAAAAGCTTGCTTGCACATTGACTCTGTACCGGTTCCACCTGTATGTACCCTCGTTATTGTTATTTTATTGTGTTACTTTTAATTTTTTACTTTAGTTTAACTCTATTTCTTGAACTGCATTGTTGGTTAAGGGCTCATAAGTAAGCATTTCACGTTAAGGTCTACTCCTGTTGTATTTGGCGCATGTGACAAATACAATTTGATTTGAACAACAGTCAGCTACTGTCTCAGACTTATTCATTTTTAAAATGTTAACAATTGGACCCCTGCTAACAATGAATGATTCATAACTATAGCAAATGTTTCTATACATTGACATAACCAATTCATATAGTTCATGACAGGAATATAACAGAAATAATTGTCATAATGTTTCATTCAGAAGTGGGAAAATGCTGTTGGGAAGTTATTTTGTCAAGTTTTGGTAGACTGTCTGTCCTGAAATACCAAAGAACAGTAAATATGTGACAAGTTTCTTTGTTCACGAGAGGATGAATTTATGTTGCTAAAGAAAGATTCTCACAAATTAATGAGTTCTTGTTGTTCTGGCAGTAAACCCTCCCTGAGAATTCCAGCAGCACCAGTTTAGGTGGACCTGTGTTGCTGCCATGGTAACATTTAGAATACATCTCTTGCCTGCCAGGCAGTATGCGTGCATGTTATTTATATTATATGTCTCCATACCTTATGTTAAACTATTAACCTCTTCCAAGAACAGGATGTTTTTCTCCTTCAAGAGAAAATAAAAACATTAAACATGTAAATTACGCACAATGAGATTTTAAAGAACCCCCACTGTGCATCGCACGCCACCTACGTATGTGCAAAGAAATTATCTTAATTATTGGAAGTAAATTCAACATTTTATTGACTCAATTTAGTTTGTACAGAAATATGTATATCTCTTTTTTACGTCACCTGAAGACTAAGTCTCTACTTGAAGTTGTGTATAGAGAGCTTTACTCATACTAAGTGTTCTTGCTGTGAAAATGTGAATAGTCTTTGCTTATTTAAAATAGTCACAAGCTACCCTGTTAGTGTCTTTATCAGGATATATTGTGCATCCAAGATTGTCATCGTTGTGTTCCTTTTGATGATTAACTTTAATACCCATCTTTTTTTCTAATCATTTGATGTTAGAGTTGACTTCTACTGACGAGCTGTCCCTTTCTGAAACAAACAGAAACCATAATTAATAACAAGCAAAAGTCTATCTGTCAAAGACGCCATTCACAGTGTTGTTGTTTTTTCTCACATTTATTGGTTATGCTTTTTGCTACACACTCTTTTTTTCTAATTAACAGCGCATACGTTATAGCTTTAATTACAACAACAAAAAAGGCACATGCACAACAACAAAATCTAAAGTATAATGTTACTTGAGTGCCATAAGCTGTGCTATGGTGTGTGGGATACTTCTCGAGTTCTCATTCGGAAAGTTCATAATCAAATGATCATGTACAAATTAAAACAATCTCACACCTTAAAAGTGTTCACAGACTGTTTAAATGAACTCCCACACTAAGCTGAGGTGAGAAGAACAGCTCTGAGAATAGCTCCGGCTTTGTCAGATTGCCTTATGTTTGACTTTATTTCCACCAAACTTTTATATTTTATGAGCAGATATATTTATTTTACCTTTACCCTCCTACTGCAATATCACAATCTAGAGAGGTGTTCATGGGCTTTTACAGTACGATTAAAAAAAAAGCAATGTACTTACATATGGTTTTCAAAATCATTTAAACATGTTGCATAGTAGGATCCTATAGGACCAAAACAAGCCATTTTGTGAACAACTTTTTATTTAGTTTGTTGTTTTTTCAGAAGGGGGGTTACAGGTACGTGTGAACTGAGTAGACAAAACATTAGGAATACCTTCCTAATATTGAGTTGCACCCCCTTTTGCCCTCAAAACAGCCTCAATTAATCGTGGTGTGTAGTCTACAAGGTGTCGAAAGAGTGCTGGCCTATATTGATACCAATGCTTCCCACAGTTGTGTCAAGTTGGCTAGATGTCCTTTGGGTGGTGGACCATTATTGATACACACGGGAAACTGTGGTTGTCGAACATCTCATTCCAAAATCATGGGCATTAATATGGAATTGGTACCCCCTTTGCTGCTATAACAGCCTCCACTCTTCTGGGAAGGCTTTCCACTAGATATTGGAACATTGCTGCAGGAACTTGGTTCCGTTCAGCCACGAGCATTAGTGTGGTCAGGCACTGATATTGGGCGATTAAGCCTGGCTTGCAAGTCGGCATTCCAATTCATCCCAAAGGTGTTCGATGGAGTTGAGGTCAGGGCTCTGTGCAGGCCAGTCAAGTTCTTCCACACCAATCTCGACAAACCATTTCTGTATGGACCGCGCTTTGTGCACGGGGGACTTGTCATGCTGAAACACGAAAGGACCTTCCCCAATCTTTTGCCACAAAGTTGGAAGCACAGAATCATCTATAATGTCATTGTAAGCTGTAGCATTAAGATTTCCCTTAACTGGAACAAAGGGGCCTGAACCATGAAAAACAGCTCCAGGCCATTATCACTCCTACACCAAACTTTACAGTTGACACTATGCATTGGGGCAGGTAGCGATCTCCTGGCATCCACCAAACCCAGATGGTGAAGCATTATTCTTCACTCCAGAGAATGCGTTTCCACTCATTCAGAGTCTAATGGCGGCGAGCTTCACACCACTCCAGCCGACGCTTGGCATTGCGCATTGTGATCTTAGACTTGTGTGTGGCTGTTGGGCCATGGAAACCCATTTCATTAAGCTCCCGATTAAAAGTTATTGTGCTGACGTTGCTTCCAGAGGCAGTTTGGAACTCAGTAGTGAGTGTTGCAACCCGAGGACAGATGATTTTTACGCGCTACACGCTTGAGCTTGTGTGGTCTACCACTTTGCGGCTGAGCCGTTGTTGCACTTAGACGTTTGCACTTCACAATAACAGCACTTATAGTTGACCTGGGCAGCTATTGCAGGGCAGATATTTGACGAACTGACTTGTTGGAAAGGTGGCATCCTATGACGGTGCCACATTGAAAGTCACTGAGTTCTTCAGTAAGGCCATTCTACTGCCAATGTTTGTCTCTGAAGATTGCAAGGCTGTGTGCTCGATTTTATACACCTGTCAGCAACGGGTGTGGCTGAAATAGCCAAATCCACTAATTTGAAGGGATGTCCACATACTTTTGTAAATATAGTATATCTCTATGACTATCACCCCCACTTATAGATGTTGGAGTTTCTAATAGAGCTGTAATATTAGTGACAGGCAGTGGGTATGTGTGGTGATGCTGGGATCCTTTGATGAGTGCAATCAGGTCTCTCTGTTCTGCACGTGGGCAACACAAAAGTAGCGTCTCAGTAATTGCTAGTTATTAAAGCTGATAATCAGCCCCGGTGTGCAATGAAGTATAATGACCATCGTTGATGGACCTATCTCTGAGGATGTGAAAAGCCCTCATGTATACGTACAGTACGGGGGTGAAAACATAAGGAGTGCGGTCATGTGAGAATTAAACTTCAAACCGTTTCTCAGAACCACAACGACTGTTGTGATCGACTGTCATTTACTCAACAAGTGGGGACTTCAGTGGGGTCTTCAGAGATGGAGTACTGCATTAGGGAAATTACCTCTTTACCTTGTTATTCCAAATTATATTCCATATAGAAATTCTAGTGCTGTAAGACATACAGTGCCTTCGGAAAGTATTCAGATCCCTTGACTTTTCCACATTTTGTTAGGTTACAGCCTTATTCTAAACTTGATTCAATTGTTTTTCCCCCCTCATCAACACAATATCAACACAATACCCCATAATGACAAATCAAAAACAGTTTTTTAGAAATGTTTGCTAATTTATAAAATACAAATAACTGAAATATCACATTTGCATACGTTTTCAGACCCTTTACTCAGTACATTGATTAAGCACATTTTGCAGCGATTACAGCCTTGAGTCTTCTTGGGTATGTCGTGACTTTACTTCCATTCATCTGATGACTGTTATTTATTGAATCAACTAACTATCTTTAGTTGTTACCCGATTTAAATGAATCATGTAACAATTAAGTCATTAGGAATTTGGGGCTCCACGAGAGCGGTTGTTTAAAGAGTTACCATCTCCTGAATTAAACTCCAAAGGTCTTTACCTATCACATCCATAAAACTGTAAAAGCATTAATCATAACTTCTTATCATATCATCATTTTGAACAGTCGTAACCTTCTGCAACTGCAAAATCCGCCTTACTGATGATTCAGTACTACACAAATTGGTTTAATTATTTATTTAATAGGTAACTAAATGATAACCCAGGATAGCATACACACTTAATACATTAGGAAAAGGTCCCAAGCAGACTGACACAAAATGGTGGCTTTTTACACAACGACATGGAGAGAAAAGAGAGAGAGAGAAACACTTATCGTTGATACATTTTAGAAACTATTCTCACAGTAATCATATACTTTGCACATGAACCACCGTCCGTTTTGAGTAAGAAATCATTAATGTATTTACGTGTGAATGCCTTTGTTCACCGTTTATCTCTGTCGGAACCAGCCCTCCTTAGGAAGGCTGATGGGCCTTTTAGCGGCATGCGTGTAAGGTTCTGATTGTCCGAAAGGGCCCAGACCCGTCTCTTCTACTGTTGTTCACTCTGGACGATGCTCCTGCCATGGAAATTCTTACACAGGGACTGTCACGACTTCCGCTGAAGTCGGTCCCTCTCCTTGTTGGGGCGGCGTTCGGCGGTCGACATCGCGTAATGTTACTTTGTAAATTTGTCTTTTTGAGTAAAGTACGTTGATTACTCATATCTGCTGTCCTGCGCCTGACTCTCTACACCAGCTACACACAGGACCCTTACAGAATCACTCACCTGAAGAATGGAGTCAGCAGGAGCAGACGCCCTCCCTGTTGCAGTGGAGGAGCGCGTTCAGCAGCACACGACCATGTTGCTACGCCTGGGCACTGCCATGACGATGGATCGTTGGGAGAGAGGAGGAGGTTTTCCAGCACCTCCACCAGCCCCACTACAGCCGGTCCCACAATCCACCCCTTCTTCACCCGGTCCCAACGGGATTCGATTCGCACTCCCTAGGGAGTATGATGGGACGGCTGCCGGATGCCAGGGGTTCCTACTCCAGCTGGAGCTCTACCTGGCGACCGTCCACCCGGCTCCATCGGGGCGTGAGAGCGTGTCCGCCCTCGTCTCCTGCCTCTCAGGCAAAGCCCTGGAGTGGGCCAACGCCGTATGGAGTGAGGGAGACGCGGCGTTGGACCATTATGCAGAGTTCACCTGCCGCTTTCGGGCAGTGTTCGACCTCCCGCCTGAGGGTTGAGCAGCGGGTGAACGTCTGTTCCACCTGAGGCAGGGGACGAGGAGCGCGCAGGATTTCGTCTTGGACTTCCGGACCCTGGCCGCCAGTGCGGGATGGAACAACAGGGCCCTGATCGGGGCCTGTCAGTTCCATTTCCCAGCACCTCCGCTCCGACGCCCATGGAGCTGGGAGGTGCTGCACTTAGGGCGACCGGAGGAGGGGCCATTCCCTGCACCATCTGTGGCCGCAGAGGGCACACTGCTGGTCGGTGCTGGGGGGGTTCCTCAGGGATTCGAGGCAGCAGGCAGGGCACTATCGTGTCACCCCAGGTGAGTCGGCACCAGGCTCACCCAGAGCCCCCTGTTGCTCACATGTATGTGTTTATTTCATTTCCTGAGTGTTCCCCGCATTCCCAGCATAAGGCGCCAGTAGATTCAGGCGCAGCTGGGAATTTTATTGACCGTTCATTTGCCCATAGTTTAGGGATCCCCCTTGTTCCTGTGGATATGCCCTTCCCTGTGCACGCCCTAGATAGTTGACCATTAGGGTCAGGGCTGATTAGGGAGGCCACCGCTCCACTAGACATGGTTACGCAGGAGGGTCATAAGGAGAGAATCAGTCTCCTGCGTTTCCTGTGGTGCTGTGCTTACCCTGGTTGGCCTGTCATGACCCCACTATTTCGTGGCAACAGAGGGCTCTCAAGGGGTGGTCACGAGAGTGCTCAGGGAGGTGTGTGGGGGTTTCCATTGGTGTGACTACGGTGGAAAGTCCAGACCAGGTCTCCACCGTGCGCATCCCCTCAGAATATGCCGATTTGGCTCTCACCTTCTGTAAGACGAGGGCGACTAAATTACCACCTCATCAACGGGGGGATTGTGCGATAAATCTCCTGGTAGACGCAGCACTTCCCAGGAGTCACGTGTATCCTCTGTCACAGGAGGAGACGGTGGCTATGGAAACATATGTCTCCGAATCCCTGGGGCAGGGGAACATTCGTCCCTCCACTTCACCTGCCTCCTCGAGTTTCTTTTTTGTGAAGAAGAAGGATGGGGGTCTGCGCCCGTGTATTGACTATCGAGGTATCAATCAGATCACTGTGAGGTACAGCTACCCGCTGCCTCTCATCGCCAGTGCGATCGAGTCAATGCACGGGGCGCGCTTCTTCACAAAATTGGATCTCAGGAGTGCTTACAACCTGGTGCGTATCCAGGAGGGGGACGAGTGGAAGACGGCATTTAGTACCACCTCAGGGCACTATGAGTAACCTCGTCATGCCGTACGGGTTGATGAATGCTCCATCAGTCTTCCAGGCCTTTGTTGACGAGATTTTCTGGGACCTGCACGGGCAGGGAGTAGTGGTGTATATCGACGACATTCTGATGTACTCCGCTACACGCGCTGAGCATGTGTTCCTGGTGCGCAGGGTGCTTGGTCGACTGTTGGAGCATGACCTGTACGTCAAGGCTAAGAAATGTCTGTTCTTCCAATAGTCCGTCTCCTTCCTAGGTTACCACATTTCCACGTCAGGGGTGGAGATGGAGAGTGACCGCATTTCAGCCGTGCGTAATTGGCCGACTCCCACCACGGTAAATGAAGTGCAGCGGTTTCTAGGGTTTGCCAACTACTACCAGAGGTTTATCCGGGATTTTGGTCAGGTAGCAGCTCCCATTACCTCACTGCTAAATGGGGGACCGGTGCGGCTGCAGTGGTCGGCTGAGGCGGACAGGGCTTTTGGTCACCTGAAGGCTCTGTTTACCTCGGCTCCCGTGCTGGCTCATCCGGATCCCTCTTTGGCGTTCATAGTGGAGGTGGACGCGTCCGAGGCTGGGATAGGAGCCATGCTCTCTCAGTGCTCGGGCACGCCACCAAAGCTCCGCCCTGTGCTTTCTTTTCGAAGAAGCTCAGCCCGGCGGAGAGAAACAATGATGTGGGGGACCGGGAGCTGTTGGCTGTTGTCAAGGCTCTGAAGGCGTGGAGACATTGGCTTGAGGGGGCTAAACACCCTTTTCTCATCTGGACTGACCACCGCAATCTGGAGTACATCTGGGCGGCGAGGAGACTGAACCCTCGCCAGGCAAGGTGGGCTATGTTCTTTACCCGTTTTGTTTTCACTCTATCCTACAGACCAGGTTCCCAGAACCCTAAGGCAGATGCACTGTCCCGGATGTATGACACAGAGGAGCGGTCCATGGATCACACTCCCATACTTCCGGCCTCTTGCCTGCTGGCACCGGTGCTGTGGGAGCTGGACGCGGACATCGAGCGGGCATTACGCACAGAGCCCACTCCCCCCCAGTGTCCAGCTGGGCACCTGTATGTTCCGTCTGCTGTCCGCGACCGTTTGATCTATTGGGCCCATACGTCACCCTCCTCTGGTTGTCCTAGCATCGGTCGGACGGTGCGTTGCCTTCGTGGGAAGTACTGGTGGCCCACCTTGGCCAAGGACGTGAGGGTTTATGTTTCCTCCTGCTCGGTGTGTGCCCAGTGCAAGGCTCCCAGGCACAACCCTACCCGTTCCACAACGTCCGTGGTCGCACCTGTCGGTGGACTTCCTGACGGATCTTCCTCCCTCACAGGGAAACACCACGAACCTGGTTGTTGTGGATCGGTTTTCTAAGTCCTGCCGTCTCCTCCCTTTTCCTGGTCTCCCTACAGCCCTACAGACTGCGGAGGCCCTGTTCACACACGTCTTCCGGCACTATGGGGTGCCTGAAGACATAGTTTCTGATCGGGGTCCCCAGTTCACGTCCACGGTCTGGAGAGCGTTCATGGAACGTCTGGGGATCTCGGTCAGCCTCACCTCAGGTTTTCACCCCGAGAGTAATGGGCAGGTGGAGAGAGTAAACCAGGATGTGGGTAGGTTTCTGCGGTCATATTGCCAGGACCGGATGGGGGAGTGGGTTGCGTTCATCCACTGGGCAGAGATGGCCCAAAACTCACTCCGCCACTTCTCCACTAACCTCTTTCCTTTCCAGTGCGTACTGGGGTATCAGCCGGTTCTGGTACCTTGGCATCAGAGCCAGATCGAAGCTCCTGCGGTGGACGAAAGGTTTAAGCGCTTGGAGGAGACCTGGGACGCCGCCCATGTGCACCTACAACGGGCCGTGAGGCGGCAAAAAGCGAGCGCCGACCGCCACCGCAGCGAGGCCCCGGTGTTCGCTCCGGGGGACTGGGTCTGGCTCTCGACCCGAAACCTGCCCCTCCGCCTGTCCTGACGGAAGCTGGGTCCGCGGTTTGTGGGGCCATTTAAAGTGCTGAGGAGACTGAACAAGGTATGCTACAGGTTACAGCTTCCCCCAGATTATCGTATTAATCCCTCATTCCATGTGTCTCTCCTCAAGCCGGTGGTGGCTGGTCCACTCCAGGAAGCTGAGGTGCGGGAGGTTCCTCCTCCCCTCTGGACATCGAGGGGGCCCCGGCGTATGCTGTTCGAGCAATCCTGGACTCGAGGCGTCGGGCGAGGGGCCTTCAGTACCACATGGAGTGGGAGGGGTTTGTTCCGGAGGAGAGATGCTGGGTGCCAGTGGAGGACGTCCTGGACCCTTCGTTGCTGCGGGATTTCCACTGTCTCCATCCGGATCGCCCTGCGCCTCGTCCTCTGGGTCGTCCCCGAGGTTGGTGTCGGCGCGCTGCTGGAGCCGCGCGTCAAGGGGGGGTACTGTCACGGCTTCCACCGAAGTCGGTCCCTCTCCTTGTTCGGGCGGCGTTCGGCGGTCGACGTCACCGGCTTTCTAGCCACCGCCGATCCACTTTTCATTTTCCATTTGTTCTGTCTTTGTCTTACACACCTGGCTTCACTCAACCAATTACTTGTTTATTATTTAACCCTCTGTTCCCCATGTTGTGTTTGTGAGTGATTGTTTATTGTAATTCGGTCCGTCTTTGTGGGCTCGTAATGTTACTTTGTAAATTTGTCTTTTTGAGTAAAGTGCGTTGATTACTCATATCTGCTGTCCTGCGCCTGACTCTCCACACCAGCTACACACAGGACCCTTACAGGGACACTCAGAGTCAATCTTAAATGAATCATTGTTTATTGTCTGCGCTGGAGAGGTTCCAACCAACTCAATGCACCATAGTACAGATGTTAATCAGGAGCTCTGCCTGGCTGTCCCAGCAGTTGTCTTATATACGGCTATACACAGACAAGTTATATTTGTATGATTTAGCATCATTAATTAATCATTACCGTTTTGTTTCGTTTGTGTGACAGACCAATACTGGTTCATAACATGTGACAGACCAATACCTCACGAGGCTTCTTCTCTCTAAGCTGAGACCTTGAAACTGAGATCTTTCATTCGTTCTCAAAACAAGGTCTGGGCGTACTGCCAAATTGCAGCTACGCTACTGACAGTGAGGATTTGGACAGTCAACCACTTGCATGAACACAGACATTGATTTATAGAACAGCACATGAATAGAACACAGACATGAGTTATAAGAAAAACATAAACATTCAAATGTGAAATGGCTAGTTAGTTAGCGGTGGTGCGCGCTAATAGCATTTCAATCGGTGACGTCACTCGCTCTGAGACTTGAAGTAGGGTTTCCCCTTGCGTTGCAAGGGCCGCGGCTTTTGTGGCGCGATGGGTAACGGTGCTTCGGTGGGTGTCAGTTGTTGATGTGTGCAAGGGTCCCTGGTTCGAGCCCAGGTTGGGGCGAAGAGAGGGACGGAACCTACACTGTTACATTGGTGCCGTGACCCGGATCATTGGTTGCTGCGGAAAAGGAGGAGGTCAAAGGGGGGGTGAGTGTAACCGATGTGAAATGGCTAGTTAGTTAGCGGTGGTGCGCGCTAATAGCATTTCAATCGGTGACGTCACTCGCTCTGAGACTTGAAGTAGGGTTTCCCCTTGCGTTGCAAGGGCCGCGGCTTTTGTGGCGCGATGGGTAATGGTGCTTCGGTGGGTGTCAGTTGTTGATGTGTGCAAGGGTCCCTGGTTCGAGCCCAGGTTGGGGCGAAGAGAGGGACGGAACCTACACTGTTACACTAGCCAGCCGTGCTGATGGTTCCCATGGGGTGATGAGAGTAGCGTACTACAGTGATTTGAGAAGAGTAGTACAGTGGTCCCACTTAAATTTGGTTTTCTACATACTTATCTTGGGACAGCTAATCAGCTGTTCCAGTGATTGTCTGAGAGGGGAGTTTTCTTCTACAAATTGTGTTGGTATTCAGGGTTCAAACCTTTTTGTACGTGGGCTGCAACTCCCCGTCTTTCCTGGTCTAAATGTTAATTTATTTACGAATCCTTTTATGCACTCTGGTAGAAGGGGACGGTTCTGTCAGACTGACACGCTCTCTGACCTCACTCGGGTAACAAAGCACATTCCTCTAAACAGGGTGTGAACTGTCAACCCCCAGCAGCTCCCCCCTCCCCTCTGTGGGTGAGAGAGGGTATTTTTACTGTCATCCATTGCCAAGCTGATCTGACCCATTCGCATCCTCACAGGACAGTCATGACCGGTATGATGCTACAAGCTTGGCACACCTGTATTTGGGGAGTTTCTCCCATTCTCCCACTCTGCAGATCCTCTCAAGCTGTGTCAGGTTGGATGGGGAGCGTTGCTGCACAGCTATTTTCAGGCCTCTCCAGAGATGTTCGAGCAGTTTCAAATCTGGGCTCTGACTGGGCCTCTAAATGGCATTCAGAGACTTGTCCTGAAGCCACTCCTGTGTTGTCTTGGCTGTGTGCTTAGGGTCATTGTCCTGTTGAAAGGTGAACCGTTGCCCCCCCCAGTCTGTGGATCTCTCTGTACTTTGCTCCGTTCATCTTTGCCTCGATCCTGATTAGTCTCCCAGTCCCTGCTGCTGAAAAACATCCCCACGGCATGATGCTGCCACTACCATGCTTCACCGTAGGGATGGTGCCAGGTTTTCTCCAGACGTGACACTTGGCATTCAGGCCAAAGAGTTTGATCTTGGTTTCATCAGACCAGAGAATCTTGTTTCTCATGGTCTGAGAGTCTTTAGGTGCCTTTTGGCAAACTCCATGTGTGCTTTCATGTGCCTTTTACTGAGTAATGGCTTCCATCTGGCCATTCTACCATAAAGGCCTGATTGGTGGAGTGCTGCAGAGATGGTTGTCCTTCTGGAAGGTTCTCCCAGCTCCACAGAGGAACTCTAGAGCTCTGTCAGAGTGACCATCACCTCCCTGACCAAGGCCCTTCTCCCCCGATTGCTCAGTTTGGCCAGACGGCCAGCTCTAGGAAGAGTCTTGGTGGTTCCAAACTTCTTCCGTTTAAACAGGATGGACTGGGGGCCTCCAGAGTGGCGCAGAGGTCTAAGGCACTGCATTGCACTGCTTGAAGCATCACTACAGACCTGGGTTCGATCACAGGCTGTGTCACAGCCAGCCGTGACTGGAAGACCCATGACGAGGCACAAAATTGGCCCAGCGTCGTCCAGGTTAGGGGAGGGTTTGGCCGTCTGGGGTTTCCTTGTCCCATATAAGGTATTTCATTTTTTTGGCAAAAAAATCTAAAAACTTGTTTTCGCTTTGTCATTATGGGGTATTGTGTGTAGATTGCTGAGGATTTGTATTTATTTAATCAATTTTAGATTAAGGCTATAATGTAACAAATTATGGAAAAAGCCAAGGAGTCTGAATACTTTCTGAAGGCACTGTATATGTAGACACCCACACACAGATAAAGCTGAAAATGCTTATATGTCTCTAGGAATGGTATGTTTTATTCCTCTCAGAAAGGAGAGAAATATAACCAGTCTGATTGATTGGAGTTTGGACACACCTACTCATTCAAGGTTTTTTTCATTGTTGTTTGTATTTTCTACATTGTAGAATAATCAAAATATATTTTATATTTGCAATTCTTCAAAGTAGCCACCCTTTGCCTTGATGACAGCTTTGCACACTCTCGGCATTCTCTCAGCCAGATTCATGAGGTAGTCACCTGTAATGCATTTCAATTTACAGGTGTGCATTGTTAAAAGTTAATTTGTGGAATTTCTTTCCTTAATGCGTTATTTAAAAAATATATAGCGGCATTATCCTTTTGTGTACTTTATATGTGGTTTTAGTCTTAAGTTTACACCAAAAACGGTTTATCATCCTAAATTACTATTTTTATTAATATTATTTTTATTATATAGTATACAGTACAAGTCAAAAGTTTGGACACACATACTCATATTATATATATATTTTCTGGCTTCCTCCAAGTTACCAACTAGTGAATAAATGATAGCTGGGAAGGTAAAGAACTTGAAAGGAACTTTGTTTCATTGGGAAGATATTTGAAAGTTCCTCTGTGGTTGCTGAAATTGTAGGAACGGTTTTAGGCAAGTGTAGACTATAACGCTACATTTAAAGTGGAAATGTAAGACTTTGCCACTGTTACCATAAACAGTCCATATTAATTCTGTGTGATTTGAATAGTATGTACATTCAATTCAGTTTGAAAGATGTAAATTGTGTGCTGTCACCTGTAGTAGGGATTGAGACAATCTCACCAGGGATGTCAGTAGGCCTATGGATAAACATTCAGAACATTAAAACTTTCCTCACCAGAACCGGTATTATTCTGTTGCAGTTTGTAGCCTTGTAGAGAACTTTGCCCATCACTACAGAATATTTATGTTTGCAACATTTCTGGGGATGTTCTGCAACATTCCCTCATATACAGTCAGGTCCAAAGTTGTTGGCACCCTTGAGAAAGGAGCAAAAAATACTGTATAAAATAAATAATACAAATACTACATTGTTCTCCACAAAATTTGAAAATGATATTATTTTATACTAGTACCATTTCTCAGAGAAAGAGTGCCAATAATATGTTAATAATGTTTTTTGTTGTTGTTATATTAGACTGTTACAATACAGATTAAAATGCTTTAGTTCCATTGCATTTATTAGGTTTTCTAACGACCATACAACATCACACACTGATGGCTTTCTATTCATTATTGAGTTATAATTCATTATCAAATAAGTTACACTCATTTCATTCCAGCTAGGATAATTGATTTGGTACTGTTGTCTTTGTGAAGTGTTTAATTGATAGATCCCATTTTTGTCTGTGGTTGGGTCTCTCCTTTTTATATGAATGATTAAAGAGAGAGTTATTTAATCAGTCTCAGAGCCCTGCAGTAGGTTTGCGTACAGTACTTCCATCTGACTAACCAAGTGGAGCGAGTGACGGCATCCCAATGGCCCCATATTCCATACATAGTTCCATACATAGGGTGCCATTTGGGACACAGCCAGTGTCTTTGACCAAATGGCCAACTAATCGCATCCCTCCCTCCTCCCTGTTCCAGATGACCCAATTGACATATCACACTCGGCACCTCACAGTATTAATGAACGTGTTTCATCATCTGTGATTAAATTGGATGCTTTATGATTCATCAGCAAAAAAAATTGTGGGAATTAGAGTTTCTCCGAGGGGATCGACCATTTTAATTGCAGGTATGTGCACGGCACAACAGAAAAGAGAATGCGGGAGTTGCCTGCTGCCCACATAAATTCACCTGTGCATCAGCATTTCACCAAAACCTGCTAGCAAAGGTGATACTACTTTAGCAACATTACCAGCACTTCAATATCAGCATAATTTTGAACCAACGTACGATGGCTCCCTCCTTCAAAGCAGTTGTTGAGTGTGGCTGCATGGAGAGAGACAATCTGTTTTGTTCTTCTAAGTACTTTAATGGCTCTTCAACAAGCACAGATGCTTCCTAATTCAATCTCTATGGAAATGGAGAATCACATTTTAATTTATGTAATACTCAACTGCCTTGCGAACATGCACAGCAATTTATGGAAATCAGACCCTTCTATTGAGCCAAAATTAAGAAATGATTATCCTTAGCTCCAAAGTGTGTTTTTCTAATAACCCGGTGTGGATTACACATTAGTAATCCATGTTAGTGTCATTTAGAAAACGATAGGCAGGTGAGCTTTTTATATTTCTCTACATATTTATGGTACGTCACTACGATGAGTGCTGCTGACATCAGGGTTTCCGAAGCAAAATATAGCTGTTACTTTGTGAAAGAACAAAATGTTCTGAATCCATACAGATTCTTTTGATGTGATAATATGGCTTTGGGGTAAAAAATGTAAATGAGGCGTGGATTCCCTTTTAGAACGAGATCTGAGGCAGCAGCCCTGTCTGTCTCTCACACACACACACACACACACACACACACACACACACACACACACACACACACACACACACACACACACACACACACACACACACACACACACACACACACACACACACACACACACACACACACACACACACACAGAGGCAGGAAGGCGGTAGTACTGCCACTCTAGCCTTTCCTGTGCCGCCCGAGCCTGGCTATGGGATGACATGTGATTGACATTGCCTCCTCTTCCTTTGCCTCCCCTCATAAAAGTTTTGAGCTGCACCTGAATGAAATAATAAAATCCACCCCTAGCTAGATATGAGGAAAGAGTCTGATTGACCCACAGCTTAAAGGCAGTTCTGCAAACCTCTTCTTTACTCTTTGAATCCGCCTGTGGTTCGCCTGAGAGGTACTGGCGCGGCCAAATCCTTCTCCGGTACTGAGGGTGGGGGCAGAGGGAGAGACGGAGGAGATAAAAATAGAGCCTCATTACTCCATTATTGCAGCCCATTGTCTGTTGCTAGGCAATGGTATCAGATTAACACTAATTATCATTTTATCACACTTTTCTTTCCTCTGTCGTTTTTTCTTTTTTTTACTCTCGCTCTCTCTCTCTCTTTGTCTCTCTCTCTCTCTGTCTCTTTCTCTCGCTCTCTCTCTCTCTGTCTCTCTCTCTCTCTGCTTTAAAGTTGAAACTGTGATTTTGATAATTTGCACTGAGGAGTTACTTTAGGAATTCACATTAAGATATTTACATTCGGAAGCATTTCATTTTCTGATATTATGAGAAAAGAATAAATAAGAGGGATCCAATATTGGTGAAGGGCTGATATAACATTAGTCCCTTTCAGAAATACTAGTAATTTGGCACATCACATTAAAAACCACTGATATATCTAGTTTGGGAAGTGCAGGACACGAGCAGAATCCAGAGAGTAATAAAATTGTCTTCATCTGTTAGTCTGGAAAGCCTCAATTCAAGGTAACCCACTGGCAAAATCTGGTTGAATCAACGTTGTTTCCACATAATTTCAACACAAAAAAAATCTATGTGATGATGTTGAATTAACATAGAAAATTGATTGGACTGGCAAAAAGTTGTCAACGTGAAGTCAAGGGCATTTAATATTTTTTTTCACCCAACTGTTAACCTAAATCCAATGACATAGTGACATTTGTTGTTGAATGCACGTTGGTTGACAACGAAACCAAATGTACAGTACCAGTCAAAAGTTTGGACACACCTACTAATTCAAGGGTTTTTCTTTATTTTTACTATTTTCTACACTGTAGAATAATAGTGAAGACATGAAAACGAGGAAATAATACAAATGGAATCATGTAGTAACCAAAAAAGTGTTAAACTAATCTAAATATATTTTACATTTTTGATTCTTCAAAGTAGCCACACTTTACCTTGTTGACAGCTTTGCACACTCTTGGCATTCTCTCAACCAGCTTCACATGGAATGCTATTCTAACAGTCTTGAAGGAGTTCCCACATATGCTGAGCACTTGTTGGCTGCTTTTCTTTCGCTCTGCGGTCCAACTCATCCCAAACCATCTCAACTGGGTTGAGGTCGGGTGACTGTGGAGTCCAGGTCATCTGATGCAGCACTCCATCACTCTCCTTCTTGGTCACATAGCCCTTAAACAGCCTGGAGGTGTGTTGGGTCATTGTCCTGTTGAAAAACAAATGATAGTCCCAGTAAGCGCAAACCAGATGGGATGGCGTATCGCTGCAGAATGCTGTGGTAGCCGTGCTGGTTAAGTTTGCCTTGAATTCTAAATAAATCACAGACAGTGTCACCAGCAAAGCACCCCACCCCAAAACACCTCATCTTCCATGCTTCACGGTGGAAACCACACATGCGGAGATCATCCATTCACCTACTCTGTGTCTCACAAAGACATGGTGGTTGGAACAAAAAATCTAAAATTTGGACCAAAGGACAGATTTCCACAGGTCTAATGTTCATTGCTCGTGTTTCTTAGCCCAAGCAACTCTCTTCTTCTTATTGGTGTCCTTTAGTAGTGGTTTCTTTGCAGAAATTCAACCATGAAGGCCTGATTCACGCAGTCTCCTCTGAACAGTTGATGTTGAGATGTGTCTGTTACTTGAACTCTGTGAAGCATTTATTTCGGCTGCAAGTTCTGAGGCTGGTAACTCTAATGAATTTATCTTCTGCAGCAGAGGTAACTCTGGGTCTTCATTTCCTGTGGCAGGCCTCAATTTTATCACAGCACTTGATGGTTTTTGCGACTGCACTTGAAGAAACTTTCAAAGTTCTTGAAATTTTCCGTATTGACTGACCTTCATCTCTTAAAGTAATGATGGACTGTTATTTATCTTTGCTTATTTGAACTGTTCTTACCATAATATGGACTTGGTCTTTTACCAAATAGAGCTATCTTCTGTATACCACCCCTACCTTGTCACAACACACCTGATTGGCTCAAATGCATTAAGAAGGAAATACATTCCACAAATGAACTTTTAACATGGAACACCTGTTAATTGAAATCCATTCCAGGTGACTACCTCATGAAGCTGGTTGAGAGAATGCCAAGTGTGTGCAAAGCTGTCATCAAGGCAAAGTGTGGCTACTTGAAGAATCTCAAATATACCATATATTTTGATTTGTTCAACAATTTTTTTTGGTTACTCTATGATTCCATGTGTTATTTCATAGTTTTGATGTCTTCACTATTATTCTACAATGTATAAAATAGTTTAAAAAATAAAGGAAAACTCTTGAATTAGTAGGTGTGTCCAAACTTTTGACTGGTACTGTAAATCAAAACTAAACGTTGGACTGGCATCTGTGCCCAGTGTGAAGGCACCAATTTTCAGGTTAACATCCCAGAACCTACAGTAAGCTAATAGTGTACTCTGACTGCAGGTTTTTCTCTGAGATGGAACCCATCCAGAGGACTGACTTTTTTTTTTTTAAATACACCTGCACACGGAGTTCCTCCTCTGCTCTTTGAAAATGAGTTTTCCTGCTTAGGAACTAGAATGGGAGGTGTATGTAATGTAAGCTGTGTTTTTGTGTTAAAAAGAGAATCCTGCTGCTCGCCCTAGTCATAGTGATTTATTCCTGTGGATCTCTGGCACCCGTGTAGGCCACAGCTCGGGGGCACACAGCATTCTTCCAGACCTGCCCATTGTTTCTCTATGCTGGCAGTAATGAGAGCTTCCATAGGAACAGAGCCCATCTTTCCTGTCAGGGTGAAGAATGCAGGCGGTGTGCTGTGTGCAAAAAGCCCACACACAGATGCGCACAAACAAACATGCACGAACACACACAAATACACTACCGAGAGGCAAACAAGAAACACATGCACATACATACACACAACAACACAAAGACAGATTTGCTGGAAAATGTAGACATGCGCACGCATGCACTCACATACACACATACACACCTTCCAGCAACACAGACACTGTTCAAACACCTCAACAGCCCATAAATCACAGTGTCATTTCACACTAGCCTCCTGCAGTTAAGGCAATTAGGAGGAGGAAAATGCACTTATTTTTCCCTACATTTAACATGCAAGAACATAATAAATATAACATTATGCATATGTAAAGGTCTACATTTCCTGAAATATAATGTGGCTATCTGTATATGTACAGTACCAGTCAAAAGTTTAGAAACGCCTACTCATTCAAGGGTTTTTCTTTATTTTTACTATTTTTGACTTTGTAGAATAATAGTGAAGACATAAAAACTATGAAATAACATAATAACGGAATCATATAGTAACCAAAAAAGTGTTAAATCTAAATATATTTTATATTTGAGATTCTTCAATGTAGCCATCCTTTGCCTTGATGACAGCTTTGCACACTCTTGGCATTCTCTCAACCAGCTTCATGAGGTAGTCACCTGGAATGCATTTCAATTAACAGGTGTGCCTTGTTAATTTGTGGAATTTCTTTCCTTCTTGATGCGTTTCAACCAATCAGTTGTGCTGTCACAAGGTAGGGGTGGTATACAGAAGATAGCCCTATTTGGTAAAAGACCAAGTCCATATTATGGCAAGAACAGCTCAAATAAGCAAACAGCAACGACAGTCCATCATTAGTTTAAGACATGAAGATCAGTCAATGCAGAAAATTTCAAGAACTTTGAAAGTTTCTTCAAGTGCAGTCGCAAAAACCATCAAGCACTATGATGAAACTGGCTCTCATGAGGACCGCCACAGGAAAGGAAGACCCAGAGTTACCTCTGCTGCAGGAGATAAGTTCACTAAAGTTACCAGCCTCAGAACTTGCAGCCCAAATAAATGCTTCTCAGAGTTTAAGTAAGAGACACTTCTCAACATCAACTGTTCAGAGGAGACTGTGTGAATCAGGCCTTCATGGTTGAATTGCTGCAAAGAAACCACTACTAAAGGACACCAATAAGAAGAAGAGACTTGCTTGGGCCAAGATACACGAGCAATGGAGATTAGACCAGTGAAAACATGTCCTTTGGTCTGATAGGTCCACATTTTAGATTTTCTGTTCCAACCGCCGTGTCTGTGTGACGCAGAGTAGGTGAACGGATGATCTCCGCATGTGTGGTTCCCACCGTGAAGCATGGAGGAGGAGGTGTGAGGGTGTGGGGGTGCTTTGCTGGTGACACTGTTGTGATTTATTTAGAATTCAAGGTACACACACCATTCTGCAGCGATACGCCATCCCATCTGGTTTGTGCTTAGCGGGACTATCATTTGTTTTTCAACAGGACAATGACCCAACACACCTCCAGGCTGTGTAAGGGCGATTTGACCAAGAAGGAGAGTGATGGAGTGCTGCATCAGATGACCTGGACTCCACAATCACCCGACCTCAAACCAATTGAGATGGTTTGGGATGAGTTGAACTGCAGAGTGAAGCCAACAAGTGCTCAGCATATGTGGGAACTCCTTCAAGAATGTTGGAAAAGCATTCCAGGTGTAGCTGGATGAGAGAATGCCAAGAGTGCGCAAAGCTGTCATCGAGGCAAAGGGTGGCTACTTTGAAGAATCTCACTTTTTTGGTTACTGCATGATTCCATATGTGTTATTTCATAGTTTTGATGTCTTCACTATTATTCTACAATGTCGAAAATAGCAAAAATAAAGAAAAACCCTTGAATTAGTAGTGTGTCCAAACTTTTGACTGGTACTGTATATTAATTGAGAACAAGCTGGATTTGGGGCAGAATGAGAGTATTGCTATTCCAATTAAGAAAAATTATAATAATTTGTGGCACAAACTATTCAGGACAAAATTATGGGAACTTACACCATGCAATTATTCAAGTCAACCATATTCTACTGTAGGTGTGTCCTTTTCACTGTAAGAGTTTCACTGTACGTGAGACGTGTAACGGTCAATAAACTCTCATCCATTCAGTGATTTCAGAACTTCTGTTCTTCCTTCTCTCTCCAACGCTCTAGAAATCCCTGGTTCTCCTTCCATAATGTAATTGTCTGACTTTCCAACTTCCCTAAATGTGGATGGCTCTTCACCTTAAGAGGAGCCATCCATCTATGATTTATTACGGTGAAGCGCTGAGTTTCCATCTTCGCCCCTGGGTTGTCACTGCTGTTCTATAATTGGGCGAGCCGCATGACCGACCTAGCCAGTGTTGATGCTTCAGCCACGCGATAGCTAGCGCCAGCACCGACGCTGTCTTTCTCTGGGAGATTACCTCCCTTTCTCCCTCCCTTGTCTTCTTTCGTTTTCTTTTTCACCAACAGAGAGTGAAAGTAGGACACCATTTGCGTCTCCTTCATTAATTGCTCTGCCCTTTCTAGCTCAACCACAAAACAACCCCCTATAAAAGTGACGAAGTAAAAGGAAAGCAACAAACAAACGAAAAAAGAAATAAAGAACCGCAGCCAGTGCTGGACCCAGCTTTGAGGAATGGGTCAAATTAATGAGGCTGTTGTATCCTGTGAGCTGGAGGGAGGTGGAGGCAGCTCACTCCTGCTCGCCCTTTGAGAAACTCATAATGATGGTGCTCTGTCTCCCTCACGGTTCTCGGTTCAAGGGAGGATGCTGCTACAGGCTCTGGACTTGACCTGACCCCTATGACTGGCCTCAAAATGTAATTTGCCCTTGTGACCCTGTTACGTCTCCTGCATCCTCCAACCATCCTCTCCTCCTTCCATCCTTCCAACCTCAGCGTGTCATTCCTTCCTTTTTTTTACCTGGCTGAGAGGACCTCTAGGAAGCTGGGGTGGAAACCATCGATCTCTCCCCTCTACCTCTCCTATCTCTCCCCCTTTTCTCCCATAGCTGTGTATGTCTCTCTCAGGGGAGTAAGTCTGCTTCCAGGCAGGCAGGCCAGTTTGTTTCTCACCAACTCCACCCCTCATTTCCTTTCACTGTAGACAGTCAACACACAGAGCTTATGTAAAGCAATATTTACATTTATAGGCTATGTCTGTGTTGGGCATCACTTATTAATGCATGGATCTCAATGGAAATGGAGAGGCATCCTGGGTCATGGGTGAGTATCTATGTCTCCCAGGGGAAGAACAGACCAATTAGCCAGGAAGACAACAATGTATTTCTGCTAATTACTCATGCTTCTTTTATGTCTGAACAAGAGGATCAACATTAAACAAAAAAAAGGTGGTGGGTAGCTGAACAAAACAACACTGACACAGATTAGTTTTTTTAACTCCCTGTATGTTATAGGACTGGGAAGTACTGTAAAGGTGTTTTTGAAAGAGGACTGTGGCTTATAAGACAAGGATTTCCCCTAGAGGCCAGTATCTCTATGTTATAGTGTCAGTGTTTCATCTTTGAGGAAATGTGTTGCCTATAACAGGAACATGGTTGATTAGCATCTCCTTGATTATCTGTTAATAAAAGGTGTGTAGCCACCGGTATTAAAGGTGTGGACCAACCAACAGTAAAGGTGTGGACAGGCTCTGTCGACCCCCTGCCATTTGGGCTTTACACCTCCCTTTCCTCAACTCCTCTCGGCTCCTCTCTGTTCCTGATACCACCCTGGAGCCCGAGCTGCAGAAACCAACCTTCCTCTTCCAGCCCTCCTCTCTGAAGCAGTGGTTTCCATGACAACCTCGGGAGCTCAGCTCGCAGGAAAGTTTCTATCTTCACTTCTAGAAAGTCGGGTGCTACGGGAGTCACAGAGGTGCTTTAGCTATAGGTGACATGAAGAGGAGCACTAAATATGCAGAAAAACAAAGCAGGGAGGGAGCGGCTTGGAGACGGATGGTATTATGACGTTTGGTTCACCAACTCCCAACCCTTCTCTCTCTTTGCCACGAGGAGTCATGAAGGGGTCTCTAATGAGTGGAAAGTGATAGGCGTCAGGCACGAAGACATTGTCTATTGTGATAAAACACCCCCAGTAAGAGAGTGACTGCCATGGCAAGGATTACTAGACTCCTACCAGAAAATGTGCTTTCTTAATCTGTCATTTTCAGATTCGAAGTCACCAGGCGGTTGATGAATTTCACTGCAGTTTGCCTTATCCTCTTTATTCTCCCCACTGTTGTTCACCAATGCAGATACCAACCGTGTTTCATTCCCTCTCCACTTTCTTAACATAAACCACACTGCCAGTTAACCAGAGGGGTGAAATAGGACATTGTGAGGAGCACATCTGCAATTCCACTTCACACACACATACACGCCGGACGCACACACGCAAACACACACAAACACACACACAATATTCTATCTACTGGCTCTCTGCAACTGAGAGAACCCAGTGAACATGTGATGTAGCTAACATATTTTACCTGACTCTTTACGGTGGTTCTGTTCTACAAGGCAGACATTTTGCAAGGAACAGATTGGGAGCTCAACGCTCCAATTAAGGATCGGAGCAAGTACAAAAGCAGGTGGTGGTAAGAGCTCCTGTATCGCACATCACGAAAGACTTCAAGTTTGTGTGTGGTGTACCTTTGTTCCCCCCACCCACACTCAAACCCTTTGATATTTAGTGGATCTGCACTTTTGCAGCAGCCACCTGCGAGAGGAAGCCTGAGCCTGCGAGAGGAAGCCTGAGCCAGATGATGTATGTATATTGACAGGCAGCTTCACAGCAGGTAGCTAGCACATCAGCTTGTTACAAAGGGAATTTCAGGTCTGTGCAGTGTGACACTTGGGGAATGTAAGGTGCTCAAAAGCACTCATATGCAGCACTCACACGAATGCACGTACGGACACAGACACACACATACATGCGCAGACGCAGCCCCCCCCCCCACACACACACACACACACACACACACACACACACACACACACACACACACACACACACACACACACACACACACACACACACACACACACACACCAAACTACAGTCTTCACCTGTCATCCCAGCACAGTTGAGGCGTTCGTTCACCTTGGCCAGGAGCAATCAATGCTACCTGCAATTATACTGCCACCTTACCCTCCCCATCATGGTGGCTGTCATAGGTTCTGTTGTCTGCTTATTAGACCAGAGACAGGGCCAGGGTGGGGGAGGAGTGGAAGGGGAGGGGAAGCAGGTCCATCCCCAACCCCTTCACGAGGCAGAACACAGATGTGTAGCATGGGCATCACCTGTCAGAGCCATCATCACATGACCTCCCTACCTGCCTCTCTCTCTCTCTATCTCGCCATGCAATTACTGATCTCATCACATGCTCGAGCCTTCTGCTCAGAAAATCCCATTGTCTTAAATTTGCAAGACCTTTTTGACCCGTCGTGAGGAAGGGGAGTGGAAGGGAGAGAGAGACCAGGAGTAATGGGGTGAGAGAAAGAATGAAAGTACACTGCATGACCAAAGTATGTGGACACCGGCTTGTCAAACATCTCATTTCAAAATCATGGGCATTAATATGGAGTTGGTACCCCCTTTGCTGCTATAACCGCCTCCACTCTTCTGGGATGGCTTTCCACTAGATGTTGGAACATTGCTGCAGGGACTTGCTTCCATTCAGCCACAAGAGCATTAGTGAGGTTGGGCACTGATGTTGGGTGATTAGGCATGGCTCGCTGTCGGCGTTCCAATTCATCCCAAAGGTGTTCGATGGGGTTGAGGTGAGGGCTCTGTGCAGGCCAGTCAACATCTTCCACACCGATCTCGACAAACCATTTCTGAATGGACCTCGTTTTGCGCACGGGGGAATTGTCACTCTGAAAAAGGAAAGGGCCTTCCCCAAACTGTTGCCACAAAGTTAGAAGCACAGAATTGTCTAGAATGCCATTGTATGCTGTGGCGTTAAGATTTCCCTTCACTGGAACTAAGGGGCCTGAACCATGAAAAACAGCCCCACACCATCATTCGTCCTCCACCAAACTTTACAGTTGACACTATGCATTCGGGCACGTAGCATTCTCCTGGCATCTGCCAAACCCAGATTCATCCGTTGGACTGCCAGATGGCGAAGCAGGATTCATCACTCCAGAGAACGAGTTTCCACAGCTCCAGAGTCCAATGGCGGTGAGCTTTACACCACTCCAGTCGACGCTTGGCATTGCGCATGGTGATCTTAGGCTTGTGTGTGGCTGCTTGGCCATGGAAACCCGTTTCTTGAAGCTCCCGATGAACAGTTTTTGTGCTGACATTGCTTCCAGAGGCAGTTTGGGACTCAGTAGTGAGTGTTGCAACCGAGGACAGACCATTTTTACGAGCTAGGTACTTCAGCACTCAGTAGTCTTGTTCTGTGAGCTTGTGTGGCCTACCACTTTGCTGCTGAGACATTCTTGCTCCTAGACGTTTGCACTTCACAACAACAGCACTTACAGTTGACCGGGGCAGCTCTAGCAGGGCAGATATTTGCCGAACTGACTTGTTGGAAAGGTGGCATCCTATGACGGTGCCACATTGAAAGTCACTGAGCTCTTGAGTAAAGCCATTCTACTGCTAATATTTGTCTATGGAGATTGCATGGCTGTGTGCTCAATTTTATACACCTGTCAGCAACGGGTGTGGCTGAACTAGCCAAATCCACTAATTTGAAGGGGTGTCCACATACTTTTGTATATATAGTGTATGTCTGGGGTGCTTTGTGGGTTTGTGGCTGGAAACACATTGGAAGTTGAGAATCCTTGTCATTCCTAGCTGTCCATTCAGCACCACTAGAGGGCTTGAGAGTTTCAGCACCATGGAAAGCGTCTATACGTTCCCTGCTTTGTTGAGAAAGTTTCTATCAGTGCTCTGTTATGTAGTTGGATGACCTGTGCAGTTGGATGAAGTTAGCATTGTAAGGTAATACAGGATATTATAATACAGAAAATAATATGTTAAAGCATACTATTACATTGGCCGGCAGCGTGGCCTAGTGGTTAGAGCGTTGTAACCGAAAGGTTGCAAGTTCAAATCCCCGAGCTGACAAGGTACAAATCTGTCGTTCTGCCCCTGAACAAGGCAGTTAACCCACTGTTCCTAGGCCGTCATTGAAAATAAGAATATGTTCTTAACTGACTTGCCTTGTTAAATAAAGGTAAAATAAAAGTAAAATAAATAGCACCTTTGTATTTCTGCCCCTTGCCAGGGTACAATAGACAGCAATTACCATTAAACAAGAGTAGTACATCTCTTAAACAAGCTTCAGTTTAAGGAATGTTGTTTTTATTTCTTACTTTACTTTCAGCTTGGCTTTTATGAACTTTGGCCTGAATGTCTCTGTGTTGTCAGGGGACTGTGAAAAGCTAGTCTTAAAATAAGGAAGAAAATTAGATGTTTTATTGCTGTTGTGTTGCGCCGTGCTCCTCTGAGAGAGCGCTCTCCGCAACTCAGGAAACTAATCTTCTCCACACGCTCTCAATAGCACGCCAGGAAAACATGTGAAAAAGAAAAAGGAGAAGACGAGAGGAGAAGATGACAGCAGGAAACAAAACGTCTACCGTAAAGTACGCAATTTCACCTCCCCATGCGAACATTTTCACACGTTCAGATTCCTCACCTCCAATAAGCAAGGAAATGGAGGCTGAATTTAGATCTCCCAGAACACACTCAATCTGATCACAACACATGGTTGGTAAGAGACCCCAAGAGCACATCTGCATCACAAATGGCACCCTACTGCCTATATGGTGCAATAGTTTTGACCAGAGTCCGATGGGCCCTGGTCAAAAGTAATGAACTATGTAGGGAGAAAGTTGCCGTTTGGGACACATCTCAAATGAACATGATTACAGTTAGCTGACGGAATGAAGCCCTGGTGAAAAGGAGGTAAAGTTAGTTAGCTGAATAGCTGGGTTGCTGGATGACTGGCGCCCTGTGGTGTGGCCAGCAGTGCCTTCCACCAATCTCATCAGCAGCTCTCGGTGGGAGACAATCAAAGAGGGCTTTGGAGAACTTTGTGTTCTACAATTGTAGAACGAAGGAAATTATAAACTATTGTGCTGTTGACAATCTGGCTTAGGGTATGGCATGGGTTGAGTGCTATGCGTGGCAGTGTCTGTCCGCCATACAGTGGGTGGTAGTATTGTCCCCTTTCAATCAGGCTCTTTAGTGATGCCTTTTCCTAATGACGACAATGTATCACACTGTGAATGGAATGTAGCACTTGAATAGACCGGTATGACATGATAAGACAATACAATAGTAGCCCAGTATGACATCCCTATTTATCTTATCGCAAAAGGAATGGCCTTCGACTGAAATCGCTTTACTGTTTCATCTATGTATAAAGGTTTCCGCATGCTTCCCATCCGAAACAGTTCTTAGCAGTTTGTGCATATATTATGACGACATTTTGTGACTTTTTTGTTAGTTTTGGTCTTCGGCAAGGTTTTTTTTCGGCTGTTCAAGCACATAAAAATGTTTCTTAAGGCAAGCCGAAGTCGGCAGCCGAAGTTTACACCCCTTTGTTGGTGATTGGTCAATAGTAGGGATTCTTTAATGAAGTGTTTGTTGTAATTCAATGAGGGACGACTTGTTTTCATGCAAATCTTTTCACTTGAGTAATACTGATACAAAAAACGTCAAAATTAATTACCAATTTCTTGAGATATCTTATATTAATTCTGTCTATTTTGAGGAAGTGTATACTGGCTACGGTGTCTCAAGATGTACGAACAGTACTACTGCCACTTTCTCATTTTTCAAGCGAAGGTATTTTAAGAGAGTATGCGAGCACACTCGCTCGGTTCACCTAGCCGAGTTTGGAGCATGCTAATGCATTAGGAGTTCAGTGTCTGCGGCTCAGTGTCTGCATGCAAGCCCTCAGAGTAAAGGTCATTTTGAAAGCTAGTGAGCTATCTCATTGGACTCTCGCCTCAGGATAGGGATGGAGCCTCCTAAGACATGCACAGCTACACAGCTAGTTGGCTACACCCCCCTGGGCCCTGTTGTTGTCCATGGAACAGGGGTTAATCCATGAAGATGGAAGCGTTCCGTCCTGTCCTGCCTCCTCTGGCCGTGGCGTATCCACTGCCAGAATCTGCTGCAGGCCTTGTGACATATCATCATTATGGCGGACGAAAGGGGCCAATATTCCATAATGGCCCTAGTAATAAAGTCCTAAACCAACCTCTCTGGCCCACTACTGGGGGTCATACAGCTCAATCTAAAAACACCATCCTCCAGGCCTATAGTCCTAGCCCAGTGAGCAACCTCATTTTCTTACCACTTACAAGCAGCAAGTCCCAATCACGTTCTTCTATTGGTTTGAGGCCAAATCCGTCATCCCCCACTTCTCCCCACCAAACTCTCTAATTTCTCCCAGTCCCCCCATCTCTCTCCCATTTCTCCTGTTCCCCACATTTCTCCCCTTTCAATCTTCCCCATTCCCCCCATCTCTCCCATTCCCCCCCATCTCTCCCATTCCCCCCCATCTCCCCACCCCTATCTCTCCCAGTCCCCCCATCTCTCCCAGTCCCATCCCAACAGTGGGAGTGTGTCAGTAATTAAGCGGTGGACTCACACCCAGAGTGCAGGAGAAGGGGCCTCTGCAACTCTCTCTCCACCCAACCGTTAACTGGCCAATGACAAGAGAGGAGAGCCAGGAGGAGAGGACGTCCTTCTCCTTCCCCCTCATATCCCCACAGCAGCCCCACTCAAGGTGACAAATCCAGGTTGGCCCTCAGAGGGATTGGCATAACATGGAGATGGGGTTGGTGTAGGAGGATGAGGGGGGTGATTGAAAACAGATAAAATGGTGTAAATTAGGTTATGTAGAGAATGGGCACAAGGGGTATTATGTATTCTATTGTATGTAATAAAATAGCTCAAAATACACTTTTGGTGGTTGATATGAGATGAGAACTTTTTTGGACACTGCTGCATTCTCATAGTGATGTAGTACGACTATTATGGACGACATGCTGTTGCAAAACGGACAAGTCTTTCTTGTGTCAAATTTGACCTTATGTTATATTAAATCAATCAACTCATTGTGGTTCTTTCCACCGTTTTGGGCGGTATGCTGTGTACAGTAATGACATCTCACTTCTAAGGCCTGTACGTCACTGAGCTGTGTGTGTTTGTGTTTGCTTGTGTGAGTGTGTGTGAACTATGTCAGAAGATGACACGCACGCACCTTGTCCTCGGCCACTGTCCCTCACCCCAGTGACCCTGCCAGCACCCCAGCTGGGTGAAGCGGATGAGGAGGCAGGTGATCTCAGTTAGACCCCCATGCCACTGGTGAGAGGACATCTGTCTGCCTTGCCAGTCTCTCCACACAGAATAACACATACAGTACACACCAAACACACGCAAACACATGCGCACACACACACGACCACACAGCGCACAACAGAGAAGGCCATGCCACGTATGTAACAGCCCGGTGGGTCAGCTCCCAAAAAAGAACAGAGAGAAAGAATAGGGGTGGAAATGAACAGGGTTAGAAATGAACTTTACCTTGATTTATTAGGTTAAGAAAACCCTTATCATCTTGCCCAACCTGTTTTTAATAAAATTGTTAAAAGCACATTTTTTTTTGTTGCTTTCAGATTTGTTTTATTGTTGGTTTCTTTCTACATCCTCAAGTTGTTATATTTGACCCCAAGTCACTCTTTGAACAAAGAATGTAAGTGCTCACAACAACATACAACAGAAACCTGCTGCCAGCCATACGTTTCATCAATCACAGCATACCCACAAATCCTCCGGAAACCTAGCAACAGCAGGAGCCAGGCTCCACAGATTTAACAATTCCATTCCATTGGTGTGTCTTCTTAATTGGCGGTGTTTCCAAATATCTCTGTGTTATTTCAGAGTACAGGGTGCATTCTGCCAGATCTCACTTTATTGGTATCATGAAAATCATGCTGCTTTCATCTACCTTTCATCCCCTTATTTTCAGACAAACGGTGTGGCGGGGTGAAAATGTTAACTATCAGTAGGAATTATTGTGTAGGCAGAGAGTGATCATTAGAAGAGAAAGCAGATTTTTCCGCCATCAGATACCTTTCTGATTTACCATTGGAGACAGCACACTGGCTATAATGTTAAAAAAATGCAGATTCTGACATTCTGTGTCCTCTCCTGTTAGATATCTGAGTACACAGATGTTAATAGGCCCATTTCTTGCTCTCTCTCGCTCTCTCATCCTCAATGCAATTAACACAAGCTAGCTGTTCTGTTTTATCTCTAATAAAAGAGCTATCAAATTGAATATGTCTAGCTGTCTACCAAGTTATGTCCTAATCTTAGGCTTCATATTGCTATATTTTTCGGGTGCTCAGTAAAAGTAAGATAACAATTTGAAAGTCAGACAAAAATTATTCCCACCAGCCATCTGGTTGTCACTTATATTCATATCAGTCTTGAATCACACCATCATTTTTTATCAATATTATCCCATTATAACAGAATCTCTTATTTTGGTATAAGAATTAACCGTACAATGACAACACCATAACAGAAAAGCATAAAAATATAGAAAGTACATACAGTAAGTGAAAGGACATTCTTTATGAAGGGCTATTTAAAAGCCTCCTGTTTTTGCTTGGTGGATTGACCCTGCCAGTGCCATGACTCCTGATACAGAGACATTTTCAGTTTGTCAGTATTTATGGTCAGGCACCTCTTTGTACCCCTCCTCCCAGGAGAGGAGCACGGTAAGTCAGCCTCTCAGTTGGAAGATTAGATTAAACAGAGGAAAGGTCAGTTCCATCACTTTCCCCTCACATTAAGGACCTCCGTCACCTGTGCTGCTCAGAATAGCACCACTGCCATTCTATTCTATCTCTCCACCACCATATGGCGTGATGAATGTGGAGTGTAGAGAGGAAAGAGGAGAGGAGATTGACTAGAACACGTTAACTAACGGGAGGGAATTACATTAATTCGGCTCTGGCAGAGCTGAGTAGCTGGAAAGATGTGTTGACCTCGCTACCCTTGTCTTAATGAATCTACCGACCGCCACACTGAAAACAAAGGGAACACACACGAGTGTCTGTTGTGTCTCTCCTTTTTCAATTATGGTTTTGTGATTGTACCGATGCAGCAGGCGTTTTGTTTCATAACTTATATAAAGGGAGTACATTACTAAAAGAGGCCCATTAGCGGTGGTATTTGCGTTGCTGGCTCTCCTAGTGTGTGATTTCCCATTGTTCCTCCTCTGAAACATATGCTGTTTGATTGGCTCAAACAGATGCATTCAATGTCCTACTTCCTGCTCGTGTTCAGTGAGACAAAAATGGGCTACTTCAACATGATGATTTAATACGTCGACTTTCCTGGTTGGTTTATTGTAGGAATCAGAAATGTTTTAGCAGTAACTATTAGAGTCAGAAACGTTATACTTTCTACATTTACATTTTAGTCATTTAGCAGACACACTTATCCAGAGTCATTTACATTACATTTAAGTCATTTAGCAGACGCTCTTATCCAGAGCGACTTACAAATTGGTGGATTCACCTTATGATATCCAGTGGAACAAGCACTTTACAATAGTGCATCTAAATCTTTTAAGGGGGGGGGGGGGGGGGATTAGAAGGATTACTTTATCCTATCCTAGGTATTCCTTGAAGAGGTGGGGTTTCAGGTGTCTCCGGAAGGTGGTGATTGACTCCGCTGTCCTGGCGTCGTGAGGGAGCTTGTTCCACCATTGGGGTGCCAGAGAAGCTTAAAGTGCCAGAGTCACTTAAAATTTGTGCATTCATCTTAAGATAGATGGGTCAGAAATCCATATATCACAGTCAAATCAAGTACATTTTCCCTCAATAAAGTAGTTATCAGCAACATCAGTGCTAGTAGGAAGAAACAATTTTTCGGGGATTAATTTAATATACTCTTTGAAGAGGTAGAGTTTCAGACGTATTCGGAAGATAGGCAGGGACTATACTGTCCTAGCTTCAGGCAGGAGGCTGGTTCCACCATTGGGAAACTTTCTCAATTTGAGCTAGGATATATAATCACTACAGTGTTACAATTTTGAGAACTAAGCAATTTGTTACATGTTGGAGTGCAGACATACTGTAATTTCATATCGGCGATATAGCTAATATGTCGGCCAAAGTGACATATAACTACAATGGTTAAATGTCACTATTTTGACATATTCTAATGAGACTATGTTGGAATGGGGAGACATAAAGCGTACTTTCTCCCTAAAGAGTCACATTAACGATGATGGGCCCATGGCAGCATGCTGCCATGTTATAAAGTCCTTAAAGTTTTCCTTCATCTGTTCCTTCACAACCTGGCAGCTGAGAGACATCTGATTGGACAGTCCTTATCGCTGTGGCAACACTGCAGCTGTGGTATATTTTTTCCTACCTGCGCGGTGTTGAGACAACGAAAGGAACCCAAGTGTGTGTCATTCCCAAATGTTCCCCTGTAGAGGTGTGATGAGGCTCTAACATTGTCTCTCTGTCACACCAGCAGCCCTGTCATGACACACCCTAATGAGCAACACTTTACTGTCTGCCATTGATGAAGGCTTCCCTTCTTCTCTCTCACACAAGGGTACAGAAGTGAGACCAACACCTAAAGTCAAGCCTTATGATTGGACCTGAAGTTTTTCCATGCAATGTGACCTGACAAAAATAAATCGAAGCCACCACTACACCTTGACACGTATACTACAACATGACAGTGAGGCCCAAAGTTGAGGCCCAATGTAGCGAAAAGTTTCAATTAAACTTCCACTTCAAGACATCCCTGTGCTGAACTATTCTCCCACCTTTAATACAACCCAGCTTGGAAAGGCCCCAAGGCATGTCTGCCAACAGAAAATGACAAGACGAATTTAGACACTGTATAAAGTGAGTGAGGGGCGATGCCATACACGTCTCCCTCCCAGAAGCTTACCCAAACAGCTGTAAGAGAGGGCTATAGCAGCACTAAAATGAAGAAATGTAAGTCACCTTGGCTTAGGCGAATGAATAATGGAATGGAAAGCGGGCCTGGCCTAGTTGAAATGTTATCTGCGGCTGCGTCCGAAATGGCACCCTGTTCCCTATTTAGTGGTGGCTCTGGTCAAAAGTAGTGCACTATCTGGGAATAGAGAGCCATTTGGGCAGCAGCCTATGTGCGAGGCTGAACATGGGGAGGATGTCTCCAGTTTAAAGACAGACCTCCTGGGTGCTTCCATCTGAAACAGGATCTCACACACGGCTATCCCCTACGTGAACTTACATATCATATTAACATTCGGTGAACACCTATCTGTGGTGTTAATACAAGTATTACATATATATCTCCATGTTCTGATATCTGTGAAATGCGGCTGGCTATCTATCTCATTAGACTATAGTAGACCGGGGAATGCAAGGTTTTCAAGTATGGATGGTACATATGTAGAATAGAATAGAACACAACAGAATAGAACAGAATAGAACAGAATAGAATAGACTAGAATATAATAGATTAGAATATAATACAACAGAACAGAATAGATTAGAATTGATACTGCTGTCAGCTGGTCCGCCTTTTTAAACTCTGTATAAAGCTTCAAAGATATGTTCAAATGGGTCTACAAACTAAACTGGTCACTTAATGGCAATGTCAAAAACCCATTACAGAGGTTAAAGTCTCTGATTTCTAATGAAATGGAATGGAATGTTAGGCCCACAGGCCTAAGCATAGAAAAAAAATATAACTAAGGGAATTTTTTTAATTATTCTAATCAATAAAACATAGCAAATATTAATGCATCATTTACACTGATGTAATTTACATGAGCAATAGTGACAATAGGGATAAAATTGTATTGTTTCTTATTATATGAATAAATTACCAAATGAATAATTCATTGATAACTGGTGGCTTAAGTATCACAAATATGCTGCTTCTACAATGAGTTAAGCTACAATGAGGGAGATTCTGATTACTTCAGACATTTACAGTTAAGTAAACAGATTGCTGTCAATGATTAAAAAAAAGATTGAAATTAGAGCAAATTATCTCTAAACAGTATACTGATAAACAGGTAGCAGTCATCATATTATTGTACTGTTTATAACTAAAACAGGTTTTTTCTTATTTTCTATTTCATTTTATCTTTATTTTACCAGGTAAAACTGAGAACACTCCATCAGAATGTGTTTCATGCTAGATTGGTTCTGAGGACAAGCATCCGTTCACACACTCTCAACACATGTCGGTGTTGCCGCGGCAGCAAGCGCTAGCAGATGTAATGCTAGGATGGGAAGCTGCCTTCATGTCGCTGAAGAAGAAGACACAGCGGTACAGCAGAGCTGGCAGCCAGCTGTTACACTCCACAGACACAGCTCTCAACGGCAATGCTCTTCTCAGCTACACCGTGTGTGTGGGTCAGGGGGCTGAGAGGGTGTCACGTCTCAAAAGGCACCCTATTCCTTATACAGTGCACTACTTTTGACCAGAGCCCTATGCACCCTGGTCAAAAGTAGTGCACTAAACATGGAATAGGGTGCCATTTGGGACAGACACTTAGGCCTACTGTACACCCCAGCTCAACGTGATCACAAAACACACATCACCCATGATTCACAGGTCTGATGTGTGTTGGCACGACGATAGAGAGAAACGAAAGACGCCAGGTGGCTCATAGAGGTAGGCATCATCACTTTGTGTAAATAATCAGATGTTAACCAAATTATATGCTTATTTTCATAGATGCAAGAGGACGTGGTATTGTTCACAAAAGGTGGTGTTTAGATTCATCACTAATCATCAATCAAGCCATTCTTACTATCTCCTAGATTTCCACCTGCCTTGTATTAATTAGTCGAGTCGCAGGCTAAGTGTCTCCAGTTTCTCACAACAATAGACAATAGATTAGTACTACACATCCCAGGCATTAGCCTTTAGTAATGCATTAGCAATCATACAGCTAGTACCTATACATCCACAGATATGAAAAGTATTAGTGTTGAAAATAGAACCATTTGATATACTGCATGAATAAGTAATGAAGTGTTGTCTCAAGAATATGAAGCTGAGATTTCAATGTGTTGTTAAAAGGCATGTCTTTGGAGATTTTGGCTGGCACTAGGGAATGGAGGGAAATTTAGTGGGGGTGGGACCCAAAACTCAGATGACATTTCATAAAATCCATAAGAGTCCCTGGCCTTTTGAGAGATGCCAAGAAACAGCTTCTCGGGGTGGAAAAAACAATTAGCAGCCTTTCTGAGGCGCAGCAAAGGAAAAAGGCACGGCATGCGTCTTTTGTTTTCACATCGACCCGTGGGGGAAGGTGTCTACAGCCACTTAAAAGGGGTACTGGCAGCAGTTAAAGCATGTAACACATTACACGGGTCGTTGTCGGTCATGCAGGCCTGCTTCTCTAGGAACACCTACCATGAGAAGTCCCCACTTAAGGCCTATATTGTAAAATCATGAAAGCTATATATATATATATATATATATATATATATATATATATATATATATATATATATATATATATATATATATATATATATATATAGCTTTCATATATATAAATATATACACATATTTGCACATAAAGCATTTAACTTCCTTTTTTTACCTGGGTTATGTCATTATCTCAATCCTCCATGTAGTGAAAAGGTCTATGACAGCCAAATCTACTGTCTGTTTGTCTTCCTGTATATGTTACATAAAGCTTGCATGTGCACGACTGTGTAAAGACCTATGTTGTGGGAATGTTTTATCCATCCATGGTGAATTGTAACATTGCTGTCACTCCTCAATGAGGATAACCGTCAATATTCCATTACACTCTGGATCTTTATCTTCCGAAGGATATCGCCGATTCCTCATCTCGCTCTCCCTGCAGACCAAAAAAGTACAGATATCTTCAAATATGGATTTCCACAGGCCCCTTCTCTTATTTACAGATGTAGGATCTTAATTTAATCTATTTTGTTGCTGAGAATTTTAAAACTTTTAAAAAGGCTTCTAAAGTTTGTAATTTCCACTTTAAAATGTCAGACTTGATTTGCCCTAACAAAAAAGGTATCAACCCCTACAAAAAATGTCCATTAATTACAAACCACATAATAATTCACATTTCCTGTTGCTGCAGGATTATTTTCCTGCTGTAGCAAACTGGCTCAAATTAAGATCCTACATCTGTAGCCTGAGTATTCCATCCCTTCTCTTTCATTTCATCTGAATAATTCACATTTCCATTAATTACAAAATTACAAAATGTCCATTAATTACAAACCACATAATAATTCACATTTCCTGTTGCTGCAGGATTATTTTCCTGCTGTAGCAAACTGGCTCAAATTAAGATCCTACATCTGTAGCCTGAGTATTCCATCCCTTCTCTTTCATTGGGCCCTGGTCAAAAGTAGTGCACGATATAGGGATAGGGTGCCATTTAGGACACAGCGCCTGACTGGTCTGGAACCATGACGTCAGCTGTTTTATTTTATCATTTGATGCCATTGACCAGAGAGGTGTCCTGATGGGTTTATGGATTGGCCTACGAGCTATGGCCAGGCTAGTGTTTAATTCACAATCACACCTTCTGAGGCATATTTCACTCCTTAATCACTGATCCCTACCACTGCTCCCTGTGGAGCAACAGGCTGCAAATGACACCATTTATTACATCTGCTTATTTTCCATTCGAGGAGGGTGAATCTTGATTCTCCATTAATTTGTACATATATTAAAAATGGTACCAAAATATCCATCAAACTACTCATCAATGCCATAATCCCATTTCTAAGTGAACACAGTAAACAAGACAGTACAAAATAAATGATGGTGCATTAGTAATTTACTCCACATCTACATGGTAAGTAAAATTGGATGCAAATGAAGGAGAAAAAATAGATACTCCAGAGTCTCTTTATACATACTGTGCTGAGGGGATGGGAACCATATGTTGCTCGCTACATCACAGCAGCTCGAGGTCAGGGAAGGTTGAGGAAAACGAGTTGGCAGTGAACCATCAAGTCAGCCTCATACATACACCAACCACTATCAAAGACCCAGTGTCAACCAGGGGACCAGGGTTCCGGTCTAAAAGCACCCTTTTCACTGTCTTCAAGAGGCACATTCGGTACTTCAGTTTAGCTAAAACCGAGCCCAAAATGACAATTCCTATAGATGGCTCCATAGAGAATTCCAATTCCAAGACACTTTCTATATCACTTTAGCACCAAAAATTTCCATCACTCACAGCTGAAGATATTAACGTATAATATTCATCCGATGTCTGCCATATTTCTGGATGACGTGATGATGTCATCGCTGCTTGCTCCAGTGCGCACTGAGTGCTAGTGCGGCGTTATCGGCTCTGTAAAGCAGAAGACGGGCCACGAAATGGCGAATGCAAACATGGGTAGATTACGTTGACAACAAGGGGCGTCCATCTTGGAAGCAGCGAGCGAGAGAGAGAGAGAGAGAGAGAGAGAGAGAGAGAGAGAGAGAGAGAGAGAGAGAGAGAGAGAGAGAGAGAGAGAGAGAGAAGCGAGAGAGAGAGAGAGAGCGAGAGAGAGAGAGAGAGAGAGAGAGAGCGAGCGAGAGAGCGAGAGAAAGAGAGAGCGTGAGAGAGAGAAAGAGAGAGCGAGAGAGAGAGAAAGAGAAAGAGAGAAAGAGAAAGAGAGAGAGAGAGAGAGAGCAAGGCAGTATAACACACCAATCAACACCCCCTCAACCCCTCTTCCTCTGGATGCCCTCTGAAACCTGTCCAAGGATTTCTTTCTGGATGTTTTAGATCCTTGAAAGATAAAAAAAAACTGCTAACAATCAAACAGAGATCATTGAAATGGCAAAGGCTTGTTTATTTCTTTCATTTTTCCACCCGCCTCCACTTCGTCTCCCTGGAGAAAGACGTTGCCATGACCCCAGAGAGCAGCTCTTAATGGCTGTTAATGGGGCTGTGTGATTACTGAGGCAGTGCCGACGCTGGGGTTCCTATAGGCTACCTCTGCTCTCTTGTACCAGTGCTTCATTCTCATAGATTGTCAGTACCAATGCTACGTTCTCATTGGCTGAGTCTTTGCTCGCCAGCGGTGGCATGTCAGGGGGTTAAATTTCGGGGCACAGTGGTAGGTCAGTTAGGCTGGACCTGCATGGATCTGATGCTCAGCACCAAGCGAAACGCTTGCTTGTTCACTCATTCGACCAGGGACACAAAAAACGCTCTCCATGAAAAAAAGAGCGTTAGCAACACGTCTTCCTTTTTTAGCAACCTAGCAACGCCAACGTGGCACGGCAGCTTGCTGGATGCTTTCTCAAGGTGCTGATTGATCCTAAGGGTTCCTCGCCCGTTGTGTCTGTTCCTTCCATGCCTATTTCCTATGTAGTGCATTGCTTTTGGACCAGGGCCTATAGGGCTTAGGTCAAAAGTAGTGCACTCTATAAGGAATAGGGTGCAATTTGGACAACGAACCATGACATTTCTTCCCGCATTGAAAAACGGCTCCGTTCTATTATTCAGGAGTCAATGGGTTGTATAACCAGGTTATAATCACATTCACTCAGTACGGTCTCATGGACATTGATGGTTGAAAGTTAATAGGCGCTATAGACAGACAGCGGTGGCGGTGGGTGAAGGACGCAGCAACATGACCAAACTACAGTAGAGAGAAAGAGAGTGATCTTCACAGCTTTCTCTGTCACCTGCTGGCCTTTTCTCTCACAGCTCCTGGCGTTATTATTTTGAGGCTCTGTGACAGACATTAATGAACACCACCCCCATTCCATCAGCCCTACTTTCCTCTGCCGTGTTGACAGGGAGCGGGTGGCGGAAGACGGGTGGCGGGTAGTGGTGCGATTCTGCTGATGCCACCCTTCCTTCCCTCATTCGCCACAGGCTCTTATGCCAGCAGAAAACCTGACAGGATCTGTCTTCAGAATAGCAAGGTGGTGACGAACGAGATGGTGGATAGGGTCTGTGTGTGTGTGTGTGTGTGTGTGTGTGTGTGAGCTGACACACACAGGCATGAACAAACACTCACCCATTGCAATCACCAGTTTACCTACACACACATACAGTGAGCATACACACACACACACATGCAGGTGCTGACATAAACACGTTATGTACTCTCAACACACGCCTACACAAAACCATCATCAAGTGCGTTGTTGTAAAGACAGAAAGATGCAGTAAGAAGAGTTATTTACAATCTCTTGCATCCAATCAACTTCATTTGATTCTGCGTCTGTCCTTATCTGACGCCCTGCAGATAGAAGAGAAGAAGAGAGGGGACATGGTCGTCTAGCTAAAGCACATAGCTGAAACTGAAACAAGCCACTCGGCTCAACTCAGAGGAGAGGAGACCTGATTTACACTGTGTCAGATTATTTTAAACCCGGAGGTATTGTTCAAGCCCCCTCTCAGTCAAGGTTTATGTTTTCAGAGGGGATCTGTTTAAATCTGTAATGAGATTAGGGCTGCTGAATGGAAAGGAAGATTATGCCGGGATGGGGTCTGGCGAAGGAGAAGAGAGAGAGAGAAGTGTATCAATGTCTGTCCTCTTCTCCCAGTCAATCATGTCAACTGCCGTCACTTGGCTGTATCGATCGCCAACATGCCGCCATGCGTTCTCATCCTGATTCCTGTCTCTAGTCAAAATGCCTGCTCCTGCTCTCTCTGTTTCTTTCAGTTTCAACCGGCTTGAGTTAAGATTTTTAAAAAGCGTAAAAACCTGGTGGGTGGATAACCCCAGTGAGTCAGTGACATCCATCCATCGATTGGCCATTTGTAAGTGATAGAATGGAGAATAGCTTTTATTCCTGTCAGGATGGAATTGGTTTTGGCTTCTGTGTGGGAGTGTGTGTGTCATTAGAGGGCTCACTCTTTCTCCTCGCCCGCCCACACGCTGAAGGGGAGAGCGGAGCGTCTGAGCAGAGCTTTCATCCCTATGGATGAGCCGGTAGATGCATGGTGGGAGGATGGAGAGAGGATGGAGTGCATAGTAGAGAGAGAAAAAAGAGAGAGGAACCAGGCTGCTGTGAACAAGACGGCAAGCACTGTGGTGTTTGAAGCACACGGAGAGAGAGAAGTCCGACATGCACATGAAGTGGAGAATGGGAGTTCATAGTGGTGCAGGTGTGTGTGTGTGTGTGTGTGTGTGTGTGTGTGTGTGTGTGTGTGTGTGTGTGTGTGTGTGTAAAGCTTGGGCTGCGAGAGAGTGCGCTCACAACTTACACGAGGAGGACAGAGGGCACAGTTACACCCAAGGCTGTAAAGTGTTATTCAACACAATGGCTCCAGTTTCCACATTGGACCTCTTTCAGCTTTGGCTTAAAACAAAAACAACTGCAGGAAATAACGGTGAACCTTACAATAAATGAGTGAAGACTGTTAGAAAGACCTCTGAAGTTTACACTCTTTTCATTTGCTTAGGAGACTCAAAGATAACATTTATACACTTGTACAGTACATGATATTTATGTATTTTAAATACATTCTTAAGCAGCTCAGCAGAGTTGAGTGACTTTAGCTGTCTTTAGTCACACCCCAATAAATGTATTTCCTGTTTTCCAAGTTATTTACGGTTTCTATTCCTTTAGTTTTCCATTTGGACCAATTTATTGGTGAATTGTGAAAAGCTATCCATGGATTGTTCCATAGGGTTGTGTTTTTAGGGAGTGATATTGGTTCTTGTAGAATATGTTTCATCTTCTTCCATGTTGTTATAGTGTTCTTAACTATGAAGTTGTTCATGTTCTTAGGATTATCCTTTGAAAATAGACACGTACAAATATTCTGGGGATGAGCATCTTCAATACGTACCCATTGTTCCTTGTTAGTGCATTTAACTATACAGTATGGGTAGCGAGTTGATACAATTCCAAGTTTGGAAGGTTAAAACCACCCTCAGACTTTTTATTCTATTCATTTTATTTGCCCATATAAAGTCTATTATGCCAAGTATACTTTTTAAAATAATGTCTTAGGTGGGGTAATTGGTATTACCGAAAATAAATTCTAAAACTTTGGGAGCTAAGCCATTCTAAAGAGTTTTATTCTACCTGTAAGATTTATGATAATACTGTTCCATTTAATTAGTTCTGCTTTCATATTGTTGCATAATGGATTAAAGTTATTTTTATATATTTGTTGTTTTTTGACACTTTTTTTGTGGTCCACTTAAAGGATTGCTGTAATCTGCAAATAAATGTAGTTTATATTCATGTTTACCAACACTGATGCCTGTTACCAGTAGGACTTTTAATAGAAATGCTAGCTGAGGTTAACTGTTTCGAATTCCAAGCACAAGATAGGACACATGGAAATGGATTTGGTTAGGCATTAATCATCAAAACATGGCATCAGTGAGATTAGAACCTTGGATCTTTTGATCAATATGCATGGTTTTAGTCCACCAGAATGAAGCTAGCATAGCATTGTTTTTTACTCGTACGAAGCTGTTCATTTTTGTCTATTCAAACAGACCCCATTACAACGGATAGATCAGGTGTGGCCAATTAATGGGTGCGGCCAACACACCTGAACACATTTAACAAGATAAAGGATTTAAAAATATATATTTACGCTGAGAACAAAATGCATGTTTTTCAATAACATTCTTAGATCATTGACTCAGCAACAGTAGTCCTTGTATATATTCTCTTTATTGTTAATTTTTGTCTTAATTTATTTTTTGGCACATTTTTCTTACTTTTTACCTCTGCATTGTTGGGAAAGGCCTCGTAAGTAAGCATTTCATGGTAAAGTCTACACCTGTTGTATTCGGCACGTGACAAATAACATTTTATTTGATTCTTTGAACGTTACTAATGTTTTCTTGTGGTTTTTATGGAAAGTTTTCTTAATGTTCTGAGAACATGACTTTAAATAGAACCATGAGGAAACCTGTAGGAAACGTCACGCTGAAGTATTGAAATTCCCACAGAAGAACCTTTCCACATTCTCTGAACAATTTGAGAACATTCCCAATGCCAAAGCAGTTGGAGAACATTCCTAGGACATTTACCAAAAAATGTATAAAATGTTACCATGTCTGAACTTTTAGGAAACATTCTGTTAAAGTAATGAAATACCAAGAACATTTTATTTTGTAAAGTTCCTTAAATGTGCTGAGAATATTCCAAAGCCAAGCAACTATCCTGCACCAGAACTTTGTGGGAAGGTTGTAGGCAAAATAACCATAGGACCACAACACTCACACCAAGCTCTAAGAAACATATGGTTCTCAGAACATTATGTGTCAACTGGGACAACCCTATGATTGGTTTCACACTATTTCTGTTAGGTACAGTACTGTAACTCCTTCCAGGTAGAAGACAATAAAAGGAGGCACCAGTGTTTCTTCACTCCATTAGCGGCAGCATTGAGGGAGAAAACATGTCAATTAAAAGGTGAGAATCCTATGGAGGAACCAGTTCCATATACAAACCTCCAGTGAGATAACCCCTCAGCCCACTACTGTCCCTGTGCATAGACACACGCACCCACATGCAAGCACACCTACTCCTATGACCTGATCAGAACCCTTTTAGGATGGGATGCACCTTTCATGTGGTCCTTTTCATTCCCCCCTCCACTCCTCCATCCCTAATTTCTACTGCTCTCCGCTGCTATTTGCCACACACACACACACACACACACACACACACACACACACACACACACCTCAAATAATACAATCTCCCAGGAAAACTTTCAAGGGAAAATAATAAAACATTCTCAGAACCTCCCTCAGAACCTTTCACTTGTGTTCTTAGAACGTTTAAAGTTCAGTTTTACCAATCAGGAAATGTATGGCTTTGTTCCCACAGCCAATGTGAAACCAAAAATACATTCGCAGAACATCCAAGGAACCAAATGTGCTAGCTGGGATAGGACTGAAAGGGAGGAATAATGGAGCTGCTTCACAGCTAAGTAAAATCCACTTAATGTCCAAAGTCAACCCACTTGCTTCAAGATCCACGTCTCAGAGGAGTTAAACAAAATATTGACTCTCTAAACAGGGGGGGACGTGACGTGGAGATGGGGTTGAAGATCACGGGAAGATCAAAAATAGAAATCACTTGGGCTGTAACGTACGCTGAAGTTAAATGTTATCATCAAGGAAAGGAGAGGTGTATCGTATGTCTGTCTACGGTGAGCTTTGATTTCACTGAAGCCAACAACGTAACTGTGATTTATCTGTGTTTGGCATCAAGTTTCATCACAGATCTTAACATGGTATCACTGAGGTAGCCTGGTAAAACAAGACTGAAGTGAAACAACCAGAGTGAAGGGTTTAGCCATGGTTTAACCAAGCTATTACTGAGGCGGAGCACAGATAATATCTAACCGAAGAAGGTGGTCAGCAGAGATACGTGGGATGGGCTGAGGGAAGCTGAGGGTTGGGATGTGGAATTGGAGACAAGTGGGAGTGGAGTTGTTGGGCAGGGATATAATGACGGTCAAAGATAAAAGTATAAGAAATAAAGTCAAAATAAAACATAACAAAAAGTAAGTTTGAATGACACTGAGGGGCAATGTTTTTACAGCTATTGCTGGTATGCCTGAGGCTGATGCCTCAGGCATACGACGCCGACAGAGATGGCCGCCTCGCTTCGCGTTCCTAGGAAACTATGCAGTATTTTGTTTTTTTATGTATTATTTCTTACATTGTTACCCCAGGTAATCTTAGGTTTTATTACATACAGTCGGGAGGAATTATTGGATATAAGAGCAACGTCAACTCACCAACATTACGACCAGGAATACGACTTTCCTGAAGCGGATCCTCTGTTTTGCCCACCACCCAGGACAATGGATCGGATCCCAGCCGGCGACCTAAAACAACGACGCCGTAGAAGAAGGGGCAGACGGAACGGTCTTCTGGTCAGGCTCCATAGACGGGCACATCGCGCACTGCTCCCAAGCATACTACTCGCGAATGTCCAGTCTCTTGACAACAAGGTAGACGAAATCCGAGCAAGGGTAGCATTCCAGAGAGACATCCGAGACTGTAACGTTCTTTGTTTCACGGAAACATGGCTCACTCGAGACATCGACTCAGATAGCGTCGATACAGCCACCTGGTTTCTTCACGCATCGCGCCGACAGAAACAAGCATCTCTCTGGTAAGAAGAAGGGCGGGGGTGTATGCCTTATGATTAACGAGACGTGGTGTGATCATAACAATATACAGGAACTCAAGTCCTTTTGTTCACCTGACTTAGAATTCCTCACTATCAAATGCCGACCGCATTATCTACCAAGAGAATTCTCTTCGATCATAATCACAGTCGTGTATATTCCCCCCCAAGCAGACACATCGACGGCCCTGAAAGAACTTCATTGGACTCTATGTAAACTGGAAACCACATATTCTGAGGCTGCATTTATTGTAGCCGGGGATTTTAACAAGGCTAATCTGAAAACAAGGTTCCCCAAATTCTATCAGCATATCGATTGTGCTACCAGGGGTAGCAAAACCCTGGATCATTGCTATTCTAACTTCCGCGACACATATAAGTCCCTTCCCCGTCCTACCTTTGGAAAAGCTGACCACGACTCCATTTTTTTGCTCCCAGCCTATAGACAGAAACTAAAACAGGAAGCTCCCGCCCTCAGGTCTGTTCAACGCTGGTCCGACCAATCGGATTCCACGCTTCAAGATTGCTTCGATCATGTGGACTGGGATATGTTCCGACGAATACGCTGATTTGGTGTGCGAGTTCATTAACAAGTGCATCGGTGATGTTGTACCCACAGCGTCTATTAAAACATTCCCCAACCAGAAACTGTGGATTGATGGCAGCATTCGCGCAAAACTGAACGCGGGAACCACTGCTTTTAATCAGGGCAAGGTGACCGGAAACATGACCGAATACAAACAGTGTAGCTATTCCCTCCGCAAGGCAATCAAACAAGCTAAGCGTCAGTATAGAGACAAAGTGGAGTCGCAATTCAACAGCTCAGACACGAGAGGTATGTGGCAGGGTCTACAGTCAATCATGGACTACAAAAGCAAAACCAGCCCTGTCGTGGATCACGATGCCTTGCTCCCAGAAAGACTGAACAACTTTTTTGCTCGCTTTGAGGACAATACAGTGCCACTGACACGGCCCGCTACCAAAACCTGTGGGCTCTCCTTCACTGTAGCCAACGTGAGTAAAACATTTAAACGTGTTAACCCTCGTAAGGCAGCAGGCAGAGACGGCGTCCCCAGCCGCGTCCTCAGAGCATGCGCAGACCAGCTGGCTGGTGTGTTTACAGACATATTCAATCAATCCTTATCCCAGTCTGCTGTCCCCACATGCTTCAAGAGGGCCACCATTATTCCTGTTCCCAAGAAAGCTAAGGTAACTGAGCTAAATGACTACCGCCCTGTAGCACTCACTTCCGTCATCATGAAGTGCTTTGAGAGACTAGTCAAGGACCATATCACCTCCACCCTACCTGACACCCTAGACCCACTCCAATTTGCTTACCGCCACAATAGGTCCACAGACGACGCAATTGCCATGACACTGCACACTGCCCTAACCCATCTGGACAAGAGGAATACCTATGTAAGAATGCTGTTCAACAATTACAGCTCAGCATTTAACACCATAGTACCCTCCAAACTCGTCATTAAGCTCGAGACCCTGGGTCTCGACCCCGCCCTGTGCAACTGGGTCCTGGACTTCCTGATGGGCCGCCCCCAGGTGGTGAAGGTAGGTAACAACATCTCCACCCCGCTGATCCTCAACACTGGGTCCCCACAAAAGGGTGCGTTCTCAACCCTCTCCTGTACTCCCTATTCACCCATGACACCGTGGCCATGCACGCCTCCAACTCAATCATCAAGTTTGCAGACGACACTACAGTGGTAGGCTTGATTACCAACAACGACGAGACGGCCTACAGGGAGGAGGTGAGGGCCCTCGGAGTGTGGTGTCAGGAAAATAACCTCACACTCAATGTCAACAAAATAAAAGAGATTATCGTGGACTTCAGGAAACAGCAGAGGGAGCAGCCCCCTATCTACATTGATGGGACAGTAGTGGAGAGGGTGGAGAGTTTTAAGTTCCTCGGCGTACACATCACGGACAAACTGAAATGGTCCACCCACACAGACAGCATGGTGAAGAAGGTGCATCAGCGCCTCTTCAACCTCAGGAGGCTGAAGAAATTTGGCTTGTCACCAAAAACACTCACAAACTTTTACAGATACACAATCGAGAGCTTCCTGTTGGGCTGTATCACCGCCTGGTACGGCAGCTGCTCCGCCCATAACCGGAAGGCTCTCCAGAGGGTAGTGAGGTCTGCACAACGCATCACCGGGTGCAAACTACCTGCCCTCCAGGACACCTACACCACCTGATGTCACAGGAAGGCCAAAAAGATCATCAAGGACAACACCCACCCCAGCCACTGCCTGTTCACCCCGCTATCATCCAGAAGGCGAGGTCAGTACAGGTGCATCAAAGCGGGGACCGAGAGACTGAAAAACAGCTTCTATCTCAAGGCCATCAGACTGTTAAACAGCCATCACTAACATTGAGTTGCTGCTGCCAACATACTGACTCAACTCTACCCACTTTAATAATGGTAAAATGTATGTAATCAATTTATCACTAGCCACTTTATATTATATAATGTTTATTTACCCTACATTACTCATCTCTTATGTATATACTGTACGCTATACCATCTACTGCATCTTGCCATCTGATGTAATTAAATGTATCACTAGCCACTTTAAACAATGCCACTTTATATAATGTTCTCATACCCTACATTGCTCATCTCATATGTATATACTGTACTCTATACCATCTACTGCATCTTGATGTAATGTATCACTAGCCACTTTAAACAATGTCACTTCATATAATGTTTTCATACCCTACATTACTCATCTCATATGTATATACTGTACTCTATACCATCTACTGCATCTTGCCTATGCCGTTCGGCCATCGCTAATTCATATATTTTTATGTACATATTCGTATTCATTCCTTTACACTTGTGTGTGTAAGGTAGTTGTTGTGAAATTGTTAGGTTATATTACTTGTTAGATATTACTGCATGGTCGGAACTAGAAGCACAAGCATTTTCGCTACACTTGCATTAACACCTGCTAACCATGTATATGTGACAAATACATTTGATTTGATGCAGTGCAGGTGTTTGTACAAATGCATATATACACACTCTCACTCAAATGCACACATGTGTACATACACGGACACACACTTAAATAGTGCCATACATGCACTCAAACATTCATTTGGCCTTGCTGTTATGATTCTTGATGTCTTTTGTTATTTGCATTGTGGAATGGGTTTAGCCATGGTTTAACCAAGCTATTACTGAGGCGGAGCACAGAGAATATCTAACCTTTTCAGATATTAACGCACAATATATGCTAACCGTATTCTCGACATAACATGAACTACGGCGGATCAACAGAAATCAAATAACATACAGTATCTTTACATAGAACAATCATTGAAGAACACAAATCAAGGTCCTACCATACCAGAGCCCACATTTGTATCCTGTGGCGTACAAGGTACTCTCTAATAATGGAAGGTAAACACTGGTTGTCATGGAGACAGAAGTAGTGGTCAGATGGCACCAATATGCAGAAAACTAAGAATAGACCTGATGAAGAGAGAGCGATGACCCCATCTGGGATCTGCACACATAGAGTGGCTCTGCTGTCAAATCAAAACAAAATCAACCCCCTCCAATATCACCACCAGAGAATAGATATATTGTAATAATAATGAAATGTGAAACCAACGCTCCCTCCTCCAATATCACAGTGTTTGCTGAAGCGATTCCCCCCTCCTCTCCCCCTGGCTCCCTCTCTCAGGGGCCTGTTCAGATGGGGCTCGATATGAGGTTAGGACTCAAAGCAGAGGATGAGATATCACCCACAGACTGTTTGCTCTGCTGAGCCCGGCGGCGTCTACAAAAACAATGTCGGGCGGCTCCTGGAAGAGGAGCGAGTGAATGTTTGGCTATGGGGGGAACTTAATCCATTGTCTAAGACCTGAGGCAGGTGGAGCTGGAACCCCATTGGCTGGTTGGTGTGGACGTTGCCTTGGGAACAGCGGTGGGCTTTATGTCGAGCAAAGAAGGTCTCTGTGAAGGCTGGGTTTCTGGGTAGAGCAGGAACCCTCAGCGGGCGAGGCACGGGTCAACAGGCTCTCACTGGTGCACCATCGGATATGTTCACCCCTCCACAGAGAAATAAAGCAGAGAGAGCCATGCAGATAAAGCTACATTATGTCGGCTTCAACGTCAACAGCTGAACTCTGTGTAGAATTGATGAGGTCTGTTAGGCTGGAGGAGCATGGAGTTAGTGTGTGTTTTGAAAGAGGTGGAGGAGAGGATAACCTTCAAACAGAACATGAACCCTGGGGCAGTGCTCAGATAGAAACACACTGCTCTCCTCTCTGTGTCCCAATGATCTGCTTGCAAAGCTTAAAGCCTCCTTTAGATCCATTAGACTGGATAATGACGAAAACATGATTCTATTGAAACAAGATGTTAGAAATGCTCACAAGATCATTGAAAATCCATATTTTGCTTTTAATGATGATTTTGGTAATTATTATTGATCATGTTTAGTCACAGTATTGAATTACTTAGCTGTTGTGTTATTAATAGATCCCAGTAAATGCATGCATGACTGTAAGTTGCTTTGGATAAAAGCGTCTGTTAAATTGCATATATGTAAATATGTTAAAAATTACTAGAAATCTCTAACATTATCCAAACTACTGCCTGACAAAACATACGAGAAATCATATTTGAGCTTCTGAAGTAGTGTACAACAAAAAACCTTTGTTGTACAACCGATGAAAACTCAGGTTTACATAAGTATTACGCAAACCAATCCAATAACTGGAGTAAAATACTGTATATTCATACATGACAGTATATCCATCCCCACTCCAAGACTGTGGACGTTATGGAACAGCTAGTGTGAATCATTGTGGACTACTAGGGATAAATGTTTCAGACTGAACTACATAAAGCTACAGCACTTTTCTACCATTCCACTAAAGCCTTTACAATACCCTACAAGAACTGGGGTGAAAGGGTAAGAACATGTTCCAACCCCTCAGTTTCTCAGCTTCTCTGTCCATGGCTCCGCTACCTCATAAAGCTCCAGGAGAAAGAGAGAGGCGTCTCTGAAGCTGTCAAACAATGCCATGGGGAGGCAGGGGGGGAGGAGAGAAGGCGAGAGAGAGAGAGAGGGAAGGAAAGAGGGATGGAACACCAACACATTCTCTCTCTCTTTCTTCCCCTATGATCTGCGGCTTTGTGCCGGGAGAAGATAAACGATTTGGAGCTGCGTGGGATGCCCTCCCCCTGGAAGAGAGCAACAATGCCAAGATGCCGACGGAGGGATGGTGGTGGGGGAGCGAGGGAGGGAGTTTGAGGGAAGGAGGGAGACGGGGGGGAAGTAGAGAGGGTGAGATGAGGTTGGAGGAGAGGGGTGGTGAGGGAGGGTAGGTGTTTAAGGGATGTGCAGATGCCTGTGGGCCTGTGAGACGCTTACAGGAAATAGAATCCGGGGTCCGGTGGAACAGGCATTGATTTCTCCCTGCAGCTCAGCGCCAGCCGCCGGTCCCCAGCCCAGCCAAGTCAGCGCTCTGATACTGTTTGCCATTTTCCCACAAAAGCCCCCAAAGACTGCATCTCACAAATCAATGGTAAGCTTTTTGGCTGGCTAGACCTCTGCCGTGTCAGAGAGGAAATAGCCAGGACAATAAATACTATCAGCAGTGAATATGATTAGTCCAATACAGTGGAGGTTTAGACCTCTTCTCCCTATAGAGGGGTGTACAGGAAGGGGAATGCCCAGATGTGGTAGTATTGGTCTGTGTTTCGGAGGAGGGTGTGTGTGAGTGTGTGTGCGCGTGCATGTCCTACGTGCAAGTGTGTGTTTGAGTGAGTGAGATTGTGCATGTATGTTTTCAGGTGGTTTGTCACTGCCACTAAGTGCTCCTTTAAGGTCCTCTGGTGGTTCTCTAGTGCTGCTCAGCCCAGATCAAGCTTATTACACACTCTGAAATGGGGATCGATTTCTGGGGCCGGACTCCTCCTGTGGGTGTCTCCGCCTAAAGAGCCCTCAAGTTAAAGTCTGTGATTTGGGCCTCTCTCTCTCTCTCTCTAATATGCAACTGCGGTTTCATTTTGTACCCTCCCTCACTGACATTTTAAATGGCATTTTATTGAATTCATTATTAGTGTGCTGTGGACATTATTTGTTTAGCCAAGTCAACGCTGCCCTTCAGAAAGAATTAAAGTAGGTCTTCACTTCAGACCAGACAACCAGACAAAAGTTGAGGTCCAAAAGGCTTCTACTGCCAAGCCTCCTGAACAGCTAATCAAAGCAATACCCAGACCCCTCTTTTACACTGCTGCTACTCTCTGTTTATAATCTATGCATAGTTACTTTAACTTTTAACTAGGCAAGCCAGTTAAGAACAAATTCTTATTTACAATGACGGCCTAGGAACAGTGGGTTAACTGCCTTGTTCAGGGGCAGAACGACAGATTTTTACCTTGTCAGCTCGGGGATTTGATCTAGCAACCTTTCGGTTACTGGCCCAACGCTCTAACCACTAGGCTACCTGTCGCCCCTAATTACCTCAATTACATTGACTCTGTACCGGTCCCCCCTGAATATAGCCTCACTTGTTATTTTACTGCTGCTGTTCAATTATTTGTTACTTTATTTTCTATTTTTTTACTTATGTTTTTTAACACTTTTCGTCTTAACTTCTTAAAGCATTGTTGGTTAAGGGCTTGTAAGTAAGCATTTCACTATAAGGTTGTATTCGGCGCATGTGACAAATACAATTTGATTTGATTTGAAAAGCTCCTTGCATTGATTTCTTCTCTGAAATAACAGGGATTACAAAGACAGGCCAGACCGACAACCCTCTGCACCTGGTCTGACGCCTTATCCTCACGACTGAAGATAATAGTCTCTCTGATAGGTGGACGGCATATTAATAGCAAGACTGTCAGACATAGTTATCACGTAGAGGACGGGCAGCACTTGTCAAAGAAGAGTGGCATCAACAATCATGTGGGCTGAGTGAGTACATAAAGAAACACTATCCATGTTTCCATTGGCTTGACACAGAATTTCAAGCAAGCTTCACAGAGAAATACAATCAGATTCTATTCAAGTGGCCTCACGTTGAACAAACAAGGGAACATATTTCATCACACGTTACGATTTTCTTCACATAGAAACTGTTTTGATGGATTGATCAGCAAACTTTGGCAAGACAGAAATAACCAGTGTTTGAGGAGCCCAACAGACCATCCTCTCATAGAGGGGTTGTATAACAGTTTCATTTTTACAGCAGTTGTATAACGAAGCATTTTGCTCCTTAGTTCGACACAATCCTATTTAGCTGGAGGTGTTGTAGCAAAATCCATAGCATTGCTTGCTTTCCCTGTGCAGAAGGAGCATCCACCACCCACTCTGTCCTATCTCTACCCATTCAGGAATCACTTTAATCCTGATCAGCCAGCCACACAGCACAGAGACACTAATCTGGCTGTCTGCTTTTCACCGTGACCGGCAGTCAAGCTGCAGTCTCTTAAACACAGTTGATCTAAACAAAGGCGCTAGGCAGCTGTAAATACAGTATACCAGTTCTAGCTACATGCCCTCTACCATAGAGAGGTAATATCAAGAAAGAGAAGCAAGTTCCCCAAAAGTACTGCATCATGGGTGAGGACTGGAGTAATCTACAGTTATCCGCCATGTATTTAAGTTCTCCCAGAACTGTATCCTATGCAGCGCATTCGTGTCAGGTTTGATTTATGACAAGCTTATCTGGCTCAAGGGGGGGGGGGGGGGGGGGGGGGGTGTTAAGAGGGAAGAGCGAGGGAAGGAGGGGAATGAGACAGTTGGGAAAGGAGGGTACGGTTAAAAGTGTCACAGCTATTTTAAGTGGTGCAAAACTTCATGAAAAATGGCATTTGCGATGCCTTCTCGCTGCATATTCCAGTGTGTTTTCAAATTTCAAAAAGTTCTCCTAACATCATGTCTGTTAGCTTTTGTCACATTTGTGTGAAGGGAAGCTGCCCTCGCTTTTAACACACCCAAAAGTTCCTTGTCTTTTCTTCTGCGCTCCAGCCAACTCTTTTATCAGTGCTAATTGAGCTTCTGAACTTCACAACACAACATACAGTACCCATACCAGGGGTACGTGCTTCATCGAGCTGCCGTTGAAAAACAAGAAAGGAGCATCGGAATTCTCCGGCCTTAGTAAAATATGTTGTTCTGTTCTCGAAGAGACAGAAGTGTGTCTGTACGCATGTGTGTTTGCGTATCGCTGCCCACATAACAACCCATCCAACTGTACTTCTATGTTTGTGGCTGTAATACAAGAGGAGTAAGGCGAAGTTGGGGGCGGAGGGGCTGGAACCAAAGTGCTGCGCGTCGCCATGGAAACAGAAGCTGAGCGATAAGCCGCACTTAGAGTGTTAAAGCGCTTTACAGCCATATTTCTGTTTATGGAAACGCTACGGGACCAGCTAGCAGCCATTGATCAAGCTGTGAACAGCTCTACCACTGAACTGATCACATTGTGCCAGGAGAACCATATCTCAATCTGTCTCACATGCTCACACATTTGGCCTAGCAATAATGAGACGATAAACTTGATTGATAAACTGCTGAGAAAGAAAGTTATGTGGCTTTTATTTCAGTAAGTCAGTGATGAGGCTATTGAACAATTGACAAGCTAAAAGTTCACAGAAAGGAGACGTCATTATCCTGAATATGTGAAGAAAAATGGAACTCCCTGAAACAGTTATAAACGACATCATTATATGGCATAGTTGGAATGTCTCTTGTGGTTGCTCATAATATTCCTCATCTTTTAACCCATAAGAGTCTAAGCCCTGTCTAAGCTGGGGGAGGGGTTCTACTAAGCTATATGGAATTGTTTTAAGAAGGTCATACCAAGGATCATTTTGCTATTTTATTTTGAATTTCAAGACCCCTTGAAGTATCCCAAAAATATATTTAAAAAATCTTTGATAAAATGTTTTATTTGACCTTACTTCTATTAGCCCATACAAACGCATTGAATAACAGATTCACTACATGGAACAACAGATAATCCCACATAAAAAAATCTAAAGGAAGTTTGTTCTGAAGTGTATGTCCTATATCTGAGAGATACAAGAAAGATCAGGAATTATATATATTTTTTCTACATGTGCTTAACCCCTATATATATATATATATATATATATATATACACTGCCCCAAAAAATAAAGGGAACACAAACAACACAATGTAACTCCAAGTCAATCACACTTCTGTGAAATCAAATTGTCCACTTAAGAAGCAACACTGATTGACAATACATTTCACATGCTGTTGTGCAAATGGAATAGACAACAGGTGGAAATTATAGCCAATTAGCAAGACACCCCCAATAAAGGAGTGGTTATGCAGGTGGTAACCACAGACAACTTCTTAGTTCCTATGCTTCCTGGCTGATGTTTTGGTCACTTTTGAATGCTGGCGGTGCTTTCACTCTAATGGTAGCATGAGACGGAGTCTACAACCCACACAAGTGGCTCAGGTAGTGCAGCTCATCCAGGATGGCACATCAATGCGAGCTGTGGCAAGAAGGTTTGCTGTGTCTGTCTGCATAGTGTCCGGAGCATGGAGGCGCTACCAGGAGACAGGCCAGTACATCAGGAGACGTGGAGGAGGCCGTAGGAGGGCAACAACCCAGCAGCAGGACCGCTACCTCCGCCTTTGTGCAAGGAGGAGCAGGAGAAGCACTGCCAGAGCCCTGCAAAATGACCTCCAGCAGGCCACAAATGTGCATGTGTCTGCTCAAACGGTCAGAAACAGACTCCATGAGGGTGGTATGAGGGCCCGACGTCCACAGGTGGGGGTTGTGCTTACAGCCCAACACCGTGCAGGACGTTTGGCATTTGCCAGAGAACACCAAGATTGGCAAATTTGCCACCGGTGCCCTGTGCTCTTCACAGATGAAAGCACTGAGCATGTGACAGACGTGACAGAGTCTGGAGACGCCTTGTAGAACGTTCTGCTGCCTGCAACATCCTCCAGCATGACCGGTTTGGCGGCGGGTCAGTCATGGTGTGGCATTTCTTTAGGGGGCCGCACAGCCCTCCATGTGCTTGCCAGAGGTAGCCTGACTGCCATTAGGTACCGAGATGAGATCCTCAGACCCCTTGTGAGACCATATGCTGGTGCGGTTGGCCCTGGGTTCCTCCTAATGCAAGACAATGCTAGGCCTCATGTGGCTGGAGTGTGTCAGCAGTTCCTGCAAGAGGAAGGCATTGATGCTATGGACTGGCCCGCCCGTTCCCCAGACCTGAATCCAATTGAGCACATCTGGGACATCATGTCTCGCTCCATCCACCAACGCCACGTTGCACCACAGACTATCCAGGAGTTGGCGGATGCTTTAGTCCAGGTCTGGGAGGAGATCCCTCAGGAGACCATCCGCCACCTCATCAGGAGCATGCCCAGGCGTTGTAGGGAGGTCATACAGGCACGTGGAGGCCACACACACTACTGAGCCTCATTTTGACTTGTTTTAAGGACATTACAAAGTTGGATCAGCCTGTAGTGTGGTTTTCCACTTTAATTTTGAGTGTGACTCCAAATCCAGACCTCCATGGGTTGATAAATTGGATTTCCATTGATTATTTTTGTGTGATTTTGTTGTCAGCACATTCAACTATGTAAAGAAAAAAGTATTTAATAAGATTATTTCTTTCATTCAGATCTAGGATGTGTTGTTTAAGTGTTCCCTTTATTTTTTTGAGCAGTATATATATATTACATTTACATAAGTATTCAGACCCTTTACTCAGTACTTTGTTGAAGCACCCTTTGCAGCAATTACAGCCTCGAGTCTTCTTGGGTATGATGCTACAAGCTTGGCACACCTGTATTTGGGAAGTTTCTCCAATTCTTCTTTGCAGATCCTCTCAAGCTCTGTCAGGTTGGATGGGGAGCGTCGCTGCACAGCTATTTTACAATCTCTCCAGAGATGTTAGATCAGATTTAAGTCCGGGCTCTGGCTGGGCCACTCAAGGACAATCAGAGACTTGTCCCGAAGCCACTCCTGCGTTGTCCCGAAGCCACTCCTGCGTTGTCTTGGCTGTGTGCTTAGGGTCGTTGTCCTGCTGGAAGATGAACATTTGCCCCAGTCTGAGTTACTGAGAGCTCTGGAGCGGGTTTTCATCAAGGATCTCTCTGTCTTTGCTCCGTTCATCTTTGCCTCAATCCTGACTAGTCTCACAGTCCCTACTGCTGAAAAACATTCCCACAGCATGATGCTGCCACCATCATGCTTCACTGTAGGAATGGTGCCAGGTTTCCTCCAGACGTGACGCTTAGCATTCAAGCCAAAGAGTTTAATGTTGGTTTCATCAGACCAGAGAATCTTGTTTATCATGGTCTAAGAGTCTTTAGGTGCCTTTTTGCATTCTCCAAGCAGGCTGTCATGTGCCTTTTACTGAGGAGGGGCTTCCGTCTGGCCGCTCTACCATAAAGGCCTGATTGGTGGGGTGCTGCAGAGATGGTTGTCCTTCTGGAAGGTTCTCCCATCTCCACAGAGGAACTCTAGAGCTCTGGCAGAGTGACCATCGGGTTCTTGGTCACCTCCCTGACCAAGGTCCTTTCTCCCCCGATTGCTCAGTTTGGACTGGGGGCCAGCTCTAGGAAGATTTTTGGTGGTTCCAAACTTTTTCAGTCTAAGAATGACAGAGGCCACTGTGCTCTTGGGGACCTTCAATGCTGCAGACATTTGTTGGTACCCAGATCTTTGTACCTTGACACAATCCTGTCTCAGAGCTCTATGGACAATTCCTTCGACCTCATGGCTTGGCAAAACAGTCTTTTTGAAATGTTTGCATTATGGGTTATTGTGTGTAGATTGCTGAGGGTAATCTTTTAAAATCCATTTTAGATTAAGGCTGTAACATAACAAAATGTCGAAAAAGGGGTCTGAATACTTTCGGAAGGCATTGTATACTTCCATTCAACTGGTACCGGGGGACCTTCAGATGAGTCTTGTGAAGCCTGTGGGTGTCCTAGAGCAAAACAACCAACACTGTACTGTACATGTTCGAGAGAGTTTCATCTCTCCATCTCTTCATCTCTCCAGAGGGGTCATAATAGTTTGTAGGCCAAACTGCTCGGACGCTACAGACAAGCTACAGACAAGCTACAGACAAGCTACAGGCGATTTTGTGAGAAGACTGACTTTTGGGATGTCTCATGGTCTGACAAACACTGCTCTAGCTCTGTCACCTTTCACCGCAGATGCGTAAGTGCGACATAGGTGGATGCGGTGGATTGAGATGCATTCAAAGAAAAAAAACAGATTTCTCTAGTTTAAACTAACAGATTGTTATGGGGCTTTTTGTATTATGCTAATTCGATTTCCGCAGGGGCGAGGACATTGATCTATTCAAGTTATTCAATGAATCGCAATTCCACAAGAACGAATCCTTCATATTTTTTCTTCATAGCCCAGAATTTCTTCAAAGTAAAAGTAATTTTTTCAGTGTAACAGCTACAAATAGAGCATGGACTGTCATTAATGTAGAGGAAGTCATGTTGCCTGGAATAATAACATATTAATAGGGAAACACTTTAGCTGGATAAAGGACATTAGGCATACTAAAGAGACAGAACGGAAGCCATTACAGAGGGGCTAGAGTAACTAAACTGAATGTGGCACTAGCAGTGCTTTGATGTGATAATGATGTTCTATCTAACATTTTTACATACAGTATGCTATTTACTTGGTGTATTTAGAAACCGCATGGCAAAATTGTTACTTAATAAATACAGTTGGTTTCTTTGAGATTCATTAATCAACAGTGCAGTTCAAGAAGAGTTAAGAAAATATTTACCAAATAAACTAAAGTAAAAAATAATAAAAATGAACACAATAACATAACAATAACAAGGCTATATACGGGAGGTACCGGTACCAAGTCAGTGTGCGGGGGTACAGGTTGGAGGTAATTTGTACATGTAGGTAGGGGTGAAGTGACTATGCATAGATAATAAACAGAGAGTAGCAGCAGTGTACAAAACAAATGGAGGGGGGTCAATGTAATAGTCCGGTGGCCACTTGATTAGTTGTTCAGCAGTCTTATGGCTTGGGGATAGAAGCTGTTAAGGAGCCTTTTGGTCCAAGATTTGGTGCTCTGGTACTGCTTGCCATGCGGTAGCAGAGAAAACTGTCTATGACTTGGGTGACTGGAGTCTCTGACAATTTTATGGGCTTTCCTCTGATACCGCCTATTATATAGGTCCTGGATTGCAGGAAGCTTGGCCCCAGTGATGTACTGGGCCGTACGCACTACCCTCTGTAGCGCCTTACGGTCAGATGCCGAGCAGTTGCCATACCAGGCGGTGATGCAACCGGTCAGGATGCTCTCGATGGTATAACTTTTTGAGGATCTGGGGACCCATGCCAAATCTTTTCAGTCTCCTGAGGGGGAAAGGTTTTGTCGTGCCCTGTTCACGACTGTCTTGGTGAGTTTGGACCATGATAGATTGTTGGTGATGTGGACACCAAAGAACTTGAAACTCTCGACCCGCTCCACTACAGCCCCGTTGATGTTAATGTGGGCCTGTTCAGCCCGCCTTTTCCTGTAGTCCACGATCAGCTCCTTTGTCTTGCTCACATTGAGGGAGAGGTTGTTGTCCTGGCACCACACTGCCAGTTCTCTGACCTCCTCCATATAGGCTGTCTCATCGTTGTTAGTGATCAGACCTACTACCTTTGTGTCATCAGCAAACGTAATGGTGGTGTTGGAGTCGTGTTTCCAGTTGAAGAGGGAGGTGAGTCCTTAACTTAGTGATGAGCTTCGTGGGCACTATGGTGTTGAACGCTGAGCTGTAGTCAATGAACAGCGTTCTCACATAGGTGTTCCTTTTGTCCATGTGGGAAAGGTCAGTGTGGAGTGCGATTGAGATTGTGTCATCTGTGGATCTGTTGGGGCGGTATGCGAATTGGAGTGTGTCTAGGGTATCCGGGAGGATGCTGTTGATGTGGGCCATAACCAGCCTTTCAAAGATCTTCATGGCTAGTGACGTGAGTGCTTCGAGGCAGTAATCATTTATGCAGGTTACCTTTGCTTCCTTGGGCACAGGGACTATGGTGGTCTGTTGAAACATGTAGGTATTACAGACTCAGTCAGGGAGAGCTTGAAAATGTCAGTGAAGACACTTGCCAGTTGGTCCGCGCATTCTTTGAGTACATGTCCTGGTAATCCATCTGGCCCCACGGCTTTGTGAATGTTGACCTGTTTAAAGCTCTTGCTCACATCAGCTACTGAGAGCGTTATCACACAGTCATCCAGAACAGCTGTTGCTCTCGTGCATGCTTCAGTGTTGCTTGCCTTGAAGCGAGCATAAAAGGTATTTAGCTGGTCTGGTAGGCTCAGGTCACTGGGCAGCCCGCGTCTGGGTTTCCCTTTGTAGTCCGTAATAGTTTTCAATCCCTGCCACATCCGACGAGCGTCAGAGACGGTGTAGTAGGATTCAATATTAATCCTGTATTGATGCTTTGCTTGTTTGATGGTTCGTCTGAGGGCATAGCGGGATTTCTTATAGGCGTCCGGATTAGTGTCCCGCTCCTTGAAAGCAGCAGCTCTCGCCTTTAGTTCGATGCGGATGTTGCCTGTAATCCATGGCTTCTGGTTGGGATATGTATGTACGGTGACTGTGGGGATGATGTTGTCGATGCACTTATTGATGAAGCCGATGACTGAGGTGGTATACACGTGGCGAAGAATAGGGCCCACCTGGCCTGATGCGGGTTCAGCCTCTGCTCGAATATACTGTAGGTTCCGGTGTTCCGTCCAAACAAGGAATGGGTGTTGAGCACCCTCCAGCCCGTGCTTTCAGCGCCTTCTTGATGGCCAGCAACTCACGATCCCCCACGTCATAATTCCGCTCCGCATGAGACAGCTTCCGTGAGTAGAAGGCGCATGGATGGAGTTTAGGCAGCGATCCAATGCGTTGGGACATAACAAACCCTACTCCAACTTCGGAGGTGTCCACATCCACGATGAAGGGCAGAGACGGGTCAGAACAGGTGCATTCGTAAAACGTTCCTTGAGTGCACGGAAGGCTTCGTTGGCCTCCTCAGTCCAGCGCAGCTGTCTAGGACCTCCCTTCAGGAGGGAGGTGAGAGGGGCTACCACTGTGCTGAAACCCCTAATGAAGCGCCTGAAATAGTTGGCAAAACTTAGGAAGCATTGCAGCGCCTTTATGTTGGATGGAACAGGCCACGACCGTACTGCACTGACCCTCTGCTCTTCCATCTCCACTCCCACCGTGGATATCCGACAGCCCAGGAAGAAGACCGCCTGCTGAAAGAAAAGGCACTTCTCCGCCTTGGCATACAGGTGATGCCCTATCAGCCTCTCCAAAATGGACCTGCTATGAGAGACATGTTGCTCACGTGTAGTGGAGTGCACCAAGATGTTGTCTATGTACACCACTACACAGTGACCCAACATGTCTCTAAATACCTCATTAATGAAGGGTTGAAACACAGAGGGTGCATTTTTCAGGCCGTAGGGCATTACCTTGTATTTGTAGTGCCCGGTGCTGAAGGCGGTCTTCCTTTCATCCCCCTCTCTGATGCGCACCAGGTTGTAGGTACTGCGTAAATCCTATTTGGTAAAGTACTGAGCACCGTGCATCTGTTCGATCACAGTGGGTATGAGAGGCAGGGGATAACTGAATTTAACAGTTTCCTTATTCAGTGTCAGGTAATCGAAACAGGGGCGGAGACCTCTGTCCTTTTTCTTTACGAAAAAGAAGCTGGAGGAGGCCGGAGAGGTGGACAAGAGCAAGCGCCTCCTGGAAGTACACCTCCTGGAAGTAGACTTCGGTTTCTGCATGCGAGAGAGGGTAGATGTGCCCCGCGGGAGGGTAGAACCAAGCAGTAGGTCGATAGTGCAGTCCCATGGGCGATGAGGGGCAGGCACGTGGCACGAGTCTTTGAAAAAGCCACCTGTAGGTCCCAGTACTCCTCCGGGATAGGGACGTGGGTGGCCTGGTCCGGACTTTCCAAGGAGGTGGCACTGATAGACACAGAGAGACACTTCTGACACTCCTTCAAACAACCCAACAACCTCCTCTCTGTCCACGATATCCTGGGGTTATGGAACTGTAACCAGAGAAAACCTAAAACTATGGGGTGTGCAGGAGAGTCTAAGATGAGGAAGGTGATGTGGTTGTGAGCAACCGTGAGGAAAATGGGAATTGTGGTCTGGCACACCAGTCCTGTTCCTAGGGGACGGTTGTCTAGGGCATGGACTGGGATAGGGGGTTGTAAAAGGACTAGAGGAAGTGTATATAAAAGTGGGACGAAACCCAAAGTGGAAAATAATAAAGTACTTAAGTAATAAAGATTCCTCTCGGGAAAACAAGGAACATTTACAATGACTGACAAAGACAAATGACAGAGGGAGTATATATACAGTGATGGAGTGGGGATTGGAACCAGGTGTGTGTAATGATGACGAGACAAGTCCGGGGTTGATGAGTGAAGGGCGTTTGCCAGCAGCAGGTTCGGCAGCAGCTAGAAGGCCGGTGACGCCAAATGTCTGCGCTGGATAGGAGGGGGAGCCAAAGTGAAGGCTGGTGTGATGGGCTATTTTGCTTCCACTGGCCTGGGCCCTTGTTAAGGTCAACAGCATCATGAACTTTACCCAGTACCAGGACATTGTAGCCAAAAACCTGATTGACAGGGGGCTGCAACTTGGCTGCAATGTAGGGGAGTAGTGAACTACATGAAGTTCAACTAGTAATTAAGGTACAGCACATTTTGCCAGGGGTACAACTTAGGTTTAAGAAGTTGGAGGCACATTCCTTTCCTTATTTATCCAGTCAGATAAAACCTAGTTTTTGTGTTTAATAGGCTAAATTGCACATTCTGTTAACATCTGACTCCAGAGTGTTCTGTTCTTGCAATTAGTAGTCAATGAAATTTCAAATATGATAATTTTTCACTAAGTAGTTTGGATGTAGTGAACTACTTTTTTAAAGTAGCTTTAGTTAAAAGCTATATTTTTCTTAAGGATAACTTTAGTGTAGCTTAACTTCTTCCAGTGTGAAGTAATTGGTAGCTTGGTAAAATACAGTGCAATGGGAAAGTATTCAGACCAGTGGCGACCAGTTGGCATGTTTTTTTTGGGGAGCTTTTCTGTTTTGCATGTTATTTTGGCATTAATACGTGTCACATACATACATATATATATATATATACACATATATATATATATATATATATATATATATATATATATATAAAATTGAGTTAATAAAGCCGCATACAAGCATGGTCTCTTTTTGTTTTCTTGAGTAAGGCAGCTCCAAAATGCAGGTGTTTCAGCCTAGCTCAGTGCTTTCTGTGGTGGTGGGGCAAGCCAGCAGAAAATACAGAGCGTTGCGCCGTGATTGGCTCAGTGTTCTGTTACTCATGGGGACTCAACATCACCCTCAAGTATAAGGGTAGAGCTAGTAAATTCAAGCGCCATGGGTGAAGTCATAGAGTTACATTAGAAGTTCCCATCCAAGAAGGCTCAAGGTCATTGGCCACAGATAAAATGACATCAAATCACATTATATCTACAGTAGCTTTGATTGGACTGATCATGTCAACATCATACTTTCAAAATCTTAGCTAGCAGTCATCATGAATCAAGTCGACAATCTACTAGCGAATCCTTTTAAATCCTTGTCATATGAAGAGAAATAAAGAAGAGAAATTATAGATAAAACGTATCGGTGCTCATCGGCAATTGGACATAAACATTACACAACAAGTAGAAAATCCCAAATTCAACAATGAGTGGTTCTGAAGGAATCAGTATGGCTAACTGCAAGCATTGCAAAGCAATCATTAGCCTTCTATTCAGTGGAGTGGCTGTGTGGTCCCAAGTCTAAGATGAAGGGTCTCTTTTCCTAGTTTAAAATGATAAACATTCAACATTGGCCATGCTGTCAATGAAGCATGATTTGTGCTGTGCTCAAAACAACTTAACTTGGAACAGTAAAATCGGACTTTAGTGAGTTCAAGACAACTGGGAACTTGGGAAAAACGGTTTGAACTTTCATCCAACTCGGAAATGTAAATTCGGAACTCGGGCCTCTTTCTAGAGCTATGACCTGAAGATCACTGACGTCATCATGATTCAACTTATTTTCTTTCTTTGAGTTCCCAGTTGTCTTGAAAGCACCATAAATCCAGATAATGCCACACTTTGACGACAAAGTTTGATGACAAAATTTGCCCACGAGGGGCTGCCGCGCCACCTTCCTGTTCAAGTGAGCACAGCACAACAAGGTGAGTCCGAAAATGTATTGAATGCTGCTTAATAATTATGTAATATGCCAGGGAGATATGTATACTGTAGCTAAGAAAGTAATACTAAGTGTATGTTGTGTAGTAAGCTGTTAGTAGCCCATGTGCCTCACCCTAATAATTTGGTCTATTTTCACCTCCTAATTTTGCCTACTGTTCTGACATGTAGCCTATAACCTGTTTTTGAGAAATGTAATCATCAAATATTGTAAGAGCTTTCATTGTCTGCTTTTATGCCCCCTTTATTTATCCTACAGTTCAGACTTGGTGTACAGGGAGAACACTGTAAGAACGGCCCGTGTTCTGAATTCTGTTGCTGTACATTTCAAAAGTGCTGAACAAATAGTTATATTGACTACGTCTGTCCTAGCTCGCTCATTAATGTCTTAATCGAAATTACAGATTGCCTCTTATCCGCTTGTCGTCCCCTTATGCCATAGTTTGTACATCTCAATTATCAGTAGAAACCACATTTGTTTAAGCAGGTCAGCCATATCAGCTATGTTTTTCTAAAGGCAGTAAATGAGGCTCCGCTGATAGCCAGGGGTAGCAGTGGTAAGGTGTTGGGACTCCTTATGTAGGCCCTAACAGTTTGTGGGCACCGTTTGTCACCGTTATAGTTCAATTAATGCATTGTTTAGTGTTGTGTAGTGGCTTTGCTGGCATGCATCCCACATTTATTTATTTTTACCCCACCAAAATGTACAGTTGAAGTGGGAATTTTACATACACCTTAGCCAAATACATTTAAACTCAGTTTAATTTCCTGACATTTAATCCTAGTAACAATTCCCTGTCTTAGGTCAGTTAGGATCACGACTTTATCTTACGAATGTGAAATGTCAGAATAATAGTAGAGAGAATGATTTATTCCAGCTTTCATTTATTTCATCACATTCCCAGTGGGTCAGAAGTTTACAGTCAATTAGTATTTGGTAGCATTGCCTTTAAATTGTTTAATTTGGGTGAAATGTTTTGGGTAGCCTTCCAAAAGCTTCCCACAATAAGTTGGGTGAATTTTGGCCCATTCCTCCTGACAGAGCTGGTGTAACTGAGTCAGGTTTGTAGCCCTTCTTGCTCGCACACGCTTTTTCAGTTCTGCCCACAAATTTTCTATAGGATTGAGGTCAGGGCTTTGTGATGGCCACTCCAATACCTTGACTTTGTTGTCCTTAAGCCATTTTGCCACAACTTTGGAAGTATGCTTGGGGTCATTGTCCATTTGGAAGACCGAGTTGCGACCAAGCTTTAACTTCCTGACTGATGTCTTGAGGTGTTGCTTCAATATATCCACATCATTTTCCTCCCTCATGATGCCATCTATTTTGTGAGGTGCACCAGTAATTTACTGGAATTTTCCAAGCTGTTTAGAGGCACAGTCAATGTAAACTTCTGACCCACTGGAATTGTGATACAGTGAATTATAACTGAAATAATATGTCTGTAAACAATTGTTGGAAAAATGACTTGTGTCATGCACAAAGTAGATGTCCTAACCGACTTGCCAAAACTATAGTTTGTTAACAAGAAATGTGTAGAGTGGTTGAAAAACAAGTTTTAATGACTCCAACCTAAGTGTATGTAAACTTCCGAATTCAACTGTATGTCATAACAGGTGTAAATATATGGGTCATGACAGTCTTATGACAGGTTATGACCAATCAAATGTATTTATAAAGACCTTCTTACATCAGCTGATGTCACAAAGTGCTGTACAGAAACCCAGCCTAAAACCCCAAACAGCAAGCAATGCAGGTGTAGAAGCACGGTGGCTAGGAAAAACTCCCTGGAAAGGCCAGAACCTAGGGTGAAACCTTGAGAGGAACCAGGCCTCTTCTGGCTGTGCCGGGTGGAGATTATAACAGAACATGGCCAAGATGTTCAAATGTTCATAGATGACCAGCAGGGTCAAATAATAATAATAATTCTATGGCAAAGATACTTATATGTCTCCCCTTTCATCTGTGTCTAGTGTTAGCTAGTTACTGGCTAGCTAGATCTTCAACAAGCATGGAACAAAAGGGGGGGAGTTTCATTCAATACTCTGATGCAGTTGTCATGTGCTGCTGTGAATTGCAACACAAGCGACATGCCAAACGGGAGATGTAAACAGAAAAAGTACATCATTCCTGCAATTTCAATGTTGTTTGAGTTGCTTTGTTTATCACCACATTTGCTACAACACTGCATCCAAGTTTATAGAAATAGGTGTTTTATGAATATAAGCTCCCCACCAACTCGGCCTGTCTTTTCAAACTTCTAGTAGTTAGCCATGAGAGAAAAAGTACTTTCTCAAATTTTTTGCATTTCTATCCCACCAAAAATATTATCGTGATATTTTAGTCACTCAAAAGCCGATTTTACATGGGACTCAGAATGACTGTTCTGGACCTTTAAGATGGTGGCATGGATCGTTCTGTTCTGCTCAGCTCGAGATGAAGAGCGGAAGAATTCAAGTGATGAATCTGAGCCTCAGTGTTATCAGCTGTGAAAGGTGGGGTTTACACAGCAAGGCACGGTTTTCATTTGCCTTGTCAGGCGTGATTTTAAGTTCTTCAGTTCAGCTTCCCATAATGTGTTGTACCGAGAGTACTGACTGAGAGGGAACTAAAGCTGGCAAAAGATTTGCTGTGATTAATTGCAAATTCTGAATTTGCACGTATTTAGCTGTAATTTGAAGTGTAGGAAATATGAGTATTTACTCACCAATGTAACAACACAGTGTGGTCAAAGATTTTATTGTAGTCACGATCTGGCTACTTCAAAGTAAACAGTTATGTTTTTGGGTTATTACATATTTATTAACTTATTCAGATATCTTCTAAACTACCCACAATGCGCTATTTCTCAACGTCATATGGAGGATCTACTCCATGCTACCAAGTTTGTATGCTAGCTCGGTAGCTAGCTCAAGCTCTTCACGGACTTTGTGACTGTGTTAACTAATGGGAACCCGTTAGCATGGCAGGCTCTGGTGCCTTCTTGCTGTGGGCTCAAAATGAAAGAAAAATCCTACGTGCCTGCTCTAATTGTGTAGTACCTCGTCTGTTTTGCTTTTTGTTTTCTCAACTTTTTTCATGTTCGCTGTGAAATTGGCTACGGGACTTTTTCCACCTTCCACCCAGCTGACTGACATCTGGAATCTATCCATTTCGGATTTTTCTCGCTATATAGCTATTGGATTTCCCTGACTCTTCCTCAGTCCAGTGAAGCGCCCGCCTCCCCCTCGCTTTGGTAGCTCTCAGCTTGGACTCTTTTAAAAAGGATGGGCCTGCACTCTACCATCGAATGGGCCCCGGTCATCAATCTGTAAGTCTCTGCTTGCGCTTTGCTTTTATTTGCGGTTATGTTTCAGTTGTGTTCTAGCTGGTCTCCAGTAGTTGCCGACCATAACCTTGGTGGTTGGCTAGGCTAATAGCAAGTTGGCTAAAAAGCGAACATTAGCTGGCTGGCTAAGATAACTTCATAAATATAACATTCTTTGATAACTGGTTAGATGGCATTATGTATTTCCAAAACTTTGGTTTACTTTAATGTAGCTATAAGGTAGGTGTTGATAGCAACTGGCTGACTTATTCAGTGCTACATTATAAGGAATAGGCTGGCTTGCCGGGTCCTCGATATTACACCGCAACCCGGAAAAACATTTTCTGACATGACATTCAGATTGCTGATTGGTTTTATATAATAAAAACTTTAGGAGAGTGATGTGTAACTTTGCATTGGGACTTTTGTTGTGTACACTAATGCAAATCCATACAGTATGTTATGTTTATGCTACCTACCCTTTAAGATTGATACAAAAAGCATTACAAGAATATTGACGCCTTGATCTTGCCCAAAGTAACATTAAACAAAATGTGGTAAATTGATAATCACACTTTCTTTTACCTCAATGTCAACCTGTTTTGACATTGCATTGTTGTTTTTAGCTGTATACAGTAGATTATCTATTTGAGATGTTTTCAGTGTATTTTGAATGCTTTCAGACAATGTGATTAATCGCAATTAAGAAAATAAGTGCACAAAAATGTTAAATAGTTATACCAATCACAGATACCAATACTATACATTTTAGTGTCAAATTAAAATGTTTATTTTTTTACCAATGTAACAGGACTAAACTAGGAGATGTTTATAACCAACACTCACTTGACATGTACAGACTTTGGCTAGCTCCACAGTTTGAATCCACCCCCTCAGTCAATTACTGACAAAGTAGAAAAGTTGTCTGCATTGACTTAAGTAAAATTACTCAGCAATTTAACAATTAACAGCACTTAACATCCTTCTTCATAGAAACAGCACTAACATTAACAAGGACACCTTTCTCTCTGCTGCTATATGTAAGGCTACGTCTTTACAATATAGAATATGTAATTGCACTTTCAACTAAGATTCAATATATTTAGGTGACAAGGGAAAACCTACGGTGATTGCATGTATATCAATAAGCATTATTATAGTGAGAAATGCTTTAAGAAGTGGTAACTAATTACTGCATACAGTACGAGCGCGATGGGCAGCGTGAGAGTGTCTGGGGCTACAGAACAGACAGAGCATTGTGAGCGCCTAAGAGATGATGGTCTTCAACCAATAACTGATTGGGCAACACTGGAGAGCCACAAACGATCACAATCAAGTGGCAGGGAAAAATACATGATATGCTATTTAGCGTCCTAATATATTACCACGCAGGGAGATAGGTCAAGGGGAATACTCTTATCCCCCCCCCCCCCCCCCCATTTTATTAGAATTTTTTTTTCTTTTCATACAAGGGTACATTTATTTTCCCCTAGTATATTTTTTGTCAGAGCTACGCAACAAAAAAGCATGAGATTTATTTTACTACACAACTGACCGTCATAGTAAGTTCAGTTCCCAGTTGAGTACAGTCTATTTTGCATTTAAACCCCAAATAACGGAATAGTCTAAATCAACAAATAGTCGTTGGTAGCCCTCCGGGAACCAACGAACAGTCTGATATGAGTCGTTGCACAGTGCGATGATTTCATAAGCGCTGCCTGCCAGCCCACCATTCTGTTTCTCCGATCCTCCTAGGAGACACTTGAGATGGTGCCAGCCCTGAGATGGGTGGAGCTTTCCGTCATGTGGCTTTGGAACAAACCATATACTCGCCCATAGCTCCACCCATGACGGGATGCACACAGCCTTGATTGAGTCACTGACCAGAGATCCCAAATGCCCTCCTGACCTCCCACCAACACTCCCTGGTTCATCTTCCAGACTAGCCCCTCTCTCTCCCTCTCTCTCAATTTCCTTCCTTTCTCTCTCTCTCCCTCCCTCAGAAGAAGGAGGTGTCGGATGAGAAGGCCCCAGCCAGCCTGAAGTCTTCTCTCATCAGGACACAGAAGAGACGCTGGGGGAGGGCCTTGGAGTAGGGCGCGGGCCGCGGGACACACGTACGCAGCAGGATCTCACGCCCTGCAGGGGGAGGGAAGTCTGGCACACTGGCACCTCCCATTGGCTTTTTGTCATCAGCTCCACCCCCACGTCCTGTGTCTTCATCCAATGGAGCCAAAAGGGCAGCCTGTGGGGGGCGAGGCAGACAGATGGGAGGAGTCAACAGCTGCGTTTAGACAAGACAGCTCAATTCTAATACCACTAATTGGTATTTTGACCAATCAGATCAGCTCTGAAAATGATCTGATGGGATTGGTCAAAAGACCAATTAGTGGAAAAAAGACCAGAATTAGGCTGCCTGTCTAAATGCAACCAAAGTGGCTAAAATTCAGGCTGGCACAAAATGGAGAATGCAGGGCCCAACACACGTTAGACTTTCTATAAAAGCCCAATAAAATGTGGAAACTGGAACACAATATATTTTTAGGCAGTCTAAGCAGAACCTTAACACATACTACACTTTTACAATGTGAGTATAACAGAGTGTGACACGCGAGACTGAGAAAAACATACATACAACTCATTCTATCGCTCCATATTCTAAGTCGTTGGGGGAATGAAACAACCTTGACAGTGATCAGACCTGGCGCAAGTGAAAGCGGCTGGACTGGAAAACGACAGCAGCATGTTAACACAATCTATTTTTACTGAGCAGGAACAAATTACGTGAATTAGAAAGCTGATTACAAATTAACAAATGCCTTCCCACATCTCCCAAACTATTGTCTAAGGCGAGGAAAGGAGAACACATTTAATGGATTGGAGCGATTCGGTGTGTGCTTCCAGATCAATGTATGCATTTGTTTTCAGTGGGGCACAGCATAGCCCTGGAGGGATGGCAACACAAGAAAGCTACGTGACGCTAAGATCTAAAGCCAAAAGGGATCAAACACATCACAGCAACCTCCAATACTTACATAGTAAACTAGCAGGCTAAAACTAGTATATAACTAACCAGATAGAAAAGAGCAACCTACCACTCCTAAGTGTACATTCTAAACAGCAGGATACCGCTAACCTACTGTAAATGTATACACAGTGTACAAAACATTAGGAACAAATTCCTAATATTGAGTTGCACCCCATTTTGCCCTCAGAACAGCCTCAATTCGTCAGGGCATGGACTCTACAAGGTGTCGAAGGCGTTCCACAGGGATGCTGGCCCTTGTTGACGGCAACGCCTCCCTAGTTGTGTCAAATTGGCTTGATGTCCTTTGGGTGGTGGACCATTCATAATCAAATCTTACTGGTCGCATCCACATATTTAGTAGATGTTATTGTGGGTGTAGCGAAATGCTTGTATTACTAGCTCCAACAGGGCACTAATATCTAACACACACAAATCTAAAAGTAAAAGAATGGAATTAAGAAATATAGAAATATTAGGACGAGCAGTGTTGGAGTCCGGAGTATAATTATATATGTACGCGATGGCATGTTTAGACATTAGGTGGATAGAATATGTAGTATATCTGAAGAATATGTAGGATTCTTGATATACATGGGAAACTGTTGAGCATGAAAAACCCAGCAGCGTTGTAGTTCTTGACAAATCGGTGCGCTTGGCACCTACTATCAAAGCCCGTTCAAAAAGGCACTTAAATCTTTTGACTTCCCCACTCACCCTCTGAATGGCACACATACATAATTCATGTCTCAATTGTCTCAAGGCTTGAAAATCCTTCTTTAACCTGTCTCCGCCCCTTCATCTACACTGATCGAAGTGGATTGAACAAGTGACATCAATAAGGGATCATACTTTAGCTTTCAGCTGGATTCACCTGGTCCGTCTATGTCATGGAAAGAGCACGTGTTCCTAATGTTTTGTGCACTCAGTGTATAGAGACATACCACTCCTTAGTAAACATAGTATACATAGTAAACCAGCAGGCTAAAACTAGTCTATTATAAACCAACCTCCACATCCACCAGAAAACACTTGTTTATCAACGCAGACCCATCAGAGAATGAGAGCAAATGGACATACAACAAAAATAATTGATTAGAGCTACACTAACAGATAGGTGGTTAGAAGAATAGATGGAAGGGAGGAGGAGAAGAAGAGGGGGAAGGTGGTTAGGTAAAAAGGTCAGGTGGGAGGTTAAAAACACGGTAAGTGGCATCGCTTTAGGAACCCTGTGCTTCTCCTTTGTGTTATGGAGGTCTGGAAATTGCAGCGGTTCACTCTTCCAAACCATTACCAGAGAAATAACTGTAATCTTTGTCTGTATCCCTCCCTCAGCTAGCCTGAACCTCAGTGGCAGCACTGCTTTGCAGGTAGAAAGAGGGAGAAGTCATCGTCGAGAGGGGCATGGGGGGTGGATGGATGGACTGGGGGGGGTGGAGGCAGCTAGGGTGGGGGGGGTGAACTAGGGGTGTGAAGGGGGGATAGGGAGGGTTGCTAGTGGTTACCTCATCACTGCTGTAGTCAGCGAGCTTGACATGGGTGAGAGGCAAGCAGCGTCAGGAGACAAAAAACACAATACGATGGAGAGAACGAAAAAACATAAAATAACAAACAGAAGAACAAACAACACAAAGTCAGGTGATTAAGAGGATTAGGTTCTGCTTGAGAAGACATGACATTCATCCCACCGAACGCATCACATGCATAGCATACGCACTCAAGCCAAAGCAAGCGGCATTGCAATCAGACAACAATCAAACTAGTGCTCTAGTCTTGTACTGGTAACATGGGTAAGATGAGGGGCAGGACATCTCTCCTCCCTTCTGTGTCTCTCTTTCCCAAGAAACTCACCTCATTTGATTGGCTGATGATTTCATCTGATTTACATGTGCTTGGGATAATTACTAGCTTTCTTTTGAGAGCTTGGCAAAACACAGGCTGTAATTTAACACTCCGACATCTTGCTGGGTGAAAGAAAAAAAAAAGTGATTGAGGGAGTGAGAGATTGCTGAAATCTAAGTATTTTTTCGCACCGTTTCATCCTCCAACACAAGGCACAGGGGAGAGAGCCAAGACAAGCATTCATTCCCTGTTTGCATTTTACTAGCAATTATTCTAAAGGAACAGATCTGGGGCTAGGGACTGCATCTGATGAACTCCGGGAAGAAGACACATTTATTGGCTTTAACTAACTTTCACGTTGAACAAACAAATGTATGCGTCGTTGGATGTGCCAAGACCAAACCAGGCATTGTACTTCAATGTGTTACAGCCAAGCATACACTTACTTTCATAACCAATACAGGTGCAACTACACAGCACAATGCTAGAGGTAATCTATCATTGCAAGAGCCTTTTAACTGATCATCTCAGACTATCCAGTCAGAGTATACTCAGAAAGACATGCAACACAGAATAGACAGTCATTTGGTCCAGGGGTCTCTCTCCTTGCTTGTCAAATCATATCAGACTGAATAAAACAAGACATGTGTTTAATTGTCCTAATTACCATAAGAGGGAATTACAGACCCTGGATCTTTATCTGTCAGATTGCACGAAGCCATTTCTTGACAGAAGTTTACCGTAAATTCCGGACTATAAGCCGCAACTTTTTTCCCAGGCTTTGAACCTCGCGGCTTAAACAATGCCGCGGCTAATATATGGATTTTTCCCGCTTTCAATTTTTTTTCGCAAAAAAAAAAAAACACATTCTGTGACGTGCTCAGTTTTTTGCCGGCATGAAGCTTTCATTAGACCAACGAAATTGCCGAACGGGTTAAGGTCAAACAACTTTTTTATTTACTGTTTAGATTAAATCGAGCGCTTTCAAACTTCCAATCATTCCATTTTGTCACCCTCATCATGGCAAAGACACGGAGAAATGCATATGATGCAGCTTTCAAGTTGAAGGCGATTGATCTGGCTGTTGGAAAAGGAAATAGAGCTGCTGCATGGGAGCTTGGTCTTAATGAGTCGATGATAAGACGTTGGAAACAGCAGCGTGAGGAATTGACTCAGTGCAAAAAGACAACTACCGGTAAAGCTTACTGCAAATTTTTTATTTTTTGTTACAAGCCGTGTTTCGTTAAAGCCTATTTATTTTTGTTACAAGCCGTGTTTCGTTAAAGCCTATTTATTTTTGTTACAAGCCGTGTTTCGTTAAAGCTTATTTATTTTTGTTACAAGCCGTGTTTCGTTAAAGCCTGTGTAAAGTTCATTTGTTTCAATGTACCGGTAGGCACCTGCGGCTTATAGACATGTGCTACTTATTTATGTTCAAAATATATATATATTTTTTAAATTCAGTGGATGCGGCTTATATTCAGGTGCGCTTAATAGTCCGGAAATTACGGTATATCATACTTGGTATGAGTTGCATTATGTGATATGCAAGAAGAGTGACTTAACTGAAGCAAGTAAAACGGTTTAATAAAGCGGCAAGAAGAAAGTAGTGATAAGTGAACACATTAGAACACAGTCGAGCAGCAGCATGCTTTTTGTTACTCAGGCAGCATGCCCAGGAGCCCCTCAGGGCCTGGAAGAAGAGTGGGGTTGTAGGAGGGGAATCAGTCAGGGGGAACATAACATCTCCTGCCTGGGCCGTTGGACAGACAGCAGGTGAGCCGATAGTGGTGGCGGGATATCCTGTGATGCCAGGATTTAGGAAAGGCTCCAGTGGGAGACGGTGTGTATGTTTGTACAAGTGTGTGTGTGTGTGTGTGTGTGTGTGTGTGTGTGTGTGTGTGTGTGTGTGTGTGTGTGTGTGTGTGTCCTGGATGGTGGTGACAGTTTGAGAAGGTGTGCTTTACCCTCTGAGCACTGACAAACAGCTTGTGGATGATGCTGCCGGCTGGGCCGCGTCCTGCTCCGATCACAGACACCTCAGGCTCCTCCAGCAGAGAGCTCACGAACCTGAGAGCGAGAAGAAGAGGAGATGGGGGAAGAGGTTCATTTCAGGGGAGCATAGTCAGAAAACACATGCAGGTATATTATATTTAAAAGACATGCAATTGTACTTTTACCAACGGAATAACGATAAGGGGTTGTAAAACTAGCTACAGTACACAACATGTGAAAACTACAGCCTTTTGGAACGCATCCCTCTCCCCCGACACAGGATCTCGGATACAAGACAGGACAGGCCGTTCATTGTTGGAGAGAAAAGGGACAGGTTAGTGGCTGCATGGTGTTCCAGGCCAGCTCTGAGTGTCCTCAAAATGAGTCTGGCACTGCCTGGTTCTACTGCCTGACTGGCTGGGCCATCAGAGGCCCCTGGGACAAATGAACACTGGGTGCCTCCCTAATATAACCCTGTCTGTCTGTATATCTATGTTTCTCTCTCTCAATGCACCTGAACCTCTGACACCGTACGTAAATACCTAGACAGACAGACACACAGACAGACACACACACACAGGTGGATCTATTCACTCCCAAGATACATACTCCAGACACACACTCACTTATTCACTCCCAAGATAGGCACACGCACACAAACACACCCACTATACTATGCTCCCTTATTACAATCTGAGCAGAGTGTGTGCCTGGGGAGAGGGTGGTGGAGTTTTAATATAGCACACAACACAGTACGTGTGTTTGCCAAACATTTATTAGCATTCCTACTCATGCGCCCCCCCCCGAGCAGGGTGTATGATGAAATAAGAGCTGGCTTGTGATATTAATAAAGCGAGAAGTACGGGATGGAAGGTACACAAGAGGTACCCACTCCAATTCACATCCCGCCTCAACTAAGCCACAGATGACACAATCTCTATTGCACTCCACACCACACTCTCCCATCTGGACAAGAGGTACACCTATGTGAGAACGCTGTTCATCGACTACAGCTCATCGTTTAACACCATAGCGCCCTCCAAGCTCATCACTAAGCTAAGGACTCTGGGACTGAACATTTCCCTCTGCAACTGGATCCTGGACATCCTGACGGTCCGCCCCCAGGTGGTGAGGGTAGGCAATGGGGATTTTCTCTAAAATCGACAGTTTCAATACCGGGAATAATTCATATAACCAGAGAGTCCTGGGAAATAGAGCAAAAATCTGAAGTGCCCATTTAAAGCGTTCAAAACCAAGATATGGTGACTATGCAAGGATTCTCCGCAAATAAGAGGGGTGCTGCGCCAACTTGTCAGCGCCACTACGTAAAGATTTCACAGAAAGTGAAACTGATTAGCAATTAAATTGTTGTGAATTGAGAAACAGGCCGTTCACAAATACAGAGTGTTATCATGTTCCTCAATTAATTCATCACATTTCAGCAGTTGGTCCAGGCTACAGTATCTTGACACAGAGCGCACCCCGAGTAGGCTATAGCGTTGTCGGATCATACAAACTCTGTAACGGCAGTCAAACAAAAGTAAAATGACCTAAGTTGAAAGCTTGCTAGATAACCTCCAACGAATGACAGAATATCTCCTATTTGGCAAAGTGGAGTTGATGATTATACAGACAGCAGATCAGCTCATGAATAACGGGGAGATGATGAGAGGGAACTGTTTAAATATCAAGGCATCTTAACGGGGACCAACTATAATTTTTTTTAATCCATATCTACTCTCATACCGTTTCTTGGTCACATTCTCTACGGAAGCTTTCATACGGGCAGCAATACGAGACAGCGCAGACATCTTATTTTGACATGCATTAACATGCATAGGCGAGACATGCTTTGAAAATGCAACCTATGGATTACAGAATAAGGTTAGGAATTTTCAAGCGAGACAGGAGTCAGGATTTGGGGTTTCAGTGGGATTGGGCAATAGGAAAGTAACCTGGGGTCTATATAAAGGCTACTAAGTGAGTCAATAGATAAATAACACACTTGATTTAGGCTACAATATTGCATTCTAAAAGTTTCTGATCAGTGATAGATGAGCAAATGAATAAATGAGCTACCACTTCCACCTGTCCAGCCAGAGATCAATTAACCAAATATACAGACAGAGATTCAGTGAAACAAAATCACATTGATTGATTATCAGACAAGTCAGGGGTTTTTGGTCAAGAGTAGGCCAGGTTACTACACGAGTGAAGGTCAAGGAGACTAGCATGTATAACATACAGTGCATTCGGGAAGTATTCAGAACACTTGACTTTTACCACATTGTTATGTTTTAGCCTTACTCTAAAGTTAATTCAAAGTTTTTCCCCCATCAATCTACACACAATAATCCATAACGACAAAGAAAAAACAGGTTTTTAGACATTTTGAAAAAAACTGAAATAATCACTTTTACATAAGTATTCAGACCCTTTACTCAGTACTTTGTTGAAGCCCCTTCGGCAGCGATTACAGCCTCAAGTCTTCTTGGGTATGACCCTACAAGCTTGGCACACCTGTATTTGGGGAGTTTCTCCCATAGTTCTTTGCAGATCCTCTCAAGCTCTGTCAGGTTGGATGGGGAGCGTTGCTGCACAGCTATTTTAAAGTCTCTCTCTTAAAACGTTTGATCGGGTTCAAGTTAGGGCTTTGGCTGGGCCACTCAAGGACATTCAGAGACTTGTCCCTAAGCCACTCCTGTTTTTTTTGGTTGTGTAGTTAGGATCATTGTCCTGTTGGAAGGAGAACCATCACCCCAGTCTGAGGTTCTGAGCGCTCTCCATTCATCTTTCCCTCGATCCTGACTAGTCTCCCAGTCCTTGCCGCTGAAAAAGATCCCAAAAGCATGATGCTGCCACCACCATGCTTCACAGTAGGGATGGTGCCAGGTTTCTTTCAGACATGACGCTTGGCATTCAGGCCAAAGAGTTCAATTTTGGTTTCATCAGACCAGAGAATCTTGTTTCTCATGTCTGAGAGTCCTTTGTGCCTTTCGGCAAACTCCAAGCGGGCTGTCACGTGACTTTACTAAAGGAGTGACTTCCGTCTGGCCACTCTACCATAAAGGCCTGGCTGGTGTAGTGCTGCAGAGATGGTTGTCCTTCTGGAAGGTTCTCCCATCTCCACAAAGGATCTCTGGAGCTCTGTCAGAGTGACCACCGGGTTCTTGGTCACCTCCCTGACCAAGGACCTTCTCCTCCGATTGCTCAGTTTGGCTGCTCTAGGAAGAGTCTTGGTGGCTCCAAACTTCTTCCATTTAAGAATGATGGAGGCCACTGTGTTCTTGGGGACCTTCAATGCTGCAGACATTTTTTGGTACCATTCCCCAGATATGTGCCTCAACACAATTCTGTCTTGGAGCTCTACGGACAACTCCTTCAACCTCATGGCTTGGTTTTTCGCTCTGACATGCACTGTCAACTGTGGGACCTTATATAGACAGGTGTGTGCCTTTCCAAATCATGTCCAATCAATTGAATTTACCACAGGTGGACTCCAATCAAGTTGTAGAAACATCAGTGATGATAATTGGAGTTTGAATACTTATGTAAATAAGGTATTTCTGTTTTTTATTATTGTGCAATTTTTTTCTCCCAAAACTGTTTTTGCTTTGTCATTGTGGGGTATTGTGGGTAGATTTATAAGGAATGCATTGTATGCTACCAGCTCTCATGTCAGAATTACATGTTTGTCAAACGTCAAATTTGGAAATTATTCCAAATGTCAAATTTTGAAGTGTTAAAAGGTTAAGTTAAGGGCATTAACTCCGGTTAATGTAAGGGTTAAGGTAAGGGATTGGCCCCCCAAAAAATTACACGCAACCTTTGGAATCAGAGGCAGATGCTTACGCTCATCCGCCGTCCCTAACGCACTTGAAAAACCGAAACCAACTTAAAAAAAAGGTAACAGCGCTCACTGTTTATCCTTGTGGCCGGTTTCCACTTCATCTCCCGACATCGCCAGACATGGATGGACGTTGAATACTAACTTGTATCACGAGTGACCTGGCTGAATATATGAGCAAACGTAAAAATAAATAAATATGATCATTAGCACTCACCTCAACAGCTAACATTTCCCCTAGACTAATTGTTACCAAATATCCAAACTTAACACGGGGTCCCCATCGGGGGTGGATGCTCAGTCCCCTCCTGTACTCCCTGTTCACACATGACTGCGTGGACTCCAACACAATTATTACGTTTGCTGACAACACAACGGTGGTAGGCGTGATCGTCGACCACAATGAGACAGCCTATAGCAGCGGTTCCCAAACTAGGGGTCGTGACCCCATGTGGGGTCACCTGATATGAAAATGGGTCGTGGATAATCTCCAAAATCCTGAGAAAAATATATACAGTTGAAGTCAGAAGTTTACATACACCTTAGCCAAATACATTTAAACTCAGTTTTTCACAATTCCTGACATTTAATCCTGGTAAAAATGCCCTGTTTTAGGTCAGTTAGGATTACCACTTTATCTTAAGAATGTGAAATGTCAGAATAATAGTAGAGAGAATGATTTATTTCAGCTTTAATTTCATTCATCACATTCCGAGTGGGTCAGAAGTTTACATACACTCAATTAACATTTGGTAGCATTGCCTATAACATTTTTAACTTGGGTCAAACGTTTCAGGTAGCCTTCCACAAGCTTCCCACAATAAGTTGGGTGAATTTTGGCCCATTCCTCCTGACAGAGCTGGTGTAACTCAGTCAGGTTTGTAGGCTTCCTTGCTCGCACACGCTTTTTCAGTTCTGCCCACAAATGTTCTAAAGGATTGAGGTCAGGGCATTGTGATGGCCACTCCAATACCTTGACTTTGTTGTCCTTAAGCCATTTTGCCACAACTTTGGAAGTATACTTGGGGTCATTGTCCATTTGGTAGACCCATTTGCGACCAAGCTTTAACTTCCTGACGGATGTCTTGAGATGCTGCTTCAATATATCCACATCATTTTCCTCCCTCATGATGCCATCTATTTTGTGAGGTGCACCAGTCCCTCCTGCAGCAAAGCACCCCCACAACATGATGCTCCCACCCCCGTGCTTCACAGTTGGGATATTGTTCTTCGGCTTGCAAGCCTCCCCCTTTTTCCTCCAAACATAATGATGGTCATTATGACCAAACAGTTCTATTTTTATTTCATCAGACCAGAGGACATTTCTCCAAAAAGTACGATCTTTGTCCCCATGTGCAGTTACAAACCGAAGTCTGGCTTTTTTATGGCGGTTTTGGAGCTGTGGCTTCTTCCTTGCTGAGCGGCCTTACAGGTTTTGTTGATAAAGGACTCGTTTTACTATGGATATAGATACTTTTGTGGCTGTTTCCTCCAGCATCTTCACAAGGTCCTTTGCTGTTGTTCTGGGATTGATTTGCACTTTTCGCACCGAAGTACATTCATCTCTAGGAGACAGAACGAGTCTCCTTCCTGAGCGGTATGACGGCTGCTTGGTCCCATGGTGTTTATACTTGTGTACTATTGTCTGTACAGATGAACGTGGTACCGTCAGGCGTTTGGAATTTACTCCCAAGGATGAACCAGACTTATGTAGGTCTACAATGTTTTTCTGAGGACTTGGCTGATTTCTTTTGATTTTCACATGATGTCAAGCAAAGAGACACTGAGTTTGAAGGTAGGCCTTGAAATACATCCACACGGACACATCTCCAATTGACACAAATTATGTCAATTAGCCTATCAGAAGCTTCTAAAGCCATGACATCATTTTCTGGAATTTTCTAAGCTGTTAAAAGGCACAGTGAATGTAGTGTATATGAAATTCTGACCCACTGGAATTGTGATACAGTGAATTATAAGTGAAATAATCTGTCTAAATAATTGTTGGAAAAATTACTTGTGTCATGCACAAAGTAGATGTCCTAACCGACTTGTCAAAACTATAGTTTGTTAACAAGAAATGTGTGGAGTGCTTGAAAAACAAGTTAATGACTCCAACGTGTATGTAAACTTCTGACTTCAACTGTATATACCCTCCCAAAATGATCATAATATCGTCTTTGTATCTCAAAATCATTGCAACGTGGTTAACCATAATCTACATTTTTCAAATCTAAAAAGATACAACTCTACCAGAGTGCCCTTAGATCATTTGAAAAGGCTGCACTTGACTGTTGCACTTGAATCATTCCCACTGTGAATTGCTAGGCCCCCTATGCTATGAAACCACACACTATTGCAGAGACTTTGATATTACTGGCTGCAATTGATATGGTGAAAACAATGTGTGGGGTGGGAGAAGTACAGAAACTCATATCAATACCTTTGTCAGATAACACTTCTAAATTAAGAAATTAAGCTATTGCTAGCAATCAAGAGAAAACTCTGACTGAATGACTCAAACTCCCCAGCTTATGCTCTCCAAATGTACGTTAGCTGTGAGGGCCGAGATGTACAAAAATCAATTCATGGATGTCGGGGATGCTGTTCACGAGGACATATTGTTCCGTCCCACGACTCCCGAGCAAGAAACGGCACAGGGGATGTTCAGTGTGCTGAGTGGCTATATTGACGAAAAACAGATTCCATGGGATCGAATGGTGGGCTTTTGCACAGATGGGGCTCCATCTACTGCGGGAAGGCAGGCGATCCTCTGCACTCTAGTTATGAATGTGTCTCCCTCTGCCATATGGAAGCATTGTATGATACACCGAGATAAACTGGCAGCAAGAGAGCTGAGCACAGAACTGAGATATACTGCAGCAGGTAACTTCAATGGTAAACTACATCAAACCATATCCACTGCACGCAGGCCTGTTCACAAAACTATGTGATATGGGATCAGAGCATGACAATGTTCTATTTCACACTGAGGATTGGTGGTTAGCAAGGGGGAGGGTTGACATTTTTTTCACATTGACAGAGGAAGTTCTGTCATTCACAATGGATGTAAAAAAAAAAAAGAAAAAAAAGACGACTTTCTGTGTAAAGTAAAAGAAAATGTCTCCTTGCCTATGCAATAGACATCTTTGGGAAACTGAACGCAAGCATGCTGGGGAAATAAAAAACATTCTACAGATGCGTAACCGCATCAGTGGATTCTGAGGAAAGAGTTCTTATTGGAAAGTCTTACTTATTGGAGAGTCTTACAAAAGCGAACCATGCCCCCTTCCCACAGCTGAGCATGTTTCTAACAGAACACAGCATCAGTAAGTGAACTGGGAACTCAGCAATCTCAGACTTCTGACTTCAGTGCATTAAGGACAACTGGGAACTAGGGAAAAAAACGAGCTCTGACTGGGAAAAATCCTTTTGAACGGTCATCCAACTCGGAATTCCAACTCGGGCCTCTTTCTAGAGCTCCAACATTCCGACCTGAAGATCACTGACGTCATGATTTGACCTCTAATTTTTCAAAGTTCCCAGTTATCTTGAAAGCACCATAAAACTCATAGTACCCTTCGCCAGCTCAAATCTGTGTGAAGCTGGATTGAGTGCTCTCGTTTGCATTAAAACCAAAAATCGATCCAGGTTGGATGTGACAGCAGAGATGAGGTGCACACTGTCGACTACGACTCCTGACTTTGAGAAGCTCCGACGCGACATGCATCAAGCACACCCATCTCATTAGTGGTGGTGAGATAACACATTATGTCAGACTCATTTGCAATTGACTGTCATAGCCCCACACTCAAAGTATGTGATGGTGAGTTAAGACAATCAGAATGTTAGAAATGTTTTTCAATTGACTGCAATAGCCCCAAATAAAAATAAAAAGTTAACATAGGCGCGCGCTACCCTCTGTAGCGTCTTGCGGTCGGATGCCAAGCAGTTGTCATACCAAGCGGTGGCGTAGCCAGTCAAGATGCTCTCAATAGCGCAGCTGTAGAACGTTTTGAGGATCTGAGGGGCCATGCTCAATCTTTTCAGCCTCTTGAGTGGGGAAGAGGCGTTATCGTGCCCTCTTCACGACTGTGTTGATGTGTGTGGACCATGATAGATCCTTAGTGATGTGGATACGAGGAACTTGAAGCTCTCAACCCGCTCCACTACTGCCCTGTCGTTGTGAATGGGGGCGTGCTTGGCCCTCCATTTCCTATCGTTTTCCATTTCCTTTGTCTAGCTGACGGTGAGGGAGAGGTTGTTGTCCTCGCACCACCCTGCCAGGTCTCTGATGACCTCCTTGTAGGCCAGGGGTTCTCAAACTTGTTTAGCCCATGACCCATTTTGATATATGAAAATTCTCACGACCCCAACCATGTGAAAGAAAATTGTCATTAAGAGCCTACGGTTGAGGTCACGAGAGTTTGGGAACCCGTGGCCTTTTAGGAGGTTGTCAGAGACCTGGCAGGGTGGTGCGAGGACAACAAACTCTCCCTCAAACGTGTTATTACTTTTCTATTATTTTCTTTCTCTCTGCATTGTTGGGAAGGGCCCGTAAGGAAGCATTTCACTGTTAGCCTACGTCTGTTGTTTACGAAGCAGGTGATGAATAAAATGTTATTTGATTTGAGAGGACAAAAGAACAACAGAGGGGATGGAGGAGTAGTGGCATGGAGGGTTGGTTAAAATGTGCCTGCTGGTTTCATCAAGAGTAGGGCTGGAGAGAATCTACAGGGAAGTTAAGAGCACTGTCTGAAAACCGAATCGATAACACTTAAGCTATTCATGGTTTCGATTGGTCTCACTTGCAAAAGAGATTTTATCTCAATAGAAATAGACCTGCATAGAAATAGATAGGTTTGAAGTAGTTGGATTGATTTCATTTAACTCCATAGGTATTTTTGTATCTCTGCAGATCTATCTGGCCCTACTGGTTGACATTAAATTACTTCTGGTAGCGCTACGGTGCTTGCAATGTCAGGAATGTATGCATGCCTAAGTCGCTTTAGATAAGTGTCTGCTAAATGGAATATATTCTTAATATTTCAGGGCGTGCTGCTTTTGTCCTACTGTACCTCTCCAGATCCTCTGTGTTGTCGCCCTGCTCTGCCTTCCCGATGCCAAACTTGGCCTTCAGAGAGCGGGAGCGGGCAATGACCGTCTCCACCGCTATCAACTGGGTAATCACGTCCTGTTGGAGGAGACAGACACATAGACACAGTACTAGGGTGGATGAATTGGGGGTAGAAAAAAAGGTATACTGTAGCTACTTTGCAGTCCAACCAATGGGTTAGAGGTAGAGGTTAGGGATTAGAGACTGGTAGGGAGAGATCGTCAATCTTGCCAGGTCTCCCTTGAAAAACAGGATTTCTCCTGGTAAGATAAAGGCTAGATGAAAAAAAATGTTGTTTCCAGTCACCTCTAGTTTCTTGTAGTCTGGGCTGGGGTGGCGCAGCAGCTTGCTGGCATGAGAGGTGGCCTGCTGGATGGCCTTTCTAGCAGATAGGATGTCCTCTACTGACTCTGTATGGGAGAGAAGAGAGGAAGTTGGTGAGATATGAGAGAGAGATAGATAAAGAGATCAGAGAGCAACAGGACCCTGCAGTCACTAACCCTCCTCCTTCTCCTTGAGGATGGCAGCATGGAGGATGCAGGGCAGGAGATGACGGGTCAGGTCTGCTGGCTTCTGTACCGCCAAGTAGTGCAGCACCTGGGGGTAGGAGAAGAATATCAAAAGCAAATTCTCTCTCTCCATCTCCCTCTCTCTCTCTTACAGCAATTATGATTCCAGAGGTTGTCAGGGACCCGGCAAGGTACTTGACATTTCCAAAGGCATTGTTCTTTTACAAAACTGGTTCATCGGCTTCTTTTGACTTATGGAGGGTGCCTGCCGCATAAACGCAATTGTGTTGGCGAGAGGCAGCGTTGCATTTTAATGACCCTCCTCTTTATACAACACAGGGTCATTCGTTATGTTGAGTGAGTCGGTGATGAGATTCCAGGAGCTCAATCTGATTTGGTATCCCTTAATAACGCACAACCCTTCAGGCTCTCGTGCACAGGGAGAGAACAGGGATAGAAGGAAAGGCACAGTACAGCGCTCTTAAGTTGTCGCAGAGTGACCTTGTGGCGATGATCTTGACTGCAATCAGAGGACTGTGGAATATAGAAGCACACCTGTCATCTACCTACTTAAGAGGACACCTTACTGGAGCAGGAAGAAAAAAGGAAAGAAATAAATATATAAATCAGCAGTAAATTAATTCCAAACTAAATTGTGCACCTGGAATTTCCCCAAAAGAGCCGGCTGGCTGGCGGCAGCCATACGGATGAAGGACGCGGCGCTATAGGCTAGATGACCGACCTTCAAGGCCCGGCAAGGTTCCCCTGAACTCAGTTTAAACTCTCAGGGAGGGGACCCATGGCAGGGAGGGGAGGGACACCTTGTGTGTGTGTGTGTGTGTGTGTGTGTGTGTGTGTGTGTGTGTGTGTGTGTGTGTGTCTCGTAGCAGGGACACCTTGTGTTCTGACCTACTTCCTAATTCTAGCAGCGCTGCATGGTGATTGGCTGAAACAGGGACAAACAGAGAGGCAGAGTGTGTAGTGAACCTGGCAGTGTTTAGTCCTCTGGGCTGGCAGCAATGAGCTGCAGAACAGGTGGAGGTGCCATTCACTGAGTCTCAGTCTAGCAGTTCAAAGGAGAGGCCTTTTGAACGGCTACTTATATTAAATCAGTCAGTGAATCACAATGCAAAATGTCTCTGGGTAAAACTTGTTCTTTGGCACAACTTATCCTCCCCAAATCCTAACCTTGAGGGAAAACCCCAAACTGAGCTTATCCTCCCTTTAAGTTTTTCCTGGTCTGGTAACCAAAAACTCTGGAACCAATATGGTATGGTGTGATTAATCAGTTGTAAAAAGGTTTAATATGGGCTCTGATGGGACCAGAGTATTTCTAAATCAGGTCACATGGTTTTAAAAACTCCTGGCCTTTGGGAGGATGAAAACCATGTCAAACTGCAGCAACCTTTATATTTTAAAGCTAGACTAAAGGGGTTCATCTACACATACACCGAGATGCCAGAATTATTGGACAATAGAACTCACAGGGCTGAGCTTGCTTCATGCAGGTCTGCTTTACGCAGGTCTGCATCGTGTAGGCCTGCACTATGCAACTATAGGCCTAATAGAAATAAAAGACCTCACAGTCTATGAGTTTATTGATTCATTCCAGTTAATAATGTTGAATTGAAAAAGTCTAGGTTTCCTTTTCACCCAAAGTTTGAATATAAACTAAATTGGATCCCATTCACATTTTTTCAAAAACAAAAAAATGAGCTAGCTATAAATACACAACGTTACCTCTTCATTTACCCTGGCCAGAGGGATAGGGTGTAGTAGATTGTATGCAGCTGTTAGGATTCCACAGTTGATCAGACTACATTTTTTTTTTAAATTATGGCGGCCCTGCAATGCACAATACAATTCTTAAAGCTCAGTACCTTCTCAGCCTCCTTGGTGTCGTCAAACAGGCGTCTCTGTCTGCGAGCGGGGGTAGTCTTGGCTGTGGCCCACGCCTCCATCCACATGTTTCCCGGGATCTTCATCCTGGCACTCAAGTCACCCCTGACCACCGTGTCCCCGTTCTCGTCCACCACCTCCTCCTCAACGTAGTCCCTGGGTGAGTACCACCTCACAAAGTCCTCCAGGGTACAGCCAGGGTTCGCTGCCTAATGGACACGGACAGACACAGGCTTGTTGCAGTCACCGTCATAGCCAAGTCATGTTCTCAAACCCCACAGATGTTCAAGGTTTTCAACTATATTATAATCTTCCAAAACATAAATACACACACAGAGAAATCATAAGCCTTCTAAAAAAAAACCTGGCAATAGTAGCAGAAAACACACATACATCTGGCTGATGTCATCACCACCACTAGCGCTTCAGCTCCACTCCAGAGAGGTGCTCGCTGTCTGTGAGCTCATGACTCAGAGACAGGTGATGATTCAGGTGCTGGAGACAGCATCAGTCTGTTAATGGCCCTCAGAGGGAATGAGTCTGAATCAGAGTACCTGCTGCTGTGAAATAAATCAATGTCTCACTGTTTCCCTGCTTCCTCTGGAAACCAACCGACTGACCAACTGAACAAGAAGAACTTTTGTGTGACCTTTCGCTGATGTGCGTTAGTGAGTTTCAACACAGTAATTTCTCTCCTTCATTCACACTCCATAATTAATTAGAAGCCTGCCTTACTTCATTTCCTCTATTTTTTTCCCCCCTGTGGTAAGTTTCATAGCGAGGAGACAGCTCCATTTCAGTGCAGCGGCAGTAGATGGATTGATGAGAAAAAGGATAAAGCGTGAATAACTGAGACAGGATCCCCTCCGTAGCCTGGGGGTCCAGGGCAGGACAGGAGGCTTCTCCTCTACTGCAGTCCCCCTAAAGAAGAAGTGTGTGTGTGTGTGTGACGTGTATTTGTGTGTGTGTGTGCATGCCGGCATTCGTGCGTGTGACATATTCAGGTGAGGAGGGGGCTGGTTACGTAGTGCTTGGCTGTCATATTCCTATGTCCCTACCATTCATCAGTGGTCCATCCTTGGCATTGCGCCCGCAGGGACCGGGATAATTAAAGCTAAAATGCCAGATAATGCTTGGCTAAGCACAATTACATACAGAGCAGGTCGGCCCGGCCCATGAAACATTTTGAGGCCATTCTAACTCAACTAAGGGCCCCATTTACCGCTCTGGCTGAATACACAACATTCTTCTTCCTCTAGTTTATAACCCATCTCCCTCCTCCTCACGTCAGCCGTTGTCGGAGCTCAGAAAGAACAGAAGAAGAAGAGGTCGAGAACATTACAACTAACTCCAAAGTAGAGCATTTAGTGGGCCAGCTAAAAACAGACCGGGGCAATGCAACAGAAAGTTGCAACTGTGCCCCCTGAAAGAACACCATTTGTCAACGTTTGTTACTGTTGGGAACAAAGGGGTCGAGCCGGAAGTCCCATCAGAGAAGTTTAAAGATAATGACTTGAAGTTCTGAACCTCTTGAATCCAACAGCTTGGAGTTGGCAGGTGTGGCTGCATTCTACTCAGCAGAAAAATGGGGTACGTTTCACTGTATTCATTGCACAATAAGGTGACCATAGAGATTACTGAAGCTTTCTTTAGCCTGAGTCCATTCTTTTTTTTAAAGGGACAACTATTAAATGTAACTTGATGAAATGAATGACACACAGTAGGATTGTAAAGAGCGGCTTTGTAGATTTGTCTGCATGATGAAGGAAATTGACATGAATCATCAAAAGCATTTGTGTGTTCAATCTTCTATCAACTAAATACTTTTACTGACATAACATCAACGACTAGTATTCAATAATTCAACACGACGGAGGCTTATTTTCTAAATGGAAATATTTTGAAGCACTAAAACAGAAATCTATCCAGTATATCAGCTCTCGAAGACCTCTTCAACTGTCCAAATCCACAACCCTCACGCTTTCTAATAAGAAAGAAGTCTTTCATTGATATTAATAACACAATTAGCATGCCCTCCACTATGCCACCGTGTGAGACAAGGGAGGCAGAGAGACTGAGAATCAAATCAAACGCCCCCAGTCTGACACATTGACTGACTGAGAGGACGGAGAGCACTAATAGGCTCCTGTGCCACTCAACCAGTCTGGGTGTCAGTGAGAGTGCCTCTCTCTGTTTGTGTGTGCCAGCATTAATTAATTAATTTTTATATATCTATCTCTCTCTCTCTCTCTCTCTCAGGGTGCGGTGTGTCCCCTCACCTTAAAAGACTCCATGTCTGAGAGCAGACAGGCACTCTGCATGCGGGCGCGGAGGTGGGCACCCTCGGCTGACGTGCCCAGTTTGGCCAATACCTCCGACTGCTCCTCCAGAAGGTCTTCTGTCATGGGTGCTGGCTCCTGGGGAGGAGGACACTCAGGGTTTCTGTGTTTTAGTGGTTTTACTGTGTGCATGAAGAAGCGTGTGTGTGTGGGTTGGTTTTCCGACACACACAGAAACCAGAAACTGACCCCTAAAGTTGATCCATAAGGTCTGTATCTTACAGTACTTACTAGTGCGAGAGACATGCTGCAGTGACACAAGGTTTGGCCCGGTCATTCACTCTGAGCAGAACAGAGGAGACAGCTCGTCATGTTCATTAGCAACCTGTGGAACAATGGAACACTTGGGGCACCTACAACCCCATGCCAAAACACCTACAACGCCCTGCCAATCTCCCATCAGCCCCAGCTAATGAACACTGGTTCTGTCTTGTAGAGCAATGTCCACAGTCCTGTCTAGTGTCCAAGTTGCTGAAGGGCAACTGAACACTGCATAATGTTCGCTAAGGTCGGACTCGGATCCACCACTGGCAAAGTCAGTCATGATCAATGGCCAATCAGGTGCATAACCATTTTAGTTATGCACCTATTTCAATGAGCAAGAAAGATTGATTACATGTAGAGGTAGGTGGTGGTTGGCCAAACTCCACTTGCTTGATGAGTAACCGTGCTTGAGACTCTGGAACTTGAGTTAGTCCTCTGAGCTAAAGCCCTGGCTAACATTGTCTTGAGTAACACAGATTACCCAGTTTTAATACCGAGTAGGTTTGTTATGTACAAAATAATCACGATTGTTCAGATAAAGCTGCTAAAGAAAAGTTCCTAATTTCATAGAATCCTAAATGTGCTCCTTGGCTTGTAATAACTCCCTAATAGCCATTACTTAAACATTCTATAACCTGCTTTAATTGGCCATTCCTGCCTTTTTCATTGCTGCCATTATGCAACTGTTTTCCAGCACAAAGCAGGCTTATATAACAATGGGCTCGATACAACACCCAAAGGACTTCTCAGCGGAAGTAGCCCAATGTAAGGCTGCTGTACCTACCTTTTTAAACAACGACCGCATACCTCTAAATGCAAAAGGCCACACCATGCAATCATGAATGGAAATGGGGTGGGGGGGGGGGGGGGTGCAGAATCCAACTGTGCCTTTCTTTCTTTACCATCACAGCCTCTAATGCATTCTACCCAGTAGGCTCAGACTGACTAATGCACAGTCGGGTCTGGGAGAAAGAAAAGACTAAAAGCCTGTCCCCTCCTGAGCAACTTTCTAATGAAATAAAGAAAGACCTGAGTCAGAGGGGACCATTAGCTGCGGCTCTTGAGAGACCCGCGTCCTAAATTGCACCCCATCCCCATATATAGTGCACTACTTTTGACCAGAGCACTATGGGCCTTGCCCCTTGTCAAAAGTAGTGCACCATATACAGTATAGTATGCTATTTAGGACGCAACCAGAGTGTGGAGAATACAAACAGGGCAGACAGGAGCGGCGATCAAAAAACACTTTACCCAGACTAATTAAAACTAGGGAAGGAAGGTGAGAATGCCGAGCAGAGCATGAGTAGTAGTGGAGCAGAGGCATCCACCTCATTACAAATAGTGGCAATGCCATGAATCTAAAACACCCATCTCTGCCTACCTCTGTCCCCCCTCCTTCTACCCTGCCCCTGCTGTTTAAAAGTTCGACAGAGAGGGAGAAAGAGAAAAGAGGGAGTGCGGGAGAGAAAGAGAGCGCGAGCGAGAGATTGACAGGGGTGTCAGAGAGGAAATGGTTGAAAGGTAATAGAAAGAAAAAAAAAACAGACAGGTGAGTAGAGATGGAGACAACAGATCCAGACAGAGACAGAGCAGCACAGATGAGCAAACAGACGTACAGATAATCGATGGATGTAGGAAGAGAAAGAGAACGAGAGAACATGTCATTGAGAGGACAGACAGCGGGAGAAAGAGAGAGAGGAAATGGAAAAGGACTGAGGGGTAGTGGGAGTGATATATGAGAGACAGAGACACAAAAGTTTGGAGAATGGTGTGTAGATAAAGAGGGAGAGAGATAGAAAAGCGCAGACAGAGAAAAGACAAGTGCAAAAATCCCTGCATGATACACCGAGACAGCCAGAGACTGAGGCCATGTCTAGACTTGACAGTTAATGAATGCAGTTTTTGTATTCTTTACGGATACATCATGCATCTACATTTAAAATGTATCCAGTCAGTGTTGCCAATTTAGCGACTTTGTCAATATATTTAGCCAGTTTTCAGACCCCCTCCAGTGACTTTATTGGTAAGTGGATAGCGCCAAATTCAGCTACTTTTCAGGCTGCTTTTGGGGAGTTTCGATACCGAGGATTACTCCGATTTTAATAGCATTTTGCGACTTTCCCCACTCAATTCTGCCACAAACTTGAGTGGGAGAAGCTGTCTGTGCAACAGAAGTCACTGCAACGGTTCAGAGACAGGCAGAGAAGCACAAGGGGAGGGGGTGCAAGGTAAATTAGTCCACATTTTGTCAGGATTTTCCACACTATATTCAAATGCCAGTATGTAGTCTTCAAACGGTGGAATAGGCTAAATATTATAACACAACTTAATGGTAGTAGCTAACTACTGTAGCTAACAAGACAGGTAACCTCTGTGGCTAGCCAGCAAGCAAAGCTAAAGGGATTGCAAACGGGTTAGAATAACTCTAGAAATAGTTGCTAGCTGGCTAGCATTCATGAGGCCAGCAAACACGTTCCTCACACGCTAGGAATGCATTTCCGCAAATGTTATAATGAAAAGGTGCCGCTCTTTCCCTAAACCCAAGTGTTCTGGACTCTGTATACACCAGGGATCATCACTGAGATTCAGCCGCGAGACAATTTTTTCTTGAGCGGATGGTCGAGGGGCCGGAACATGAATACAAATAATTTGTAGACTGCAAATTGACCGCAAGCAGCCCAAACATATGTTTAACTAAAACATAATCATGTCAAACCTTACATTTGTATACGATCACGTCTTGTCTCTATTATGCGTGGGAATACTTGGGAACAGATTTCTTCAATTAAAATCCCTTGGAGCTGATTTCCTGGGGACTTTTACAATATTTTATGTCCAACAATGAAAATTCCACACCCAATTATTATTATAAACATCTTGAGGGAAAATGGCTCGATAAGGTGGTCAGCCAGATCTGAACACAATCAGACCACAATGCAACTTCAGTGCGTCTAGACCTGATCTTCGATCTTCGTATTCCGATAGCAGAAGTCAAATGTAAGTGTCAATTGTAGACACGGCCTGAGACTGTGTGTGTTAGCAGACAGAAGCTGTGTGAAAACGTTGGGGCCCATCTAGAAGTGCTGACACTAGTTTATTTTACACTCACACACTCCATCCATCTCTCCCTCCACGCAGCACACAGTCGTTCCACTCTCTTAACACGGCAAGGCGTCCGTCCTCGCCCACCATCTGCAGCATGTGCTGTGTGTGTCCGCGTACTGGGTCTGTGTGTCGTCTTTGTGTGCGTGCACCGTGTATATGTCCGTGTACTGTGTGTGTGTGTGTGTGTGTGTGTCTCTCGTCTTTGTGTGCGTGTGCGTGTTATGCATTTGTGGATAGATAGCAGCTTCAGACAGGCCGGGCCACTATCTCCCTTCCTGCGTCTCACCTCCTAGTGTTAATCATTGAACAGTGTCAGCCTGAGCCTTGTGCATTAATTAACTCTACTATTCATCCCAGTCTATAATTGATGAGGGGTAGAGGAGCTACTCATCTCTCCAGGCTAGCTCTGGGCTCACACACATAGCAGGGAATGTAGAGGGAGGGAGGTAACACTATCAGAGAGACTCATAGCATAGAGCACATGTGCCAAACTCGTTCCACGGAGGGCCAACGGTCTGCGGGTTTTTCGCTCGTCCCTTGTACTTTATTGATGAATTAAGGTCACTAATTAGTAAGGAGTGCCCCTTACCTGGTTGACTAGGGCTTAATTGAAAGGAAAAACCATAAACCAGCTGACACTAGGCCCCCCATGGAATGAGTTTGACACCCCTGGCATAGAGGCTGATCACCAAATGGAAGAGGATATAGCCAATTATAACAAGATGTATTGTAGTATCTACCTGCCCCCAAATGCCTTCTACAATAACAGGCTGAGCACAGCCTTTGTTGAGCTGATTCTGTCAGGCTAAGTTCCACATCATGCTGCTCTTGGCTTTTACCATACTTATTAAGATGAACCGACAGACATTTAAAGCTAATTATGGGATTTATGTTACAACAATTTCTTAAGTCTGTGATAAGGAATTAGGCACTGTGGTTTGGTCAGGATTTATGGTACCATAGTAACAATGAGTCACAGTATCACTACAATGTAGTACTGAATAGTTCAATGAGTCACAGTATCACTACAATGTAGTACTGAATAGTTCAATGAGTCACAGTATCACTACAATGTAGTAATGAATAGTTCAATGAGTCACAGTATCACTACAATGTAGTAATGAATAGTTCAATGAGTCACAGTATCACTACAATGTAGTAATGAATAGTTAAGAGTTAGTGGTGCATATTGTACAGTACATCTGCCATGGCTGTCTGTCTGTCTGTCTGACCTGTGGCATTGTTAATGACATGGTCAGTATGTGGACATATTGTTCCTAGGAATCATTTTACAATGATATGCACTGAGTATACCAAACATTAGGAAACAATTAAAGGGTGCTTGAAGCCACCTGTCAATCACATGAAGATTGAAATTGCTGTGTGCGCTTGTGTGTCTGACCTGAGTAACAGGGATGTACAGGGGTTCCTGGGAGTTGAGCAGGGTCAACTTCCCGTGGGGGTGGAGCCGACCCTCTGGCTTGGCCACCTTGGCCCCGCCCTTCTCTCCGTCTGTGGACGCAGCCTCCTTCATCTCCTCCGTGTCGCTCAGGCACTCAAAGAACTCGTCCTCGCCCTCGCTGTCACTCCACGAGTCCCACGACTTCCCAGGAGACACCTCTCTGCCCATCTCCGCACTCTCCGGCCCCAGGCGCCCATTCTCAGTCCCGGTCGACCCTGACTTCTTCCTCTCCCTCCCTCTCTCCCTCTCCTTCCCTCCCTCAGCAGTCTTCCTCCCATCATCCCTCGCTCTCTTCCTCTCAATGCAGCAGTTGAGCATCTGGGGGGCAGAGACGGACAAAGAGTGATGAGTGCAGGGAGTCAGGGAAACAGCAGCAGATGGCGAGCTTTTGGGCGGTGTGTGTGTGTGTGTGTGTGTGTGTGTAATTCTATCCGGTATAACCCCATCCCTTTGCCCCTTATCGAGCCATTTCTCATCATCATGTCCCTGTGTGCCCACACTAAAGTCTTCTCTTCCTCCTACACTGAGCTCCAAACGTCTACCTAGTGCAGGCTGCAGCACTTTATTACTATGAATAGAGTCACTTCCTGCTCTAATACTGATGCATGCCTAGCCTAGGGTGTGTGTGTGTGTGTGTGTGAAATAGAGAACAGAGAGAGAGAAAGAGGAAAGAGAGCAGAGAGGTAGAGAGAGAGAGCGAGAGAGCGATACAGAGACAGACTCAGCTTATGAGTCAGGAGCTCCCTGCCCAGCGCAGCCTGGGCACCTCTTCCTCTTATTAAAGTGATTGCAGATAAAGTGGCTCTCTCCGCCTTTCCAGAAAGATATTACCTCTCCTTCCTTCCCTCTCATCCTCGCTCACACTCTCTCCGGACATCTTTATTACCACCTCTCCCTACTTCCTTTTATCGCTTCCTCTCACTCTCCTCAATCCCTCCCTCCCCCAGGTGAGGCGTGGGCAGCTGAATAACAACACTGTTTATGGGTCTGATTCTGTCTGGGGCCTCTGCAGACATCTGGCTGGGCCGTGGGGAGTAGGACTGGCACAACAGTTGACTGGATGACCACAATGCAGCAGCAGGACACATAGAAAAAATTATTAATAGAACAGGCTTGGAACCGCTGCATGGTATTGAAATCATTTCCAAAGTAATGTAGAATGTTCATTCAAATGATGTTCACAGATTCTTTTTTGGGGGGGCTGTTCTATTCATTCTATTTCTATGGCAGCAGTCATAGAAATATACAGTACCAGTCAAAAGTTTGGGCACACCTACTCAATTCCAGGGTTTTTCTTTATTTTTACTATTTTCTATATTGTAAAACAATAGCAAAGACATCAAACTATCAAATAACAAATATGGAATAACGTAACAACCAATAAAGTGTTAAACGTAGCCAAGCTGTCATCAAGGCAAAGGGTGGCTGCTTTGAAGAATCTCAAATAGAAAATATATTTTGATTTGTTGGAACACTTTTTTGGTTACTACATGATTCCATGTGTTATTTCACAGCTTTGATGTCTTCACTCTTATTCAACAATGTAGAAAATAGTACAAAATAAAGAAAAACCCTTGAATGAGTAGGTGTGTCAAAACTTTTGACTGGTTCTATAAGAATATTTTGAAGATAAATACACAACGCAGAGGATGAGAGGACGACAGTACTAAAAACTAAATAGAGTACTAATGGTCAATAGGGAATTGTTAAGGGAAATAGTTGGGTCTCAGTTCAACAGATGTTTAGAATCTGTGGAATGTCAGTCCTGAACTCAGAGCTACGTGTGCTACATTTTCATTGGTCTGTACATTGAGTCTGGAGCAGGATCCTTGTTATTTGGCCATTGGCCTAGTTGTACTGTAAGGACTTCTGATTGGTCAACTCCAGGCTAGGGTGGGGGGTTATAAATGACATCCTGTTACTTTGTTCTGTGGAGAAAAGCTGAGGACAGGGGAATGAACATCTACCTCCCAGCATAACAGCTATGATTTGTCCTTCTCAAATAAATTGTATTTTTTATTTTATTTTCTCCCCCGATTTGCTTTGGGGTTTGTGTTAATGAAGTACAACAACTGCAAACAATACTGTATAGATTTATTTTCTTGCTATTCAAATGGTTATTACGGTGACCGCGGTCATTTGGCAGGTCAATCACTGTCATCCAAAATTCCATGACCGTCACAGCCCTAGGGGGGAGACACTCCTACCTGTCGACTGGCTGGTCGCCTCGCTCGCTCCCCTACCCGTCGCCTCGCTCGCTCCCCTACCCGTCGCCTCGCTCGCTCCCTCTCCCTCTTACCTAACTAGTCACTCACTCACACCCTCTCCATCATAAACTTAAGGCAGAGGCATTATTAGCAACAGTTCTACCTTATTCACCCTATCCTCTCCAGGATAAATTTAGACTCAATTGAGTGAACACTCGGAGGAGAGATGTTCTTACATGCTATCGCTATCAGACTAATATGCAAAACACACAGAAAGATAGAGATCCTGGTGTACAAGTTGCTGCTGCTGCTACCACCATCTTAATCCATCATTCCTAAGCAATTAATTTCTGCAGATAGTTTGCTTTGTGCTGGATTAATGCTTTCATGTAGCTATTGTTTATGTTGGTGTGTGGGGCTTATAGTGGTCTTTATCAAAGACTTTACAGAGAGCTTTGTTGTTGTTGCAGGCCTTAAAGAGAGAAAACTCTGACAAAGCTTTTTTTTAATTAGGACTGAGTAAACAGCCTTAGTAATAATCATAGTGAGGTCTGTATGTATACAGTTGATAGACTGGGCTAGTCACCTGGAGTTTCTGGTGCAGGAGACAGCAGCGAAGGTCTGGAGGACCACTGGCCAGTCTGAAATAAAAGACAGGGAAGGGGATAATTCAGTATACAGTCACAGTGTATACCCTCAACATCATTATTGATGGGATTCCGGTTTGGGTTCAATACAATTTGATGAGGGTTCAATCCAATTTCGATTTCTATTCCCTCTGTAATCAAGTGCAGTGTTTCCCCCAGGATTTTTTTCAACAGCGGTGGGAAAGGTAGCGGGAGGGGTGGGGGGGCTCTTCGCTGCGGGGGTTCAGGCGCATGCCCCCGGTGATTTTTTTGTAGAACGACTTTGAGAAGGTGACAAAAAACAACAACATTTGACACCAAAATGCATGAAAATTAAATGATGTTGACACCATTTAAATATAACTGATGGGAGCCAGTGCACTGTAGAGATATGAGCAAGCGGTGGCTGTGCGCTCGTGGCTCTGAATCGCGCCACTGCTCGCTCTGCTTGCTACAAATATATGATGTAACTTGTTTCTCTGATCTTATAGGGATAGTGTGAGATTTTGGGAATTACCATTTTTTTATGTCTCTGCGTGCAGTTTGAACGAAGTTGAAGGTAGTTTCACAAGCCATTGCTAACTAGCGCAATGACTTGAAGGCTCGGGGAACAGCTAGCACGTTGGTAGTCTACAGGAACAGCTAGCACGTTGGTAGTCTACAGGAACAGCTAGCATGCTAGCTGTTCCCATAGACATGCAGTCATTGCGCTAACGATAGCTAGCAACTTCCTTCAAACTGCATGCAGAGACATAAAAATGGTATCCATGAGTTCATCTGACTCTGGATAAGTAAAGAAATGGCTCAGTTGTCAAAATGTCACACTATCACTTAAAAAAAAAAATTAAAAGCACACCGCTGCTAAATTAATATATAGACTCAGCAAAAAAAGAAACATCCCTTTTTCAGGACCCTGTCTTTCAAAGATAATTCGTAAAAATCCAAATAACTTCAAAGAGCTTCATTGTAAAGGGTTTAAACACTGTTTCCCATGCTTGTTCAACGAACCATAAACAATTAATGAACATGCACCTGTGGAACGGTCGTTAAGACACTAACAGCTTACAGACGGTAGGCAACTAAGGTCACAGCTATAAAAACTTAGGATACTAAAGAAGCCTTTCTACTGACTCTGAAAAACAACAAAAGAAAGATGCCCAGGGTCCCTGCACATCAGCGTGAACGTGCCTTAGGCATGCTGCAAGAAAGCATGAGGACTGCAGATGTGGCCAGGGCAATAAATTGCAATGTCCGTACTGTGAGACGCCTAGTACAGCGCTACAGGGAGACAGGACGGACAGCTGATCGTCCTCGCAGTAGCAGACCACGTGTAACAACACCTGCATAGGATCGGTACATCCGAACATCACACTTGCGGGACAGGTACAGAATGGCAACAACAACTGCCCGAGTTACACCAGGAACGCACAATCCCTCCATCAGTGCTCAGACTGTCCGCAATAGGCTGAGAGAGGCAGGACTGAGGGCTTGTAGGCCTCTTGTAAGGCAGGTCCTTACCAGACATCACTGGCAACAACGTCGCCTATGGACACAAACCCACCATCGCTAGACCAGACAGGACTGGCAAAAAGTGCTCTTCACTGACGAGTCGCGGTTTTGTCTCACCGGGCGGGGAGGGGCGATGGTCGGATTCGTGTTTATCGTTGAAGGAATGAGCGTTACACCGAGGCCTGTACTCTGGAGCGGGATCGATTTGGAGGTGGAGGGTCTGTCATGGTCTGGGGCGGTGTGTCGCAGCATCATCGGACTGAGCTTGTTGTTATTGCAGGCAATCTCAACGCTGTGCGTTACAGGGAAGACATCCTCCTCCCTCATGTGGTACCCTTCCTGCAGGCTCATCCTGACATGACCCTCTAGCATGACAATGCCACCAGCCATACTGCTCGTTCTGTGCGTGATTTCCTGCAAGACAGGAATGTCAGTGTCTGCCATGGCCAGCGAAGAGCCCGGATCTCAATCCCATTGAGCACGTCTGGGACCTGTTGGATCGGAGGGTGAGGGCTAGGGCCATTCCCCCAATAAATGTCCGGGAACTTGCAGGTGCCTTGGTGGAAGAGTGGGGTAACATCTCACAGCAAGAACTGGCAAATCTGGTGCAGTCCATGAGGAGGAGATGCACTGCAGTACTTAATGCAGCTGGTGGCCACGGCAAATACTGACTGTTACTTTTGATTTTGACCCCCCCTTTGTTCAGGGACACATTATTCCATTTCTGTTTATCACATGTCTGTGGAACTTGTTCAGTTTATGTCTCAGTTGTTGAATCTTGTTATGATCATACAAATATTTACACATGTTAAGTTTGCTGGAAATAAACGCAGTTGACAGTGAGGACATTTATTTTTTTGCTGAGTTTAGTTTGTTGCGTAATAAATACGATAATGATCTCACCCGTAGACGAGGTAGTTGTTCTCCCAGCGGTATCTCATCTCCAGGACAAACTCCTGCCAGAGGTGAGCCACCGCCCTGACCCCGCCATGGTAGAAGTTAACCAGACACACACACAGAGCCAGGCGGTATGTCAGACTGTCACTAGGAGCAGACTTCAGCTGGTTGTACAGGTTCTGGAGACGGTTGACAAAGAGAATGCAATCAGGATGCAGTACTACAGAAAATTACACTAATCAATCATGGATTTTCTGAATGTGTAAGTTTGACAATAGAAAATTGTATTTGTGAGTTTCGTTCAGTAAGGAACAATCTCGTTCACACTGAAAAAAAGACAATGAGTGCTTTTATCAGACAAGTTCAGGTATTTAAATGTTTTTTTGGAATGTCATGCCTACTGAACTGATGTACAATGTCTGTCTGTCAGAACGATAGTGAGATAGAGAGCAGACATACATAGTCGTCAGACTCCTTCTCTTCTGGTTTCCCATCAGTATTCAATTGAGAAGCCTTGCTCTCGCTGTTCTCTGAGGATGACTTGTCTACGGCGGCGTCTGGGAAGAGATACTGAGACACACACAAATATGAGCTTAACCATTCTCTTACATAGGGAACAGCCATTCCATCTCACCCTTTGGACAAATAAAACCCCTCAAGGAAGAATTCTGCTACCAACTGAGAGTCTGGTTTAAATGTTTTATTCACCTCACTGACTCACCACTGAGCCTCTAGGCCAATGGCAATGTGTGTATCCCAAAACGGCACCCTATTCCCTATTCAGTCCACTACTTTTGACCAGGGCCCATAAAGGCCCTTAGGGACTTGCCAATTGAGACTCAAAGTGTCTTCACGGCTGATTAAGAAACTGTTCCACACAGCAGTGCCAGTGGAGCCTGGCTGCAGACTCATCTCTCTCACACACACACCACACACACACAGCCAGTGAGGCAGAGCCACTTGTGTAGTGTGTCAGCCAGACTAAATCCCCATAAGCCTTCAGAGGGCTGCAGTAGACATCTGAGCAGGCTAAACACATGGCCTAGTGAACCCATCAGAGCTGATGCATTGTTTATATGGGGTTTCACTGTGTGTGTGTGTGTGTGTGTGTGTGTGTGTGTGTGTGTGTGTGTGTGTGTGTGTGTGTGTGTGTGCGCGCGCGTGTATGCGTTGCCCCTCTCACCAGCAGTATGGAGTTGAGCACATCGTTGCTGAGCGGTGATTCGTCGACGCGGCGGTGGCGGCGGATGCGTTTGCGGGCGCTGTGCACCATGTTAGAGACAGACAGCTTGGGGATGGGCACGGCCGTGGGCTCTGTCAACTTAGACAGGGCATGGCTGATGTCATCTGTAACGACAGGGGAGGGGAGGGAGACAGAGAGAAATTATACACAGGGAGGGAATGAGGGTGGGCTCTGACAGAGAGAGCATATGCTCCCTTCACATGCACCAGCAAACAAACAAAAATGGAAAGACACAAGCCAAGGGTGCATCTCAATAATCCAAAGTGGCTTCATGTTCTACTCTTCCTTTCCTCCATCAGCACTGAGCTCTGCACAAATCCCCTTTGGGCATACAACATATTGGGAAATGAGAGGGAGTGATGTTAGACTATTGAGACACATCCCAGTAGCCATAGAACACACTAATAGAGAGGGAGTCCTATTACCTTTGCCTTCCTCCTCAACTGGACCCCGTCCCAGGATCTCCTCTGCTGACTCCTTCTTAGAGCACAGCTTGAAGAACTCCGTCAGGAAGTCACCTAGGATGGGCAACATGAGGTTTTATTACATTCAATTCAAAGTTAAATAGCTTTATTGAAGGGTTGGGCAATGTCAACCTTTGTCGTATCGTGCTTAGGTACCCATAAAACATTGTGATATGATGCTCTCTCTACTGGCCACCAAAAAACTTAATCAGCTAAAACAGTGGCGCTAGTGTGAAATTGAATGCAACTGGAAGAACCATGACAAAAGATAATGTTGTTGAAAGCCTGGGCAGAGGCTAAGTGCCGGCAACGGCAAATCTTTTCTAATTTTCCTTTCTGGTGGAGGAGCAGAACAGGTTTGTGTGTGTGTGTGTGTGGCACGTACATGCTGGAGCAGTAACTGTCTGATGAGGAACGGGCTTTGTTACTGTAGTGAGCTAGGTTATAGGCCTACATCACGGGCTGGATAGAAGCAGTCTACCGTCTTCAAAACTGGACAATAATAGCTTTATTTGCATCATAAAATAATAGAACAAACAATATTATTTACTTTTCTTTCCCTCAAAGCTGTGAGTGAGAATAGCCTATGCCTAGACCATAGACTTCCATTCTGGTTATTTTTGAAAGCCACAACTTTAGGACAACACCTTCGTAGGCTACAATATTTGGGAAATAAGCTACTGTTCATCACTTTAACTTGTCTTGAAGCTTTTATGATCGGCCTCGTTGGAGGATAGGTTATTGGCCATTTGGTTTTCAACCTCGCATCATTTCTTTCTTAAAAAGCTTAAACTTGATTTAACTAGTCATTCTATTTTTCTATGGATATTGTTTGTTCTCTCTAATTATTAATACTCTGGCTACCTTAAGTTTTTAGACTATTCAAATAACTTTTGGAGATGGAACTCGGTTACATCCATGGCTTGATCGGAGACAAAGCCATGAATCACGAGGAAGCATAGCCTTCAATCATATTCATAGCCTATCGAATTGAGAGAGAAAGGAATATAGGACACGTTTTTTTGAAACAGCTAGACACAAGATAGTTAAATCAGTGTCCGATATAAAATAGGCCATAACAAAAAGGAATAGGCAAATTACTCGGAATGTCACTTGTGTGCTGCCCTGTGACACTCAGTTTTCTTTACTGCGCGGTGCCAGTCAAGATCAAATAGGCTAAACCATCATCTGTCACATGATTTAGTCACCATTGACCTAACCCTACTTTATTGTCCAACAAATCTTACAAAAGACGTCTTTTGCATGCATCTCCCCCTAACCCCACTATCCACATATCTGGTAGCTGAAGGACAATGGAAATGCGCACTACTCTACATGGGTATCCATAGGATTCTATAAGGTCAGTAAGTACTTTTGTGAAGGTCTTACCGAGTAAACACGTGGGGCTGTCCGCTTTCCTGACTCGGACTGACCAATGAGGGGCCTGGAGCGGGTCCAGGTCACTGAGGTCACACAGAGAGCACGGTCAGACAACACAGGGGTGGAAGGTAAACTGGCCCTGGATCGTTTCAGTGGTTCACATTTACCATTATAGTCGAGGTTAGAACTGAACAACGGCTATTAAAACATGGTGCTCTGAAAGGAAGAAAGGTTCCTTGTTAGTGTGGTTTATTTTACAGCCTGGAACTTCCTGGTGTTAGTATAGGGATTATATAGTGGGAAGAGTAATTACTTGATAATCATCTATTGACTTCTTGGTTAATTTGAGATCCTTGAAGTAAGAACCACTAAATATATCACTTGCCATATAAGCTACACTGAGTGTACAAAACATTAAGAACACCTGCTCTTTCCATGACACAGAGTGACCAGGTGAATCCAGGTGAAAGCTAAATCCACTTCAAATCAGTGTAGATGAAGGGGAGGAAACAGGTTAAAGAAGGATTTTTAAGCCTCGAGACATGGATTGTGCATGTGTGCCATTCAGAGGGTGAATGGGCAAAACAAATATTTAAGTGCCCTTGAACGGGCTATGGTAGTAGATGCCAGGCTCACCGGTTTCTGTCAAGAACTGCAATGCTGCTGGGTTTTTCACACACACAACAGTTTACTGTGTGTATCAAAACTGGTCCACCACCCAAAGGACATCCAGCCAACTAGATACAACTGTGAGAAGCATTGGAGTCAACATGGACCAGCATCCCCGTGGAACGCTTTCGACACCTTGGCCATGCCCTGACGAATTTAGGCAGTTCTGAGGGCAAAAAGGGCTTCTTACCCAGGTACAGTGAGGGAAAAAAGTATTTGATCCCCTGCTGATTTTGTACGTTTGCCCACTGACAAAGAAATGATCAGTCTATAATTTTAATGGTAGGTTTATTTGAACAGTGAGAAACAGAATAACAACAAAACAATCCTGAAAAACACATGTCAAAAATGTTATAAAATGTATTTTACAGAGGGGTAAGTATTTTACCCCTCTGCAAAACATGACTTAGTACTTGGTGGCAAAACCCTTGTTGGCAATCACAGAGGTCAGACGTTTCTTGTAGTTGGTCACCAGATTTGCACACATCTCAGGAGGGATTTTGTCCCACTCCTCTTCTCCAAGTCATTAAGGTTTCGAGGCTGACGTTTGACAACTCGAACCTTCAGCTCCCTCCACAGATCTTCTATGGGATTAAGTTCTGGAGACTGGCTAGGCCACTCCAGGACCTTAATGTGTTTCTTCTTGAGCCACTCCTTTGTTGCCTTGGCCGTGTGTTTTGGGTCATTGTCATGCTGGAATACCCATCCACGACCCATTTTCAATGCCCTGGCTGAGGGAAGGAGGTTCTCACCCAAGATTTGAGGGTACATGGCCCCGTCCATCGTCCCTTTGATGCGGTAAAGTTGTCCTGTCCCCTTAGCAGAAAAACACCCCCAAAGCATAATGTTTCCACCTCCATGTTTGACGGTGGGGATGGTGTTCTTGGGGTCATAGGCAGCATTCCTTCTCCTCCAAACACGGCGAGTTGAGTTGATGCCAAAGAACTCCATTTTGGTCTCCTCTGACCACAACACCTTCACCCAGTTGTCCTCTGAATCATTCAGATGTTCATTGGCAAACTTCAGACGGGCATGTATATGTGCTTTCTTGAGCAGGGGGACCTTGCGGGTGCTGCAGGATTTCAGTCCTTCACGGCATAGTGTGTTACCAATTGTTTTCTTGGTGACTATGGTCCCAGCTGCCTTGAGATCATTGACAAGATCCTCCTGTGTAGTTCTGGGCTGATTCCTCACCGTTCTCATGATCATTGCAACTCCACGAGGTGAGATCTTGCATGTAGCCCCAGGCCGAGGGAGATTGACAGTTCTTTTGTGTTTCTTCCATTTGCGAATAATCGCACCGACTGTTGTCACCTTCTCACCAAGCTGCTTGGCGATGGTCTTGTAGCCCATTCCAGCCTTGTGTAGGTCTACAATCTTGTCCCTGACATTCTTGGAGAGCTCTTTTGTCTTGGCCATGGTGGAGAGTTTGGAATCTGATTGATTGATTGCTTCTGTGGACAGGTGTCTTTTATACAGGTAACAAACTGATTTTAGGAGCACTCCCTTTAAGAGTGTGCTCCTAATCTCAGCTCGTTACCTGTATAAAAGACACCTGGGAGCCAGAAATCTTTCTGATTGAGAGGGGGTCAAATACTTATTTCCCTCATTAAAATGCAAATCAATTTAAGACATTTTTGAAATGCGTTTTTCCTGATTATTTTGTTGTTATTCTGTCTCTCACTGTTTAAATAAACCTACCATTAAAATTATAGACTGATCATTTCTTTGTCAGTGGGCAAACGTACAAAATCAGCAGGGGATCAAATACTTTTTTCCCGCACTGTATATTATCCATTCAGTCAGGGAAGGTAGAATTTAAATTTCAAGTTGCCACGAGGCATGTCATATCTTTTTTTTTAAAACGCCAAAATACCATGTATAACATTTCTATCCCAGAATGCCCTAAGGGGATTCAACAATAAATACAACCATCAAAATAAAACCCAAAACATATTTGGAGGAGGACCATCTTAGGCTAGGCTAATCTCTGTCTTCGATTCTCTTCAGAGGGCTGAGATTAGTCTCGATGTCTTTATACAGTGAATGTCATGAACATTTAGGATGAAGGGCCTCGAAGAAAAACACAAACACCGTTAATAAGATGCGCTGGATCACTGAGCACCACTTTATCACTAAACTGAAAAGCGTAAAGTCACTCAGCTTTAATGCAGTTGAACAAGCGAGTGGTGTTGCTAGGGCTGAAGTACTTGTTATATCAACTCCCACACAACTCCTCCACATACGCCCTCAACACCTACACTGTCTGGCACACAGGAAATTATTATGGGCAACAACCTTTCCCAATGTTTCAAAGGGAACTTCTTTCATTGTTGGCATCACCTACCTGGAGGTTCCCTCTCTCTGTCTATCTCAATGCTCACTTACTTGATGAGTTTAAGCTGGCTACTGATTCTATTTATTGAAGACGACACCTCCATCTTCCCTGTCTAAATACCTGTCATTCTGTGGGGGGACAAACAATGTTGTTGATAGATCATAGCTCAGGTTGTTGAGATGTATTTTCAGTGTGTGTCAACCAGCAGCGCAGAAGAGAGGGAGGGTTGTGGTGGATACTTACGAGTACACATCGTTATCCACCACGATGCCTTCTGTCAGGTGGGGCCAGGTGGTCGCTAGGTGAAGCTCACTAAACAACAATTAAATACAGATATGTTTGTTTTGCATAATCAACTTCACATTATGAGATTAATTAATTACATAAAACAATTAATTAAAGGCTCACACTAAAAGACACAAATAATACACATGACCAATGATGTAAATTGCTAAATCAAGCATGAATTGTTTTATCGTCATGGCTACAGTACCATCGGTCCTACCTGATTGGATCCTCACACGCTCCGAATGGCAGCTTCCCGAACTCCACCCCTCCCACCTCACCTCCGAGGAGAGCGTCGAAGTCTGGAGGCAAAGAAAAAAAACACACAAAAAAACACCACTTACCTTCATTGTTCAAACATGACTTTGATTCAGCACACAATAATTCCACTTAGAAGTAGCTACAAGAACCCAAACTGTAAACACTTTTTACGCTTTATCATCTTCAATGCCTTGAAGGCAAACAAATTCATCCCATAAAAACTAAAGGTCCAAATATACTCTGGTCTCTCAAACTAGAGCTCACCAGCCCCATTCAAGAGGAGCAGAAATAGTGACTGTTTGTAAGCCGTTTAAAAAGCTCTCCGAGCTCTTACCTTTTACCGCCTTCCCTGCACCACTCAAAGAGTTGAGCATCTCTTTGCAGCTCTAAAATGTACCCCGGAGAGCAGCACTTAACATGACCGTGGGAAGAATCATCCACTATTGAATTTGGAGCAAAGAGATCTAGTGGATTATATCAGTTTCCTAAAAAAGTTGGCAATGCGCGTGGAGGCGTTGAAAGACCGGTTCCAATACACTATGGGCTAACCTATATAGGCCTAGCACCATTTTTAAGTTCAAAAGTAAAAATATAATAAGTCACATAATAAGTTGCATGGACTCACTCTGTTCAATAATAGGGTTGAACATGATTTTTTAATGACTAACTCATCTCTGTACCCCACACATACAATTATCATCTGTAAGGTTCTTCAGTCGGGCAGTGATTTCCAACAGATTCAACCACAAAGACCAGGGAGGTTTTCCAATGCCTCGCAAAGAAGGGAATCTATTGGTAGATGGGTATAAATAAATAAAATGCAGACTTTGAATATCCCTTTGAGCATGTCGAAGTTAATTACACTTTGGGTGGTGTATCAATACACCCAGTCACTACAAAAGACACAGGCATCCTTCCTAATTCAGTTGCCAGAGAGGAAGGAAACCGTTCAGGGATTTCTCCATGAGGCCAATGGTGGCTTTAAAACAGTTACAGAGTTTAATGGCTATGATAGGAGAAACCTGAGGATGGATCAACAACATTGTAGTTACTCCACAATACTAATCTAAATGACACAGTGAAAAGAAGGAAGCCTGTACAGACAAAACATATTCCAAAACATGCATCCTGTTTGCAATAAGGCTCTAAATAAAACAGCAAAACGTTTGGCTAAGAATTTAACTTTGAGTCCTGAATAGAAAATGCTATGTTTTGGGAAAATCCAACAACAGATCAGAGAGTACCACTCTTCATATTTTCAAGCATGGTGGTGGCAGCATCATGTTGTAGGTATGCTTGTAATCGGCAAGGACTAAGGAGTTTTTTTGGGGGGGATACAAATAAATGTGAAAGAGCTAAGTACAGGCAAAATCCTAGAGGAAAACCTGGTTCAGTCTGCTTTCCAACGGACACTGGGCGACAAATTCACCCTTCAGCAGGACAATAACCTAAAGCACAAGGCCACATATACACTGGAGTTGCTTACCAAGACGACATTGAATGTTCCCCTTCATAACCAAGTTACAGTTTTGACTTAAATCGGCTTGAACATCTATGGCAAGACTTGAAAATGGCTGTCTAGCAAAGATCAACAACCAACTTGACAAACCTTGAATAATTTCTTAAAGAATAATGTTCAAATATTGTACAATCCAGGTGTACAATGCTCTTAGAGACTGAGTATCTTGTGTAGATCGTCAACAACAAAAAAAGACAAATCCATTTTAATCCCACCTTGTAAGACAACAAAATTTAGAAAAGGCCAAGGGGTGTGAATACTTTCTGAAGACACTGTAGCTCCTTTCTGTTTCATATTTTGTGGTTTTATAAGATCAGCCAGGTAAGGTTGGAGGAGTGCGACTGGGCGAGTTAGAGGGGCAGTGGGCTGAATTCGAACCCATATCGACTCTGGAATACACAGTGCCTTCCGGAAAGTATGCAGACCCCTTGACTTTTTCCCACATTTAGTTAGGTTAAAGCCATATTCTAAATTCCATTGATGAGGGGAGAAAAACAATCTACACACAATAACCCATAATGACAAAGCAAAAACAGGTTTTTGACATTTTAGCTAATTTATTATAAACTGAAATATCACATTTACGTAAGTATTTTTTTGCTTGGACATGCACTGTCAACTGTGGGACCTTATGTAGACAGGCGTGTGCCTTTCCAAATCACGTCCAAATAAATTGAATTTACCACAGTTGGACTCCAAGTTCTAAAAATATCTCAAGGATGATCAATGGAAACAGGGTGACCTGAGCTCAATTTCGAGTCTCACAGTAAAAGGTCTGAAAACGTATGTAAATAAGGTATTTCAGTTTATTTTTATTACATTTGCAAAAAATTCTAAAAACCTGTTTTCGCTTTCTCATCGTGGGGTAGTGTGTAGATTGCTGAGGATGTATTTATTTCTTTAATCCATTTTCGAATAAGGCTGTAACGTAACAAAATGTGGAAAAAGTCAAGGGGTCAGCGGCTCTAATAACTAGATACATTTCTTCCAGTCTAGTAGGCTGTGTGGTTGTGTTGTTGGTGGTACTTACCAGGGGGCTGCTGAGGCCAGGAGTACTGCTGCCAGTCTTGCAGGACATACGTGAAGCGGATTGCGATGTTGATGGGAGGAAGAGGAGTCAGGGGACAACCCTGGAAAACAACATAAAAGAGAGAAGAGAAAAAGGGAGAAGGGCAGAGACAGAAAGAGTCAAGATGATATAATATCTTGTTTTATCCATATGTACAGTTGAAGTCGGACGTTTACATACACCTTAACCAAATACACAAACTGTTTCTCACAATTCCTGACATTTAATCCAAGTAAAAAAATTCCCTGTTTTAGGTCAGTTAGGGTCACCACTTTATTTTAAGAACGTGAAATGTCAGAATTATAGTTGAGAATTATTTATTTCAGATTTTATTTCTTTCATCACATTCCGAGTGGGACAGAAGTTAAAAAAAAACTCAATTAGTATTTGGTAGCATTGCCTTTAAATTGTTTAACTTGGGTCAAGAGGGTAGCCTTCCACAAGCTTCCCACAATAAATTGGGTGAATTTTGGCCCATTCCTTCTGACAGAGCTGGTGTAAATGAATCAGGTTTGTAGCCCTTCTTGCTCGCACACGCTTTTTCAGTTCTGCCCACAGATTTTCTATGGGATTGAGGTCAGGGCTTTGCGATGGCCTCTCCGATACCTTGACTTTGTTATCCTTAAGCCAATTCGCCACAACTTTGGAAGTATACTTGTGGTCGTTGTCTATTTGGAAGACCCATTCGCAACCAAGCTTTAACTTCCAGACTGATGTCTTGAGATGTTGCTTCAATATATCCACATAATTTTCCTTCCTCATTATGCCATTGTGAATTGCGCCAGTCCCTCCTCCAGCAAAGCACCCCCACAACATGATGCTGCCACCCCCGTGCTTCACGGTTGGGATGGTGTCTTCGGCTTGCAAGCCTCCCCCTTTTTCCTCCAAACATAACAATGGTAATTTTGGCCAAACAGTTCTATTTTTGTTTCATCAGACCAGAGGACATTTCTCCAAAAAGTACAATCTTTGTCCCCATGTGCAGTTGCAAACCGTAGTCTGGCTTTTTTATGGCGGTTTTGGAGCAGTGGCTTCTTCCTTGTTGAGCGGCCTTTCAGGTTATGTCGATATAGGACTCGTTTTACTGTGGATATGGATACTTTTGTACCCGTTTCCTCCAGCCTCTTCACAAGGTCCTTTGTTGTTGTTCTGGGATTGATTTGCACTTTTCACACCAAAGTATGTTCATCTCTAGGCGACAGAACGTGTCTCCTTCCTGAGCGGTATGACGGCTGCGTGGTCCCATGGTGTTTATACTCGCATACTATTGTTTGTACAGATGAACATGGTACCGTCAGGCATTTGGAAATTGCTCCCAAGGATGAACCTTGAAAGGCCTTGAAAATACATCCACAGGTACACCTCCAATTGACTCAAATGATGTCAATTAGCCTATCAGAAGTTTCTAAAGCCATGACATAATTTTCTGGAATTTTCCAAGCTGTTTAAAGGCACAGTCAACTTAGTGCATGTAAACTTCTGACCCACTGGAATTGTGATACAGTTATAAGTGAAATAATCTGTCTGTAAACAATTGTTGGAGAAATTACTTGTGTCATGCACAAAGTAGATGTCCTAACCGACTTGCCAAAACTATAGTTTGTTAACAACAAGTTTTAATGACTCAAACCTAAGTGTATGTAAACTTCGACTTCAACTGTATCATAGAATTTAATTGTTGGGACTGAGTGTCCGGACCCAGATTAACCCTAGTCATGGCTTAACGAGCATGCTCAATGGAGATTCACCTTTGAAAGTACATCCTAGTCCACTATGCTTACTCTCATTCCGGGAAACCAGTCTTACAATTATTTATGGGTGGCCCATGTGAAAGGCACTACTCATAAATGCCCATGTAAGGCAATAAGTAAGCCCTGGTCCTTCCATACTCACTATTTTGGACTTGAAGATGTCCAGTAGGCCTGAGAGATGGTTGTATTGGCTGGGCACTTTGCGGAGGTGGACCATCTCAAAGTCGGTACGCACCCCCAGGCCCTGGCACTCCCCATGGTACATCCTCCTCCACTTCTGCTGGATCTGAACAAACATGGGTACCTGGCTGCATGCCATCCACAGGGATAGAGGACACTTCAAATTCTAATTCATTCAGATGTTTTGTGGGAAGGTAGCCACACATTGAAATCCTGTTGCTACTGTAACTACACCTGTTCTTGTGTCAAGACGAGGTAATGTCCTATGCCATCAGTTGTGAAGACATAGCTATGCGCATCAACTCCAAATGAATGAGAAATATAAACACCATCTAGTTGAATCATTTTAGATTTTGCTCATCTGTCCCATTCGTTTGGGATTGAGGCATACAGTTGGAACTGCACAACAGACAAATCATGATGTTTGAAAAACTTTGATTTTGAAGTGATCCCTTTAGAGATATGCAAGGCATCTCTGGTATCAATGTGGAAGAGGAGCCACACACTGAAATCCTGTAACTACCTCAGCATCCCTGATATACCACAGCTACACAGCAGCACCTGGTGCACAATAGAGAAATTACAGTCAAAACATACACCACCTAGTGGATTGAACAAGTATGGAATTTAAATAATAAGCTTTGTTATATCTATTGAATATTATTCTATTGACCAGTCGGTCATTCATTTTTTATTTTTTTTTCCAGTCACAAGATTGTGGTAAAAAAATAAATAAAATTGCTGTAAATGCTCGATGCATTAGTAATAGAACAAGTGCTCATGCAAGAAAAGAACTTGAAGCTATACAGTGCCTTCGGAAAGTATTCAGACCCTTTCCCTTTTTCCACATTTTGTTAAGTTACAGCCTTATTCTAAAATAGATTTTTTTTTTTAAATGGCGTAATTTGGAAAGGCACACATAAGGTCCCACAGTTGACAGTGCATGTCTGAGCAAAAACCAAGCCATGAGGTCAAAGGAATTGTCCGTAGAGCTCCGAGACTGGATTGTGTCAAGGTACAGATCTGGGGAAGGGTACCAAAACATTTCTGCAGCATTGAAGGTCCCCAAGAACACAGTGGCCACCATAATTCTTAAATGGAAGAAGTTTAGAAACATCAAGACACTTCATAGAGCTGGCCAAACGGAGCAATCGAGAGTTTTGGTCAGGGAGGTGACCAAGAACCAGATGGTCACTCCGACAGAGCTCTAAAGTTCCTCTGTAGAGATGGGAGAATCTTCCAGAAGGATAACTATCTCTGCAGCACTCCACCAATCAGGCTTTAATGGTAGGGTGGCCAGATGGAAGCCACTCCTCAGTAAAAGGCACGTGCCAGCCCGCTTGGAGTTTGCCAAAAGGCACCTAAAGACTCTAAGACCACGAGACACAAGATTCTAAACCAAGACTGAATTCTTTGGCCTGAATGCCAAGAGTCACATCTGGAAGAAACCTGGCTCCATCCCTACGGTGAAGCATGGTGGTGGCAGAATCATGCTGTGGGATGTTTTTCAGCGGCAGGAACTGGGAGACTAATCAGGATCGAGGCAAAGATGAATGGAGCAAAGACAGAGATCCTTGATGAAAACCTGCTCCAGAGCGCTCAGGACCTCACACTAGGGCGAAGGTTCACCTTCCAACAGGACAACAACCCTAAGCATAGAGCCAAGACAACGCAGGAGTGGCTTCAGGACTTGTCTGATTGTCCTCGAGTGGCCCAGCCAGAGCCCAGGCTTGAACCCGATCGAACATCTCTGGAAAGACCTGAAAATAGCTGTGCAGCAACGCTCCCCATCCAACCTGACTGAGCTTGAGGGGATCTGCAGAAAAAAATGGGAGAAACTCCCCTAATACAGGTGTGCCAAGTTTCTAGCGTCATACCCAAGAGGACACGAGGCTGTAATCGCTGCCAAAGTTGCTTCAACAAAGTACTGAGTAAAGGGTCTGAATACTTATGTAAATGTGATATTTCCGGTTTTTATTTTTAATAAATTAGCAAACATTTCTAAAAACCTGTTTTTGCTTTGTCATTATGGGGTATTGCGTGCAGATTGAAAAAATACAATTGAATCCGTTTTAGAATAAGGCTGTAACGTAACAAAATGTGGAAAAAGTCAAGGGGTCTGAATACTTTCTGAAGGTACTGCATGTTCTGCTACATGCTTCCTCCTCTTATAACCGTGTTATTAGTGTCACTCTGCCTCACAGTAAACTCCCAGAGACACAGTGGGAGGCCAGGTGACCTTGCTGCTACCACAGAGCAGAGCTGCAGAGCCACAGCACTCGGAGCATCTACAATGGTACCATCTCCCATTTAGCCCAGTGTTGCCATGGATACCAGCTGATCTACCGCATTACGATGCCACAGAGAGCTGTACTCACCACCCACAGTGTTGCTATTTTAAAACATGCTTGTGTCATCAAACAGAAACACACACAAAGGGCATGTTGCCACTAGATGTGTGAATGTGTAAGAACTAACATTGTTTTCCCTTAGCGTAGATTCATGAATATGAATAGAACACATTGGCAGTATCAGCCCTTTTCTTTGTCAAAAAAAATTCTGTTACCAATTTTAACTTGATTTTCCATAAGAACATAAAGTGATGTTGTGGCATACTAATGTAACTGTGCATTATAACAATTATACTGTTCCCAAAGAGTATTAGTTAACATAGTATTCACTGTTGCTCTGAGTTACTGTCACCTACCAGCCTGTGTTGGCCAGAGAGATGGAGATGGAGCTAAGTAGCAGGTTGCACTTGGACTCACTGATGACCGCCTCACAGTTGGCCCCGGGGGAGATGACCACAAACTCACGCATGCCATACCTGCAAACACAGACGGAATACTTTAATGAGAGCAGACAGCTACCATCTACCATCCATCAAGTTGAGTCTTATTCAAACCAAACTCTAATATATTTCTCAAAAAGATCAGACATCAGCAGGATTTGGTGTTAACAAATATCAATAGCAGTTGTGAATGTCTATATTCAGTCATTTTAATTCCCATCTTAAAATAAATGTAAGAGGTAAAGGTTAGAGGTCGGAGGTTAGGAGACCTGTACTCACCATCTGACGAGGCAGTGGGCCCTGGGAGGGAAGTCATTGTTCATACAGAGCAGGTCCTGCATGGCTGTGGGGAAGGCATCTGGGGAGAGAGCAGAGTGGGAAACTTCATTTATATTTTAACATCCACTAAGATTCTCTCTGTTGCTGGAGAGCAGAGCAGTGGTCCAGACAAAACTGTAGAGTTCATCCATATAGTCACATCATATAGTTTCTGTGTTGGAATGGTGTGGGAATACCCTAACAGAATGGTGTGGGCGTATGCCGGTCATTACAAATATTACATTTGAGTAGTTGCTGATTGGCCAGCTCCTCCTCCTCTAGACCACTGATTTGCCAGCTTATCCTCCTCAGAGTATGACATACTCTGTGAGGAAATAGCAATACTTTTTAAATGGTCTGTTTGAGATACAAATTTGAGGTGGGGGTTTTGAAGTGGGTTTTTTTGTCCAATTTATGCTTAGGCCACAAATACATGTATAGGACGAGTCACCAACATTATTTGGGTATGAGTTTACAGAATAATTACTTTTAAAAGTGAAATTATCTGCAGCCAAGAAAGGGACCTCTAAAATTTTAGTTTGGAGACCACACCCACTACACTAAGTTTGCTACCACTGCTGAAATAAATCCTAGGGGAAACACTGAGTGACAATTCCTATGAGACAGATATGATAACAGGGATTATAAATAAAAGCCGCAGCAGTAATGTACCCTCCTCAGGTTCCTCCTTCCCCTCGCCCTCCTCAGACTCCTGCTTCAGGCAGTGGTGCGTTACGGAGAATTTAAAATCAGCAAAATTGATATCCTGGGTCTTCTCCTCCCAGGTACCACTGGTGTATTCACCCTGGATCAAGACGACAATCAGGGAATCCATGAATGAATTCAACAAGCTTACCAGATCGCTGCTTATTAATGCGTGGTGCTTGTTACATAACATTAAGGTCTGATTGAATGAGGGTTTATTGTTACCTTCTCTGGTGGTTTGCTTGAATTGTTCCCAATCAACTTCCAGTCATTCAGAACCTCCTCTACTCTGGACACAAACCTAGCAAACAACATGGTGGATCATAACATATACAAGCAGAAGTCAGAGAGCAGTGTTCACACAAGCAGGCGCGCGTGCGAGCACACACACACACTCGAAATAAATGGCTCTGGGAAATACTGTTGATAAGGAAGGACAAGCTACACTACAAGGTCAAAGGTATGTGGACACCTGCTCATCTCATTCCAAAATCATGGGCATTAATATGGAGTTGGTCCCACATTGCTGCTATAACAGCCTCCACTACTCTGGGAAGGCTTTCCAACTTTATGTTGGAACATTGCTGTGGGAACTTGCTTCCATTCAGCCACAAGAGCATTAGTGAGATCAGGCACTGATATTGGGCAATTAGGCCTGGCTCGCAGTCGGCGTTCCAATTAATCCCAAAGGTGTTCAATGGGTTGAGGTCAGGGCTCTGTGCAGGCCAGTCAAGTTCTTCCACACCGATCTCGACAAACCATTTCTGTATGGACCTCGTTTTATGCACGGGGGCATTGTCATGCTGAAACAGGAAAGGGCCTTCCCCAAACTGTTGCCACAAAGTTGGAAGCACAGAACCGTTTAGAATGTCATTGTATGCTGTAGCATTAATATTTCCATTCACTGGAACTAAGGGGCCTAGCCCGAATCATGAAAAACAGCCCCAGACCATTATTCCCCCGCCACCAAACTTTTGTTGGTTGGCACTATGCATTGGAGCAGGTAGCATTCTCCTGGCATCCGCCAAACCTAGATTCGTCCGTCGGACGGCCAGATGGTGAAGTGTGATTCATCACTCTAGAGAACGTGTTTCCACTGCTCCAGAGTCCAATGGTAGCGAGCTTTACACCACTCCAGCCGACGCTTGGCATTGAGCATGGTGATCTTAGGCTTGTGTGCGGCTGCTCGGCCATGGAAACTCAATTCATGAAGCTCCCGACTGACAGTTCTTGTGCTGACGTTGCTTCCAGAGGCAGTTTAGTGTTGCAACTGAGGACAGATGATTTTAACATGCTACGCGCTTCTGCGGTCCTGTTCTGTGAGATTGTATGGCCTACCACTTCGTGGCTGAGCAGTTGCTGCTCCTAGACATTTCCACTTCACAATAACAGCACTTACAGTTGACTGGGACAGCTCTAGGAGGGCAGAAATTTGATGAACTGACTTGTTGTAAAGGTGGCATCCTATAATGGAATGTCCCTGAGCTCTTCAGTACAGGCCATTCTACTGCCAATGTTTGTCTAGGGAGATTGCATGGCGTAGGGCTCAATGTTATACACCTGTCAGCAAAGGGTGTGGCTGAAATAACAGAATCCACTCATTTCAAGTGTGTCCACGTGTATGTAGGGCTCTGCTGAGCTGTCAACATTGGTAAGCACGGTTGCCATCTTTCGCAATCCTGATGTGACAGGACAGGTAGCTTATGGGTAAGCCACTAACAAAACCCTTACAAAAAATATTGCCGTTTTGAAACTGCAGTAAAAGTGAAGTAACTGCAGTCGACTGTGGTATTTTTGACACAGTAATTGCAGAATAACTGCAGTGTACTGCACTGTAACTGCAGTTGTACTGCAATATTTCTTCGTGAAGGAATGCAATGCAAACCAGCATAGCTAGCCGATTGAGCAAGTGATTGACAGCACAAGACAGGAGACGAGAACGTTGTCTGCCATATACTCAGCATATTATGCTAGCTATATGGAACAGGCGAACTATATTTGGCCAGCCATGAATAGCTTCTAATCCAATTCTTCCATCTAGTCTGAGTCTGATGATGATTCACAACTAATGTTACTGTTGTTGTTAGCTAAAGCTAATTTAGCTAGCCAGAGATCTCCAGTATCCACCTACCTCTCCCACTCCGACGCGGTGGTAAAATCCGTGATCTCGAAGACCTCCGACTCGGGCTGCAAAGGAAATAACGTTAACATCCAATATTTTCTAAACATTGTTAATATCATGCAATGTTTACTTTATAAACTGTACACCAGTACTGTACTCACGTCACTGTCAGCCGCCATTATGAATCCCTGTTTATGATTTTTGCCGTCCGTTGCATTATGGGATTCTTGTCGACGGAGTCTCTTCCGCAATTAATCAATGACGTCACCGGATTTGACACGTTTTACACCAAAAAAAGCTTTTGACACAAGGCTCGTGCTTTGAACCACTCGTAATGCAAATGGTCAATTTACCTTCATTCGAATCCTTTGTTTTAAATTCCTTTCTTTAATGCAGTTTAATTTGTTCATCTAGTAGTAACAGTAGTAGAAAAATATATCTTACTTTACAACTTAGTCTTGGAATTACTATCAGTCTGCATATTGTCAAACACTCAAATAAGATCAAATCAAATGTTATTTATCACATGCGCAGAATACAAGTGTAGCCCTTACAGAGAAATGCTTACTTACAAACCCTTAACCAACAATGCAGATACTTACAAGCCCTTAACCAGTTTTTGCAGATACAATTATTGCTTTGATACATATTGTAATATATTTGTTACTAAAGGTGATATGATGACATAATAATAAGCCAAATTGGAGACATGAAATGCCTTCATGGACACATGTTGCCAGCAGATGGCAGCAAATAGTGACACATGTGACATTACACAAGGTATTTACCGAACACACAACTCCAGTTCCGTAAGTGCCCGTGACTCGTCAGTTCTTCCAATTTATTCGAACCGAGGAGGTAAGCAATCTACACATTTAAAGAAAAAAATATTAACTGTGCTCAAAAGCTAATGATGATGTAAGGTAGGCAATGTCTTTTACTGTAATTTTCATTCGGCATTTTACCAAAAGTGAAAGAGTGCTGTGTGTTTTTGGTGCTAAAGAAGGTACTGTAACAAACTGGACTGCAATGTAATTAATGAAGTATAATAATGTTTCTGCATGCATAATAACACAATTTCATTTTCTTATTATTCTAGCTTCCACTGTAATTCAGAGGAAGATTACATCATTTCAATCATGAAGTCAGTTGTCAGCATTTCTTCCTCAGTTAGGGCTGTGTGTCAGTATTCTCCCAACTATTTCATGACTAGTAGTCGGGGATTAATACGTCACTCAAATTCATCTGGAAGAATATTGAAATCGGACGTTTCTTGTAAAACCAGAATGGCACAACCATGTGTAAAAAGTACTTTAGGCTGCTTCCATAACACACGTGAGATGGGGGCGGTGGCGCAACAGTTAAGTAACCTCCCATTTGCAGAAGAGAAAGACTACGAATTAAGGGTTCACCTGGAGAAAGACCTTTTGCCCAAAACAGCTGGACAGCCTTCCATTGACACCCAATTAGGAACCAGTGCTTCACCAACAAAACTAGGGCACTTAAAAGTGGTGCCACTTTCTGTCAAATCCCTTTTTGAGGTTGAGGTTTTACCTGAGTTGTTAACACGTTTGAAAGAAGCTCCCAGCAATGAGAAAACTGAGGGTCTGGCAACTTTACTGGGAGTATGTGTTGAGTTTGGTGTGGACTATCAAAGTTCAATTGTCTCCAGATTGAAAGAGGAGTGGAGGACACACCTCTCCAAAACAGACATTGGGGTCATTCACCTGTGCCATCTTGGAGAAGTAGCCTATAATCTGGAGGGGAAGAGGTCAGAGATTGTCGAGCAGGTTCTCGACTACGTGAGCATCAGCATTGATGAGGCTGAGGCTCTCACCCAAAAGGAAACCGCTCGTGTGTACTCCTTCCTTGCACTACTCGAGGACCCACACCGTTGCCAAGATCTCATGTCAAGACTGCACAGACACACAGAGAAATTGATACACAGACTACAAGCCATCAACATCAGTGACATCTTCCACTCCCTGGTGGCATTACAACAGAGGCAGGCCATTGCACTGATTGTGAAGCTGAGCAGACGGGCCTCTAGGGTATTCAGATTGTTCCGAGATGAAGAGCTCATCAAAGTTCTAGGTGCCTTAATGCATTTCGGTCAGCATGATAAAGACTTCATAACAGCCATGGAAAAGCACCTGCCAGGCAAAATAGTAGACGCAGACCCCGAACTCACAAGCGTGGTGATGGAGTTTTGCCTTCAGATGAGGTGTCGCTCAGAGCCCATATTCGAAGCTGTGGCTGAGAGCTTTATTTGCAACTCAGAGAAGTATACCACCACCCAGATAGCCCGGCAGATCATTGCCATGGGGAGACTGAACTACCTGCCCCAGTGCTCCAGTCAGATGTTTAAAAAGCTGGAGAGTGTCCTGTCCTCTCGCTTCTCCCAGTTCCAGCCCAGGGCTCTGATTGAGGTGCTCCACTCCTGTATTCACCTGGAGAGATTTCCACTCAACTTTGTGTCCAAAGTCTTCAGCCCCTACTTCCTACAGAGGTTGCAAGGTAGGCTAGTCAGTTTAGGGGGGGGGTGTGTGTGTGTGTGTGTGTGTGTGTGTGTGTGTGTGTGTGTGTGTGTGTGTGTGTGTGTGTGTGTGTGTGTGTGTGTGTAAAAATAAATAAAAGTGAGTGAGAGCAAAAGTAAACAGGCTACATGTGAGTGTGTGTGCACAATTTCATGTCACGTGTGTGTGTCTATGTAACAGGGTCAGTTTTGTCCTTTCCATTCAGTTGCAAATTAAATTCCTCCAGATGATGGTCAGAAATACTCTTTGGCTCAAGTTACTAATCATACTAGCAGCACAGTTCTGTCACTGTCCACAGCTGAGTTAGCCAGAGTCATGTTATGTATGTGTCTGATGAAGGCTGCTATTCTTTCACAGCACAAGGGGAGCCCCTGGACAAGCATGCCTTAGGCCAGCTAACCCAACTCAACCTCTCTATCTCACTAGAGTGCACCTACTACCGGGTGAGTACCTCACTAATAACATTGTAAATATACAAATAAATCATACAATAATTATGCAAAATTGTCTGTCAAATTAAAGCCCTCTGACTCTTACAATGGGCCTTCACGTGTCACACTGAATGAAAAATATTATTTTGAAGTAGTTGGATTGAACACTAAGTTCATTCTGATGTATATACTGTATATTATACTGTGTTCCGTACAGGGCCCGAGATTACCTTACCATCTCCATGTGAAGAAGTTTTCCTCCGTGGACCACTCCTTTGAGAGCCCTGTAGAGAGCTACCTGTACAACCAGGTGAAGGGCCCTCTTAACAAGCTGCTAGAGGGAAAGACCTACTACTCTACCAGGGTCTTCACACAGCCTGGATACACCATAGACGTGGAGATCTGTCTGGATGAGGAGGGGTTTGTCCTGCCTCTCTCACAGTGGGACAACACTCATAGGAGGTTAGAGCCATTGGAGCTGTGTTAGAGGATCAGTCTGACAGGGTGCTGCACAGACTCATTCCCCGATCTACCAATCACCCTGTTTTCCAAAGTGCCCAATAAGTGGTCCTTACTTCCAAAGATTCAACTCAATTGAAATACAACAATTTAATCCAATGAGCAAATCTTCACAGCACCTTGTTCAGGCAGATCCTCCCAGACACAGAGAATGATACTTATTGCATTTCACGACTTATCACCCATTGAATAAAATGTCCAGTCAGATAACAGGTGATGTGTTTTCCTCTATGTAGGATTGCCTTGTGCCTGGATGCTCAGGACCGCTTCTGCAGCAACACCCATCACCTTCTGGGAAAGGAGGCCACAAAGAGACGCCACCTCTGCAGAATGGGCTACGAAGTGGTTCAGGTAGGGGAACTACCTGGCTTCTTTCACATTACAGGCTAGAATAGACACACAATGTGAGGTGTGTGGAAGGTGTGTTAGTACTGTATGTGCTTTGAATTCATCTCTATAATCAATGTAATGTGTCATTTTCTGTGTTATTCTTTGACTGAGTTACATTTGTCTAGGGGTATTTCTTTTCTCATGAAGACCTATCTGACATTGGTCTTTGTCTGTATGTTCCCAACCAGATCCCTTACTTTGAATTTGAGAAATTGAGAACACAAGAGCAACGGGTACAATACCTTCATAAGAAGATATTCCCCACATTCTTCAGGTTTTACCGGTGACTTCTCAGATAGGATAGGAGGACGTTGTGTGACATCACATCCAAGCTCTGTGACCTCTGACCTGACATGGCCTTCAACAAGATGAACTAGGATGTTTCTTAAACTGTCTACTAATCATCACAGAAAACATTGGATTGGATTAGGCATGAACCTTCCATTTATAAAGTCTTCATAATACTATTGTTATGACAGTGTTGGGCTTATGACAGAGTGGTCTAGAAAAGTGTTAAGTCATTGCACATAATGTATATATGTGATGGCATTTTTCACAAAATATGGCTATGGTAGGTAATAGGTAAACTATAAACTGCATGCTTCCATATAGGAGCTTTCTGTAGTTTGTTAGTTATACACTGACTCTATATTCATAAATAAATCAGGTTTGTGTTTCCATGTAAGCTTGAAGGTATATTTTGTACAATGTACTGTATATTCATTTACATTTTAGTCATTTAGCAGACGCTCTTATCCAGAGCGACTTACAGTAGTGAATGCATACATTTCATTTTCATTTCATACAATTTTTTTTTTCTTCTTTTTGTACTTGGCCCCCCGTGGGAATCGAACCCACAACCCTGGCGTTGCAAACACCATGCTCTACCAACTGAGCTACGGGGAAGGCTATTCCAATACAGATGATTCTATATTGCAAAATAAAATGTGTAAAACCAGTTTTCAAACTACTATGGGGGAAACTCAAAGTTCCATCGCTGTTATGTGTTTTTGTAAACAATAAACATGATTTGTATAAAGCCTCAGCTCTCTTTAAGTTGAATGGGAACGTAATGTAATAGATTAAAGGGTATTTAAATGCTGACAGGCATATGGACCAAACATGTACAAGGGGTGCTCTGCGTAACAGGCTTGCGTAACAGGCTACTGCAATGCTCTACTTTCCGGCTACCCGGATAAAGCACTAAATAAACTTCAGTTAGTGCTAAATACGGCTGCTAGAATCCTGACTAGAACCAAAAAATTTGATCATATTACTCCAGTGCTAGCCTCCCTACACTGGCTTCCTGTTAAGGCAAGGGCTGATTTCAAGGTTTTACTGCTAACCTACAAAGCATTACATGGGCTTGCTCCTACCTATCTTTCCGATTTGGTCCTGCCGTACATACCTACACGTACGCTACGGTCACAAGACGCAGGCCTCCTAATTGTCCCTAGAATTTCTAAGCAAACGGCTGGAGGTAGGGCTTTCTCCTATAGAGCTCCATTTTTATGGAATGGTCTGCCTACCAATGTGAGAGACGCAGACTCAGTCTCAACCTTTAAGTCTTTACTGAAGACTTATCTCTTCAGTAGGTCCTATGATTAAGTATAGTCTGGCCCAGGAGTGTGAAGGTGAACGGAAAGGCTGGAGCAACGAACCGCCCTTGCTGTCTCTGCCTTGCCGGTTCCCCTCTTTCCACTGGGATTCTCTGCCTCTAACCCTTTTACAGGGGCTGAGTCACTGGCTTACTGGTGTTCTTCCATGCCGTCCATGGGAGGGGTGCGTCACTTGAGTGGGTTGAGTCACTGACGTGGTCTTCCTGTCTGGGTTGGCGCCCCCCCTTGGGTTGTGCCATGGCGGAGATCGTTGTGGGCTATACTCGGCCTTGTCTTTGGACGGTAAGTTGGTGGTTGGAGACATCCCTCTAGTGGTGTGGGGGCTGTGCTTTGGCAAAGTGGGTGGGGTTATATCCTGCCTGTTTGGCCCTGTCCGGGGGTATCATCGGACGGGGCCACAGTGTCTTCTGATCCCTCCTGTCTCAGCCTCCAGTATTTATGCTGCAGTAGTTTATGTGTCGGGGGGCTAGGGTCAGTCTGTTACATCTGGAGTATTTCTCTTGTCTTATCCGGTGTCCTGTGTGAATTTAAATATGCTCTCTCTAATTCTCTCTTTCTGTCTTTCTCTCGGAGGACCTGAGCCCTAGGACCATGCCTCAGGACTACCTGGCATGATGACTCCTTGCTGTCCCCAGTCCACCTGGCCTGCTGCTGCTCCAGTTTCAACTGTTCTGCCTGCGGCTATGGAACCCTGACCTGTTCACCGGACGTGCTTGTTGCACCCTCGACAACTACTATGATTATTATTATTTGACCATGCTGGTCATTTATGAACATTTTAACATCTTGACCATGTTCTGTTATAATATCCACCCTGCACAGCCAGAAGAGGACTGGCCACCCCTCATAGCCTGGTTCCTCTCTAGGTTTCTTCCTAGGTTTTTGGCCTTTCTAGGGAGTTTTTCCTAGGGAGTTTTTCCTAGCCACCGTGCTTCTTTCACATGCTTTGCTTGCTGTTTGGGGTTTTAGGCTGGGTTTCTGTACAGCACTTTGAGATATCAGCTGATGTACGAAGGGCTATATAAAAATAAATTTGATTTGATTTGATTACCCGTACATGTCACGTGAAATATGAGCATAATACTGATTAACTACAGAGCTGAGTGTCAGAACAGCTTGTTGTGACTGAATCAACAAATTTTTGGTGTAATTTATGATTACTAATTCACAGTGGTGTGAAGTACTACTTAAGTAGTTTTTTGGGGGGTATCTACTTTACTATTTATATTTGACAACTTTTACTCCACTACATTCCTAAACAAAATAATGTACTTTTTACTCCTTACATTTTCCCTGACACCCAAAAGTACTACTTACATTTTGAACGCTTAACAGGACAGGAAAATTGTCTAATTCACACACTTATCAAGAGAACATCCCTGGTCGTCCCTACTGCCTCTGATTTGGCACTCACTAAACACAAATGCTTCATTTGTAAATGATGTCTGAGTGTTGAAGTGTGCCCCTGGCTATTCGTTAATTAAAAAATCAAGATCATAGTGCCATCTAGTTTGCTTAATGTAAGGAATTTCAAATGATTTATACTTTCACTTTTGATACTTAAGTATATTTTAGCGATTACATTTACTTTTGATACGTAAGTACATTTAAAGCCAAATACTTTTACTCAAGTATTATTTTACTAAGTGACTTCCACTTTTACTTGAGTCATTTTATTTTAAGTTATCTTTACTTTTACTCAAGTATGACAATTGGGTACTTTTTCCACCACTGCTAATTCATACGGGAAAAAGATACATTTGACAGATCTCACTTCTAATTGTAGGCATGCACTCAGTATTGCCTTCATTTGTTTGAGAGGCCCATTCAGACTGCTAATTAATCTACTGTTGGCTGACTATCTCCTTGGTAACAGAATGTAAACATTCTAGCGACACTGCACAGGGAAGGAGAGCAGACATACACTGAATAAGCTGTTTAAACTAGAAGGAAGTTTACTTATAAAACAGCTGCTATTAAAATGCAGAACATTATATTTGTTTGTCAAAGAACATTGGAGTAAATGTGAAGCATGAAAATTGGGCAAAGGATTGAGGAAGATATTTCAAAGTCGGAGACCAAGAGTACTGAAGGTGAGTAAAGTTGTTCATTTCACTCAACTGCTGCTTTTCTTTTTCAAGACTTCTTGCTTTAACTATGTCCATTCTGACTGAAACCTGTAGTACTATTCCATTAATTGGTTCTAGAATGCTAATCTGTAAAGAACTCCCAAAATGGTTTAAATGACTGGTTGTCAGTCATGAATCCACTAGGACGCTGGTTAATGTTCCAGAGATGAATAGTTATTATTATGATGCCAGTCAGGCCTGTGGTTTGAATTAGTTCTAGTACTCTCTCATTAACTCGTCATTGTCTAAGTCACATCATGAGTCAGTTTTTGTGTCCCTAATGGCACCCTATATCATTGTTTCCCAACCCCAGTCCTTGAGTACCCCCAACAGCACACATTTTTGTTGTTGCCCCAGACAAACTCACCCAATTCAACTCATTGAGGACTTGATGATTAGTTGACAAGTTGAATCAGGTGTGCTTGTCTGGGGCTACAACAAAAATGTGTACTGTTGAGGGTACTATATACAGTGCCTTCAGACTTGACTTATTCCACATTTTGTTGTGTTATAGCCTGAATTCCAAATTGATTTAAACATATTTTTTTCTCATCCATCTACCCACTATATCAAATAATGAATGTTAAAACATGCTTTTAGAAATGTTAGCAAATGTATTGGAAATTAAATACAGAAATATCTCATTTACATAAGTATTCACACCCCTGAGTAAATTCATGTTAGAATCACCTTTGGCAACGATTACAGCTGAGTCTTTCTGGGCAAAAGCCTTATTCATATTGGCAGGTTGAAGTGACTCAAGTCAAACTTGAGCCATGTCACCAAATTACTGTTGTCTGAACTCTGAACACACACAAATCCAATTTGGTCGCTTGTAACTTGCTGTTTGGACAGTAATTATTCCAAAACGGATTTGAAAAACAGAACTGATTTGAGCACTAAGGCCTGTAGTGTGAACAAGGCAAGAGCGTTGCACATCTGGATTGCGCAACATTTGCTCATTATTCTTTTCAAAATTCTTTAATCTCTGTCAAATTGGTTGTTGATCATTGAAAGACCATTTTCAGGTCTTGCCTAAGATTTTCATGCAGATTTAAGTCAAAACTGGAACTCGGCCACTCAGGAACATGCACTGTCTTCTTTGTAAGCAACTCCAGTGTAGATTTGGCCATGTGTTTTAAGTTATTGTCCTGCTGAAAGGTGAATTCATCTCCCAGTGTCTGGTGGAAAGCAGACTGAACCAGGTTTTTCTCTAGGATTTTGCCTGTGCTTAGCTCTATTCCGTAAACATTTTTAATGTGAAAAACTCCCCAGTCCTTAACGATTACAAGCATACCCATAACATGATGCAGACACCACTTGAACATATGTAGAGTGGTATTCAGTAATGTGTTTTGGATTTGACCCAAACATAACACTTTGTAATCATGACAAAGTTAATTTCTTTGCCACATTTTTTGCATTTTTACTTCAGAGGTTTATTGCAAACAATGCATGTTTTGGAATATTTGTATTCTGTACAGACTTCTTTCTTTTCACTCTGTCATTTAGGTTAGTATTGTGGAGTAACTACAATTTTGATCCATCCTCAGTTTTCTCCAATCACAGCCATTAAACTCTGTAACTGTTTTAAAGCCACCATTGGCATGGTGAAATCCCTGAGAGGTTTCCTTCCTCTCTGGCAACTGAGTTAGGAAGGATGCCTGTATTTATCTAGTGACTGCGTGTATTGATACACCATCCAAAGTGTAATTAATAACTTCACCATCCTCAGATGGATATGCAATTATTCCATTTTATTTTCACCCATCTATCAATAGGTGCCCTTCTTTGTGAGGCAGATAAAGACATTTCAGCTTTTAATTTTTTATTATTTTGTAAAAGTGTCTAACAACATAATTCATCACTATGGGGTATTATGTGTAGGACCGTAGTGCATTACTTTTGACCAGGGGCCCTGCATCAAAAGCAGTACACTGTATAGGGCCCTCAAACACAACTCTGGACATCAAAGCCAGTTCCACTGCTTTTTTCATTGTTCCCCTCTAATTTAGAGGGGACTCCAGGTGCGTGCAATTAATTATCAGGTAGAACAGAAAACCAGTAGTTTCCAGACCATGTAGGGTAAGCGTTTAATACCCCTGGTATAGGGGATAACAGGCTATCATGTGAGGCAGTCATTCTCTGATACACATGATACAGTAACGAGAGGAAATGTCCTCCACTCCACTGTCCCTCTCCTAATAGAACTTATTATATTATAGTAATTATTATAAGCATGTGCGCTAGATTGTGTTGGAGTGAAAGCCTACTGGACGGTAGCTCTAAAGGAACAGGGATGGAGAGCCCTAGAGGCTTGCATCAACATTCAACACAAACATACTGAAGCCCCACATCATACGTGGAGGGACCAGATCTTGAAAGAAGAGAGTAACCACGTACGAAGTGTCCACAGCAAACAAACCAAGCTGAAAGGCAGCAAGTTACAGAGCAACAAAACAACCTTCACTGTTATCTCTTACATTCATCCTTCTGGCTTCTATTCACACCAACTTGTCAACAGGACCCTTGTGGATGATGGAAAGTAGTGAGAGAAGGGGTCTGGGGGCTGGTATTGAGCTGCTGAGGGGAGAGCTGGAGGTGGTAGGCCTGGGGCTGGAGGAGCTGGGAGATTGTCCCTGGGAGGAGGTGGATGTTCCCCGCATGGAGGGGGGCTGTACTCCCCTTATCACTGCCTGCCAGAGGGGCTTGACTGAGGTAAGCACCATTGGGGGAGGGGAATTTGGTTCAAGGGGAGGTCTGTCTGGTAAGTTAGTCTGCTTCAGAGACCCTTTGACTGAACTGATAAGATGTGATTAGTATTCTTATTGTTAGTGAAAAAGCCTATATATTTGAATGGAAACACAGCATGGCTGATATGCTTTATACAGACTTTGTTCTGTTTATGTGGTTGCACGTTTATTAGTCTTGCACATTGTAATCTATATTCAACAAAAGCATCACTGTGTGAATGAAGGAATATTTAAATCAAAAACAGATTAACATACTGTGAGGATGTGAACAATCCATTTAAACACAGGAAACACAGAAAAAATTCTAGACTATTTATTCCTCTCAGCGTTACAGTGACATTACTCATCAGTTGAATTTTTTCTTCCCAATAACAATAACACGGTGTCATGTGACATTGAAGGGGGGGGGGGGGGTGAAGACCCATGATCATTCTCTGGAGATACACTATCAAAACAACCACAATACTTTTTTAGTACTGTGTCTAAGGCCACAGGGGAAACAATTGATTGCATGTGTCCCAGGAGTTGGGTCTTTACGGCTTTTGTTTTGACTCTGTATGATTTAACAGATTTCACTGTTGCCAAAGCAAAACATGGCATTGTACTTTGTACACTGAGAAAACATGCAATAAACCCCATACTATTATGTTGGCTATCGTTTACTTGACCTTTGCCATTTTGAAATAGTGGACCAAAGCATGTCATTAACCCTACCCTACCAATAAAACATAGGGGGGGGGGGGTATTTTAATGTAAATTTTGTTGTCAGGTTGTACACTTCCTTCTGAAAAGAGGAGCCGATGTGACTCTGTGCAACCATAGCAACCAGACACCACTGCATGTGAGTCTTCCAGTCCTCCAGGAGGTGCTGTTATCAGCCATGTTCAGGGCTCTGCCCCACCAGACCCAGCTCCTCCAGGCTGCCTGGCAGGGAGACCTCCACTCCCTGCAGCACCTCCTGGTAAGTCCGCCTCCCCCCAAAACTCCTTTACAATGTCTCACCATAGACCACACACACACGCGCGCACAAGCACACACCAAGCGAGCACACAGTCACTGCCACCGCCACTGATATCACTCCCAACGCCCTTTACATTGTGTAACTGGAAATGTGATACACAACATCAGGTGCTTGTCTAACAACGGGGGTAGGCTAGAGTTTAGATTAGCACAAAGGACAGCATTGTGTGGATGCAGCCGAAGCAGCTATGAGCATTCCATCTGTAATCATCTCCAGCACATTTCTCACTTGACCTATCTTTGTTCGTAATGTGTAACTCTCAGGCACCAGTGCTGAGCCTATATCTCAATGTCTGTGTGTGTTGCAGGCCCAGACTGACCTAGTGGACGTGAACACTCAGAACCGCGACGGGCTGACCCCTCTAATGCTGGCTGTGAGGGACGTCGACCTGTTTGAGGAGCTGGACGTCCGGTTGCCATGGGAATACAGACCTGTGGAGGTGGTCAGGGAACTGCTGGCTCTCTCAGCGTAAGGAAACCAGCAGCAATGACAAAATCGCTTTGGTTTTGTTATTACAACAGCCTAAAACCTTACATTATTATAGAACCTTATTGCAAAATGACCTTATTATTACTGCAATACAATTTTATTACAATCTTACAACATAATAATATATTCCACCTCCCAAGCTAACAACTTCCTTGTTCCATAACAGCACTCACAAATACTTTTTCACATTGCCCCTGCATTTTTATTGGTCTATATGCTGCCTTCCGCTCTATAAATGATGTTAATTATTCTCCCTCTTTCCAAACAGTGACCTGGGGGTGTGTGATGTCAACGGCTGTTCTGCTCTTCACTATGCTGCTCAGATAGAGAGCCCCCTGAAGGACGAACTCATCTACATGATGGTTGAGTCCCTCAGACAGCCAGGTATAACATGACTTGCAACCAAGATGGTCAGACAATGTTGTTACTACAGTTACTGCTGTGTAATTACCAGACATGACTTTCAACCAAACAAATCCAACATAACACAATCCCGATTGTTGGTATGGTTTGATATATTCTCTGTTTACATTTGAGGATATTCCAGGGAAATACTTCTCTATCCAAGTACAAACCATGTGATCTGTTTGTTATACACATACTTGTACCACACCAAATCTGCTTGTTTGTGGCAGTTCGTTCTTATGACATCACAGCACTCAAGTCATGTGCAACATGATGCCTTTAAAGTTTTCCTCTAAAGTAGATTTTTTCAAATCGATACTGACAGAAACGCAATATGGATTTGACTTATCTATTAGCTTAGTGTATAGCACAGGAGGCTGCTGAGGGGAGAACTGCTCAAAATAATGGCAGAAACAGCACAAATGGAATGGCATCAAACACATGGAAACCATGTCTCTGATACCATTCCACGTATTTCGCTCCAGCCATTACCATGAGCCCCTTCTCCCTAATTAAGGTGCCACCAACCTCCTGTAGTGAATAGTATTGATTTAGTCGATCCGTGCAGTGTGTACTTGCGTAATCAAATGTTTTCCTGAGCTTGGAGGAGTGGTCAAAGCCAGCACTCATATGGGAAATCCTAGTGAATTCCTGAGGGGCTGAGTGTGTGAGAGGGCCTTGTTTCCTCTTGTGCTCAATGACTCCACACCTCCGTCTCATTCTGCCCTGGTCAACAAACAGCGCCCACACCCCTGGACCTGCAGTGCTTCCACCCTGATGAGCTGAGAGTAAACTCCCCCAGACCCTCTCCCTCTCTGACCGATGAGCTGAGAGCAACAAACTCCCCAAGCTCCTCTCCCTATCTGACCCAAAATGTCCTCATTCAGACTGCTGTCAGCACAGAGGTAAGTAAACGTCCGGTCGTACAGTTATGTAAGAAGTGTACAAGTCTGTAATTTTGTGGAGACCTACTTCATAATGTAATTTTGTTCACTGTCTGTTAACACATTTTAAGACCATCAAATATATTATTACAAGACAAGTTAGTTGTATTGCATTAACAAACAAAAAATGACTACATCATAGCTTCTTTCTCAAATGCATTAATTATTACTTAACCAAACAATGCCCAAATATCCTTAATCAATTAAAAGACTTAATCCATAGTGGCTCTTCCCCCAAAGCAATGGGGCCCAATTCACCAGAGACCTGAGTTAGATCAGTGTAATTGGCTGGTGGGGAGTCCGTGTTCTGACTAGCTGACTCTTAGATATATCCTGACTTTGCTTTGAAGTGGCCTTAACAGGTAAGACAAGGGCAGGGAGCGCAGCTGGCTACTGTCTGGTGTCTAATGACCCAGCCCACTTATTGAATAGAGGAAAAGCAGATGGTTGAAAGAGGCTATCCCAGGGGCACACAAACATAGCAGACTGGGCACTAATGTGAAGCTATATAATATTTTAGGGCCCCCCCCCCCCCCCCCCAGGGAAATTAAATGGGGGGGGAGTTGTTCATTATAGGCTCTGAGATAAATTTCAGTTGAACATAACAACCACTAGCTACAACAGTCACCATCGTCCTCCTAACTACACTTAGGACAGTGATATCATAGATATGTTTGTGGATACGTGCCAAATGCCACAGGGTTCAAGGCTACTTATGATCATTCTTATTTTCCCATTGTAGGATTTGCTGGAGTCTCCAGAGTGCGTTCTTTTATCCGACCATCATAAAGCCATCAATCAAGGTAAGCTATATTTCCCTATTGTGCACTGTCACCTACAGTAGGTAGGGTCTTGGACAGTGACTCCTTGTGTCTCTGGTCTGTGTGCCCTGTTGGCTCTACACAAGACCACCCCCTCCTCCCAAACACACCCTTCCCCTCTCTTCACACAATGGGCCTATCCCACAAAGAGACAGCCACAAAGGCCAGCCCTGCCATGGCCCAAGCTGATTGGGTCAGTGTGCTAAATCACTCCCCTCAGGGAGACACAATACAGACTCCCAGCTGGAAACCTTCCTGACTCCTGTCAGAAACACACAACAGAACAGAGTAGCTCAGAGAGCGAAAACGAGAGCGAGCGAGCTAGAGGTGTACAGCCCCTCTCAATCTCATTCTGTCATATAATCTGAGGAGGCTGAGATGAGGGTAGATTGGATTAACTGGCTCAGAAACAGGTAACGTCTATTGTTTCTTATGTTGTTCTCCAACCACTTTGTTTGGAAAGTACTGTAAATGCTAAATGTAATTTGTAGTTTTCTGCACATAGGCTGTGTATAGAAACAGTTGTGTAAAAACAATGTGTAAATAGTGTAAAATGTTTGGCATTATGCAGTGATAATAAATTGTATTATTGGTTCATTTTGATCTTGGTGAAATTCTACTGAGTTTATCATAAACAGTGTCATGGTGGAGCATCTGGGATCCAGAGTGGCGCAGCGGTCTAAGGCACTGCATCTCAGTGCAAGAGGCATCACTACAGTCCCTGGTTCGAATCCAGGCTGTATCACATCCGGCCGTGATTGGGAGTCCCATAGGGCGGCGCACAATTGGCCCAGCGTCGTCCGGGTTCGGCCGTCATTGTAAATAAGAATTTGTTCTGAACTGACTTGCCTAGTTAAATAAAGGTTAACTGGAAGAAAAAAAATCGGATTTGTCAGTGAACTGTTGTGATACTGAATGCTATCCTACGTGTAACAGAGGAACCATTCACTGTTGGCTTGGGACTTTTGCTGTTGACACACAGTAGCAGTAATGTCCCTGCTGTATGTGAAAGGTACATCAACCCCTACTGACCTCAGGCTGTGTTGGGTCCTGTAGATAAGGGGCTCTCCCTCTCCTTCCAGAGCGCCATGGATACTCTGATGGACATGAGGCAAGCCTACCAAGATCTGGGGAAGGGTAGCAGGTGGGCTCGCACACACGCTCCATGTTAATTAGAACGGCTATAAATTAATACAACAATACAGTAACCACAGAGCAAATTGACAGTCAGGAACACACCCAAACACCAACACCTGTTCATACAGACACACACAAACACTTATGCACACATCCTTGCAATTAACAAGCACTCTCACACACATGAACAAACAAATCCACCGTATGCTAGTCCCTCCTCCTTGTGTGTACTTCAACCCCCCTTCCACACCTCCCTCTCACTTACATAAATACAGAATAAGAAGCATCCAGTTACACGGTCAGGCCAGCACTCATCATGTCAAGGGCATGCCAATCTCCCCAAACAGAGAACAGAGGGAGACCGAGAGAAACAGAGGGAGGGAGGGAGAAACCGAGGGAGAGTCTACTTTGCTTTCTGAAACAGATCATTGTCTGTAGGGCTCTTACTGCTGAAAGAGGTCCAAAGGGATCTTGGGAGAATAAACCCCTTTGAAAAGTTCTCACTTTACAGCATCAGCCCCTGGCCAGCGTCCTTCTGCTGTGCCCTCTGTCTTGCGTCCACACAGAACAGAGAAAGTGCAATTGAAAGGGACAGTGTTCATTATTAGGACATTATATAAGATTACCCTTCGTCTCGGCTCCAGGTTTTGTGAATTATAGATGATTTTAATGAACCAAATTATTTTACCAAGATTACCTGTGAGAGCATTGTGAGGTGTAAAGGATTTATTCTCAAATCTAATTTGTTCTCTCTTCAGTCAAGGTTCGTCTCTACCCAGTCTGTGGCTCAGAGCCATACACTTAGACAAACTGGATCCTACACCGGGGCTGTTGAAGACCACAGGAAGCTCCTCCTGCCTGCCTGTTCCCCCCAGGCTCAGATGTGAAGCTGTGGCCCCCAGCCCGGTGACCCCTCACCCAGCCCAGCTGAGCCAATCTGCCCCCGGTCTATTGGAGCCTCTCCTGGACTCCAGCTCTCTGGTCCAGGCCCGAGTCCACATCCAGAACAGTTAGTAATATAATAATCCTATGTCTGCTCAAGGCTTAGAGGACAGTATAAGGTCAGCATGTTGTTGATTAATATGTTTAGGTAAAGGTCATGCTCATGAATGTGTTTAGAGAAGTACTCTTTGTTGAGGAAATGAGTTACATCATTTTGTGTTTGTAAAGCTTGGCACGTTCTTGTCTTGCAGGGCTTGGGTGTGGTGAAACGGAGAAAAAAAGCAGTGGTCGAAAGGTAGGTCAACTCAAATAAATCATGTTTTATTCGTACATCACATTTTCATACAGCTTCCTTAGTTTGTAAAACCACCTGTAATCTGCTATTTATCCACCTTTGCCTTTTCCAATCATCTCTGTCCAGGGCTCCTTCCCTGCCCTGCTTCCAGGCCCCATCAGGACCCCCAAGCTGTTAGCCCCTCTGGAGGGGAGGCATAGAAACGGAGGAGTGCTGCCCGGCCTGAAGCACCCTTCTCCCCTAAAGCCCATCAGCCTCGTGCCCCTGATGCCCCTGACCTCCATGTCCTCCATGACCTCCAGGCTGAGGAGGGAGAGGCTGGCCAGGACCAGGGTGAGCCCCAGAGGATCCCCAGGCACCAGGGAGGGCAGCTTCAGTAGCCAATCCTCCATCGACCTGGAGGTAGAGGTGGATGACAATAAGAGAGACTTAAGAGACATAAGTGAGACTACAGCAAAACAACACGCTGGAGAGACTTTTGAGGGAAGGTTGCAGTTGGATCTAGACTCATCTGGAAAGTTTCATGTTGGAGATTACAGTGAGGAGAACGCAGACCATAGGAATAGGGAGTCGACAAGACATCAGGGTGCCTTTCCTAGGGATAACAAGGAGGGAGTATCTATCAAATCTGACCCTGGAGAGAGAGGGTACAAAGCAATAATTGAGTTGAGGCACCAACTTAACACCGATTTGACGAATTTCAAAGATGTTAACAGCACTTCATGCTCTGAGAGGGACTGTGAGGGTGAGGTTGTGGCAGTGGAATGGACAAAGGTGATGTGCTCAGGGGGTCTCTCAAAAGAGATCACAAGTACTGAGCCAACTACCACATGCCCCTTTGCATCTAAAAATGGAAACAAAGATATTCAAGTTGATGACAATGCAAACACTAGTGTTGTGGATAACGCCAAGTATCAATGTCTTCCTTCTACTGTGAATGTCACACTACCTGAATTAAACCTTCCTACAGAGAAAAAGATCAAACCTATCAAGCCTGCCAAGAACAAAGAGAGAAGAGGCAGCACTAGTGTCCAAATCAATCAGTCTTTCAACGTCTTGGCACACAAAGATCACATTCGGGGGAACAGCAAGTCCAAAAGCAACCTGAGGACTTCACCCATTCCTTCACAAGTCAAAGGCAAAGTCAGAAAACCTCCTGATCTCATCGTCAGTGGGATAATCTCTACAAAGACTGGTCAGAAAAGCACAGACTCAACCTCTGTCAGAACGAGGGTTACAGAGCCCGTACAGCCAAGCTGCAAAAGGCTAAACAACGACAAAAAGGCACTTAAAATAAAAGTCCCTTGTCAGAAACATATTCAGCAGAGGGAACCGAAAAGTGCCAGACAAGCCAAGACTGGGTCACAACTGGGGACCCTGAGGGCCAAGTCAGCCGTGGACTACATCACGTATAGTGATATCTTCCAGGAAATCAACACCGGGGATGAGGGACCAGTCATCTATGAGATGTTTGCCGGCCCGGTGTTTGACAACATAAGAGTTTCCAGTTCATGTGAGAGGACCAGACAGGTCCAGTCTGCCCCATCTAGGAAGACCCAAACCCACAGGACCAAACACAAATGCCCTAAACCAATGGAGAGCATAAGAGTGAGGCGAAGCCCAGTGGACAAGGCCAAGCAGAGGAAGAACAGGGCTATTAGGCCTATATCCAGGGGAAAGTCGCATCTGACGCCTATCGCCATCACGGATGACAAAGACGACGTGGTGGTTATTTCTGGGCTCGACTGGCAAATCCACATCCAGACTAAGACTGAGCTGGTCCTCGGTAAATATGGAGAAGAGACCGTCTCTCCCAGCACACCAGAGGTTCAGGAGGTGGACCATATGTTGTCACTGTCAGTGATAGAAGAAGTGCTGTCTATGTCCAGCCATGCGCCAAACCCACTAATCTCTCACCACCGGCCGAGAGACAAAACCTCTCCCAGTCAGACAAAGACTAAACTCACATCTCATTCTGACCCAGATGATGATCACCTCCATGTGCTGCACAATAGGGGACCCATGGGGAACAACATGTCAGAAAATGAGAAAAACAAGGCAAATCACTTGGACCATTCATCCACCCCATCCGATTGCCCAGTGCAGCCTAAGATCAACACCTGGACCTCAGGTAGCTGTGACAGCAGGACAGTGTCCCCTGTGTTCCAGAAGTTTCTGGATGATGTGGGGGAGGGACCACTGACCGATGACCTGCTCCGTTGTCTGGCAGAAGAGCTGATATCACTGGATGAGAGAGATGGTGGATGTCCAGAAAACAACTGTGACTCAGACCAGAGGGAATTCAGAAACGATTCTGAGCTGAGATGTGAGAAGTCATTACCGGGGGTAAGTTGGCACTAGTGGAGTACCTACACCAATTACAGCTAATCATATATACACACACAAATACTTGTGGTTATGTGTGTGTAACTTCCTACCCTGTGCCCCGTCCATTAGGATATTACATCACCTGGAGAAGTGCTCAGTGGGTCTGGGTTGGTAGTGGATGATGCCATCACCTGGAGGAAAGGAGAAGTGCTGGGCAGAGGAGCTTATGGAACTGTGAGTATGTCAGCTTCTCAATATGCCTTGGAGAAAAGGAAAAGTTACATCACAGAAAAGAGAACCAATCATGCCAACACCCAAACCTTGCTATAGTTGTATAATCCCATATCAATACAAGGCTACCTTCATTTTATAGATATTCAAATGAAACAGTCGAGCTAATCTCTAGGGTCTCAAATTAGCACCCGAGCCTGTCTGTAATAGGAATTTTAAATAAGTTTTGTCTTTAAATCCTAAAACATCATATTTACGCTGGTTTTAGGTGTTCTGTGGACTGACCAGCCAAGGCCAGCTGATAGCCGTAAAACAGGTGGCCCTGGACGCCTCAGACCTCGAAACCGCAGACAAGGAGTACAACCGCCTACAGGAGGAAGTAGACCTCTTAAAGAACCTCCATCACAGCAACATTGTGGGATTTCTGGGCACCTCTCTGCGGGACCACCTGGTCAGCATCTTCATGGAGTATGTCCCCGGAGGCTCCATCGCCAGCGTGCTCCACCGCTTTGGCCCCCTTCCGGAGCGTGTCCTGGCCCTGTACACCCGTCAGATCCTGGAGGGGGTGTCCTACCTGCACCTCAACAGGGTCATTCACAGGGACCTGAAGGGGAACAACGTGATGTTGATGCCTACGGGAGTAGTCAAGCTGATAGACTTCGGCTGCGCCCGCCGTTTGAGTTGCCTCACTCACACACACAGTCATAGTGACCTCCTGAAATCGGTGCACGGCACGCCCTATTGGATGGCGCCAGAGGTAATCAACGAGACGGGTCACGGCAGGAAGTCGGACATCTGGAGCGTGGGGTGCACAGTGTTTGAAATGGCCACGGGGAAGCCGCCACTGTCACACATGGACAAGATGGCAGCGCTGTTCTACATCGGGGCGAGGCGAGGCCTGATGCCCTCGCTGCCTGACAGGTTCTCAGAGGACGCCAGGGATTTTGTTCAAGTCTGTCTGACCAAGTGAGTTGATTTACAATTCTGTACTACATAACACTTTTAAAGGCATAGTTCAACTGAATGACTGGATGTTTCCTTACCTTGAACGTGGTCTCCAAATATGAGGATTGGGATCTACACTCTGGGTTTATATAGAACGCTACGAAGGCTAAAGTAAAAGTGTGGATTAACATTTCAGTAATTTAATTAGATCAACAATTACTAAGTCAAAGATGAATGTGACAACTCACCAACAGTCAGTAAATCATGGTAATAAAAGGGCATGCAAGTTGAATAACATTCTGTCCTCTTTGCAGTGACCAGAAACAGCGCCCGTCTGCAGAACAACTATTGGACCACCCTTTCATTCCTAACAATGTGATCTTAGTTTAGGACCTACACTCAAAGTTGTTAGGAAATAGCGCCAGAAGTGCCAATCAGGAACACCTATCAATCATTTATATAACATGTCCAAATTGTATATTTAAATTCCCTTTCAAATGTATTGCTTGAAACTTAGATACATTCCCTAGGCTATTGCAAATAATTCCTTGAATTTTTGGGGCACCTTTGATACAAAGAGCATTTGTCAAACATATTGCATCCATACTTTTCATATAGCATACAGTAAATACCAATCATACAACATGGGTCATGTTTTAAGGTAGTGGTAACCGTAAGATTTATTTGTAGAACAAAAAAAACTAAAATGGATGTCACGGTTTGCATTTGCCTTCTTGTTGAGACCAAACCACTGTAATAATGTCTGTGCCCAAGAATATAATCACTATCAGTACTGGGGAAATTTACCATCTTGGCCTCAATACAAACTGTCTGCACACTGAAATAAAGGACTAACCAGTCAAAGAACAGTTACTATTGTGTGTCCAGAATTGAGAACGATATACTCCATATATATATTAGGAAACTGACCCGTTAGAGAACAAACAGCCTACAAGCCACCGTACTGTATCAACACTGATGGAACGTTAAGCCCTACAGCCTTTACTGCTAGCCTGGTCCCAGATCGGTTTGTGCTCTTGCCTACTCCATTGTCAAGCCATATCAATTACATAAGGAGTTGGCAAGAGAGCAGAAAGACTGGCATCCAGGCTACTTTTCTGCTGTTGTTTTCTTTCACCAAACATAAACAATACTACATTACTTACCTACAGCTTTGTATCTATGGGCTATAGCGTCAAGCCAAGTAACAATTTTGTGTAAATGCTCTTCACAGCAAAGGTTAGGCATGTAAACGTTATAGCACTATTATTATTGTCCTCTTCTCATGTATGTCTTTAGTTTTTTTGTGTGAGGCAAAGCCTTTGGCATCCAGCTTAAGGTAATCTTGGAAGTCCAAAAAAAAAAAAAAGTGTACAAATTGCATTGCCTCTGACAACATGCCAGGTGGTTGGTACTGTTTGTAGGGTCTGGATTGGCTGAGTTGGAAAGGTCGAAGTTCAAGTGCCATCTCCTGGCAGCCAGCCATGTGTAATACAGGCTCTAAGCACAACACAGGAATGTGGCAGTCAGAATCACCGATGATAGGACTCCTACATCAAGTTACAATAGTATTTTTCCCCAATATATATATATATATCTTGTTATATAGTTACAAGCAGCTCCAAACCTGAGTATTTATGGTATAGCTTTTTAAACATACAAAAATGTATGTACATTTATCTTTACTTTCTGTAAACAGCGGTCAGCTTTCTGCGTTATCCCTTTGATGATTGCATGCAGATCCTACATACAGTATTCAGCATAAAAAAGGAAAAACTAATTCAAGAGAAATTAACAACTAAAAATCCAACTTCCATTGGCAGCCATGTTTGGCATGCCTTTACTTCTGTCTGAGCTAAGCCCCCTCCTGGCAACACGGAGGTCTACTTGACATGTTTTCTCACCAGAATGGATAACAGCTGTGACAATGCTGTTTAAATTATTATTTGGAAAAAAATATTCGAAATTGCACCTTTCGTGCCTTTTCAGTATTTATACTTTTTCCCCCTCCGAACATGGAGATTTAAACTCGGATGACCCCCCCTAACACTCACACACGTCCGCATTCCAAGACCCATCCTGAGAATATGGAGGACAAAGCAGCAATTACACATTGAAAAGGGCAGGACTATACCAGCACTGCCAAAAGATCAGATGATCAGGAAGCATTAATTTCTCATTTTTTTGCCGCAACCGTTGAAATGTCCTACACTTTCCGTTATATTTTTTACTTTACCTTCCTATGCTTTGCTACAAAGTGTTCATGAGTTAATTCCTTGGGCACTTGAGAGAATCGAGCATGTCAAAAGTGTTTGTAGTCTGCCCGATGGCAGAAAACGCCCGCACGGCTCCCTCAAGACTGCGGTTCTCCACTGGCTTCTTGTCCAGTTTCACTAGGGCGTTGAGATGTTCGTAGCCCACCTGGTATGTGACAGGGGGAGGAGGGGGGAAGGGAAGGTTAAAACCAGAGCTGTGACTGAGACGACACACACTGTGACTGAGACGACACACACTGTGACTGAGACGACACACACTGTGACTGAGACGACACACACTGTGACTGCAGCTGAACAGAGGAACAATGAGAGGAGGAGGAACTACCTGCGCCGCCCTTGGAGCTTTTGCTCGTTTTGGAGGAGTGGTGGTTGTGGCTTGCGACGTGTGGGTGCCCCCTCTTGCGGGAGGAGCTGGAACCAGAGCTAGGGGCCATGCCCGCCACCCCCTCAACACCCCCCAGCCCTAGGGGTCTCCGGAGGACGGCTGGCCCGGCCCCCGCTGGCCCCTCGGGGACCCCTCGGCCGTTGCCACTGTGCTGTGCTGCATGAAGGTGAGAGTGGCCGTGCTGCTTGTGGTGGTGGCGGTGGGTTGAGTGTTCCCGGTGCTTCTCCTTGCTCACTAGCGGGCTGGAATGTTTGCTCTTGGCCCCGCCCTCATCAGAAGAGCTGTGGCGCTCCGAGGACACCTTGATTTTCATCTTCAGCTCCTCTTTGCTGGCCACGCCCCCCTGAGAAGGAACTGGAAGGCGGAGTTTGAGTGAGCCCCCCTTGTCCCGTTTGTCAGAGGGGACCTTGTCCTGGCCTGGCGTGGCCAGCTTCATTTTAAGAGGGGAGGCAGTGGTGCTGCTGCTGCTCCCAGGGTTAGGGTGGAGCTGCATGTGTTTCCTATGGTCTGATTGGACAGAGGAGGGTATATATGAGTCCCTGCCGTCAGGCTCGAAACTCTGCTGCTCTGCCCTGCGTTTATGCTGCACCGCCAGCTCAGCAGCGTGCTTCTCTCTATACTTGTCCAGGGACATTTTCTGAGCCGGCGGGGGCGGTGGAGGGAAAACTGGCTGCTGTTGCTTCCCCACACCCCCTGCCGACCCGACCTTATGTTCATGTTTAGTAGGGTTGAACTCTGTCTTATCTGGTCTGTTCGGGTTCATTGGAGCACCCTGCTGGAGGCCAAGTGCATCTGTTTTGAGGGAATAGCTTCCTCCCTCCAAGCGACCCCCCGTATCCTGGGGCCAGTCGCTGGGGGCTGTGAAGGTGTAGGAGCTGCCCTGCATGGACGCGATAGAGTCCAGGGAGAGGGGCCCACTGGCGTGCCCTGGCAGAGGGACAGGGAACGATGAAGCGGCCTTGGAGAAGGCTGAGTTGGAGACCCCAGGGATGGCATCTCCCAGGGAATGTTCGTGGACCAGGGAGGGTCCTGGGTAGGGGTCGTTTGCCTGAGAGCCATCTCCCTTGGTCTTCTTGGCAGCTTGCGTGGTCTGGCAAGTGGGAAAAGAGAGAAAGATGGCGTGAGGAGGCGATTTTGCGAAGGGCATTATATAAAACTGTACAGCAATAAAACTACACTGAATTAAAATCAGCAGACACAAGACGCTCTAGTGTTTAACGTGAGTAAGAGGTCTTAATAATTCACTGGTGAAAAACTGAAGCTTACCCTCCAATTTCGTATCCTCTTCAACCTGCTCGGTGTCTTCTCCAGAATCTGAAGGAACTCATGCGTCAGTTCTGAAGGCAAGGAAAGATCACACTTGGTTTTAACACCTAATTCATAGCAATGACATATCGCAAACATTTCTCATTGACGAAAACAAACTATTCTTCTAAACTATTGTAACTGTGGCTTTTCGACTATGAGCATGAATCAAAATCAAACCCTCACCATCGAGAAGCTCCAGGGTGACAGAGTTGTCCACGTACTCCCACCAGTGTTTCCCGTCAGTGGAGACAGGGATCTCCCAGTTGGACCATTTACAGGCCAGGTGGATGCAGACGCAGGCGATTACTGTGGGCTTGTGTTGCAGGCAGAAGGTGGTGAGGTGGAGGCTGCGTGAAGAGAGGCCGGAGCACAACGGGTCACATGGACGAGAGGGAAGAAAAAACAAAGAGGGGAGGGGGGAACAACGTTAGTAACAGGTGCTTAGGGCTGAGGTAAAACATAGAATACACAGTATTAGAGAAGAATCATTATAACAGAAATGTTAGACCCAGATTGACACAGTTGCACACTTACCAAAATAACAAACAATGACTGACATGCAGATTAGACCATGAGTCAGTTTCACATTGTGGCTACCATCCTAGTGTTTACCACAAGGAGCTGCAGATATAGCAATAACTTCAATTCTAATTAAAAAGATGACTAGTATTTTTTTGTGTGTGGGGAAAGTGACCGAATTTCACCCTTTATTGAAACATCAACCGCCAATAAATAACACAGGAACATTTTATGGCAAAGTAAACTCAAGTTAATTCAAACACACTCAATCTGCATTCATCACTCATAACTAACTGGTTATGGTGAGACATGCATAGAAATGCCTTCTTCTGGTCAACTCTAGTCCAAGTTGGTTTGAGTTCTAAAGAAGCTGAGTAATAGAGAACTAGATCGAGCTACAATACTGAACCTTACAATATTTTCTAGCACAGAGAGCTAGATAGCCTACCATTTGAAAGACCGTGGTAAAAGCTGGATGGTAACCTTGTGTCACAACAAGTACAATGCCTGGACGCTAGACAAAACGCATATTATGGGGAAAAATGTTATCCATCTCCTGTATGACTGCGCTGCCTGAGACTAGTGCGCACACAATCCTGAAAAACAACAGATCAGAAGTTCCAGAATTCACCATGGTGACTAACCTTAGTATTTCTATGGTTTGAATTCTACAACAGACATTCCCATTCAAGTCAATTATATTTCTATGCTCCTACTTGCTGTGGCTGGTCATTGGGTTCAGTTCAGGCATTAAGGAGGCATTTATCCTCAAATTACAGCGATGTCTCAGGCACAGCGTCAACCTCTTATTCTCCTTGTTCACTGTCTATAAGCCTCTCCAGTTCTAACGTGTCAAACCCAGCCCAACAGGCCGCTTTTGGAACACAACGCTGTTTTTGATATTTGTTTCTATAAAAAAAGATATATATATATATATATCCATACGATTGCTGAATCACAGCACCTTAATTAAGACTAGGCCTAACAGAAAAGCAACTATCAAAATCTGCGTCCAGACACTGTAGTTTGTTTTGAGGGCATTCAACAGTTGGAAACAAAAAGGCTCTAATTAAATCCCAACCCAACATGTCATGTTAAAAGTAACCCTTTAAGGACCTAGTTCTACGAGAATTTGCAGAACATGAACTGTGAAAGGTTGATTGTACGCGAAAAGCCAGAAACCAAGAATAATACGTATGATAATGGGCAGATGTGGCACCAAATCAGTATTTTACCATGCTAAGGTGTATGAAAACATGAATTCTCCTCTTCAAATCTAATAAAAACTTGCCATTTGAGCAGGTCCTTAATGGGTTAACATCAGAAATGTAAAATTGCCACTTCCATTTCTGTTTTATATACAAAACAGCGCATTCGGGAAGTATTCAGACCACTTGACCCTTTCCACATTGTTACGTTACAGACTTTTCCTAAAATGGATTAAATCATGTTGTTTTCCCTCTATCTACACACAATATCACAATGACAAAGTGAAAACAGGGTTAGAAATGTCTGCAAATTAATTCATTTAAAACAGAAATACCTTATTTACATAAGTATTCAGACCCTTTGCTATGAGACTCGAAATTGAGCTCAGGTGCATCCTGTTTCCATTGATCATCCTTGAGATGTTTCTACAACTTGATTGGAGTCCACCTGTGATCAATTCAATTGATTGGACATGATTTAGAAAGGCACACCTGTCTATATAAAGGTTCCACAGCTGACAGTGCATGTCTGAGCAAAAACCAAGCCATGAGGTTTGAAGGAATTGTCCGAAAGAGCTCAGAGACCGGATTGTGCCGAGGCACAGATCTGTGGAAGGGTTCCCAAAACAATTACTGCATCATTGAAGGTCCCCAAGAAAAAAGTGGCCTCAAACATTCTTAAAAATGGAAGAAGTCTGGAACCACCAAGACTCTTCCTAGAGCTGGCCGCCTGGCCAAACAGAGGAATTGGGGGAAAAGGGCCTTGGTCAAGGAGGTGACCAAGAACCCGATGGTCACTCTGACAGAGCTATGGAGTTCCTCTGTGGCGATGGGAGAACCTTCCAGAAGGACAACCATCTCTGCAGCACTCCACCAATCAGGCCTTGATGGTAGAGTGGCCAGACGGAAGCCACTCCTCAGTAAAAGGTACGACAACTCTCAGACCATGAGTAACTAGATTCTCTGGTCTGATGAAACCAAGATTGAACTCTGGCCTGAACGCCAAGCGTCACATCTGGAGGGAACCTGGCACCATTCCTACGGTGAAGCACGGTGGTGGCAGCATCATGATGTGGGGGTATTTTTCAGCGGCAGGGACAGGGAGACTAGTCAGGATCGAGGGAAAGATGAATGGAGAAGAGTACAGAGAGATTCTTGGTGAAAACCTGCGTCAGAGCGCTCAGGGCTTCAGACTGGGGGTGAAGGTTCACCTTCCAACAGGACAACAACCCTAAGCACACAGCCAAGACAACACAGGCATGGCTTCGGGACAAATCTCTGAATGTCCTTGAATAGCACAGCCATTGCCCAGACTTGAACCTGATCAAACATCTCTGGAGAGACATGAAAATAGATGTGCAGCGACGCTCCCCATCCAACCTGACATAGCTTTAGAGGATCTGCGGAGAAGAATTGGAGAAACTCCCCAAATACAGGTGTGCCAAGCTTGTAGCATCATACCCAAGAAGACTTGAGGCTGTAATCGCTGCCAAAGGTGCTTCAACAAAGTCCTGAGTAAAGGGTCTGATTACTTACGTAAATGTGATACAACATTTTTTATTATACGTTTACAAAAATTTCTAAAAAACGGTTTTAGCTTTTATCATTATGGAGTATTGTGTGTAGATTGATGAGGAAAAAAACAAATTTCATCCAGTTTAGAATAAGGCTGTAACGTAACAAAATGTGGGAAAAGTCAAGGGGTCTGCATACATTCCGAATGCACTGTATATGATATCATTCCACTAAAAAGTATTTGGTTAACTGACTTAAAAATGTTAAACTTATGAAAATACTTAAAACTATTTTGTGAAATTGGAAAAATACAAATAAAAAGAAAATAGGGTATTGGTACTTACCAGGATGACTTCTACGTTATGTTTACATCTGTGTAATCTTTAGCTGCTATTCAGGCTACCAAAGTGTCTTTTTAGACATATGCACTTGTGTAACCGAGCAAACGTGAGGTTCTAGCGCACCACTACACTTCACATTGTGCATTCAACCCCACTGTGCCAACTCTGGTCCCTTGTACAATACACCGCACTGCAACCGGGGCCGGTACCGCCAAACGCCCCCAACCTGGGGGGCAAGGAGGGGGCTGGCGTCCCAGTAGCCACCGGCGCATAGAGGGCCGTTGGACACTGAAAGGGTACCCTGCATTAAAGGAAGCTATAGTGTGCAGTAGTCACAGTGCAACAAAGGAGGGTCAGGATAACAACCTGTTGGTAGCCATGAAATAGGAAGTCTGTGCCAGATCCTTGCTTGCTGCAAGTGAAAGAAAAAGAGGGTAAGTTTTTGCCAACCAGTAAGCTCCGATAAGGGTTATCATTAGAAGTTCACAAATTGTACATCATGTTTTGTGAACTTGAAGGTCAACAATGACTTGTTGCACAATCATTATGTCAGCATTATCTTCCCACCCACCCACATTAGAGGTTGGGTGGACTAGAGGGCATGAAAGAGCAAAGAAAGAAGCCTCTACCTCTCACTAGCTGGGAACATTTCACCACATCAGTGTGTGGATGTTCAATAGTTATTTCAAATCCTGGAACAAAATACATGACAGGTGAGTTTCAACAGTAACACAGTTTGTAGATTAAATGTATTAAAGTAATGTTCTATGGTTCTTCCCCTCTATTATTTATCACAAGAGCACAGTCAGGATAACATGTGGACTATGAAAGGGAGTTCTCATTTCTTTCCATCCAAATAAGGGTGAGTATATTGGTGTTGTATAATCGAAATGGCCAGATGGTGGCCACATAATTAGAGTATTTCGTAGTCATAGAGACCACAGATTGGAACATGCTTGGGACTGCTGTTTGCCAAGATCTGAAATTCATCATAACAGAAGAACATTTTGACCTGCGCGGGTACAATAGAATTATGACATTGAGGAATGATCAACATCTTACCATGACAAACCTAATTTAAACAGCCGGAAAAATGGCAATTCACCAATGCCTGGCAGCAATGAACCAACAGAATATTCAAACACTTTGTAGACAAGATCAAGCTCTCACTATACGCTCACTCCGTCAGACTTTACTTACCTAAAGTCTGCAGCACTATGGTTTCAAGTATCACCAGCTCTTGAGCTTGCTGGAGGTATGCCTGAAGTTCAATAGACAATCATTACATGACATTTATAATTTGTCTATCCATACCTCTATTTCAAAGCCCAATTCCAAACTGTAACAGTATTGTTTTCTTAGTGTTAGTGGTTTCAACTCAGTCTCACTACTAGGAATAATATTAGCACTCAGATCTTGCTGAGAGTGGACTGAGACATCAGTCTGACAAAGCCTGAAGATTGTCACCAGAGGGCGAATCTAGATTGACAAAGGAGAATATACGCTGAGTATACCAAACATTAGGAACACCTACCTAATATTGAGCTGACATCAATAAGGGACCATAGCGTTCACCTGGATTCGCTTGGTCAGTCTCATGGAAAGAGCAGATATTCTTATTGTTTTGTACACTCAGTGTATACTAACACTTTGTATAAACCTTTACACTCAAACCTCAATACAATCACACAAAAGAAAGTGTTCAAGCCATTGACAAAATGGGACAAGGTGGGAAGGGAAAATAAAACCTACAATACCCATACTACCCAGACTTACATTACTCTTTGTATCAAGTGGGGTCTCTTGAGGGTTTAGACAAGCATGGGCAACTTTAATAACATGCTCAAGTTTCCGAGGTTGCTCTTCAACTTTCGCAGCTAGGAATAAGGTGGTTGGAGAAATTATCTGTAACAAAATAAATTGATTTGAATATATTAATATGTAAACATGTTGCAAATTGTATGGAGAAAGCAGAGAGTCAGGCTGACTATAGATAATGAAGAAAATAAAATACTTACATTTCTGTGGAATTTGGTGAAAGAGTGGAACATATAAAATCTATGCATGTAAACAATTGCTGTATTTATTGTAAGTTGTGAGCTGGAGAAAATGGGTTAAGGAAATCAAATATATTTCAACTTGCCCTGTTTCACCAACTAGCTAAAATTATGTATTTTAGTCCACAGATCACAATTGCGTTTACAATCAGTCCAATTGTGATATTTTTTTTGGGTCCTTTGACCAATCAGATGAGCTTTAAAATCTGATGTGATCTTTTTTCCCCACTGATTTATCTTTTGTCCAATCACAATCGGGCTGCCTGTATAAACGCAGCCATTGTTATCCATGATATAAGCCATTCGTTAATTAAATCAAGTCAATGAGATGTGGCAACTCCTAATCATTTGATCCACGTTGTGTTGACAATGCTGGCTAGATACTAGCGATCTATTAGTTAAGGTACAGTAGCTACATACATTTTATCCAGTAAGCAAAATACTAACATGGCAACCGAAATTGACAAATACAACAATGCACGTTCTGCTTTACCTGATTGAACTTGCCCGCGCCAACTAGCGATAGATAGCAAGCTAAGCAACTTAGTCACAACGAACTAGCTAACTTGACAGGACCGTTCAATGCTACTATAGCTGGCAAGTGTTGGCATGCTGGGCAGCTATCACTTGTCTAAGCGAAGGAACTATGATTCATCATTAAACATCAGCGTTAGCTAACTAACATTTCAGTTATGGTAACTAACAAGTAGTGTGCTAGTTAGCTGCTAGCATGGCTAGTTTGCTAACTAGCGCCAGAGAGATGCCCTTTATGTTGAATGTAGGGTGATGTTTGCTAGTTAAACTTGGATGGATAATAACCGACACCACACTGGCACATTTTAAATGTTCTACTATGACAAAATAACGTCGAACATAACCTGCCTCTAGCGCGTGCCCCAGACACGGGCCTACAAAGAGCGCTATGTAAATCCTCCTTCCTTCGACATCTGATGACTGCAAGCTCGTATATAAAGGATACACGTTGAGTCTCTGGCCCATGTCTTGAATGAGGTTAGCCGCCTGCTGTCGGTAAGATAGCTCCCTGTCCGGATCCACTCCCGAACGGCGGGACGGCGTGGCTTCGATTTGCTCCCGGGTGAAAAACCATTTTGAAGAGGATCCCCGGCACGCCGCCATAGCTCTCCAGTTTTCACACAGCACACCAAGGACCGAATGGACGCATGCGCGGCACGTACCGGAAACCACAATAGTTTTTCTTCGATAGCTTTTTTTGACACAGCCAAACCAACTGGTAGTGCATCATCGCCACCATTCGTTCTGGAGTGTGAACTTCACGATTCTGATGTGTAGTTCAATGCGCACATTTTTTATTAATAGGCTCATTTTAATTCGGTTACAGCCGATAAAAGCAATAGAGAGGAAGAGGCGAATCTTGGCAATATGGGGTAGCAACGCCCCTTTCCCAATGATCCCTCTACCTACATGTCCTGATGGACAAAGATAAAATGAACAATGAACCAAAATTGTTAACAGTTCCGGTCTGCTTAAGGGGTGGCTCTCCCATTTGCACCAATGCATTAGCAACTGGGTCTGGTCTTCTTAGTTCATTGATTGTTTATGAACCAGAAAAAAAAGGAGCAAAGGAGATATCTGCTGATGGAGGCCCAGCAATGGCAGTTTATGGTTGTGACTAGATGGCGTACAGCCAGCAGGCTAGGAGAGCATTTGAGCTAACCCACTTTTCTAACCTCAACCAAATTTTTCCAGAACCAAAAAATATACATTTTCAAGGAACAGAAACAGAACCTGGAACAAAAGTGATCCATACTGTTCCATAACAGAACCATTAATTTAAATGCATGGGAACCGGTTAATAAATGTATTTAATGCACCAGGCATTTTTTTCTAGTCCCACAAAAAAACACCTATGCAAAGCCCTCACTCTGTCCCTCAGAAATGTATTCCAGTGTTTGCCTGCAAGCTGAAAATCTTTGCCTGTGCGTGTTTTTTTTGCTACCTGCTCCTCCCCCTTCAAAGCATAGGCTACTGTACTGACATTACAAGCTTGATTCAGAAGCAAGATGTTTAATTAGCTAGATAATGCATGTCACAAGAAGATGCCCAGTGTCTCAAGCCTCATCAACCCTCTCTAGCTCTCACCCCACCCGCAAAATTTCAGTCGCATCTTGCGCCATAGGCTACACTGTCTGCCCATCACGCATGTAAATAATTAGCTTGCCTACTCTATCCACACTTGATTGGTGAAGTAATTTAATGAGCTCAATGTAAAAAAATACATGTATTTCACAGGTTAAAAAAGGAGCAGAAAGGAACGATATAAACCAGTACTTTTTGTTATAAAAGCTTTATGAATGCATGCATTAAAACACCTACAGTAAAGTGTTACCAAATATTTTCTGTTGCAATCTTCAGTTGGCTCCTCTTATATTAAATGGATAAAAGTATTAGTGTGATATAATGCTTACTTGAGAATGTAAGTGCAGTTTACATTCGGCCATAGAATCAATTACCAAAGAAATACATATTTTCAACTTCTGGAATTTACATTTTCTCAACTTTTTTTCGGAACATAAAAAATGTGCCCGATTTCAATGTCCAAAAAATACATATTTTCAACATCTGAAAAACACATTTTCAACATCCGGTTAATACGTATTTTCACCTTTCATCCAGAACCTAATATTAACCTAACTTCAACATCTGGAAAACACCTTTTCAATGTAATTTTGTAATTTTTCGACGTGATAACTCATGAGGAACATTTCAACAAAGAAATTTAAGCATTGTTCCCTACTTTTAAGTAAGTTTGATACTCATGATTTGGAATAATAATTCAACAAGCTCAGACTCACTGCAGAATTAAATGTTGATCCATGTTCTCCAAACTTCAAATTTTGAAGTTGCTCCAAACGTCAAATTTCAAAGTGTTTTTCTTGCTCCTGCTGCTCTATATTGTTCCATTTCTCCAAACGTCAAATTTTGAAGTTAAGGGTTAAGTTGAGGCACTCATTATGAATGGTTAAGGTTTGGGATAGGGTTAAGCACAAAAGCTCATACGGGTTAAGATATTTCAGTTAGCACTACTTTGTTGGGTAAAGGCTCAACATCAAAACTCAAAATAACAGACACAATGATTCTTCTGTTTCACTACACTCAGCCCCGGGTCTGTGACGCACCAAACGGCAAGGGTCACAAACACCGGGATATAATCAATTGCTCCAACTCAACATTTAAAGCTACCTCAGAAATCACTCCTTTCAAATGGTGCCCTGTTCCTAAGAGCAAAGCAAGAAACAGATCTTGACCTGAGTTGACTGGAGTACTGCTCTGTTTTCTTGACCCGAGTTGTCTGGAGTACTACTCACTCCGTTTGAACTTGACGCCACTCACCCTCAACCCACCTTCTCCCTCGGAACTCAACTTTTCCTCTCTATCAGTCGACACACCATAAACTCTCTCTGTCTCTTAGCTGTGTCCTTTGCCTTTCTACATCTTGTGTCTATGCTATTAAACGTTTTTTTGCTCTTCAATTCGTGGCTTACATTTACATTTACGTCATTTAGCAGACGCTCTTATCCAGAGCGACTTACAAATTGGTGCATTCACCTTAAGATATCCAGTGGAGCAACCACTTTACAATAGTACATCTATATCTTTTTTTTGTTGGGGGCGGGGGGGGGGGGGGGGGGGTTAGAAGGATTACTATATCCTATCCCAGGTATTCCTTAAAGAGGTGGGGTTTCAGGTGTCTACGGAAGGTGGTGATTGACTCCGCTGTCCTGGTGTCGTTAGGGAGCTTGTTCCACTATTGGGTGCCAGAGCAGCGAACAGTTTTGACTGGGCTGAGTGGGAACTGTGCTTCCGCAGAGGTAGGGGGGCCAGCAGGCCAGAGGTGGATGAACGCAGTGCCCTTGTTTGGGTGTAGGGCCTGATCAGAGCCTGAAGGTACAGAGGTGCCGTTCCCCTTACAGCTCCGTAGGCAAGCACCATGGTCTTGTAGCAGATGCGAGCTTCAACTGGAAGCCAGTGGAGTGTGCGGAGGAGCGGGGTGACGTGAGAAAACTTCTGAAGGTTGAACACCAGACGGGCTGCGGCGTTCTGGATGAGTTGTAGGGGTTTAATGGCACAGGCAGGGAGCCCCGCCAACAGGGAGTTGCAGTAATCCAGACGGGAGATGACAAGTGCCTGGATTAGGACCTGCGCCGCTTCCTGTGTAAGGCAGGGTCGTACTCTGCGAATGTTGTATAGCATGAACCTACAGGATCGAGTCCCCGCCTTGATGTTAGCGGAGAACGACAGGGTGTTGTCCAGGGTCACACCGAGGCTCTTAGCACGCCTCTTCTATGCAACCACAACATGTGGACAGCCGGTCTGCCATCTTCCACTCCAGCGGCAGTGCCATTGAGGCAATCTCCATTTTTAAGTAGTCAATTTTCTTCTACACTTCTATGAGTTGGCAAACCATCTAAAAGGTTGCATACTTCCACCTGTAGTTTGTTGTTTGAACAGGTAATTTACCAAGGTTGGTAATTTACTGCCACCTGCAGTTATGGAATATTTGCTGACGAGTATAATTCATTCACTGATCCCTTCTGGTGATGACCCAAGTGGAATTATGAAATCATTCCTTAACCCATAGGAAGTCCCACCCAGTTGACTACTTCAAAATTGTGAAAGTCCTCAATGGTGCTGCCCATGCTAAAATAGGCTTTTGGCCATTAGAGTTATCAAAATTCTCTGAGTGTCACTGAATAGACTAGAGGATTTCCACCTTTTTTGCAATTCTAGAAGTATTTGTATTTGAAACCAGCCTCTCTAATTGTGGAACCAGCTACTCTCAAACAACTTTGCTAAATCTTTCTCCATAATATTACAACTAATAACACGTCAAACATTAATAGCATACAAAACTAACACCAATCTGAACATTTCCAATGCTTAACAACAAGCTAAAATAGCCATCTAACTATTTTATTATAGAGATTAGCTAAAAGGTTTGGAAAATTGTCTTACCACAGTAAAGTTACCGTGTTTGAATCATCCATTGCTGTAGCGGACTAAAACTCCAAGTTTATGATGAACTTCACCAACAAAGCGGAGCAGAAACCAGCCTTTGTTGAATCTAGGTCTGACTACATCGATTCGCCCAAGGTCAATACAATTTTAATCATGAAACGCCTACCTTGTACCTATGTTTATCCTCTGTAGGTGCATGCCTTTCTTTGCTTTTCAATAAACAATCAAATACAACCACAACTTTTTGCTCGTTTCTGTTTCTCAAAGATATTAGCTCAGTGTGAATGCGCATGTGTCAATTGAATCTCAGATGATGTTTGTATATGAAATCTAGACTATAAAATGTGTAATATGCAAAATAAAATAACTGCTGTTCTTTCTCAATATCAAATGTTTTTTCTTTTTTTCTCTCCACAATTTCATGGTATCCAATTGGTAGTTACAGTCTTGTCCCATCGCTGCAACTCCCGTACGGTCTCTGGAGGGGCGAAGGCTGAGAGCCGTGCGTCCTCAGAAACACAACCCAGCCAAGCCGCACTGCTTCTTGACACAAATAGATGGCTTCATGAGGAATGAAATTATGTGAATATATTGAAGCAACATCTCAAGACATCAGTCAGGAAGTTAAAGCTTGGTCGCAAATGGGTCTTCCAAATGGACAATGACCCCAAGCATACTTCCAAAGTTGTGGCAAAATGGCTTAAGGACAATAAATCAAGGTATTGGAGTGGCCATCACATAGCCCTGACCTCAATCCTATAGAACATTTGTGGGTAGAACTGAAAAAGCGTGGGAAGCAAGGAGGCCTACAAACCTGACTCAGTTACACCAGCTCTGTCAGGAGGAATGGGCCAAAATTCACCCAACTTATTGTGGGAACTTGTGGAAGGCTACCCAAAATGTTTGACCCAAGTTAAACAATTTAAAGGCAATGCTACCAAATACTAATTAAGTGTATGCAAACTTCTTACCCATTGGGAATGTGATGAAAGAAATAGAAGCTGAAATAAATCATTCTCTCTACTATTATTCTGACATTTCACATTCTTAAAATAAAGTGGTGAGCCCAACTGACCTAAAACAGGGAATTCTTACTAGGATTAAATGTCAGGAATTGTGAAAACTGAGTTTAAATGTATTTGACTAAGGTGTATGTAAACTTCCGACTTCAACTGTATTTGCATATAGGCCTACTGCAGCTCGGATTGGTTATGCCGTACAGGTCTATTTAGAGTATGTGCTGAGTCGCGCGCAATATAATCCTACTACTCAGTGCCATCCAGACAGACAAACCTGAAACCCTCCTCCCTGAGTTGGACCTCCAGTAGCGCGAGGAAGTGTGTGAACAGAGACAACCAGACTGTGAGCAGGCTAGACATTAGCACCTCCAACTTGGAGCTGCTCATCCAGTTTTCTGAGAGATTGCTCTCCTCTTCCTGAGGAAACTCCACCAGCTCACTGGCCTTGATCTGGCCTCTGCACAGAGAGCACCGCACCTGCTCGGTGCGTATGACCTCTGCGATGCAGTCTGCAGTAGGCGTGTGCACAGTGTGTGATGATGAGCAGACGGACAGTCCAGACATATAGCACACTCACATCAGAGCCACTGGACCAGCACCAGCCTCTATCAGACGTTCTCTCAACTCTCCAGGAGTCACAGCAACCCCACCTGTGTGTGTAGTGGTCTTGCACAGTAGGTCAGGGTGGCAGCAGAACTGTCTCAGCCTGAAAAGGATAGCCAGAACATCCACGTAGTTCCTGAGGACGGTCCCCTCTGCAACATACCTGCTGATGGTAGTGCGCCCCTCTGTGCATGCCAGCTCATATTCCTTCCTTTCTGTGTCAGCTCCAATACAATGTACCAATTTTAGCTTGGCATGGCAACATAGGCACTAGGATAAAACCATACGACCATCAGCAGCTTTAAAAACTGTGATATGCTGTCAAACAAACATAAATGACAAGTAGTTTAGTAAGCTAGCTAGATAACATTAGTTAGATGAGTTGATAACGTTAGCTAACAGTTACTCACAGTAAACAGGACTCTCAGTGTTGATAGCTAGCTAACTGTTTTGTTAGACTTCAGTGCGGCTTTTGACATTACCGATCATAGTCTGTTGCTGGAAAAACTTGTGTTATGGCTTTACAGCCCCTGCCATATTGTGGATAAAGAGTTACCTGTCTAACAGAACACAGAGGGTGTTCTTTAATGGAAGCCTCTCCCAACAAAATCCAGGTAGAATCAGAAATTCCCCATGGCAGCTGTCTAGGCCCCTTACTTTTTTCAATCTTTACTAACGACATGCCACTGGCTTTGAGTAAAGTCAGTGTGTCTATGTTTGCGGATGACTCAACACTATACAATGTCAGCTACCACAGCACCTGAAATGACTGCAACACTCAACAAAGAGCTGCAGTTAGTTTCAGAATGGGTGGCAAGGAATAAGTTAGTCCTAAATATTTAAAAACCTAAAAGCATTGTATTTGGGACAAATCATTCACTAAACCCTGAACCTCAACTAAATCTTGTAATGAAAAATGTGATAATTGAGCAAGTTGAGGAGACTAAACTCCTTTGAGTAACCCTGGATTGTAAACTGTCATGGTCCAAACATATTGATAGAACAGTAGCTAGGATGGGGAGAAGTCTGTCCATAATAAAGCGCTGCTCTGCATTCTTAACAGCGCTTTCAACAAGGCAGGTCCTACAGGCCCTCGTTTTGCCGCACCTGGACTACTGTTCAGTCGTGTGGTCAGGTGCCACAAAGAGGGACTTAGGAAAATTGCAATTGGCTCAGAACAGGGCAGCACGGCTGGCCCTTGGATGTACACAGAAAGCTAACATTAATAATATGCATGTCAATCTCTCCTGGCTCAAAGTGGAGGAGAGATTGACTTCATCAGTATTTGCATTTGTGAGAAGTATTGACATGTTGAATGCACTGAGCTGTCTGTTTGAATTACTGGCACACAGCTCAGACACCCATGCATACCCCACAAGACAGAAGACTGGCCCTTGAACTAAACGATCATCACCCAGTAGCACTCACTTCTGTCATCATGAAGTGCTTTGAGAGACTTGTCAAGGATCATATCACCTCCACATTACCTGTCACCCTAGACCCACCTCAATTTGCTTACCGCCCCAATAGGTCCACAACGATGCAGTCACCATCACACTGCCCTATCCCATCTGGACAAGAGGAATACCTATGTACGAATGCTGTTCATTGACTATAGCTCAGCATTCAACACCATAGTACCCTCCAAGCGCATCATTAAGCTTGAGGCCCTGGGTCTGAACCCCGCCCTGTGCAACTGGGTCCTGGACTTCCTGACGGGCCACCCCCAGGTGCTGAAGGTGGGAAACAACATCTCCACATCGCTGATCCTCAACACTGGGCCTCACAAGGGTGCATGCTCAGCCCCCTCCTGTACTCCCTTGTTCACCCACAACTGCATGGCCATGCACGCCTTCACCTCAATCATTAAATCAAATGTATTTATAAAGCCCTTCTTACATCAGCTGATATCTCAAAGTGCTGTACAGAAACCCAGCCTAAAACCCCAAACAGCAAGCAATGCAGGTGTAGAAGCACGGTGGCTAGGAAAAACTCCCTAGAAAGGCCAGAACCTAGGAAGAAACCTAGAGAGGAACCAGGCTATGAGGGGTGGCCAGTCCTCTTCTGGCTGTGCCGGGTGGAGATTATAACAGAACATGGCCAAGATGTTCAAATGTTCATAGATGACCAGCAGGGTCAAATAATAATAATCACAGTGGTTGTCGAGGGTGCAACAGGTCAGCACCTCAGGAGTAAATATCAGTTGGCTTTTCATAGCCGATCATTCAGAGTATCTCTACCACTCCTGCTGTCTCTAGAGAGTTGAAAACAGCACGTCTGGGACAGGTAGCACGTCCGGTGAACAGGTCAGGACTCCATAGCCGCAGGCAGAACAGTTGAAACTGGAGCAGCAGCACGGCCAGGTGGACTGGGGACAGCAAGGAGTCATCATGCCAGGTAGTCCTGAGGCATGGTCCTAGGGCTCAGGTCCTCCGAGAGAAAGAATGAGAGAATTAGAGAGAGCATACTTAAATTCACACAGAACACCGGATAAGACAGGAGAAATACTCCAGATATAACAGACTGACCCTAGCCCCCCGACACAAACTACTGCAGCATAAATACTGGAGGCTGCGACAGGAGGGGTCGGGAGACACTGTGGCCCCATCCGATGATACCCCCAGACAGGGCCAAACAGGCAGGATATAACCCCACCCACTTTGCCACTAGAGGGATATCTTCAACCAGCAACTTACCATCCTGAGACAAGGCCGAGTATAGCCCACAAAGATCTCCGCCACGGCACAACCTAAGGGGGGCGCGCCAACCCAGACAGGAAGATCACGTCAGTTACTCAACCCACTCAAGTGACGCACCCCTCCTAGGGACGGCATGGAAGAGCACCAGTAAGCCAGTGACTCAGCCCTTGTAATAGGGTTAGAGGCAGAGAATCCCAGTGGAGAGAGGGGAACCGGCCAGGCAGAGACAGCAAGGGCGATTCGTTGCTCCAGTGCCTTTCCGTTCACCTTCACACTCCTGGGCCAGACTACACTCAATCATAGGACCTACTGAAGAGATGAGTCTTCAATAAAGACTTAAAGGTTGAGAACGAGTCTGCTTCTCTCACATGGGTAGGCAGACCATTCCATCAAAATGGAGCTCTATAGGAGAAAACCCAGCCTCCAGCTGTTGCTTAGAAATTCTAGGGACAGTTAGGAGGCCTGCGTCTTGTGCCCGTAGCGTACGTGTAGGTATGTTCGGCAAAACCAAATCGGAGAGATAGCGAGGAGCAAGTCCATGTAATGCTTTGTAGGTTAGCAGTAAAACCTTGAAATCAGCCCTTGCCTTAACAGGAAGCCAGTGTAGAGAGGATAGCACTGGAGTAATATGATCAAATTTTTGGGTTCTAGTCAAGATTCTAGCAGCCGTGTTTAGCACTAACTGAAGTTTATTTAGTGCTTTATCCGGGAGCCGGAAAGTAGAGCATTGCAGTAGTCTAACCTAGAAGTGACAAAAGCATGGATTAATTTTTCTGCATCATTTTTGGACAGAAAGTTTCTGATTTTTGCAATGTTACGTAGATGGAAAAAAGCTGTCCTTGAAACCGTCTTGATATGTTCGTCAAAAGAGAGATCAGGGTCCAGAGTAACGCCGAGGTCCTTCACAGTTTTATTTCAGACGACTGTACAACCATCAAAATGAATTGCCAGATTCAACAGAAGATCTCTTTGTCTCTTGGGACCTAGAACAAGCACCTCTGTTTCGTCCGAGTTTAAAAGTAGAACATTTGCTGCCATCCACTTCCTTATGTCTGAAACACAGGCTTCCAGCGAGGGCAAGTTTGGGGCTTCACAATGTTTCATCGAAATGTACAGCTGTGTGTCATCCGCATAGCAGTGAAAGTTAACATTATGTTTCCGAATAACATCACCAAGAGGTAAAATATATAGTGAAAACAATAGTGGTCCTAAAACGGAACCTTGAGGAACACCGAAATTTACAGTTGATTTGTCAGAGGACAAACCATCCACAGAGACAAACATATCTTTCCGACAGATAAGATCTAAACCAGGCCTGACCAATTTGGGTTTCCAATCTCTCCAAAAGAATGTGGTGATCGATGGTATCAAAAGCAGCACTAAGGTCTAGGAGCACGAGGACAGATGCAGAGCCTCGGTCTGATGCCATTAAATGGTAATTTACCACCTTCAAAAGTGCAGTGATGGGGTCTAAAACCAGACTGAAGTGTTTCATATACATTGTCTTCAGGAAGGCAGTGAGTTGCTGGGTCAATTTTGGGCTTTTTCAAGAGAGGCTTTATTACTGCCACTTTTAGTGAGTTTGGTACACATCTGGTGGATAGAGAGCTGTTTATTATGTTCAACATAGGAGGGCCAAGCACAAGAAGCATCTCTTTCAGTAGTTTAGTTGGAATAGGGTCCAATATGCAGCTTGAAAGTTTAGAGGCCACGATTATTTTCATTATTGTGTCAAGAGATATAGTACTAAAACACTTGAGTGTCTCCCTTCATCCTAGGTCCTGGCAGAGTTGTGCAGACTCAGGACAACTGAGCTTTGGAGGAATACGCAGATTTAAAGAGGAGTCCTTAATTTGCTATCTAATGATCATGATCTTTTCCTCAAAGAAGTTCATGAATTCATCACTGCTGAAGTGAAAGCCATCCTCTCTTGGGGAATGCTGCTTTTTAGTTAGCTTTGCGACAGTATCAAAAATACATTTTGGATTGTTCTTATTTTCCTCAATTAAGTTGGAGAAATAGGATGATCGAGCAGCAGTGAGGGCTCTTTGATACTGCACGGTACTGTCTTTCCAAGCTAGTCGGAAGACTTCCAGTTTGGTGTGGCTTCCAATTTTCTGGAAGCTTGCTTCAGAGCTCGGGTACTTTCTGTATACCAGGGAGCTAGTTTCTTATGACAAATGTTTTTAGTTTTTATGGGTGCGACTGCATCTAGGGTATTGCGCAGGTTAAAGGTTAAATTCCTCAGTTAGGTGGTTAACTGATTTTTGTACTCTGACGTCCTTGGGTTTGGCCGAGAATTTACAGCACGACTTTTGATGATCCTTGGTTGTGGTCTGAGCAGATTATTTGTTGAGATTGCAAACATAATAAAATGGTGGTCCGATAGTCCAGGATTATGAGGAAAAACATTAAGATCCACAACATTTATTCCACGGGACAAAACTAGGTCCAGAGTATAACTGTGGCAGTGAGTAGGTCCGGAGACATGTTGGACAAAACCCACTGAGTCGATGATGGCTCCAAAAGCCTTTTGGAGTGGGTCTGTCGACTTTTCCATGTGAATATTAAAGGCACCAAAAATTTGAATATTATCTGCCATGACTACAAGGTCCGAAAGGAATTCAGGGAACTCAGTGAGGAATGCTGTATATGCCCCAGGAGGCCTGTAAACCCTAGCTATAAAAACTGATTGAGTTGGCTGCATAGATTTCATGACTAGAAGCTCAAAAGACGAACGTCGTTTTTTTGGTAAATTGAAATTTGCTATCATAAATGTTAGCAACACCTCCGCCTTTGCGGGATGCACGGGGGATATGGTCACTAGTGTAACCAGGAGGTGAGGCCTCATTTAACACAGTAAATTCATTAGGCTTAAGCCATGTTTCAGTCAGGCCAATCACATCAAGTTTATGATCAGTGATTAGTTCATTGACTATAACTGCCTTGGAAGTGAGGGATCTAACATTAAGTAGCCCTATTTTGAGATGTGAGGTATCACAATCTCTTTCAATTATGGCAGGAATGGAGGTCTTTATTCCAGTGAGATTGCTAAGGCGAACACCGCCATGTTAAGTTTTGCCCAACCTAGGTCGAGGCACAGACATGGTCTCAATGGGGATAGCTGAGCTGACTACACTGACTGTGCTAGTGGCAGACTCCACTAAGCTGGCAGGCTGGCTAACAGCCTGCTGCCTGGCCTGCACACTAACTCATTGTGGAGCTAGGGGAGTTAGAGCCCTGTCTATGTTCGTAGTTAAGATGAGAGCACCTCTCCAGCTAGGATGGAGTCCGTCAATCCTCAACAGGCCAGGCTTGGTCCTGTTTGTAGGTGAGTCCCAGAAAGAGGGACAATTATCTACAAATTCTATCTTTTGGGAGGGGCAGAAAACAGTTTTCAACCAGCGATTGAGTTGTGAGACTCTGCTGTAGAGCTTATCACTCCCCCTAACTGGGAGGGGGCCAGAGACAATTACTCGATACGACACATCTTTCTAGCTGATTTACACGGTGAAGTTATGTTGCGCTTGGTGACCTCTGACTGTTTCATCCTAACATCGTTGGTGCCGACGTGGATGTGGATACTCGCCAGTTTTAGCTTTAGCCAGCACCATCTTCAGATTAACCTTAACATCAGTAGCCCTGCCCCCTGGTAAACAGTGTATGATCGCTGGATGATTCGTTTTAAGTCTAATACTGCGGGTAATGGAGTCGCCAATGACTAGGGTTTTCAATTTGTCAGAGCTAATGGTGGGAGGCTTCGACGTCTCAGACCCCGTAACGGGAGGAGTAGAGGCCAGAGAAGGCTCGGCCTCTGACTCCCGACTCGCTGCTTAATGGGGAGAACCGGTTGAAAGTTTGTCGGCTGAATGAGCGACACCGGTTGAGCATTCCTACAGCGTTTCCCTCCAGAAGCCATGAGAAAGTTGTCTGGCTGCGGGGACTGTGCGAGTTGATTTATACTATTATCTGTACCTACTGGTGGTACAGACGCTGTTTCATCCTTTCCTACACTGAAATTACCCTTGCCTAACGATTGCGTCTGAAGCTGGGCTTGCAACACAGCTATCCTCGCCGTAAGGCGATCGTTGTCCTGTATATTATGAGTACAGCGACTGCAATTAGAAGGCATCATGTTAATGTTATGCTACGCACTTTAGCACTCTGCAGTCCAGTTCTGTGATCTTCACTGCTTAGCCATTGCTGCTCTTAGTTGTTTCCACTTCAAAATAACAGCACTTACAGTTGACCGGGGCAGCTCTATAAGGGAAGTAATTTAACAAACTGACTTTTTGGAAAGGTGGCATCCTAAGACGGTGGCACATTGAAAGTCCCTGAGCTCTTCAGTAAAGACAATCTACTGCCAATGTTTGTCTATGGAGATTGCCTAGTGTGGCTGAAATAGTCGAATCAACTAATTTGAAGGGGTGTCCACTTACTACTGTATATATTGTGTATGTTGCAAAACTGAAAACTATGTTTTGGTTGGTAATGTGAACCATAGATTAAGCTATAATACACACATATTTTAGGTTTATAACTGTTTATTATAATAAAACAAAAGGTGTATCCGGCGTTCTGTTTTCTGCTATGTGCATTTTGCGCCACCTTGTGGACTCATTCTTTCAAGTTGCTGAAAACCCCACTATTGATTGAGTTGCGTTCACTCATACCATTCAATCCATTACTGAAGTTTAATCTATTACTTGTAAAACCAGATCAAGTGTAGGCAACATTGAAAAGTAACCTATTAAAATAATGTATATCAAACTAGAAAATATAGTTACAAACCAATAGCTTAAGTAATTATTGTCAATCAAGTCGGCCCAGGTAGCCTATCGATATCACACTAAAGGCTATTATTTTCCAGAAAGAAATGAGTGAAATCCAGTGATACTGTATGTTGACAGTTGTTTTTTTGAGAGGGGTTCTTGCATTTTGCGCATGGTTGCGTGCAAGGATTTAGAAGGAGGGGTGAAAAAGTTGCTGTGTCTCAAATCGACAATTGAGCATCACATGGCAGTCTTATGTCTAGAAAATGCATGTGCTGATAATCAGATCTCTCCTACACAAGTGAAGCAAAATAACCTTAGTTTAGGAATCTGCTCACGTCAGAGTTGAGAGGGAGGGGTTTGGGGTCTGTTGCTGCTGATGCTGTGGTGTGGATATTGCGTTTATATTTCTTCTAGTCATCGCCGCCTTCACTTCGTGCTTGTCAACACCGGCGGCATTCGCGCCCTAGATGGCTGCACTTGGTAGTCCTTTGTGAGATTATTTTCCCGAGGACTTTTGACCTATAAGTAAACCATGACTGACCCAACGACACAAGATTCCTTCCCCGTCCCGGATCCCACAATCGTGGATCCTTCAGCTGTAAGAAACGGCGTATGCGCTCCGGAGGCGAACCTATCCAAAAGACCGAGTCAGGGCGATCCTTTCAGTATGGACCGGGACCAAGAGATGAAAATCACGGACAGTGTTGAGGGACAAGGTAGTAAGTAATGCAGGGATTACAAACTTTATTGTTGTAAAAGTAAATCCCCACTTCGATGTGATTGATTGGCACTTCTGGACTTTACTTATAGGCCTACCATCTATAAAGTTTAAAAAAATATATATATATAAATTATGAATTTGGTAAATTGTTAATGTGTTCTTCTAATAATTTACAACGTGCATAATAGCCTATCAAATACATGGCAATATGTCACACATTTCTTTGAGAGACAAATAATAGTCACACATTTTTCTTGTCATTATATTTATCAAGGTGTTAATTGAGTGTGACATCTATTTTTTCTGGATGAATCACAAAAACCATTATGTGAATGTGTATAGGTTATCAAACAATACAAAAATGAATGTACATTCTGAGCCCTAACTCAGTCTGTAACATATATACATTTTTAAGAGAGATAATAAGATACAGTTTACAAAACAGTTCTGCAAGACAGTAGAGAGTCTTTGGTGATGCAGTGGTTATGAAAATTCACTCAATATTCAGAAGTTTTGTCATTCTCTCTCTCTTTCACACTCACTCACTCACTCACTCACTCACTCACTCACTCACTCACTCACTCACTCACTCACTCACTCACTCACTCACTCACCACACTCACCACACACACCACACACACCACACACACCACACTCACCACACACCACACTCACCACACACACACACACACACACACACACACACACACACACACACACACACACACACACACACACACACACACACACACACACACACCACACACACACAGGTTAGCACATACTCTTGTTTTAAGTCCCTGTTTGAAAGAATTGTGTTCACAACCACAAAATGTGCTATTGTCCTCAGAAAGGTGGTGAGGGCATCATTAATCTTTACTTTATGGTCACATTCAACATAATCATACATGATTACTATAGCTTATTTGAACTCAATAACTGACATCAATTCTATACATAACCTATGTTATATACTCTTATAAAACTGGTTGTTTGGATCCTGGATGCTGATTGGACAAGCAGCGTTCCAAGCCGTGCTGTATTGGCGGTCACAGACACACCTATGCCTGCTAACAGTTCCATCTGAAAATGATCACTATGCCCCCTAAGAATATCGTGTTCATTGTCGCTGTCTAAATCATCCAGTGGTGTAGTGGTATACCCACTTATTTTTCCGTGGGCGTTCCGTGTACTTACTTCTTAATCCCCACTGATACGTACCAAAGTAGTGTAGTGGAAGTATACGCCGTTTCAATTAAGAAGGCTGATGGAACAGATCAGCAGTTTGCAGGAAACAACGTTCTATAACGTGCACCGCACATGCGAGCGGTTTCATGGACAGAGATAGACATATCCGTTAGAAATTTAGAAAGAGGGGGGATTTAAACATGCAACAACTATCGTGGGTTGCTAATATGACTAGGATAATGCCTTTGGCTGCTAGACAATGAAAGACAGTTGAAAGAAAATCAATAGAACATTAGAAAGCATATGAGTAAGAAGCATCATACAAATAATTGCCTCCTCGTTTCTATCGTGGGATTTTGGCTATGGGCTACTTTCAAGTAAGGTAGGCCTAAAACATGCCTCATAATATGAAGTAAAACATCCAGGTTTCAAACAAATAAGGAATAGCCTATATGTTTTCTAGCGATACTAATGGTAGGCCTAACCATCTTCTGGTAGATGGAAAAGCTTTCTCAAAACCTTCTCTATTAAATGTTAACTACAGTAGCTACAAAGTAGTATACCTGTCAGAAAGACATCATGATTATTTGCATCAATCCAATAGCCATTTCTTTTGAAAACTCCAACTCATGTGGTACAGAAACACTGCTAATCAAACAACAGTGCTAGGTGCTTCTACACTTTAATTAAGGGTAACTACACTTAAAAATATACATTTCTTAGATTTTTCCAAGACCTCAAAAGTGGTCTCCTGATGTAGTTTGAGCATGGTTATGGACTTAGAACTGTGTTTCCCAAATCTGGTCCTGGGGTACCTCCAACAGTACACTTTTTTTTATTGTGACCCTGGACAACCACAGCTCATTGAGGGCTTGATGATTAGTTGACAAGTTGAATCAGTGTGCTTGTCCAGGGTCACAATAAAAAAAAGTGTACTGTTGGAGGTACCCCAGGACCAGATTTGGGAAACACTGACTTAGAACATTCCATTTTTTGTTTGTTTCTGTTTAAAAAAAAGTGTGACTTTGAGAGTGAAAACCTGAAAAAAAATTGGAAAAATCTGAAACCTGTAATTTTGATTACAATTATCTGTTTCAATGGTAGGATTACTAGTAGCCTACTTGCACAGTACAGCTTGGGTTGGCCGGACTGTGAAAGACCAATATGGGATTTATCATTTTAGGGAATTCAGAGTGTATGTCACTGTTTCTCATAGAATTTTTCACACAGGGCGCCTTTCCTTCACGTTGTTTGAATTAAAAAAAGTAAAAAAATTCAGTATACCCACTTCTCCAGACACCACTATACCACTGGAATCATCTCTTGTATTTATCTTGTATTTATCCTAACTCGCACATTATTTCCCCTTGCTTCCAGCCTAGTATTTAGTTTGGTACAGCGGTGGTTAATATAACCCTGTCCAACCTCGGGAACAATGTTTCAATTTTCAATTTCTATTTCTGTAGTACCATACATAGAGTGAACGAGACAACCACGTTGCGTTGTGCATAAGAACAACCCTTAGCCGTGTTATATTGGCCATATACCTGTCACGTCCTGGCCAGTATATAAGGTTAATTGTTTTGTAGTTTGGTCAGGGCGTGGCAGGGGGTATTTGTTTTATGTGGTTCGGGGTGTTGTGTTTGTGTAAAGGGTGTTTGATTTAGTATTCCGGGTTTTGGTTTATGTTTAGTTAATTCTATGGTTAGTCTAGGTTGTGTGTTTCTATGTTTGGTTGATTGGGGTTGGGACTCTCAGTTGAAGGCAGGTGTTGTCTATCTGCCTTTGATTGAGAGTCCCATATATTAGGGTGTGTTTGTATGTGTGATTTGTGGGTGATTATTCTGTGTATAGCCTTGTGCCTTACCAGACTGTTTATTTGTCGAGTGTTCGTTTTTTGTGTTTTGTATGTTCATTTTTGAGATTAATTAAAAATCAAGATGAGCATTCACGTACCTGCTGCGTTTTGGTCCTCATTCACCGACAACAGCCGTGACAGAATCACCCACCACCAAAGGACCAAGCAGCAGAGGAAGGAGCAGACGGAGTTCGAGTTGGACTGGCGGGAGAAGTGGACTTGGGAGGAAGTTCTGGACGGGGCCGGACCCTGGCATCAGGCTGGGGATTATCGACGCCCGCAGTGGGAAATTGAGGCAGCCAAGGCAGAGAGGCGGTGGTACGAGGCCAAGTACGCGCTGAAGGAGAAGCACGAGAGGCACCCCCAAGAAAATTTGGGGGGGGGGGCACACGGGTAGTTTGGCTAGGCGTAAGAAGAGCCGGAAGCCAGCTACTCGTGGTTATATGGAGGAGCGTATGGGGTGGAGAGCGCTATGTTTCGCTGAGGAGCGCACTATCTCACCCATACGCACGCACAGTCCGGTGCGCGTTATTCCAGCCCCTCGCAGGTGCCGTGCTAGAGCGGGCATCCAGCCTGGTAGGAGGATGCCTGCGCAGCGCATCTGGTCGCCGGTACGCCTCCGAGGACCAGGCTACCCAACTCCCGCTCTACGCACGGCTACCATCAGGCCCCTGCACAGCCCAGTCTGCCCTGTACGAGCACCCCGCTCGTACAGGGCTACTAGTTCCATCCAGCCAAGGCGGGTTGTGCAGGAGGTAAGATCTAGACCGGCTGTGCGCCTCCATAGCCCTGGGTTTCCAGCTCCTGTCTCTCGTGCGGACCCGGAAGTGCGTCAACCCAGTCCGACTCGTCCTGTTCCCGCTCCCCGCACTAGCCTGGAGGTGCGTGTACATAATCTGGTAAGCCCAGTACCAGCACCACGCACCAGGCTACAAGTGCGTCAACCCAGCCTCGCCAGTCAACAGTCTTCATCAGAGCTGCCCGCCAGTCAACAGTCTTCATCAGAGCTGCCCGCCAGTCAACAGTCATCATCAGAGCTGCCCGCCAGTCAACAGTCATCGTCAGAGCTGCCCGCCAGTCAACAGTCATCGTCAGAGCTGCCCGCCAGTCAACAGTCATCGTCAGAGCTGCCCGCCAGTCAACAGTCATCGTCAGAGCTGCCCGCCAGTCAACAGTCATCGTCAGAGCTGCCCGCCAGTCAACAGTCATCGTCAGAGCTGCCCGCCAGTCAACAGTCGTCAGAGCTGCCCGCCAGTCAACAGTCGTCAGAGCTGCCCGCCAGTCAACAGTCGTCAGAGCTGCCCGCCAGTCAACAGTCGCCAGAGAGGCCAGACTGCGCTGAACTGCCGGAGTGGCCAGACTGCGCTGAACTGCCGGAGTGGCCAGACTGCGCTGAACTGCCGGAGTGGCCAGACTGCGCTGAACTGCCGGAGTGGCCAGACTGCGCTGAACTGCCGGAGTGGCCAGACTGCCCTGAACTGCCGGAGTGGCCAGACTGCCCTGAACTGCCGGAGTGGCCAGACTGCCCTGAACTGCCGGAGTGGCCAGACTGCCCTGAACTGCCGGAGTGGCCAGACTGCCCTGAACTGCCGGAGTGGCCAGACTGCCCTGAACTGCCGGAGTGGCCAGACTGGCCAGACTGCCCAGACTGTCCCGAATTGCCAGACTGCCCAGACTGTCCCGAATTGCCAGACTGCCCAGACTGTCCCGAATTGCCAGACTGCCCAGACTGTCCCGAATTGCCAGACTGCCCAGACTCTCCCGAATTGCCAGACTGCCCAGACTGCCCCCCGGCGATGCCAGACTGGCCCGACTGCCCCTCGGCGATGCCAGAGTGGCCCGACAGCCTGGAACGGCCGGAACCAGAGCCACCTCCAGAAATAGGTGGGTTGGGGAGGGGGGGTGTAGCACAGTGCCGTCGTTGACGGCAGCCACCCTCCCTTCCCTCCCTTTAGAAAAGGGGACTTTTTGTTGGTGTTGCTTGGGGTTATTTTTTGTTAAGGTGCTTCTGGGGTAGCACCTTTAAGGGGGGGGTACTGTCACGTCCTGGCCAGTATATAAGGTTAATTGTTTTGTAGTTTGGTCAGGGCGTGGCAGGGGGTATTTGTTTTATGTGGTTCGGGGTGTTGTGTTTGTGTAAAGGGTGTTTGATTTAGTATTCCGGGTTTTGGTTTATGTTTAGTTAATTCTATGGTTAGTCTAGGTTGTGTGTTTCTATGTTTGGTTGATTGGGGTTGGGACTCTCAGTTGAAGGCAGGTGTTGTCTATCTGCCTTTGATTGAGAGTCCCATATATTAGGGTGTGTTTGTATGTGTGATTTGTGGGTGATTATTCTGTGTATAGCCTTGTGCCTTACCAGACTGTTTATTTGTCGAGTGTTCGTTTTTTGTGTTTTGTATGTTCATTTTTGAGATTAATTAAAAATCAAGATGAGCATTCACGTACCTGCTGCGTTTTGGTCCACATTTTCTGATGACGATTTCGCATTATCGTCAGAAGACGAAAACAATTGTGACAATACCACACCACCTCGGGCCTTATTGCTTAATTCTTACATGTTCTATGTTTGAGCATCGTTCATTATTTTCCATAGAACGCATAGCCCCTCGTTGATTATCCTTCACATGATCTCTTTCACAAGTTTGATCATAATCCCTTTGTTATCCACATGGAGACTTGAAAATTATATAAAATATTACTGGATTGTCACGGATCCCTCTGGAACTTTCATTGCGCACACCTGGCCCCTATTCCCACTGATTGTATTTGTATATATGTGCCCTTTGTTCACCATGGTGAGGTTGATTATTGTTACTAGGTCCGTTGGTGCGTGTGAGTACCTGTGCTGTGTGTTTTGGGCTTTCGTGCCCTTGTGGATTGCACAGATGATTACGGGTATCGTCCCGTGTGTTAATCATTGTGCGCGTGTGTTATTTATTCGAGGTACTCCTCGCTCTTTTGTTTTATTGTTTCAACCCTGTGTTTTTGCATAGTGTTTGTTTGGTCTTCGTCCCCGTGCCTTTACACGGCGCGCTGTAATTTGGGTGCAATAAATACCCCTATTACGCACTCCTGCGTCTGTTTCCCGAATCTCTTTATACCAACGTGACATGGATATGACCAAGGATATGACCAAGGTCCCAATTATGCTTATCATAACTCCCACCCCCACTTGGCATTCATCTTTGTAATAGTGTGAGATTACACATGGTGGCCCTTTCCATGCCAAATGATTAACAATTATTTATTTTTTGCTTTATGCTGTAATATTTATATTTACTCTTAATGGAAATCCATTACCAATTGGGTCATATGATGACCAGAGCCATTGTAATGAGATGGTAATAAGGTAATATAACATAATTGCCCTAAAAATTATAGTATTTATTTTTAGGGCAATCTCGTTGGAAATTGTACAAATGGAGAGGTTCAAGACCCTCATAAGACATCACAGTAAAATAGAAGGATGTATTGCAAAAATAAATAATACAATATGGTAGTGAACTGCGAAAGATCTGTGGACATCTGAGGGTTGGAATTAAGATTGGAGTGATTGGTTTATTGGCAGATGTGCTTGGATTCCAGTGCAATTAGGAAATAAACTTTATATATAATTTGTATGTTTTCCATTAAGTCCTCCAACCAGGGGAGAGGGGGGTAGGGGCATAATAAATAAAACAATACAGTATATATAAAAAAGGGGATTAGAAATTATGCAAGTAATGTTACTTGATAGACTTCAATTCTATCTGCTTACTTCATAGCTGATTTAACCCCCCCCCCGGACCGCTTACTCTAGTACTGTTAGTACCTATCAAAAGCGTCTGTTGAAGACAGACAGGTAAAGTGGTGAATGAGGAGGAACCCTAACTTCCTTAAAAGGAGCCAATCACCCGCCCTCTGGTTATTCTCAAGCATGCTTCTCTTCCTCACACTCTTGCAAGCAGGGGAATGCGATGATACATTTCACTCATATTATTAGAGAACCAGGGTTAAGCAAGTAACCTTAAGTTCTCTTTCAAATACTTGCCAATTGTTACAATTTTTTATATATATATAGTCGCATAAACCAGATAGGTGTAGTGAAATGTTTTAATTTACAGGGTCAGCCATAGTAGTACGGCACACCTGGAGCAAATTGGTGTTAAATTCCTTGCTCAAGTGCACATCGACAGATTTTTCACCTTGTTTGCGCATGTATTCAAACCAACAACCTTTGTGTTTCTTGTCCAATGCTCTAACCGCTAGGCTACCTGCCACCCTAATTTCACTGCATCACTATGGGGATATGGCCAACATCTGTATCGCAAAACACACTCTCTTAAGCCAGGGAAGTCCCAACATCAGCAACCCTCAGAGGTCCCGAAACTAAGGGAGTACTGCCCCAAAAAGGTGCAAGAGACAACCCATTAAGGAAAAAACCTCATAACAAAGTAAGGGGAAGCCCAATACAAGGCGATACAATCTCAACAAGAAAATAGCTTCAAGTGTTTTGTCCAAATACTCGTGGATTCTAGTAATAAAAGAATGGACGACCTGACCAGAGAGGTCCAGGACCTGAAGAACAGTTTGCAGTTTTCCCAGGGTCAGCTCGATGAGTTGAAACAGGAGAACGGCAAGATGACAGCAATCTGTAAGTCATTGATAGAGGACATCAGTTCTGTGTGTGAATCCATGACAACAATGCTTGTCTCGAGGGACAATCAAGGCGGAACAACATGGTGGTGGACGGAATTGCAGATTCTCCACATGAGACTTGGATTGAGTCTGAGGACAAAGTGAGGGAAATGATCTCTGAGAAATTGAAGATGGACCACAGGGAGATTGAGGTGGAGCACACCCACAGGACTGGAAAACCCACCACCGGCCCAGATGATAAGCCCAGGCCGATAGTGGTCAAGTTCCTGAGGTTCAAGGACAAGGTAGCTGTTCTGGAACGAGCAAAGAACTTGAGAGGAACGTATATCTTCCTCAACAAGGACTATCCTGAAGCTGTGCGCCAGAAGAGGAAAGAACTGATCCCAGCCATGAAAGCTGCGTGGGGACATTGCTTGTGTCCCTTATGACAGGCTCATTGTCCACCCTTCCTTCCAGAAGCCTGGAAGAGATGAGAGAGCCAAGCCTATGGTTTCGTAGCTCCAACCCCGCAGCACCCACACACACACACACACACACACACACACACACACACACACACACACACACACACACACACACACACACACACACACACACACACACACACACACACACACACCAATGGATTAATGGACTGCTGAAGGTATATATTTTTCTCTTGCTTTGTTTGCTCTTTTCAGTTTTATGTTTATCTCTGATAAGCTACCCAGGAAAGGGCTAAAAATAGCCCATATTAATGTATGTAGCCTTAGAAATAAGGTTCATGAGAATAAATAACTTGCTAACATCAGATAACATTCATATATTAGCCATTTATGAGACTCACTTAGATAATTCATTTGATGATACTACGGCCTTCCCTGTAGCTCAGTTGGTAGAGCATGGTGTTTGCAACACCAGGGTTGTGGGTTCGATTCCCACGGGGGGCCAGCACAGAAAAAAATGTATGAAATTGTATGAAATGTATGCATTCACTACTGTAAGTCGCTCTGGATAAGAGCGTCTGCTAAATGACTAAAATGTAAATGTAAATGATACATCAGTAGCAATACAAGGATATAACATCTATAGAAGAGACAGAAATTATTTTGGGGGAGGTGTTGCTGTATATATTCGGAGCCATATCCCTGTAATGCTTAGAGAAGATCTTATGTCAAGTGTTATTGAAGTGTTGTGGTTGCAGGTTCACTTGGCACATCTAAAGCCTTTTCTTTTGGGGTGTTGCTATAGGCCACCAAGTGCTAACAGTCAGTATCTAAATAATATGTGTGAAATGCTTGATAGTGTATGTGATGTAAACAGAGAGGTCTACTTTCTTGGGGACCTGAATATTGACTGGTTTTCATCAAGCTGTACCCTCAAGAGGAAGCTTCTTACTGTAACCAGTGCCTGTAATCTGGTTCAGGTTATTAATCAACCAACCAGGGTGTTTACAAACACTACAGGAACAAGATCATCTACATGTATCGATCACATTTTTACTAATACTGTAGAACTTTGTTCTAAAGCTGTATCCATACCCACAGTATAGTGGCTATATCCTGGAAAACCAAAGTTCCAACAGCTGGGCCTAAAATAGTGTATAAGAGATCATACAAACGATTTTGCTGTGACTCTTAGGTGGATGATGTTAAAAATATATGTTGGTCTGATGTGATTAATGAGGAGCATCCAGATGCTGCACTTTACACAATTTATGCAATTGCTTCTTCCAATTATTTATAAACATGCACCTGTCAAGAAACTGACTGTTAGAACTGTTAAGGCTCCATGGATTGATGAGGAATTGAAAAACTGTATGGTTGGAAGAGATGGGGCAAAAGGAGCTGCTAATAAGCCTGGCTGCACATCTGACGTGCTTACTTCTTGCAAATTGAGAAATTATGTGACTAAACTCAACAAAAATTAGAATAAACTTTATTATGAAGCCAAGATCAATGATATAAAGATTTTTTTTTTTTTTGTACTTTAAATGAAATTATGGGCAGAAAGACAAATTCAACTCTATCTTTCATCGAATCAGATGGCTTATTCATCACAAAACCATTTGATGTTGCCAATTATTTTAAATATTATTTCATTGGCAAAGTGGGCAAATTTAGGCAGGAAATGCCAACAACGAACAGTGAGCAATTGTATTCATGCATAAAAAAAACTAATAATGATAGAAAAGCATTGCAAGTTTGAATTTTGTAAAGTTAGTGTGGGAGAGGTGGAAAAATGATTGTTATCGATCAATAATGACAAACCTCCTGGCATTGACAACTTAGATGGAAAGCTACTGAGGATGGTAGCTGACTCTATAGCCACTCCTATCTGTCATATCTTTAATCTGAGCCTAGAGGAAAGTCTATGTCCTCAGGCCTGGAGAGAAGCCAAAGTAATTCCGCTACTGTAACGGCTGTCTTCTGTAGAAATGGACCAAGGCGCAGCAGGTATGTGAATACTCATCTTTAATTAAAATAAAGGAGTAGAGCATCCACTTAACAATTCAAACAAAGTGACAACAGCTATAGTTCTGCAGGCTAGAAACGCAGTGCAAAAAACAACCACCCACAACCCCAAAGAAAAACACACACACCTATATAGGACTTCCAATCAAAGGCAACTTAACACACCTGCCTTCAATTGGAAGTCCCAATCATCCACCCAACATTTAACCAATACAAACATGCCACGTCCTGACCCCAAAACTAAAACACTAGCTCCATCTGCTGGTCAGGACGTGACAGTACCCCCCCCTCAAGGTGCAGACCCCGGAATGCACCTACCAACAAAAAAAACCCAACACAAAACCCATAAACAATAACCCTAAAACAATAAGGGAGGGAAGGGAGGGTGGCTGCCGTCACCGACGGCACTGTGCTACACCCTCCCTCCCCAACCCACCTATCCTGGAGGTGGCTCAGGTGCAGGGCGTGGACCTTGCTCCACCGTCGGCGTAGCCCACTTCGGTGGCGCTGCTAACTGCGCCGGGCAGATGGGCCACTTGGGCTGACCCTGGCAGACGGACCACTCGTGCTGACCCTGGCAGACGGACCACTCGTGCTGGGCCGGAGGACAGGAGGACCCCCTCGGGCTGGACCGGGGGACAGGAGGGCCCCTCGGGCTGGGCCGGGGGACAGGAGGGCCCCTCGGGCTGGGCCGGGGGACAGGAGGGCCACTCGGCTGGGCCGGGGGACAGGAGGGCCACTCGGGCTGGGCCGGGGGACAGGAGGGCCACTCGGGCTGGGCCGGGGGACAGGAGGGCCACTCGGGCTGGGCCGGAGGGCAGGAGGGCCCCTCGGGCTGGGCCGGAGAGCAGGAGGGCCCCTCGGGCTGGGCCGGAGAGCAGAAGGGCCCCTCGGTCTGGGCCGGAGAGCAGGAGGGCCCCTCGGGCTGGGCCAGAGAGCAGGAGGGCCCCTCGGGCTGGGCCAGAGAGCAGGAGGGCCCCTCGGGCTGGGCCGGAGGGCAGGAGGGCCCCTCGGGCTGGGCCGGAGGGCAGGAGGGCCCCTCGGGCTGGGCCGGAGGGCAGGAGGGCCCCTCGGGCTGGGCCGGAGGACAGGAGGGCCCCTCGGGCCGATCCTGACAGGCAGGGCACCCTGGCAGATCCGGGCAGGCGGGCACCTCTGGCAGAACCGGGCAGTCTGGCCACCCTGGCAGAACCGGGCAGTCTGGCCACCCTGGCAGTTCAGGGCAGTCTGGCCACCCTGGCAGTTCAGGGCAGTCTGGCCACCCTGGCAGTTCAGGGCAGTCTGGCCACCCTGGCAGTTCAGGGCAGTCTGGCCACCCTGGCAGTTCAGGGCAGTCTGGCCACCCTGGCAGTTCAGGGCAGTCTGGCCACCCTGGCAGTTCAGGGCAGTCTGGCCACTCTGGCAGTTCAGGGCAGTCTGGCCACTCCGGCAGTTCAGGGCAGTCTGGCCACTCCGGCAGTTCAGGGCAGTCTGGCCACTCCGGCAGTTCAGGGCAGTCTGGCCACTCCGGCAGTTCAGGGCAGTCTGACCTCTCTGACGACTGTTGACTGGCGGGCAGCTCTGACGACTGTTGACTGGCGGGCAGCTCTGACGACTGTTGACTGGCGGGCAGCTCTGACGACTGTTGACTGGCGGGCAGCTCTGACGACTGTAGACTGGCGGGCAGCTCTGACGACTAGACTGGCGGGCAGCTCTGACGACTGTAGACTGGCGGGCAGCTCTGACGACTGTTGACTGGCGGGCAGCACTGACGACTGTTGACTGGCGGGCAGCTCTGGTGATGGTTGACTGGCGGGCAGCACTGACGACTGTTGACTGGCGGGCAGCTCTGGTGACTGTTGACTGGCGAGGCTGGGTTGACACACTAGACTCCTGATGCGTGGGGCTGGTATAGGACGTGCCAGCCTGGAGACACGCACCTCCATGCTAGTGCGTCTGGCGGGAAACACCGGACCGAAAGGGCGCGCTGGCGGTCTTGATTGTAGGGTTGGCATCCCCCCTTCCGGCTCGATGCTCACCTTGCCCTGGCACCTGCGGGGCGCTGGTACTGGGCGAACTGGGCTGTGCGTCCGTATAGGCGAGATGGTGCATACCTCAGCGTAACATGGCGCCCTCCACCTCGTACGCACCTCCCTGTAGTCACGGGTAGCTGGCTTACTGCTCCTCCCTGGCCTGGCCAAGCTACCCGTGTGCCCCCCCCCAAAAAAAATCTTGGGGCTGCCTCTCGGGTTTCCTAGCCAACCGTGTTCCAGCGTAACGTTCCCGATGGTTCCTCTGTCCAGCTGCCTCCACTCTCCTGAGTGCCTCCACCTGTTCCCATGGGAGGCGATCCCTTCCGGCCAGGATCTCTTCCCAGGTGTAGGCTCCCTTGCCGTCCAGGACGTCCTCCCATGTCCATTCCTCCCTTTTTCTCTCCTGTGGCTTCCTCCTCTTCTGCTGCTTGGTCCTTTGGTGGGTGGTTCTGTAACGGCTGTCTTCTGTAGAAATGGACCAAGGCGCAGCAGGTATGTGAATACTCATCTTTAATTAAAATAAAGGAGTAGAGCATCCACTTAACAATTCAAACAAAGTGACAACAGCTATAGTTCTGCAGGCTAGAAACGCAGTGCAAAAAACAACCACCCACAACCCCCAAAAAAACCACACACACCTATATAGGACTTCCAATCAAAGGCAACTATACACACCTGCCTTCAATTGGAAGTCCCAATCATCCACCCAACATTTAACCAATACAAACATGCCACGTCCTGACCCCAAAACTAAAACACTAGCTCCATCTGCTGGTCAGGACGTGACAGCTACCCAAGAGTGGTAAAGCGGCCTTTAATAGTTCTAACAACAGACCTATAAACTTGCTGCCAGCTCTTAGCAAACTGTTGGAAAAAATGGTGTTTGACCAAATACAATGCTATTTTTCTGTAAACAAATTAACAACAAACTTTCAGCATGCTTGTAGAGAAGGGCACTCAACATGTACTGCACTGACACAAATTACTGATGATTGGTTGAAAGAATATAATAATAAGAATATAATAAGAAGAAGATTGTGGGAGCTGTACTGTTAGATTTCAGTGCAGTCTTTGATATTATTGGCCATAACCTGTTGCCTGTTGTTGAAAAAACGTATGTGCTATGGCTTTTCAACCTCTGCCATAATGTGGATTTAGAGCTATCTGTCTTATAGAACTCAAAGGGTTTTCTTTAATGGAAGCTTCTATGATGTCAAATATGTAAAGTGCGGTGTACCGCAGGACAGCTGTCTAGGCCCTCTACTTCTCTTCTATTTTTACCAATGACCTGCCACTGGCATTAAACAAAGCATGTGTGTCAATGTATGCTGATGATTCCACCATATACGCATCAGCAACCACAGCTAATGAAGACACTGAAACCATTAACAAAGAGTTGCAGTCTGTTTTGGAATGGGTGGACAGTAATAAACTGGTCCTGAACATCTCTAAAACTAAGAACATTTTTATTAGGTACAATTCATTCCTTAAGTGCTAGACCTCAGCTGTATCTTTTAATGAATGGCGTGGCTGTTTAACAAGTTGAGGAGACTAAATTACTTGGCATTACCTTAGATTGTAAACTGACTAGGTCAAAACATATAGATTCAATGGTTGTAAATATGGGGAGAGGTCTAGCCGTAATAAAGAGACACTCTGCTTTTTTGACACCACACTTCAAAAAGCAAGTTCTGCAGGCTCTGGTTTGGTCTAATCTTGATTATTGTCCAGTCGTGTGGTCCAGTGCTGCAAGGAAAGACCTAGTTAAGCTGGCCCAGAACAGAGCGGTACGTTTTGCTCTTAATTGTAATCAGAGAGCTGATATAAATACTATGGATGTCTATGGAGTCTTTCTTGGCTAAGAGTTGAGGAGAGACTGACTGAATCACTTCTTTTTATAAGAAACATTAATGTGTTGAAAATCCCAAATTGTTTGCATTGTCAACTTACTCACAGCTCTGACACACACACTTACCCCACCAGACATGCCACCAGGGGTCTTTTCACAGTCTCCAAATCCAGAACAAATTCAATAAAGCGTACAGTATTATATAGAGCCCTTATTGCATGGAACTTCTCATATTGCTCAAATAAACAGCAAACCTGGTTTGAAAAACAGATAAAGCAAAACCTCTCCCCTACACAACGCCTCTCCCCTATTTGACCTAGATAGATTGTGTGTATGCACTGCTATGTAGGCTATGTGTGCCTTTTACATTTTTTTTATGTCGTTCTGTCCTTGTCTATTGATGTTCTGTATTATGTCATTCTGTATTATGTTTCATGTTTTGTGTGGACCCCAGGAAGAGTAGCTGCTGCTTTTGCAACAGCTAATGGGGATCCTAATAAAATACCAAATACCAAATGAGATATGCTCCAAAAACAGTTCCCAATAGGTAAACTCATCAGAATATTGTCCCAAGAGAGAAGGGCCCAATGAGAGAGGAGCATGATACCCTTGCCCAAGCTCGCTTACAATCCAAGTAGATGCAAACCGCACGTACTGGACAACGACAGGGACATGTTTCTAGGGAAGGCGACAGGTGAAAAGCCATAGTCAAGGTGCAACAATGGGAGAAGAAAAAAAATTGACCCGAGCCAAAGATGGGGTTAGGTACATTAACCTGAAATACCTCTGGGCAGACTGCAGGCACGAACAGTGGCTGGTAGAGCACAGTCCAGACATACGCTTAGGGCAGTAGTAAAGCAAAAGTTGGAGGAATATTAAATCTCCAAGCTTTAAGCACAATAGACATGTCCCAGGACGAGCTAAAAGCTTAGCGACTGGGCGTAAGCAACATACCCCCCTTAGAGACGACACAACAGTTATGGATAAACTGTATAACTGTTGGGGCCTTGGCAGGCAGAGAAAGATGAACCTTCTCTCCAACCAAAAGATCCCGCAGGGAGTATAGGACCATGGAAAACAGAGTGTAGGAAGGAACAATCTGTATAGTCACACCACTTCTCCACAAAAAAATGTAACAACTGTAAAACAGAGAGCGTGCATAAAGGGCTGGCACTCTTTTCCAAGAGTTGTGGGCCTGTCTCTTTTCCTACTCTCTTTTTCCCCCCTTTTTCTCTCATCAGCTATCCCCGAAGGCTGAAGTGTCCTAGCCTGACGACTTATACTAAATTCTTCCACCGCTTTATTGCTTCCTAAATACTTTAGTCTGAGACTGCCACTATTGAAGTCATTTGTGGTGACGAGGGGCACGGGTGGTGTTGTACAAAACATAGTCATCAGCGGTTGGATTGTCTCTAACCAATCAGAATATCAAAGCCAATGACACATTTTCTAACTGCCGCTTTCAAATTAAATAAAATGTTATTAGTCACATGCACCAAATACAACAGGTGTAGGTAGACCTTACAGTGAAATGCTTACTTACGAGGCCCAAACCAACAATGCAGTTTTAAAAAAATAAAATAAATATGAATAAGAATAAGAAATAAAAGTAACAAGTAATTAAAGAACAGCAGTGAAATAACAATAGCGACACCCTATACAGGGGTGTACCGGTACAGAGTCAATGTGTGGGGGCACCGGTTAGTCGAGGTAATTGAGGTAATATGTACACGTAGGTAGAGTTATTAAAGTGACTATGCATAGATGATAATAACAGAGAGTAGCAGCAGTGTAAAAGAGGGCGGGGGGGGGGCAATGCAAATAGTCTGGGTAGCCATTTGATTAGATGTTCAGGAGTCTTATGGCTTGGGGGTAGAAGCTGTTTAGAAGCCTCTTAGACCTAGACTTGGCGCTCCGGTACCACTTGCCGTGTGGTAGCAGCGAGAACCGTCTATGACTAGGGTGGCTGGAGTCTTTGACCATTTTTAGGGCCTTCCTCTGACACCGCCTGGTATAGAGGTCCTGGATGTCAGGAAGCTTGGCCCCAGTGATGTACTGGGCCGTATGCACTACCCTCTGTAGTGCATTGCGGTCGGAGGCCGAGCAGTTGCCATACCAGGCAGACAGGATGCTCTTGATGGTGCAGCTGTAGAACCTTTTGAGGATCTGAGGACCCATGCCAAATCTTTTCAGTCTCCTGAGGGGGAATAGGTTTTGTCGTGCCCTCTTCACGACTGTCTTGGTGTGCTTGGACCATGTTAGTTTGTTGGTGATGTGGACACCAAGAAACTTGAAGCTCTCAACCTGCTCCACTACAGCCCTGTCGATGAGAATGGGGCCTGCTCGGTACCCTTTTTCCTGTAGTCCACAATCATCTCCTTTGTCTTGATCACGTTGAGGGAGAGGTTGTTGTCCTGGCACTACACGGCCAGGTCTCTGACCTCCTCCCTATGTCTTGTCGGTGATCAGGCCTACCACTGTTGTGTTATCGGCAAGCTTAATGATGGTGTTGGAGTCGTGCCTGGTTGTGCAGTCATGAGTGAACATGGAGTACAGGAGGGGACTGAGCATACACCCCTGAGGGGCCCCTGTGTTGAGGATCAGCGTGGCGGATGTGTTGTTACCTACCCTTCACACCTGGGGACAGCCCGTCAGGATGTCCAGGATCCAGTTGCAGAGGGAGGTGTTTAGTCCCATGGTCCTTAGCTTATTGATGAGCTTTGAGGGCACTATGGTGTTGAACAGTGAGCTGTAGCCAATGAATAGCATTCTTACATAGGTGTTCCTTTTGTCCAGGTGGGAAAGGGCAGTGTGGAGTGCAATAGAGATTGCATCATCTGTGGATCTATTAGGCCGGTATGCAAATTGGGTCTAGGGTTTTTGGGATAATGGTGTTGATGTGAGCCATGACCAGCCTTTCAAAGCACTTCATGGCTACAGACAGGAGGTTACCTTAGTGTTCTTAGGCAGGTTACCTTAGTGTTCTTGGGCACAGGGACTATGGTGGTCTGCTTAAAACATGTTTGTATTACAGACTCGGACAGGAAGAGGTTGAAAATGTCAGTGAAGACACTTGCCAGTTGGTCAGCGCATGCTCGCTGTACACGTCCTGGTAATCCGTCTGGCCCTGCGTCCTTGTGAATGTTGACCTGTTTAAAGGTCTTACTTACATCGATTGCGGAGTGCGTGATCACACAGTCTTCCGGAACAGCTGGTGCTCTCATGCATGTTTCAATGTTATTTGCCTCGAAGCAAGCATTGAAGTTATTTCGTTTGTCTGGTAGACTAGTGTCACTGGGCAGCTCTCGGCTGTGCATCCCTTTGTAGTCTGTAATGGTTTGCAAGCCCTGCCACATCCAATGAACGTCAGAGCCTGTGTAGTACGATTCGATCTTAGTCCTGTATTGAGGCTTTGCGTGTTTGATGGTTCGTCGGAGGGCATAGGGGGATTTCTTATAAGGTTCCGGGTTAGAGTCCCGCTCCTTGAAAGCGGCAGCTCTAGCCTTTAGCTCAGTGTGAATGTTTCCTGTAATCCATAGCTTCTGGTTGGGATATGTACGTACGGTCACTGTGGGGACGACGTCAATGATGCACTTATTGATGAAACCAATGACTGATGTGGTGTACTCCTCAATGCCATCCGAGGAATCCCGGAACATATTCAAGTCTGTGCTAGTAAAACAGTCCTGTGGCTTTGCATCTGCTTCATCTGATCACTTTTTTATTGATTGAGTAACTGGTGCTTCCTGCTTTAATTTTTGCTCGTAAGCAGGAATCAGGAGGATAGAATTATGGTCTGTTTGCCAAATGGAGGGCGAGGGAGAGCTTTGTATGCTTCTCTGTGTGTGGAGTAAAGGTGGTCCAGAGTTTTTTCCCTCTGGTTGCACATTTAACATGCTGATAGAAATTTGGTGAGACCGATTTAAGATTCCTTGCATTAAAGTCCCCGGCCACTAGGATCGCTGCCTCTGGGTGAGCGTTTTCCTGTTTGCTTATGTCGGAATACATCTCATTGAATGTGGTCTTAGTGCCAGCATCAGTCTGTGGTGGTATGTAGACAGCTACGAAAAATACAGATGAAAACTCTTGAGGTAGATAGTGTGGTCTACTGCTTATCATACTCTACCTCAGGCGAGCAAAACCTCGAGACTTCCTTACATATCATCCACTAGCTGTTATTTATAAAAATACATAGTCCGCTGCCCCTTGTCTTACCAGACGCCGCTGTTCTATCCTGCCGATACAGCGTATAACCAGCCAGCTGTATGTTGATAATGTCGTCGTTCAGCCACTACTCCGTGAAGCATAAGATATTACAGTTTTGAATGTCCCATTGGTACCTGTTGAGGACAGACGTTCCGTTAGCGGAATGCCTCACCAATATCCAATGGTAGAGCGTGGCGCGAAATACAAAAAACCTTAAAAATGCTATAACTTCAATTTCTCAAACATATTACTATTTTACACCATTTGAAAGATAAGACTCTCGTTAATCCAACCACATTGTCCGATTTCAAAAAGGCTTTACAGCGAAAGCAAAACATTAGATTATGTTAGGAGAGTACCCAGACAAAAATAATCACACAGCCATTTCCAAAGCAAGCATATATGTCGCAAAAACCCAAAACACAGCTAAATGCAGCACTAACCTTTGATGATCTTCATCAGATGACACTCCTAGGACATTATGTTATACAATACATGCATGTTTTGTTCAATCAAGTTCATATTTATATCAAAAAACAGCTTTTTACATTAGCATGTGATGTTCAGAACTAGCATTCCCACCCAAAACTTCCAGTGAATTTACTAAATTACTCATCATAAACGTTGACAAAATACATAACAATTATTTAAAGAATTATAGATACAGTACTCCTTTATGCAATTGCTATGTCAGATTTTAAAATAGCTTTTCGGCGAAAGCACATTTTCTATTCTGAGAACATAGCTCAGCCATCACAGGCTAGCTATTCAGACACCCGCCAACTTCGGGGCTCACTAAACTCAGAATTACTATTAGAATTTTTTTATTACCTTTGCTGTTCTTCGTCAGAATGCACTCCCAGGACTGCTACTTCAACAACAAATGTTGTTTTTGTTCCAAATAATCCATAGTTATGTCCAATTATCCCCGTTTTGTTTGTGCGTTCAGGTCACTATCCAAAGGGTAACGCGCGAGCCCATTTCAAGACAAAAAAATTCAAAATGTTCCATTACCGTACTTAGAAGCATGTCAAACGCTGTTTAAAATAAATTTTTATGCTATTTTTCTCGTAAAATAGCGATAATATTCCAACCGGACAATGTTGTATTCATTCAAAGAGGAAAAGAAAAAATGGCGAGGTCACGAGAACGCGCATCTCCAATCTCTTTGTCACCAGGCAGTCCACTGACAAACTGTGCTCCTGTTATCTGCCCAGAGACAGGAGACACCTCAATCCGGTTTATGAAGGCTTTAGAGAGCCAATGGAAGCCTTAGAAAGTGTCACGTAACAGTTCAGATACTGTAATTTTGATAGAGATGCAACAGAAGGACTACAAATTCGCAGACAGGCCACTTCCTGCTTGGAATCTTCTCAGGTTTTTGCCTGCCATATGAGTTCTGTTATACTCACAGACACCATTCAAACAGTTTTAGAAACTTTAGAGTGTTTTCTATCCACATCCACTAATTATATGCATATTCTAGTTTCTGGGCAAGAGTAGTAACCAGATTAAATCGGGTACGTTTTTTTCACCCGGCCGTGAAAATACTGCCCCCTATCCACAACAGGTTAATCTTCCACGTAGGTCATTAATTTTATTTTTCAAAGATTGCACGTTTGCTAGTAGAATTGGAAGGCAGTGGGGGTTTATTCGATCGCCTACAAATTCTCAGCAGGCAGCCCGCCCTCCCGGACCCTTTTTCTCCGCCTTCTCTTCACGCAAATGACGGGGATCTGGGCCTGTTCCTGGGAAAGCAGTATGTCATTCACGTCAGGCTCGTCGGACTCGTTAAAGGAAAAAAAGGATTCTGCCAGTTCGTGGTGTGTAATCGCAGTTCTGATGTCCAGAAGTTTTTTTCGGTCATAAGAGACAGTAGCAGCAACATTATGTGCAAAAGAAGTAAAAAAATAAGTTACAAACAACACAAACAAACAAAACACAATTGGATAGGAACACGTAAAATGTCAGCCTTCTTCTCCGGCGCCATCTTTACCCTCATGTGTTCTGGCTCTGGCCCAACCCATCAGTTTCTGGACAAATCAGACGGCCACGAATGTGTTCACATTCAGTGAATGGTCGGGGAGGTACTCAGATCAGTGAATGGTCGGGGAGGTACTCAGATCCAGACTATTTTATTAGGATCCCCATTAGCTTTTGCAAAAGTAGCAGCTACTCTTCCTGGGTTCCACACAAAACATGAAACATGACATAATACAGAACATTAATAGACAACAGCTCAAGGACAGAACTAAAAGGCACACGTAGCCTACATATCAATACATACACACAAACTATCAAGGTCAAATAGGGGAGAGGCGTTGCTTTATCTGTTTTTTTCAACCAGGTTTGCTGTTTACTTGAGCAATATGAGATGGAATGGAGTTCTGTGCAATAATGGCTCAATATAATACTGTACGCTTTCTTGAATTTGTTCTGGATTTGGGGACTGTGAAAAGATCCCTGGTGGAATGTCTGGTGGGGTAAGTGTGTATGTCAGAGCTGTATGTAAGTTGACTATGCAAACAATTTGGGATTTTCAACACATTAATGTTTCTTATAAAAAGAAGAAGAGATGCAGTCAGTCTCTCCCCAACTCTTGACCAAGAGAGACTGGCATGCATAGTATGCATAGTCCGTGGGTATGGCGTAGCGTTTGGCCGGATCAAAAAGTATTGAGAATTGAGGATTGAGAATTGCTTCGTTCACTAGGATGTTTGCTGAAGTGTTTTAGGGAGTGTTTGACAGTGATGAGGGGTGGTCGTTTTACCGCGGGCCCATAACGGACGCAGGCAATGAGGCAGTGATCGCTGAGATCCTGGTTGAAGACAGGTGTATTTAGAGGGCAGGTTGGTCAGGATGATATCTATGAGGTTGCCCGTGTTTACAGATTTAGGGTTGTACCTGGCAGGTTCCTTGATAATTTGTGTGAGATTGAGGGCATCTAGCTTTGATTGTAGGACGGCCGGGGTGTTAAGCATATCCCAGTTTAGGTCACCTAACAGTACAAACTCTGAACATAATTGGGGGGCAATTAATTCACATATGGTGTCCAGGGCACAGCTGGGGGCTGAGGGGGGTCTATAACAGGTGGCAACAGTGAGACACTTATTTCTGGAAAGGTGGATTTTTAAAAGTAGAAGCTCGAACTGTTTGGGCACAGACTTAGATAGCATAACAGAACTCTGCAGGCTATCTCTGCAGTAGATTGCATCTCCAACCCTTTGGCAGTTCTATCTTGGCGGAAAATGTTGTAGTTGGGGATGGAAATTCTGAATTTTTGGTGGCCTTCCTAAGCCAGAATTCAGACACGGCTAAGACATCAGGGTTGGCGAAGTGTGCTAAAGCAGTGAATAAAACAAACTTAGGGAGGAGGCTTCTGATGTTAACATGCATGAAACCAAGGCTTTTACGGTTACAGAAGTCAACAAATGATAGCACCTGGGGAATAGGAGTGGAACTTGCAGCTACAGGGCCTGGGTTAACCTCTACATCACCAGAGGAACAGAGGAGGAGTAGGATAAGGGTATGGCTAAAGGCTATAAGAACTGGTCGTCTAGTGCGTTGGGGACAGAGAATAGAAGGAGTAGATTTCTGGGCATGGTAGAATATATTTCAGGGCATGATGTACAGACAATGGTATGGTAGGATGTGAGTACAGTGGAGGTTAACCTAGGCGTTGAGTGATGATTTCATCTCTGGAGGCACCAATTAAGCCAGGTGAGGTCTCTGCATGGGTGTGGGGTGGGACAAAAGAGCTATCTAAGGCATTTTGAGTGGGACTGAGGGCTCTACAGTGAAATAAAAACAATAAGAACTAGCAAAGACAGCAGTAGACAAGGCATATTAACATTAGAGAGAGGCATAAAGTAGAGGTCGACCGATTATGATTTTTCAACGCCGATACCGATTATTGGAGGACCAAAAAAAAGCCGATACCGATTAATCGGCCTATTTTTATATATATATATATATATATATTTTTTTTTTGTGTGTAATAATGACAATTACAACAATACTGAATGAACACTTATTTTAACTTAATATAATACATCAATAAAATCAATTTAATCTCAAATAAATAATGAAACATGTTCAATTTGGTAAATAATGCAAAAACAAAGTGTTGGAGAAGAAAGTAAAAGTGCAATATGTGCCATGTAAAAAAGCTAGCGTTTAAGTTACTTGCTCAGAACATATGAAAGCTGGTGGTTCCTTTTAACATGAGTCTTCAATATTCCCAGGTAAGAAGTTTTAGGTTGTTGTTATTATAGGACTATTTCTCTCTATACCATTTGTATTTCATATACCTTTGACTGTTGGATGTTCTAATAGGTACTTTAGTATTGCCAGCCTAATCTCGGGAGTTGATAGGCTTGAAGTCATAAACAGCGCAATGCTTGAAGCACAGCGAAGAGCTGCTGGCAAATGCAGGAAAGTGCTGTTTGAATGAATGCTTACGAGCCTGCTGCTGCCTACCACCGCTCAGTCAGACTGCTCTATCAAATCATAAACGTAATTATAATATAATAACACACAGAAATACGAGCCTTAGGTCATTAATATGGTCAAATCCGGAAACTATCATTTCGAAAACAAAACGTTTATTCTTTCAGTGAAATACGGAACCGTTCCGTATTTTATCTAACGGGTGACATCCCTAAGTCTAAATATTGCTGTTACATTGCACAAGCTTCAATGTTATGTCATAATTATGTACAATTCTGGCAAATTAATTACCGTCTTTGTTAGGAAGAAATGGTCTTCACACAGTTCGCAACGAGCCAGGCGGCCCAAACTGCTGCAAATACCCTGACTCTGCTTGCACAGAACGCAAGAGAAGTGACACCATTTCCCTAGTTAAAATGAAATTCATGTTAGCAGGCAATATTAACTAATATGCAGGTTTAAAAATATATACTTGTGTATTGATTGTAAGAAAGGCATTGATGTTTATGGTTAGGTACACATTGGTGCAACGACAGTGCTTTTTTGGCGAAGTAGCCTGTGATTCAATGATAAATTAACAGGCACTGCATTGATTATATGTAACGCAGGACAAGCTAGATAAACTAGTAATATCATCAACCATGTGTAGTTAACTACTGATTATGTTAAGATTGATTGTTTTTCATAAGATAAGTTTAATGCTAGCTAGCACCTTACCTTGGCTCCTTGCTGCACTGTAGTCAGCCTGCCACGCAGTCTCCTCGTGGAGTGCAATGTAATCAACCATAATCGGTGTCCAAAATGCTGATTACCGATTGTTATGAAAACTTGAAATCGGCCCTAATTAATCAGCCATTCCGATTAATCGGTCGACCTCTAGCATAAAGCAATCACAGCTGTTGATCAGGAGAGCTAAGACAACACCGGGTAAATGGCGATGAATGGGCAGAGCGGGTCAGTTAGGTACATACAGGACCTGAGTTCGAGGTTGGGGCGGACAGGTAATCAAAATGAAGTACTGTGTTATTGAAACAGTCCAGGGGGCATCAGCTGTGTAGCCGAGTGATCATAGGGTCAAAAGAGCAGCAATAGGTGAGTCAGGGTGCCGTTCGGTAGTCACTACTACGCTAGGCGAGCAAGGGACACAGCGTTCAGAAAAGCTAGTGGGCCAGGGCTAGTAGATGGTTCTTCGGCAACATCGTAAGAGAATAGCCTGTTGAGACCACATCGGGCGATCACGTCGGCAGTCCAGTCGTGATGGATCGGCGGGGCTCCGTGTCGACAATAAAGGGTCCAGGCCAATTGGCAAAGGAGGTATTGTAGCCCTAGGATTAGCTGGTATATGGGCCTAGCTCGAGGCTAGCTCAAGTCTAGCTGGTGCTTACTTCAGGACAGAAGCATTAGCTAACAGTAGCCACTCGTTTGCAGCTAGCTAGCTGCGATGATCCGGTGTAATGATCCAGAGCGGCAGGAATCCGGTGATATGGTAGAGAGAAGCAGTCTGATATGCTCTGGGTTGATATCGCGCTATGCAGACTGTCAGGTGTTGTCCGAGCTAAGGCTGGCTGGTTACCGAGAAAAAGGTGAAGACCACTAGCCGTGGCTAACAAAGACTAGTGGCTAGTTAGCTGGCTAGCTCCTGTTGGAAGTTCCGGTTATAAGGAATAAAAATAGCAGATTCGTACCACATTGGGTGAGGCGGGTTGCAGGAAAGTATATTTAGTTTATAAATAGATAGTGAGATTAAGATATATACGAAAAAGACTGGCTATTTACACGGAATAAGACACGGGATAAGACAACAACAAATACACACGTCCTACTGCTACACCATCTTGGGCATTTGTATGTTAGCTCTGCCATCCCAAACGGCATGGTCACCATGTTTTGGGATGGGGTCTCCCTGGGCCCTCATAGGGTCGTCTCGTCTACCAGGCTGCAGCAAGTCAGTCTGGATAGATGCAGCAAGCGGGCTCTTTCAGGACAGAGCAGCCAGCGCCATGACATAAGACATCAAGCAATAAAGCCTAAGGAAGAAGCACACAACTGTGGCGCAGTATTCGTAATCCTGGGCAGCAGAACAGCTTCGTAACTGGTATGTCTTGGCCCTGCTCCATGAAGAAGGGTTTTCAAGAGCAAAGGCAGAGCAGTCAGTGACCTGGCTGCGTGAACCAATCGCAGTAAAAAGTGGTAAGATGAAAAGCCGAAGCTTTGTGGACTCCCAAGACCGCAGAGCCATGAGGCTAGCCAGTCGGTCTAGTTAACACAAGCAAATAAACATGGGTTAAACTTGATGAGAGAATTGATCTAGCAATGTTACTGTGTTGCAGGTTGTAATGCTTGGGTGGTTATCTTGCCTGGGGCTTTAACTAACTAGCAGGTACCTCGTGGTGAAGTTGTGCCATGGCAGCTCGGTGCTGGCTGAAGGAAACCCCATGGGGGCTGAGTTAGAGTCCTCCCATGACCGACGGAGCCGTGAGGCTTAGACGGTCGGTCTAGTTAACACAACGGGTGAACGTAGGTTAAACTAGATAAGAGAAGGGAGCTAGTAATACTACTGTCTTTAAGGTAGGGTATGCTAGTGAAGTTAGCTTACATCTCAGTGAGCTAGCCAAGTTAGCCTTGCAGCATGGGCTAAATGAGTCTCAATAGCTAGCCTTGATGCTAGCTACCAACGGAGACTGAGAAGTAGAAAAGGAATTAGCCAGTTAGCTTCAGCTGGCTGGTGTGCTAACGTGGCAAAGTTGGTTTAACTTTGGAGAGCGTATCGCTGGTGATAGTTAGGGACTGTCAAGAAATTACACAATGTAAATGGGACAACATTTTCATTTTGCACATATTTTAGTTGTCTCATTAAATGCTTTCAATATTTGTATATGAATTACTACAACTTATAGTTGGTTTGAGGTTTTTGACGCATTGAAATTTGGAGCTATTAACCTTTTAAAATATTGTCCCATGTACGTTGTGTAATTTACTGATGGTCCCTAACTAGCCCCATAGGTACAGTTGAAGTCGGACGTTTACATACACTTAGGTTGGAGTCATTAAAACTCATTTTTCAACCACTCCACACATTTCTTGTTAACAAACTATAGTTTGGCAAGTTGGTTAGGACATCTACTTTGTGAATGACACAAGTAATTATTCCAACAATTGTTTACAGACAGATTACTTCACTTATAATTCACTACATCACAATTCCAGTGGGTCAGAAGTTTACATACACTAAGTTGACTGTGCCTTTAAACAGCTTGGAAAATTCCAGAAAATTATGTCATGGCTTTATAAGCTTCTGATAGGCTAATTGACATAATTTTTGTCAATTGGAGGTGTACCTGTGGATGTATTTCAAGGACTACCTTCAAACTCAGTGCCTCTTTGCTTGACATCATGGGAAAATCAAAAGAAATCAGCCAAGACCTCAGAAAAAAGGTTGTAGACCTCCACAAGTCTGGTTCATCCTTGGGAGAAATTTCCAAGCGCCTGAAGCTACCACGTTCATCTGTACAAACAATAGTACGCAAGTATAAAAAGGGTGAGGCTTGCAAGCCGAAGAACACCATCTCAACTGTGACGCACGGGGGTGGCAGCATCATGTTGTGGGGGTGCTTTGCTGCAGGAGGAACTGGTGCACTTCACAAAATAGATGGCATCCTGAGGAAGGAAAATTATGTGGATATATTGAAGCAACATCTCAAGACATCAATCAGGAAGTTAAAGCTTGGTTGCAATTGGGTTTTCCAAATGGACAATGACCCCAAGCATACTTCCAAAGTTGTGGCAAAATGGCTTAAGGACAACAAAGTCTAGGTATTATAATGGCCATCACAATGCCCTGACCTCAATACCATAGAAAATTTGTCAGCAGAACTGAAAAAGCATGTGCGAGCATGGAGGGCTACTAACCTTACTCAGTTACACCAGCTCATTTGGAGTAATGGGCCAAAATTTACCCAACTTATTGTGGGAAGCTTGTGGAAGGCTACCCAAAACATTTGACCTAAGATAAACAATTTAAAGGCAATGCTACCAAATACTAATTTAGTGTATGTAAACTTCTGACCCACTGGGAATGTGATGACATAAATAAAAGCTGAAATAAATTATTCTCTCTACTATTATTCTGACATTTCACATTCTTAAAATAAAGTGGTGATCCTAACTGACCTAAGACAGGGAATTTTAACTTTGATTAAATGTCAGGAATTGTGAAAAACTGAGTTTAAATGCGTTTGGCTAAGGTGTATGTAAACTTCCGTCTTCAACTGTATACCGAATGTCAAACCTAATTGACCATGGGCATTGAGTTCTCCAAATTGATGATTACTTGGGTGCTGCCAGCTGTGCGCATGTGGGGAGGATGAAAATAACTCATCTAGAGCTGTGGCGGTCATGAGATTTTGTCAGCTGGTGATTGTCAAGCAAATAACTGCCGGCCTCACTGTAATTGACCATGAATTAACATGAACACATTTAGCATTACCTGGCTTCCACGCATTGCCTACAACCACTGACGCAGACCTTTGGAACATCTACATTTGATAAAGTCTAATAAATCAATTTAATATCGCCTACAATATCACAGTAAATCCATGATTTATTTTAGACAGGTCTAAAGAAGCATGATATGAAGAAAATGTAGTCTATTTCAGAAGAACAGAATAGCATACTCTGATTTGTCCTTATGTTAGGCCCTGATCTGGCTATGCCATTATGGCTGTGGGCTTCACTAGCAGACAAGATCTGCTTAGAATTCCTTTATTTTATAGATTGAAGAATACAATTTAACATAGCTGAATTAAATAGAAAGGATATTTTCTCCAAACGATTTGAGGGAGTGCGCACATGCGGCTATTCTGTGTTGAGCGGTTAACAAAGAAACAGTTCCTCCTATATACTTCATTTAGAGTTATTTATGCAACTTTAGTTGTGATATAAACACTAGGCTATATGTTTTGATTTTTAATACATTCTAAGGCTGCATGATGCGACTATTGATGATTTTAAAAAAGACGCATAAAAGGCATGATCTCTGCTTTGTTTCTTGTGCAGGCTGCAAACACTTTTTGCAGCCTGCAGGCTGCAGACACATGAGTCTCTCATTCCCAATTTGACAAGCACTTGATAATATTCTCACCAGGCCTCAAATTTCCCGGCAGCATCCCCCTTGTGTGGCTGTAATGCCCCCTAAAAAAATCCATGCCTTTTGCAGCCAAAGTGGCTGTTGTGCCCCTGGGGTGAATATAATTATTATTATTCCCTTCTCCCGGCTGCCAATTGCAATGCGCCAAAGCACCTCTCACTCACAAGGTTGTCTCAGATATGTCAATTCTTATTAGCCAATGCCCATGATCTCGACCTTCTCACAGGCATCTCAGCTCTGAAGTAAGCTACAAGTGAAGACAGACACATCAGGGACACATCTGCACGTGTTCCTCTTATCGAATTCCGAGGTGCATATTGAAGATGTTAGAAGAACTGCCCCCATTTACTTTTCATCAAGCAACACGATGAGTAGGCCTAACGAACAGCAAAAGCAGCACTAGACTATGTCAATCAAATCAAATGTTATTTATCACGTGCCGAATACAACAGGTGTAGACCTTACAGTGAAATGCATACTTACAAGCCCTTAACCAACAATGCAGTTTTAAGAAAATACCCCCCAAAAAGTAAGAGATAAGAATAACAAATAATTAAAGAGCAGCAGTAAATAACAATTGCGCGGCTATATACAGGGGGTACCGCTACCAAGTCAATGTGCAGGAGCACCGGTGTCGAGGTAATTGAGGTAATATGTACATTATTAAAGTGATAATAACAGAATGTAGCAGCAGCATAGAAGGGGGGGGGGGGGGGGGGTAGCCATTTGATTAGATGTTCAGGGGTCTTATGACTTGGGGGTAGAAGCTGTTTAGATGCCTCTTGGACCTAGACTTGGCGGTCCGGTACTGCTTGCCGTGCGGTAGCAGATGGAACAGTCTAGGACTAGGGTGGCTGGAGTCTTTGACAATTTCTGGGCCTTCCTCTGATACTGCCTGGTATAGAGGTCCTGGATGGCAGGAAGCTTGGCCCCGGTGACTGTTTTGCGGGTACTATTTAATGAAGCTGCCAGTTGAGGACTTGTCCTCTTGCTCAGTTGTCTGTTTCTGTTTCTCAAACTAGACACTCTAATGTACTTGTCCTCTTGCTCAGTTGTGCACCGGGGCCTCCCACTCTTTCAATTCTGGCTAGAGCCACTTTGCGCTGGTCTGTGAAGGGAGTAGTACACAGCGTTGCATGAGATCTTCAGTTTCTTGGCAATTTCTCGCATGGAATAGCCTTCATTTCTCAGAACAAGAATAGACTGATGAGTTTCAGAAGAAAGGTCTTTGCTTCTGGCCATTTTGAGCCTGTAATCGAACCCACAAATGTTGATGCTCCAGATACTCAACTAGTCTAAAGTAGGCCAGTTTTATTGCTTCTTTAATCAGTACAACAGTTTTCAGCTGTGCTAACATAATTCCAAAAGGGTTTTCTAAAGATCAGTTAGCCTTTTAAAATTATTAACTTGGATTAGCTAACACAACGTGCCATTGGAACACAGGAGTGATGGTTGCTGATAATGGGCCTCTGTACGCCTATGTAGATATTCCATAAACAATCTGCTGTTTCCAGCTACAATAGTCATTTACAACATTAAAAATGTCTACACTGTATTTCTGATCAATTTCATGTTATTTTAATGTACAAAAAATGTGCTTTTCTGTCAAAAACATGGACATTTCTAAGTGACCCCAAACGTTTGAATGGTAGTGTATATGTTAGATGTAACATATCTGTGTCTATGTGTCTACAACAGTGCCTTTCTGCTCCTCATAGATTTAAACTGAGGTTTCAGTCTTCAGACCCCCATCATGTGTTACTTGGAATCACCCCAACCAATCACTTCAGTGCGTTGAATCATTTATGGGTGTTTTTAATTGACAGCTGGCAATATGGGAGACTGTGGGGAGGAGGGGAATGTCAGAGTGAATTGACATTCTGTTGGATCTACCTTTTGAAAGGGAGGGTTCCATGGGTTTTATTCATATCATTTATGAACATTCTATGAGAGATTATAATCATAGCCTAGAATGTCATGAGAATATAATGACCTATTCATTAGAGGGAGAAAATTTGAATTACTGCCAATATGAGTATGTTGAACATTCTGAATCTATTTAATCCACAAAGCCAACATGGATGGAAAATCTATGTATTTCTCTGGGATAAATAAACACTAGCCACTACGTATACAGTGATCTTTACCCTCCATAGTTCTGGGAAAGGGAAAGTGTGAATCATCCAATGTATGCTGTTTGTCATCATGATGGCAAATGTAGTGTGTGTGTGTGTGTGTGTGTGTGTGTGTTCGTGCGTGCATGTGTCTACAGAGGGGTTTGTTGGGCACATGCTTCCACTGCTGATCCTAGATGTGGATCATGTGAGTTGAACGAGGCTGCATCCTTCCCTGCTGCTCTCTCACTCACTAAACACACACACACACACACACACACACACACACACACACACACACACACACACACACACACACACACACACACACACACACACACACACACACACATACACACACACACACACACACACAGCTGATTGCAGGTCAGTGCTCAACAAGTGATAAGATCTGTTGGGTCGTGATGACATTCAAATCAAATCAAGTCAAATTGTATTTGTCACATGTGCAGAAAACAACAGGTGTAGACCTTACAGTGAAATGCTTACTTACAAGCCCTTAACTAACAATGCAGTTTGAAGAAAAATAAGTGTTAACTAAAAAATAGATACAAATTAAATAAATAAAATTGACAAATAATTAAAGAGTAGCAGTAAAATAACAACAGCGAGGCTATATACAGGGGGTACTGGTACAGGCTCAAGGTGCAGAGGAAATGTGTTAGTCGAGGTAATTGAGGTAATATATACAGGTAGGTAGAGTTAAGGTGACTATGCATAGATAATAAACAGAGAGTAGCAGCAGCGTAAAAGTGGGGGGGGGGGCAATGCAAATAGTCTGGATAGCCATTTGATTAGCTGTTCAGGAGTCTTATGGCTTGAGGATAGAAGCTGTTAAGAAGCCTTTTGGACCTAGACTTGACGCTCCAGTACCACTTGTCATGCGGTAGCAGCGAGAACAGTCTATGACTAGGGTGGCTGGAGTCTTTGACAATTTTTAGGGCCTTTCTCTGACACCGTCTGGTATAGAGGTCCTGGATGGCAGGAAGCTTGGCCCCAGTGATGTACTGGGCCGTACGCACTACCCTCTGTAGTGCCTTGTGGTTGGAGGCCGAGCAGTTGCCATACCAGGCAGTGATGCAACCAGTCAGGATGCTCTTGATGGTGCAGCAGTAGAACTTTTTGAGGATCTGAGGACCCATGCCAAATCTTTTCAGTCTCCTGAGGGGGAATAGGCTTTGTTGTTCCCTCTTCGCAACTGTCTTGGTGTGTTTGGACCATGATAGTTTGTTGGTGATGTAGACACCAAGGAACTTGAAGCACTCAACCTGCTCCACTACAGCCCTGTCGATGAGAATGGGGGTGTGCTCGGTCCTCCTTTTCCTATAGTCCACAATCATCTCCTTTGTCTTGATCACATTGAGGGAGAGGTTGTTGTCCTGGCACTACACTGCCAGGTCTCTGACCTCTTCCATATAGGCTGTCTCATCGTTGTCAAGGATCAGGCCTACCACTGTTGTGTCATCGGCAAACTTAATGATGGCGTTGGGAGTCGTGCCTGGCCATGTAGTCATGAGTGAACATGGAGTACAGGAGGGGACTGATCACGCACCCATGAGGGGCCCCCGTGTTGAGGATCAGTATGGCGGATGTGTTGTTACCTACCCTTACCACCTGGGGGCAGTCCGTCAGGAAGTCCAGGATCCAGTTGCAGAGGGAGGTGTTTAGTCCCAGGGTCCTTAGCTTAGTGATGAGCTTTGAGGGCACTGTGGTGATGAGCTGTAGTCAATGAATAGCGTTCTCACATAGGTGTTCCTTTTGTTCAGGTGGAAAAAGGCAGTGTGGAGTGCAATAGAGATTGCATCATCTGTGGATCTGTTGGGGCGGTATGCAAATTGGAGTGGGACTAGGGTTTCTGGGATAATGGTGTTGCTGTGATGCATGACCAGCCTTTTAAAGCACTTCATGGCTACAGACGTGAGTGCTACGGGTCGGTAGTCATTTAGGCAGGTTACCTTAGTGTTCTTGGGCACAGGGACTATGGTGGTCTGCTTGAAACATTTTGGTATTACAGACTCGGTCAGGGACAGGTTGAAAATGTCAGTGAAGACACTTGCCAGTTGGTCAGCGCAAGTACGTCCTGGTAATCTGGCCTTGTGAATGTTGACCTGTTTAAAGGTCTTACTCACATCGGCTGCGAAGAGCGTGATCACACAGTCGTCCGGAACAGCTGAGGCTCTCATGTATGTTTCAGTGTTACTTGACTCGAAGCGAGCATAGAAGTAATTTAGCTTGTCTGGTAGGCTCGTGTCACTGGGCAGCTCGCGGCTGTGTTTACCTTTGTAGTCTGTAAAAGTGTGCAGGCCCTGCCACATCCGACAAGCGTCGGAGCCGGTGTAGTACGATTCAATATTAGTCCTGTATTGACGCTTTGCCTGTTTGATGGTTTGTCGGAGGGCATAGTGGGATTTCTTGTAAGCTTCCGGTTTAGAGTCCCGCTCCTTGAAAGTGTCAGCTTTACCCTTTAGCACAGTGCATGTGTTGCCTGTAATCCATGGCTTCTGGTTGGGGTATGTACGTGCAGTCACTGTGGGGACGACGTCATTGATGTACTTATTGAAAAAGCCAGTGACTGATGTGGTGTACTCCTCAATGCCATGGGAAGAATCCTGGAACTTATTCCAGGCTGTGCTAGAAAAATAGTCCTATAGCTTAGCATCTGACCACTTTTTTATTGACCGAGTCACTGGTGCTTCCTGTTTTTGTTTTTGCTTGTAAGCAGGAATCAGGAGGATAGAATTATGGTCAGATTTGCCAAATGGAGGGCGAGGGAGAGCTTTGTACGTGTCTCTGTGTGTGGAGTAAAGGTGGTCTTGAGTTTATTTTCCATTTAACATGCCGGTAGAAATGAGGTAGAACTGATTTAAGTTTCCCTGCATTAATGTCCCTGGCCACTAGGAGTGCCACCTCTTGATGAGCTTCCTGTTTTGTTATGGCAGTATATAGCTCATTTAGTGTGGTCCTAGTGCCAGCATCAATTTGTGGTGGTAAATAGACAGCTAGGAAGAATATAGATTGGTAAATAATGTGGTCTACAGCTTATCATGAGATACTCTACCTCAGGCGAGCAAAACCTTGAGACTCCCTTAGATTTCGTGCACCAGCTGTTGTTTACAAATATATACAGACCGCCACCCCTTGTCTTACCCCCTTGTCTTACCAGAGGCAGCTGTTCTATCCTGCCGAAAAAGCGTAAAACCCACCAGCTGTATGTTATTCATGTCGTCGTTCAGCCATGACTCGGTGAAACATAAGATATTACAGTTTTTAAATAGGATATAGGATATCCGTTGGTAGGATATACGTGCTCGTAGTTCATCTGTTTTATTATCCAATCATTGTACGTTGGCTAATAGAACCGATGGTAAAGGCAGATTACCCACTCGCCGTCGGATCCTTACAAGGCACCCAGACCTACGTCCCCGATATCTCTGTCTCTTTCTCCTGCGAATGACGGGGATGAGGGCCTTGTCGGGTGTCTGAAGTAAATCCTTTACGTCCAACTCGTTAAAGAAAAAAAATCTTATTCCAGTACGGGGTGAGTAATTGCTGTCCTGATATCTAGAAGCGCTTTTCGGTCATAAGAGACGGTGGCAGAAACATTATGTACAAAATAAGTTACAAATAACGCGAAAAAACAATAAATCCGTAAAAACGGCAGCCATCTCCTCCGGCGCCATTATTCCTGCCTCCCACTGAATACAAATTAATGAATGAAGGGACTGGGAGAAGAGCTGTGAATATTCTGTGAATATTCTATCACTATAGTCCTCCCAGGCAATTTCTCAGAGAGAGTGCCCTTGTCCTCTAGCATGGGACTGTGAGGATCAGAATAAAATGAGAGGAGGGGTTCCCATGTTGTTTTCCACCCTTATGATGTCACTACAGTCAGTGTGTATAAAATGTTAAGTCTTAGTGCTCATTCACACGAAGCCACATGACAATGGAGAAGGAAGCCATGCCAGATTCACAATCCCAATATCTAGTAATTCTCTCTCTCTGTGCCTTTTCTTCTCAGGAGTCTGTCTTCATGGGTCCATGATCACACCGCCACTTGTCAGCACACTGTATTTAACTTCGCAACACCAAACTTAATTCATCCTTTATCAAAAAGAGCAACAAATTAGTGAGCCCTGCCATGTCCTGAGAAACGATTTAGTCAAGCTAATTAAATGTAGCTGTGTTGTACTTGCTCTCAGTGAGTCATGCACCCTTTACCTCCCTACAACACCCAGCAAATTACATATTCACTGACCCAGTGCTTTCTTTGCTAGCTGGGAAAGGAGGAGAGGGAGAACTACTCCATTGTGGTTTGAAACAGTTTTAATTAGCTCTTGTTGTAGTGTATTCTTCTCCAGCCTTTGGTTTGACGTGCATGGGTGCTGCCATTAACCACCAGTTTCTCATCTCTCTACAGGCCTGCTGGAAAGCAGCATGCGACTAAAGCCCCACGAGGCTCAAAATTACAGGAAGAAGGCATTGTGGGTGTCTTGGATCTCCATCGTGGTGACACTCATCCTGGCAGTGGCAGCCTTCAGTGAGTACATACCATTCAATGGTGTCCTTCAATGGTGCTGTATTGTTTAGTGTACCCTGGTGTCCTTCAACTGTTTTATATTGTTAAGTGAATGTCCCTGAGTGACTGTGATTCCAGATGTTTCTTGATGAGCATTGCTATTAGGTTTTTAACTTGGTGCTCATGGTGAAGTGTGAGAGAATATTTTTCTTGCAAAAAAGGCTATACTGTAATATTTTGGTGTCGGTATGTTTGTTACACTCAATTATAACTCAGTCCATCAATATAAAGATCAGAAGAAAGAATGAGAGGGGAAAAAAACGTGGATAGTCTTTTGAAGCATTTGTAAGCAAAACCAACCTGCCACTAAATCTCTGTCCCATTGGCACTACTGTACAAAACAACAGAAAGATAACTTTGCAATCAGACAGAACAGAAGACCAAGTCTAACTCTTGTTCATAAATATTGTAGAACATAATTATTTTGAAGCCTTCACAATGCACTGTGAAAAAAGAAAGCAGGCCTATGAACTACAATTCAGGAAAATACTCTTGCATTGCTGCCATGCTAGTCGCGTCATGTCAAAAAGTTCACTTCATGATGACTCATTCCGTTTGGTGTATTTTGGTGTTTAGATTCAAGAGATAAAGAAGAGAGAGATTGTCTCTTCAGGTTCAAAGCACACTAGGGCATTCCATTCCAACTTCCTGTTACAAGTCACTCTAGTGCCCTTGAACTTTCCTGTCACCATGAAAAGGGGACAGGGTTGTCTTTATGGTGTGGTGCATTCACTTGGCAGGTTTGACTTTTAAATGTCTCTGTGAAGGCAGCGGTGTCATCATGTAACCTTTTCAAGCTTCATCCCAGGAGGATGTCTTTTGTCCTCTTTCACGTGTAACTGTCTCTCACCTCAGTGTTTTATATTACAGTTGTAGTGCCTTAAACGGCCTTGCGTGACTCAAAGTACAGCTTACTGTTGCTAGCTGCAAACAGCTGTGGCTCAGCTGTGGCTCAGAATCAACAACAAGTAGTTGCACAAAGTGGAGCGTCTTTAAACTGGCTCAGTCATAAGTGTCTGCAAACTCAACAGAAAAATAGAATATAAAGCGTTGGAGGTTTGGAGTAGACAAAATCAAATCAAATCAATTTGTATTAGTCACATACACATATTTAGCAGATGTTGCGGGTGTTGCGAAATGCTTGTGTACCTAGCTCCAACAGTGCAGTAGTATCTAAAAATTCCCAACAATACACACAAATCTAAAAGTAAAAGATTGGTATTAAGTAATATATAAATATTAGGACGATCAATGTTGGAGTGGCATGGACTAAAATACTTCAGAATAGAATACAGTATATACATATGAAATGAGTAAAGCAGTATGTAAACATTATTAAAGCGACTAGTGTGCAATTATTAAAGTGACCAGGGATTCCATGTCTATGTATATAGGTCAGCAGCCTCTAAGGTGCTGGGTTGAGTAACCGGGTGGTAGCCGGCTAGTGATGGCTATTTAACAGTCTGATGGCCTTGAGATAGAAGCTGTTTTTCTGTCTCTCTGTGGATCTATTGAGGCGGTAAGCAAACTGAAGTGGGTCTAGGATGTCAGGTAAGGTAGAGGTGATAGGATCCTTAACTAGCCTCTCAAAGCACTTAATGATGACAGAAGTGAGTGCTACGATAGTCATTTAGTTCAGTTACCTTTGCTTTCTTATGTACAGGAACAATGGTGGACGTCTTGAAGTAAGTGGGGACAGCAGACGGCCCTTGAGCAAGGCCCTTCAGATCAATCCAAATAGCTTGATTGTCCACATGGTAATGAGTATCTACAGTGGCATAAACTTAATGTATATTCTAATGTTGCACCTTCCAGAATAGTGGCGTTTGTTTTGTTTTTAATTTTATTTTTATTTCACCTTTATTTAACCAGGTAGGCCAGTTGAGAAAAAGTTCTCATTTACAACTGCGACCTGGCCAAGATAAAGCAAAGCAGTGCGACAAAAACAACAACACAGAGTTACACATGGGATAAACAAACGTACAGTCAATAACACAATAGAAAAATCTGTATACAGTGTGTGCAAATGAAGTAAGGAGGTAAGGCAATAAATAGGTCATAGTGGCGAAGTAATTACAATTTAGCAATTAACACTGGAGTGATAGATGTGCAGATGAGGATGTGCAAGTAGAAATACTGGTGTGCAAAAGAGCAGAAAAACAAAAACAAATATGGGGATGAGGTAGGTAGTTGGGTGGGCTATTTACAGATTGGCTGTGTACAGCTGCAGCGATCGGTAAACTGCTCTGACAGCTGATGCCTAAAGTTAGTGAGGGAGATATAAGTCTCCAACTTCAGTGATTTTTGCAATTCGTTCCAGTCATTGGCAGCAGAGAACTGGAAGGAAAGGCGGCCAAAGGAGGTGTTGGCTTTGGGGATGACCAGTGAAATATACCTGCTGGAGTGCGTGCTACGTGTGGGTGTTGCTATGGTGACCAGTGAGCTGAGATAAGGCGGAGCTTTACCTAGCAAAGACTTATAGATGACCTGGAGCCAGTGGGTTTGGCGACGAATATGCAGCGAGGACCAGCCAACGTGAGCATACAGGTCGCAGTGGTGGGTAGTATATGGGGCTTTGGTGACAAAACGGATGGCATTGTGATAGACTGCATCCAATTTGCTGAGTAGAGTGTTGGAGGCTATTTTGTAAATGACATCGCCGAAGTCAAGGATCGGTAGGATAGTCAGTTTTACGAGGGTATGTTTGGCAACATGAGTGAAGGAGGCTTTGTTGCGAAATAGGAAGACGATTCTAGATTTAATTTTGGATTGGAGATGCTTAATATGAGTCTGGAAGGAGAGTTTACAGTCTACCCAGACACCTAGGTATTTATAGTTGTCCACATATTCTAAGTCAGAACCGTCCAGAGTAGTGATGCTAGTCGGGCGGTGCGGATGCGGGCAGTGAAGAGCATGCATTTTGTTTTACTAGCATTTAAGAGCAGCTGGAGGCCATGGAAGGAGTGTTGTATTGCATTGAAGCTTGTTTGGAGGTTTGTTAACACAGTGACACTTGACAATTACATGTAAATGAGGCAATGTCTCACCTGTTAGACAAACGGTAGGCAATTTGTGGTTGTTAGTAGTAGTGGTCCTCTGTAGCTCAGTTGGTAGAGCACTGCACTTGCAACGCCAGGATAGTGGGTTCAGTTTCAGGGACCACCTGTATATGAACTGTATGCACGCATGACTGTAAGTCGCTTTGGAAAAAAGAGTCTGCTAAATGGCATGTTTTATACTGAACAAAAAATAAATGCAACAATTTCTAAGATTTTACTCTGTTACACTTCATATAAGGAAATCAGTAAATTGAAATCATTTTTTAGGCCCTAATCTATGGATTTCACATGACTGGGAATACAGATATGCATCTGTTAGTCACAGATATCTTTAAAAAAAAAAGTAGGGGTGTGGATCACAAAACCAGTCAGTATCTGGTGTGACCATTTGCCTCATGCAGCACGACACATCTTCTTCACATTAAGATTATGGGAATGTTGTTCCACTCCTCTTCAATGGCTTTGCCAAGTTGTTGGATATTGGCAGGAACTGGAACACGCTGTCGTACACATCGATCCAGAGTATTCCAAACATGCTCAATGGCTAACATGTCTGCTGAGTATGAATGCCATGGAAGAACTGGGATATTTTCAGCTTCCAGGAATTGTATACAGATCCTTGTGACATGGGGCTGTGCATTATCATGCTGAAACATGAGGTGATGGCGGCGGATGAATGGCACGACAAAGGGCATCAGGATCTCGTCACGGTATCTCTGTGCATTCAAATTGCCATTGAAAAAATGCAATTGTGTTCTTTGTCCGTAGCTTATTCCTGCCCATACCATAACCCCACCGCTACCATGGGGCACTCTGTTCACAGCATTCACATCAGCAATCCGCTTTCCCAGAACAAGGTGCATCTGTTTAATGATCATGCTGTTTCATCATCTTCTTGATATGCCACACTTGTCAGGTGGATGGATTATCTTGGCAAAGGAGAAATGCTCACTAACTGGGAAGTAAACAGATTTGTGCACAACAATTTGGAGAACTAAGGGATCTTTTATTTCAGCTCATGAAACATGGGACCGACACTTTATGTTGCATTTATATTTTTGTCCAGTGTATATAATCATATCTCTGTGGGATTGTGTGATGCCTGATGATGATTGAACGTGTTTTAATTATTGTGCCTGCTCTATCTACAGTAGTCTATGCCTTCGAAGGTTAAATACAGTGTATTACTGTTCTGCCTGCCTGCTGTATAATAGCAAAGCTGCTTCATATTCAAAAACGTGTTTCTTCACAACAAGCTGATTTAAGATAGCCTACAGCCCTGTTAGGGATTGTCTGAGGATTCTGGATGGTGATGGTGTGCTGCTCGATTAATCTGTCCCTCTGTCCGGTTCCATTTGATGCTATGTGAGGAGGGAGGGAGAGAGAGATGGGAGAAGCAGGAAGGTGTAGATGAGAAGGAGAGAGATTGGGATAGAGAGTAAGATAGGAAGAGGGATAGAGAGTGGGATATAGAGATGGATAGAGAGGGAGAGACAGAGAGAGGGCGAGACAGAAAGAGAGAGAGAAAGCAGGAGAGATGGGGAGAGAGGGAGAGAGAGAGAGGAGGATGAATAAAGCACATCAGTGCAATCTCTGTTATGGGTGGTCCAAATTATTCCCATCTGAATGTGGAGAGAGCTAATTTGGCTGAGAAAACAGTTGCTCCCTCCTCTTAACCATCTCTCACAACATTAATTGGCTTGGTTTTAACCCAGTTATAGTCTGAACACAAGTTAAAAATAAACACTCAATGATTCTGGTTATTGAATCGGGCCAGCAGCATACAACCCTGCATCCCACTGCTGGCTTTCCTCTGAAGCTAAGCAAGGATGGTCCTGGTCGGCCCCTGGATGGGATACCAGATGCTGCTGGAAGTGGTGTTGGAGAGCCAGTAGGAAACACACTTTCCTCTTGTCTAAAAAAAAATATCCCAATGCCCCTGGGCAGTGATTGGGGACAGTGCCCTGTGTCGGGTGTCCCATCCTTCGGATTAAACGTTGTCCTGACTCTCTGTGGTCACTAAAGATCCCATGACAATTGTCATAAGAGTAGGGGTGTTAACTCCAGTGTCCTGGCTAAATTCCCAATCTGGCCCTCATATCATCATGGCCACCTAATCATCCCCAGCTTCCAATTGGCTCATTCATCCCCCCTCCTTTCCCCTGGAACTATTCCCCAGGTCGTTGCTGTAAATATGAATGTTTTTGTCAGTCAACTTACCTGGTAAAATAACGGTAAAATCAAATTGGCTATCCAGTTCACATGAAATGGATTCTCCGGTACTTTTGAATACTTTTTAGCCAGTAGTTCTGAAAGTAGCGCCCGCAAGCCAAAAGTGGTCTCCTAAAATTGTGTACTATATCACATATGTGCAGATAATGTGCACCAAGTCATTGCTCTCTCTCTCCCTCTATCGTGTGTGATTCTTGGCTGGAACTTGAATTGCTAGGGGGCTGGCCCATGTAGGGGGAAATGAGGGGAAAATGGTGCAGCACCGCTTCCAGAAAACAGTTGCTTTCAAACTAGGGATGTCTTGGCTAATTGAGGTAAGACAGTAATTCTGCTCATAGATTATGCACGTATGAACTACTCATTGACACATCCACCCCAAAGTGGTTTAAAAAAGACTTAGTAGTCCCCAAATACCGGAGCATGTCTTTAAGATAACTTTGTGCACATAAGGGACATTCTCTTGCAGGTACAAAAACAGTTAAATGTGGTAGCTAGTGCAGGCAAATGTTCACAGGAATCTATATATTGTGTATTGGACATCAGATCTGAAGAATTAATTATCTTATTTGAGACCACTTTCATCGTAGAGGTACCCCTTTAACTAGAATCATTGGCCTTCAACTTGGTGCTGTGTTTCCTATGTTGCTCCTAGACCTCCAGCTTTCCCCTTGGTTTTAAATAAAACATTAGCTGGCTTTCATAAACCGCCGTGCCGCCAGGCTTAGTGCACTTCGCCTCCTTCTCCGTTCCCTCTGTTTTCTAATCAACTTCAAATCTAATCACTTCAGCCAAAGTGCAGCGTCAAAATTGCTTTTAGGGCACAGGAGTATAAGGGAATGAATACCTTCACATCTTTAGAAGATACTGTTCATATTCCATTCGTATAAAATGGTATTGTCATATAATATTCTGTTCTTTGAAGTGGATGAAGCATACAGTGCCTTCAGAAAGTATTCACACCCCTTGAGTTTTTCCACATTTTGTTGTGTTACCAAGTGGAATTAAAATGGATTTAATTGTCATGTTTTTGTGAACAATCTACACAAAATACTCTGTAATGTCAAAGTGAAAGAAAAAAATCTAACATTTTTATAAAAAAATATAATGTAAAATTAAACAGTAATTTATCTTGATTAGACAAGTATTCAACCCCCTGAGTCAATAAATGTTTGAATCACTTTGAGTCTTTCTGGGTAAGTCTTTAAGAGCTTTCTGCACCTTGGTTGTTCAACATTTGCCCATTATTCTTTTCAAAATTCTTCAAGCTCTGTCAAATTGGTTGTTGATCATTGCGAGACAACCATTTTCAGGTCTTGCCAAGGATTTTCAAGCAGAAGTTTAAGTCAAAACTGTAACTCGGCCACTCAGGAACATTCAATGTCTTCTTGGTAAGCAACTCCAGTGTAGATTTGGCCTTGTGTTTTAGGTTATTGTCATGCGGAAAGGTGAATTCATCTCCCAGTGTCTGGTGGAAAGCAGACTGAACCAGGTTTTCCTCTAGGATTTTTGCATGTGCTTAGCTCCATTCCGTTTATTTTTTATCCTTGCTGATTACAATAACATGATGCAGCAACCACTATGCTTGAAAATATGGAGAGTGGTACTCAGTAATGTGTTGTATTGGTTTTGCCCCAAACATAACACTTTGTATTCAGGAGAAAAGGTTAATTGCTTTGCCATATTTTTTGCAGTATTACTTTAGTGCCTTGTTGCAAACAGGATACATGTTTTGGAATATTTTTATTCTGTACAGGCGTCCTTCTTTTCACTCTGTTATTTAGGTTAGTATTGTGGAGTAACTACAATGTTGTTGATCCATCATCAGGTTTCTCCTATCACAGCCATTAAACTCTAACTGTTTTAAAGTCACCGTTGGCCTCATGGTGAAATCCCTGAGCGGTTTCCTTCCTCTCTGGAAACTGAGTTAGGGAGGACGCCTGTATTTTTGTAGTGTCTGGGTGTATTAATACACCACCCAAAGTGTAATTAATAACTTTACCATGCTCAAAGGGATGTTTAATGTCTGCTTTAATTATTTTACCCATCTACCAATAGGTTCCCTTCTTTGCGAGGCATTGGAAAACCTCCCTGGTCTTTGTGATTGAATCTGTGTTTGAAATTCACTGCTTGACTGAGGGACCTTACATATAATTCTATGTGTGGAGTACAGAGATGAGGTAGTCATTCAAAAATCATGTTAAATTATTATTGCACACAGAGCGAGTCCATGCAACTTATTATGTGACTTGTTCTCAACATTTTTACTCCTGAACTTGTTTGCCATAACAAAGGGGTTGAATACTTATTGACTCAAGACACTTTTGGTTTTGTGAAAAAGTTAAACCTTGTTCGAACATAAATGTACCTGAGGTCATTACTCACACAGTATTCCGGGATTTGACTATGACTGGTCCCAGATTCCATGCCAAATACGGTCACAAATAGTGCACTATATACATGTAGGGAATAGGGTCTCTATTGAGACTCACTCAAAATATTTTTTTAGAGAGACAGACAGATGTACAGGAGTCTGGAGGGAATACAATAAATCATTTGTAGCTTTGAAAACACCCAGCAAAGGAAAACATTCTCACCGGCTCAGCCATTCATCTTGTCGCCTTTTGCTTGGTGGAAAACATGATTATTTATTCATTTGTTTTTCTTTCCTGTAACCTATTTGTGTTGGTAAATGTCAAAACAATAGGGAGAGATGGACAACAAGGCATGGTGAATGAAAATGGAATCCATTTGTGTCTATAATTAGAGGGGCCAATGTGTGACATCAGGGTTAAAATTTCAAAATGGTTTAATATACATATAAATATGATTTTCTTGCAGCTTCACATGTGTATTTACAGGAATAAAGTCTAGACAGGCACAATGAGACCATAAATCCACCTAGCAACAACAAAACATCTACATGTCATTCAAAATGTCACAAGAAACATGTTTCTTTGTCATGCCTAGTTGCCAGGTCTTTTTGTACTTTAGTAAACTTCTCTATAATTTATAGCCTTGCTAAACATTCCTGAATAATGAAAAAGATAAATAACAGCATTTCTATATGTTTTAATAGTTTATATAATAATGGAATATAATAAAATTATATAATACAATGGGTTCTGTCAACAAAATCATTAACACTTATAACCAATAATGAAATCATTATAATAAGTTAACTCTTCAAGCGTTGTGTGTGTGTGTGAGTCTGTCTGAAAACTAGCCATCAAATTCTTGCTTCCTCTGTCCTTCCTCCACTCCTTGCCTCTCCTTGAAAATGCATTGTAGCCTGAGGAGAAGGACCTTCACTCCTCACCCCCAAAGTGCTTTGAGAGGGTGTAACGGCCGTCGGGAGAGAGAGTAGACCAAGGTGCAGCGGAGTTAGTGTTCATCATTGCATTTAATAACAGAAAGAACACTATACAAAACCAAAAAAAAAAAAAAAAAAAACGACAGCCAAACAGTCCTGTCAGGTGCAAAACACTAACAGAAACAATTACCCACAAAACCCAAAGGAAAAACATGCTCCTTATGTGTGACTCCCAATCAGCAACAACGAGCTTCAGCTGTGCCTGATTGGGAGCCACACACGGCCCAAAACAAAGAAATACAAAAACATAGAAAAAGGAACATAGAACGCCCACCCAATGTAACACCCTGGCCTAACCAAAATAAAGAACAAAAACCCCTCTCTATGGCCAGGGCGTTACAGAGGGATGAGAGGAATGGTGAAAAAAAGGAGAGAATCTCAATTGCATTTCCTTGTTGCCTCACATCCTCTCTCCTTGCCTCCTTCTCAAAATCCATTGGATAAGAAGGTGAGAGGGGAAGGACCTCTGACATTCTCATCTAATCGGTTTTGAGAAGGAGACGAGGAGAGAGGATGTGATGAATCAGGGAAATACAATTAAAAAAAGCACAGAGGAAGTAAGTATTTGACAGCTATTAAAGCCCCCATGCAGTCTTTCTAATTGTATTTTTAAATCATCACTATGTCTAATAAATCCCTCCAAAATACTTGGCTCTTGAAATGCTCAGTCTGATCGTGTGGGTGTTATGAAACAAATTTGAAGATATTTACATACACAGCCCTGATCTGCTGATAAGATTGTCTAGAGAGCCTACCCCCTTACCCAGATGAACAGTCATTGGTGTATTATAATCAGATCACATTGTGACGTCATGACGTTCCAGAAGGACAACCATCTCTGCAGCACTCCACCAATCAGGCCTTTATGGTAGAGTGGCCAGACGGAAGTATCTCCTCAGTAAAAGCCATATGACAGCCCGGTTGGAGTTTGCAAAAAGGCACTTAAAGGACTCTCAGACCATGAGAAACAACATTCTCTGGTCTGATGAAACCACGATTGATCTACCAGGCACCATCCCTACGGTGGAACATTGTGGTGGCAGCATCATGCTGTGGGGATGTTTAACAGCAGCAGGGACTGGGAGACTAGTCAGGATTGAGGGAAAGATGAACAGAGAAAAGTACAGAGAGATCCTTGATGATAACCTGATCCAGAGCGATCAGGACCTCAGACTGGGGTGAAGATTCATCTTCCAACAGGACAACGACCCTACGCAGGAGTGGCTTCAGGACATGTCTCTGAATGTCCTTGAGTGGCCCAGCCAGAGCCCGGACTTGAACCCGATGGAACATCTCTGAAGAGACCTGAAAATTGCAGTGCCGTGACGCTCCCCTTCCAACCTGACAGAGCTTGAGAGGATATGTAGAGAAGAATGGGAGAAACTCCCCAAACGCAGGTGTGCCAAGCCTATAGCGTCATACCCAAGAAGACTCGAGGCTGTAATCGCTGCTAAAGGCGCTTCAACAAAGTACTGAGTAAAGAGTCTGAAAACGTATGTAAATGTGATATATCAGAATTTTTTTTTTATAAATTAGCAAAAAATTCTAGCAACCTGTTTTTGCTTTGTCATTATGGGGTATTGTATGTAGTGTAGATTGATGAAGGAAAAAACACTTTTTAATCCATTTTAGAATAAGGCTTTAAACGTTTTCTTTGGGGGAAAAAGTCAAGGGGTCTGAATACTTTCCGAATGCACTGTATTTACAAACGATCAAAACGTACACTGACCACAATCTTACCTCAGGAATCTTGACATAATGTTGTTCATGGCTAATTATCTTGACCACCATAACAACATAGACACAATTGTTCTGTCAATTCTCCAGATCAACGTTAATTCCCGCACTTTAGCTGTTGTTCAATCGCGTGCAGTATTCCACCCACTCTTTATCACTTGACTGTCATTCAGAAAATCCTTTCCTGAATTAGCTGATGTTGCGCGATAATTTCCCCACGTAACTAAACAGCTAGACATCAAATGAGGATCAAACAACTATTACGCATAATTATTGAAGAACCCCATTAATGACCCTAGCGATTTTTGTTTAATTCATTTTGTTAAAGTTACTCTTTCTGTTAGAAGCATTCAATTTTGCAATCCATACATTATTTTGCATATGTGTGCCCATGAAAACTATTGTCACACTAACATAGAGAGATACGAAATGTTAGTAGGTTACAGTGCTTTCCGAGATCGCCATAGCAAAAAATTGTCTGACAGCAACATTGGCATTTATTCATGGATGCCAAGGGAAGCCAGGCTTCCCCCAAAAATGTTTAAAAAATGTTTTATCTTTCGTCTCTCTGTGTTTATTTTTCTTCAATTCGCAAGAGGTTGAATGCAGCTCACCTGAGATGGCATCCGAGTGCCTCTCTGTCTCTATATGTGTAACCCATCTATCTGATGCTGTCTGGTCAAAAAGAGTATGATATTGTTGCCGCCCGTAGCATTGAATGCAAGGGAAGCCAGTGAGCATTTGGCCTCCCGTGATAAAAAATGTATAAAATAATAGCCAGTCAGCGTTGAGCTAAACTGAGCGAGCTCAACCGTGAAAAAAAAAAGCGTCAAGGGAAGCCAATTTGGCTTCACACCAATCACATCAAAAGCCAAATGTCATTGACAGAAAAACTTGAATTGTTGCATCTTGTAGTGTTGTTGTACTCCAGTGTCCCTTTCCTAAATTAGCCATACTTTGGTAAAACATTTTTTTTTGGGGGGGGGGGGGGGGGGGTAGATCAGCTTTAATATTGCAGATAGATTGTGACTTCTGTCAATGTAATTGTCTGCATCATTTCCAATCCCCCATATATTTTTGAACTGGCCACAAACTGGCCAACTGTCCAACCATAATCCAACCATAAATTCGTACATTGTGCCCCTTGCCTGAAAGGATGAAAGTTCAATATGTAGTTAGCTGTATTAGGCTAATGTTAACTAGCTGACTCATTGTTGCCCATGAAAGGAAGGTAGGATAGCAAGCAAGCTAAAAGCTAGTCGTAGGGTTGCCAACTGTCCCGTATTAGCCGGGATGTCCCTTATATTGGGCTAAATTGGTTTGTCCCATACGGGACCTCCCTTGTCCTGTATATTCATTCAATCACAGTATAGCGTAAACATGCCAATTCCTGTAAAGTAATTTCTGTTATTGTTCGGTCGGTTTGGCATATCAAGGAAATATGGATAAACATGCAAAAAAGACTGTGCAGCTACAACAAACAATGTGAAGCAAAAAAGACGTGGGTTAAGCCCGTCAGTGGTGACTCGACGAAAGCTTTCTGTACTTTATGCATCGGGAATTCTCAATTGGCCATGAAGGGGAGAATGACCTAACTCAGCATGCATCCACAGAAATGCACAAGGCCACGCTAGCTAAAGGTGCTAGCAATATCGGTGCATTCTTCGTGACGTCTACTGCGGAAACTGACCAAATTGGAAAACACCTCTCTGTTTACCAGTTATTGAGCAGTGCCAACAATCAAATTCTGAAAGCTAATTGCCCAGCTCACATAGCTCATAATGCCGGCAAGCACGCCTGTGATCAGCTGTCAGTGGATATTGAGACAATTGTTTTTCAGATCTACAGCCAATTATCAGTATCTGCTTCCCAAAGAGAGGAACTGCGACCATTTTTTTGCCTTTGTTGACATTGAGTGGCGTGAAATTCTGCGACATGTTTGCACACGATGGCTCTCTCTTCCTCCAGCTGTCGATCGTCTCCAGCAAAGCTGGCCAGCTCTTACATCATACTTTAGGTCCCTTGGGGAGAGCTGTCCTGTGGCACTGAAGAGTATTTTTGAGTATGAAGAAAAAACGGAAGCTGCTGAGATTTATGTGCTTTTTCCACAAAGTGGGTGTGTTTTTGACCAACTTGTAAAAATGCTGGAGGAAACAACGCTCTGCATCACAAATGTTTACGAGGAAGTCCAAAAGTTCAAAATGAAGATGCTTCAGCTGAAACAGGACAGTTTTTTCCCGATACCAGACCAAGCAGCTGATGGACAAACAATTGTCCGCACAAAGGTCCAAGCAGCAACAGGACTTTGAAGTTCTATGACAATGTCATTACATACATTGACAAGTGGTTTGATTTCTCACCAGAAAATGTAATGGTGAAACTGATCGGCCTCTATGAGGAGCTCTCCTTCACTGGCCTGGAGCAGGTGGTGGTTGCCCTGACTTGACAGAGACAGTCAGTATGGACCAACTCTATGAAGAGTTTTGTGCTAGCCGGGAGGAAATACAGAAAGCCAGACAGGATACCACAAAAAGGTGGCAGTTTTCCAAAACCTAGGGAAAGCCAACTTGGTCAACATGTTCAGGATTGTCTCATTTGTCCTCAGTGTGCCAGGTTCAAATGCCTTTGTAGAGAGGATTTTCTGTCTGATGACCATTAAATGGTCAGACTCAAGAAACAGATGTAGCACAGAGCTGATCAAAAATGAACTTCAAATATCTGTGAACTGTGATTGGTCATGTAATGACTTCTCTCTGGCTATGCAAGAGGAGAAAGGACTGCTTGAATCAGTCAAGAGCAGCAAAATATAAGTAGACTTGTTGAGTGACTCATGCCCCTCTTTTCCTCTTTTGCAGTTGGAAAGTAGTTTTTTTGCTGTAAAGGTCCAAATTGTGATTTCTTTGATCATTTATTTTGAAGTTTATTCACATAAGTTTACATAGCGATACAGTTTTAGTAAAGCTATAGACTAAATGGAATATACAAATGTTTTGCCTTTCCAATTGAATAAGAATATGAATATACACTGTATATTCATTCACACAACACCATACCGCCGTGGCACCGTGCACTGGCACGCCACCTTTTGTCCCTTATTTGGTAGTGAGAACATTTGCAACCCTAGGGTGTACTGTATGACAGTGTCATAGACCATTTCAGACAAAATGAAAGAGAGGAGGATGGCATTGGCATTTCTTTACAAGTAGGGTGAGTGAGTCATCATGTTTGTTTTACTTACAAGCACACACACATGCACATGCACAGAAATCAGTTCCATGGACAGCCACATCATATTTAGCTGACGTTGATTGGACTAAATTGTTTTTGGTATCTTTATTTGTCACTGTGTTAGACTAAGCAGAAGTGATTTGATGATGATGAAATGTTAAAGTTGAAATGGTGCTAGAATAGTGAAGGCAGCTTCTGTTTTCTTTGTGACTTGCGGTAGGTAGCCTAAATCTCCATGGTTTTAAATCAATAACATTAGTTGTTTAGTAGTCCGGATATGTTGGAAACATTAACTTGCTTGACTGTGCTGTAGGTCTTGTAACTGTTTGTCACGTGCACTATGCTTTGTGGACTTCACTAGATAGATGTTGCTCTCCGGTTTTTTGATGAAACACAGGTGTGGTTCAATTTATTCTGCCACTGTGTCTTCTTATTGTCTCGGCCTTAGGCCTATATATCGTGGTGGCAAGGCATATGAACTAACAGGTTATAGTGCAAACGATACAGTTATCACAACACATACAGTAGGTTGTAATATGGCTATTTTTCCTGGCTTGGCTTCCCCATATAAGGGCACAAGGTGAGACCCAGGAGGCAGATGGTTTGAGTCTTTATTTATTAACCAATCCAAAAGGGGCAGACAAGAGGATGGTTGTGGACAGGCAAAAGGTCAAAACCAGTTCAGAGTCCAGGAGGTACAGAGTGGCAGGCAGGCTCGAGGTCAGGGCAGGCAGAATGCTCAGGCAGGCGTGTACCTTAGTCCAGAAAACAGGCAAGGGTCAAAATCGGGAGGACTAGCAAAAAGAGAATAGAAGCAGGAGTACTGGAAAACACGCTGGTTGACTTGAAAGGCATACAAGACAAACTGGCACAGGGAGACAGGAACACAGGGATAAATACACCAGGGAAAATAAGCGACACCTGGAGGGGGTGGAGACAATCACAAGGACAGGTGAAACAGATCATGGTGTGACACCCCAGTGATTTTACCAAAGCACCGCTACTGGACAGCAATATCCACACATTTTACAGGATCAAGCTCATTGTGTAATTCAATTGTGAAATGCTTAGTATGATATAAGGACAAACAGCAGCATCATAAATGTAAGAAAAGAAAGGTAGGGTTTTATGTCACATGATTTTTGCCAAATCTGTGAAGACTCCAAGCATGGGAAAAGGTTTAAACATTAGGATTTGATTCAACTCATGAATTATATTGAATGTATTTATGTTCCTTCCCCCTTTATATCTTAATGTATTAATGTAAAAAAAAGGCGAATTATTATGAATGATTTTGTAACAGCTCCAAACAGTTGTCCACTACAAGAAATAGAATATAAAATGACCCATTTACTGTGGGACATTTACAGATTTTTCTTCTCTGTAATTGTGTTTTCCTCCTTCACATAAAGGCAATATACTGTCAGGTACAGTACATTGATTAAAACACTTAGTAAAGCAGGGATCTGTGGAATGCATTGTTTGTATGAACTGCTATAGGAAAATAATGTGTTACTGGAAAAGAAAGGACCAGTGAGTTCAAGGCTGCACAGCTTTTATATCCTCTAGTCAACGAGATCGGTGTCCATATAATGGGACAGTTGATGCTAACTTGCACTAACATGACGTAAGTAACAGTAAACTTTCCAGGACATAGACATGTCTTATATGGGCAGAACACTTAAATTATTGTTAATCTAACTGCACTGTCCAATTCACAGTAGCTATCACAGTGAAAAAATACCATGCTATTGTTGAGGAAAGCGCACAACAAACTTTTATCACAGCAACTGGTTTGATACATTCACCTCTGAAGGTAAATAATGTTGTCACAATCGTGAGGAAAGACGGACCAAGGCGCAGCATGATTTGAGTTCCACATATTTATTTAAAGTGAAACTTCTAAACAAAACAATAAACAAACACCGACCATGAACAAACAGTGCATACATCAGCGCTCAACAAAACAATATCCCACAAAGCAGGTGGGAGAAAAGGCTTCCTAAATATGATCCCCAATTAGAGGCAACGATTACCAGCTGCCTCTAATTGGGAACCCTACAAATCACCAACATAGAAAATAAATGACTAGAACACCTCCCTAGTCACGCTCTGACCAAAACACCATAGAGAACCGAGGGCTCTCTATGGTCAGGGCATGACAAATGTACTTACATTAAGTAATCTTGCTCTGATTTGTCATCCTGAGGGCCCCAGAGATAAAATGTAGCATAGTTTTGTTTGATAAAATACATTTTTATATTCAATTGTAGGAACTGGGTTTTACAGTTTTACAGTTTTACAGAAACTTTAGGGTGTTTTCTATCCACAAGTATTAATTATATGCATATCCTAGCTTCTGAGTTTGAGTAGGAGGCCATTTAAAATGGGCACGAATTTTTTTCTAAAATCGCTTTAGCGCCCCCTATCCTAGGGGAACGCCAAGAGGTTAAACAGGGGCAGGCAAACAACAGGTCAAGGCAGGCAGGGGTCAATAATCCAGAGAGGGTGTAAGTCACCAGAACAGCAGGCGGGCTCAGAGTCAGGTCAGGCAGAGGTCAGTATTCCAGAGTAGTGGGGCAAAGGTACAGGATGACAGGCAGGCTCAGGGCAGGCAGAACAGTCAGAACCTGGAAACTAGAAAACAGGCGCAAGGAGTAGGCAGGCGCAGCGAAACAAAATGCTAGTAGGTTCGACAAAACAAAACGTACTGGCCCCAGACAAATAAAGAACACAGGTATAAATACACAGGGGATAATGGGGAAGATGGGCGACACCTGGAGGGGGGTGGAGACAAGCACAAAGACAGGTGAAACAGATCAGGATGTGACAGCTTCACTGGATCAATCTGAAACTTTGCACACACACTGCTGCCATCTAGTGGCCAAAATCAAAATTGCGCCTAAACTGCAATATTATATTATGGCCTTTCTCTTACATTTAAAAAACATTTGAAAACGCATGTTTTTTTTGTATTATCTTTTACCAGAACTAATGTGTTATATTCTCCTACATTAATTTATCCTACATTAATCACATTTCCACAAACTTCAAAGTGTTTATTTTGAAATGGTATCAAGAATATGCATATCCTTGCTTCAGGTCCTGAGCTACAGGCAGTTAAATTTGGATATGTCATTTTAGACGAAAATTGAAAAAAGGGTCCGATCCATAAGAGGATATTCTAGTGACTTGTGTTATAACATTGTATTTTTCCACCGAGGTTGCCCACATGACTACATGGTCACAAACACTTTACTTTGTTGACCCTGGATGTGAGACATAAACGCTGCCTGATTTCGACCCATCTCTTGCATTGGAGTCATTGGAGTGGACTGCATCTCTCGAAGTCTCTCTTCACTGCGGCAGGTAGTCAGGCAGAGAGATAGAGACACTGGGGTGTTGGACTGAAAGATTTCACAAGGAAGTGTTTGTGTGTGATGATAGATACTTTATTATCTGTTAGGACAATGCCTTTGTATCACAGGCACCATAGTGGCAGCAATAGTGTGTGTGTGTGTTGTGTGTTGGGTTTTGTGTGGGACGTGTGTATGTCGGGATGTATCATTGACTATTTGTCTTGTTTATTATCAGGGCCGCCACTTGCCACAGGGTAGAGAATCATTTTGTAATAAAAGTAGCTATGTGCCTCTCCGCTGTCTCCCGAGGTCTGGTGGTATGAATAAATCTTTGTTACGTGTGTCTAGATGACCGGGCTGTGGGCAGATCGACTGGACCTGTCTTTCACCATTGATGTAATGGTTATGGTGTGTTGAATGCCTTGGATTCTGTCTTCTGCATGACTTAGTACACAAGCACAGTATCTCATGTGAGGGGTGGTATGTACATGGCTGAGATTTACATTGAATTGGAAATCTACGGTGTGCCGTGAGGTTCATCCAACTATGCTGAATACAGCTTTTTCAATCATCAGGGAATTAATGACACAACAGGCCCTGTCTCCTGATACATTCCTTGGCATGTATATTTGCTCCCATTAGGCCTGCATTGTAAACGTTTACAATGCCTGTTGTAAGTAAACTGATAGGGAGTCGATCTGTTAATCAAACAAGGTATGGTAACCCAATTATGTTGAATTAGTTGAAGTAAGTAACAGGAAGCACCCATTTATACCACAACATTTCTTAGTAAATATCAATGGAAACAGTACCGTAAAATGAAGTGATAAAGTGCAACCTAACAGGTAAAATAGCTCAACAATGGTTTGTAAGTTTGTATTAATTAAACCTATAGCTAAACTCTGTTAATCAAACGAGGTATGGTATAATAATCTTGTTAGAAGCTCAACCATCCAGGACTGATTCTTGGGGTATGCTATGTCATGAATGACCAGTCTGATTTAACCAGGCTATAGGAGAATGCTGTATCATTATTAGACAGACAGACTCCCTCTCAACTGGTCATCATTGCACAGCAGTGACTGAGCCCTCCAACAGGAAGTTCTTAGGTCACATGCCAGATGTAACATTTCACAGTTCCCCCTTTCCTCTCTTCATGCCTAATGACACAATGTTGTGGTGGACTTGTGACTCTCTCCTTCTGATTCTAGATAACACAAACACAGAGGCTTTCTCCTCTGTTACATTTTTCTTTGATAAGTATTGCCTTACCCTCAAAATACGTGTTTGTACCTATCATATGATGTGTTTATGAAATGCGTTCTTTAAGGATATTACGTGAGGTTATGATTATTTTGCTTCAGCTGTTGTTATTAAATATTTTATAAAGCCATGGAAATGTCTGATTATTCATTATCTGTTTAAAATTCAGTCATTATTATTTATTATAAAAGATCCACATACAAACAACAGCATACAAACGCACACCAACATCCTCAACATCACCCCTGCCCAGACCCACCTGCTCACACCCCCGTCTCCAGCGCCCGCATCACTCTCCGCTACATGGCCTCAAACTGCACCGTTTTTGTTTCTCTTCGTCGCTCACGGCACTTTCAACATATAGTTAATGAAGCATTTGACCTTTATAATTCACAATCATTCTGCTGTAATAGTTCACAGTTAGACTTTGTTCAATGAGCTTCGATTTATGCCAAACCCAGATTAAAATATATCGTTTTCAGCAGAAATTAGATTTTTGTTGATACCTTATGCAGTTTTATTGAGTAGAAAGCAGTGTTAGAAAATATCCCTTGCAATTGATTAGAGCCAAATTCAGAGAAAATTACAGTAAATAAATACAAAACAACACTTCCAATTATTGGTCCTTTCCCTAGGGCACAACCACAGTTTCCTACATAGGATCACATCAGGACATAGACATTACTGGTGTCTTATACACAACACAGAGCATCTGCTCACTCTAGTGCTATATGGAATTATTAGGTACCAGCTCATAGAGACAGTGGCAGAGGATCTGTTTCTGCTTACCTTTTGACAATTCCGTCACTAAACATCTAATTACTATTAACTGAAATGTGGAGTAAATGTTTGATTTCATTCCGATAGGACCTGCCAGCTCATAGAGACAGTGGGCTAACTAATGGGAGTGTAAAGTTCAGCTCAGGTGAATCTGTATAAATCCTATAGTTTCTGTAAGTCATTTAACTCATAGTTTGACCCAATCTGTCTACCGAAGCATGTATGTCGCGCTGCTCTCCAAGATCACTCATGGCAACTGAGTGGACTGAGTGTGCTGGTTAGATACAGCAGTTTGTTTATGGGCTTGAGGGCATTAGCTGTTCATGGGATGCAGAGGGGATGTAAAGGGGATGTGTGCTTCAATATGTGCTTCACTGATCCCAGTCCAAAGGGATGTAAAGAATGAAAGGGGGGTTTTCTGTTTACCAGTCTGACCACTGAGTCTAAAAGACCCTATTCACACTGTACATTAATATGCAACATACTGTATATAAAATAACCAGTATACTATATGTCACATTCTTATTGTACTGTGGTTAGATACAAACATCCCTCAAAGAGAGAGATTAGGGTCACATAATGCTCACTGCCACACCCTGATCACAGACATTTCTCATGGGATTATGTGTAAAATTCCACCACAAATCGGACTATTCCAGCCAGACTGTTGTGCCAAGGGAAAACATCCATACAGGCCCAGTGACCGACCCAGCCAGCTAAAAGGCCTAAAAGTTTGCCTCTTTATGACCTCCTAGCCTGCCAACTAATGCTAATCTCCCCATGGCACTAAAAATAACTCCTTGATAATATGTTTTATTCAGAGTTTAAAGCAGATACAAATAGATGTATTCTGTCTCGGCTTGTCAAAACGACAAAGTCATTATCAGTGCACAAATGTTCACCCTCAGATAGGCCTACAACATGTAACTGTCTGTCCGTGTCGTGTAGTCAGTAGTTCATAGACAAGTTATATTCACTGGTGTGCTAATGCCAGTTAATCTGTGTATGTCCTGTACATTTAGTCAAAGGCACAGGTGTACATGTTGTTGACCAACCCCTCTTACATCACAGGTACAGGCAGCTGCTGTGAGGTGAGTTGGTCCAGGATTCTGGCCATCCTGATATACTCTCTCTCTCTCTCTCTCTCTCTCTCTCTCTCTCTCTCTCGATGAGTACTCTGGTCATCCTGTTCTGATAGCAGCTGCAGGGGCAGTCGGGGCTTAAAGGGAGTTGTCAAGGAGATGATAAGCTGTCTATCCCTCAGCATCAGGAATTGGCCTTGTCTCTCTCCTGTCTGAGTGGATGGAAGCTGTTTGAGCATTACACCAGATTTACCTCTGATCTGGCATGTTGTTTGTTCCGCCCAATTAGGTTTTATGAGTGGTGCGCTCTGCGACCCCGCTAGGCCCTGGTAATGCTCCATCAACAGAAAAAGCAGTACTCTTACAACAGCAGCATCAGTCACTGTCACTTATAGAGTTCCCTGTTTAGTGGAGTTCCTTCTTCTGTAGCGGGTTTGGTAAACTAGGTTTGGCCTCGGGCAAATTTTTTATGAGCTAATAATCGGTGGGCCAGAACATAATTTGCATAATAGCACAATGAATAGGTCTACACTACAAATTGAACAACATTTTTAACACATCTGATTAGTGCATAATAAATTCAATGACAATAAATAATAATTTCAATCTGATTACACTCATAAAATCACCATCATCAATGATTATTTTTGTCTATTTCTCTGTGTGTTGATTGGTGGGGAAAAAGGTCTACCTACGTAGCCTACTATAGGCTACTCTACTTTTTTTAACGTCAACATTCGTTCAGAACAATTAGTTTGCTAGCAAGAGAAAATGCCGCTCTCAAAAAGTATCAAAGAAAGGTGGATAATGAAAAGGTTTAGGGAAGAGATATGCATTCATCTTACCATCTTTCTCCAGTGCCATGCCAGTGTGTCTCATTTGCAATGAAAATGTCGCTTTTTTTCAAGGAATTCAATCTCATACGTCATTATAATTCTAAGCGTGGTACTTTCAAAGTCGCTTTACTGCCCCAGACAGAGTCCCGACGCAGAATAATTTAAACGTTAACTGCAAGCTACACATGGCAGTCGAATCATCCTTCATGGCCTGACCCAACAAGAAAAGGTCACAAGTACCTCCCTAAAAGCGTCCTGTTTTCTGACCAAGCACAACATGCCCTTCACAGACACGGAGGTATTTAAAGTGCATGGTGACAGTTTTGGAGGAATTGGCTACCGGCAAGTCTATGGATAGCATAATTGGATGGGCTCAATCAGGCTGAGAATTTTTCCCTGGCTATCGATGAGAGTACTGACAACACCGATGTAGCACAGTTGTGTGCATCATCAAGCAGCTGAGGGACATCTTCTCCACCAGATTTGAAGACTACAGCATGCCCAATGATATCATTACGTTTGTACATGATCCTATCATAATCCGCACAAGTGGAGAATTCTCCTCCCTTACTAAGAAAACGATACCCTCGCTGGACGAGGCTGCAATTCAAACTGAGCTGATTGAATTCCAGACATCGAGCCAAATCAGCAATGTGCAATGTGTGCGTTTTTGGGTGGCATGCTCAGAGGAATACAGCCAGTGCTTGACTTGGACTGAAATAGGTGCCGATACTCATGTTGGGTGCCAGTACTGTTTATATTTAGGTGCAGGAGCTCCACAATACTTTAGAGCTAATATTCTATAAGAGGAACAGGAGCTCAAGTAGTAGAAATGTGAGGCGCCTGTACTCAGCTCCCATGAGCTCCTGCCCAAATCATGCAGTGAATACAACACAATCAAGAACCAACACAATAAAGAATAACATCTGCAGGTTCTCTTTTTGCTCTATAAACGCAATCAAGACTCACGACCGGAACCGATACAACATTTTTGGCCAGTTGCCACTGTAAGTAGGCTTAATTAAAAAATACCACTTCTATTAGGACACATATATTTTCTCAGCCAGTTAAGTAATTTTTTAAAGGCTTGAAAGAAATAGACTCCATTTAAGCCCTCTTGTTCTTTGTAAAGTCAAATTAAAATGAAGATTATTGTTGAAATGAATTACTCAACTGGTGTAGGTTTTCTCCATCTGTTGCTATATTTTCAGCACCAGGCGCTGTTCACCTCCTATTGATTGCGCTGCAGTTGCAACTTTACTTTTCAGCCCCACAAAATGGCCCGCTGCCTGTTTTATTAGTTGACTGTCTCCTGCATTCTCTCTCCAAATGAATGAAAGTTAAAATGTAACTTTTTCATTATTTAGGTGGGGTAACTTCCTTCTTGGGACATTGTATTTGGGACTTTTTGCATCTTGGGGCCGAGATTTTAAAACAAATAAAAAATATTCATAATTAATTTTGGGGGCTTTGGGGGGGCAAATAATATTGCCAGATTTGGCCCGCTGCCGTTGGTTGGGGAACCCTGTTCTATAGAGACCACCATAAGACCTATACCTTCTGAGACCAATTTAATGGGTGATGGAAAGTCTAGTTTTGTCATGTTTTTGGCAGTGCATCTAATGGAGGTAATAATAAATAGTGTTATAATGTGTCTAACACATTATAGGATCAACATAGCATCGTTTCCTCCTATCTTCCACAGTCTATATATACGGTATACCACTCCTCTGCTGTCTGAAAGGAGAAAGTGAGTCTTCATGGTGTGAGGAAAGAGATCTGGCATAGGGAATGGTAGGGCATGATGAGGATGGGGATGGTAAGGGGGGCTAGTGAGGCCTTTAATCGTGGTTGTGATGGCCCACGAACCCGAAGAGGAGGTGCAGAATTTCACACCCACTTTAGATGTCCCGATTACTAGGGCTAGAGCTGTGACCCTCTCACCTCTCCCAATCCAAACCTGTCAAGTTCATCCGTGCTGCTGTCATTCAGTGAGCAGATGCTACGTATGTTCTGTTTGATATGGCTCACCTTTCAACTGCGCAGCCACCTCATGCATCATGCTATCAGCACGAGAAAAGCCCGTGCTACTAAATCAAACCCAGAGGACAAGTATAGCTCACTGAAACACCTTTACACAGACACACTTTGTGACACGTTTCAATAATAAATGTCCTCGTTTTCTTTACACACATATGAAATGTCCCTCATCCCCTGCTCTTTAAGCACCTCATCATGTGGTATATATGAAGCATATTTGAGCTCCCTATGGGAAGAAGCTGAGAGTGCATAGAGCTATCTCTCTCTGCGTCAGCATAAAACCTCCTGGAGAAATCAGCACTACATATTGATCAATGGGAAGTGAGCAGTATATGTTATCCATTACCAAAGGCCTGCTTCAGGCCTTGTATTAGAGGGTTATTTGTTACCTGCAAACGCATTTGGCTGTGCTCCAATTTGGCCTCCGGAGTAAACTGTTCCCCAGCTGTGTTTAATGTATGTATGTTATATACCCTCCTATAGAATTGCTTTCCACAGTTCCTATAGCGGAGGTAATGGAAAACAGAAACCAGGCAGCCAGGGGTAAGGAATATCTTGACTTCATAATGATTCCAACACTCTGCCACCTATTTCAGAACAAAAATATATTCTCACATGAGTTGGCTTTAAGCATAGATGCATCTATTTTTTACCACGTTCTCAGTTTTGTTTGAAGCCAGTCTGTTAGAAAGCTTGTGAGAAAAGGTGTCTTGACAGGAGTCTTTCTTCAAAAGCTGAACAGTGCCTTAGTTTCAAGCCTGCCCCTAGAGCCATGGAGTTGCTTGTCTATTTCTCAAGCACCGATGTGCGATACTGGGATGAAAAGACAACGACTGATTTGAGACAAGTTTCTTGACAGGATGGATTAATTCCTGTACAAATGGAAGGTGGTTTCGGGGGTATCGTTGGTCATCCAAGTAGGGTTACTGTCCTTTACTCACTGTCCCCTAGCACAGTGTTTCCCAACCCAGGTCTCTGTGTACCCCCAGCAGCACACATTTACATTGTAGCCCTGGACAAACACACCTCATTTAACTCACTGAGGGCTTGATGATTAGTTGACAAGTTGAACATGTGTACTGTTGGAGGTACTCCAGGACCAGGGTTGGGAAACATTGTGCCCAGCATATCAGTTAAGCTGCTATATTCTTATAGTTGGTTATTTTGTGGCTTAGAAATGTCATTTTCAGAAAAGTGTCCTGCTATGGGTTGAGATAATTAAGAAGAGTTCAGTGCTATGTAACAATTAGAACCAAGGTGAGAGAATGGAATCAAATGTTTTTCAGAACTAAATTAAAATATGCCATTTAGCAAACGCTTTTATCCAAAGCAACTTACAGTCATGCTTAAATAAATGTTGATACATTGGTGGTCCTGGGAATGAAACTCACCACCCTGGCGTTACAAGCGCCATGCTCTAACAACTTAGCTACAAAGGATCACTGTCTGAATCCTTGAGACGGTGGCCTTCTCTGACACACAGACAGACTGCTCTTGAGACAGCAGAGTCATTTACACTCAATTTGAAGGCAATCACTGGGCACCTCTCTCCCAGATAGAGTTACGGGTCCTTCAGTCCTTCAACCAGGGCTGTGACACATACCTCCCTGTCTTTCTTTTTACACAAAGGAAGTGGATATATTCTGTGCATGTACACAAACAATAAGCATAGATACAATGCCTTATTCACACCCCTTGACTTTTTCCACATTTTGCTGTGTGACAGCCTGAATTTAAAATGGATGAAATTGAGATTTTGTGACTGGCCTACACACTATACTCCATAATGGCAAAGAGGAATTATGATTTTAGACATTTTAACCAATTAATAAAAAATGAACAGCTGAAATGTCTCAATAATATTTAACCCATTTGTTATGGCAAGCCTAAATATGTTCAGGAGTTAAAATGTGCTAAACAAGTCACATAATAAGTTGCATGGACACATTCTGTGTGCAGTAATAGTGTTTAACATGATTTTTTTTTGTTATGACTACCTCATCTATGTACCCCACACATACAATTATGTGAATTTTAAAAACAGATTCGGCCACAAAGACCAGGGAGGTTTTCCAATCCCTCGCAAAGAAGGGTACCTATTGAAATAGCAGACATTGAATATCCCTTTGAGCATGGTGAAGTTATTAATTAAACTTATCAATACAGCCAGTCAATACAAGAATACAGGCGTCCTTCCTAATTCAGTTGCCGGAGAGGAAGGACACCACTCAGAGATTTCACCATGAGGTCAATGGTGATTTTAAAACAGTTACAGAGTTTAATGGCTGTGATAGGAGGAAACTGAGGATGGGTCATCAGCATGGTAGTTACTCCACAATACTAACCTAAATGACAGCGTGAAAAGAAGGAAGCCTGTACAGAATAAAAATATTCCAGAACATGCATCCTGTTTGCAATAAGGCACTAAAGTCAAAAGAAACGTAATAGAGCTAAGTACAGGCAAAATCCTAGATCCTATTCTGCTTTCCAACAGACACTGGGAGATACATTCACCTTTCAGCAGGACAATAACCTAAAACACAAGGCTAAATATACACTGGAGTTGCTTACCAAGATTACATTGAATCTTAAATCGGCTTGAAAATCTATGGCAAGACTTGAAAATGGCTGTCTAGCAATGGCGAACAACCAATTTGACAGAGCTTGACGAATTTTAAAAATAGTAATGTGCAAATATTGTACAATTCAGGTGTGCAAAGCTCTAAAGAAGTAAACTTGCTTCAGTTCTGCTGCCACCTAGCCGAACTCGGCTAGCCGAACCGAATGAGTGTGCTCACATACTCCATTAAAAGACCTTTGCTTGAAAAATGAGAAAAAGTTTTACATCTAACTAAGATATTTGGTGCATTATTTATCCCCAAAAATGTTTTCATGAAAACTAGTCTTCTCTTGTTGAAGGATAACAAAGACTTTATTAAATAACCCCTATTGTTGACCAATCACCGACAAGGGGGTGTAGACTTTAGAACTTCGGCTTTCCTCCATAAGAAATGTTGTCCCCAAAACAGATGAAAAAAAACCCTCACCAAAGTTCAAAATGAAGAAGAAAAACGTCACAAAATGTCGTCAAAATAATATGTACGTACTCTTCCAAACTGTTTCGGCTGGGAAGCATGCGGACACCTTTAGAGACTTACCCAGAAAGACTCACAGCTGTAATCGCTGCCAAAGGTGATTCTAACCTATACTGACACAGGGGTGTGAATACTCATGCAAATTAGATATTTCTGTATTTAATTTTTAATACATTTGCAACAATTTCAGAAAACATGTTTTCACTTTATCATTATGGGGTATTGTGTGTAGATGGGTGAAAAAAAATAATTTTATCAATTTTGAATTCAGGCTGTAACACAACATAATGTTTAATAAGTCAAGGGGTGTGAATACTTTCTGAAGGCACTATATATGCTTTCTTGACTCTCATCATGGCCATATGGGGTCAACCACTGAGTTTGGATGTTACATAGAGAGCCTTTCCAGAAAATGGCATTAGTTGAGCTCTATCTTTTTAGTGACGCATGTGGATCATGACAAGCCCATGATCAGATGGATTTCAGATCAATATTAGACCATGACTAGGCAGACGATCATGTGGCTGTCTGTTGTTATGAGGCCATTGTTGTGGTGTGATTTATCTGCCCTGTGGTACAGTTAATTTTAAATGACCATACTTACTGATTACTCCATGGCTCACCACATGCTGTTGACTGAGATTCTTTGAAATGCAGGGCTTGTGTTGATGATATTTGACAATATTGATTTGTTATTTATTTTACTTCTCTGACCCTTTCTTTTCTTTCTCTCTGACTCTCACTCTCATCCCTCCCTCCTCATCTGGGCCTTGTTCAGATCTGAGATGAGACAGAGACAGCCAGTCAGCAGAGACAAGAAATGGCAAAGGCTACTTTCATTCACTCTGTCTCTCAGTTTTCAACCCACCCAAAATGAAGGGTAGAGTATTGAAAAGTGACAATAGAATAAAAATAGATGTTGGTATGATGAGTTAGACATCATGCATTTTTCAGTGATGAATGTACGACTTAATGTTTGTTTGTGAGACGTTTGTATTAAAGCCTTATGTGTATGTGGAACACAAGGGTTTGTGATAAAAATAAAAAAAAATCTTAAACTTGCCAAAGTAACTGAATGGCTGCTTTACACCTGTGATTTAGTTGAACAGCCAATCAGTGTGGAGTGGGAGCCACTGCTTTTTGCTGTTGCTTAGGGAGATAATGAAACTGCCCTGGGCTGACAGGATAGGTGTGGCTCTGGTATCAAAATGGAAGTCCCATCCTCCATCCTCCACTGCAATAATCTTTCACTTTCACCACTTCAGCCCAGTTTTTTTGGCGTCAGAAAAATGAACAGTTGAGACTCAGCCGTTTAGGATATCAGACTCTTTTATGCTCTCTAACATGACTGGATCACATATGGTATATTGCAGATCTGATATTTAGACCACCTAATTACAGCTAGAACTATATGAGGAAGACATTTGGACTCAATGTAACTCTCTTGACAGGCTATATGATATGTGCAATGCCAGAGAAACAACCAAACAATGCTTATCGCTTTGTCATTTGCATATTAGGATTTTCATAGCCTGTCCTCAGTGTTCGTCATTGGATTTAAAGATACACACTCCCTGTGTGTGTTCTTTACTAAGTGATAAATAGGTGTGTTATAGAATTACTGGTACTATCATCCAAAGGGATATTAAATTGTTATTTCCAACAGCAGGAGGACATTTAGACAGCACTGGTGTGATGTACTGTTACTGTATGAGTCACAGTTGCATTGACGTCACAACATTACCTCTGATTAATCACATCTCCTGCCTTATTTGTGCTGTGCTTCATAACATTGAGATATACTTGATCGCTTACTGTTGTACAATACATGTCATTAATAATATTACTGTAGAAATATGGTCTGCGTCCAAAATATTAGGAAGGTGTTCTTTATGTTTTGTACACTCAGTGTATAGGGAATAGGGTGCCATTTGGGACACAAGCATGTTGTCTGTGTCTGCTCAACCACTGAGCCTCTGTCTGCCTGTAACACTCTAAAGCAAAAATAGTGGTTTAGCCTTGAATTTAGCCCTAATTTGAGGTTGTTTTGGCACTATTTCATCTTGCGTTAATAACCTCTACTAGATCAGTGTCCCGAAAACGGGAAACCTGTTGCTCAATATGCAATATTTGACTAGAATGACGTTGTAAACAACAGCCAACATTCCGGGACATAGACATGTCTTATATCGTTAGAAAGGTAACATGATTGTTAATCTAACTGCAGTGTCCAATTTACAGTTGCTATTACATTGAAAAAATACCATGCTATTGTTTGAGGATAATGCACAACAGCAAAACACTTTTATAAAGACAACTGACTTGATACATTCACCTCTGACGGTAAATAACAAACTTACATTCAATAATCTTGCTCTGATTTGTCATTCTGAGCGTCCCAGAGATAAAATGTAGCATAGTTTTGTTTGTTAAAATCAATTTTTATATCCTAACATGTTCCATGTTGTTTACAGCATTTTGCATGAATTCTGACTCTTTCAACTTGCAACAAAACAATTTATGAAATCTAATTGGCAAAACTTTGTTTAACCCGGTCAAGTTCGGTTTCTGTGCAATCCTCAGATGGTCAAGAAAGGCCACCAAACTTGTTTCGTAATTCTACATTACGTATTGGCAACACAACACGTCAATTAGCCCATGAACGTCAGCCATCATTACGCACAAATGAGACAAGCGGTGTTCACTTGATTGACAGTGTCTCGGTCCAATGACAACCTATCGTTTTGAAACATAGCTAGATAGCCAATGAGCTGGGCTTTACAGTAGTATGTGAATGCCCTTTGTACGACAAACAGCCATCATGCTGGAGCTGTGCGCAACAGTATTTATTCTCAAAGGGAAAGCAAACAGGACGCACAGTGGTTTACATTACGCAGCGTTTCATTCTCTTTTACAAACTTTTCTCAAAACTGAAAAAGTAAAACATGGCTACTAAGAGTGTAAAAACTAAATCTAAGTCCAAGTAAACAAATTTCGATGAGATTATTGCAGAAATTGACTGGGACAGTGACATTGAACGAATGTATGAGGACTCTGAGTGAGCGCAGTTTTGATTCCAGCACGGAATAAACGTTTTTGGAAGGAAAATATCCTAGATCCCTTTCCTTTCCCTTAAAATACGTTTTTGCTTCTGTAAAAGTATTGATGCAGGGCTCACCCCTGCTAAAATTAAGGTTAAATAAAAATAAGTAAACGTAAACGTGAGATCTAACTGAATTTAAAAAAAATCCTCAATAGGTGAGGATGGTCTCAAATGACCTCTGGGAGCCAACTCCAAAGAGACCACATTCAAGTCCTCCATCCCCCACTCATTCAAACGTAGGAACTAGTTCCTCCAGTCTGACCTCTGCTGCTGTCTCTGGCTCCGCACCCACCCCCGCCTGGCCAAAATACGTAACTGCAGACCTGAATGTGCCTCAGGGCAAAAAGAGCACAGCAGGGAGGCGTCGTTGTACAGTACTCTGTGCCACAAGAAATCTCCCATCACCTGCACTATCTGTGCTGTTACCCTCTGCTTCACAGCAGAAATGGACTGCTATGGGACTTGGCATCAGCAGCCCAATCTTGTGTTGAGGACTGTGGGTGTTCTAAATACTCTAATTGTAAATAGTGTGTAAATGTGTGGTTTCGTCACGTCACCTCTTAGGACCTTTTATGTAGGGAAGCTAATGATCCATCATGTATGACATTCCTGGGAGTATGTAAACTTACATTTTTTATTACCATAGCATTTTTGTATGTTCTCTGTAGTTATGTACTTGAAAATGTATCAATTGACCAATTCGGCCATTTGGGTACATTTGGGCAAACTCGTGAGGGACACCTGGGAGAATTCATTCAAAATATTATGTATCTCTCTCATTCTCGAATGTATCAGCCTGAAACTGTGCACACACACTGTAGCCCTATTGTGGACAACATCTAAATTGTCCCTAGATACCCATCTCAATGAATAGCCTTTATTTTGCATTTCAAAGATGATGCAACAAAAATAAAAATAGAAAACGCATTTTTTAAATTTATTTTCTCTTTTACCAGATCTATTGTGTTATATTCTCCTACATTTCTTTCACATCTCCACAAACTTCAAAGTGTTTATTTTATACTAGTATCAAGAATATGCATATCCTTGCTTCAGGTCCTGAGCAGGCAGTTAGATTTGGGTATGTCATTTTAGACGGAAGTTGAGATGAAGGGTCCTATCCAGAAGAGGTTTTAAGATGGGTGTATCAGCTCTGTGTGTGTAATTTTTTTTAGGTTAGAGGCTGTGGACTTGCTAAGAGGAGTGTTGCAAAACCGATTAACTAGCCTGCTAATATTGCTGCACTCGCTAAGTCAATCAAATCATCAAATCTAATTGTATTTGTCATGTACACATATTTTGCAAATGTTATTGCAGGTGCAGTGAAATTCTTATGTTTTGTGGCTCCAACATTGCAGTAATACATAACAAAACAATACACACAAATCCCCAAAATAAAAGAAAGAAATTAAGAAATATCAGAACAAGCTATGTCAGAGTCCGGAATATATTTCCACATTTTGTTACAGCCTTATTCTAAAATTGATTAAATATATTTTTTCCCTCTTCAATCTACACACAAAACCCCATAATGACAAAGCAAAAACAGATTTTTAGAAATGTTTGCTAATTTATAAAAAAAGAAACCCGCTAATATCACATTGACATAAGTATTCAGACCCTTTACTCAGTACTTTGTTGAAGAACACAGTGGGAACACCATCCTCTATGCACTTCCTGATTAACTCAGTCAATGAGTCAGTGTATACATCGATACTATTTCCAGAGGTAACCCGGAACATTTTGATTGGTCAGAACAAAGTTGAATAGTCCTTATCACGGCTACTTCCTTTTTAAGTTTCTGCCTATAGGAGGAGGAGGAGCAAAATGGAGGTGTGATCTGATTTGCCAAAAGGAGGGTGGGGTAGGGCCTTGTAGCCATCGCAGGAATGGGGAATAGCAATGTTCAATTGTGCTCAATGCCCGAGTAGCACAGGAGATGTGTTGATAGAACTTCGGGTAGCATTTACCTCAGATTTCCTTTATTAAAGTCCCCAGATAAAATAAATGCAGCCTCACGAAATGTGGTTTCCAGTTTTCACAAAATCCAGGGTAGTTCCTTGAAAGCTGTTGCGGTGTCGGCTTGGGGAAATATACACGGACGTGATGATGACCGAAGAAAATTATCTCGGGAGGTAATGCAGTCGTCATTTTATAGTGAGGTCTTCCAGATCGGGAGAACAAAAGGACTTGAGTTCCTGTACGTTTCCACAATCACACCATGGGTACTTAATCATAAAACATAAACCTCCACCTTTCTTTTTCTCTGAGAATTCTTTCTTCCTGTCTGCGCGATGGACGTAGAACCTCGCTGGCTGAATGGACAGGGACAGTATATCCAGAGAGAGCCATGATTCAGTAAAACAGAGTATTTTACAGTCCCTGATGTCTCTCTGGAAGGAAATCCCTGCCCTGTGCTCGTCTAGGGGTCTTAGGTCTCGCTAACTGGTCTTTAACCTGATTTGATGTGTGCATTAATATGAGAAGTAAGCGTATGCTATCAGGTGTTGAATTTACATGCGCCCAGGAGACCTTTTCACACTATGACAGATTCTCTAGAGGTTTCGACAGAATACCCTTGGCTATACCTTTTTTGATAATGTGAACTTGCAAACTTGCTACGTCTCTACCGCTACCTCCGGAGGTAGTGCACGACACTCGCCCGACAGTTGCCCCACTCCGAACAGGGCTGTGTCTCGTTCAGTCCAACACGCCTACAGTATAAATGGTAATATCAGAGCAATGATTTTGAAACAGCTGAAATGTATAGATTTGTTTTATTGAGGTTTTACAAATAGACAACAACTGCGATAGGACGATAGAACTACAGTAATAACAGGGCTGAGCTTGTCATCACTATTTTGTAATTTCAGTCAATAATCTTTCATTAAAAAGGCCTAGGTAGCCACCCAAAGTTTGAAAATAAACCACATTTTATCATATTCACATTTTCTCAGAACACAAATAAATGGGCCTATATTAGGCTATAAATACATAGCTTAGGCTATAAATACATGATGTTACCTCTTTGTTTCCCTTTACCAGGTCCAGAAAGGATCTAAGCTACCTGCGGCTGTGGTTGTTATAGGCTGCAGTTGATCAGACTGAAGCACAAATTAATTGTGCACAAGTTGACAAATCATGAGGCATAATGTAATAATGTTTTTGGGTGTCAGGTATGGGCTTCCATATAAAACAGCTTGTCACTTGTCGCAACTTGGCAGTGAATTCACTTATATATTATTCAGTCACAATTTGCTTTTACCACATGTAGGCCAAATGATTTGCATGATATTGGTAAAAATGAAGCTTGACTTGTTGTTATGTTGTGAGGTGGGCCTACTCAATTGGCAGCACCTGATATGCTCATCAAGGCTTCCTGATATGCTCACCCCGCTGTGTTTGGTTGATATGAACTGGTTCAAAAGAGCAGATTCAGCCAACATCATACATGTAAAGCCATGGGGAAAGCCACTGTTGATGATGTAAATGGCAATGCTGAATATGAATACCCCGTTGACAAGTAGAGAATAGGGAGTGTGTTGTAAAAACTCTTCAGATGAATTTTATTATTGCAAGAGTTGATGAAACATTGATGTGAAGTTTGACATATTTACATGACTTATTTAGAGAAATGCAACGTTCGCTGTCTGTCTTTGTATATAATAGGAATACTATACACCTGGAGTACAAAACATTAAGGACACCTGCTCTTTCCATGACATAGACTGACCAGGTGAATCCAGCTGAAAGCTATGATCCCTTATTGATGTCACCTGATAAATCCTCTTCAATCGGTGTAGATGAAGGGGAGAAGACAGGTTAAAGAAGGATTTTTAAGCCTTGAGACAATTGGGACATACATTGTAGATAGATTGTGTATGTGTGCTATTCAGAGGGTGAATGGGCAAGACAAAATATTTAAATGCTTTTGAACGGGGTATGGTAGTAGGTGCCAGGCACACCGGTTTGTGTCAAGAACTGCAGCCCTGCTGGGTTTTACACGCTCAACAGTTTCCCGTGTGTATCAAGGATAGGGTTGCACATTTTGGGGAATATTCAGAGGTGGAAACTTTCCGTGGGAATTAACGGGAATATATGGGAATTAACAGGAATATATGGGAATTAACGGAAATATATGCAAATTAATATTAATTCCATTTAAATGTTGATGTTTTTTGCATTGGATATATTTACCATATCATATGGAGCCAGAGAAATAACTATTTTACCTTATCATAAGTAGACATAGTTGCAAATTATTAAATCCTTCCAATAGAAATTAAAAAAAACAATTTAGTTACGAATTGAACTTTAATTAAATGAGTTGACTCTTCACATCGGATGATTTCACTGAACAACAAAAGGAAGGGAATATTGAATGATCCCCAATGATCCATCGCATCTCCCAGAAACGTTTTCAACATACATCTGAACAATGATAGTCTAGAAACTAAAGCTTTGGTTGTCTTCCTCTCAGGCTTCCATGCCTTCTCCCTGGACCTCCTCAATGTCCACCTCTTGAACATCACTCTGAGTCCTCATCTTCCCCATCACTTTCCAACCTTGTTGAGGATGGCTCGTTGTCAGGCTCAAAAAGCCTCAAATTTGTCTTGGAACGCCACCAACCCTAAATCCGTAACCATGGGCACCCTCATAGATATCATCCTGACCAACTTGCCCTCTAAATACACCTCTGATATCTTCAACCAGGATCTCAGTGATCACTGCCTCATTGCCTGCGTCCGTAATGGGTCCGCGGTCAAACGAACAACCCCTTATCACTGTCAAATGCCCCCTAATACACTTCAGCGAGCAGGCCTTTCTAATCGACCTGGCCGGGATATCCTGGAAGGGTATTGACCTCATCCCATCAGTAGAGGATGCCTGGTTGCTCTTTAAAAGTGCTTTCCTCACCATCTTAAATAAGCATGCCCCATTCAAAAAATGTAGAACTAAAAACAGATATAGCCCTTGGTTCACCCCAGACTTGACTGCCCTTGACCAGCACAAAAACATCCTCTAGCGTACTGCATTAGCATCGAATAGCCCCCGCGATATGCAACTTTTCAGGGAAGTCAGGAACCAATATACACAGTCAGTTAGGAAAGCTAAGGCTAGCTTTTTCAAACAGAAATTTGCATCCTGTAGCACTAATTCCAAAAAGTTTTGGGATGCTGTAAAGTCCATGGAGAATAAGAGCACCTCCTCCCAGCTGCCCACTGCACTGAGGCTAGGAAACACTGTCACCACCGATAAATCTACGATAATTGATCATTGCAATAAGACTTTTTCTACGGCTGGCCATGTTTTCCACCTGGCTACCCCTAACCCCTGTTTATCCTTCACCCAAATCCAGACAGCTGATATTCTTAAAGAGCTGCAAAATCTGGACCCATACAAATCAGCCGGGCTAGACAATCTGGACCCTCTCTTTCTAAAATTATCCACAGTAATTGTTGCAACCCATATTACTAGCCTGTTCAACCTATATTTCGTATCGTCTGAGATCCCCAAAGATTGGAAAGTTGCCGCGGTCATCCCCCTCTTCAAAGGGGAGACACTCTAGACCCAAACTGTTATAGACCTATATCCATCCTGCCGTGCCTTTCTAAAATATTCGAAAGCCAAGTTAACAAACAGATCACCGACCATTTAAAATCCCACTGTACCTTTTCCACTATGCAATCTGGTTTCCGAGCTGGTTATCATAACCGCCATCAATAAAAGACAGTACTGTGCAGCCGTCTTCATCGACCTAGCCAAGGCTTTCGACTCTGTCAATCACCACATTCTTACCGGCAGACTCAATAGCCTTGGTTTCTCAAATAACTGCCTCGTCTGGTTCACCAACTACTTCTCAGATAGAGTTCAGTGTGTCAAATCAGAGGGCCTGTTGTACGGACCTCTGGCAGTCTCTATGGGGGTGCCACAGGGTTCAATTCTCGGGCCGACTCTTTTCTCTGTATATATCAATGATGTCGCTCTTGCTGCTGGTGATTCTCTGATCCACCTCTACGCCAAGGACACCATTCTGTATACATCTGGCCCTTCTTTGGACACTGTGTTAATAAACCTCCAAACGAGCTTCAATGCCATATACCTCTCCTTCCATGGGCTCCAACTGCTTTTAAATGCTAGTAAAACTAAATGCATGCTCTTCAACCGATTGCTGCCCGCACCCGCCCACCCGACTAGCATCACTACTCTGGACGGTTCTGAATATGTGGACAACAACAAATACCTAGGTGTCTGGTTAGACCGTAAACTCTACTTCCAGACTCACATTAAGCATCTCCAATCCAAAATTAAATCTAGAATCGTCTTCCTATTTCGCAACAAAGCCTCCTTCACACATGCTGCCAAACATACCCTCATAAAACGGACTATCCTACCGATCCTTGACTTCGGCGATGTCATTTACAAAATAGCCTCCAACACTCTACTCAGCAAATTAGATGTAGTCTATCATAGTGCCATCCGTTTTGTCACCAAAGCCCCATATACTACCCACCACTGCAACCTGTATGCTCTCGTTGGCTGGCCATCGCTTCATATTCGTTGCCAAAACCATCTATAAGGTCATCTATAAGTCCTTGCTAGGTAAAGCCCCGCCTTATCTCAGCTCACTGGTCACCATAGCAACACCCACCCATAGCACGCGCTCCAGCAGGTGTATTTCACTGGTCATCCCCAAAGTCAACACCTCTTTCCAGTTCTCTGCTGCCAACGACTGGAACAACTTGTAAAAATCACTGAAGCTGGAGACTTATATCTCCCTCTCTAACTTTAAGCATCAGTTGTCAGAGCTGTGCCTGTACACAGCCCATCTGTATATAGCACACCCAACTACGTCATCCCCATGTCACCCCCAAATTGTTTTGCTCTTTTGCACCCCAGTATCTCTACTTGCACGTTCATCATCTGCACATCTATCAATCCAGTTTTAATGCTAAATTGTAATTATTTTGCCTCTATGGCCTATTTAATATTTATTATTTGCACACACTGTACATAGATTTTTCTATTGTGTTGTCGTGTCTTTGGGCACCATTAAACTGAAGACATGTTTATCAAATAACTCTCTGTAATTATTATTACGCGATTAACTGATTAATCGTGTAACTGTAATTAACTAGGAGGTCGGGGCACCAAGGAAAATATTCAGATTACAAAGTTATAATTTTCCTAATATAACTTTCCAGATATCATAATATTATACACTGCTCAAAAAAATAAAGGGAACACTAAAATAACACATCCTAGATCTGAATGAATGAAATAATCTTATTAAATACTTTTTTCTTGACATAGTTGAATGTGCTGACAACAAAATCACACAAAATAATCAATGGAAATCCAATGTATCAACCCATGGAGGTCTGGATTTGGAGTCACACTCAAAATTAAAGTGGAAAACCACACTACAGGCTGATCCAACTTTGATGTAATGTCCTTAAAACAAGTCAAAATGAGGCTCAGTAGTGTGTGTGGCCTCCACGTGCCTGTATGACCTCCCTACAACGCCTGGGCATGCTCCTGATGAGGTGGTGGATGGTCTCCTGAGGGATCTCCTCCCAGACCTGGACTAAAGCATCCGCCAACTCCTGGACAGTCTGTGGTGCAACGTGGCGTTGGTGGATGGAGCGAGACATGATGTCCCAGATGTGCTCAATTGGATTCAGGTCTGGGGAACGGGCGGGCCAGTCCATAGCATCAATGCCTTCCTCTTGCAGGAACTGCTGACACACTTCAGCCACATGAGGTCTAGCATTGTCTCGCATTAGGAGGAACCCAGGGCCAACCGCACCAGCATATGGTCTCACAAGGGGTCTGAGGATCTCATCTCGGTACCTAATGGCAGTCAGGCTACCTCTGGCGAGCAAATGGAGGGCTGTGTGGCCCCCCAAAGAAATGCCACCCCACACCATGACTGACCCACTGCCAAACCGGTCATGCTGGAGGATGTTGCAGGGAGCAGAACGTTCTCCACGGCGTCTCCAGACTCTGTCACGTCTGTCACATGTGCTCAGTGTGAACCTGCTTTCATCTGTGAAGAGCACAGGGCGCCAGTGGCGAATTTGCCAATCTTGGTGTTCTCTGGCAAATGCCAAACGTCCTGCACGGTGTTGGGCTGTAAGCACAACCCCCACCTGTGGACGTCGGGCCCTCATACCACCCTCATGGAGTCTGTTTCTGACCATTTGAGCAGACACATGCACATTTGTGGCCTGCTGGAGGTCATTTTGCAGGGCTCTGGCAGTGCTCCTCCTGCTCCTCCTTGCACAAAGGCGGAGGTAGCAGTCCTGCTGCTGGATTGTTGCCCTCCTACGGCCTCCTCCACGTCTCCTGATGTACTGGCCTGTCTCCTGGTAGCGCCTCCATGCTCTGGACACTACGCTGACAGACACAGCAAACCTTCTTGCCACAGCTCGCATTGATGTGCCATCCTGGATGAGCTGCACTACCTGAGCCACTTGTGTGGGTTGTAGACTCAGTCTCATGCTACCACTAGAGTGAAAGCACCGCCAGCATTCAAAAGTGAACAAAACATCAGCCAGAAAGCATAGGAACTGAGAAGTGGTCTGTGGTCACCACCTGCAGAACCACTCCTTTATTGGGGGTGTCTTGCTAATTGCCTATAATTTCCACCTGTTGTCTATTCCATGTGCACAACAGCATGTGAAATTTATTGTCACTCAGTGTTGCTTCCTAAGTGGGCAGTTTGATTTCACAGAAGTGTGATTGACTTGGAGTTACATTGTGTTGTTTAACCTCTTGGGGCTAGGTGGGACGCTAGCGTGCCACCCGTGGTGCACTCCATCAACAGCAGGTGCATTTCAAGAGCGGCAAATTTGAATCCAAATAAATGTCAAAATTCAAATTTTTCAAAAATACAACTATGTTACACCATTTGAAAGATAAACATCTCCTTAATCTAACCACGTTTTACGATTTCAAAAAGGTTTTACGGCGAAAGCATAAATTTAGAGTATGTTAGGACAGTACATTTACAAGAGTTGTGTGTAATGTTTTGTCAAGTCAAAGACAGGGTCACCAAAACCATAAAACCAGCTAAAATGATGCACTAACCTTTTACAATCTCCATCAGATGACACTCCTAGGACATTATGTTAGACAATGCATGCATTTTTAGTTCTATCAAGTTGATATTTATATCCAAAAACAGCGTTTTACTATGGCATTGATGTTGAGGAAATCGTTTCCCTCCAATAACCGGCAGTCAAGTCAGCGTCACAAATTAAATAATTAAAATTAGAAAACATTGGTAAAATATTATATTGTCATTTAAAGAATTATAGATTTACATCTTTTGAACGCAATCAACTTGCCAGATTTAAAAATAACCTTACTGGGAAATCACACTTTGCAATAATCTGAGCACTGCGCCCGGAAAAATACGCGTTGCGATACAGACTAGACGTCATGTTGGGGAGATCTAAAATCGAAAATACTATGTAAATAATCCATTACCTTTGATTCTCTTCATCAGATGTCACTTCCAGGTATCACAGGTCCATAACGAATGTAGTTTTGTTCAAAAAAGCTCATCATTTATGTCCAAAAATCTCCGTCTCGTTAGCACATGATGTAAGCCAGCCGGACTTCTCGTCATGAACGAGGGGAAAAAATATATTTCCGTTCGTTCAAACATGTCAAACGTTGTATAGCATAAATCATTAGGGCCTTTTTTAACCAGAACATGAATAATATTCAAGGTGGACGAATGCATACTCTTTTATAACGTATTGGAACGAGGGTACCCAACATGAACTAGCGCGCCAGGTGTCTAATGGGACATCAACGTTCCATGGCTCTTGTTCGGTCAGATCTCCCTCCAGAAGACTCAAAACACTTTGTAAAGGCTGGTGACATCTAGTGGAAGCAATAGGAAGTGCCAAAATATTCCTAAACCCCTGTGTTTTTCAATGGGATAGGTTTAAAGTCAATACAACACATCAGGTATCCACTTCCTGTCAGAAAATGTCTCAGGGTTTTGCCTGCCAAATGAGTTCTGTTATACTCACAGACACCATTCAAACAGTTTTGGAAACTTTAGAGTGTTTTCTATCCATATATAATAAGTATATGCATATTCTAGTTACTGGGTAGGATTAGTAACCAGATTAAATCGGGTACATTTTTTTTATCCAGACGTGCAAATGCTGCCCCCTAGACCCAACAGGTTAAGTGTTCCCTTTATTTTTTTGAGCAGTATATATTATATTATAGTATCTGACCGATTATCTTCTGGTTTAAATGGTGTATTTTACCTCGCGTCCAGTCTCATTCCAAACGTCGTAAATTGATGTTATCTGCACGAACCCAGTCTTCACTAAGTCATCCATTTCTCAATTGTCTTAAAATAATTTATTTACTAATCTAAGTAATTCACAGAAAGCATACAAAACAGTAGGTATCGTCACAAAGAAATGGTAGCGGAATGTGCCGTAGTGGGCTAAACCGGCATGGCGGCTTGTTATACAAACAAGGGGGTTGGGGGCAGCGGAAAAGGCACAACAGAGTTGATAAATATTAACAATGGATATGCTTATCCTTTGCACATGAACGCTCACTCATTCGGGAACAATTGCAATCAATATATATTTACGCTCAGTGTGTCGTCGTGATCTTTGTTGGAAAGGTCGCTCTGTTGGTGAGTTCCCTCTCTGTCTCTCTCTCTCTCGCTTGGTTAGAATGGATCTTTCAAAGCGACATTCATTAATGTCGTTATAGAATGGATGTTTCATCGGTCTTCGCGTTCAATGATACCGAATTTCTAGCTGCAGACTAGTAATTAATATCAAAGACTTGTTATTATTCTGTCGGTATCGATAGTCTAAAAGTTTAACCACATGGTATGGTTAAAGTTCAGTCGAGGAATGCATGGTCAAACCTTGGCTCTCTCTTCTGAGGTAAGCTGGTCTGAAGAAAGAAATTCTGGGTGGGGGTATTATGCTGAACATAGAAAAGCTGTCACATGACGCCTTGTCCTGTCTCTGTCCCTGGGGGCGTGCCGATGACTGAGTTAAGCTTTGTACAGAAATACAATTCTCTCACATTAACATCAGTACATAGCATCTCAACATATTCCAAATAGCTTTAATCTTATTAAATCATTTTATACAACCATTAGATGTAAGTCTCATCGCTGAGGCTAGTATATAAACCTTAGTATGGTAATATGGCCATATTGTCTCTAATGAGCCTCACAAAATTGTATTCTTCACCTAAAAAATACACATTAAAAAAAAATTCAACCCTTGTATTGGTCAGCCTGTTGCGTACTTTGGTGTGTGTGTTCCCAAACACGGACCAGTTGCGCTCTGAGGCGGCTGATGTTGGTGGCATTTGGAGGATGATGGAGGCAACAGGGGAAAGAGCCTCAGATCCACAAAGTCCCTTCCACCAGGTGACTGATGAGATATGTTGGCATGACTTCCATATTGCATCTCCATCCCAAAGCCCTTGCTTGGAAGTGTACTTCGCCAGACTGCCAAGAACCTTGCCCTCATCCAGGCCAACGTGGCGAGACATGGTAGTGATGACACCATAGGCCTTGTTGATCTCTGCACCAGACAGGATGCTCTTGCCAGCATACTTGGGGTCCAACATGTACGCTGAGGCTTGTATGGGCTTCAGGCAGATGTCTTCATGCTTTTTTATGTATTTCAGAACTGCAGTTTTCTCTGCTTGGATTAACAGTGAAGTGGGCAGGGCAGTACAGATTTCTTACATCTGCAAGCAGAGTCTGACTCTGAACATCAGACAGGATGGCATTGTCTCCCTCAATCCGTGCAATGGCTACTGCTATAGGTTTCAGGAGTTTCAGGCTGATAACCAGTCTCTCCCAAAATACATCATCCAGGAGGATTCTCTTGATGGGGCTGTCCATATTGGCAGACTAAGATATGGCCAGTTCTTGGAGAGACTCCTTCCCCTCCAGGAGACTGTCAAACATGATGACAAAACCACCCCATCGGGTGTTGCTGGGCAGCTTCAATGTGGTGCTCTTATTCTTCTCACTTTGCTTGGTGAGGTAGATTGCTGCTATAGCTTGATGACCCTTCACATACCTAAACATTTTCTTGGCTCTCTTGTAGAGTGTATCCATTGTTTTCAGTGCCATGATGTCCTTGAGGAGCAGATTCAATGCATGAGCAGCACAGCCAATGGGTGTGATGTGAGGTTAGGACTCCTCCACTTTAGACCAAGCAGCCTTCATGTTCACAGCATTGTTTGTCACCAGTGCAAATACCTTCTGTGGTCCAAGGTCATTGATGACTGCCTTCAGCTCATCTGCAATGTAGAGACAAGCGTGTCTGTTGTCCCTTGTGTCTGTGCTCTTGTCGAATGCTGGTTGAGGGGTGGAGATGATGTAGTTAATTATTCCTTGCCCACGAACATTTGACCATCCATCAGAGATTATTGCAATACAGTCTGCTTTCTCTATGATTTGCTTGACCTTCACTTGAACTCTGTGTAGCTCTGCATCCAGCAAATGAGTAGATAAAGCATGTCTGGTTGGAGGGCTGGGCGAAGAACATTCAGAAATCTCTTCCAATACACATTGCTTGTGAGCATCAGAGGTGAACCAGTTGCATACACAGCTCGAGCAAGACATTCATCAGAATTTCTCTCACCATGTTCCTCCATCGAGTCAAAAAAACTTCTGATTCCAGGACGATCATGAGCTGTTATTATCGATAAGGTGTCTGATTCATAATTTTCACCTCGAATAGAAGTAGAGGGACTTTTGTCAAGGTTGCTTGTTGTGAGCACTGAGGGAACTTTATGCACTTGGCCAGATGATTCTGCATCTTCGTTGCATTCTTCACATATGATTTGGCACAGTATTTGCAAATGTACACAGCTTTTCCTTCTATGTTAGCTGCAGTGAAATGTCTCCACACATCAGATAGTGCCCGTGGCCTTTTCCTGTAAAGACTTGAAATTGTTTTTGTAAAAAAACAACAAATACAATTCCATGTACAGATAAATAGTTAAGCAGTTAGATTAAACAACTCCTTTGTAAGATAAATGTTTTAAAATGAAACCTGTATGGAAATAGGTGACTTAACACTCCTAAGTTAGCAGGCTCAAGCAAGTTAAAACCCACATGGTAACAAAAACTAACTAGCAGAAATTGTTAACAAGTTAGAAATGATTTAAACACACTTTGCTGTAGGCTACTATTTACTAGTTAACAAACAATTATGTATGTCATATAAAATATTTTCACAATATTTTCAGTATATGTATTTCAACAGATTGTGGAGTCAATTTCCTGACAAATTGAGGCTGTTCTGAGAGCAAAAAAGGGGGGGGTGCAACTCAATTTTAATGTTTGGTAAACTCAGTGTATATTTACCTCAGTAAATGGAAATAAAAGCATAGGTTTATGTCCTTGAAAAAGTTGCTTGAAATATATTCTACGTATCTCACCAACTTTAACTCTGTGTTTCGATTTCATTATGCATTAGTCTAACTGAAACCTCATTTGTGGTCAAAATTTCACATTGCTTACAAGCTGATCAATTCAGCCTCTTTGAGGTGTGTGTGTTATGTGTGTGTGTGAATTGATTTAAAGTGAAACCCAAAACAAAATGCAGATCTCCATCTTCAATTTACAAAGGAAATTAATCCCATATATTACCCAGTGTAATTCTGAATCAGCATCTCTACAAGGTTGGCCGGACTCGATCAGAATGCAAGACAACAACAACGAGGCCCCCACTTTGTATGATTCCAATCATTCTATGAGAGACTCACAGAGTCTAACTGGGCACAGATGTCAATTCAACATCTATTCCACGTTGGTTCCACGTTATTTTCTCATTGAAATGACATGGAAACAACGTTGATTCAACCAGTGTGTGTCCACTGGGTTGTAAGTACCGCACCATTTAAGAAGCCTCCTTTTGTCTGGTTACGTTAAGACATGTCCATCAAAGATATCCATTTACCATACTTTACTACATGTGATAATAATGAGGTTTGATGGTGGCTGTAGAAAGATAATGTGTGCTATGGATTCTGCCTCTGTGTAGAATTGTGACAACCAGTCACAGTATTTCACCATTGTGTGAGGCTTATAGGTCTGGTGGATGAATGTTTATGGCCCCAGCCCTTGGCCCTTGGCTTTTTTTCATTACCTATTTCTCTCATCAACAGACCAGAGTGCCCAGAGAGTAACCTGAGCAGGGCTGTCCAGTGCTGTCCACAGAGTTACGTGCCCTTCTGCCCCATTAGAGACAAGTCTAACCATGTTAAGCCACAGTGTTTAACTCAGGTTAATTCCATCTATTAACCCATCACTATGGCCAGGCTCCCACCACCCAGCACTTCTTTGATTAGAGGGGAAAGTCTGGGAGTTCCAACGATGGCCGCCATTCTATTATCGATTAATCAATCAAACAATCAATCAATCCTCATACAGTTTAGAATCATACCTCCTAATACAGTTTACTTTTCTCACCCTTTGTCACGCCCTGACCTTAGAGAGCCTTTTTATTCTCTATTTGGTTAGGTCAGGGTGTGACTTGGGTGGGCATATCGATGTTTCTATTTCTTTGTTGGCCTGGTATGGTTCCCAATCAGAGGCAGCTGTTTATCGTTGTCTCTGATTGGGGATCATACTTAGGCAGCCGTTTTCCCACCTGTGTTTGTGGGTAATTATTATTTTCTGTGAGTGTTTGTGTGCGCCACAGTTGTGTCACGTTTGATTTCTGTTTACCTGGTTTTTGTGAAAGGTTTCACTTCCATTAACGATGTGGAATTACATGCACGCTGCACCTTGGGTCATTTATGACAGGGAGTTTGAAGACAGTGATCGTGACGTGTCTCTCTTTTGAATAAATGACACACCTCAATATATCAAATACTGTTGATTTAGCTATGTATGTTACGTCAATATTCCCTCAAAACGCTG